>NC_141705.1:31926265-33185022 GCF_971803275.1 Cyanistes caeruleus | reverse complement strand
AAATAGCTTTTCTATGTTTTTTGTGATTATTATTTTTATGGAGACATAACTAATAATCAGCCAACTTTCTGCTTATTTTTCCAAACCTCCTTCTGATGGACTCTGCAGCTAACAGAAACTGTTTATCACAGTGTGCTTATTCTTAATCTTATTTTTAATTAAGTAATTTTTGAAGCTAATTTTTCTAGTTGCAGCATTGTTTTGCGATAATATTGTAAAAACACTATTGAGGATCTTAAATATTTTTGTTCTAAGTCTTTCCGTGACTAAAATTATTCTTTTTTTTTTTGCTATACTATTTTAAGAATTGCATGTAAACAATAACTTTTAGCCAATGTTTTAAAAAAAAATCAAATGGAAAGCACTAATATTATCCATAATGCATAGGTATTCATTTTAAAAAATAGCAGTCTCTTCAATGTCAATATGAGTGGTTTAGCTTTCTCTCTGTGACATGTCCAATATTTTTGCTTGATTAGATAATATCTTCTTTGTGGTTTTGTTCATTTGTGAGCATAGGGGAAGTGAAGATTCCAAGGAGTGGCATCAATAGAACCGGTTCCTATCTCAAGCTCTGCCATTTGAATCAGAGCAGAGATGCATAAAATGCTGAAAACAGTACAAGCGACTATTAGAGTTGCTAGGTTTTTGTGTTTATTTACACAGATGTAATTAAACAATGTACAGCACAAAAGATAATTAATCCCAGTAATCTTAACTGAAAAATTAGTTATTCTGAAGTAACTATTTTTAAATAATAAAGGAACAACAGAAACTATATGAGGAAATACAGTGAAGCAGAGTTCCCATTTGTCTTGAGTAGTCCTTAGGAAATTGTTAAGGATTCAGCAGGAAAAAAAAAATTACAAGTTAATGGAACTTAGATTCAATAAATCATGCAGTTAGGAAGCAGAGGCATTAAAAGAACAGCATTTGTAAGGAAAATATAAAACTATATCTGTCATCATAAAGTTTCATAGTAGTAAGGTTTGTACTGAGCAGGGCACTAGGAAGGACTTCAGGTCACAAGCTGCAGTTTCAGTATTACCCATGCCAGGAACTATGAGAGGATCCAGTGAAGTTTGAAGGCTGATTTTGCTATCCCTATTTCTTCAGCTAGTCAGCCATGGCTTACATGTTGTTCTGAGTCTCATCCCTTCATCTGCTTGTTTTGGACCTGATGACTCTGTCTAAAATTCTGACACCTATTTCAGTCTGAGGAAATTGCTTGTTGGGGCTTTCTCTTTTGTCACTAATGTGTCTATGAAGAACAATTTCATTCCTTCTCTTTTCTTCAAGTTTTTTTCACCACTGAAATCTAGGTAGAGAATCTAAGTTAGAGAAATGAATGCAGATGTATATTTCCCCTCTTATCTCTATAAAGTCGTTACGATACTGTATGAACTGTTGAATGCTGTCAACATATGACAAGTACCAGCAGAGGCTTAGCTGGCTTTCAGCTAGAAAACAAGCATTAGCTACAGGTCACAATATAAACAGATACAGGAAAAACATTCAGTGGGAAAGCATGAAAATTAACATATACAAGCACAGCAAAGTTTTATAAAGTACACATTAACTCTCTCAGTCCCATCTTCCAATGTGTACTCATGAGTGACACCAGGGCCTGTAGCAGTTTCAAGTCCTAAGTGATCTTGGAATCTTAACTTCTATGCAGCAGTGCTTCGGTATGTTTAGGTTCTGCAGTAATGGGTGTTGTCCTAAATCTAGTGGTACATTTAGAGAAGTTACAGCAAGAAAAGGGAATATGAAACCCTGCTGGAACTCAGGGACCTTTGCAGAATACATATGCATGGCACAACTTTTCTTCAGCACATACCTCCCTGGGAACAATGTTAAGCTAACAAGGCTATAAGAATGGGATGATTATGCTCCACAGACCTGCTCATGTGTCACTTATAATTGATATCCTGAGAAGCCTAAGTATTAAGATTCAGCAGTGGTCACAAAGAAATCTTATCAAAAGCTGAAACTGAATCCAGACCATCTTGTGCCTAAGTTGGATTCCTTGATACTTTCTTTCCCTAGTGATTATTCCTGTTCTTACATGAGTGCTGCCTCATTTGAATGTGACAAATAGAAGGATAGGTAAAAAGTTAGGAAAATAATTTAGCTCAACCCATTTTGCAGGTTCTCTTGAAGCATGACTTAAGAGCAGGGGAGCAGCAGAGACCTATTTAGTGAAAAATCCCGGTGTTAAATTCTACTGTATTTCTAAGAACCATTGCATAAATTTAATTTGGTTTTTGTTTCTGAAATGTCCACCATTTCCCTGAGAATATGCACTGTTTAGTCCTCATTAGAAGGGGAGGTAAAATTTCCTTTTCCCCAGAAGTTATTTTGCTAAGGGTTCATAAAACATGTGGCTATAATTGTACAGTCTTTAAGCAATACCTGTCCTTTTAACAGATTTATTTTTCAGTTATTAGAGTGTCTATTAGAAGAGCTGCTTAGACATCTAAACTTCAAAAGATTCATTATATGAGCAGATACAAGGGATGTCATGACTCATGGAGAAAGCTGTGAGGGGAAGGAGGAAATCTCGAGTCCCATGGATAGTGTTAAAAACTGCTTGAGGTTGACAGATATATCGGATTCAAAGTTAAACCTTAGGGAGCTTAGGTTTTAAGGTGGTATCCAGGAGATTTTTTTTTCTTTTTACCATGATTGTTGAGTGTGTATATAATATTTTTCTGCAGACAAAAAAGCTGACAAGTGGATAAAACAAAATTTGATGGATTAAAGTTATCCCTTGATCCAGATTTGTAGGGTGATAAGAGAGGAATTGTGGTGTTGAAACATAAACATACAATAGGTCATGGCAGTCCTTATCTGTGTGTTGCTTGTTGCACTCAACATATTCTGATACATCAACACACAGAAACCCAAAGATGTACAGCTGACTGTATTGCAGGACCCATGTGTATTGTTACTCTCAGAAACAGTTTTTTTCCTCTAATTGACCACAGTTGTTTAGATCTCTTTCTTTTAGAACAGTGAAAGCCAAAAAGCCAAAACTGACAGCAAGCCTTTCCATTTCTCTTTCACCACAACTTGCATAGATTACAGTTTCTCTGAAAAGTGTCTCTGGAGTTTTAGAGCTTTCTGATACACAGTAACACTATCTAGAATTAACAAGCATTGCTGTGTGGCAGTTCCTTTATGCACCGGTGTAGCAAACTCAGAATCAGCTGCAATGCGATTCCAAACTGTCATTTAGGCTTTTTTTAGCCTTAGAAAAAGCCATGACAAAGAGTAATCAACTTCATCTTCTTTTTTTTGAATCTTCAATTAATAGATCAGGCCAGTATTCCCTAATAATTTCCCTTCATTATTAAAGAAATATGATGTTTGTGAAGTGGCATAAAAGTGCTGAAGTTCAAAAAAATAGTACTATGTATTGTCTGCATATCTCTCAGGAATATTATAAAGAGAAATTTCAGCAATACTAAAAAGAGTAAACATAAATTTTAAAAAATAAGATAGAAATCCAATGACCCTTAAGGAACCAAAGCTAGAAATACAGTAATAAAGACACTAGAGACTTGACTACAAAGATCAGTTTTACTCCTACCTCTTCTAATGTTTTCCTGTGTAGTTGTAGGCAAATCTCTTTGTATTTCCATTAACCTTCAAAAAACCGCAATACTGACTCCTTCTTTGTTTTTGCTGTTTACTTCTTTTGTTTTGTTCTTTAGAGACGTTGGGGGAAAAAAAGGCAATTTTTCCATCATTTCCTGGCTTATTATTCCTACACTAACTTTTCTTTGCTTTCTAACTCTGAAAATCAAATATAGATCCTGCATATCTACCAACTGCAGGAAAAGAAGTTGGGCTCCCTCTTTACAGGAGGCCCGTTTGACAACAATTTTAATCACTTTATAATCCACAGTGTGCCATTAGTTGGGGAATGGAACATAGATCTGAATTAAATACAATGCCACTCATAGTCAGGAGTCCTTTGGAGCTGTTAGCATTACAATAAGTTATTTTTATTACTGCACAAATGTATTGATTTATGAGCACACAATAAATAAAAAAAATAGGCACATTTATAACACAGAAGAAAGAAATATGAGGAAAAGGAGAAATGTAAAGTCCTCCACATTGTGTTTTTCAGAGTAGCCAATGTGTTTAATGAACTAAAGAAAAATATATATCATAAAACTGAAATGATAGGTCATAGTAACTAGGGGAAAGATAATAGCATCATATAAAAAACTCCTGGAAAACAATAGCATTTAAGTTCTTAACTACAGATCTCATTTGAAAACAGACTAAATATCCTTTGTCTTTCATGCAGTTTATTGGAATTGCCTGAATGGTTCGGCATTATTCCACTCACACCTTGATCCAATGTCAAAACAGAATTTTGTCTGAACCAGACAGCATGCTGCCACCTGACTGACATTTATCAGTATTAACTCTGTTCTTCTAACAGTATTCTGAATGGAATTTTCCTTTCATGGACCATGGGAGTTTTGAAGAACCACATATTTGTTACTGACCAGGCACCAACCAATACTCAGTGTGCAGATGGCTCTTTATCTGTACACAGCAAACCCTTTATTGAGGATGCATTGGCACTGCCTCTCCCATTTAGCAAGTCAGAAAACTGAAACACAGAATGTGTAAGATGTTAAAAAATCTGCTGGCAGGACACAGCTGTTCTGTATAGTTACCTGTTAGCAGAGCATGCTACTTGACTTCCACCAGATTTTCTGGTAATAATTATAGCATAAAAGGTTCACCTAGTACATACAGTATATAAATTATCACTTCAAGATGGGGATATGGATTTCTTCTATCCCACTGTTTTCCAACTGTTCTCTCTTCATACACACACACACAGAGCTAAAGTCTTGTAGATTGTTCCATTTTTGGTGGAAAATAGGTGAACTTCCAAATACTCTATCATTGTCTGTTGACAATTAAGAAATGAAACAAACAAAACAAGTACACTGACACTGTATTGTATATTTATGACACAGAAAGGAAAACTTTGAAAGGTCTTTTATCAATAAAAATCAATAAAATCAAAAGATCAATAAAAGTAAAAGCAATTGTTTACCCTGAAATGTGTAAATGTGTAAATTTGATTAAATAAAAGGACCTTAAAATCTTCCCTTACTGATGTTCACAAGTTTTAGAAGAAATAATTTGGTTCCAGTGCTGCACTCTTAGCCTGTCTCAGCCAAATTCTACAAGGTCTTAAGTATTGTGCAAGCCTTTGAAGGTTTCAGTGGGTCTTTAGAAATGCCATAGTCCTTATGCTGGCAGGCAGCCCAGGATGAATTTTACTTTTGATGGCAACAGCTGTGTATCTATCAGGTTTCTGAATATTTGAGGAGCGCAGAGCAGGGTGGTGCAGTCCCCAGGCAGCTGCCGAATGCAGGAGAAACAGAACTGCCATGCTGGGATCAGGGCCACCGAGTAACAGGCACCAGCTGGGTTTTTTGTCCTTTGGCATGTGACCCTTCCCATTCTGCTACAAGACTTTCTGGCAGTTTAGGCACTTTAGAAGACACATTTCTACCCTGTGGACAACCTCAGTTATAGGTGTCAGTCCTAGAAGCACAAACACTCCCTCTTTTTCTCTTCTTACTTACATGGCAACTAGTGGTTGCATTTACAGGTCTTGAAAATAAAAAGATTATGGGAGAAAAACTTTGCAAATAAAAAATTATAACAATTGGAATGCTTTGAATATTGCAAAATCAAGAAATGTCATCTCTAAAGCAATAAACAAGCATTTAAATAATGTACTAAACTTTTATGCTTCACAGAAGATACATGACAGCATGCTCTTGTTACCATTATTATGGATGTTTATCTTAGTATCTGTGAAGATTCAGCTCTATTATTTGACAGGCTTTTCAAGAATGGACAAAGAACAAAGCTGAGATTTCTGTGCTTCCTAGAGATTTTAAACAAAAGAGGAAACACGATGGATTTCATTATTTCTTCTAATTTTTATTTTTACTGCCCAATATTGAATTATGTCTTCTTTGATTGTTTTGTCATGTGGAGACTGAGTAACCTAGTGACTGTTTACTTAAAAATAAACTAAAAAAATAAGTAAAATCAGCTCTTTTCAGAATTATCAATATTTGGGCTTACTTACTGAAAGACTGCTGATGAGCACACCTTCAGGATTTTTCTCAGTGACTCATATTCCCTTCACACTGGCAATATAATCTAACACCACTCCAAAGCTGTCAAGAAGGGGGAGTCAGCAGCACTGCTCCATGTCCATCCCTCTCACTGCGCCACAAGCAGAATCTGAAGCATGTCCTACGTGTTGTTCTTAACACCTTGAGTTCATATGCTGGTAAACCTGGGAGCCCCCCAGGTCTGGGACATGTCAGGTCTGTGGGAGATAACTGGAGGAGGGCACAGGGAAGGAAGTGAGAACTCATTTTGCACCATGCAGCTGTAACTGGTCTGTCTGCAAAAGAGCACAAGTACTTTAATGTAGCAATCTCAGTTCAAGTAAAAGTCAAACCTTTCTTGGCAATTGATTAAATAAAAAAAAAAGGGGGGGGGGGAGAGTAGGGTATAAAGGGAGCAATTATATTTTAAGTTAGACATTTGAGTGGATTTAGGTGGTTGGTTTCCAACATACCTCTCCTTGTCTATTGATCAACATCCCCTGGGATCAAAATACCTTCCTGAGAATCTGCTCTATTTCCTTCTCCATCTGAAAAATAAAGACATAGCTGTATTGCAGTGAATATCTCTGTATAAGGAACTTTTCCCTGCATTCCACTGTCTCACCCTGCATATCCTAGAAATCAAAAACTCAGTGAAGTGTGTTAAGAATGCAATAGTTCCCCACTGCTGTAGGCACCTCAGATATAGACTTAGTCATTCCTGAGTTCCTCTTTCCTCCATCCTGTTTCCTGTGTTTCAGACCAACCTTTAGGATAAACAGACCCACATATTTTTGTTAATTCCTTTTCTGTCATGTTTTATGGTTCTATCACTGGTGCACTTTTACTGTCATTAAAATACTACTTGTGGCCAGTCTACCTCTCCTAACTCTCGTCCCCTTCATGTTTCTGTCATCCTCACAAAGTATCTTGGGCTCCGTTTAATCTTTTCTCACTTTTCTGAACTCTGTTTTGATCTTCCACCAGTTCCCTTGCGCCATTCCCATTCTGTCAAGTCCCTCAGAGTAAGTTTTTTACCTCATACTCTCCTTTGGCCTTGTCCTTTGTCTTCTCTTGTCTCTACCACAACTGAGGAAGATCATTCCACTTTTATGATTTCCAGCAGCAATATTTGCAACCTTGACTTGAATTTATTGGCTTTTACCGTGGATGTTACAAATACAGTATTTGATTCTCCTCCCAATTACATCTATTTTAATATAATTCCATTTGATTCAGTCAGGTTATTCTTAAATTAGCAATATAATTGAGAGGTTAATTGAACTAGAAGGTCAAAATTTGGATTTATCTCCTTCCAATACTTTGTAATAAAAGATTGAATATTCCCAGGGAGAAGTTAAATAGAATAAATGTTACAGCTTGGCAACAGTTTTTTCTAAATACCTACTTCTAAAACTGGATTGCAAGGCTATTGTCTGTATTTATTTCTTTCACCTCTTAGTTTTGTCCTTTCTGTTAACATAAATCCTGGATATGAGACTTTTTAAATGCTGGGGATAGCATATATTAGTTTTGTTGAGGACATATTCTGTGGACAGATAGATATGAGAAGATAAAATGAACTGTGATCCATATAGTCAACCAAAACCTAATTAATTTATTTAGACTGGAAAAGGAAATTCATCTCTCATCTTCACATGCATCTTGTTTCATTCTCATAATTCTGCCCACATTAGTTCCACAGAGAAACTGAAAGATAAAAATTAAAATCTTAAATAGCTTAAAATGGAAAAGTGGTTTCCCAAGTGTGTTCAGTAGGAGAAACTTTGTACTGTAAACCCTTGGATTTGTATTTTCCAAGACAAAAATTTGATGCTGATTAACACAGATTTTTTTCCACGTCTCATTTTCTGCCGGTAATATGTCATGAAATCAATTTTCCTAGAGATATTTTTTTTAATTCTATCATCTGGACCAATCATGTTATGTAAATGCAAATGACAAAAATTGTATAAAACTTGTTAGAACTAATGGAGACTTCAATTCTGATAAGTTACAGGAAAATACTGTAGCTTCCACAATTTATAATATAAAAATAATTACCCAAGTAAGCATTTACTTACAATAACCATTACCTAATAGGCTCTTGTTTGGAAGACTGCTTGATAGAAAAGGGGATGGTTCACAAAAACACTTGATAAATAGTAAATAAATGTGCAGCTATTAAATGGAAAATATATGAATAGGTACATTACTGAGAAACAGTTTGAGGGGGGAAAAAAAGGGAAAATGTAGTAGAGGCTGAAAAAGAAATAAAAAGACAAAAGATGGAAATATTCTTGGAGGCAGGGAAGAAGAGGGGAGGCTTAATAATAGTCTGCTCCATTTCCAGCATATTTGGTTAAAGTTGATTTGAAAAATAAGACTTTGTTCAAATAAAACTTCTGCTCAAATAACATAAAAAGCATTTGAAGCAGATTAAAATCTGTTATTAAATGTCTTTTCTATATGTGTTGCAAAAACACAGTCTTATCTTACATTAATGTTCACTTTACTACTATGAAGACAACTGTCATAATTAATACCAACGAAGCAGTTCAGGAATAGGAAATCTGTGGTGAGCAGGGGGTATCTGTGTCCTCAGGTAAAAATGTGTGGATATGGATTAAAAAGTAAAACTAACTGGTGTCCTAGATTAATTTGGAATTAAACACTTTGAGTGCAAATGTAACATGTGAGTCACTGAATAACTCAGAAAGAAATAAAACTTTTTACTGAAAAACAGAAATAATCCTTTTCTGTTAAGAGTCACCTTCAAATTGAGTATCCCTAGAACTAGATTTTTTACATTATCAAACATTCTAGTTTCAGGCAAATCTTAAAGCCCACTCTGCTCTAAGTTTTATTACAGCTCTCAGGTACATATATTTTGTAGTCAGATTCATCAATAAAGCAATAACCCATAGGTCAGGAAAAACTTGTTACATCTACAAAGTATTGCCTTCAAGACATCTGTTACCGATATTGTAATGAGCATTAAAATATTTTTAATTTTTAATTTTAAAATAATATAAATTTCATCTGATTTTCAGATAAAAACGTCTCAACCTTTAGATATTTTTGTCTCTCCAATGTTCTAACATTTCCTGGTTTATTGTGTTTTGGTGGTGCTTTTTTTAACCGAAGCAACAGATGTCCATTCCTTAGATGTTTAAAAATTAACTGTAAGAATTTCACATAGTTTTGCAATAAGGACCAAATTAAAAGATAGTTACCTCACCTGCAGGACTATAAAAATCCAGTTGTAACACTTCTTGACGTAATTCAGTGATAGTCAGGTGAATGTGATGGTAAACAGCCAGTAGCTTTGTTTCTCTATGCTATCTCTTTGGAACTAGCACACAAGAATCTCAATCCACAGTTACTTAAAACCCTCTGTTACAAGATTCATTGGTGAATTTAATTGTAATGTCCTCTGACATTGGAGCCAAAAAAAAACAATAGAGGTATATTTTGTCTGATTTTCCTTTCTTATTGTTTTAGCTATTTCGTAGTCTGTTCTTTTAAGTAAGCCTTGCATATTGCTGACAACAGGCTACGATTTCCAGTCTGGAAATTCTTTGAGATACATTCCTACCCAGTTCAATAATTCATCTTGTATATAATGATGCTCTAGTTTAAATAGGCATGTTAACAGACAGAAGAGCCACAATAGATATATTGTCTCATTAGTGCTGCTGGTGCAATTACTAATTCACAAATATTGAAACTAGCAGTGATAGAGATAAATTCATTTCTCATAATTTAATAATGCTAATCACAGGGAACAGTGAACACCTACAACTATTGGCAATAGTAGAGCAATGTGAATTTTAGTACAGAAATTTAAGTCACTAACATTTTCTCTGCTTTGCAAATATTATGTTGTTAAATACTTATGGTATTAGCTTTTTACTATGGTTAATCTTTTTGCATTTCTTCTGCTATTTTATCTGCTCAAAAATCTTTGGTTCAAACTCTTGTAGCAGACAACCCTGCTCAGTTAGTCATGGGTGGTTTTATAGTTGAATGCCAAAAGAGATTTCAAGGTTTTATTTTACCCATTCTGTATTCCCAAATGGCAAAATATTAATGTAAATTTAGTGTCATTTAGTCATTCATCAGCTTCTCTTAATTCAATTTCCTTATTAAACAGAGAGGGTTCTTCATATGACAAAACTGTGCCATATCAGTTTCTTATAATAATATTTAGTAAGTTCTGATACATTTAACACATGAGACAAAAATTGGTTTTTTAGTCATCCATATAAGGCTGATGAAAATGAACAAATTTTGAGAAGGCAAAAATCAGCATCTTAATAACCTGCACTTCCCTAGCTGATGAAATGCCTTATTTTGAACATAGTGGAAATGACCCTCGAAGTCCAAACTTCTACTAAGAAGTTTCATTAAAGTACATAAATTACAACAACTGTCAGAGATGGCATTAAGTATTCAATAAAAGTAGACTTAACACAATTAATAGCAATTAAAATTATACTTTTATGATGTCAGCCACCAGCACTGTAAAGACATAATTGCCTGTAAGGACTTCTCTAACCATATTTATCCTCTAAAACTGTCCAATTTATATGAAAAATGCCAAAAACATATCCCAAATGGGTACCATTATCTTCTTGGATTTTTAAAAGTGATCTGTCTTTATCCAGCGTGTGCACATTAAGCTAATTTACTTTAATTAGTTTTTTTCTCATTGTCTTAATAGGCATTTTGATAAGGTTTTATCGGGGAGGGGGAAGGGGGAATATTAGTTGTTTCTTTTTCTTTTCCTGACTACAGATGTTAAACTTTATTCATTGAATATCTTTAAGAAACTACTACCTGGAAATCTGCATTGAGATTTTTCCCACTCACATTTTCTCTCTTCATTTGTCAGATACATACTGAACAACAAAATGTTTAGTATTTTTTTAGAAATGTAAAACACTTCTACTTTGGCTGATTAGCTGGTAATTAAAAAAGACAGAATGACATCTTAAGCTGTGCTGTGAAAAGGAAGTTTGTTCTGGTCATAACAAATTAATTACTTCCTAGAACAGTTACTTGTGTCTCTCACATCAATAGAATAGCCACAAATTAATGCTAGAGTCTTCAAGTGATATTAAGAATAAAATATAAGGGTGTCATCCACGCGTTATTGTCTGGCTTTAGGATCTAGGTTCAGCCTTCTTATTTAAATACAAAGTTAACTGCTTCCACCTCCTGATGTAATTGGGAGAACCTGTGTAATTGATAGCAAGAGGGAAGCTCCTCATCTAGGTTTTTGGAACTACCCCTGGAGATAGATAAGTCACACCATTGGCTGTTCAGTTGAGTTTCTGGTGTGTCATTGCTGATCTGCCTGTAGTCTACCTGTGTGAAGTTTAACAGAACATCTTCCTCACTCTATTTCCTCCAGAAATATTCTTTATTGATCTGACAAAGTTTGCAAAGGTATGTCCAGTGTTTGACAGCATTCCTACAGGGCTATTATTTTATTCTGTAGATTTTCTTATACAAAATGTGGTAAGCCAAACCATTATTGTGGTTTTAGTAGATTAGACTGTGTTTGCTCTTTGCTTTTCCAAATACATTTAAGATTCAATATGAATGTTTTGCAATACACAGAAGAAAAATTGATGTCTTATTTATGTTATTGGTTGGATAGTTCCATTTTAAACCAGCATCTTCATACAGTCTAAGAATCAATAAACTATAAAGACTGCTCAGAATGGGATTACATACAAATTTATGACAGTGAAAATAGCCCTGCATTACTTTAAAGTTGTACAAATATAGAGAGTTTTAAAGGTGTCTGGGCTTCTTCAGAAATTAAAACTTTGCTTTTGATAGCAATTCTTCAGAAAACCATAGAATTTAGTGACGAAAAAATAGTAAACACTGAAGAATCAATCCCTGATTCAGAGGATTCAATGGAAAATAAGAAATTTCACTTTGGGTGCCATTATTATTTTAAATATAAATTATAATAAGTCAAAGAAACATAGTAGGTGTCTGGGGTTTTTTTGGACAAATGTTTGAATATCAAATATTTACGTTAAAGGCAACTTTTAAAGGAGACCTGTCTCATAGGAACATTCAATATAAACATTTTGTTTATAACAAAATTCCTTGAAAGTTCAATTCATTACAGCCCTGAGAACTAGAAAGTTTTAGCTTGTTCTTGGGGTTTTTTGCTAACATTCAGGGCTTAATCACTTTCTGGTCGAAAAGCTAAACTCCAGACACAACACTATCAGAGGAAGGAGCTGAGTTTCCATCAGTAAATTTAGGTGTTCAGATCTGGCATTTGCTATGCTGAACTTGGGATCTGATTTTGCAGAAATATTTTTCCAAAGCCACTATCAGAAGAAGTTGCATAGTAAGAGTATAAGAACAGAGCAAGTATGTACAGCCAATTCCATGAAATAAATCAGACTACTTGAGAGTAGCACCTCAGCCCTCCGTAGTTCTCGCAAAAAGTTTTGGGTGAACTTTCAGATTTTTTAAGTAACATGCAAATGATATACCATGACCAAAAAACAATTTTATGTTGTTTGCCTCTCAGTGATGTGATTTGTAATTCATTCAAACTTCTTCTGCATCTAATATTTATTGAATAAAATCACTTGTCATAATGGAAATGGCAATTGAAAGTGATGACATTGAAAAATACATTAGTGTTAGAAAATAGGTCTTGGGATTTCCTTATGAAGTAAAAAGCATTCCAAGGCAAATGGCATAAGGAGCCATAAGTATTCCAGATGGTAAATTATTTTCTATATGACATTCAGATTTATCTCTAAAAAACCAGCATTTTTTAAATATTCATATGATCTGCCTTGTCTTCAGATTTTCAGTATTGAAAAACACTTTTCTCAGTAATGGAAGTCTAGCAGAACCTAAAAAAATATTTCTCAGATTTGTGTGCTGATTATATGAGCAACGAGTTACTGCGTTATTGATGACACTGGAGATGATTATTTTGCACTTTAAAATTAGAAAATCTGAATATATCAAACTGTGGAAGTTTCAGGATAAAACAGAGAACTGAAAGCATAAGTCAAAAATATTGAAAATTTATTGACCTTTACTGTTTTGTTAGCTTTTCCTGTGTTACATGAAGGTGTATTGCTGCCTTCAAATCAGCTATTATACCTGATTCTTTTCAGTTGCTTCCAGAGGTTAAGCTTCTGTTAGTTCCTAACAGAAATACCATTTATATATAATCTTGAGTTACTTATTGTTAAACTTCATCCCATTTCTATTACACCAATCTTCAAGGTCATCCATTCTTTCCTGTACAATCTAAAAGTCATCTTCTGTATTGGAGCACCTCTACATACATTGTGTCATCAATAAATGTCATCAGCATGTTCCTACTATTATTCCTAGCAAGACCACTAATGAAAATATTAAATCACATAACTGAAAAATCAGGCTCTGAGAAACTCATCCGTGTCTGGCTTTCACCACTTCCATCAGCTATCTCTCCTTCAGACTGTTCCTTACATATCTTACCTCTATTACAGTGAGCTCAGTTAACGTGGCATCCTATCAGTTTACTAATGGTGATGAATGTGGGCTACTGTATTTCCTATTTCCAGAAAGAAAACAGGTATTTTATTAAACAGAGGGGCAGGTTAGTCTAGCTTTTGATGCGTGAGATACAAAGACATTGGGTAGAACAAGAGATTTCTTAAGAGTACAAGAAGTATATCCAGGCAATTCTTTGCTGTGTATACCTTCCCACCACTGGGCAGGCAGTGGCTTGGAGTCTTGTTATGTCAGAGGTCAGACTCAGGTTGTGTTTAAGATGTATTAATGAATCCACTAGACCTTTTGAATTATTCATGCTTTTGCAGTGTGTCAGCCTGTGATGGTGACTTGCACAATTAAATTATATTTTTTCTTCAGGAAACCATTGTGTTGGTGAGAACCTCTTTGTAGTATTAAAACTGAAAGACTCCTATTCTAATATCATAGTAATGAGTACTCCATATATTATATCTTTATATAGGCCTTTATCATATCCTTCTTCAGTTATCAGGTATACTTTTTCAAACTCATGGACTCTGGTTCATTCCACAATCTTCTTGTATGTAATGACTTCAACATCCCTCTATATTAGTCCTGCATTTTTTTGCCTCTTTCCTAGATCTTATCCTTTTTTTTTTACATTTTGAGATATAGTGATCAGAAATTCAGTGTAAAACATGAAGATACAGTGTGTATATTTATTGCATTAAAAAAAAGTTTACTGCTCTGTTTTTTGGTTGAATTTGGTTTTTTTGCCCCTAATAATTTCTGATATTCTAATGTTTCTTTTTTGACTGGGGTTGCAAGCTGGTGCTTTCAGAGAACTAGCCACAATTAGTCTTGTACTCTTTTTTTCAAGCAGAATTTAGAATCTACTGTTCTGAATGTATAGAAAGGGGTATTTATTCCCACATAGATTGTGTTGTATTTATTTGCACCATTTCACTCCTTCTTCTGTGTACCATTCACATCTGTTTCAAACAAATAGCTCTCCCTGATGAAAAACTTATCCCAGAGGACTCTTGAATTGTGTTCCCAGAGAAGTCCCCCATATCCTTTTTAATAAAGGAGGTTGTGGTACAATAACGATGAACCTTTTAAAGTACCCTTAATTAGTATTGTTGAGGTGAGAAATGGTAAATTGCAGTGATATAAAATTACTGACCCTGCCATGCTACACAGTTGAAATAAATAATCTTTAATTCCCCATTCTTTGTGAAAGGAAAAGAGAATATCTTTAAAAATCATTATGATAAGGAAGGATCTGTTCAAGGCCAGCTTGGGTGGTGCCCTGGGAAACCTGATCTAGTGAGTGCCATCCCTGCCCATGGCAGGGGTGTTGGAACTAGATTCTTTGAGATCCCTTTCAACCCAAACCGTTATATGATTATATGGCATATACTTGGGACCTGGATAGTTAGATCAAATTTTTCCATATTACTGTGTAGCTGAATGAAAATTTGCCAAAATAAACACCAAGAAGTAAAAAAATTGAATTGTCTTCATTTTGACCCTTCAATTTCTTTTCATTCTATTTTTTAGTGTCACATGTTTCCTAAATGTCAGTTTTCAGACTGCAAGTGATCTGATGCGCTATTGGTTTTCTGGAGGTTTTGTGTGGGTTTTAAATTTGCTAGACTTGTGATATATTCAGGACTTCTCTGTTCCTGCATATTATTATATAGTTATGTCTAAGCATACCATTCAGATTAGCAGAAAAACCCATTAGCATCAATGAAGAATCAAACTAATAATGAAAGATGTTATCTTTATACATGAAGAAATGAAATGCCATTTGTACTGTGGACAACAGTTCTGTGGCCTTTTGAAGATACCTCAAATCCAAATGCACATAAAAGAATCATCCAGAAATCAAGTTCTATTTTCTCAAATATCCTTCTAAACCTTATTTTTAGTAAGACTGAAATATAAAGATCAGAAAGTCTACTAAAATACCTACCTTTAGTTACAGAAATCTCTATCTTACCTGTAGGAAAAGAAATTTAAGGTATATTAGATCTTCTGGTGGCATTTGACTGTATCCACCACAATTAGTTCAGTGATGATGAAAGAGTAAAATTTGATTTTGTAGAGATTGTCTCACTGAATGTAATTGCTTTGTTGCCAATGTGTTTTCTGTATACTTCAGTGCAGACACCTGTATTAGGTTTCCAATGCTGGATGTTCACATAACAAGAAATCTGGTCTAAAAATCCTTTGAAACGTGATTGTTTTCCTACATTCCAGCTCTACATGTTCATTCTTGCCTGTATTAATTAAATCTGTATTGAAAAGGTTAATCAGATTTTCCTTTGTTTTACAGGAAATATCAATTTCTTAAACTATTTCAGACCAATAAAAAACCATAAATTAGATATAGTCTGTGAGAAGTTTTTCAAAATAGATGCATTTTGCGCTGAAATAAACACTATAATTTTTGCCTTCTTTTCTATTGGTATTTTACTCATGATAATGTGTTTTGCCCTAGAGATGTACACAAGGTATATATGCCATTAGGAGAATAGAAATTCTGCCAGTAAAAATCATAATTCATAAGCAGAAGCATTAGTACTTTTTGTGTAAACAATAAAAGTTGGTCTTCAGTGTTCCTGTCAGTGCAAACTGCAGGAAGAAGGTGAAGGCTCCAGCCTGCCTAATGTGGCAGTGAATGTTGATTTTTTTGCACATAACTTTTTATGATGAATCACACACATGCATAAGCTGTTGTCAGTTTGCTCTAATTATTGTAGATCATCATCGTGATCTGCCACTTGAAGCCTAAAATATTACCATAGTTGAAGTAATATGTTCTGCTTATAATTGGTTGCCCACTATTGATATGGGTAATAGATCTCTCCTGTGAAATACAAACAGTAACTAGACGCACAGCATGCAGGTGAGTTAAGTACCTGCACTACCTAGGAATCAGCAGGTATTCTTCATGACTTAGTCTCCAGACATATTTTTTCTGGAAGCTCAGCATATCTCTAATTGCAATTATATTTTGTGTCCATCTTGTCTCAGATCTTAGAAAAGGGGTTTCTGTGTATAAATATTTAAGTATGAAAGTAAAAGGCAATACCAAGCACTTTTCTGCAGACTTATAGAAATATAACTGGCATAGATCTCTTCACAGAATTACAATTTATATTAGTAGAGTTTGTCTAAAGGATAAAGAAAAGAAAGATAAAGAAGAAAATCAAATCTTTAACCTGGAAACTGTGAGCTACATTTTGACATGGCAGGTCTTCATATTACATATTTAGTTCAGTGTAATCAATAGCATTAATAAATGAGTGCATTGGCTGAATTCTGAAAGGATTGTATCTCTCACACAATTGATTTTTGTGTTCTCTATGTGAACACAGAAACACCATAGTTAAGTGCACAGTTGGTGTAATATTGACTTTTTTCCTGATATTTAGTCATTAAGTGTCCAAGGTTGACCAGAGCAGTTATATTCCAATGTTTTCTATCAGTAATCATATCTTCCTAGAGCATTAGTTTCCCCCAAAGCACTTTTTGGATTTAAAGGCCTACTCTCTTTTACATACTTTATTCAAAACTTCCAAAATAATCTGGAGACAAGATTTACATCCTTGCAAAGTACTATTAGAAAGCTTGATTTTAAAATATATGCTTGGGGCATGTGTTTGTGTTTCAGCATAAGCTTTTTAAATATCTCACTTGGTTTCCTTCAGTAAATCCAGTTATTGGTGTTGAAGAGCAGACCGTCAAAACCTTTAAAGGTTTAGCCCTCTTTTCTCATCCTCACTGATTTACACACTCCTAAAAGACTCTAATAATAAAAAGAAGTGCAAAGGACATTGCATCCAAAACCACACACAGGTTTAGCCTAGGGTGGTTATCTTTAGGCTTAGTGAACAAGGTCTCCTTTACTTTGTATATTTCAAAACTAACTTAGACTTGGATATTACTTTTGTGACATCTGTTGCAAGAAATCTTTGAAAAGAATAAATTACATTCTCTTGTATTCTACTCATTTTAATTTATTTGAGGTTTTTAAGTTACATCTAAAATATATGACAGCAGTTCTTACTGAATTTTCTGCTCTAATTACAACTTACCTAATACTAACCTGATCACGTACCAGACAGTGATTATATTTCTGCATAACTTGCAAAGCTGGTAGAAGTATATGACCAAATACCAATTTAATGATTTGAAAGATATTTGCTGTTCATTACAATTTATAAGTTCAATAGAAATAGTTAAGCAGATATCACAGATATAATACATAGATATGGCATAATAGAAAAATGATGCAACCTGTGAATCTGGAATGGAAGAAGAGGGTTTGACATTTTAGAATACCCCTTAAGAGTCTGAATTAATTACTGTGTGTTCATATGTAAGGTTTAAACATGGGAACTGATGAAATCAATGCACCACTTTAAGTGATGCCAGGAGCTGGATTGAGTGGACAAAAAACACTTCATGTTTCATACCTGGGCTTGGATCAACACTGGAGTCTAATAGCAGGGATCCTGGTATTGCAAAACATGATTTTCAGCTTCTTGTTGTCTATTCTTAATAACACTCCTTTTGCTGGGCCAGAATTTAATCTCAAAAATCTTTGAAAAAGTAATTATTTGATTAATCAGTGATGAAATAAAGTTCCTTTAAAAGCCAGACCCCATTTAATTGACAGTAATTTGTGCTTTTAGACATTTTAGAATACTAAAATTCTCTGACAACTGCATTTCAAATATATTCTCTCAAAACTGCCAAAATTTATTCTGCTAAGCATTCAGTGGTAATGTATGGTCATATATGCTCATCACATCATTCTATGCACATTGGCTGTTCTTGTCTTCATGTGAATATTCATCATGATCTATAGAAAATGTAATCAAGGTCAGGGCAGAAAAGATATTTTTGCATTTAATAATTAAAATGATACAACTTTAAGTACAGTAAATGTAGAGATGCAGTCTTTATATTCCTCAACATTGCCTTCTCATATGCAGTCCTCTTTCGACTTTTCAAGAAAATATATATTGACTTTTGCATGTACAACCTTGCCACATAATGGCATCAGCAGCAAAAATATTTGTATTCCATGTAAACAGAAAAAATGTTCTTCTGTTTAAGAAATAATTCCATGTTGAAAAGATGAGGAACATTTTTTGGTTTATGCTTATCAGAGCTTTGTTGAAAAGCTAATAAAATTGTATAAATTATTGTAGTCTTTTTCACAATAATTTAAGCAATTAAATATCCCTTGTGCTCTTAAACTCTTTTCCCTTTACCCTCTGGTTTTCATGCTTTACTCTTTTTTTTTTTTTATTAAGAAAAATCCAGTAGATATTTCATAGTAAAAGTATAGTCTTTTTTCCTCTTTGGCTTGGATAATGGACTTCGTGTGGGATAAAGGGAAAAATTTGCATGATATGTGTGAACATATAATTGAAGAAACAGGTCTTTTGTTCAAAAGAGCCAATATTGTAGCATGAACTTCATACTTACAAATAGTTTCAGCTGTTCCAGGTTTGATATGAAGACGGATGCACAGTGCTTTAATTATTACACATACTTTTAACATATGTTTTCATTATATCACAGAGAGACCTGTTCTTTAATGATGCTTCTTCTTGTGTTACTCTTCCTGTGATACCAATTATTTTAAGCATGTATGACAGGTAGCTGGCATCTTCATAGCATCTCAGCAGGTTTTACCAGTAGCACTGTGAACATGAAAATAATATGTTAAGAATCTGTTCTGTGGAAAAGGGTATTGCAGGCATAGAAAAAGCACTAAACAACCTTTATGGAAAACTCCCAGCAGTCATTCATGAGTGAAGTACATAGTTTATAAGTAATTACATGTTAAGGTTAAAATGTTGCATATTCCAAGGCTGTCTTTCAAAACTGTTCAAATTTAGTGTCATGAGCTCTAGTGAATGCACATCACTGTTAATAACCAAATTAATTAACAGCATGTTGAAGTTCCATAGAGACCATACAGATATACTTCTGTTGCAATTAAATAAAAAATGTGGTTTTGTGTAGAAGGTGGTAAATCATAATTACTAATATACTGTTCTGTTATAGGGTTTTACTGTGACAAGGTTATACAAAAATATGTGGATACAGAGTGTTTGCTTTTTTTCACACAAGCAGTATAAGAATTTTGTACAGAACAATCCTACATGTTGTTATATATCATTGAAGATGTATAAAACTATATTTATACAAATAGAAAGACATAAATAGTTATATATAACTATAGATTTCTATGCATATTTTCCATTTATTTGTTTGTTCTATAAACTAAATTTATTATTATAGTCAGTCTTATACATGGATGGATGGATGGATAGATAGATAGATAGATAGATAGATAGATAGATAGATAGATAGATATCACAGAGTCACAGAATGGGTGAGGTTGGAAGAGGCTGCAGTGAGCCATCTGGTCCCTGTTTAAGCAGGGTCATCCTAGAGCACCTTGCACAGAATATCTATCTATAACCATATTTTTAATTGTGGGTTTTTGGGTTTTTTAATATTAAATATGTAATTATTTATTTATTAGAATGTATTATTTTAAAAATTGAATATTTAAATTTTTTTGAATTTTTATTGTAATTTTTACATTCATTTTATCTGAATACATTTTCCTAGACCTCAGGTTGCCATTCTGCCTTTCAGTTTTAGATAGTCCTTTACATCAGAGCTTCTATTACCACTGTGGTCCCTGGCTCCTGGCACCTCTGGGACTATGGCAACAGATTATTTTTTACCATGACAGGCTGTAAAGGCCATCCACTTATACTGAACGAGGCTGGTTCTGAGAACTTGGTGTTATTTATTCTCCACAGAACTGCAATTTTTGGCTGTTTATAATTAGTTTATTACTATGGACTTTGGATCAATTTGCCAATAATTCAACTCAATAAACTAGTAAATAAAAATGCTCTACATTATCTGTGGCTCAGGAGTTTTCCCAGATGCATCTAGGAACGTGGCTTAAATATAACTCAGAAAAGTGGGCTATTCACAGAAGTTGTCAGGATGCTTCTTTGGTTTGGTGATTGGTGTCTAGCCCTATCTATTCTGTTCCTCATAACTTGTTCTATGAGGGCCCCATTTGTGAGAAGGTAATTACCTGCTTAGTTTCTGTGACATGGTAGTTGGAGAACAACATCAGCTCTACCTTAGGCTGACTCCCCAATTTACAAACACTTGAGTCATTGTTACTTTGGCTTTTTAAGAGTCCTTATCAACAAAGGCAGAGAAAGAACATTTATATGGGGAAACTCACTACCTGTTTTTACCATCTCAACATATAACTGAGCAAAACTGAATGAAGTTGCAGTTCAGTGTCTGAAACTAAAAACTATTTTTCTATATTTCTTCCCAAGGAAGATGGCATTCTTCTTCAGTTCAAAACAATATATACTTTCTCTTATATGTTAACACAGCAATATAATCACTCAAGTTCCAAGCTGGTAGATCTTTAAAGTTGATAGTCAAACAGATAGGATGTACTGGGTCATTTCAGTGTTTTATCTGACAGGCCACAGTAAAGTTTTATAAGCTTTTTTGAGTCTTTTTTTTTTTACATTAAATAGAATTGATGTTTTCCATCTCTCCTATTTTCCATTTTCTCCCTGGGATGAAAGGTTCCATCTGAGAATGTGTAATAAATATTCCACTGATGAGTGGTAAGGTGGTAAGCAAGAATCACTGTCTAGTTATCTGCTAGACACTAACATCACTGCCTAACTCCATGTGTTCTAGATGTATTGAGACCTGTTGCATTCTGCAAAGGCAGCAGCGGGGAGACCGCCATGTTGCTGCCCTGTTGCCTGAACCAGAGTCATCATATATTAATTTCTGTTGTCTTCCTCCAGAACCTAGTTGGGAAAAATTGGATGCAATTTTAATTTTCTTGTTGAAGATTGTCCATTTACAGATTTTGATAAAAAACACTTCTTTTTCTTACACACCAGTGCCCTCCACAATGCTGGGAGATTTTTCCAAGGTCTGTTGTGAGTGCTTGTGCATGAGCTGAGCTACTGTAGATAAACTGCAAGAGTACATATCCTTTTAAAACCAGCCCACTGTTTAGTTGGACTCAATCAGGTGAAACTGATGAATTCCACATCTGAGCACCTTAGAAAGAGCTGATCAGCGATGAGCCTGTGTTGCTATTTGTTGCCTTTTGGCTGCTATTTTCAGTTTTCCTTCCCATGTTTCTGAGGGCAGCACTCTTTGATCATGCTCCAGTAAATGAAGATCAGAGCATCAAAGGGAGTTAAATGTGTTGGCAGTGAGTGTCACCAAGCTTGACTTTCAAGTATGCAAAGCTAAGAATATAATCAGAAATGCTCATCAAATGAATCAGGACACTTAAGCACCTGAGAAATTGAATCATGAAGAGAAGAATTTTGAGCACAAAATCATCTCAATCTAGAAAAAGGAAAAATTCAAGAGAGCAGAGATTGAAAGTTTTCTGCATTTTCTTAAATTAAAATACTTTTATTAACAGTTGTAAATCTATAGCTTAGAACTTACTCCTGCAAGTGATAACATAAATAGAAAACACAAGGATGAATATTTCAGGTTTGCCTTCAAGCTCTTTTCTGTCTGGGGTTCAAGGGCAGGCTTTGTTAAGATTTATGATGCAGATACTCTGATGATACAGATAAGAATGCTTAGGCACTCAGTTGGGAAGTTAGGTACAAGTCTGTTTGTTTTGTGGTTGTGTTTATGCCAAACACAAGGTTTCTCACATGGTGTGACTTGAAGTGGTAACTCTTCACCATGCGTTAGAACATTTTCAGTACCTTGCCCTTACATTGCTACAATTATATTTTTTGTATTTATCTTCTTTCACATTTATATTGTCTGTACAGTCAAGCTGTGTATTTATTTGTATGTATGTCTGCACAGATATTTGAAAAAATATATTTATAATCCAGGATTTAAACTTAGAGAGACATGTGTTGTGCCTCAGTAATGAGTGGGAGAGTTTTCACTGAGTTTTATTATCCAGTTTTGTATTTACAGATACAGTAGGAAATGCTTTTCATGGTTCAGATAGAACTTGGATGCACACATCCAATATCCACCCACTTTTCAGGCTGTAGAGAAAATCAGTCTTATGATCTGATGTAATATTTACCCTGTTTTCTAGAAGTTAAAAACAAGATGCTTATCTTCTTAATCTCTGCCTGTCAGAAATTTGGAGACAATATTTAGAATTGCTTTCCTGCTTGTTCTGGGTTTACCCAGGTTGGCAGCCAAGTTCCATGCAGCCAACCACTGTCCAATGACAAGTGACCTATTTTTCTTGAGATAAAAAAATTATAGGTATGAAATGCAACTTTATACGACATTTTAAAAATGCTGACAGCACAATGAAATGAAAATATTTTGTCCTGGGGAAAAAGCATTTACACAAATATAGGAAGTGTGCCTCTTTTTTTTCACACATTCCAAACATCATCATAAGTAGTTATTCTTATCACTTGCAAAATCACAGCTTCATTAAAGGCTAAGAGAAAAATTGTGTAGTCTCTTTGGATTCTTGTTTGGAGAGGAGTTCTAGAAACAAAAATTTGTGGCTGTTCATTTCAAGATATACTGTACCTTTTTCTCCTTCCCTTTTTGGCAGATATTACAATGTGAACTTTAGTGGAATGTGAGAAAGATAAGAATAAACAAGATTTTCAGATACTTTTCTTAGTGGAAAGAGCTTTATTCCATGTATCCATTTCATTTACTAAAGCTCCCTCCCTATATGTGAAATACTCCCAACTTCCTGATTATTAAAATTGAAAATAATTTTACAGTTTACTCCAGAACACTGTAAGCTTGCAGTGGTTATGGAAAATACAGTCTGAAAATATCTCTTTGTATATATTCTAAGAGCCATTATATTTGTTTTTCTTTAAAAAATAATCATTAACTTTTCCATATGTTTTATGTTTATTACTGTTAAATACGTTGGCTTACGAAAGCTATAGCGGTGGGATTTATAATACATTTGTTGTTTCATACATCAACAAAATTGCAATTGAAAATTCATGTCAGCTGTGCTGGAGTTGGGTAGGCCTTTCTCTTAAATTCTCAGAATACATGATCTGTTTTCCACAGCAGCGGAAAGAACATTTTCACGTATGTGTGACCTGAAGGAATCATATGTGAAAGGAAATTATGCACAATGAACATAGATCTCCAAAATGTCATTTTTACATTTAGTGTTCAACATGCAATCAACACTTCCATATTGTTCAGAGAAATAAAATTGCATTTTACAAGTGTAGTAACATGTCAGTCCAGCAGTAGCTATAATAAATATTTTATTACAAATAAACTGCATCTCATTTAGACCCTAGGAAAGATACACAGTGTATGACCACTCTGTCACAATGCAGAGAGGAAAATAATAATGAAGAAAATAATTATCATCTATCATAAACTGTCTTGATTTTTTTATCTGCTGAGGTACTCTGTAATGTTCATTAAACAATTACAAAATAAAAACGTTTGACCAAAACTTTCATAATCTGTTCTCATTGCAGATTCCTGGCTCTTTAGAGATCCACTCACATGGAAAGGTGAAGGTAAGATGAAACAACCTACAGCCTCAAGCTGTGGTGGGACCAATGATTTGCATTGGTGTTTTTAAAATGGCACCCCATTGTCTAACTGAAAGAGTACAACAAGCTGCAAAATTACAATAGGCCAGTTTTTGCTCGGTATATACAGTTTCCTACTGACTTGGCCATTATCAGTAGTTTATGCCGCTGTATCTAACTCATTGTTGCTGCAATAACAGCAAAAACTGTAAGTAGCGAGAAATTCACCAAGCACAAACATTAACAAATATAAATGGCTTGTTCAATAAGGGATATCCAGGATGATAAATCCTCTGCCCTGTTATCAGACTTATCAAGGATAAAACATAATTGAATAAATCATAAAATTCTCAAAATTACTTATTGAATCTCTTGTGAACATTCTCAAGTTTCCACAAGAAACTCCTCTTGCCTATGTGTGCTATATTGTGATGCTTTTCATGATGCCTCTCTTTAGATTAATAATTTTAAGATGTAATTTGTAGCCATGATCTCAACTCAGCTGAAAGTACATAAGGTCCCAGAACTCTGAAATGATGTCCACTCAAAAAAGTTTGAATTTTGCAGCAATCTGGCTGCAAGCAAACCTTAATCTGTCTGATCAGTACGTACCTAGAAACTGCATTGTATTGAGCAAGCACATGGAGTTTGGGTTTTCTTCCTTTGGTTTTTAGCTCAGTGATTTTTCTCAATGGTAACCAAAGTCAAGTAATTTATAGCTTGTGAACCTCACAAAAAGAGTTCATTTACAACCATATTCTGCATCTTGTGACACCAAATGGAGTGTGTGTTCTTCTATATGACTACAAAAGATTTTAGAACAGCGATCAGAAACGTGTTCTGCTCATTAATGTTTTTACAGTAGCTGCCTTAAAAGAGCTACAGTTTCCTAGAGCAAGTCATTCAGAATTCAACTAGGCTCTTCAAGTTTAATAGGTTGAGCTCTTTGAGTTCCCCTACCTCCTCCTGATTGATGGTTTGTTTCTTCTTTTAATACAAAATTCAGTAAAATTTCCCACAGTGAAAAGGGTCTTTTTAATTATAAAACATCAGCGTGAGGGAATGATTCAATTTACACATCAGAAAAGTTCAGTTACTTGACTATAATTTATTTTTTGTGCTGATCATTTACAGACCACAGATTCTTCTTCCTGTGGCCCCCTCCCCTTCTCACTTTCTCTAGTTCTATGTAAAAGAATAAAAATCTCAATACTCTGTAAAAGGCTTTAGATATTGTATCACTTAGTCATCAGAACTAGAGGCTTCATTATCAGACTTTTTTCTACCAGCTTTTATCCCTTTCTCATTTCCTAGTTACATTGTCATATTTAATTTGTGTTCTGTAATTGCTGAGTAATACAGTTTTTCCTTGTAT
This sequence comes from Cyanistes caeruleus, assembly GCF_971803275.1. NCBI lineage: Eukaryota > Metazoa > Chordata > Aves > Passeriformes > Paridae > Cyanistes > Cyanistes caeruleus. The sequence continues at coordinate 33,159,322 of NC_141705.1, read as the reverse complement.
CTGACAAAAGGAAGGCATAAGTAAGGGGGGGGTGGGGGGGTATGGTATCTCATTCATGAAACTATAATAGATATTACCAAGAAAAGATGTTTGCAGTTCTAATATTGCATATTATACAACTGACTAGCTCTTTCTTTTATTTTATTTTCTTTTTTTTTATTTTTAGTATTAACTAATTAATATTAAAATAAAGGTCTGGAAGGGATGGAAAATTTTCATGTTTCAATGTACTTCCTCAATGCAGTATTAGTCTTCCTTACTGTTTCATTGTGAAAATATAGCTTAGGACTTGTATTTGTAGGTAAAACAGCTTTTACTGACAAAGCTTTGTAGGTTCTAAATGTGATTTTCCTAGCAAAATCAGAAAAGTTAATCTTACTGTGATCTTATTATGGCCATAAGAGAAATAAGCAGAAAAATTTCCAGAGCGCCGTTTATTCAAATAGTTTTAAATATATTTACAGATATGTTCCTAAATTTGTTTTTGTTTTAATCAAATGTGGTTTGTGACTAAGTAATATTAGATTAGATTATGCTCATTTCAGAATGTAAAATTGCATGTAGAGAATGCAGGTGTGCATCATTTGTTCTAGGTTGTATCTATAATTCTGGTTCAGCTGAATACTTAAGAATATTTATTGGTTGGCTATTTGTTGCCACAGACATATGATCACAATATCTACACTACTGAAATACATTGCTTTAATCATTTGCTTTTTTAGCATTTAATTTTGTCTGTTTTCCACTTTGGAAGGGATGTATGAATGGTACTCTAGTAAAATATGTGAAACTTGGGAGCAGTGGTCATATCTTCTAATTCTTTTCAGATACTGTAAAGTGCTTCTCCTTTATCCTGGAATAAGTATTTAAACAAAAATAGCCAACATGAATTTGTGTGTTCTAATGTTCCTATGAGAGAGAAACTAAAAGATTATTTTCATAATATCTGTACCTGCTACTGTTTGGAATTGCTTTAATGTAGAAACACAAATGTATCCCTGGATAAGACCTGAAAGCCAAAACTAGTTTTGTAAAATGGACTAATGTTCTCTTACATTGTCAATTTGGCCATTACAGGTTAAAGGAATCCAGTTTGATTTTATAAATCTAAATTTCCCCTACTGCAGCTTTCTCAAATTTACCTGTAACTTACTGTGTCCTGCTCAGTAAAGGGAATGATCTCGACTACATGAGGACAGCAACACAGGCATGATCTTAACACTAAGTGAACTCAGTTTTTATTTCCAAAAGATAATTTTTAAAAATTCTTATGATCTCCAAGTAAGTACCAGGCCATTGTATCTTCCATCTGACTGGCATACCCAGCCGAGTGAATGCTCACATACAAGATCTCATAAATACTTACACAAAAGATGGATTGTACTTCTCTTACACAAAGCTAGCATCAGATATATTCAGTTATGCTGTGAATTAGTTCATTATTTTTTAAAAAATTTGAATGCAATTTAACTCCTTTCTTCTTCTACATCAGTACACCTGAAGCCATGAACAGGTAATGGCTTCAAATGATTTCCAAGGCTGGTACACTATTGAGACATCATGTATCCTGAAAGATGTGATCAACCCTTCAGTACTCCTGCTGCTGGTGCAGCAGCTGTCCTGTGATGATGCACCTGGTTCTTCTTGGGGTTGTTTTGGTACTCCCCATAATGACTTCCAGGTCTGTTTCATTGGCCAAGTAAGCCCTGTAGTATTATTCCCAGTAAGTCTGTGTTTCTGCAATTGTCAGCAGTTCCCAATACTGTAAGTCCTCAGTAGAAACCTCAACTATGTCCTGCAATTTTTTAATATTTTTAAATCCCTGTTCTTCCAGACCATTACCTTATGAGCATTTATTATGGTAAATAATAATGCTTTGTACAGATTTATTGATTTTGGCTTAATTTCAATGAAAGTCTTTGCTCACAGTTTTTATCATTACTTTTTTTGTGACCATTTATTTTCATCTTCTCTTTGGCTTAAATACTAGCATTTTGTATTAATTGTATTCAGGACAGTCAAATGGTGTTGTGTGCTATATTAAAGGCTGTGTTTTTAGTAGAGATTTCTATACTTAATAGATGCTCTGATGATAAAGTTTTATGGTAGAAGTTATTATTGGCACAATCTTTCTTTATTTTCCCTTCATGACAAAATACATGAGTGCTGAGTGTCTGTTAAGACTGCATGTTCTCACCCTAGTACAAAGAACTCATAGTTTCTGCTGTGTTGCATAAATTTTTTGGACATCTGTGGAATTTTTCCTTTAGTAGGTATGGATTACAGTGACTTACTCTCTCCTGTTGTAACTTAACTCTGTCTGTGCACTAAATATTGCAGCATGCCAGATCCTTGCATTGTTGATAAGAGAATCAGAGGTGAATTCCCAGCTGATAGTAGATGATTCCCATCTCACTGGTGGTACTACACGTACTTTAGTCTTTTGTTTTGAGGTTTTGCTTTTTTCTACATTTAACTATCTCTGTGATTACTGTTTAAATGTAGTATGATTCCTGAAAATTGCTATAAAGTTTTTATCAGACTATTTATATTTATGAGCTGTAGAGAGGCATGCCAGGGGAAATAATGTTTTTCAAGTTGTCCTCAAAAAAATAAACAGGTATCATACTCAGTTTTTTTGAACTGTCATCTTCTCCCAGCAATCAGTCAGTCACCATGTCACTGGATGGATGTTTTTATATTTTTACATATTTCTATCAAAACTGAACCGTTCGGCATATTCATAGCAAATGTGAGAAATTATTGGTCAGGCAGGAAGAAATCTTAGCCATGCTAAGTAATTGGTTGAAGGAGAGTTTGAAATCTTCTCTGCCTTCAAAGCTGAGGTCCCCCTCTGGAGGCCTGAGATGCAAATCAAGTTGAGCCTGGGAGTTTCACAGGCCTGAATTCCTGGACATAGTTGCCTTTCTGAACAGACTACTTCTCATTCTTCCCATTCAAAGTCCAAGATGGGATTAGTGATGGTGCTAGTTTGTATCTTTATAAAATATTTCCTTGAAAGTGGAAAAATTTCTATATGCTCCAATTCTGAGCAGTAGGAGGAAGGATCATGATTTAGTCCAGGGTTTTGTGTAAATACTTCTGGAAATGTGGATTTGAGCTAGGATTCTCCTCTCCTGGTCAGATTTCCACCATGTGTAGGAAAACTTTTCTAACATTCTTAGTCATGGGGAATTTGGTATACCTCCAGTGCACAGCCCCTGTTGAAAACCTCCCCTTGAGATGTATTCATTTATTAATTCAATCTCTCAAGCCAAATAAAATATTAAAGCTATTAAATTTTAGTCTGTTATCATCACAATCAACATATTTTTAATCAGAAGTGGCCAGAGATGTTTGATCAGTAATTAGCTTAATTTTGTCAGGTTATTAAGAAGTTCCTGAGCATGTCTAAATTAACCTGTTTAATAGCAGAATAAAGTAAAGAGATGACTCCTTGGTAAAGTTCAGGTGGAAACCAGCTGCTAAAACACATTCTTGTTTTGCCATAAAATCAAGATCCTGAACCTCTTGGGACTGGAGCAGAAAGTGGATATTAGCCCTGTGCTGGTTTTGGGCAAATTTGGGAGAAAACCTCTGAATGGGGTCCCTCCAGAAAGCAAATTTAAGTGGCCCCTTCCCCAACTGGTTCAGGAAAAAAAATTTCCTTGGAGAAAAGTGTAAAAAACCCTATTTATTTAACAGAAATGGAATAATATTAAACAATAAAACTTCTCTATTCAATAAGATGGCAAATCTAGAAAAGTCCTTTTCATGTGGTGTAGCTTGGCTCGCTCAGGTTCTTATCAGTCCTTCTGGCACTGGAAAGTGGACCCACAGGAATGAGCTCCTGGGTTTTTTCTGGGTTTTCAGTCCAGAGCAGGTTTGAACAGATCAAAGGAAAAAAGGAAAAAAAGCTCCTACTTGATCTGGGCAAAGGCTTGTTGCTGTTCAGGGCCCCACTGGGAAGTGTTCTTCTTGCAGGTGATCAGGTAGAGAGGGCTCACAATTGGGCTTTACTCAGGAATGTGCATTCTCCAAAAACCTGTGGCACCTAAGAAAGCTTGCATTTCCTTCTTGCTCCTTGGTGGAGACATTGCAGTGATCTTGTTGATGACACCAGTGAGAATCTGACACTGTCCATCTTGCCACTTTACTCCCAGGAACTGGATCTCTCGAGCTGGTCCCTTAACTTTGCTCTTCTTGATGGCAAAACAAGCTTCCGGGAGGATCTGGATGATTTTCTCTCCTTTCTCAAATACTTCTGCTGCTGTGTTCCCCCACACAATGATGTCATCGATGTACTGTAGATGTTTCAGAGCCTCACCCTTTTCCAGGGCAGCCTGGATCAGTCCATGGCAGATGGTGGGGCTGTGCTTCCACTCCTGGGGCAGTCGGTTCCAGGTGTACTGCACTCCCCTCCAGGTGAAGGCAAACTGAGGCCTGCATTCTGCTGCCAGGGGAATGGAGAAAAATGCATTAGCAATGTCAATAGTGGCGTACCACTTCGCTGCCTTGGACTCCAGCTCGTACTGGAGCTCCAGCATATCTGGCACGGCAGAGCTCAGAGGTGGAGTCACTTCATTCAATGCACGATAGTCCATCTCCATTCTCCTTCAGATTTGCACACAGGCCAGATGGGGCTGTTGAAGGGTGAGTGGGTTCTGTTGACCACCCCTTGGCTCTCCAGCTCACGGATCATCTTGTGGAGGGGGATCACAGCATCTCAATTCACCCATTACTGCTGGCCGTGCACCATCAAGGTGGCAATTGGTACTCGCTGCTCTTCCCCCTTCAGGAGTCCTACCGCAGACTCTCTGAACAAGGTGTTCAGTTGCTTGATGCCCTCTGCGTCTACAGCCGCTATCCCAAACACCCACCCTGACCTCTTGAGCCTCAGCACAACTTGCTAGCCCAGCCACAAGCAAGAGGCAGTAGCTGCAGAGATAGCGCTGTTTCACCAAGGCAGGGATACCATGAAGTGTTCTGGGAACTATAATCACTGCAGATGTGGTGCTTAAGAACATGGTTTAGTGGTGGGCTTGGCAGTGCTGGGTTAACAGCTGGATTTGATGATCTTAAAGGTCTTTTGCAGCCTAAATGATATTGTGAGTCCTTTTTTTCTCTCCTTTTTTTTTCCCTATAAAAACTTAAAAACTTGCCTTTGTCCTGAGGAACCATTTCTGTCTTGATTGGGCAGGATTCTCCCTCGGTTCATTAGCAGAGATAACAGGTTCCCTTTCAGAGTCCAGAGCAGTGCAGGAAAGCACTGTGCCTAGGGAAGTGCTACATCAACACAATCCAGGATCTTCAGTACTGTCTTATAGGACCATCTGTAAAAAAATTATACTAACTGGATAGTAGAATAGAAATGTTTTACTATGCAGAAAATTACACATTTTTTCAGGAAAGATGTTTATAATTGAATAGAACTTGGGGTTTGTCACATATTATGAATGCAGTTGAACTAATTAGGGCGTGGGTGTTTTGAGTAGTGTACTAGATAAAAAAGAACAACTCTTTTCAAGCCAATGAACTATTGTTTCAAAAAGCATTTTGTTATTTTCCTTCAAGAGACTAAAATATTTTCCTTGTGGTTTGTTATGACTCTTTGAACAACTTTTTAAGACTAATTTGTGATAGATTTTGTACTGTGATTTTTGTATTTAGTCTGTTGGAACCATCTAACTTCAATAGCCCAAGGGAGCTAAGTCAGTAAGCATAGAAATCAAGAAAACCTGAAGCTGGTACTTCAAGCTGAACCAGAAGCTAGTAGAGTTCAATTTTTATTGAAAGAACAAAGTGAGTATTTTTCTTGAAAGAACAAAGGACTTTGTTTTTCCCCCAGAATTCTGTTTCTGTCTTAATAAGTTGTGATTTCTGTATGTTTTGTGTAAAACAAGAAAAAACATGTGAATTTTTGATCTTCCAATGTAGTTTAACAATCTCTCTAGGAAGGGCTGGGTTTTCTGAAAGGGAAATCTGACCTCCAGATTAATTCTAAAGAGGTTTGAGCCATATTCTTCATTAGGAAAGAACATTTTCATGCATGCTACACTTCTGAGTTGATGGCAAACTGGTCTCAGTTTCAGATATCAGTTCAGATATCAAGAGGCTTTGCACTAGTTCAGTATGCTTGAGCCTACTGTACAAATTATGATGTTGTTCACAACATACATTTTAACATTATAGTGAGACAAGCAGAAGGTGAACAGAATCTTTATGGATGTCGGTAAGGTGGTGACTGATCTGATTTTCCTCTTAACAGAGAAAAAAAAAATAAGGAGGGCTCATTTGAATGATACAAGTCAATGAACCTAGGTGAAACTAGGGAATTGGTTTGCTAAATTGAGACTCCCCAAGAATTTTTCAGTAGTATATAAATTATGTATCAAAATCCAGATATACAAAACTCCATGTTAAATTTGTACTATACTTGATAATAGCTGTGTCAGACACTACAAAACACCATACAATATATGCTAATTTTTTAATTTGTTATTCGCTAGTCTCATAAGTAATGTTTTTTTGTATAAATGTAGGGATCTTCAACAGGGTACTACTGAGTTTTGGGAAAGTCCCAAATAATTGCAACTGCAGCACATGTGAAGCTCAATGTGACTGCACAGTTTGACTACAATTTAGATTTTTAGGTGGAACTGTGATACATAGTGTTTCACACCCTAATTGTCAGCAACGATGTTACCTATGTTGTTTTTAAAAGGAAAATAAAATAAAGTGGAGGACTGTATTCCTGCTCACTATGCAGTTGATGAAAGCAGTTATGACTTTAATGACTCAGACTGAACCTGCTTTAAGAGGCAATACAAGCTCCCTTCCACAAATATCTGAAAACAGTGTAACCATGCCTAAGTACGGAAGCTCCAGGTGTGATTTTGGAGACTCCACAGGTATTTCTGTTACTGAATACATATCTGTCATGTGGAAAAAATTATTTAATCTCAGCTGTAAATGCTGAGAATTACATGTTGCTTCCCTTCAAGCAATAAATTCTCTTTTGTCTATCTAGGTTTTGTTATATGTTTTTCACAATAATTCCTAACAGTGTGCTATGTCATTAAAATATCAAAATCCAGTAAGTCAGCTGGCAATAAATGGAAAAATAGAAATCCATAGCAACGATTAGTGATATCTAAAAGTGGTTTATGGGTCCTAGTGGGATTCCTCCTTTTTTAACAACAAAGTGCAGAGTGAAAGAATATGCACAGCTTACTTTGTCTTCCTATTTCTTTTGATCTGAAAGAACAATCAGATAAGGCTGATTTCTGAAGACAGTTCAGAATGAACAGATCTCAGTTGCCCCCAGTGATAACCATCATTGTCAACAGGAGGCATTCCAGGTACTGACACTAGAGCCTTAAATGTTCAGATACTGAACATTTTATCTTTTATTTTAAAAACTACTGCTGGGAACTCTCTTTATAGAATGCAATGGATGATGAGTATTTAGAAGAAGAAGGAACCCTGAAGGAGAATAAAGCTCAAGCCTCAGAGACTGTCACTGAACACCAGAAGGACAGAATAATTTAAGGTTATAGTGGGGAATTTCATGCACACAGAAGACCTGAAGCTGTGAAAAATAGAACGATAGAACTCAGGAGTTACATTCTACAAAATGAAAATTAAAATTATTTAAAGGCCCTGGCCCTAATGGGGTTTTGTCCAGATAAGCGAACATTCTGTCTGAGTTCAGCAACACTAAGTGCTCAGGGAAGGCTCAGAACTGCAATATGTTGCAATGATGATGATAATCATAGTTGAGGTGTCTGGATTACACCAGTATGCAGAAATGCTAATAGATGTCTTCTGTAAGCTATGTCATTTACAAGTGCTATCAGTCCCTCTACACGCAATCTTCAGTTCTCAGTCTTTGAAGAAAATACTGATTTTTGACACAGTGTGACAACTTGGTTTTACATGATTCAGGTATGTTGTACAAAGCTCTCTGAGCAAGGCACAATGCCAGGCAGTTGCTATGAAAACTGATTGTTTACAAATGTAAAAATTATAACATTTTACTAGTTTAAGGGTAATACCTCACCTGCTGCACAATGCTGCTGATATTTTTAAATTAGTAGTTAACTTTGTGATTATCTAAGTTAGTACTGATAGCTTTAAAACCCTCAAAAATATTTTAAAAATATATACTATTATCATTAATCAAGGATAACTAACTTTGAATGAGCAGTTGCTAATGAATTAATGGTCAGAGGTTTTTTTATGTGCTTATCACTGCTACTGAAAAACCCTTGTTATTCCTCATCTATTCTTCTTTTAAATAATTTGCTCTGCCTACTAAATCTGAATATTGAATCTAAACACGTTGGCTCCTGTCCTCCCATTTGTGCCATTGTTGCTTTCATGGGTTTTGGATGAAGGCCTTTGTCTTTTTTTTCTCTCATAACAGGAGCAGAGTTTAGTTTTGCAGAGTTTCCAAATAGGAGCTCCATTAACATATGTTTCCCCCTGGCAGAGAAGAGAAATATGGAGCTGTTATAGATTGAGTCCAACCATACTGTTATTTGTGAGCATGTGGGCAACATTTCTTTTTTTTTACATCTAAAAAAGTCTTAAAATTATATAATTTTTACTAGTATCTGGCCAGACTTGAGTAGAATGTAGTGAATCTTGTAGTCCAGTAGAATTTTTCAGTGTTGATGGACCAAATTCAGGTGCTGATGCGTTAACGACCAGGTTTGTGATTATGAATGTCTGTGAGTAATAAAGAAGATAAAACATATATTTGAAAGTCACAGACACTGACCAGTAGAACTAGAAGTCTCTTCTCTTCTTCCTCCCTCCAATACCTGGATTTGTTCCTTGATCCTTACACTGGTTTCTACTTGCATGAGAAGTGCATGGCTTTCAGGACACATTCAGTGTGTCTCCTTGGGCTGGCTCTACCTATAGCCACTCTTGAGGCCACACTGCCCAGTTTCCTAAGCACACAGTTTTCCCCCAGGTCTTCTTTGTTGGTAAGTTTCTGCTAGTTCTGACCTGCAGGAAAAATGCAATTCCATAACTTTTATATATATATCCCTCAAAGTTGATGGAAGTCTTTCTGCAGGCAGAGCAGAGCAAGTTAGGAAGCACCAGGTTACTTTTGGGAATTCCATGTGTGTCTCTCTGGCATTCATTTTATCTATCACCCAGCAGTGATAGCTGTTAGGTAATTTTCCAGGAACACAGTTGTAAACAAGGAGTTGTACACAATGGGAACATAATTACTTGGCACACCACAAAAAAAAAAGGTTGCAATGATGGCAGGTGTGCAGTATGATTTCTCACCTTGAAACAATTTTTTCAAATGCAAATGTAGTGTACCAGGTGCAAAACTAAAACGAGTAATCGCTTTGGCTCATTGTGTTTTACAAACCATTTTCTAAATAGATGTGCATGAAGGCAGTGTTATACATTTAACTCTGTATAGAAAACATATTGGGAATACCTGTAAACTTTAAGATGGGTTCTAGGTTACATAGAATTCAATTTGTGATGGTAAAACACATTATAAAGAGAAGCACCTAAACTATAAATCCAAAGAGACTGTTCTCTTTAAATAAGCATAATCCAAATTTAAGACAGCTGGGATTTTTAGAATTTTGACAAGATTTGTGTTTATTGATCATCTAAGGTTGACCATTATGCTGAATGGTGCTAGAAAACGTGCACCATTAGGTAACTGGAGATTGAAACTGCTCTGTGGTCTATACAAAACTAGAGAGCATCTTGCACTTCAAAAACATAGAGCAAAAACCTGCTGCAAAAACACCTCCATATTCCTCTCCCCTCCCCAATGCCAAAGTTCTCTTCATGTAGTGAGTTTTTATCAATTACACTGATCTGAAAGTCCACCTTGCTAATCTTTTTTTTCATAACTACAGTACCTGTATATTGCTTTAATTTTTATGTAAAGTTATACAGTGTTGACATATTCTTTAGCCCTTCTGTGACAGGGCAATATGAAAGCCTTTTTTTCCATGCCTACCAAAAAATCATTGGGGTTAAATGACAGGGCTCTACCAGTGATTTGCCTGTCACGGAGAACTGTAAATTGTAGCCTGTCTCCAGGATAGTGTTTAGACACATTCTGAGATTAATGGTTTTGCATAGACACTTTGGACTTCAAATGATTTTGAGATCAGCTCCATCAAGAAGATTCTTCCAGTTTGAAGGCAACTAAAAATGCTTTTCATTTCAGCTATGTTTATATGTAACTTTGTTGGTACAGGACAGAATCTGATGTAAAAATGAAATGGTCTCTCACATGTTACAGACTACATAAAATTTTTCACCTCCAGTTTAACTCTTTGTGACAGATTTCTTTTTTTTTTATGGTAGTTCTTAACACTTTCAGATAACAGACAGCCCTGGGACATCTTATTTACTTGACTGCACAAATCATATCTTTTCTCTTAAAGGAACACAGCTAGGAAGGAAGGTCTGTATCCTAAATTTAGGGAAGAGGAAACTAAGGTGTATTAATCTCCCGAAAATCCATTTAAGAATGTGATAATTCATTCACTTTCAGAATCTGAATTAGTAATTGATATGTGTTCTGCAGCAAATGAGATATTATAATTCAGGAACTCTAACTTTAGACAAAGGTAATAATAAGGTTTCTTTTTTGTTTAATGGGGAAATGAGAAAATGTTTGTCAGAAAAAGGTAATGAAACCAGACAGTCCTTTTTCATGTATTCTATAGTTTCCTGATTAAAAAAAAAGAAAGAAAAAAAACCCCCACCTTTTATTATTTTTAATTTGTTTTCAGCTCTTCTAATAGGTACTGAAAGTTGTATGGTTTCACTAGAATAGTATAGAGTGAGATGCAACAGCAGTGGTGGAGCCATGGCAGAATGAGTGTTATGGGTTAAATATTTCTATTTTAAGTGACCTGAACTTCCTCTATGCTGCCTCTCCCTCTGGGCTAAGAAAGACAATCCCTTATTACTTAAGCAGGCTTTTTAAAAATATATATGGTATTATTGACCAGATATGCACCACCAAACTCTGACAGCATGTGGACCCCTTCTGTTACCTGGAGTAGGAATTTTCCTGTTGGATGGCACCCTGTGGCTACCCCGTTCACCTTAGGATCAGTGCAGTTACATAACATGAGGTTTCTGAGTCATATTATGTGATTAGAGGAGAATTAGGAAGGTCTTTCAGGAAAAAATTAAAAATCTCATATTTGAAAAATGGCATTCAGATTTGTTCAAACATTTATAGGAAGAGCATTCTTTTTTTCATTTCAGTGTTTAAGTTTCTATGTATAATATCTGTGATTCTTGTTTATAATATTTGTGACTGAAACATTGACTAAGATATACAGAAGACTGAGATGAAAACAGATGGATTTGAATAGCAGGTTGGAAGTTTATTTACTTCATTTACCAAATATTAGAGGGGGTCTATACAGGAAGTTACAGGAGTCCTTCCATAATATCTCACAGCAGATGAATAGTGTCTTCAGCCAGCCTGCCAGTAATTTGGATGCTCCTTCTCCCCTGTATCAGGTAAATAACGTAGAAGCTCATCACTACAAGTAACAAAGATCTCACATTGGTGAAGGACCAGGATCCACTAGAAGAGTGCATGAAAACTCCAACATATGGTGCAAACCAACTGAATTTTTTTCTTAGTGGACACAGGCCCCAGCCTCCTAGTGACTGATTAGCAGCCATACTCTTTTAAAGCCATTAAAAAAATAAAAAAAAATTCTTCCATCACTGTGTAATACAACTAGATCCAAACCATGCCAAACTGAAGCCAATCTGAGTGTGACAACTGGACAGAGCCACAAGGCTCAGGAGCAGAGCTCGTGTAACAGCTAGAACTGAGGGGCTCCTGAAACCCTAGGGTGAAGTTTAAATGATGAATGTAGGAAATTAATGTATAAGCCTTTATTTCCCTTTGTCAGAGAGAAGCCATCTTTCAGGAGAAGCCAGTTTTGTGTTATTCAGTAACCTGCATGATTTTCTTCTTTAGAGACTGAGTTGTTCACATAATGAGGCAGTCTGCGATTATCTTCACTTGCTGAAAATCAGATAGGCAAGCGATTATTTCAGGTAAAAAACAAAACAACCCAAAACTCCAACATAATATATTAGTGTCAAAATAATTCAACAGTAATAGCTGAACTGTTTGTTTAAATGCAGCTATGGAATGTATTTACTTTTAACAACCAGAGCTGATGTTTACAAAAATTATAAAGTACTAATAAGTGTATGTAAAAAATCCTATTCTGAATGTGATTAGTGCATGCCCCTTGCTAATGTCAGCAGTTATTTTTAGTGGAGAGCATTTGTAAGATCTGGCAGAGAACTCTTGAAATGTCAGGAGTGTAAGAGAAGCATAGCAGAAGGCAAATACGTATATAAATATGTTAGAGGATTTTAATATTAAGTCCATCGTTTTTTATAAGACAAGATGCAGCTGTCATGAAACTGACATGGTAGATTCCCTCTCATGTCACAAGTATTGTGCAGACAAGACATAATTACTTGAATTTTAGAAAGAAGTTTGGTTTCCTTGTAACCTGAAGAAAGAGCTTGTTCTCCCTTTCCCATCTTGTTTTTACAGAGAAGTGATTGTTAAAGAGATATTGTTAAACAGTGTATTTCATTCTACCTCTAAGAGGTGTGTTACACTTACGTAATTTCTTTCTGACAGAAAGATCATCATGATTTGTCTCAAAATACTTTAGGTTTGTATTCTGTCTTACAAAAAATGTACCTTTTCAAACACTCCTGGAAGATGTAAAGGGAAGGGCAGTTCTTTTACAGCATTGTTCCCAAGCTCAGGTATGGTGCTGTTCATACCATTTTATTTGATACAGTAATACCTGCACACTTGCCAGGTATACTTTATTAACAATATTTTCACAGTGAAATATGGGTCAGATTTGTATGCAGCAGTATTTCAAGCGTATCTTTCATCTCATGAGGATTCACATTTTCTGTGCTGTTTCTAATAACTGATTATATATTCCTATTTGCATAAATCCAGAAAAACTGCTGAGTCATTATTGGCGCAAAACTTGGTACCTCTTAAGATTAAATAATTCAGCTTTTCAGTAGTGGAGGAATAGCACTTTCCCCTTTGATAAACATTATGCTCACAGATTTTATGTTATCCAAGCTCATTTTCACTTACACAGTATGCAGAGTTTTTTGTTTGCTGGATGGATGGTTTCTGAAAGTCTCTGACCTAGTTGCCATTATAAAGTGAGTCCTATGTCCTCTACACTTAATCAGATCTGGAATCTTTGCATCAGAACTGTGTCCTCAGAAGTTACTCTGAATCCCTACAATTATTAAGGTCTCCTTAGACAGACTCCAGCCATCAGAGTCACCAGGAACAGAAAGCTTCCAAATACCTTCCTAGTATCCTTTTCTCTCTGGCTATTGGAAAATTGCAGGAGCTATACCCATTTTACAGATGTTGCATACTTCATTGTTTTCATGGTATACAGGAGAGGTTATTTTCATTCTTTAAAAGTAGATCTGGTTATGGAAAATTACAATCAGATTTGAAGATAAAATGGACCATCCAGGTAAACGGATGACATACTAGTGGCCAAAAAACCAACTCTAAGTCCTCTTCAACTGAAATGCATGTTTTGAGAATTAAAATATAGGATTTATTGATAGTCCAATTTTTTTCTGCTTAAAGCAGAAAAAAGGACAGAAAAGCGGAAAGAAAGGACCATGGTGTAAAATGGAAAATAATAGCTTAAGTTTATGAATGCAATCAACAATTTTAAATGTGATACTTTTTTATTGTTTTAAAGCAATTTTTAGAGTGATTTTTCTGAGTTTTCTTGAAAATATAAAGCAATTGAAAATTCTGCTTGCTGTCAAAATATAGAAGATTTGAATATAGAAGATTTGAATAAAAATAATTAGATAAGTAAGGTCAGTAAAAAAGCTTAAAGGACACTATCGAATTTTGGCACATCCAGATTTTACCTAATATATTTTAAAATATCTATTCTTGTATATGTTCTGAGCCTTATAATCCTGCCCAAATTAAAACTTCAATGCAAAATAAAAAAATATCTGCTATGCGGCCAAATCACATTAATTCAATTTCTTTTTTGTGTTTGCAGGTAAATCTCCTTTCTCTGTTACATCCTTCTTGTGCTAAATACTTCAATACATAAATACAACATCTTGCAGCCTTTTTAAAGTTTGACTCTTTATTACTACAGTAATATAGCAGGCAGACAGTTAGAAGTCTTGTATGTTCCCAAAGTCTACAATTACGAAAATATATGTGCATATTCCATTCCACATTGTGAATTTATTTTATAGATTTATTTCAAAATAGTGTTTCTTTTATTTATATAATTACTCTGTGAAATTTCAGCTCCTTGATATCAAAATATTTGGATAAATACTGGTTCGGGTCTAAAGCTGTATGAGCTAAAAAGAAGGGGAGGAAGACAAAACACAAGACCATTTCTTTTTGTTGCATTTTATTCATACAGAATATTACGAATTTTATTGTTGATGAAACTAAGAATGAGAGAAGATAGATGTCAGAAGGCAGATCCTTTTGTATTGGTGTGAAAGAAAAATGGCTCACATAAAAATAAATAAGCTTGGAACTATAAAAATATTGAATATAAAAACATTTTTTTGTGAGAGAATAGGAATTTATATTTTTTAATGGGGAATGGATAATGGTATAAGAGTGATTGAGAAATTTCTGGTGTCAAAGTACTTTTTCAGGAGAAATTACCATGAGGAAAAACTAGAGCAGGGTTCTGAAAAATTAAAAAAAAAAAAGACAAGCTGAGTTTAGGCTCTAAATCTGGATTGAAACCCCTTATAGTAGTGCTGATATTTGAAAAGTGCTTAACACTCAAGTTTTCCCATTGAGGTCAGTGTTTTAGAACAGTAGGATCCTAGAAACCAAGTATGAATATAGGCAGTTAACTGGAGGCTCCTATTTTTTTTATGCTTGATTAATATATTGAAAAATAGCACAGTACAAAAGAAACTAAGACAATCCATAGAGGAAAGATTTGTTGCAGGGGACAGCTGTTTGTCATCTGAATCCTTGGAGAACCCAGAACAAGAGGCTTAAGAAGGTTTCTGCTTGGTGTTAGCAAGATCTAGTAACCAGGAAAGAAAGACAAAAGACTGTCACTTTTCAAAATTAGTTGTCTTGGAGAAAATAAATCAGAAATTAATGAAGAGGACCACAAGCGTTGCAATGAGGCAGAAAACCAGATCAAGATGTGCTGGGGTCTGGAGAAAGAAGACTAGAGACAGGGAGGAAAAGAAAGAAAGAAAGAGAGAGAGAAAGAGAGAGGGAAAGAAAGAGAGAAAAAGAAAGAGAGAGAGAGAGAGAAAAAGAGTCATAGTGGAAAAAGCCCCACCAGTATGCAGAGTTCAGATGAAGACAGAATCCATTCTCCAAAAAATGCTGGTCTAGCACACTATTATTTCTGTAAACATTTTGAGTGGTCTGTGGGCCATGATTACAAAATATAGATATTTTTGAGATACATATCTGTGATATGAATACATAATATTATAAGGAAGTGAAAGAATTAGAGCTATGAATCTCCTCTTTTTCTGTTCTATATGTCATTCCTGATCTTTACTTGACCAAGTAATGAATATATCTTACAATAATTTGAATAAATTAAAAATAAATAAATAAACAAAGGTTTTTCTACATAAATTTGTGGAATTTTTGGTGTGCCATTATGCTGTTTAGCAGATTGACTTTCGAGGCACTTGGCCCACTCTGATCTTTGAACCCAACAGAGAAAGAGCATTGCTATTGCAGTTGTATTGCAGCACAGTGAATATATATTTCTAATAAGCTGGATATTTTGGTTTTTTCTGAGGGAGTTCAGAAACTGCTAATAACTTGGTAACAAAACAATTAAATATGATTATAGTGTTTTATAGCTTGTCAAACAAAAAGCATGCTGTATCATTTTAACTTCCCAAAAGAATCAAAATTATGTGACTCTGAGAATTTACTTGTCCAACTCATCTACCTACTCTGCTCCTCATTACAATCTTTAGTATATTTCTGTTGATTTTGTGGAACTAGAAAAAATTTCTTCAAGAAAATGTAATAGGCAGTAGTCAGGTTCCTTGTGAGATGTCAAATACCTACTTTATTATAGCGAGAAAGTGACAGTCAATTTAAACCAGAATTTATTGAGAACATTAAGAGCTGGAAGGACTTTGGCTAATCACTTTAATGTCCTCAACAAATGGTAAATGAAAGCATGAGGAAATTGAGTTAACACAAGTTAAAAGTTCACATACTTACTGAATTATATTAAAAACCCTATAACCTAATTAAATTATCTAAAACTACTCATTTCAGTCTGTCCTGTTATTCTAGTGAATGCATATGATGATATTTTCTTAGATGTGTAACAGTTGACAGCTTTAGCATGAGTCAGATAAAACCCAATGAACAAGATCAAAGGACTAATTATTTACTAATCTGCAGTATTCTGAATAGTTACACTTAATGATGAAAAGAATTTTGCATTGATGCTTCTTTGTATACTTCATATTTTTAACTTAAAAAATCTATATTGTCCAAACTTGAATACATGGATAACATTTCTCCTCCTTTATGGAATTTTGTGGGGAAATATGAGCGAGGGTAAAAGTAGTATGCCGCATTTATTTGTCTATAGGTGTGTATTTCAGGTATGCTGAATGCAAAAGCTATATTTTATCTGCTTTATCTGTACCATCGCAATGCTTAACTAAGATCCTCTAAATGCCCAGATTTTCAGTAAGATACAACATTAAAGATCATGTTTTCTGAGTTTTTATATTAACTTACTGGAGGAAACCTTTCAATTATTTTGCTTTGGTTTTAAAATAAAGAAAGAAAATTACCTCACTAGTATAGTTGGCAAATTTTCTGCAATTCCTCTCACAGATTCAAGGCTTATTGAAAATAATGGGCAAAGAAACATTTTTTTTGTGTGTGCTTTCAGCTTACGGCTTAGGAATTTGTACTTGAAACCGAGAGGCAGGTCTTTGAGCATCTATGAGAAATTTGACTCAGTAGTCAGATAACAGCATGTACATGAAGTATCATTCTCAATTCTAGCAGCACAGAGGACTATTTCAAGATAAAAAAATTTGGATAGTGAACAGCAGAACTTTTTTTTCAATTTGTAGAGTTTTTGGCTTTATATATTTGCTGGCTCTGCTTCCCTGAAATGAAGAAAATCATGCAGGATACAGCTCATCCTTTGGCTAACCACAGAGAACAGAACCACCATCTGAATAACTTTTCCTTGTAAAACTCAGGCACTACAGAGGAGCCATCTCTGCCACCTAACACACAAGTGCGTAAGGACAGTTACCGAGGATAGCAAAAGAAAGAGACAGTTTTCATCTCTAGGGGAAAAAAATAAGAGAAAATGTGACTGTAATAAAGTATCAAGGTGGCATTCCAACAACATTCAAAGTGGATGTATCCCATAGGAAGTTCCACATTTTATTTCACCTTGAGATACATTCTTGTCGGCGAGAAATAGGCTATTACGCGTTTATTTCTAAGTGCTTGCTAAAAGAGAAGAGCAAATATACAAACCAGATTTTTCTCCCACCCTTAGAAAAATAATTATTTTATTAAGTGAGAGGAGCTTTCCATTCCTATTCTAAGTGCTTGTCTACCAGAAAGAAAGGCTATCATTGATTGTTTATTGCTGACACCAAGATGAAAGAAACTTTGTCTGTTTGGCTCCCTGATGATTAGTTTAACATTAAGGCTTACTGACAAAGAAACAAAAAGCATTATCTTTTTTTTTTTTTTCTAAAATATTTAATACTTTTTCTTCATCTAAAAAAAAGAAAGTAACTTAATCTGTATAAAATATAATACATAATATGTATTTGGAATAAATAATATTTTTTTCTGCATGGCAGAGAATTTCTACTTTAAAACTGTTTTTCACACACATGCCATCACCACCAAATGTACAAATACATGAAAAGTAAGTGACCTACACTTTAAATAGGATACTTCAGCATTTCTGGGTAACTTGAAAGCAGCTTTAGGGAAACCTATGGAAATAAGGATTAGTTTGCTTCTAGTAAATGCAGAAAGAACTTGGTTTAAAATTGAGACATTAATCTATATTTTTCCCCATTAAACAGATAAAATCTCATCAATTTTTTCAGTCAGAAGTGAATGAAAAGGAGAAGTCTATTGGAGACCAGCTCAGAAAGCCTGTTACAGTCTGAGACCCACAGCAACTTCCAAATCTGTAGTGTAATGTTAAAAGCGTGAAGAATTATTCCAGGGAATGATCAGTTTGGAGTGCTTTTTTTTATTTTCTTTCAATATGAATGCAAAGAGTTGTTTTTAACAAATAATATGAAGGAAAGAGATATGTTATATCTCTGAAGTGCTTTCTGAAATTCCAGCATTTGTAATAGGTAATCAAATTGCCTTCACTTTTGTGGTGAGCTGCCTGCCCTCGGTGATGAATGCCGTTATCTTTCAGTCCTGAGCCATCTCTGCACCAAGTTCAGCACTGGTGAAAATCCCAGCAAAATCAATGTGCTTATTCTGATGTAAAGCTGGGCTAATGGCTAATGCAACAGGAAGGAACAGCCTGTAAAACTCAGAATTCCTTATGTGGCTCTCAAGTAAAAATAGGAACTGCTTTTAAAACCATTTCACAAAAGACATTTGTTGATATTTTTTAGTGGGATTTCCCAAGGTCTCTTAACTTAGCCTTTTTTCTTTAGATTGTCCGAGTGTAGGTCAAAAATTCTTTCTCTTCACTCACAGTGGCATGTGTGCTGTACCTCTGTGCTTTTGCAATGTTATGCAATTGCTTTTGCTGCTGTGAACACCATGTAACACAGAGAAAAACATATTTTTCTAATAAATAGCTTATATTAAAGCAATAGGACATAGTATGTCAGATTTCCTAGAAGTAAATTCTAATAATGGCTCACATAAAAATTAGAGTATTTGTTTCTCTTAGCTCTGAATTTAAGTGTTGCAGGATCTATAAGTATCTCTGATTGCTGCACAGGCATTCATCATGCTGAAATGATTTGCCATGCCCAAACAAGCTTAAACAATATGAAATTTTAAAGATACTTTTGCAAGCTCATTCTTTAATTTTAGTAAAATAATGAAAAGCATATATTACTTTAGTTTGCAAAGCACTGAAATGCAATTCATATGAAGTGTTTATTCTGTACACATGTGTGGTAATGTTGTACATGGAATTAAAAGCTGATCCTTTGTCTTTCATATTTGGTTTTTCCATTTTTATACATTTTTGCAAAAAAGATGCATGAAGTTAAAATTTTATCAAACTTTCTAGACTATCAACACTTTAGGCTATCTAATATACAAATATTGAATATTGCACATACGCAGTGTGAGTTAAAGAGTATTTGCTGTCAATAGGCAACAGTGAAACAAGTAAAAATTTGAATGCACATCTACATGTGTTCAGATAACAAATGAAATTAAAATAAGAAAATTACACAAGAAACTAGAGAGGCCCAAAATTTTAGTAGCTAAATAGAAAATTTTAACATAAAGAGAACAAAGTAAACATAAATTAATTTTTTAATGCCTATATTCTAACAAAGGAAAACTATTCCACCATTATTTATTAAAATCAAGTTGCACCAAACTGTGAATTTTATTTTTTAATTTTCTAACTGCCTTTTAGACACCTTTTTATTATCCAAAATTAAACATTCAAACTTGTCTTAAATTTTCTTAGATATGAAACGATTTCTCTTTAATATCTATCTTTCACTTCTATAATACTGAACACTGCAATGAGTTTGATGTGACAAATTTTTTTTATATATTATATTACAATTCTGTGTTAATAGAACCCATTTTGCAGGCACTGTCAGGTTGATCTTGGTGGTTTTGCATTCCGATAACATGTCATTTACAAAAATCACCATTCAGAGCATCTTATCAAATGGCTTTTTCTTTATTTCTTTTTAATTAATATAGTTTTATATTTTTATCCTTTTTTTTTTGTCTCCAGCGCTTCAGTCATCCCTAGAGTGCTTTTCTCCTCCCGCTTGCCTATATGCAGTTACTAGGATCAAGAGTTTATTCTCTGTTGATGTAGAGTTACTCAGGTATATGAGATCCCTGGTTTTTTCTTTTTTTAATTAATAGATATTCAAGGGAAAGTGTTTGGGGTCTGAGGGGGTTTTGGCTATTTTTTTTTTTTCCCTGAAAGAACGTCTAACATTGAAACATATAATTTATATGGATTTACACTGGGAATTAAATTATGAACTACCACTTCTGCTTTGGGAATTTCTGTAAGAACATTCTAGGGGTTTGGCTAGTAAATTCAATTACCTAGCTGTAGTGACAGGAATGCAGAGCACGACATATGCAAAGATTCCCCTGATTTATAAAAATAAGTATTCAGTCTGAGATGTTTATCTGCACAGATTTACCTGACAGATCTATATATTACTGCTGCTTTTAATGGACCTTCTTGTGGGACTCAGGATTCTGCAGCACTTAGTAAACAAACTGGAAGCTTTCTAAGCATAGGGACTGCATTACTGATATCTAAACATATTTTCTTTTTGTTCTAAATATACCACCGGTTTTTAAAATAAACTTTTTTTTCATGTAGTAAACATCTGTCTTTATGTTGTCACTTTCAGACATTGAAGTCTGAAGAGATGTTACTAAGGTAAGTTCTTTGTTAACGTATAATGCCACTGATAGCCATGAGCAGTAACACATTGCAGAGTGGGTTTGATTCTCAAAGTGAATACATGTGCCTGCTAAACACTGGAGCCCTTTCTCCTATAAGTTCTGAGTGTGTACTGTACCAGTATGCTGGAGCTGAAGATGATATTAATGAAGAATGGAAACTGAGAAATTGCGACTCTCATTCTTTGCCCAGCCCCTACAAGCTAAATCCATTAGTATGGATAGATCAGCATTAATAAACAAGGAGGACAAAATAGCTCTCAATGCAGGGACAGTTTTGCGTGACCTTTGCTACGATAAACTTGTACTTGGTCATTGTGATGCTCCAAGCTGACCTCTGCAGCACGGTTAAATCTGATGTAACCATAGAGAAATAGCACCAGTGCTCCATGCACAACTTCAGCGTTTCAAGCGGCTGAGCTTTAGGGGAAAGAAATGTTGAGTTTCTCTGTTTGTATATCGTTATGCTGATTGCAAAAGAATTTCATGCGGGGATCTCAAGTGTAAATCTATAGAAAATTACTTGTCAGGGTCATTAGGGAAAAGGTGTTGTTTATTGCTTTGTAATAAAAATTACTTTTTTACAGTACTTTTGTGCTGTGATATGCATAAAGACAATACTGATTCGAGATCCAAATTGCTTCTGGACATCCACCAGAAGAATTATTTTTAATTGTTAAGGCTCAACATAGTCTCAACAGATTTCAGCACCTAAAGAATTATTCATCTCTGCACTGAGTTTATACATCAAGACACTGAGAAATTGCTTGGAGATTAAACACTGTACTATTGATGCATTACAGGTCTGCTGAGAACAGGGTTTTCATGAGTTTTGAGACTGCAAAACTTTCAGAACTGTTTTCCTTTCCCCAGTCTATGGTTCAGGGAAAAAAAAAAAATTAAAAAGGCATAGAAAGTATTATTGATTTAATTTATTCCTATGATTGCAGAAATGAAGATTTGAATGTAGGTTTCACATCTACCATTTTATCAAGCTTCTGTGTGATACTCCGTGGCCAGACAGAGGGGTTATGAGTGTCCCAGAAAAGAGACAGAAGTATTCTTGCACTTTGGTGTGTGTATAGCAGCAGAAACGCCATAGTTACAGTATCTTAATGCTTCAAGTCACAAATGGTTCCTGAAACTCATGAGGTAATGAATGTTGTAGAAGAAGGCTGTAAAGGAGGCAAGTACTAATTTTTAAGTGATGTTCAAGTAATCTCTGTGCAAATGTGCAGGCAATGTATAGTGAGCCTAAGGGCAGGGTTGAGTGTGATCATCTAAGCCAGAAGTTTGCGCGCTAGCCTCACTTCTTCCCCAAAACTCTTAAATATATGGATCTTCTCTAGCAATTTTAAAACCCTACATTTCTAGTTATGCTCCTCTAAGTACATGCTTTTTATGTACAGCCAAAAAGAGCTTGTCTGTGGTTAAAGGGTCTTTGACAACCCTACACTTCAGAGATTCCCAAGTTTTCAGGAACTGCATTTCCAGTTTCACCCAAGTCCTAGCCTGTAGCTTTTTTTTTTTCCCACAACAGCTGAATTTGCCCTTGGTTTTGCCACAGCCCCTCCATGTTCCCAGCATTACTATTGCTGGCTGATGTGGAGAAATATGGACATAGTCCTACTTCAGATTGCAGTGAAAACTTAAACTACGACCTTTTTGGAGCAGGGGGGAAATTCTGCAGTATTTGTAACAATGAGTCTGTCACTAGGCAATATAGCTGGGCTCGGAAGAAATTTCCCTGTGTGTATTTTCCCTCTTATGCATTATTAATGCTGCTTTTTAGATCCAATCTAGTTTCCCCTCTTATTTATTTTTTTTTCCCCAATACTTCTGTTTACTTTCCTATCCGGACTCTAGCTAGCTGCTTTGGCTGGCTGATGGAGACTGCTGTTCAGAAACTCATCATCTCAGCAGGATAACTCACTGTTCCTGAAGCACCATCTCTGCTGCAGGAGGAAGGGCAGTGCCCTTCCCTGGGTTGAGTCAGCAATAGCTGTGATAAATGCTTTTCAAATGAAAATTTTTTTATCTATCTTCTAGTGCTAAAATGGATCTAGATTACAAAAGAAAAATTCAGATCTAAAGGAAAGAAGTGAAATGTCATTAACATTGATGAAGTGAGACTCAAATAAATTTGGGTATTCTTTATCCTTTTCATTCCTTTCCAATCTGCTGAAAAATCTTAGTCATGCTGTGGAGGTAAATATGACTCAAACCACAAATAAATCAAAACAAAACAAAACACCTCACTTTGTTAATTTTAAGCCATTTGAAATTAAAACCATGTTGACTTCATGAATACTACCTCAAAAGAATTTCTCTATATTTCTCTCTGCACTGTTTCTACTATTTGCTGCCTTTTATGACCAACAAAAAAATGATCAGCAAATTATTTGATCGCATATAGGCAGGAATGTAACTGTAAGGATTCATTTTGGGTGCCTCTAGAAAGATCCTCATTCACAAAATGACTTGTAATGTATGCTTACACCAAACATTGTCAAGTTCTGAATGATATTAGATGTTACCTGAGAAAGTCTGAGGCCTGAAATATTTTAAGAAATACTGATAAAAAAAAGAAGGAAACTGGAAACCATCAAGGAAGAAACATACATGAATCCTGTCTCGTTTCATTTATCTGATTGCTATTTACTTGAGTGTACAAGCCTAGAACCTCTACTAAACCATGTATTTATGGCTAACAAAGTTCTTGTGCTAATGGAATGCCACAGATAAAATTTAAAAACACTATTATTAGCAAGAGAGTAGAGATTGGTATCATGGACTTTAATCAGCTGGACTACAGCCCTTGGCTCTCTTATTCGGAACTGAGGTCTCTCACTGCCTATGTCCAGCCTCCCAGCTCTTCTGGATTAAATCTTTTGCCTTATAGATGATAAACTGCTGATCTCCCTTTCTTTGGGTAACCTATGACTAAGGCATCTCTCTGAAAACACTCTCCCTTTTGAAACTGGTTCCTTGGCACTAAGAACTTCATAAGTATTATTTTACAATTAGGAATGTAATTATATGGAAGTATAATATTAGCTTGTTTATAATATGAGGAAGGTATCAAAAATGTTATTTTTTTTTGAATTTTTTTCTCATCCCAATCCTAATTCCTTATGGTGCAAAACACACATCCTTTTCTGCCCACTGTGATGTTCTGTTAGCAATTACATCAACTTAGTGTCTCTCAGGTGGAGAGAGCTGGTTGTCTTTTGAGCAACAGCACACCATAAGTTGTTTGAGTTAGGATATTTCAATAATGGTACAGCTGTGCCACCAAGCTGAAGTATGTCACCTTGGTAACATGCTTAGTTTTCA
This sequence comes from Cyanistes caeruleus, assembly GCF_971803275.1. Taxonomy (NCBI): domain Eukaryota; kingdom Metazoa; phylum Chordata; class Aves; order Passeriformes; family Paridae; genus Cyanistes; species Cyanistes caeruleus. Next base: position 33,135,231 of record NC_141705.1, on the reverse strand, counting down.
TCAGCCTTAGATCCTTTATTCCCTCCTGAGCTCAGTTTTAGCTGGTTTTTGAGTAAAATCCACTATGGCACAAAGACCAGCTGTTTCTCCGTTCATTGAAGTGAAATCCATATTTCTCCTCATGCCTCAAATAACCTGTTTTCTTGTCATAACTAAATTAGTCATGCAGGTACCACAGTCCACATTAGAAAAGGATATGTATTCTAGAATTATTCTCTTTTTTAAGTCCATAGATTCAGTGGAATTTTCTGAAGGATTTTTAATAGAGGTCTTCTTCATTCAGAAGGAAGTTTCAGTATTTTTTTTTTTCATTGTGCACACTTGTATGAAAAATTGCTTTGGTCTTTCCAACACTACGATGAAAAGAGATTGCAAAAGGATCAGAAAATATGTATATCTTTAGCTATCACTTTTGTAGCTTTTCTTTTTAAAAAATGTACAGTTTGTATACAGGATATTTTTAAAAATAACACAGTTTTGTTCAGAGGGAAATTAATAAGAAATTTAAAAATCATCACTGCATCAGTAAGAAAGATCAAAACCTTTTTTAAAAGTAAATTTCCAATTTTTAATTAATCTCTATTCTTTAAATTAATGCTTTTTCAATCAGTCTTTTTGAGTAAAAACACTGAATATTATCAGTAAAATTAGATAAACCATTTATATTTCCACATGGGCAATATTAATACAAGAATATTGGCGGTATATATTATGTAAAAGTAGGATTTCTTTATGTAAAATGGCTGCATTATTAACATGTATATAGAGTACAGAAATATGGTATTTCTTCATTTGGAAATTATTATGTAGGACTCTGGCATTAAAAGAGACTTGATTAAAAGAAAGAATATAATGCAATTTTTGGTTTTGTTATGATACAGAGAAAATAATTTCAACTAGATGTTAGCCTTTCACAAAACTAAGGAACATGTGGGAGCTACCAAATCCAAGTTCTCTTGTTTTTCTGTGAGAATTAGATGTTACTATATTTAAATCACCAAAGAGTTTTGACTCTCCATTTTCAGTATTTTGAAAGAAAGGGTAGGAACTACACAAGTAATTCAGAAAAACTGTACTGCTGACTTTATGTGACAGGGAAACTACAGTGCTGGTTTCTAACCTCAGTCAAGGGTGATATTTGTACCTGACAAGTATTGACTTTTCATAAATAGAGATTTAAAGCTGCATATGCAAAAAGGTTCTGTTCAAATTGCCATCATTGTGTGAGAAAAAGGGTTGTATTTCACACTCCATGAGTGTTGGTTTCTGATCCTGAGAGATAACATGGGCTCTGAAATCTGAATCTCTTGCATCTAACTTACAGATACACTAATAGCACCCTTTTTACAAAAAGAATTAATTATAAATATATGACTGCATGGTTATAACAAAAAAGTAATAATATCAGAAAGGCAAATAATCTGGCAGACTCAAATATTAGCTGGAGACAAAGATGAAAACAAAATTCTGCTTTTGGTGCCTATGCCGTTGTATACTTTGATTTATGTCATGATTTACATTTGATACATAATTACTTATTCTTTAGCCTTCTTTTTCATTTAAAAAATATTTGTATTCATATTGTGCTAAAGATTGACCAATAGAATGCAATTAATCTGAGATGTGCATTGAATTATTTTTCTTACCTGCAATTTTAAAAACATAAGGTGTATGAATAATGATCTTATAAAAAAAAGTTTGTTTATTTTTACATAATTATGCCTTAAACTTTAATGGATAATAAAAAATTCAAATGGCATGAACTGTGAAGTATTCCTATAAACAAAAAGTAAATGAGCTTTTACATTGGTGAAACTGATAGTAATCCTACTAATCCATAAAATTCAGGGAAAAGAACCCTAATTTTTCCAGAGATCTGTAACTGAATCAGAATCTTTAAATCCTGAATTTATACTACACCTCCATTCCTTAAAAAAATAATTGAATAAATGTGAGAAGTGGTAAAGGGGAGAGAGAAAGAAATTTACCTTAATCTCCCTGGATAATTTAGGATTATTACTACTCTCTCCTTTAGGAACTGGTAAACAAAATTAAAGGTACAAATACCCCAAAAAAAAAAGGTTGTACTTTGTAATTTTTTTTTCTAAATTCAGGCTCAGTTTTTGGTTTTGCCTGGTTTCAAATGTAATAGAAAGGATTGTTTTCCCTATTTTACACTGGGTATTCCAATGAAAAAGGGAATTGAAAATAATCATTTAAACAATCCATGTTCTTATTTTAAATGGCAAAATTCCTCAGGCCATGTTTTCATTAAAACCTAGGTATTTTTATTTTATTTTGCTTCCTCCCCAAAAAGAAAAAAAAAGTCCTTCTTGGTTTTCTTTTCATGCTTTTTTTTTCATTTCAGAGTGCCCAATGTGAAACTGAGAACATACCTTAAGTGACTTAAGTGACTGATCCAAACCCAGGTAGTTCTTAAAAAGCAAGCACCTGACACTTGCTCCCTTAGGAACTGCTGGCTTTCCAGATTTTAAAAATATTGCTGTTTTTAAATATAAAATTAGACTGCTTATCTAAGATTGCATAGATTGCTAATCTAAGATGAATCGTTAGGCTGATATTCAACCATCATACACAAGTTATGTGCATTTCTTAGATGAGCCTTTAAAAGTAACCACGCTGGGAGGACATTGGGTTTGTGCGACAAAGCAGCACTGGACATGGTGTCACTGCAGTCCGTGCTTCCAGGTGCTGCCTGGCTGAGCTAGACACCTTTTTTCCCCCAGTTTGGGTGAATCTTTTACCTTCTCTGTGCCTTGACTGGCTCCTCAGTGAAATAAATACAGCAATATTCTATTACTGTTAAGCCTGTGTTTAAAAGCCCATTTTCCCAAACAATTCTAAAATGGACTTTGCTGTATTCACACTTGATAATAGTACTGGTAAGATTCATAAGGAAGAGAATGTTATTATGTAAAGATGCTTATTTTTATTTTATTTGTCTGGAATGATAAAGGATATTCACAGCATTTAGTATTTCAGTGGCTGGTTTTACTGAATCTGTATTTATTATGATCTTTGAAAAATAAGTAATGGGAAGAAGTCTTCATATGTATTTAAATCTATGTATTGAAAAGGAGTCAAAACTCATTGTTCAGTTCAGGTGAAGGCTTCATCGTAAATGGTAATCAGCATCACTTAGCCAAAGGTGTGAACATTAAAACTTTTAAGAATTTTTCTGGGTCATCACCTCTTTTTCACGTGTGCTAAGCACAGCTGCAAAACCTTCAGTCTTGTCTCTTGGAGAAACATGGTTAATTTTGTGGTGTTGGCTCAAAATTTTATTTCCTGTCACTACAACGGTAGGTAAGCAGTGATAATAAAAAGCACTTGAAATTCCAAGCAACTGATCAAATTTGATTATGATGAAATATATTCTACTATATTTTATGTTTTGGTGTAAATCTAATTTTTATACAATGATTTTTGATCCAGAAAAAATTAAATTTCCACTGGAAATAGCATCAGAGCTTTAACCATAATAGCATAAATGCAGGATGGTAAAAGATAAACCAAAGGAGTTTGAAAATTCCTGTGAGAGCTATGCTATGCACAGGACAGAGGGATAAATGCATAGACAGACAGATAGCCTAGGTGCCTATCAGACATTATAAGGTGTAGTTGCCATAGAGTAAAGGAATGTGTGATATGAAATTAGATGCATATGTTAATGAAGTAGGGAAATCGTACACATTTAGGAGTTGTTCATCTTTCATTCAAATGGATGTGTAAATACTTAGAATAGTACCTGACAAAGAGCTAAGAGGAGGGTTAACATCCAGTGTGAGGTAGAGTGTTTAATGGATGAACTTAAAAGCAGATAACAATATAGCATCCCATGTATACTTTCATAATTGCGCGTTCCCCCAGAGATAATGGATATCATTATCAGCGGCGCCTGTCCTAAGAAACTTGGCAAGGTTATGATTGTTTGTTACAGCTTTGGTTATATTAACATACACATTAATATTTATAAATATTTGATGTCATGTTAATTTTTCATATAAGATGATTTATGTAATGCTGCTGTGCCCTGTTAGAGGGCATTTGCAGCGTGCTTCATAAGGGAAGAGAATTGATGCATGTTCTTTAAGAGGACTTGCCTGTGTATTACTGTGCTCACAGTGCATTATTCTGGAGAACAGTGATTTAAGGATAAATTATCTGAATTGCAGATACACTCCATTAACATTTTAAATAAAACATAAAGAAAAGACCAGTATAGGAAATAAAATGATAATATTGTCATGCGGTTTGGGGGGGAAGGGAGGGTGTGTTCTCCTAAATAGTGAGACTCCTTGGTTTGACCTATATTCCAGGATCTTTCTTTATATATTGGGAGTAATTAATAATTATATTCATGACATAGTTGTAGTCATTTGGGCAGAAATTCTGCATCAACTTTGCAAGTAATTGTTGAAGAAATAATAATTATAGATTATGTAGATACAGATATCTCCGTCCTTTGATGACAGAGATAGGTTACTATAAATCCAATGACTAGAAAACATAAAATGTAGCTGTGTCTAAAGCAGGAAGTATGACGTAAGAAGTGACAGAGATGTAAGTAATTATGCTGTTCAACTGGACTATTTCTCACTAAAAACTGAAGCACAATCACAAAATATTGAATCTGTGAATCAGTGGATATACAAACAGGTGTGATGAAAGCATAATGTATCGCAAAATGTGGGAGGGTTTCTCTTGACAAATGTGGCTTCATTTGGCAAATGTAGTTTAGTTTGCCTTGTTCATAACACTTCACTCTTACAAAAAAAGTCTTACAGAGTATTCATATAAACAATTAAATGTGCATAACAGGAAACAACACTGCAGCACACTACCTGCTAAGCCTTTGGGAACTGGACAAAATCCCTTTTTGTGCATTCCCATAGACTTCCAAGTTCAGTGCAGTAGCATCACTTAAATCTGTTTGCTCATATATGTATTCTTCTGCAGAGAAACACATTGATCAATTTTACTTTTTTTATACCTGGATTATGAAACAAAAAGAATAAGCAAAGGGTTAAAAAGAAAAAAACCTCACGAAAGTTATTTATATTATTTTTGTTAATTTGTTAACCATGTATTTAAAGTCACTTGCAACTTCCAGAACTGCTTTAAACAGACGTGATATTTCATAAGTTTGTAGATTATAAAAAAAAAACCCTAAAAATAACTTCCAAAATATACATGGGATATATTGATGAGCTCTAATTGCAGAAGTTTAAGGTTATAAGGAAATATGACCATCTTTGATTTGATAATTTCATCACAATGGCAGTCATCACTTGTCTTAAGTTTGACTTTAGTAGTATGTGTAGTTATAGTGTGGTTGGTAGGGAAAAGTGACTCCAGTTTTTAGCTCTGCCTCTCAGATTTTCTGTGTTATGTCAGTTATTTAGAGTGGCTGTCTAACTTCATGTCCTATTTTACATATGTCTACTCATTATTCATCTGGTTTAATCTAGTTTTGTGAACAACTTCTGTAGGTTTTAGAGAGGCAGCAATCACAGAAAGCAGCTCAAACCTTCTAAAATAGCTAACAGTGCTGGGACATAGTACCCATTTCTTTCTGTTCCTTGAGTGAAAGTTAAGTACAAAAAATTCCAGCTTAACTATGAAGCTGTTTTTTGTAATAATAAAAATGAATTTCTGGAAGTCAGGATATGCAGAGAATCCCTTAGCTCTGCTATCATAGGATACCAATTCATTCTTTTCAGGTACAATGATCCCACAAAAGTACTATCATTTTTCCTGCTGATTCTGAGGTGTTTCCTGAGTGAGGAGTGTTTTTGTCGATATTTGTCACCAGGACACTTTCAAATCAAGGTACAAACAATTGGGAAAATATAAAGAAAGTATTATTTCAGAACTCATAAATTACAACACTGGATCTTTCAAAAAGTGGACATAATCAATGAATAATTTGTTTCTGACATATGACCTACAGTTTTTCTTACTAGGTAATATTTTTTTCACATTATAATTTCCATTAGCAATCTTTATTATTGCATCTATAAAGTAGGTTTTTAACACAGATGGTGCTGTTTCAGTTGCATGTCAGCATTTAACAGTTGGGAATCTGTTCCAGGTTAGTTAATCTGGAACCAACAACAATGTTTTATATCTTGTAGTCAGCACTTGATCAAAGTAACAACAGTATACAGGACCATTTGCCCAGGGGGGGAAAAAATGCCTAAGGATTTTATCTCAATATGGATGTTTTAAAAAACATGTCTTTATAGCCTCAGATTGAATTGTTAAAATATTTTATCTGAGGAACTTCTCTGGAAGGTATTTTACAAGTAGCATCAAAAGAAAGGCTTGTTATCAGTCTTAACAACAGAAAGCCAATGCATTTTTTCACACCACTCTGGCTGCACATATCATTTATCTGTGCTTTGCTGTAAATCTCTGGAATCTCTATAACCTCCACCACAACTACCCAAACATCCACCTTGGTAGCTGCAAAGTCGTTTGGCTTTTGAAGCCAGATGATAGGATTTTGCTTTAAATTATAGATGTGAATGAACAGTGTATCTTGATTTTGGGGCCATCTGTTTTTAAAGTATTGCCTCTTCTTGTCCTGTGAAATATGAGCACATCTTCAGAACCACATCTCTGTACTCTTACATAGACTTTTGCCTTTGGGAATAATACTTTGATGAATTTTTAATTGGATTTGGTCAACAAAATCTGACCAAACAAAATTTTGGTCAATCCAAAAACCTGGCAGCACTTCGACCCAGAATTGGATAAGACGATTTAGTGATGGGTGTTGTGTAAGACCCTCTGCTGAAAGTGAGAATAGAAAGTGAGAATTTAGGATTAGGAAAGTGAGAATTCTAGGATTTAGTGAGTGAGAAAGTGAGGATTTAGGCTACTATTTCTTGAGTCCTCTTTTCAATTTTCAATACCAAAAGAAAATTTCATCAGTGCTAACATACTGTGGGAGGGGAGCGTGAGAAGAAATTATAGAGAATCTCTGGGCTGGAACATGATTAAGTAGTCACACAATAACTGAAACAAAAGTGGACACTAATTGGTCTTCTTTGTGGGAAATGTCAGTGTGGGCAGAGGATCCTGACAGTGAGAAGAAACTGCACATTTGTACAAAATATAAGACCCAATTGTCTAATGAAAATCTTAGAATAAATTTGATAATTTTTAGTGTTTAGATTGATATATGCAGGGTTTAAAAAATAAATCTGTGTTAGGCCAAATGTTGATAATATTATTAAAAAAGGATTTCACACAAAACACAAGTGTAAGGAAAAAATTAAAAAAAAATATTGTCATTGGGTTTTTTGGATGGCAGAAAACTTTTATTCTTAATCACATATTTTATTGATGAAATCCTAATGTCTGCTACAAAGAATATGCAAGGATAATGCTTCATTAATTTTCATTAACCAAGTTGTGAGGAATTCAAACAATAAACAAAAATCATATATAATGAAAAATACATTGAATAATTAGAGGGGGGAAATTGTAAGTAGATCTTGAGTTTTATTAATACCAAAGCATGGCACTTGCAATGTATGTTTGAGAGGCTTCTAGCCTTTTAAACTTCTAGGTGCTGAAAGCCTGCCTGATGGGTGATCATAGCTGTGTGTTAGCGTAAGAGGAGCCAAGGAGGCACACTCCATATTTTAGCTATGAGCATGGAAGCAAGCATCCTATGTTCTGTGTAGTGTGAAGTATAACAATGTAATTTCAGTTAGCAGCTAATTTCAGATTTTAAAAAATTCACACGTCAAGAGAAGTGATTCAGTAAGACTTTCTTGTGTGTATCATTTTTCTTTTTTTTTTTTTTTTTAGTTATCGTACTGGACAGTAGGTCAAATTTAAGATATCCAGTTAAGAACAGATGTAGCAGAGTGGAGAAAAGAATGCAATAAAACTGTTGGTGAGAACTTACTACCAAAGTGGTTATTCTGTAAGGGAGAAGTTCACCAACTGGTGACACAGTTAAAACAGAAATACTTTCCAGGGAAGAGAGGTCCGGAACCTGTTCTTAATTTATAAAATAAAAGATGGATTAAAGTCCTACACTATCCATGATATTGCACTATAGCAGACTAAATGTTGGTCACAGTAATGAAAGGAAGACAATAAGTATACAAAATAATAATACTGTTTTTAAGCAATGGGTGATTTTAAAAATTCATTTAAATAAAATATTCTAGTGAATAGAAACATAGCAAGTGCTCAGTGCTCAGTACAAATCACAGCAAAATACAGATACCAGTAAAATATTTAGCATTTCATTATAAAATGGTAATATATACTGTAAAAATACACAACCATGAGTTATTAATGCATTGATGGAAAGTCATGCAGCTGTAACTGACATTTCTATACAATGGCAACAAGGAAAGGTGACTAATTCCTTCCCATAAACTTAGGAAAATGTTTTGAAGTAGGAAAAATAGTTAATGGAGCCATGGCAATGTAAATTTAAAAACTCGTTCTTTCCTCAGCATAACTTTTGGATAGGTTTTTATTGAGTGTTTTTTTTAAAGCTGGCTGCCACTAGTACAAGTGAAATAACTAGTAACTGGTACAAAATGAGATTAGTAAAGCCATACAATTTTATTCTAACCTAAGTGCTTGAAATTCTGAACTAACTTAATTAGTTTTTTCTTAAGCTGAGTTAGTTCACTCATTTATTTCTTTATTCTAAATGAATTTTTTTCCTGTTTAGGAAGGGTTTGTTTTGGGTTTTCTGTCTTTTGGGGGTGTTTTGGTAACAAATATTAAAATTCATGCTTGTTATCCTTGATATCTACTTGTTTTACTATAAGCTATACCACATATAAAGTGGAAATTCAGACATAAGTGGAGGGAGGCCAAATTTAAGCAGCATTCAATATAGTGTGAGAATCAGCCAGCATGTTGGTTATGGCAAGGCATGTTTCCTCTAATTTCATCAATGATTGTGCTCAGACTCACAAGTCAGCACAGCTAATCAAAGAAAGCCCCATAATGAAACATCCGCTTCTTTTCCTTGACAAGCACAGGGCAAAGCAACAGTCTGGCCAAACAAAACTAGGAAGGAGAATCAGGAGAATAAAAAGCACTAGCAGAGAGAAGTATATAGCATTTTTAGCATGTGGTTAGATACATTGCTTACAGGATTGTAAGCGCTGCTGATACTTTTCCTCTTGTTCCTTCAGGTCTTCCTCTAGACATTTTCATAATAATACAGAATATATATTATTCTATTTTTTTATTTTTAACCACTTGTAGAAACATTGCTAGGAGGGTTGCATCTGAATATACAATATATTCTACTCAGAGTTTGTGTCGAAATAGTGAGAGATTATACATAAAATATTAAGGTTTAAAACCAACAGTTTTTCAATAAATAGTTTCAAAAATTTTACTATTTTCCTAAAATGTTTCATTTCCTTTTCTTGGCAATTACATTAAAAATTAAACCTATTTTCTGCTAGGCCACCTCCTCCCATTTTTCAACATTCAGAGTTAGTGCAGAAGAGAAAAATTTTAAGTCACTTCTGTGTAGTCAAGTGACGGCTAAAATGGTCCGAGAAAATCTTCCACTCATTTTCTGGTTATTTTAAATTAAATGGGTTAGAATGATGCCACAAGGGCTACTCAAAGAGCTAAGGTTAAGTTGAATCACTTCACTGATACTGGTACACTGCAGAAACTTCTTTTAATGCAAACCTTACCACCTGACAACCAGCAGCAGTGAAGAGGGACAGTGGAGCTAAGGACTGGATAATGTCCCCTGCTGGGAAAGAAGTGTCTTCTTTGGAAGATGACTTTTCTGAAGATACTGTCTGAACTATGTATTTCTTATTTAAAAATTGAAAAAAATTCATCTCAGCCCTTCTGCCTAGTTTCTAAAAGGACACTTGATGATGAGCAATGGAATTTAAAATAAAAAGAGATTTCTTTTTCAACTGTAGACTGTCTGCTAGTCCCAGCACGGTCATATTTTAGTGAGCCGATGCCCACACATCTCCTGTGGTCAATTAAAGTGTAAAACTGAAGAGAGAGTACTGCAAGTATGAGAGAGCATTAATAGGAATTTGAGGTGGACAAAGCTGTGGAAAAAAGTCCAGAGCTTGAGTAAGGTGGATTTGTGTCTGACATGTGTGAACAGGAGGGGATGTACTTGGGGAGACCCAGTGAATGTCCTCAGGGAAGCTGACTGAGTGATCACTGATTTAGTCTGATGTCCAAACAGAAATAATAAAGAGAGAAGAAGACTGTTTCAAGTAGAACTGAAACAGAATAATGGAGAGTTATAAAGTTACCAGGGAAAGAGAGTGTGAAGAGTTTGCTAATGCTAACTTTTTTTTCCCCCCAAGTAAAAAATGAAAAGCCTTCCTTCAATTTGATTGTTTAACTTTGGTTAACATTTTACTTTCAGATTTGGCTTGGGGTTTTTTCCCCCTAAGAATGGTGTTTCAAGCTGAAATTTGATATTTATTTCATTGTAACATATTCAAAAGCTAAGCATTTAAAAGAAACTGACAGCTGAAACTGAATAGAAGGAGAATAGAGAGATTTTTCTTTTCATTAGTTGACCATGATATAGATTTCTTAGTTGATAAAGATTTATTGACCAAAGGCTAAAATTTCTTAGTACTTACTGTGGGAGATAATGTTTATCCATCAAACAAGTTTTTAATTTTTTCGGTTCTTTCTCATAAGTTATAAGAATAAAGTAAATTAATATTAAAATTTGCAAAACTATATTCTACAAGTAAGAAACAGCAAGCTGTGGGTGCCTGTAAAATATTATTTCTGTGGTGGTGTTACATGATTTAATTAAGCAATTGCCTCAGGCACAGAGTGGCCCCACTGTAGAAATGAATCACCAGTTGGTACCAAATGGGTTTTTCTTAGAATCTTTTCTCCTTGAGTTGAAAAATATTACTGTAGGTTTGTGATGGATTGCAAGGCAAAAGGTGATTTCCTGGTTAAGGAACATGTCACCTGAAGAACACAGCAATCAGTTTGTATCTGCTAAAGGTTTTTATGTGGTTAGGGGTGAGTAGCTCAAGCCCAGTGTTCACAGTTGGCTCCACTGGGCTAGTTGTTTTCTAGAAATATTGACAGTGCTGTGCAGCACACTGCTTTCTGTCTCAGGCCTACTTGAGGGTTTCAAAGTAGGCACACAAAATTTCTGTGCTATTCAAACAATTCTAGAGTTTGAATTCTGAGCCCCAGTAGGTTTATTTTCTATGTAAAATACTAAAACATCATCTCCACAGTAGCACAGAGCTGCCTGTGACAGAAATGGTGATGTTTCCATAGAATTATAGAATACCCCGAGTTGGAAAAAACCCACAGGGATCATCAAAGTCCTGCCCCTTCTTATTCAGTGTGTAATTCTGGTGGCATGGAGTAAGGAAAAATCTACTGATTGTAGGGGATAAATCTAAATACTGATTAACTATCTTTCCTCTGAATAAGACTGACCTCTGCAAAAGCTAAGTATTTGATCATTAGAATACCCTTGTATCTAAAAGCTGGATACAGAATTACAGGGGCATTGTAATAGGCAGCCTTGATTATTAATGTCATTGGTTGATTATTGATGGATATAGAAATCTCACTGCTATTTGCATATCACATCTTATTTTAGGGTGCACTAAGTATATGTGTTAAAATAGCTTGGAATTTCCATGAGGATTAACACATTCCAGGTGCACTTCCTGAAAGTCAAAGTAGTCCTTACACATATAGAAAACAGAAAAATGAGGAATATTATCAGCAGAGACACAGAACCTATTATCAAATTACCAAAGGAAGTGGTGTGTGAATTTGATTATTGGCAGTGATGTTACTTATTTGTATTGCCATGGCTTCGATGAGCACTCAGACTGTGAGAGCTCTCAGACACGCTGCATTAGATGTAGCATAAATGGAAAAAGACTTTTCCTGCTTCCAGGGAACTTTACCATCTAAGCATTAAACAAAAGCAACAAGGCAGTGCAGCTAATGGCAGCACAGCAACAAAAGGAGTACTGGTCAGCACAATCATAAATACTGTCCAAGCTTTTTGAACTTAGCCTGGGAAAGAAAATCTCTACAAAAAGTTTCTCCCAAGAATGAGAGGAATCATGGGGGGGGAAAAAAAAAAAGGCAGAGAGTATTTTGAATTTTAGGAGTTGGCAACAGCTGCTGGTATCATATGCCAGTATGACATGGGTGTTGAGCTCTTGACAGGAAGAAAGCGGTGACTGGCAGGATGGAAAAGGGCAATTGGAGGATCCTTAAAATGAAGATGAGTAGCTTAAGTTTGCTACTAGAGAAGAAGCTGCCAGTGGAAGAAAGTGCTATTGCCACTGTACCCAAAATGGCCAAAGTGGCAGGCTGTACAAATACAGCCTTGGCAGTAATACTAGAGAAAGTCAGAAGCCACATAAAAACTGAATCAATAGGTGTTTTTTTAAATATTTTTTTTAAATTTCCATGATATAATTCTTTCTGACAGACACTACAAGTTTATTGTTCTGAGATTTTTTTTGAGAACTATTTATTTTATAATGGAAAAATATAAATGCAGAGGTCTAGTGTTGCCAGCACATGAGCTATAGATTTCTTCTGCTGCTTCTTTATCATTTTCCATTTCTTTATGACTGGTGTAAGAACAGAAAAGCTATACTTTTATAATGTGCATATGCAACGGGTTTCACTACTTTCTAGAAGTACTGAATATTTAAGAAAGAGGAACTATAGCTGTGTGCTTTAGAAAGCCTCCAAGAAAATTTATGTTGTAAAATGAAGCTACTTAGAACTATTTCCTTTTCCATTTTGCCTTGTTGTAAGACCTGTTCACAGAATGGTAGTACAGCTTTTCTCTGAGTTGGCAAATGCTAGAATTGGCCTTAGTGCTGAACTGGGATTTAGATTTTCTAAGATTCAACTCTTTTATCTGAATTCAGGGACTTGCTGTGATATCATCAACACATCATAGGTGTTCAATGGTCTGATGACAATTTTGGCTTTTAAAAGATCCTGCCATTTTGTCTTCTATTAAAAGCTTTGGTGAACAGACTCTTGTAGATGTGATCTTGATCCAATGTAATTCAGGAGAAGAAATGCAGAATCAGGCATGCTCTGTGCAATTACACTGCCATGAAATCAGCAGCACAAATATTGTACTGCCATGGTAGGAGATGAGAGCTGAAAATAAGCTAGAGAATGCAAAAGTGTGTTTACTGTTGTCATCCTCCTTGTTCCTCTACATTTAAATTCTGGTAAAAAGGGAAAAGAACTCATATATCCAGAAGTTGTAGGTGTTTTGACATCACCTCAACTAATATATGTTGTGCTTAATAGACAACTGAAAGAAAACACAAACAGGTGGTTGAAAGCATATGATGGGAGGGACTACAGAAGTCCAAATTTGTATCACTCTCAAAACTGTATCAACTGTTGGTGGTTCTCTAATGCTCAGGTGAAATATGTAAAAGAGTACAGAGTACATCACTCAAACTGTGGTGTTTGTGCATTTGGAAGTCATGTTCTGCATCTGAGATGAATATCATAGAATTCAAGTTTAAATCACTTGAAGTGGCTGAAGTCAATTCTGTTCTGAACTGCTGTTTAAGGTCAGAATTATATTTTAGACAATTTGTGTGTGTGTGTGTGTAATTATCACAGAAAACATTTGGAGTTTCCATATTTAGTTTCTAGTGTTTTAAGAACTCTATATATTCAATTCCATTTATTTCAATTTTTAAAACAAACGAGCAGAAAACCCCTCTATTTTTAATGTGTTGCAAACTTCTTTCAAACCATAAAAATAAACACATTTGAGCAAAATAGATTTGGAAATCCAGAATGAGGATAATGTGTACATCCTGATATAGCATATATTTTAAAAAATTGAGTTGTGGTTGAACGAAGTTTGTACACATGCATCAATATTAGCATCTGTGCCAAAGTTTTTGATTGCTGTGTGTATTTATCAGTGCTTTCCTGTCTTACTTCCTTGGTTTTCCTAAACAAAAATCTCTCTTTAGAGGATTGGCTTTCTGCATTATATTTCTTGTAATTTTTTAGAAGATTAGACTGATAGGCTGTGATGCAGTTAACATGCCATATTAACAGAACTCTTGGTTATGGCTGCCTTAGTATCACTGGACTGGCAACAGAGGGAAGGATTAAAATGAGATTTCTACCCAGTAAACCAGGAGTTACCATACTCTTCCATCTTCATCCACGGTACCTGGACAGGGGTGTGGTTCTAGTGCTGACCTCCCCTTTATCTGTGCCCTTGCTCCACAAAATTGTAGGTAAGAAGGAACCATGAAGCCTGGAGGGAGGGCAGCTAACATCTTGCTTTCTGGCTCTCACTCCTCCTTTTCCTAAGTTACTCCATCATCAGATTGTCCTGCTTTTCAGGAATAGAAAGAAGACCCCATAGTTGCTAACAGCCTGTGGGGCAATACAGGTGATTATATCAATATATGTAGCATAATAGCATATCAAAACAGGGAATCAGCAGTTTTAGCCCATGCTTTTTTCTTTCCCACAAGAATCTTGGTATGAGTCTCTAGGGGTACAAGCCATTTCAACCACAACAAATAATTTTAAAAAAGTAATCTTTCAGTATGAAGTTACATTCCATTGCCATGGAAACACATAATAAAACCTACAAACAATGTTCAAATAAGAAATAATGCTGATGAACACAGATCCAAACCCAAGTATAGTTGCATACATTAATCCTTAATAATAATACACCATTTATATTGCCATAAGTGAGATGTTCTGAGAATATATGAGAAGTAGTTATGTAAAAAAAGAAAACCACAGTTATTTTCTCTGATTAGCTCATACAGCTGAATAAAGGACACAAGCTTTCAGATTCAGAGTTTCTGCATCACAGTCCTCCATAAATTATGATAGGAAAGTGTTTCCATTAAAAAGTAACATAACACTTGGCAGGGAAAGTGAATATATATATGTTTATATTTTTTAATTTTATAAAGAAGCACTGAAACATCCAAAGCTTTTGTGAAATCGGGGGAATAAAGGGTTCTGTCTTGAAGCTGAAAAGACACAGAAAGTTGTGAACTTAACAGGTATTTTTTTATAGTATAAAGTTCCATAGGGTCTGTATGTACACAGAGAGGTTGTGGCCCCATGGTAAATGTGTGATGTGCCTGTGTAAGACTCAATAATCCAGCTCTTCTGAGGCAACTCCTGTGATTCCAAACCTCTGAGCCACTTCAAAGAACTCCTGTTTTAAAAAGTATCAAAGACATGCTGGGGAAAAAAAAATTATCCTCTGAATAGAGGACAGTACCTGTCCAGTGGTCCCAAAGAAAAGTAACTGTCATTGTATGGAGTAGGCAATATTTAGGCCACAACAAGTACTCAGTTTAGCATTTGCAATCCCATGACATTCCAAGGCCTTTGTACTATTAGAAAAAGAAAGGGAGAATTCCTTCTGCCAGATACAAATCGGCGCTTATTTCTGGTGCTGAACATAAACACTGTAATTCAAGAAACAAGTAAACCTCTTCCCAACAACATAGAAAACACAAGACTCCAACACAGAAGTATCTTTACTCTTTCAAACAAGTATTAGAAAACAAAGTTAAAAAAGAACACTTTATATTTAGGTTTGAAGGGTTTTGTATTGTGGAAGAGATATGCATGAGCCCTTTACAAACAGACAAATAGCAAGAATAGTTTAACAAGCAAAGTACATGTAACAGTACAAGAGATGTTGTAACAGCACTCACTTGGAGCGATCTGCCCCACCTCAGTCATGACTTTAATGGTTTGTGTATATCAGTGAAACCAATGAGCCATAGTATTGTGTGCTTTCCTTTCTGGAAGACAAGGCACCAGAATGCGTTTTTAATATATGTACATGTTTTTTTATAAACAACACATGCATTAGTGAAGTTATTTCAGGATCTTGTGGTGCAGCCTTTCTGAGCTAGGGCAGAATTATTAGACTTCAAATTTCCATTTGTAGGAAAGTCCTGTAAACACCTTCAGCTACTATTTATTTGTAGGCTGCTACAATTATGCCATATATGATTTGATTATTAGGGTTAGCAGCACCATGGCTAATGGAATCAGTATCATGGCTACAGCAAGCTTTGTGAATTCTCGCTGCCAGTTTTCTGCATAACTACACTTATGTCACTCACACAGCACAGGGGTACTCTAACAATTAATTGTAAACCAGAGGGAAACTTTTAATGGACCTCTTCTTGAGATCTCATGTTAAAAAAAGAAAAGTTCCCATGAGTGAAGTATAAGTTAGCTTTTCCAGGGGGAAAAAAAGGAATGAATTACATTTCTCTTCTTGTCCTTTAAATGAATAGCATAGTTTGGGTGAAATTATCAGGCAATTGCATGCCTTTTATGCAGATAATGCTATTTGATGAAAGCGGTGTTTTGATCTGCTGAGGATAATACAGACCCAGGGTTGGATTCATTGGTAAGAGTAAAGCTGTCTTCTGTGATAACTTCATCTCAGCATGAGGTCAGACGGGGAAAACTGGGATGGGGGATTAAAAAATGACACAGTCGGAGCAGTATTCAGTTCCCTGCTGTGCTCCTGGCTGCACACTATAGCTTATGTTTCTGATCTGTTATGGTATTGTCTGCTTTTCTCTCCCAGAGCAGAAAGAGATTGCTTAAAACTTTTCTTTTTTCAGCTAGAGGGATTAGTTCAGTGCAGCTTTTTTAATTAAAGAAACTGTATCTTTTTCAATGTAATTTAAGGCTGTACAAGAAGACCATCAGCATTCATAACTTAGCACTATTACCTGTAACAAAGCCTAGCTATTCATTTTACATTCAGAAGAAGAAATCACTATTAAGATTTTTGAGGGTTAAAATATGATGATTGGCCCTACCATTGAAGGAATCACAGTTAACCATTGTCTCCTAAGAGTTTTCTGTGAAAGAACTTAGTTTATCTGGGCTTTCTCATTTAAATCTGTGACATCAGAATGGTGGTTTAAAAATATTCTGATCTGTGGAAATAGATCTGGGCATATTTTTTTCACAAAAAAAATTAATGCAAAAATACTCCCAAATATTAAAATGTCATCTACAGAAAATGACTGTAACATCAGCCATGTCTGTTTAAGTACAATATTTCCACTCAGCAGATTTTCTAAATATGTAACTAGTACCTTTATTAATAGGAAATAATATACAAAAAACTAACACATGTTCATGATACCTAAAATGGTCGGTGGGTATGTATGACTGTTGATGTAGACGTGTGTTTATTCATATATGTGTCTGTATGTATGTCTGTATTCATATAGACACATACAGATTTATGTATCCGTAGATATACACACAGTTACATGTATTTTTCAGCTCAGGGAGTTGAATTTACAGCACAATTTAAACAAGGTTAATAGCTAAAACCTTCAAATGTTTCAAATAAGGCCCATATGGTGATCACTTTACAAAGCATACAGGGACTGTGCTTAGGTTGCAACATACACATTTCCAACTAAATTCCATGCCAGATCAATTAGAAACAGTTCTCCTGAGCAGAAAGGAACAAACACAGATTGTTACCACTCCACTGCCTGAACTTTTGTCTTCCAGGAATGAAAGCAGTCATCCTGAATGCAACATATTTTACTACTAATAGCCTAAGCTGGTTTTTTTTTAACTAGTAGTATTTTAATAAAATCTCTGTTTTGGCACGTCAGAGCAACTAACATCCAAATTATCACAATAAAATAGCAGATTGCTATTAGAGCTTTTGGTTAGAGAGGTATTTTCCCCAGACTGCATTTGTTAGTGATGTCTTCTGCTAGAAGGAGTACATGGCGCAGGAGAAGAAGAGGAAAGAACCAGACAAGCACTTTTGGTTTCTTTTTTCCTCATGCAAAGTGCTTTTCTTTAAATTATCTTTTCTGTACATTTCCTAAATCTGAAAAATTTTCTGGTGGAATTTCTTATTATTTTTTAAAATACGTCTTTTCGCTAGAAAGCTAGAAAGGAAAACAAAAATGTAAATTATGACTATGAAGCTTAGGTAAAACAAGGCCTCTTTCTTATTGTAAACATCATAAATTCTGAATGTGACTTAATTACATAAACTTCTGTATGTACATGTAAGGACTGTATATTGATTCCTGAATTGCTATAAATATTCTGCATTCCTCCTGTTAAAGGAAAATATGGATAGTTACCCCCTTACTGGGAAAGTGTTATACCAGCAAACACAAATCTTACATTTTTCATGGCCTTGTGTACTAACTCACACAATGATGGCAATAATGGCGCTTTGTGATGGCTCCTACTTATGAATACAAGGTGATTAAAATGATTATGTGCTTCGGTTTAAGGCCATAAGTTTAGCTCAGGCAGTAGTTCCTAATGCAGTGTTAACACAATATGAAAGGCATTTTTGTATTCCAAATCGTATGCAAACTCCTTCAGGTTCTTTCCCGAGGACCCAATGAAGAGGGTCAGCAGTTTCGTGCAGCTGAAGTGCATCATTTTCACCAGAGGTCAGCTTCCCATATAGCTTTGTTTTATGCAGTGGAACACAAACTAATGTAGTGGAAAAGCATGACCCCCATTTAAAGGTTGATTTGTATGATAATCAGTACATTTAGTGGCATCAAAATGAACGTGTGTAAGGCCCTATCTTGCTTTAATTAAGGTAATTAAGACATATTTCCCTCTGCAGACAGCTATTTAATTTTATGGCTTTGTCAGTGATCAGATTAGAATATTTGTTTTACAATTTTACCGCAACTCGATACTCGGGGAAAAAGTGCCTCTCGAGCTGCTGCTGCCGGTGAGAAGGGCGAGACAGCTCAGCCCTTCCCGCGGAGCGAGCGAGCCCGGCGCAGCTCCGCGTGTCCGCAGCCGCTCCGCTCCGTCACTGCGCCCCGCGCCCCGGGGCTGCCTCCTGACACCGGGGCCGCACGGCGGCCCCTTCTTCCCAAAGTTTCTGCGTTCCCACCGAGGAGCGGTGCGGTTCTCCCCGGGGCTTAGCGCACACCGTGGTCGCGGCCGGTCGGTCACCTCCGGAGCTGGCCCGGCCCGGCGCGGGGGCTGAGCGGGGGGTGCGCGGGCTCGGCCGGGCGGGGCAGCGAGGCGGCTCCGCCGGCAGCTCGAAAGCGGCTGAGAGCTCCGTCCCTTCGCGGGGCTCGCACGGGAGCAGGAGCCGCGGAGCTGGCCGCGCGAACTCATCGGGACAGTTGTTGCCATGTGATGACCAACCAGCAAGACTGAGTCGAAAGGAGGACTTAAGGAGGACTTTTTCTTTTTCTCTTTTTTTTTTTTTTTTTTTTTTTTTTTTAAATTAGAGTTGTGATTACGAAGTATCCTGAGCCAGGATAATGCTGCTAGCTGTTTCTGTTACGCAGAGGCAATCCCTACCTAGCTGCACTAAAGCGCATCTTGACTCTTACCCCGAAGGAAAATGGATGGTTAGAAAGAATTCCTTCCTCCATGAGCTGTAGATCCAGGACCGCTGACAATGCAGTGATCTTGAGATCTGTTTTTTTTCAGATGTGTGAGTATCCTAAAGAGCTTGGAGTCCTGGAACCAGAAAGTGCCGATAAGCCCGGCAAAGCCCGAGTTACCGTTTAGGTACGGGAGGACACGTTAAGAACAATTTAGGAAGTTTGCAAAGAACGTGACAAAGTCTTGAAAGTGTGTCGTCTTTTGGAGTTACTGGTAGATTAGTGCAGGAGTCCGCTTGTCTTACATCAGAGAACGTCCTGCTCTTTCCTCTCGGTGTCACCAACCATCCAAAAAGATTTACTGATAGACCCATCTGGAAAAAAAAAAAAAAAAAATTAAAAAAAAAATCTCTAAGTCGATGAGGAACGCATACCCTTTTGTTCTTTCTGTACTAAAATAGTGAGCTTACTGGAAATCCAAAAAATCCAAAAGAGTAAGGCATGACTGCCGTGTGATTTTAGAGAGTTTAGTCACATTTAATAGTTGACATTAGGAAGATAGTTTCCTACAAAGCTCTAACTCAAATGTGCCTGCACACTTTTCAAATTAACTTAAACTCTGAAGCCTGAAATCTAATTAAATTTTGGTAAGCCTGGTATTGCCACTGCAGTGGTGTCCAAGTTGAGAGTACCAAAATAACTTGCTCTGAACTTCAAATGTATATCAATAAGTAGACTTTTGTTGTCTATCCAGTGGGCTTTGCACAAGGAAGGCACATTATCTTTCTATTTATAATAAAGCAGCATCTTAACTCAGTGTATTTGAGGGCAGTAAAAAGTTCAAATTAGTACTAGATGAATGGATTTAGCAAAGGTATTGCAAATGGATGAAGTAGTAGTGCAAAATATGGAGCTTTAAATTCGCATTTGCAAAACGTAACTTTAAATATTGTGCTAGCACTCTAAGCCAAAACCAAAAAAAAATTGTAAAACCCTGAGTCTACAAGATTTGCTTTTAGTTTAGCAGAAATGCTATTTTGTATAATATGCAACAACAATTGCAGCATTTGGCGTAAATTCAGGGTTGATTGTTCCTGTGTGGCTAGCTTATAGGCGTTTTGTAACAATAAATTTTGTGCAATTCCCATTTTCGCACTTCGAGTGCTTTCTTATAAGGACTAAACCCTTTGCAGAATATTTTATTTGAAGGACAAGGTCATGATGATTCCAGTTCTACCTGTATTGTCTGTGCACTTACCTGCACAGAAATCTCTCTAGAGAGGTCTCTGGCTCCTACTTTTTGAAATGAAATGCCACCACTTCAGAGCCACCCACAAAATCAGTAGACAGTATTCATTTCTTTCTCACTGGTTTAGTTGTTGTATCTTCAAAATACTTTTGCAAACCTGTATTTAAAAGTAATTACTTTTATTACAACTTTTCTGAGGATGAAGACACGCCATTTCCATTATAAAGTACTTCTGTTTTCTTTCTTTCTGTATGCTCAATATTATTAATTACACATTGGCTGTACACTTAAAAAGGCTTGAAACATTTGTGGTTTTCTATTGCACTTGCTGTATAACGGTGCTGTGTGGTGCTGGCTCTGTGTGTGTTGTACCTGCTGTAATTCCCACATGCTGACCTCAGCACTGTCGAATCGGTTTATATACCCAGGCACCTTGTCTCTCGGGTCGAGCCCGGCAAAGTACAAGCACAAAGAAAAACACAGGGGTAAAACACGGACGTGTGAGAGAAAACTGCTGGACTGATCTTAGACAGCCCCCTCGCAATGCCCGTTGGTTACATCTGCAGTAACGTTTCCATGGTTAGGAGATATTTCCAGTTATTTCAGGACAGAGGAATATAGGGGTTTTCCTTGGGAGCGTTTAAGATAACACAGTCGTGCATCTTTCATTACAGAGTCAGAGATGTGGTGGATAAAGTTAGGAAAATCAAAGTACTGCAGCGGCTAGCCAGCTAAACGTTCAAAGCTGCTCATCTGTCTGACTTCTCCGGGTGTTTCGCATCTCGTGTGCGAAACGCCTTTGAGTTTAAAAGGGAAGGATAAAGGCGTAAAAAGAGAGCGGTCCTAGATAGGTAGGTAGGTAACATCTCAGTATGTGAAAAGTTACAGCTACTACTTTGAGCCGAGAGGTTGCTGAGGAGTCAGGGAGAAAAATAAGCAGAAGCGCCTTTGTACACCACGGAGAAATGGCTTTAAAAGCAGATGTTTAAGCTGTAATCAGGTCACTCGGCACCCGGCTCCCGCCCAACTCCGAAAATTGCCGGGGTGCGGCGGAAAGGCCGGGCGGGGGGGCTGCGGGTGCCCGTGCGAGGGGCGGGCTGCCGGGCCGGGGAGCCCCTCCGGCACCCTCCGGCCTTGCCGGGCGGCCGCGCCGCGCCCGGGCTGCCGGCAGCGCCAAAGAGCCTCGGCGGGCGGGCTGCCCGCGGCGCCGGCTCTGCTCGGCCAGGCGCGGGGCGCTGCTGCGGGGAGCTGCGGATTATTTCCCCAAATTCTTGCCCTCCCCTGCTAAAAATAAATAGGTCCCCGCGGAAAACAAAATGCAGCAGAGGGATGCTTCGTGCCCCGCCGGGTGGAGGGAACGCGCAGCGGAGCCGTGTAAGTTCATTAGTGTTTGCAATCAGGAGCACGCAGACACCCTCATCAGGGCAGACAGCGGCCAAGAGCCATTCATCAGCCTGAAGTGCCGCTCGCGGATGACCCCTAAATCACCGCCGGCGTCGTGGATGCGCTGATTAGGCTCAGCGTGGGAGCCGCGCCACGGCGCTCCACGCCAGCGGCGGGGCCGGGGGGGTAGCGGCCTGAGTGTCCGCAGCCCGCCGGGTCGTGGCCCGGCCCGGGGCGGCGCGGGGAAGCACCGGGGCCCTCGGCCGGGTCCCCCACGTTAGGAAGAAAGTAGGTGCTGGCGGCGGCGGCTCCTCCCCGCGCTCCTCCCCCGCCCGGCGCGTCGCTGTGCGCGCACCTTCGCCCTCCCCTCCCGCAAGAAGAGGGGCCAAACTCCCTGCCCGCCCGGCGGGGGAGGAGGCGGGGAGAGCGAGCTCCGCGGGGTGCGTAAGCTCCCGCGGCGCGGGGCGCGGGCAGCAACTCGTGGCCCTCCCCCCGCCCGGCCCCCGGCCCTCCCCTCGCTCCCGCCCGCCCTCCGCTCCCGCCCGCCCGGCCTGACAAAGTGCCGGCGTGCGCCGCTCTCCCCCGCGCTGCTGCCGGGGCGCGGAGGCGGCGAGGCTCGCGGCGTGCCCGCGGTAAGTGGCGCGCTGCGCTCCGCGCCCGCGGCTGTCCGGCCGGCAGCGGGGAGCCGGGGCCGCTACCCTGCGCCCGGGCTGGGGCTGGTGCGCGGGGGCCGGCGGAGGTTTCTGCGGCCCTCCGTCCCTCCCTTCCCCAGCGCCCCCACGGCGGCACCGTTGGCGGCGGGACCTTCGCCGGGCTGTGGGCGGGAGTCGCGGGGCGCCCGGGCGCCAAGGTAGGGCTACGCGGGCGCGGGCGCGGGGGAGCTGGAGGAAAGGGTCGGGGACGCAAGTTAAGGTGGAAACTCCGCGGTGCCGGGCGGAAAACTGAGCGGGGGGTGGGGGTGGGAGGGGACTGGATCTGGCAGCAGCGCTGCTGGCCTCGGCGGCCTCGGAGCGGGGTCTGGGGCTGCTGGTGTGCGCGCTCCCGGGGGGGCTGAGCGCGCTCCCGGCGGCGGGGCGGCGGTGGGACCGGGCACCACAACAGTTTCGCTGCTTTCCCAAGTCGGCATCCTCACTTTCGGAAGATAAACGGAAGTGTCCGCGCTCCTGTCCGGTGAGCGTAGAGGCGCGGGCGGAGACGCGAAAGCTCGTCCGAGCAAGTTTGTGGTGGGTTTGGAACTTGGTGTTTGTTACCTCGGGTGTGCGGGGCGCTCCCGCCGGCTCCGGCATCCTCGGGCAGCGCGTTTGTCAGGCGGCGGCGGGCGGTGACAGCTGCGGGGGGGTCCGTGCTCCAGAGCTGCTACCTGCCCTCCTGCTAAAGGACGGGGTTTTTGAGGCTCGCCTCTGTAATGCTCTAGTTAGTAAACTGTAGTGAAAACTATTGCTGTGCAGCGAAAACGCATGACGACCAAAGAAATTGTATGTCACTGTAGTTTGGGAAGAGAAAGGGGTGGTCTCCCCCGCGAAATTCCAAATATTTTTGATGTCTGGTGGAGGTTTTCTTCACGTGTATGTAGTAAGCAGATCCACTGTTCTGTGGACTTGAAAGTTTTATGTTATGAAGTTGCTTTTAAGCAAAGAACATAAAAAGATTACATAGCTAAACTCCCATCTTGATGGGATCACAGAAGTTTTTTAATACGAGCAGTTTCTATAAGGTATCATGTAGATGTAGGCTCGTTTAAATATTTAGATTTAAAATATTTTTATACGAGACTTTTAACAGTTTTATTTTTGTACTTTCTAAATATCACGTGTCTCTTAAGCTAAGCCTTGGTTCAATGTTTGTTTGGTTTTATTTGACTGTTACCCCTGCATTTTATATATACTTCCTTAGGCATACCACTGAAGAGTTATAGAGCTATTCCCTGAATGTATGGATCCTAAAATTCAATCTAGTAAAGAGTATATTGAAGTATAAATGTTGTTTGTCTATGGTCTTACAGAAAAGTTAATTGTAAAACACTTGAAGACACTCTGAAAATACCACTGCTCTTCCTTTCTAAAATAATCCAAGTGCTATTCAGAATTATTATTGCACTCACATCTAGGAGATTAGTTTAATACTGTATGCAGGGAAACATTTTCATGAATTGTACTTTTATATAATACAAGAATAGTCTGGAAGAAGGGTCCCTATGTAAGTATGAACATACATGAAAATTGTATCAATTACATTTTGAAAAATATAACAGGTTTGAAAAAGTATTACCTTACAATTCTGAAGCTTTGCTATTTTGAACTTGCTGGGTTATTTTCAATGCTGTAGTATATTAGGGGAGAGAAAAGAAAGCCAACAGTACAGAAATATTAGATGCATACATCTGATTAAAAATGGAAAGGGGTTCAATGGAGCAAACACTGAGATAAAAGATGCAGTTTGGTATAAGAAATACTTGACTCTTCTGAGATTCTTTTGTTTCATGTTTTGAGGAAAAACCAAAATAACATTCATAATCCAGTTAGCAGTTTAAGACTGGTACTTCAGTCAAATCTCTTAGAGCTGGGAGTAATTACTCTCTGTTCAAAGGAAAAAAAGAGATTAAAAGGATATATTACTAGAAACTAGATTTAAAGTTACAAATGAGCACACAATGACCGCTTTAATAAACATCTGTTTTATAAAAGTCCCATAAAATATTAGAAAATTAAATAATAACCTGAAAGTATATTTTGTCATCTCCTAGCCCCAACAATTAGCAGATTATAGGCTTGGCTCAGTAAGATACTCAGAACCTTTACCTTCAGTTAAAGTCAGTGAACATTGTGCAGACTGATGCCCCTCTAGATTGATGCAAAATCTCCCACTAACTTGCATCAGTTTTGGATTGGGCCCAATAAAAGCTGAGAGTGCCCAGCAACTTGAAGATCAGGTGCTGTTTGTGGAGGGGCATTGTGGCTGTACAGACTTAAAGGACCAGAGATGCTAAGGCTTCGGGTCAGAACTGCTCTTATTTTTATAGTGATACTGTATTTAATGCTGCATTTCTATTACAGAAAACTCATCTCTCTGTCAGCATACAAGAGAACATAAAATTCTTATGGAGCAAAATTATTATAGCAAAACCTTAAAATATTTTTTTCAAAATGTTACGCAAGTAAGTTGCGCTTGTGTAAGATTTAGAGGCTGATTTGAACTATACTGGTACTACACGTTAGAGATTGTTAATACAAATAATACATCTATATAATATTATTTTCTTTTAATAACTTTACTGTAGAATCTGTTCTATTAAATGAATACATGTAAACTTGTAAGGTTTTTCTGTTCTAGTAAATGTAGTGATAATGTGATGCTTATCACCTGCACGTTTGTGCAGTATCACGTAGAAGAAATATTACCAGAAATCATTTTAGTGTGTTTATTAGAAAATTCTTGGTTTGATGAAATTAATTTTTTACCCCAGGGTAACTAGTGAAATTAAGTAAGTCCTTTCAGGATACCTGCATGAAATTCTTCTTAGACTGAAGAGTGTCTTAAAATAAATGCTTTATCTTTCTAAAAGGGTAGTATTATTTACAAAGAGTTTTAGCTTGTAGAAAATATTTCAGGGACCCAGAGTTAGAGTTGGGGTTCACACTGTCAGCTGAGCAATTAAAAGAAAGCCCTAAACTTTCAGGTTTTTGTGGGTAACAGGCTTTAAAGAAGTTACCATTGTAAAAATGTGCCGCTTTAACAGCCTTGCCTTAGTTCTAAAACTGATTAATTGCTGTGTCTTATAAAACCTGATTTATTTCATACTTTTTTCATACCAAGCATTACCATTATGAAGCTCTCCTTATAAGTGAGATTAATGTTTCTGAGCAAAGAAGTGGTTTGGAGGGCTGCATTCATTTTGAGTGCTCTTCTAATCAATTTTAGATACAGCATTTCACAATGTATCAGTCTGCATCCGAACCTGCCTTATTATGTGAAATTAACTTGTTAGTGATTGATAGGAAGCCTGCTCCATCTCCAGAGATGATTTGTTAGAAAACAAGTGTTACAGGTTCCAGGAGTTTGCATACAGGGTCAGGAGACTCAGGTGCCCATTCTGCGGCCTGACTCAAGCTTGACAGAGGAGTTAGAAAAAAATTCTGTGCTGTTTTTTTTTTTTTTTTTTTTTTAAAGCGAAAAAAACCCAACAAACTCCAAAAATCCTAAAACCAAAATGCTATATTAGTATTAAATGGTGTCCCTTACTGTGGTATTTGGCTTCACAGAGAGTCTGAAGTGACAAGTATGAGGCACAGTGTCTTTGTGCATCACTACGTGCTGTTACAATGCATGTCTCCTGAATTATTTGGAGGACCAGCTTTAGCGTTTGAACTCAAAACTCGGAAGGCTTTTAAATGCAAGGTGCACACCCACTGGATATTGCCTGCATAATTATTGAAAGACATGCCAATGCTATTTTTTTCTCTTTTAAAAGTAACAAGGATTGTACTTGTTTCCGTAGGTAGTGAAATATTTGCACATTCTGTCTGTGCACCTTTCGGTCTCAGCTTCACCACTGTTTAATTCTTAACCAATAGGCGAACACACTACTGCTTAGTGTGATGCATAAACATTTAAAGTCTAGGGAAAAAAAATGCTTCCTCAATAGTGAGAGAAAAATAAGTTTAAAAAGGCCAAATTAAAAAAAATAAAATATGAGAAACCTCTGAAAATGCTAAACAATTCTAGGAAGATATAGGTGTATGCATCTATTATGAGGATAGTAATTTAAATCTAAATTATAGTTATTTATATGTTTCTTGCAAGATGTGCTAATTGCATTCAGTACATTTTTAAAGTTTTCATATTGGACTAATTACATCAGTCTTTTAGTTCAAATATGCATGTAAACAGTAACAGAACGTTGCAACTGAAGCACTGCATAAAAATATTCCTGATCCTACGCAGATCAGAAGTAATAAAATTACAAAATATTTATGAATACCAGGCTCTAAGTGCTCCTCACCTTTTAGTTCAGTCTGGCTTTATGGAATAAACATTATTTGTACAGGCTCATTTTAATATTGTAACTGAAATAGCTGCTACTGAACAAATATGAAGGGAATAATACCTTAAACATATAATAAAATGGAGAGTACAACATGAACAGTATCTCTGATTGCCTTCTTAGATGCAAGTCTGTCTGTGTGTTCCACACTTTCACCTTATGGGCAATTTACTGTTGTTTTAAAATACATTTTATGCAAAGCTGATGCTTGGATGACACAAGGTTGAAAAGCAATTTAAGTCTGGAACTGTTTTGTGCTGATATATGTTGTGAGTCTTGCAAAGAAGTAGGCGTGCTTTTATAATTTAGACTGAAATTCAACATATGAGTTCAAGCCTAGGTGACCTAATTATTTTAAATTTTACAACTTGAGTCTGTAACAGATTGAGGTTGTTGATACTTGGTGTGTATGTTTGTGTCTACAAAAAAAGTTAATTGCAAACATTAGTGCCTAGATGTATGGAAAGCAAAACAGTAAACTAGAAACTGCAAAGTGCTGTACTAAATTCAGCACTGATTAACATACTCTGCATATCCACTAAAATCAGCAAATTACCTGGATTGTCGTGTGCTAGTGATCTGGGAGGCTGTAGTAGAACCTTGTGTTAAAATCTCTTAATAACTGAAATGCGTGCTGTAAGGTACAGTAACTTTGATTCACTTTTACAGTAGGAGTTCATGAACGCAAGTTCAATCTTTGTGTATAGAAGAAAATGACTTTCCAGCTTGAGAAGAGATGGGGTTTTTTGTTTACTTTCCTGGCTTTTATATTTTTATCACACTGCTAGTAAATCTTTAAAATGAAAATTTTAACATTCACTAGCTATGGATTATAATTATATAATAATAGAGTCTCTATGCCTCTTTTTTCATTCTTCCCCCAACATACCTCCATTCCATCCCTGGCAAAATTCTGGAATGATTGCAGAAATTTTTACTGCAAAACAGGTTTGCCAACTTGGTTTACTCTTTCAAGTAATTTATTTTAAAAGAAAGGAGAATATATTTTATAATGATGGTCTAAAATCTGTATTCTATAAACTTTTAAATTTCATGAGTGAATACTTACACATCTCTTTTGCATCTGAATTACAGAAGTGTAAAATTGCAGCTTGCAAAAATCTTAAGATATTATTCCTGCAACAGCATAGAAAAACATTCAGAAAAGCAGCAGTTATTATTGTAAAAGCTGTCTTGGTGTGGAACTTAGAATGCATCGTGTTGAAATCAGTTGTGCTGGTGGTGTTATTTTTCAACATTGTATTGAATTTCTAATAGTATTCTTGACAGCGGTTAAGCCAACCTACAAAGGAACTAATGTGTCTTATTTCCTTATTTGAGTCTTGACAATTTTTAGTGTCTTAAGAAAACTGTCAAGGGTAAAATTGGTAAAATACAGATTTAAAACATTTTTCTTGGCAGGAGTTGAATAGAAAGTCGCATGTGAGAATTTTTAGAGGAGGGGGAAAGAAATTAATCACCACATGATTTAATATAATACAGCAATAGATTCCTAAATCATAGAAGTCCTTGATACACTTTGACTGGATCATGGAGAGGGGTGACTATGTAGTGGTTGAAGAAATCATCATTGCTAATAAGTGTTACTTTAGATTAGCAAATGAAAGGCTGCATAGTCCTTCAAAGGCCTCATCCATTCTCATTATAATCCTTTGAACATTTGTCTGACCTTTCTAAAGAAATTCTACAGAAACTTTATGCTTAGGATTCCGCATAGATAAACTGACCAGCACTTGTCTCAAGAAGTTTGTAATCTAATGACAGGAGCAATAATACATCTTTTTAACACAAATATATAAAATGTTACTCGCCACAGCAAATTGTTAATTTATTTTTAAATATCACAATGTAATACTTGAGACTAATGAGTGTAAAGCAGCTTTTTAAAAGCAAATACCACAGTTCTCTAACAAAACCAAATTGTATTGCTAATATTTTTCCCTCAGCTTTTTTGTAGTTTACGCCTATAGAAAGCTGGGGTAGGTGGAGTTGTTTTGTTGTGAAGGTTTGTGCAGCTAGGGCATGCCCAGCTAAAGCAAACCAGCACAGCTCTCCTCACCCCAGTGAAGACATTGCCATTTACCTTCTGGGTCACAACATGTAGGTATGAAACACTTTAAATTTAGATTTCATTTTAACTCTTTTTTTCCTCTTCTTTTTTATAAGCAGTTTACTTCTTTCCTTTTATAAAATACATGGCTTGTTTGAATAGGCTTTGGTGCCTCTCAAAAGCATCATGATTCAGATGGGTTTTTTCCATTAAAAGAAAAAACCTCTTATTCTGTTAGTAAACTTGGCAAAGCAGAAAATAATTCATTTTATTAAATCAGATTTTTTAAAGGAAGACATTCTTTATTCATGCTACTGAATATATTCAAGTATTTGATGTCTCCCTACTCCTTTTAAGAGAGATTCTTGATTTCAATGTCAAAAGGTTGAGTGGCAGCATCCAAACCTATGCAACTGGAACTGAAGGAAGATACTATATTCCAACAAATCAGCTGGTTGAAATCTTGGTTACAAGTTGGGAGTGTTTGTGTATTGCTTTAGCAACAAAGACAGTCACTGGAAGTCTTAACATTGAGGCAGCAGTTACTAAATTAGCATTTATTCACTATTGTTCCCATGCTGGAAGGCAGAAATGTTGAATTTTTACAGTAATGAAGGAACTGGAGAAATTCTCAACCACTGCAAATTATTGAGCTTAGTCCAGACAAATAAACAGATAATTGAGGGTGCTGAGGAGTTCTAGGTTGCATTTGCTGGATAAAGCTGATAAATGTGAAATCCTCAAATTTGATATCCCTTCATCCATAACTAATTAGAAAATCAAAAATTTAGGTGGAAAGTGCCCTTTAGTATTGTATAGATGGTGGGAAGTATTTTTCATATCTTGCTTTGCTGGTAATGCAATAAATAAATAAATCAGTTAACATCATCCTTAATCCAGTCACACATGTTTTGGATTGTCTAATCTTCAATATTACTACTTTGGGTTAGGTGTAAATTAACGGCAGATGAATGAAAAGCTTTCCTGGCAGATTTTTAAAAATATAGATGTGTATCTGTGCGTGCATGTACTTTGGCCATTCGGGACTGACTTGGTAAACATCCAGTGCAAAATTACAGGAGGATTTGTCCTTTTCCCCTCATTTGTCTGACAATTGCAGAAGTTCATGATTTCAGCACAGGCCAGTGTCAAAAAACTTAGGGTTTGAAGTCCACAGTGACACCTCAGTGAGTGCTGGGAGCAGAAATGCTTATCACCTATCAGGAGGTTTTTCAATCATTTGTGTGTTGATAAGAGTATGAAAAAAGACCCACCTGGTAATCCAATCTATCTAAAAGTATGGTTACTCAGGAATACAACTGTGAATGACTGTGCTCTACAGAAAACCTAGAAGTAAAAAGTGATTAGAAAAGCTGGGGTTTTAGTTTCTTTCTTGAGTGAAGAGTATCTTAGCATGAAAATGAAATATCAACTCTTACTTAGCATGAAATAGTTATAATTACATTTGGAAATGTTTTAAGTAGCTTAAAAATGTATAGCTGCTTTTATTATTCTTTTGATAATTTCATGTTAATTGTGGAGTGATACAGGGTTAATATAAAATGTTAGCACTTTTAATCATATGTTTAAGAACAGTGCAGACATTAAATTCAGTAAACTGAATATGTGGGCCTCATAAATAAGTGCTGAATTATAATACAAAGCACACCATGACCAAATTAATTAGTATGTTTAATCTAGTGAATTCCAGCTAGGCTGCATACAATATGGACATGTATTTAATTTCTAAATTTAATATTAGCTGCATAAGTCAACTCTTACTTAATCAGTGCAGATCAGTACTAGAAATGTAATGTATTGGGGGTTATACATAAGCTTTTCTCTTTAAATAAGGTGTTTTAACATTGTTTGAGATTTTAAATACTGTAATTAAAAAAAGTATGTGGGTAGGAATGTTTCCTGTGTTCTCTCCATAATTTTTTTGTCATCAAGAGGTAGAATTCCTGAGGTCCAAAATAAAATATTCATTCAATCAAAATGGCGATGCTCATTAAAATTCATTCAAGGATCTAGGGCAGAATATTTTGTATTTGCTTATTTGATACGAAATTTTCTGTTGGTTGCTTTGCTGTAATTATTGTTATATCAGTTTTTATTTATTTGGGGTAGAATTAAAATGCCAGTAGAGTAATCTTTATTTTCATTTGAAAACCTTACTTTTCAAAGAAAGTGGAAAATAAAAAACTATTTAATTTTTTTAAAAACCTGTGAGTACTTAAGATTTGTAAATTACAAGGATTAGATTTTTATCATGGGAGCTATAGGACATACAGATTATCTTAAACTCAGATAATCTTCTGAATTCTTAAATGTGAATTTAAGATAGAAATAGGAAATTGGGTGGTATTGAGTCAGGTTTTGAAAACCTCTAAATAATCTGTTCAGTTGGTAGTTTCAGGGACTTCAATGAGACTGTGTAGTGAATAGGCATTGTCCCTGTGATCAGTGGTCTATAGGCTTAGTCTCATTGCTTTCAGAGGAAAGTCTGAGAATAATCAGCATGTGTTTTCTTCTTTTTTTTTCTTGATACGGGATTACACACTCTGCCTGTAACCTTTGGTATAAATCTACCTTTGCTTTGTGTTCTTTTTTTAGTAAATACTTGACTAGAAATGAGTTGATGAACTGCTCAGTTTTTATGGAGAGCCCATAAAGCACAGAATGGGTTGACTGCACTCTAGTCCTCAGCCAAACCTTATTGTTAAATGTATTTAGGATGATTTTCACCCCCACTCCCAGCATTTGGAACAAGCAAATCCAATAACTGTTTATTTGCTGAGCCACACAAAGGAGTGCACTTGTCCAAAAGGGGGCACAGTGAGGTTACGCCTGTGCTACCATGTTAAACACAGCGCTGTAACTTTCCCACGTGCTGGGACACCGTCATCTGTGTGGCTTAATTCTCAAAGAGCTTCCTTAATGGCATTTCGATCTGTACAGATTCATGGGACTCCCAAACAATTCTTGGGCATGGTTTAGCAGTTAAGACCAGAGATGTATTTGTTCTGGGGACCATTCCCATTAAGCACTTTGCTTCCAGCTTCCTAAGGTTAAGACTTGTTGCTAGCACTAGTTACTAGACCTGATTTAATTAGACTGGCTTTAAGCACAGTTTTGGACAAGATGACCTCCAGAAGTCCTTTCCAGCCTAAACTATTGTGTGATTCCAAGCCTTTTGGTTGCACTCCTTGCAGTCCTTCTGCATTCACTATTTGGGTGTCACACCTAAATTCAGTGCTGCCAATGGTGATTCTATTGACTACACTTCCAAAAATAATTGTTTAATAGGCTCAGAAGTAAAATCTTATTGGTGTTTTAATCTGTTTAAATGAACAAATGTAAGTGTTTATAACCTGTTGTAGGAGTAAGTTTTTTTTTTTCCACTCTGCTTGTGTAAGGTTGTTCCTATTAACAAGAGGATTCATGGGAGTGGACAAGCATAAAAAGGAGTCTCCATGTTAGAATCATTGTTAGGTGCAGTAAGTTTTCCTGCACTAGAAACTTGATTCAATTAATTTAAATATTAAGTAAAAACTAGCTTCATTTTAGTCTATACACCTGCTAATTATTACACCCTACTAACCTGAAAGAATTTAAGTTTACTGATTTATAACAAGTGCACAATAGCTAGCTGTTTAAGTGCAACGTCATGCAAGAAAACCATATTAACAGCTTTTTTTGTTAAGGTTTTTATTGTGAGACTGGATTAAGGATGATGTTAATTGATTTATTTATTTATTATGAGAATCAAATCTGTAGGGGTTTTTTAAAGTTTTCTTTTTGTGTGGTTGGTTAAAGAATATACAAGAGTAACAAGTTGCAATTTTTTTTAATTTTAAAGTTACTAATTTTTTTAATATTAATGAAAAAATAATAAAAAAGCCCACTAGCCCATCACTTTTTGCCTGTGAAGAGGCTTTGCTTACATCTAGCCTAAATGAAAGCTACGTCACCAGGTATCGCATTGAACTGCTGTTAAGCCCATTTACAATCCCGTGTGGGCTGTAGCTCAGTGAGCCCAAGAGGCTGAATGAAACCTAGAGGAGGTTTCTTTGCAGGACCTTCTTTGCTGTGCTTCAGTGTCATACCCACTCCGTGGAGGAAAAGAAATGAAACAGCCTATAAGGGATCTTGTCTGCCTGAGATTAGGCACCCAAACGGGCTATCTTTGTGAAGGTCTTTAAGGCATGTCATGACCTTCTCCCCAGTGCTTTGAAAGCCGGACACTTTCTGCAGTAGCTCTGCTTTGAGGTGCCTTAAGCATAGTCTCAGTTTAATGATTTAAGCTAAACAGACGGCATTTCATACGTGCTGCCTCAACCAAAACTGCATCAACAGCTATGAAAGCACGTAAAAATAGTGACGAAGCTAAGGGTTTCTTTGATTGGAACTAAAGCAACTATTTTCAGGTTTGCTTTTTTAATAATAATAATTTAAATTAATATTTTTAATATTATGACAGGAATCACATTATAGATGTTTCAAAACTGTTGTTTCATCAATGATTTGTAGGTTGAATATTGTCCCCAGGTTAAAATAGGACTTTGGCTTCTACATTAACATACAGGAACTGCATATTAGAAGCAAATGTTGCTTCAAATATGTAGAAGGTTTCATGTTTTTAATATGGATTGTTTCAGGGGGAAAAGCTTTATAAATTATTTGCTTATAAACAGATAAGCACTCTATCTACTGGTATTTTGAATGTTTTTGTTAAATGCAATTCAAACAATTTTAAATGAGAAGATGTACAAAATTGGGTTAACTGCATATAACTGTTAAAACTGTTCTAGTTCACTGATATTTTCAAAAATGTAAATAGACAGTAGATGTGGACTTTTTTCCCCCACCTCATAACGTTACCAATATATTTAGTTTAGTTTAATATCCTACAAATCAAAAGTACCAGGGTTTCTTAAAGCTTGGTCTTAATATTTCTTCTTCCTGCTCTCCTGTGCCATTCACATGACTGCTTCACTCAGCCCCGTTACGTTTCTCCCTGATGGCTGAAAATGACTGCTAGATATCAATTTCAACTTGCAGGAGACGGGTTATACAATTTTTGGGTGACAAGTGCAGGAGCTGCTTGTTCTTTTGTCTCCTCTGTGGTGGTTTATAACTGTCTCAAAAAACAGTGAGGTGTTGGTTTGATTAACAGTTTAAGCTTTTATAAGCTGTCAGTGCATCCTTTAAAAATAAAAAACTGCCATCTTGCATCCTGTCCTCTCTGTTGCCCTCTCCCTTGTTGTAAACTCAGCTGTTAGTTTGACTGTATACTGAATTCAGAGCAGCAGTGTAGTTAAAATGGATTTTGAATGTTTAATTTTCAATTTTTATAATTTTTTTTTTTTTTTTCTGGGTTGATAGTAGCACTGACCCAATTCAACAGACAGACACAGCATAGTGGTGTAGGTGTAGGGCTGGAATACAAGGAGGATAGGACTGCATTTTTAGTTAGTTTTAAAAAAGGGAGTAGCACACCACCTACATTTTCCTTACTTATTAAACTGGAAACACCTACAGGAGAGAAGTAGGTTCTAGAAATCAGTCTGCAACGCATGTGTTTTACTCTCTGTGAGTCACTCTGTTTTGTGCTCAGCATCACAGCAGAAAACCTTTGGGGCTAACCTAACCAAGACAAACCATAAATAAAAGAGAGGAAGTTGAAATACACGACTACCTTTTTTCTTCCCCCTCCAATAACTTTATGTGTGTTCATATAGTAGGACCACATGGTTGCTTGGTGGGGTTGTTTTTATACCATATGTATGTACCATACATATCATTTTATGGAAGGAAAAGCAATGATACTGGGTTCAGAGGAGGGCCACCAAGATGATCAAATGTGAAAGGCTGGGAATTGGGACTGTTCAGCCAGGGGAAGAGAAGGCTTTGGGGTGACCTAATTGCCACCTTCCAGTACGTGAAGGCATCTTGCAGGACAATGGGAGAGGGACTTTTTACAAGAGCATGTAGTGACAAGGAGAATGTAGAACAGTGACATGTAGAACAAGGAGGAATGGCTTCTAACTAAAAGACAGTAGGTTTAGACTGGATGATAGGAAGAAATTCTTTACTGTGAGGGTGGCAAGGCGCTTGAACAGATTGCCCAGGGAAGTTGTGGATGCTCCATCCCTGGAAGTCTTTAGGGCCAGTCTGGATGATGCAGCTCTGAACAACCAGTTCTAGTGGAAGGTGTCCCTGTCAATGACAAGTGGGTTAGAACTGGAAGCTCTTCAAGTTTCCTTCCCACCCAAGCCATTCTGTGATAAGTCATGCTATGCCTCCCTTGCTCTGTATTCAAATTGCATTAATTCTCCAGCAGCAAGAGGGATGTCATGGCAATTGCCACTTGTTTACAGAGGATGTAACAGGGCTGATTGCTTTAGCCTATGTACGTTGGTATTTGAGTTTTTTGAAATAGCAGGTGTTGTCAGTAGTGTCAGTGCTATCAATGTCTGTATAGGTGGTTTGTGCTTTTTGAAGTTTTCAAGGAAAGACTAACCTGCAATTGATTGCTTTGTCTGAGAAACAAACCTGAAAGAGAGGAGATGCAGCTATTTATATAGCTTTTCCTTCTGCCCACCTATTTCTCTTTCTAGACATGGATATATAAAGGGATCATAGGGCTTTTCACACTTTAACCCTTCCCTTTAGTACCAGCTAATGTGACAGCAGGTAATTCTGCATTCTGTGATGGACTTATGGTTATGCCTTGTGCAGCCTTGCTGTTTGGAGGCAGCACAACTCAGTTCCTGTTTTTTCCTGGAGAAGGTCATCATCACTTAGCTATAGGTTATGATGCTGATGCTTTTATTTTTCCTGTTGGGGCTGTTCTGTTACCCGTGAACAACAGATTCATTGGATGAGAAAAGGGCAAAGAAGGGGGAGTGTGTCATTGCAGCCTGATGCTTAGGGCATGCATCTGAGAATAGGAAAACTTACAGCTTCTTTTAATCTGCCAGAAGTGTCCTTTTCCTTCATTCCTGGTACTGACATGAGAGTTGGTATGCCTTTGGGCTGAGCCAGAATTTATCTGTCTTAAGGAGACACAGATGCATATATATACACATACACACACATATATATTTTTTCCTCTGAAGTTAATTTTCCTTTTCCTTTTTTTTGAGTTAGTCTTTGCTAACTCCACTTGCAAAGTGTCTCTTGGTGCCACAGTGCAGTTGGTAGTGCTGGCACGCAAGGAGAAGGAATTTGTAGCAGAAGCTGGGAATGCGAAATTTCTAAGAGGGCTGGAAATGCACTTTTAAAAGGGATTATATGGTATTAAAACATGTATCTACAACATGAATGCATAGATACTGGAAAACTAGGCTGGAAAAACATGACCATCTGCTTTTAAGGGTCATTACCACTTTCCTAGCCCAAATCTGAAGCCAAAGGTGTGCGTGCCTTTCTGGATTACACTTTTGCTTTTCTCTAGAGAAACAATTGCCAATTTGGCCTTTGGGTCAGATTGTGGTCCACATGACACTAGTTTTACACATGTAAAGGGAAGAAATATAAAATGAAAATCATGTGTCAAAGGAAACAGTTCCAAAATTAAATATAATAGATTAAAAAAAATCTTTATTTCTTATAGGCTGTAAGTCGCACCGTGTTTCTGATGTAATTCAGCAGATTATTCCTGTGTGTCTGGGTACCTGAGCCTGCCCTCTAATCACTTGCATGCTTGTCCCCACAGTAAGAACTGCTGTCAATACAGGTTGAAATACAACTGACACTCCAAACCCTTTTCTGTTGTTCATGTCTAGAAGCTACCAGTGGAGCATATTACTTTTCATAAAACCTTTGGAGTTTACCCTTATTTTACAGACCTGAGCACTGAGACAGTGTAAGACAATTTGCTTGTAGGACCACAAGAACATTAGAGCAAGGCCTCTCATATAACCTGATTCTTCCTTAGGTGGTATGGAGGAATCATGTTCTTTATAGGCTCATTTTTGGCTAATTTTGACTTTTTTCCCATAATTTTGACTTTGCATTAATTTGTCTTACAGTTTTCTGGAAGTCTGTACTTCTGTATAAAGTGAAGTGTATCAAGCTGTGGTTTTGAGTTGCCTGTCCTTAAATATGGCCGTGTTTCAAAGGGGAAGATGTTTTGACTCCATTCCTTTTGTTTGAAAATCATCACCACTGTTGCTTCCTAGTTCCAGTGTGATTAAATTTCTTTGAAAAACTTCGCTGGTTCTATATGAAGTTAAAGGTGCTGACTAACCATGTTTTTAATAACTTTAGGTGACAGGCTCAGCAGCTCACACATTTTAATACTATCAATTCCTTGCTGCTGCCATCAGTGAAAACACTGATTGTTCTAAAGTGTACATGGTAGCACAGACATGGGCTTAAATTAAGTAGTCTCAAAAATATTCCCATAATGGTGTACAATATGCCTTTTGAATGTAGATTTGCTGGGGGTTTTTTTCTTAGTTGCACCTTACCCTTTAAAGCTAAGAATCAAAGATGAAGAAGTCATTGAGGAGAAATGTTTTATATCTAAACACTAATGCTCATGTCCTTTAACTTGGGTAATAGAAGTCTGTTGTTTTGATGTTACTGTTCATCTTTTATTAGAACTGTTATTAGGTAGTTGGCGTCACGGATTTGTAATAGATTACAGTTAAAATGAGTTGAAAATTACTGTATTCCATTTTCTTAAGAGTATAAAAATATACATTAACAGCATTATGAACATATTTTACCAAATCCTATAACCTGGTAAAGACCTTGTATGACTTGGATTACCTTTTTGCATCAAAAGCTTACTTCTATACGTATAGTTACTTCTTAAAAGAGTTTTGATGCTTTCTTAGAGGTGAGGTAGTTATCAAGAAAAAGAAGCATTCGAAAGATAAAGATACTGACAGCATTTGGAGTTTGACCATACTTCTCTATAAGGGAGTGTTGAAAGAAAAGATGATGACATAGAATAGTGTGTTTCACTCACAAACCAGTCCAAAGAAGACTAGACAATGACGATTATGGCATTTTTTTGTTTCATCTCGTGAATCCAAACTAAGAGGTGTTCCAGTCTAGGTGTGTATTGTTGAGACCTAATGTGTTTTTACCCATACCAGTTTACACACTGGAGTAGTTAATGTTAACCTGGTTTCAAACAGTGTGAGCTGAGCTGTGCTGGGTTGAAAGGGGCTGGATGGAAGTGGCTGAGCTCCCGGTTGAATGGTCCTGGAAGATGGTGTGCAGTGCTCAGCCTCTTTCAGGTCTGTACTCTGTATCTGTTGAGAAGTCTCAGGGTGGAGGATGCAGCTCACCAGACAGGATTATTATTCCAAAAGGGGAAAACATCTCTAGAAAATTCCCAATCGGGTGATGTTTTCATTGAATGTTTAGAAAGTTCTCAGATGACAACTGAGATGAAAAAGGCATACTCATTTAGTGTGTAAAACATTTAGACTCCAAAGCCTCCTGTGCTTTGTGAGATTAAGGACCATTTACTTGGAAAGAGAGCATGTTTCATCCCTCACCTTTCCTGTGCTTTCAGTTATGCAATGTCCTTGGATCAACTTGGAAAAGTAAGGTTAAGGAAGTAATTTATTTTTTTTTAAGCTATCTTTAGAAAGAGAATCATTTGCTCATAATCAACTGTAAATCATAAACTGCATCTTTGCCTACTGCTTGGTCTGTGGGTCTTTGTTGAGAAGGCTCTGGAATTAATGCATTGTCCTCCAGAAAAGAAAACATTGACTTTCAGTTCTTGGAAATGTCCTTTCTCTTTCTTTTACTGTCAGCTCAATCCACATTTTGTGGACTGAGATGGCTGGCTTTGATCTGTCCATAAAGATGGCTAGATTATTTTGTGGCTCTTCCAATTTAACTTTTGTAGGCCACTCTGACTCAGTGCCAATTTGATTTAAATCATTATTACTTTCTCTACTTTTCTAGTGTCATTTTTAGCAGCTTTCTGATTTTCATGAGCCTTTCTTATTTTAAAGTGGCACAAAACATCTGTCTGACTAGAGAGATTTTTAGCATTTAGCTTTACTGCAATTTTTATTGTAATACTTCTTTCCTTTAAAACACATGATACCTAGTGATCCTGTTTATCTGTTGTTGTTATTTCTTGTTTTAGACTTTGCCTAGAGGGGCTTTATGCGCTGCACAATAAACTCCCATGAGCTGGAGTTCCTTACTGCTATTGCATAAGGAGTGGGTGTGTTCAGGATGGAGATTAAAACTTGCTCAGTTGGTGTGGGGTTAACAAATGCAGTGGGCAGGAGGAGAAGTCACACTGTTCTGGTACTGATGCCAAGCAATTATATTGGATGGCTTTACAGACTGACTTCACCAAATTTGAGAACCAGATAATTGAATCTGCTGACATCCATGTGAATTGTAATGATGCAGCTCAGTCCCCATGATTTTAGTGAAACCAAAAGATTTCCTTCTGATGTGAGGAATTGAGGTGTTTGGCTAGATGATGTGATAAAGCAAAAGATTGGTATTGCAGATTACAGATATGTAAGTACTGGGGTGTTGGTGTAGGAGGCTGTGTCCTTCCTAAGCAGAACAGACATTTTAGTTAAGCTGTCTGGTGCGAAGGTAGGTTTGTGCCTGTGAGGTCTGTGTCACAGCAGCAAGCGTGCTCAGAGTAATATGTCTTCAAAAGCTGACCTAGTCTGAACAGTAATGGGAGAATGACCTTGCAATTGTGCATCTGCTCTAACTTTGGTACAGGGGTCATTTTATATGTTGTTTTCTTTGTAAATCAGGTTGTCGGTGCCTTCTGCAGAGTCTACATTTTTCTGTTTCAAAATACTTTGTGCAAACATAATTTTTTACCTTAGATTGCAGAAATACATGAGATATGGGGATACATTGAATTTGAAAAGAAACAAAGCTAGTCTTTGTAATTCAGCAGCCTATTCCTTTTAGAATGTTATGTCACTAAGAAAATGTTTTGCATATTCATGTAGCATGCAAGTATGTAAACATTTACAGGAAAAAAATAATCATTTTACAGATACCTGTTCCACCATTTTGCTGTTCTGTTTCTTCCTCCAAATTGTTACTATGCATTATAATTGGGGTGTGATATGTCAGATGTGCAAAACCCCCTAAAATTTCAAGTAAGATGGAGGTTTTTTTTATCATACTGTATGTAGTGTTTTGCCACAGGACAACTTTCTCCCAATGGCAGGGCACTGAACAGCTTGCATCTGTGGGAAAGTGGTAGCAAAATTGATGGAACAGTCTGTTCCCGCCGATGTTCATTTCGATGCCCCAGAATACGGCTTTCAGCGTCTCTGCTGCCAAAGCATACCCTAAATCGATGGGACAAAAGGAGCAACCTGGATCTTCCATGTGTTAAAGTGAGGAAATGAAATCTTAAATCTCATTTAGGTTTGGAATTAGGTGGATTGGCAATGCCTATGGAGTTTAAATGGGGAAAAAGATGAATTTCTTACTCATCCCTCACACAGCTCTATGAAAGAGGTTGGTAGTGGAGGGTAGAAGCAGACAAGCAGGAGAGTTTTTCTAGCAATAGCCAAAACTGAGTTGAAAATGAAGGGAAAAGGGGAAGACATGAAAGTCTAATGAAAGAACATGTTGAATTTAAAATGTACCTCAGGAAATATTTAAGAGAAAAAAATTCCATGTCATCTGCAATGGGAAAATATCTCTGGTATTACTTCAAGCTCTCCATGTGATCTACTGAAGTGCTGAACTGTCTGGGGCAGCCCTAATTTATCATCTCATTCTTTTTCAAGGGTTCACAACATTTTCAATAAGGTACCAGAAATAATGCGGCTCATATGCTGTTTTTAATTCTGCTTTCCATTTTTTCCCGCAGCAATGGCACTTCCCCCTGCTTCCATTCAGGCAGGAAAGAAGCTTCCCATTGGTGTGGACAATTTAGGATTCAGCATTTTTTATGAAGGAAGTTCTTTTAAACAAGTGTAGGCAAGAAAATTGCAACATTACTTTTAAACATCCTCTCCTACTCACCTTAATGTGAAAATGCCATGAAATAGTAGGGTCAGGAATGTGTATAGAACAGGGCTTTGAGACTTTTATATGTGCTCAGTGAGGATAAAGTGTGTACAGTGTGTGTACTTTCCTTCCTGGCTTTATCACAATGCTTGGGGTTTTTCCTACTGGTCATAAGCTGTTGCTCCATTCTTCAGTCCTATAACAAGAAAACTCAAGTACACAGCTTTGCAGCTGATTGCTGGCCTTTGGCCTGTCTGACTTAGGTGAAGACATCAGCACAGTTTTGATTTCACTCATGTACGTGGGGCATTCAGTCATATCAAGGACTCTTCCCAAGGAAGACTGTTCACAAGTATACACTTGGATTTACTCAGGTGATACATCATTTGTATATATTGTTTTTACATAAACCTACACAAGACTGGAACATAAAACTTCTTTTATTTTTTTCTGATTGTAGAATCATATGACGTTATTTTAAAAATATTTTAAGAAATTGATAAAAA
The DNA here is from genome assembly GCF_971803275.1 of Cyanistes caeruleus. Lineage (NCBI taxonomy): Eukaryota > Metazoa > Chordata > Aves > Passeriformes > Paridae > Cyanistes > Cyanistes caeruleus. The sequence goes on along the minus strand of NC_141705.1, from coordinate 33,093,560 downwards.
TAAAACTATCTAAAAATATTTTTTGTAGCTAGAGAGTAAACTTAATATGGCCCACAAACCACGTGATATTTAAAAATATCAGTATATGTTAAATTCCAGCCTTCTCCCCAGCATTTCTCTGGAGAAAGACCAACTACATCATCTTTGACTTCTTTTGTTTATTGGTGAACTAATAAGACATTCCTGTTGTAGCACTGGTCTCAGACATACCTTACACTGTGTCTTGCTAATAGAGCAGGTTTGTTCCATCGGGGGTTAAGAACATTTAATCCTTTAATGCTGACATATACAACACACAGCCATGTCAGCTACAGCTGTTTCCAAACATCAGTAACAAAATTATAGATGGTTTTGAAGCTTCTGTGTTGGAAATGAATACATTTGAGGATTCAACTTGCTGACAGTGTTTATGTAATTTAATCTTGCCATCTGGAAGAAAGTAAACATTTTTTAGGAAATTGAAGTTAAGGTAGCAAGCCCCTTGTGGTTTCTGGCTGTTGCAAATAAGTTAAGTTGTACCAAGCTGATGAAAATCTTCAGTAGGGAGGGGATCATGGTTATGTTTTAAAGACTGTTATGCAAGTGCATTGATGCATAAAATTGTTTCAGAATATCTGCTTTATTAACTTCCCTACTTATTCAATAGTTAGATGCCTTTCTTCTGCTCAGATAAAACCAGCATGTTTTTCTAGTGAAATGTGATAAAACATGAGAAGCATATGCATGAAGAATAGGTGTAACTGAAACACTTATGCGATTGCTTTTCTTCTCATATTTTTGTTGTTTTCCCTATTCTTTTGCTTGTTTTTTTTAATTCTATATTACATTTTGCTCGTCAAATATCTACTCTTTTTTTCTTTTTTTGTATGCTTTATTATTTGTTTTTAATTATTTGAATAATTTTTCAAGTTTTTTTGCTTAGTTTTCTAAAGAAAGAGTTTACACAGTCATGCCATATGTGTATCAGTCCCCCTGTGATAATTTTGAACCTGTTAGTCACTTTCAAATAAACTTGGAGTCAGGAGAAGATTCCAAAGGTATTGGATTTCCATAGTGTGTGAGTCCAGGTGGCTTGGTGGGGAGGAGAAGCAGTGCCCTACAGCATGAGATATTTGGAGAGAGAAGGAAAGACTAGAGATACCTTTGCAAACCAGGGTTAATCATGTTCATAAAATTGCTTAAATGCTAGCCCGTTCCCTTCTGTTTTCTGTTTGAGCAGTCTGATGAGACATTTTACATGATGGGGGAAAGGCAAGATGCTTTTATACTTGTCATGGCCTAGAACATTTATATAAATAAAAGATATTTATAGTGGGAAGCTGATTTTAGATATGCATGACTTGAAGGGGTGGACAGTTTCAGCCATTTTACACATGGAACACATGACAGTTTGGTTTGCCTTTACGTTTTGAGCCTTTAAGATCATCTTTATCTTTTTGATGGATATTTGCTGCTTTGTTATTATTATTTAATGAAATGTTTATATTAAGGAGATCTCTGAATTATGCAACATTTGTTGAAAATTATAGGATTTTGTGAAAAGACCAATGAGCACCTGAGACAATAGTATGGTGTAGTGCCCTTGGCTCCTAAGGGGAGAAGGGCAGGAAAAAATTAGCAGAGGTACGGACTCAGCAGAAAATAGCATGGTAATAGTAACAAGAGAAAACATTCTTTTTCAGCATTCTGGAAAGGGTCAGTAAAACCAGAAGAAAGCTATAGTCTGTTCCTGCTTAACTTTGGTGTCTGGTGGTTTCAGCTGTTCTTTCAACCTCTGTTTTCTCTGCTCTTTGAGATTATATTCACCCTTCCTTCCTTCTTGATGTCTACATCATCTTGCTTTGCTCTGTTCTGCTAAAGCATTGATCTTGTACAAGCATGCTAATGTTCTGCTAAAGTTAAAAATACTGTTGCCCTATAGTAGCTGGTCAAATAATGGGATTTAGAACGGAAATATCTAACTTCATATTCAGTGGAAGCTGCCTGTCAGCATTTTTTTAGGTCTGAATAGGCTTTTTAAAAGGATCTAGCTCTAAGCCTTGATAATTGAACTTAAGCTCGTAAGTTGCTTATCTACTCCTGAAATTTAAACCTGATCCGTGTTGTAAAACTGCAATGAAGAACTACATGGGAATGGAATAGGATGTTAATGGAGAATTTCTCATTTAGAATTGCTTCTTAGCAGTAGAAGCAACAATTTTAGGAATGTTGATCTGATTTTTATTGTCTTGCATATGAATTACTTTATTAAGTGAGCTATTTGCTGTCCAAATCATGACACATTCCAACTTTGTCAGTGTGATCTAGGCACTAGTACACAGACTGGTGAGTTCATAAGCATTTATAGCTGTGCCCTGGTGTTAAATAAGGACTATGCTTTATTTTCATGCAATAAAATTTAATTAGTTGTAAGTCGGGTTTTGCTTTAGTTGTAATTAGTTTAGCATATAATTATTTTGTCTAATAGCAATCTGAAATCTGCAAGCATTTTGATCTTATTCCAAGAAAAAAAAAAGAAACCCTCTTAGAAGTAGTCAATCAGTAGCTATAATAGAATCTTATTAGTCAACCATATTACAGGCTGTGTAAATCTTTAAGTGATGGAAGCAGTGTTTTCACTGATGCTTGTTATACATTGCATTAAGAAAATATATAAAAATGTTTTATATTGGACTCAGGACTTTTATATGGTTTGGAAAAAATCACAGTGATATCTGTTTTCTTGATGAGCTTAGTATTTGCTGCTTTGACTTTTAGTTTAATTTTTATTTTAAAATTAATTTTTAAAGGCCTAGCTTTTGTAAGATATGACTGGGAGCTGTTTGTGTGAAAATAGTAATACTTCAGTTTTAACAAATGTAATATATATAATAATTTACACACAACTATTACTGCTAAATTAAGAGTATATTAAAGAGTACTATAATGATTAATGAGTATTTTTTGAACAATATCTTGTGTTTTCTATCTTTTGGATGTGGTTGGCTGCCATTTCTAAAGAAGTTGCCCTGGCAAGGAATCTTCTGTCAGCTCTTCCTATGGATTTCCTTATGGGAACAACATTAAAGCAAGAGATAATTGTGGAGTTTGGCATGTTATTAGCTGCAGTGGAGTGATGGGGAGCAGAGCTTCTGTTTTCACTTCCACTCTAAACAGCTTATTTTTTCCTAGCAGTGGTTTACAATCTTGCTTGCTAGTAATGTTGTTCTAAATTAAATTTCACCTATATTATAAATGTTCAGGATCTTACGTGTTTCCTCCATAAAAGGGCTCTCTCTGATCTACTCATCATTTCATCAGCCTATAGGTCAGGAAATTATGACTAATCAGAGCATAGAGAATGGCACTTTCTAAGAAATTGAACAGTCAACATCCTTTTACTTGATGATATTTATCTTTTTGAAACTCTGTGGTCTGATTGGGAGGGATAAATGACTTCACAACTAGAAGAGAGATACTCAAACATTTACATTTAAAAAGGAATATGTACTTTAGCCTGGGAAGAAATTGCCTCATCTTTAAGGAATAGGATTTTCAGTTACTTCTCTGCTTTTCCAATTACCTCCCCTATAAAATTCAAAAAAGTAGGTATTTCTGTTAAATTTAGCAGGCATATCTTATGAGTTAACCTGTCAGTTTCTCTTCTAGGGTTTCTATTTTACAGCAATGATTAGGGTACAGTTCTTAATTATTTTGGGCTTGTTTTTTATTTTTCAGAGAAATCATACTGAAATTCTCACGTATTTTAAAAGTATCTTATGAGAACAAATATGTTGTAGTATTATTACATGCATAATTGTGTGTTTATAAATACTTATGTATGCAGGCAATCTATATGTAATTATAGAGCTCAATACTGTATGTGTAAGTGTGAATATGTGCATAATACAGAATTAAAAGCTTAAAACATAGAACACGGTAGTGTAGTAACATGAAAATGTTTTATTTGCACATGCCAACTTGTTAAATAGCATTATACTGGGGCCTCAGTGAAAGGCTATTCTAAGCTCTAATAACAATAAGTTATTTTCTAGGCTAACAGTATGGAAAATGCAAATTTTCTTGGTGGTTTGCCTTTTTTTTTCCTTCCTAAATGAAACTAGTTTAAAATATTTGAATTATCAAAACAAAAGGGAAAAACAATCTTCCTGATAATAAAGAGCAATATATGTATTTTTTGCTAACTTTGTTTTAAAACAGCACTCTTTAGGCATCTATGGGTTGAAGTTCATTTGCAACCCAACTGTAATAAGAAAACCAAGTTAAATATATTCCCATTATCACTCAAGATGCTGTAGCTAGAAGATGGATATAGAAATGGCACAAAATAGCCAGCTGCTCTACATCAAGAACTAGTCTAAGTGCAAATAAATACTTGGAAATGTTTTGTCTTTAAATTGAAAGGAGTTCTGAAATAAAAAGTGATTCAATTCAATGTGACAAATGAAGTATGAACTCCATTTTGCAATAAGTAATAGGGAGGGTTTTATTTTTGTTCCTTTAACTATGTTTCACCCAGACATATGAATATTGTACTTAGTACTAAACACTTTCAGAAGATGAAAGTTGCCAATTGTTGGAGCCTGTGTGCATTTTCTAGGCTGCAGCCACTGAGCTGACAAGGAAAGCAGAGAAGCAGAGATGTGAAAATCTGGAATAATAGAAAGCATTCACATCTCATAAAGCTGAATTTCAGCTGGGTGTTTTAAATAAAAGGGGGAAGTATCTCTTCTCCAACTCAGAGACAGTCTCAGAGCGTCTTCCAGCCAGTTAGGATACTCCCTTTAAGGTTTTTATTCACTGCAAATGCACACAAACCCCAAAAAAAACCCCACCGAAACACAAAAAAACAAAACCAAAAAAAAACGAACCAAAAAACCCCAAACAAACAAAAGCCCACAAAAATAAACACACACACAAAAAACCAACAAAAAAACCCCACCAAACAAAGAAACCCAACCAACCAAAAAAGCCAAAACAACACCAAAAAACCTTTACAAACTCTACTTTGGACCCAGTATGGTCCTTGTATTTTATGTAGTTTAAGCATCCTGTACAGACAAGAAATTATTAAATGTCTGTTTCAAAGAATCAGAATCTAACTGCCTCTGCTTTCATTTGTGTTGTGGTAGCTGTGAGCAGCACCATGGGAAATAAAATGACTGTTTAGCTGAGTATAGTGTAGTAGAGACCAAGAGCAAAGTAATGGGGAAAACCCTTAGTTTATTAAACAGGTTTTCTAGAGCAAAGATCTAGTGATTTTATTTCCTCTTCTCTTATCCTTTGAGGATCCTGGCCTGCTGTATAGTTAATTATTGAGCAAGAAGTATCAGGTTGATTTATAGTGGACATTTCCTACCTGGTGACTTGTTCAGGTGTATGGGTTGGATTTGGGGCATTACTTGCTTTTTTGTTGCTCTTTTCAGTGTCTAATAAGTTGGAAAATGTTTCAAAGTCTATTAAAACTTGCATGAGATTAAGAGATTCTAGGAATATGTTAAGTTTTGAGGACTCGTAGTAGGAAAGTAGGTGACCTTCTGGAGAACAATGGCCAGAAAAGTCTGAAGTGCAGGTTAAGTGGCGCGCTGGAGGAGGATGGAGTGGGCACCAGGTGGCACCCTTTTCCCATAGCAAGCTAGGAGTTGATGGATGGCAGTGCACCAGATAGTTCTGATAGGCTTCCAAAATTTCGTTTTATTGACATCACCATCCTCTCCTCACAGTAGCTTTCCCCTTATCCTTTCCTTGATTTTGGAGTTGTTGGCTTTGGGTCATCAATTTGGGAGGCAGCAGATGCCGTGATGGATGCGGAGCTGCCAGGGTGCTGGATGGCTTGTTGGTCACGAGCTGACATGGATGGCCATTGGCCACTTCCCCAGAGCTGCCAGAGGGCAGAACCAAGCAGGCAAGCAAATGTCTGCGTCAGATGGAGAATGTGTAGGAAGCTGAGTGAGAGGATAATAGCAAAAGGATAGGGAGAAAGGAGTCAGAAATTCAGCAAAAAGAGGTAAATAACTGAAAATCAATTCTGTGGAAGGAAAGTAACATGGAGAAGCATATAGATAAGGATATTGTATAATAAATTTGAGGCAAAGAAAATCATGGAGAGAAGAAAAGGTGAATGTTCTGTCTGCTCCTATTTACTTGAGTTTCAAGAAAAGCACTTTAAAAAAATTACAAAGAAAGCAAATAGTCAGGAGAAAGAAAAAGATTGAACTGATTTTCTCTTGAATTTTTTTATGGACAGTTTCTGGAGAACCTACTTTAGGCTGTAGTGTGGGAAGAGAGAAGAGACAGTTGAATGAAACAGAGTATTGGATAGCTGATTATATTGATGTTTTTTCATTTGCCCAGCCTAGCTTAAACCCCTGGTTGTTCATGATTATAGAGCAGTAGCTTTTCCATCTGATAGCCAAGTTTGTGCTCTTCAGATTTGCATCTCCCCAATTTGAATGGCACAGTTGCTTTTGACACTTTTCCAGAGGGACTGTAAACATTGAAGCTGCCAAGGCAAAATGCGTTCTAAACCTATAGTTAAAAACATCTTGTTTCCAGGTAGTACTTCTTGCTGAATCCTGAAGCATGTAATATGAATTGCTTTGGAAAGCATTTTGTATCCTTAAGATAGAAAAGCATATTTCAGCATCTGATAACTGTAAAGAAACTTTCAAGGCTGCTGACCCAGATGCTTTAAAATAGGTTTGAATTTAGTTAAATTTTATTTCAGGCTGCTTTTACTGACCTTCGCTCCCCTTCTCCCCTTGCATATTCCCTTGGTGGTCTTTCAAAAACCAGGTGTCTGGGATTGTCTCCAGCCTACTTTGAAAGCACCCCAGGCCTTGGATTAATACATGAGGGGCTGCCTTTTATTTAAGTCCATCCATTTACATAATGCCTGCTCAGTCAAACCCACTTGCAATGTACAGCCAAGTTGAACCAAAACCTCAGCAGGTCAGTAGTGCATGGTCCTGGATTTTTCTGAATTTAACTTAAAGTGTTGCACCTTCTTGCAGTGAAAACTGAATATTGCAAAGGTGGTTTGGATTTCTGATTCACAGAGGGATGTTGTAGAAATCTTTGATCTTTGTGTAAAAGAACTAAAGAAAGAACAGTATTTGTAAAAATGTGCTCCTTCTTAAAGGGTGAGAGTATAGCTCCAACATCAGGGTTAAAATTTCATTGTGCATACATGGCATGACAGTACATTGTTAAAATTAAAAAAACTTCCTTTAGCACATAGACCAGACTTACCTGGACTGCATTGATGCAATTCTATTATACCAGGTTCTCACTCTGAAAGCATTGCCACTAATGAAAACACTTTGGGTCTCATTTTCTAAATGGAGTTCAGAACTACTGATGTCAAGGCTAAACAAATAAATTTATTGTTATCTTTCTCAAGCATATCAAATGATGGATTTTTTTGTGTGTGCGTTTGGTAGGTTGGTTTGGCCTTTTCTGCTGATTCCAATTGTCAGCTTTTACAACTTGGCATTGTTTTTTACTAGAGTTCTTCTCAATCTTGTTGAAAGTGGGTCACAAGACCTGGCTCGCTTAGGAGCAAAAGGAACAGCTACAAAAATAGTGAGCCCTGCTTAGACTGTGTGTCCAAAATATTCACATTGCAGCTTGCAAACAGGAAATATTATTAGTGTTTTTTTCAGCTAGAGGTGATATCCAAGTTCTCTTCCCTGATTAGCACTTGAGCAGTGAGTAAACAAAGTACAGACCTTTATGAAAATAATAATGATCAGGCAAATTTAGAAAACCTTTTTTATCACAAGTTTCTTTGAATAATGTGACTTAGTATGAATGTATTACAACAGCATTATTTTTCCAGTATTGTTCTCTCTGCTATTTTTTGAGGTTTTTTACATGGAAACACATCATTTGGGTGATCCAAACAGTTTGACTCCAGAACTTGATATATGATATCCTTAGTATTTACACAATGTGTCACTGTTTGATTCCCCTGATGAGCAAATGGTTATTCCCTCTATTTTAGCTAAGTAATTCACATCTTTATATATTTCTTTAGACTGGAGTACTGTCTAAATAAACTTCTGAGACGAGATTATTCTTAGTCTTAGTACACCATGCTATTGTATACAGTCTTTCGGAGACTTAAAAAATTATAGTGATTACTTTTATTACCGTTTATAGAGCTTCCTGTTGATGCAGCTTATCTGACTTGCAGTTTTTAATTTTATAGGTATTTCAGTCATGTACATCAAAAATCACAATTTTCTGTTGCTGTCTTTTGACCCTAAGCTATCTTTTTCACATTGTAAATGATGTGATTTTTCCATGAAATGCAGAATTTTTTGCTGTTTTCTTTAGAATTCCAAGATTTTGTTTGTGCCTGGCACATACGAGTTAAGCAGAGACTCATTAGGAATACTTTATATTTGTTCTACATTTTATTGTAAAATCTGAAATATGTAAACAGTGTAGTTATACTGAAAGTCTTCAAAAGGAAGAGAGCATAGAAATTATTAGATTTAACTGTTAATCAGGTCTAATATGGGCAAGATAATTGCATGAAATTGGTGACAGATTGAGTGTTGTTTCTCTCTTACAGTAAATGGTTAGGCTAAGAAGAAAAAACTTCATATCTTAAGATTATGAAAAGAGATGAATGTTTCTAAATACAGATGTGTGAAGGTTCTAAATACTACAAGTGATACTTTAGAGGTATAATAGTGACAAGGAAATAACAGAATCAAAAATAACTTTTGGATTGGAATAAAGATTCAGTGTATATTATGAAATAGAAATATTTATTAGGGGAATTGTTATAACAGGATGTCATGCTGCTCCCTGATTTGTTTCAGCATGGTGTAAAGTAGAAAGCATAGACGATATTGGAGTCCTTGATGGTATTCTGTAGATCTGGGTTTTTTCTTGTTTAACCATGCCAAAGATATTTCAAAGTATTATCTCAAAGGTAAATACTAAAGAAATTTCTGTGCTCTTTGCTAGATTTAAAGTTACAAACGGGAAAGCCCTCCAGGAAGGAGCAACCTCCTCTCGAAAATGTTCTGTCAGTACCAAAAATGTCCAAATGACAAAATAAACGTTTGACATCTTAATATTTTCATTATAGCTAGCAAGCAAGGAGCAAGCAGTGATCTTTTTAAGAGCCAGTGCTGAATTAATCATACAAGTCAAGGTTTGATGATGATGAACCTCTCGCAAGGCGTGCGGGATGCTTTGCCTTTCAAAGCACACCACTTGGCCCACACCTCGGTGCCGGTTGTATCAGTACTTTTGGTAGTCAGGAGCCCAGTGTGTCCAAATAATTCCCCTTTGCCAGTGGCTTCTGAAAAGAGTTGTCTAGAGCTACTGGCATGGACGGTGGTGGAAGTTTTCCAGTGCATGATGGCGATGGCTTTACACCAGCTTTGGCCAGCATTTTCAGCACAAATGGTCTATGAAGTTTTCCATTATCTTCTGTAAATGCTGAGGCCCTGTTTCACTGCCACCTGCCAATCACAATCTCACCATCTGTCATGAGAATTAGTTGTGGCCTGCAGTGTTTTATATAATCCAGTGACACTTCACTCTTCCTATCATTTCTGCTACCTTTTCTTTTCCTGAATAGGCTGGTTGAAGCTTGACTGGCACATCTTGGTTTGCAAACCTTCTCTGAAAAAAACAAAAGTTACAAGTAGCTGATAGTGTGTTAGCAGAAGGTGATTACTGAGAACACGGTCAGTGCCATTTCAGAAAACTTAGAGAATGACTGACAAAAAAAAAATAAAAAAGGAGTTTTTTTAATACTCTTGGAAATTTAGTTGCGCAACCATATTTTTCTGCTGCTGAAACACATCAAAACACATCACAAAATGAACTTCAAAGAGTTGTGCTTTTTCATTGTATTTCACTAATATATATTGTAGTTAAAAGTAAAAATTTCTGAGTTCAATTAGGTGAAAATAAGTGCTATGGAGTGTTCAAGGAAAGGTTGAACTTAAGATTAGCCTGAGGGAAAGGACTTGGACAAAAGTTTGGTCATATAAAATGTATTGATCAGAGAGAAAATTATAAACCATTTTGACTAAAGGTGAAAAGGAGGGAAATGCGAGTAATAAATGGGTCACTGGTATTTGAGGAGGAGGGGAGGTTTTTGGTGCTCATCTGGCACAGATTCCTAGCTACCTATAGCCTGATTTCATGAAGTGGAGAAGTCTTCAGTCAGAACCTCAAGAGAAAGACACTTGTGACTCAATAAAATAAATAGGTTTGACCAAGTATTTTGTGATTTGTGGTTTGAGTTTAGCTGAAAGAACCATATCTAACAGAAATGAGACCTGCTCTCTAGATATTTGAGATTCGACAGAAGTATCTTAAAGCTCAGAAGCTAATTTATTTTGTTTATTATTGCTTGATTATCTGACATGTAAAGTTTAGGAGATGATTTTTTTGGTTTGTTTTTATAAATAATGCAATATAAGTAATGATGGAACGGGCTATTAAAGTATTCTATTTCCTGGGGGCTTTTTCTCCTGAGTGGGGGTTTTTTGGGGTTTGTTTTTTTGTAGGGTTTTTGTTTGTTTGTTTGTTTTTTACATGTTAGCACTAATACTGAGAATCATGAAACAGTTTTAAGTGTGAGTACTGTAAAGCATGATCCCCGATTTAGCCACTTGAAAGGACATATGCAGTGTAAGCAGGAAGCTAATATATAGATCTGACAGCAGCCAGTTACGACTGCAGTACAAAAATGATCTATTTCAAAGGGCTGAAATGCACATGAATGAAGTGTACAACTTTAAACATTTTAAGTGGCTGTGTTTGAATCTGTAACACAAATTTTGTTTCCATAGTAGGAATTTTTGATAAAAGGTACGTTTTGTGATGTATTGGATTTAAATTAGTAACATTCAAATTGTTCTGTATTAACTTCTTATCTGTCAAAAGCAATTGTCTTTAAATAAAATTTATTGTAGCATGTTACGGTTTTGGTGATATAGAAATTGCTTAGCAGACTGTGAGACAATATTTAATTTTTCCTTTGTGCTGCACAGAACTCAGTAATTACAAGAGGGTTTTTTTTTTAATATGTATTAATAAGGCATGAAAATTTCCTCTCCCCACCCTTTTTTGTAATCTTTGAGTCATACTGTCAGTTTTGACATTTTCTTAACCCTTCTGATGGGGGAGATTTCTGTCATGTTTTGGGTAAGACGGAAGGTCCTAGAGATACTCAGGAACTGAAAAAGTGCCAGTCTGTTTCAAGAACAGACTCAGCAATGTGACAGTGGCAGAAATTTTAGCTTATATTTTTCTGAGAATAAGTATTTTGAGATGAAGAAAAGGTATGGAACTTCCCAATAGAGAAATACTAGAAGTAGTCAAGCTCAAGGAGTTTGGATTGTTACTGTTTTTCTTGGCTGGTGTTGACACTGTGTAGCAAGTACGCAGGGATGGGTGAAGTAGAAGGTCATGGGTCCCAAGTAGAAACTTGAATTCTATCTGGTTTTTGAAGGATGAGATATAAGAAATAGATATTTCAAGGCAGAATGCATGAAGCTGACACTGAAAAAAAATCATCACACTGCCTGCGTATTTTAAGTATCAATGAAACAATGATACAATATTGCTAGAGAGTGGAAAGCTGCCTTCAGGAAGTAGACTTCTAAAATTCAAAATGGGGTATCTATGTTCAATGTTCTGTTGAAATGATTGAGATATTTTGTGTCTTGCTTTGCATAGTCTAAGTTTAGGGGTAGTAATGATCTCAAATTGAAAACTGAATCTAATGTATGACTCATGTAGCAAAAAATAGCTGGATTTTTCTCTCTGCTATACAAGCCTGGGTCTTATTTTACTTTAAGTTAAAATATTTTTTCAGTTGTAGTGAAAGTGCATGTTGGATATCAACCCCTTACAGTGGAAAAGATTTTAACAGCTAGTAGAGGAGAGTACTTGATATCCCCTGTTTCAGCCTTTGGTCTTTCAGAGTCACGGCCACACATGACAACAGAGCTCTGCTATTAAACAAGGTTTGTGCAGGAGCAGGTGGGAGGACACTGGAAGTGACCAGAAAAAGTATCAAGGGCGTGCAAAAATAGTGTGAGGTTGTTGGTTTGAAATAGAGGGTTAAGTGATATGGGCATAGTGCTTAGCTTTACCTTGTTGATGTTTACCTTTGCTAGGCAAGTTTATTAAAGAGCTTTTTGAAGAGACTAAAATTCTTTGTGACAGGTTGTTTAGTGTCTGGGTATGTTGCTTTGTTTTTGTTTATTTTTTTGGGGAGACTGGGGCTGAAATTGCTTCCATGTGCTGGTATATTTTTCTGAGGGTCAAAGAGGTGCCTTTACCATATTCCTTTGAAGTTGTTTTAGAACAAATGGACTTATTTTTATTATCTATAGAATTCCTAACTTTATACAAATAAGACCATTATTCATAGTAATTTTTTATGCTATAAAAAAAACTCTTACAGCATCTCAGGATTTGCTGTCAGTGCTTAATCTTGGTGTATTTAGCACTGCTGTACATTAAGACACTTCTGCTCTGTTTTCTATATACAGAATTTCACAATGCCAGTGATCATACATGGTTATAGGTAACTAAGGCGGGTTTGCAGCTTAGACTGTGGAATATCTGGCTATAAGAGCTTTTTATCGGTTTCCAGTTCTTAAACTCTTCTGTTCACTACTCTTTTTATTTTAGTTTTTGTTCTTATTGTAAAGCTGTGTATCTGAATTGATTAACATCTCAACGATGCTTTTGTACCGAAGATTAGCCAATTGTGCGGAATAAAGCAGACTGCTGTGCGCACTTTATTTTTTGTTATCCTTTATGTATTCTGTAAAAACCTACTTTCATTTCTTTCATGAAAATGAATACTAAAAGGTTTGAAAATTAAACCAAAGTGCACGTTGCAATGATTTAATTCAGTGACATTCTTTAAATGGTTACTTGAGCCAAGTAGATGCTTGAGTCACATAGCGTGCTCATGTTAATGTATGTGTGTTTGCATATATGTATGTGGTCATTTTCAGCTGTTAATTGAAGGTAATAAGGTTTAAATTGACAGTACAGCAGAATAAACAGCACAGTCCACAGACATTTGATTTTTTGACGAGAAAGTGTTTTCCATCCTTGCAGTGATGCACTGTGGAGGCTGTATCGTGAACCTGACCAAAGCTACTGAGTTACTCAGGTGGTTCTGACTTTCTGATCATAAGGTCAGAGTTTGAGGGCAGTCACAGACAGCAAAAATACTTTAATTTTTACTGAGACAAAAAAGTCCTCTTAGCCATTGCTTTCTAGTTAATGTTTTCTGAGTGGTCTCTCAAAGATAAAGTACTTCTTGGTTACAAATCTGTTACTGCTCTTACCCATGGTCTGACAGCTCTGTGCCCTTCAAAAGGAGAGCAATGAAATATGTTGCATGCTGTAAGTGTCCAGTTGTCTTCTCTGACCAAGTAAGTGAAAAAAATAACGATGTGGAAGATCTTAAAGCAAAATCCTTCCTTTTCAGAAATTTTGTGCTACCGTTTACCGAATTGATCTGTGAGGGAAACATGCTCTGTGTGTACAATTTACAGTGCAAGATCAAATTGTCCAGAAGAAAATACTATTTGCCTATGGCAAATGCACAAAAATATTCTCTATGGCTTAACTTTTTAAAACAGCAATGTTTTCAGTATGCACTGTTGCAAAAAACCAGGAGATTTCATAAGGAGTTAAGAATCTGTCTGAGCTGTAAACCCTAAGATAATTAGAATAATTAGTCTCTAGCCTAACATGTTGCTACTATGTAGTTAGTTAATGTGAGGTAGTCATGTTTATTTGGTAAGTAGATGATTTAGAAATAAAATGTGTCAATTAATTTGGGATACTCTAGAAAAACTCTGGGTATGAAATTCCAAATATGTAGATATCAAAGTGAACCAAGAGAATGAACCAGCTGTTCAAAAACATTCTAAGATGATTTAAAAGAAAAAAATTACAAATAAGAAAGAAAATCAAGCATAGAATATTAATGATGTAAATAAACATTATTTCCAATTTTAAATTGTTTCCATCTTGATATAAACATACCCCAAGATGTATTGGGCAGCTTGTTTATTCTTTTATGTACTTTCATTGAACTAGTAACAGACGTTAGGCCTTTCAGGTAGAGATGGGTGATGTTCAATTTATATGAAACCAATTCTATTTAAGTCTTCTATATTTTGAAAAGCAGAGTACACAATTTCAAGATATTGTGTTTCTTGCATCTAGCACATTCTTGGTTTTGAATTCTTGTGCATGGAAGGGAGTGTTAAATATCAGGTTTGTTCAGTGTTTACTTGTCATTTGGGTAAAATTAGGCAGGTTTCATATGAAATAAATATTAATATTTAAAATCAAACAGTTAATTGGCATCTAAAGATATTACATTTTCTTTGCAGAATACAGTAAAAGTATTTTAATTATGGACTTTGATTCTTTTCATGCCTGCCACTGAATTTATGAAAATTATCTTTAACTTGTTTTTTCCATTTATGAAAAAGGAATGGTCCCAGTCCTGGTCAAGTGTTCTGATGCTTGTGGAAGATAAATCTGCTTTGTGTGTGTGTTCAGAGTTATCCCTATGGTATTGAGAATTACTTCAGGAGAATATATTTGCAATGGCAATTTTTTTTTATTTTTATTTTTTTAAATTTTGGTTACATGCTCTTTATTTTGCCCCTTAGAATACAAATTTAAGGCTAAAATGGCTTGTGTAATAATATCTGACCAGTGGAATGCCCTCTGCTGAATAATAGTGTGACATTTATAGCACAATTCCATAAATTGAATAGGAATTAGTTTCTTGCTGGTTTAAATGTAGTTTATGTAGTTTTAGGTTTAACACCTCAGTCCTTGCAATCAGAAATTTGTCTTTCATTTGCTTCTTATTGGCACTTTATTTTAATAAGTGGAAATACAAATAACTTTTGTGTTTGATCCCAGTCAGTATTGACCTTCTAAAACAACACACTAAGCTTAAACCAACTTCCAATAAGTATATGTATGTTAGATAACTACTTATAGATTTCTCCTTTTTGATGCATTGTGCTAACAGGTATAATGAGAGAAAAGAAATATTCACTGATATAACCCAGAGATGAAAAATAGGCATTTATAGGAAAAATTAGATTACCAATTATAAATAATAGTGTAAGAGATTAAAAGGTGTTGATATGGGATGGAGAAACCATAGCCATGCTTAAACAATTATTTTTATCTGTAAAGGAAAAGGTTTAATTAAAAAACAAAACACTAAAAAAACAAACTGAAAAAATCCTAAACCTTCCTTTCCCCAAATGAAAAACCCAGCAAAACCCAAAACACCCAAGCAAACAAAAAAACCCCAAACCCCAAGCTTCACATGCTGTCTCATGGCTTCACAGAAATCAGTTACTGAAAACATAGATCAGAACTAAGAAATAACCTTGTTTCTATTGCTTTGTTGGAGCATAGGGTAACCAATATCTAAGTTTAGGGGTGGGGTTTGGAATTCTTAGGTAGAAAGATCTAGTAGTTGATATCACAGTAATTGGTTTGGGCTGCTGCTCTTGTATACATTGAGCTGTATAGAGCCGTGTGATAAGGAGCTATAGCTCTGAGCTAGAGATGTGAGTAGATCAACTACGTGGTTTTATCTTTGTGGCAGTAAATTATACAGTAGGGCTAAGAGATAAGACCCAATGTTTGGGTATTTTCTAGTAGAGGAAAAATAATCAGTGATAAGTTGCAAATCAGAAAATATGATAACCACTAAAAAAAGTTATTTTCAGGCTCCTGAGAGAGTTACCTTATCTGAAAGGTTCTTAGGACGTGAGGATTACTCTGGGTTGCAAGCAAATGTTTTAGCTCATTAAGTAGATGTCTTTAGATTTTGGGAAACAGTAAAATAAGGACAATTTGTTTGATTCCTTAAAATGCTGATAAAGCTGTAAAATGGGAACAGAAATGCAAAAAGTTTATCTTTGTTAGCTAAAATGTTTTATAATATAATTGAATTTTTGCTAAATGTCCTAGTGTGTTCTATTTTGTGTCAAGAGTTGAAATTGATTCCTTAGGACAGCTACCAACATAGGGTCTATTGGCTGGTTTAATAAGGGGAGAAAAATAATTAAAGAAAATCTGGCATTTGTGGTTTCTACAGCACAGAAACTACCTGAACATTCTAAGATTACTTTTTTCCCCTGCTACTTTGTCTTAATTTGCTTTCTTCTTTTTAATAAACGCAATTGACAAAAATAGAACGTGCCATTTGGGTCAAGAAAATGCTCTAAAATTTTAGTTAGGCCATAATGAAGTATGGTATTTGTCTTATGTAAATGATGTCAATTCAGATGAGGATTGCAATAATTAATGCTATGTGGGCTGCATGGCATTTAAAAAACAGAATTCTTTGTTAATTCATCATTAGCAAAAAAAATTTTTTTTCATCCTTCATAACTGAGTGTGCATAAGCAAGCCATGTTTGTTGTTCTGGACTGTAGGATTGCTGTTTCAGTCTTGCTAAATTACAAATACTATTGATTAGCTGTACCAGTACCATGTGTAGTATGATAAATGGCTTGGGCACCAGCATTCAAAAATCTCTCAAATGGGCTAAATTATGTGAATGTCTTAACAGCAGTACAGTCTTATGGATCTCTGTGCACAAAGTATCCCACACTGGTACTTGCAGCAAGTATTTAATCTAAAGCAGTGTCAGGTGTGCTTCTGAAGGGGTTTGCAGCTGAATGTGCCGTACTGCTTGTCTATCTGAACAGCATAAACATGGAAAAATCAACTGCAAGTGCAGAATGGGAGAAAGTAATGTCTCACCTGCTGTGATGCTCATGAATCAAGAGATAGTTTATGTTAATGATTCCTGTACTGGAGATGAGCATAGTAAGCCTAGACTTTTGTTTTGAAAGATTGCTGGAATAGAAGTTGCTGGAATACTGAGTTGTTTCCATCTTCATGAACAGGTGTGGACTGACAGGTTTAATTTTGTGGAAAGAAAAATTTGTCACGTTAGTGCTAAATTTAAGTTGTTGTCTCTTAGACGCATGTTTCTTTTGCTCTGCCTTTTTAGTCTAGATTAGCAGTGGAAATACATTGATAGAAAATCTACTTGTGAGTAAAGATTTGCAGCTGAACTACATGCTACATAGAGATTCTTACAGGAGGGAAAAATGAGAAATTATTCACAGGGGTACCTAAAATATGGAACCATTCTCTAGGGTGGTATTTAGTGACACCCTTAAATTTATAATTAGAGAAAGCAATCAATCAGCTTCTATACTAGCTTGGAAATTTTCTGGAGAATGTGCAGAGCAAAAATTATTTCTTTTCTAATATTTAAAAATTAAATGAGAAATAATTGTTGTATCCAAAAAACCAGCATATCTCAGGTGTCCTGGAGCCTGTTACTTCTCTGGGTATCAGAAAATTCCAAAATTACTTATTTCTGCTATGTGCCAGTGAGTTATTAATTTTTCATGGGCTATGAAGGCTGCCATATTCTTCAGGCTATTTGCTCTGGCAGGAGTACAATGAGCCTAAATGCAGAGGTTGTATGACTAGAAAAACAACTGGTTAAAAATTATTCTCTGATTGTATATGAATAATTACTTAGGTTTGGAGGGTACCTCCAGAGGTTTCCTCATTCATGTCCTTGATCAGCTCCAAGCAGGACTGGTTAGATGAAGTTGCTCAGTGCTGTGTCCAGCTGAGTCTTGAATCCCGGCAGGATGGAGACCCCATGACCTCTCTGAGTATCCCGAGCAGGTTGTTTGCCCATCCCTGGTGTAAATACTTACTGGTTTAGGATGAGCTAGCAAGTAGGAGCAGACTGCTTCATCTTTCTGTTCTTGTCCACTGACCCCTTTTCCTCTCTTCCTGAACCTGAGCATAAACCAAAGCAGCTGCTTTCATCCTGCAGCTCTTGCTGGACTGCTTTCTTCTCCTCATAGAGGAGAACACTTCTTACACTGAAACACTTGAAAAAAAATATGTAGTCTGATTGTAATTTTGTGTTAGTGAGAAAGAGCACATTTCTGGTTAATTCTTCTTCAATAATTGGCTTTCCATTTTCCATAGGAATCTATTGCAAGGTGAAAGAAAGTCTGTGAGACATTGGCAACGATCAGGCAACTATTTCTTTAATTTAGAGGTAAGCTGTCATTATCAAAAGCTGCTTATCTTTTATCAGTGTTACATAACTTTTACCCTTCATCCACTGGAGTGAAGAACTTCCTACTTTACCCAGCTCTAGCTGGCAAATATTTTGAATAAGTGTGTTTCTTCCCTCTCTCACTGGAAGCAGAAAAACTACTTTAAATATTTGGTTGGTTATGTAACCACGATGATATGATTTTTATAGGAGTGTATATCTGGGAATCTAGTTTTTGGTTGAGGCAAGGACAATCACACTTTTTGCCAGGACAGTATTTCCCTGAAGTTTCTCACTGAGAAAAAAACGTTATTGAAGATGGGTTTTGCCTACTTTCAGAATATTGGAGTTCCAGCCCCTGCACCTCAGTTTTAAAACCTGGGCACTCATCAGTTATAGAAGAGCAGTAGTAACTCTCCCTTTATTGGGGAAGGTAGGGGGTTACCAAGAGAATAAAGCATTGACTTTACTTTTTCACATCTTAACTACTTAAATTTGTGTTATTTTAGACATCAAGAAATATGCTGAAATATAAATTTCAGTAAGATTTCTTTCCAGAGAAGGAACTGTGTAATGTGGAATGCTATCATTTACTAGGCTAAGGATATACCAAAATGTTAATCGTGTGTTCTCTTTTTCTAAGGCAGCTTTTTCTAGGAATAGCTGTTTTTAAGCTTTTCATTCCAATTTCTGTCAACTAGATTTCTACAATGAACCAAAGGAGCATAAACAGGAGCTTCTGTTGTGGAATGCACTTCCTTTTTATTTTAAAGCGTCAATTAACCCTTTTTAAAGCTTTCTTTTGATGTGACCGGACAAAAAGAGAGACTCAAATATCCCTTTGGGATTTGCCTGCAGTGAACTTTCTTTAAAAATCATGAACTTGGCTGTCCAAGTGACAAGGCTCTCAAGTTGTTAAAGTAGATTTAAATGAGAAGAAAGCAGGATGTCAAATACACGTTGCTGTAGATGGAGTGTAGCAGCACTTTGTACTGGTTGAAGCACATGTGAGTGCATCAACCACACAGGTTGTTGCTGACAGGATGGAATCCAAGTCTACCAGCAGTGAGACACATGCAGCAACGTTCTCATATCTGAACATGCAAGCATTTAATACATAAGAATGAATACAGGTTATGCTTTTCTTTGTCTGGGGTTAGGAATATCGACAAAGTCTTACTTGGTAACAAGGACATTCTTTGTGATGTAGATATATGTATACCTTTGCCTTTACAGTAATAACAACTTCTTGTCAAATGAACCAAAAAGTCCCAAGTGAGACTTTCCCATCACGATAGAACAAGAACTCAATAACTTGTTATTCAAAACCCTGTGATAGAATACATTTCTGTCTTTAGAAATTGGGTTCTTTGCACATTTCCCTGGGAAAAAATGCACTCCAGTGATTGTTTCAATGTATGCACTGGGTTATAAAGGGAGTTTCAGAGATACTGTACTTATCAGCTGCACATGAACAGTTTGTGGTTTGAAAAGGGAACCTGGGATGGAGAAATTCAACCTTCTGTATCCAATTTTACCCAGTGGAATATGGCGTTAAACAATCCTATTGTGTTTAAAATTTCATTTTGTCTGTTGGAACACTAGACCATATGGTTTATTTGGAGAAGCTTATGGATGGTTTGTTCATCTTTGTTTCTTTATTTTCTACTTTATATATCAGATAATGTGGGGAAATGTATTGTGAATATCAAAGGTAAACACTGAAGTTTGGCATGGTGTTGAACTATACCTTGTGTCTTATTTCTTTTATTGGAATACAGAAGTTGTCTTTTTTATTTAGGCTGCACATTTGAAGTAAAGTCAGATTGAGCTGTTGTATAAAATCATTTTAATTGTGAAAATTTAATTAGAAAAAGGTATGGATATTCTATTTCACAAGAACTAGGTGAAGTATTGAAACACCTCAGGAAAGATATTATGTGAGCTAGACTTGAGCTATATTTTCTGACACCAGCAGTCTTTTAGAAATTTTTAGAAAATCCTGGTGGTGGTGTTTTGGTTTTTGGTTTGGCTGGGTTTTTTTTGTTTGGTTGAGTTTGTTGTTTTGTTTTTTTTTTTTCACTGTAGCCAACAGTTATTTACTTGTCTTATTTTATACATTTGTTTTATATGGTAGTTTACAAATGGAAAATTTTCTTAAAATATATATTTATATATATAATATATGCTGTGTGAGACAGATTAGAAGGCTGTGTATCACTCATTATTTAGCATTCCTGTTCTTCGCAATTTTTTTAGATCCATGTTTTGAGCATCTTGCATTGTTTCTTTCTTCTGAGACTTGGTGGAACAGCCTCACAAAGAAGTGCCCTTTGATGATAAGATTGCAAAGTAGGAGTGAATGAGCAGAAGAGTATGCCAGACTATAATAATGTTTGTAACATTCATTAAACTGTTTGTTAAGTAATATATTCGGACAGATGGGTGTTTCCCAGCTTCTACATAGCCCATTATGTGTTCTAGTAAATTAAAACTAGGAAACCTTTGTTGGAGTTATAGTGCTCAAACTGACATCTAATTCCCCCAGACAATAGGTACAAGCCTGCAAGCCTCTCTAATTCTTTCCAGTCTTTACATTTATTGATTCTTTTGTAAACGTGTTTCATCCAATCTATTACAAACAGCACTGGTTAGAAGTGTGAAGTTTACCAAGTCTGACCTAAGGCACATTAAAAACAGCAGCTATCTGACATACAGCTGGGCATCCCAGATTTACTTCCTATCACTAGAAAATTTGGACCTTTCATGGCTCAGCTGGTTTGGTTCCTGCTTTGCTTAGAGGGACTGACATGTTAATTCTTTGATCTGTCTGGTTTGGAACTGAATTTAGTTCAGCTATCGTTTGTATTCTCGGTTCTGAATGTTTTATTACTTGAGTTGGTTTATATAACTATTTTTTTTTTGATTCAGGACTTCATTTTCCCTAGTCTTGAGTAATGTTTTGCATATATAGATGTACATTTCTTACTGCAAAGTATGGATTGAATCTTTCTTTTTTTTAACATGTTAGGTTTTTTGCATGTCTTATTATTACAAAGTTACCAAATAATTCATTCATAATCTCTGAATGGATAGAAGGAACAGTAAATTTTGGTGAAATGAGCACAATACATTTTTATTATTTTCTTCATCTTATACTGTAAAACATATGTAATAAATAATTGATAGTAAACAAACACATCTTATTTTTCCCCACCATATTCATCACCAGTTTCAAAGCTTTGAAGTTCAGTAAATAATTTATGATTGTTGTTAGTGTAAGGAAATCTTACTGTACTCCTGATCCTGTTTGCTTTTTGTCCTTGTTCTCAAGCATAACTTTGATTGATTCTTGATAAAGAATGTATGAATAACTGATGGGATTCATTAAACAGATGAAAATTAAATCAGCTATTTTTAATTTAAAAAAACAATTTCAGAAATACATGTTGAAAATGTTGTGTATCTTAAATTCTTTTTTTTTTTAATTTGGTATGAATCACATAAGACAATGAAGAAGTGAATGTTTTAATACAAAGTGGAACATGTTTTCAGCCTGCTTTTGTTCTCAAAACTTCAATCAGGGTGTCTTTTAGCCTGGTTAAATATCTTGCTGAGATCTGCTGTATTTGCTGAGGATGTAACAAAAGATGTGAGAGTACAAAAATGAAGAAATACATGTTTTTGGCCTTTACTGGAATGTTACATAAAATGTTTTAACTCCTTTGTTTTCCTTTGCTTGCATGGAAAACCCAAATATTTTGGAGAGATTTTTAAGCATAGAAGAGATTTTTTTTTTCCCAGGTCATTCAAGTTTAAAAGGTTAGCTTTTATTTGTGTCTTTATAAAAGTTCTTAAATAATCCCATATATTGTGAGTCTTCAATTATATTCTGACTTATCTAAAACTTGAAATAAAGTAGAAAAAAAAAACAACTACATGACTTCAGGCAGAGAGGTAAAAATTCTGTGTAATTCTGTAACTTCCAGGTACCAGTTTGTGGTATCTCCAAAAATTAAACAAATTAACAATTTATTCCTCGAAATAGAGTGAGATCAGGGCATAGCAAAGTAGTTTGAATCCCTCCTCATCTGGCTGCAAAAAGCAATGCAGTGCAAAACCTCTCATAGAGTTTTGCCAAACGGAGTGGGGAGCTGTGGTAGAAGTTTGATGTACCTAAGGATTTCTTTTTTTCTTTTTTATTTTTTTTTTTTAAACACTGTGTGCATATAAATGGAGAAGCATGATAGTACTTGTGCTCAAGGCGACGGGACCGCGTAGGAATCTGTCCGTTCTAACTCTCTGGGCAGGCTGCAACCCGCAGCGCTTCTCTCGCTGTGTAGTTGTGCGTATGGGAAGCCCCAGGCCTTTGTTTCTGACACGGGTGGTCTGGGGAGCACGGGATGTAAATGGCTTCTGTTTTGTACAGCTGTAATTACAAGGAGGCATCACAGTGAAGCTTTAAAGAATATTTTCAATGCAGGGCTGAATATAGAAGGCACTAACAGGAGGAGGCTGTTATTCCATGATCCGGGGTCTTCTGGGTCTGAGGTTTAGGCAGGTTTGTGAGGCTTTCTACTTAAAGGTGATTTATAGGTATCATGAGCCAGATGTTGTGAAAGCTACCAAGAATAGCAAGGACCTGTTATTGCCTTTCAGAAATTTATTGTCTCTCAAGGTTTCTTGTACACCACTGTTATTTCCCTTGAAATCAGTGTGGGACCTGCCTTGTGTTGGCAAGACCACATTAAGCTATTATTGCATTAGTTCGCTAATTTTTCTGGTGTGGCAGATGACAGAAGAGGAATGTTTTGGGAAGCTTCTGACTTTGACCAATATGCTGATAATTTTACTTGGCAAAGGCACGTTACTACTTTCTCCCTATTGAGTAATAAAAACCTTCTCCAGAAAATGAATTTTTTAGATGATTTCAGGGCCAAAAAAAAGGCCACCATCTTTTATAATTAAGAGTTAGCCTAAATATAGATGTTACCATCGACTGCTTAGTGTTGTTTGACAGTGGCAAATTGTTTCCTTTAGGGATCTGTAAATGATGTGATGAGCGAGTATTCAATCTTCACTTGGTAGATTTAGCTGCTTCTTGAAAAGTACTTCGGTTTGGTTTTATTCTAAAAGCTCTTCTTTTTCTTTCCTCCCATGGTTTCTGTCATGTTTGTTTTGTCTGTTTGTAACTGCTGCACTGCAAAACCAGTGATAAGCAGCTGATAAGGCTAATGATGAACACCCATATTCTTTGGGAAACTTTAAAATTGTTAAAGGACTGTCAGCAAATAACATTACAAGGAACGTGTGACTACAGTGTGATCTCATGCATGCTAATTTTTCACTGCAAGAAGAACCTGTGTACTTGCCTGAAGCATCTCTGGCTTCATAGATCACCTTGAAGGATTGGGGCACGTTTTTTTTAAGGAACATGGTTTGCAACAAATACATCACCTTCGTTTCTTTGCTCCTAGAGAGAATGTGCTGACAGCAGGGCTATGATAGAACAGGCCACATCCACCATTGACTTTTTACTTTCAGTGTCACCTTGGGACATCATGTCTGGTTTCCAAGTAATGATAATTTTGTAATGGTGTTTTAGTACTTAGCTTTTTTCTTTGTCTTGTGCAGCCTACTGGCTCTTCAGGGGCTAAGTTCACATTTTGCTCAAAGTGGGTGCAAAAATGCTATAGAAGAGGAAAAATCTCAGTCATTTTCAAGTTGCCTTTTTTGGTTTTTTTTGGAGTTAGGTTATGTGAACACTTAAATGGTGCAAATTTTTATTAAATTGTAATCTGATTTTGTAAACACCTGGATTTCTTGGCAAGATGAAGCAGAAAAGGTGGAGAAATGACCGACTTTAAGGATTAAAGGAACCTTAACTAAAGGAAGCAGGTTAGCAATTATGTGTGCACTGCCAATGTTGGAGATAGAACACTGCTCACACACAGAGCTCAGTTATCTGCAGAACAAAGGAGCAGCTTACGTAACTCTCAGTACGGAGAGATCCGGTAGTAATTTTCTTGACCCCTTGTAATTTTGTAAAAGGTGAAGTATTCACAAATTGAATGCTTGATTCTGCTTATTGAAAATCTTAGGAGTTAAATTAATAAAACAAACTTGTGTAGCTATCAATGAATGCCTTTGTGAACTAAATGTTCCTTTTCAGGTCACTAGAATCACCAGTTAAACTATCAAAATCAGTGTGCTTTATTCAAAATAATTATTTTTTGTGCAAATTTACTTGAAGAAATAAGTAATTAATGGTAAATGATATGAAAATTGGAATCTGACAAATGTGTATTTGTACATAACCTTCCTATAAGTACTGAACTCTGTCTTTAATGTGTATTAGTTGCTAAATCAAGTCAGATGTCTGAGGCGAGAACTGAAGAGCTGATAGCAAATATTCATAGTGGAAGCTGATAACAGCCTTAATTAAGCTGCTGCTATCTTTCCATGATAAATTTAGAACTTCTCCATAAGTCATCTGACTTAATGCTCCATTTGCATCCAGGAGTGTTTGATTTAGATCAGTGTGTCTGTTAAGAAATCTGCAGATGTCTCTTTGATAGCCCTAGCTGTCTCTCACAGAGGAGCCTGGGAGCTTTGTTTTCCTGTGTTGTAGTGTAGAGAATCAGGTGTACATTGACCTAAAGCTGACCTTCCAGCATTTAACTTTTTCAGGGTTGGCATACCCTGAGAAGTACTTATTTCTTTAATGACTAATGCTTTCTCATACCAGTTCTTGAACCCAGAATTCCTTAATATTTTTGTTACTTCACTTGATTAAGTCTAAACAGCTTTACCTTGAAAACTATGGCTAAAAGGATAATTTTAGAATAATTCTAGAAGCTTTGGTGGTCATAGTCCTAGACAGCTCTATTCATGTAGTGTTAATTGCAATTAAACTGAAAGGTTCTGAGATAACATCATGTGGTGAATTTTTTGAGTAGCAATTTAGTATTATGTCACCAGATTGTTTGGATAGATTTGTTGACTCTGCCAATTTTGCTTTCAGCAGGTGTACACATTGTAAATGCCTTAATAATCAATGACTGAACTGTCTGAGACACTTCTTTTTATTTTAATTCTTTTCAGGGCAGGGAAGAATATCTTGATTTGAAGGTTAATATTCGTATTAGAATTTTTAGCTCAAAAAATAAAATGTGACTTTTTTTTCCTGTCTAGAAATTCTGTCATTATTTCTGAACCAGACATTTTAATGGGATTCTTCTTTGTAGTTAGAAAAATCATAGGGGAGTCCAGGGCTACTCCCTCACAGAGAGTGAATATGCACTATTCAGAAATGGTAATTCTTACAGTTGTCTAGACATGAGATAAAGGAGATCATTAAGTTGATGTAAATTATAAAAGTCATCTTCATGTTTGTCTAGAAGTCCAGTATATATGTATTTTGTATGAAAACAAACACAAAGCAGGAGACGTGCTTCAACAGAACCTGAGAAGTGGTGTGAGAAAAAGGAGCTCTGCGTGAGAGACGTAGAAGCTCTGATGCATATGAGCACTTAGACAAAAGAAACCAAGTGTGTTCTGCTGTATTCCTCCTGCTTCCTGTACTTGTATGTACTAATGCCTTTTCCTAGCCATTTTCTACTTTTCACTCTTTTTTTTTCTTTTTTTTTTCTTTTTTTTAAATTTTAAATATGGTATGCCTGTGGATGAATTTTCAGGATTTTTTAAGAGTACCTTAAAATTTAATTTTAATGTAGTTTTTTTTGTGCTTGTGTGCACTTAGGCATCTCTGTTCCTCTGTGATGCTGGTGATTCAGCAGTGTTTTGTAATTTCTGAGGTGTTAGGATTTCTTGGTGTCATATCTTGGTGGCAGGAAGCTGAAACTGACAAGCAATGGGAGCCAAAGTGCATAACTAACATGCTTAAAGTTGCAAAAGTTGCTCCTTGGGCAATTGCCATTTGTAAGAAACTGATGGGTGAATATAATGTTGGCAGTTTTTTTTTCTATCGGTCATTAAGACAGTGGCCAGTTGAGTGGAATTTGTACCTTGAATGATAAATTTTTGCAATTATATAAATATATATATATATATATATGTATGTAACTGTATTGATAGCACATGTAGTAAATCAGCTAATAATCCATCAAAAAAGTAGCTGAAAAATACTTTTCCAAAAAGCTAAGAAGCTAGTGTTTATACCTCTTTAGTCTGTAATTATTCTGTTTTATTTGTCTGCTTGTAATCAGATTAGTTGTATTTTAAGGAAATTGAAACTAAAATTGTAGATGTTTCTCTGTGCAGGTATATGTTAATCTACTGAGGTAGTGGGAATGTTTCTGGACAAAATAAATATTCTGTGTGAGTAGTTCTGCGTATCAGCAGGTGTAGGTGCGTCAAACAGGTGAGTTCAGATCCAGATCACACGTGGGGCTTACATTATCTGAAGAGATTCTCTGCTTAGAAAGGTGGCACATATATAAGAAACTCCTACAGATGAGCGGATATCAGTTTTACTTTACTGCCTCACTCCCCTCAGTTTACACACTGCCCTCTTTACTGCAGTATTTGCAAAACACTTCACTGTAGTCTCTGTGTTTCCAAAGTGCTGCTGAGTACAGAAGCAGATGGCAGCTCAGTCATTTACCCATCTTGCACTATTTACTTCTATTATTTCTCTGGAAACAAATTAATTGATGTTAAGCTGTTGCTTCCTATCTCCTGCTTGCTCACTTTTTTTTTATTTTTTAAGAGAAGAAGATAGAAATCATGTCTGGTTTCTGTTGATGATTTTTCTTCCATCCTTCTAGTCATGAATATTTCAGTGCTGTAATGAGAGGTCTTTGAAAAGTTGTGAAAGGTGACATACCAAAAGAATAAAAACTAACTAAGACAATTTCGTTTCTTTTGTTTCTACAAGCACACATGTCAAGATGATGATAAAAATATGTCTAAAATACAACTTATGTTTGAAGGTTTGTGTGAGTTTTCTGGGGACATAGGGAGACACCACCATTCCAACTTCCTTCCATTTTGTGTCATTTTGGACAGTGTGGGTTTTTAAAATCTTCTGAAGACTCCTAGTGTGAAATAAACAGCTACTTTCCTCTCCAGCAGAAGCTGTGCCAGGTGGATTTGGCACTGCCTGGGGAATTTTACTTACAAAGGTAACTATCAGCAATTCATTGCCTGCACAGAAGGTTATATCAAGTTAGGTCTTGTATGGTGACCAAACTCCACTGAATCTTTTTTTGTTTGCTTTTATGAGATCATGGAAAAGACCATAAGACTTTTTTGTACTTAATTGTCAATCTTTTAGAATATGGTCAGAATTAAATAATTTTAACAAAATCAGTTGGCAGTCTGTTAAAAGAGAATATTTTGCTCTTCTGAAAACACTTCCTTATTTGAAGTATTAGACCATCATTCTGTATGAATGTATTTATTTGGATACTTTTCAATTACTGCTGGTGGAATGGAGGAATAAACTAAATAGAACCAGGGGTGGTGAGCATGCACTGACCATGACTGTTATTTCACTAAAGAAAAATATGTAAAGTTAGAGTAGATCCCATTGCCTTAGAGCTGAGGGAGAGGGGTTAAAAAAATATAAGCAACCCCAAGGCTGAGCTGAAGTTTAGGTTGCAAGATCTAGAAGCTAATCAGTACTGCGAAGACTTGAGCTAGAGCTGTGTGTCCTCTGTTGAAGGAGTCTACTTTCTTTAAGGAATAATATATAAATAGCTATATGGATGGACTTAATTTATATGGATTGTTAAGTGTGGAGAAGGTGGTGGACAAGAGAGGCCATTAAAATGGGTTCTGCCCTCACCTCTCAGTTTGCATGATGGTCATACATTCCCCTCATACAAGATTATGGAAAAGGTAGAGTGGGAGAGCCAGGAAACAGTGTTCATCCATCAGTTAAAATAGTCTCTGCAATCTTCTAGGTACCTCTGATTTCAGCTAGCCTTACATTTGTGCCTCCTGCTGTTTGGAATGCTTAGCTAGTGGTGGTACAGAGGAAGGCAAAGCTGGCAATTAGCTGAGCTGTTACTCAGAAGTCTGCATGGTGCTCCAGTTCCCAGATTGAAGCAGTAATCTAGGGTAAGGAAAATACGTTCTGTGAAAGGTGGCTGCATATTTTGTTTGGATACTACAAACAGTTGAGTTTCACTGTGGGTTTATGTGAATGTCACTACATTTTATTACTTTTTTCATTGTCTGTCTTCAAACCCAAATCCCAAATGGTCTGGAAATGGAAAAGGCACAATCCTGGACTGGTTGGCCATAGCTCAGTAAATGGTGAGGAAGAGGATGGCACTGTGTGGCTTGTTTATGCTTCTGGGAAGCTGAGATTCTTTTGTGGATCTGATAAGCAAAGAACTGTGAATCCCAGAATAACATCACTCATAAATTGTCCTACATTAATTTCTATTCTAATTTTGCATAGCACATGTAAGTGAAAGTCTTGGAAATACGTTTGCTAAATCATGTGGTAAATGGTCTTGTTGATGACTGCAGAGTTGCTCTGGGGTTGGAGCTATTAAGCACTTATTATGGGAATCCAACAGGGCAAATTAAGAGAAACCTCTGTGTGTGCTTGTTATTTTAGGACTATTATGCTTTCTTCTGAGAGACCTCATGTAGGACCCCATGACCTAAAAAGACTTGATATCTTCTAGTCAGAGGTAAAGTTTTGAAATCTCAGTTGCTGACCTATCAACAATGGAAACAATCACCTTTAAGGGAGGGTTTAGTGTTGTTATTCTTTGATCCTAAAAAGCTGAATATTGCTGTTAATAATACCTGTAAAGTAGCTTTTTAGCATTCTGCCTAGTTGTATGTTATAACTGTGTCTTTTTGTAAACTGGGGGGGAATAATTTATGTTTCATTGTGAGTAACTGCCAAGTGGGTTTCTTATTTGTTTGTAACACCATTGTAAGCTTTTCTTTAATTTGGGAGTGTTCAGTTGCAGTGGTTGTAACTTAAATCTATACATGAGTGTTCCTTGGAAATACTATTCCAAGTACACCATTGTGCATGGTAGAATTTGCCATTATAATAAATTCTATTATAGAAGAGCTAATGCATGGTATTTTTTTGCAGGTTTTAACTGTTACATTTCAAAGCTTAAATGTGCAATCCATTTAAAACAAGTATTGTTCCTGTTTATAATGCTTGATGGATACCTCTCCAGATACAGGATTTTAGGAATTTAACAATTTTTAATGCCAGTATATGAATGTATCCTTTTTTAACATAAATTTCAAATTTCACTTTGGATCAGGTGAATCGTCTCTCTCACTCTTTCTTTTTCTAACTTCACCCAGATTTCTTTGGAATATTATCTGTCTGAAAAACTGTCAGTCTTCTAATGCCATTTTTGCCAGGTTCATAAGCGTTTTCAGTAGCGTTCGTGAGCAGCATTACTGACAGATCTTGAGCTCCAGCTGAATCAGTTAAGTCTTTTGATGGCATAATTATTTTGCCAGCCGTCGCTCTTGTAACAGTGGAACTCCCCTTTGAGGAAAAACGAGGTCATTCATCTTTTGTAAGATTCATACATGAGCTTTATCACTATAGTAATAAAATTTCATTGCTTGGTCGGTAACCACAAAGGACTCATACCACTGGAAATTGTAACCACACTTACATGCACTGCCATGTGCACAGTTAGGTTGCTATTAGAATAAGCACATCATAATGCATCTGTAAATAAACAGGGAATGTGTGTTTTGGATTAATTTATGGAATGCTGGACAGTTTGAACAATATCATAGAAATACCTGAAAGAATATTCTGTCCCTCCTGCTTTATCTCAGATTCCTTTGATAAGGTTGACAAGCCTCTTTTTCCTTTTTTTTTTTTTTTTTAACTTATTATATGCATTTACAGCTAATTTCCTAGAACTCTAGGACCCTATGTTATCTTTAACATATCTTTATCTTTAACGTATCTTTAACTAGCATTTTCCACACCATCCTTTCCAGATTTTTATAAGGCTTTGTTATCTGCATAGGCAGTGCTTAGATAGCTTCTCTGTAAACTATATTCTAAACATGTATATTCACCAGTGTTCACTTTTTTAATTTTCATTTTTATGTTTTGTTTGAAATATTATTAAAATTATCCAGTTATTCTTATCTATGGTTACAGAATGATTTAATAATTACAGCATGTAGTATAGGGTCTGACTGACTGCATTGCCATTAAGGAATGATTTTCATTCAGTGATATTCTGGGAAGTTACTAACACTGTGGATGAATGTGTTGGGCTGGGAACTGTAGTAGCTTTGCTTTAGTGAGTCTGCTTGTATTGCTACTGTGAATAATTGTCATCAAGCACAGGGGAGAGGCGTAGGGATCGGGCAGTGGTTCTGCTTTACCTGCAGCTGCCAACCTGCCCAGATCTGTCTGCTACACAAACCACAACGTCCTCATGGCTTGCAAATCACACGGCCTCTAAAGCCTAACAGTGCAGACAGATGAAAAGAATAACTGAAGTCTAAAAAAGGTGTGTTAAGGGCATGTCAGCCTTTTTTTACCATGGTGCCAAGCACTTTCAGTTTGTATATAAGGAAAAAGTGCATAGCATTTTGGAGGTGGCATGCAGCAGCATGCAGGGATGCCTGGAAACAGCAGTATAGAACTTTCCACTCCAGAGGACTCCTGAAAGGAATTGCAGGCTTCTATTTGCAAAGGCAGGAATAGAAACGATGAGCGAATGGGCTGGAGCAGAAACCATTTCCCTTTGCTGTGTGAGTACATAAAAAGTACTTTCTAAATGAAGATTGTTAATGAATGCATTGGTGTGGATGTATCACATTGAGTTTCTGTTAGGCTCATATTTTTTTTAAAAAATCAAGGCAGTTGAACACATGCATCCAATGTGTATTGAATGCTAAAGCAAGTCATTGACTGCTCTTCTTAATGAAGAAAGTGGTGGTGGTGGGAAGCGTAACAGACATTGCTTTTAATGAAATTAAGTTTGCACATAGTTCCCAGCATGCTAATATCTCTAGGTGATACCCATCTCCTTAATTCCAATATTTATATTATTTTAAGAGCTATAGGTATCTAAAGAGAAACAGTAAAATTAATTTTGTACACCTTCATTTTTAACTGCTTGTTTTCCATCTATTTCCCTCTTGGATAGAAGCTGGTTTGTCAAGAACCTGTTATCCTTATTAGTGGATCTTCTGCTAAGTTTTTTAAAGCATTTCTGAGATCCTAATAAGTAGTGAAAAAAGGAGAAAGCTTCTATTCCTGCAGACTACAGCTGCAGAGTATTTCAGAATATTGTGTAACAAATCACTGCAAGTTATTCTGTACAAATGATGAAACAGGATAAAATACCATATGTTGCTGCACAGTACTTCAAAGAATTATTTCAATATTTTGAAATGGCTAAAATATCACATGCAGATTTATTCAGTCTAATTGGGACTTCACAGTTGTACTGTTGTAAAGGAGAATATCTGTGCAAGCTAAGTTGTGGGCAGAGGAGGTGGAATCAGACTATAGTACAACATAAACTAGATGAGAATTAACTTTTCCTAAAATGCATAACAAACATGATCATCCAGCATGCTGTTAGCAGCAGCACAGTAGGTTTTATGGTGCTTTTGTAATTTGGATACTCTGATTTGGAGTCTAATTGGATTCCTGGGCAACACTGAATGGCAACATTCTTAAGTTGTGTAAAGACTATTTGAAATAATGGGATTGACATTAACCTTTTAAAGTTTCCTTTCTAAAAATCTGTTTGAAAAGATTAAAAAAATAAGCTGCAGTAGAATTAGAGATTTCAGGGAAAACTACTGTGTCAAAGACTATAGGCATTCTTTCTGATTGGCTCTGTAATGGATAAAATAAATTTGTCTGGGTTTTTTTTCCCTAACCTCCAATTACCAGTGTAAACCAAGGGGTTAAAAATCTTCCAATTCAACTTGGAAAAATAAGCTGCCTTGAAATTCAGCCAAAAAATTGTCGATTAGGAAGTCAATAAATACTTACAGAAAAACTTAAAATCATGGAGGCACAGTATATTCAATGATTTTGTGTTTCAGGTAGGAGATGCTGATATAGATGCACTTTAAAAAAAAAAAAAAAAAAAAAAAGTTGTATGTGGCTTTTTTTTAACCGTAGTTGACATTTGTGAGGCTGGTGTTCTGTTGTTGTTTAAGCAGAAGTAAGGCAGGGCTGTGCTGTTTCCTTGTGTCCTTGCCCGTGCTTATATGAAACAAATCAAGGTTGGTACAGAAAGCTGTGCAGAGCAAATATTAACCTTTGACTGCTCTTATTTCCTTCAGTATTGTTACTTCTTTCTGAAACTGTGTACCTTGCAGTCATTCAAATGTCAGTGCAAGGGAGGAATTCTGTGGAGGTGGCAAAGGGGATGGACAGAAGTAGAAGCGACTTTGATTTAAATTGTTACAAAATTTCATTAACTTCATTAGATTCTGTAATACATGTAAGTCTCATCAGTGTGTGGCTGAAAGGGTGCTGTGATGTGTCAGGCAATCTCATGTCTTCTGCATATTGATTCTGTTTGATGCCAGACTGTGGAAAATGTACAAATGTTGGGCTGAAAACATGATGAGAAATAGAACCTGCAAGTGATCGGGTGCAAAACTTTTACCTGGTATAGTCCTAATAATGATGCTGATGCTTGCCTTTTTTAAAATTATTATTGAAAGGAGCATTTTTTACAGAGGAATAGCTGCTGGCTAGACTGATTTTTCACATTTGAGCTCAGAAGCAGTTAATCATCTTTTAAGAGTTTTAGAAGACATTTGTGAGTCTGATCTACAGGTTGTCATCCAAAGTGAACTAAGATTTCTAATAGGAGCAATATTTCCCAAAGCACTGGGAAATACCTGGAGAAAGGAGAAATACATTCAACATGGTCTCAAGGGAGCTGAGAAATTCCCTTAGGACAAGAAAAAGCTATTTTAAGAGATGCTTGGATATGCAAAATAGCTTTGGCTTGAGCAGTCTGTTCTTGCTATTGAGGAAACTGAGGCAGGGAAATGAGCGTGCCTTTACAGTTTTGTTCGCATGCGCGTATACTTCTTTTAACATTATCTGTAGGTAAAACCCAAATCTGGAATCACTGTGTTTTGCAGCTATCCTTTTCACTCATTTTCCTCGTGGTATGGCTGATTAATCTAGAATGCCTTCAAGTCTTGGAGCCCTGTGAAGCGCTGCACACACAGTGAACAGGATTCCATGAGGTCAGACTCTTACTAGGAGGCTTAATCATCTCTACTGCAAAGCCTCATTTAAGGGAAGAATGGGGACGCTTGCCAGTGCGGACAAGGAGAGGGAAGTGTGCCAAAGTCTCTTCAGAGCCTTAAGCTCCTGGGACCTGCAGTCCTTTCTTGTTAACACTGTCAGAATAGTGCATCTCTATTAGTTCACTGAAAGATATTCCATCTGACTTTTGACTAGTAATCACCTTTTCAGGGTAGCATATAATTTTTTTATTTTTTTCTTTTTTTTTTTTTTATTTTATTGTTTGGGAAACTCATAATTCAGGTCATGAATGTATATTTTGTACTTCTATCAGCCCTTGTTAGTGTCTCATTAAAGGGTTCTCCAGTGTGTGATATGGTAAATTGGGGAATAATTACAGTTGTAGGGGTATTCTTCAGGTCATCTAGTTCAGCCCTTTGCTCAAAGCAGGGCTTCCTTCAGAGAGGAATCAGGTGGTTGAGGGTGTTGTTAAGTCAAACTCAGAAAATCCCCAAGGATGAAGATTTCACAGCCTCTCTTGGCAGGCAGTTCCAGCCCTTAACCATTCTCATTACGAAGCTGCAGGAAGGGGTTTGCAGTGTATTTTGTAGATTTTGGATTTTGATGCTGACTTGGGTGTCTCACTTTTTACTTCTGGGTAAGATGCAGGTTAATTGAACATACCAAGCCTGTTTGTTTTTGATCTAGAGCTTTTAACTGATGCCCTCTAAGAATACCGAACTGCTTTTAAATCAGTGTTAGGATTTTACTTTTTGGCATCTGTTTTGATGTATTGGAGCTGCAAGGGAATGTTTTGTAACTCATGAGATGTTTAATTCTGTTACCTTGTAACACAGTTTACATACATTTACATTTTGTTTCTCCAGTGCGTAATGGGAGTCTTCATTTTTGGCTAATGGTGAGATGAGGCACTTGCATCCATCTGGTTTTTGCACCTCTAAAAAGGGCTATTATTTTCTGTCTTCAGAAAAAAACCAAAAAACAAAATGATCCAGTTGTAATGTGTGCATCAAGCTGCATAGCTTGATAATTGTATTATTCCCAGGAGAGCATATACTCTATAGAATATAGGGTCTGAAAGTAGTTGCTTATGTAGTTACAACATGAAATTGCTGTTAGGTGTGTTCTTGAAGGGAAAATGAAAGTGGGAAGGTGTAGGGTTTTTCTCATTAACCCTCTATCTAATCAGGAGCTTTTAAAATTACACAGTTTTTTGTATGACATAGGTTGTTGAAGATAAAGTTATCCAAAAGGTTTTATCACTTTTCAGGTCTCTGAAAATTATTTTTCTTTCTGTATGAACACTTCTATCTTTTGGAGAAAGGGACTTGGCTGCAGTGCTAATGAAGTGTAAAGAACTAAAGCTGTCACTGCTGCAAATGGTATTTTCAGGAACAAGAAGTTAGTTTACTTGATACCTCATAGCAAATGTCTTCGAAAGTCTAAGGTGCTGTCTGTGTGAATTACGATGAAAGCGTTGAGAGAGGAGGTGTTTATGTAGTCTGTCTGGTATGTATTTTCCAAAATATATCTTTAGGTGCTACATTAGAAAGATATTTTTAAAGCAAAACCAGTGTGTTTAGTATACTTTCCTGACTTAGGGGAACTTGCAACTGGTGAGTTACACCAGTCATTCCAAACATGTGTCAGAAAAACCCATCCATGCAAGTTTTGACCACTTGAATGAGAAACTGTTTAAAAAATATTGTAAGAAGTACACTAACATTATTGTTACCTGTTATATTGTTAACATTATATCTTTTTAGAGAAAATTTTGTGATTTATTTTTCTGGGACTTCTTTTTTTTTACGATCCCTTAATACCTGTTCATACTAGAAGTAGAAATGGGTCTTCTCTGTACTATAAATGTAGAAGTTGGAGTGGATTGTGATGTAGTGAAATATTACAGATTTCTGTTCACCTAAGGTTAACTTGGTAGGTCACTGGATCACCATTGCAAGGGACAAAGTAAACAACAGCTATGTACCTGGTACAGTTACATTTTTATGTTGGTCTTTGATCCTGTTAAAAGCCACTTGAACCCAAAGTGCGTGAACTGAATTGCCAAGAATGGACCTTGCCTTGAAAAAGGGAGCACAGCTCCTATTCTGAATTTCAGTAATAATCTCTTTTTAAGAGACAAGGATTAAGACCTTATTTCTATTAGGTAGGAATCAGGCATTTGGACTTTTGAGAATCCCTGGATATACCCTTCTGATATCTGCTGGTGTAACAGTGCTTGTACAAACAGCATTTACAACAATCCTGCTGCTAATCTTCTATTGATTCTTATTTTTTTATCAGGTACATAAGTATCTATCTGTTCATACATAGTCTTAGATGGAAATCCAGTACATGAAGGACTCCACCCAGCTATGTGAGTCCAGGCTGAGAAAGGTGGAGTTTGGGTTATTAACAAAACCAGTTGATGATTTTAAGATTTAGCTGTATGAAAAAAGTTTCCTTTAGATAGTCATACTATACTATATTACTACAGTAATATATAATTTTAATTTTATATTATAATATATATTAAATATTATTTAAATAATATATTATATTATTTAGAATTATAGTAATATATTATATTAATATCAATATATTAATACTAGTAATTATATTACTAGTCATATATATTATTAATGTATGACCTAAACTTTTAGTAAATACTTATTTGAATGTGAAATGCTGAATAGAAAAAAATTTTCCTGATAATATTGTGTTATTTGTATCTTAAAGGATATGCAAGGAAATCCTCAATTTATGCATAATTTTGATTTTATATTTCTTGAAAATATGAATAGGTGTGCTGATCTTGCATCCAAGGCTCTTCAATATTCATCTTCCTTATTTAGTCATCTAAAGCTAGGGAAGATACTTTACTGTTGCGTTCCATCGTTAGCTATTTATTGTTAAAATGCTGCATAGTCATTTGTTGTAGGGTTAAAATCTTGTTTGGCCATTTGTTATGGATAGTTAAAATATTGACTACATTGTAAGAAATTAAACTCTACTTGAATTATTAATATCTCCCCAGCTGATGTCTCAAGTGAGAGCATTGTCACTTAAAAGTAGTGGGCTGCTTTAGCAATATCTGCTTGTCATGAACTCACAGCCATTAATATCATGCATATAATGGATTACGTCAGAAATTTTGGTGGGGAATTAATAGCTATAATTTATTTTCTGGTTAGGCTGCCTTTTCTTTCTTAGAAAATACATATGCTTTGATATTTATTGCAGATACACATTCTCAAGTGGCAATTATGTTTTCTTATCATGAGTAAAATGTAATACATTTAGTGGAGATTCACTTGGCAGTGTGGGAAGGAGAAAGTGGAGTTCTAGTTCTACATTTACTTCACCATATCCTATTTCCTCATCACTTCTTCTTCAGCTGTGGCATTAACAGCTTGCTGTGCAGTTTGCTGCTGTGACTTCTCCTCAGCTCCAGCCCTGAGTGGTGGCTGAGCTCTGCACATCACATCCCACTTTCCATCTCTTCAGTCAAGTACCTGTGTTTCCTTGTCTTCAAAATATGTTATGGCTTAACAGTACAATAAATCAATGACTGGAATATCCAATAGCCCAGTACAAGATCAAAATACAATTCTGAGTCGATAGCAATTTGTTCCTCGGGGTTTGTGTTTTTTTACTTCCCAGAAGCAGTTTTATGTTGACATGTATGTCTGTTACCCATACCATTCTGACATGGTGCAAGACAGGATTGTCTTGTTTGCACTTGCCTAAGCTCACTCTGGCTAGTTTGGCAGATGGAGCAGTCGTTCTTGTTGAGGTCAAGTTTGTACCTTTAGACGAGAGCACAGTGCTCCCCTCTGCTGCCACTGTTCAGGGAATCGCTGCCTTGTTAGCCTAGTAAACATGTCTAGTTTGAGTGCTGGCAGCTTATCTTGTCAACCATTGACAGAGCTAAATTTCCCTCTGTATTAATGCAGCAGGAAAAATGGCCAAGCAGGCATTTTTCTGCATTCTTTTTGCAGCCACCAGCAAAGGCTACAAACTGAGCCTTTTGGGTGTGATTCTCTGGAGTTGGTCTTAAAATTTCTGAAGTGATCAGAAGTTATGAATTCTAAAAAAAAAAATACCTAGATAGACTAAATAAAAAGTATTGTAAAGAAGTGAAAAGTATCTTTTTCTGAAAAAAGTATAGAATTAAAGACAGCAAACTGTTTTATGACTTTACTGTACACTGTATGGTTAATGTAAGTCAGTCAGCTTCTCTGGGTAAACATATCCGTGTATGTTCCTCTCTTGGGACATTCCCTTTTCCCTGTGTTTTATAAGGGTGACAGAGGCATGTGCCTTTAGGGAAAGAGCCTGTTTTAAAATTTTGCAGAGGGAATTTAAATTGGCATAGGTTTAGTTTGTCATTGGGGTGTCGGGTTTTTTGGTTTGTTTGTGGGGTTTTTTTTTAATTTTTGGTTTTTAATTTCCCTTCTCTTGCCCTTCCCCTCCCACTTATCTCTCTCTTTGTGCCAGTCTAGTTGAAAAATATTGTGCAATCATTTACTGAAGTCTTCTGTTTCTGTGAATCACTAAATTCCCTTATTTGTGTCATATAGCATATGGCATAAGTACAGAATTGATCCAGAAAAAAAGGAAATGCCTTTGCTTTTAGAGATTTCCTTTACATTTTCAGTCACTGATGTAAAAATTTGCATTAGTGGTCAAGCTGAATAGTCTAAGAGGATATCTCCTAAGAAATGAAACCTCTCCTAGACTGAAAACCATCTTAAAATCACTATCTCTTTTCTGTTATCTATGTATACTTTTTATAACAGCATTAATTTTTAAATTTCATAAATACTATATATAATAAATGTAGATATCAAAATCAAATATAATAGACACACAAAGTTTAGGAAGTGAGAAAATGAGAGAGTGATGCTGGCACATACAATCTTGCTACTGTTTTCCTGTGGCAACAGTCGTGGATTCTGCAGCAAACACGTAATTAAATATTGTATCAAAATGCATGAAACTAAATGAGCATCTCTCAGTTTGTGTCAATATTTAGCTTTAAATTCAAGATCTCACTTGCCATCATACACATTTCATTCCATAATTTTCATGGTCACCTTGCAGCATGGATAATATAGTTTTTAAATGTGAGTTTTCAACTCCTAATTCCTCTCCATTGCAAGAGTCTGCCATACAAACTGCAGAAATATTTAACAAACACCTGGAAAAGGATGACAAGTTTAGATTTGGGAGACAGATGTGTTTGAGAGATCTGGTTGAGTCTGCTCCTTATTTCAGTAGTTTGGATGACCTCTGTTACTTAAAGGGCTCCAAAACTGGATTGGCAGCACCATATGCCAGACTGAGTGGCTATTGCTCAAAGAAAACCCCAATTGCTGCAGGTGTTTACCCCATGATGCAAAGAAGGTTGCTCTTGCTAGTACTGCAGACTTCATACTTGTGTTTTAAAAAGCATAACCTCTCTCCTGTCCCTGTGACTGTGTTATTACACTCTTAATTGATTTGGGATCCTGGACTGTACCTTTAAGTTTTACTGATAGTGTTTGTGGAACATG
The DNA here is from genome assembly GCF_971803275.1 of Cyanistes caeruleus. Lineage (NCBI taxonomy): Eukaryota > Metazoa > Chordata > Aves > Passeriformes > Paridae > Cyanistes > Cyanistes caeruleus. Next base: position 33,054,604 of record NC_141705.1, on the reverse strand, counting down.
ACAATTTTACTGACCAAGGCATGAAGGAAAATGAAGGTTTTTGACCGATTATATGGAAATTAGCCCTAAAACAGCTGATCTGAAGAAAGAAAAGATATTTCTGTAGCTTGAGAGACATATCCATTTAGAGTTTCAAAGTCAGTCTTAGCCCAGCAGATCTATCTTTAAAAAGTTGCCATTTTAATTTACTGTGACACCTGGTAGGCCACCAGCACCCCAGGTATTCCCCTGGTATGCTGTTCCACTTGGTTGTGTCACTGCAGGAGCAGATTCTAGCCCTCAAGTTGGCACAGGATCACCTTCAGGAACAAATGAGAGTCATGTACAGCTGAAATAATGGCTTCTGTGTCACACAATTACCTTTGGTTTTGACATTTAGCTGGTGGGAAAAAGAATCTGCTTAAGTAGAGTCTTCCCTGCCATAAAATACTTGGTTTTCTGCCATAAATTTAAATAGTTAATAAGGAATAAGTGTGTTAGCTCTAGCCAACTGGACCTCTTGTTGCTATTGGTCTGATGGTGTAATAGCTCTGGCAAGTTCTGTGAGCTAATAAAAATAGTGAATGTCCCTTTATGTGAAGACTTTTCAGTTTATTGAGAAATTTCTAGGAACAAGATCAAGTTCCATTGTTTAAACATATTTTAATAGTACATATCACTGAAAAAAAAAATTCAGTATGATTTTTTTAGTTTCACTGCACAGTTTCCTACTAATGTATTTGCTTTCTAATGGATAATTTTGGTGGGAAATCTGGGGGAAAAAAGCACTATTCCTCTGACTTAAGCATTTTAGAACAGCTATTTCTACTATACCTTTAAAAGAGGCAATTTAAGAAAGCTTCGTGACTTTTCTAATGCTCTTTCTCATGGAGATATGTTGAAAGTATCAAGGGTAAATAGAGTAAAGTGCAGAAATAAATAATCCTAGAACTGAGAATTCTCTTCTTTCTTGGCAGCATCTAAGCCAATCTGACCAAGAGCAAGATTACTCTGACCATCTAAGCCAGTCTGACCAAGAGCAAGACTACTGACATAGCCATTGCTGTCAAACTGTTCAGGTCCTTGGCAGCTGGATCATTTACTGACCCTTCTCTTCATGTGGTTTCTTCTGGGATCAAATACAGCACTGCCATGCTGAGCATTTCCCAAACGCAGGAGGACTGAACAGGAGACAGACTTATCTTAGATTGACGACTAGATTGATGGTAAGCAGCGCAGAAGGTTCAAGCTTCATGCTAGCATAAAATCATTTGACAGATATAAATATTTGCTTATAAATTGAAAGAGTAGGTAATAATAGTGTTTTTTTATGATTACATTACATGATATTTTGTGATTACCCAGACTAATAGCTAGCAGATGGCAGAGTATACGTTTTACTTGTTTACCAAGCTGATGGATGGCAGTGATTGAAAAACATTTTTTTCCTTGTTGCATTACTCTAAAAGCTTAGTAGTGGACAGGCAATTTACAATATGAGTCAACAATAATTTGTATCTGCTCTTGATTTTGGGGGGCATCAGTTATTCTCTTTATTTTATTTGACTTCTCTGAATGATATTTTCTTCTTAGATGAACAGGGAAAAAAATGAAATCTACTTTGAAAGCCAGGTCTTTAAAGGGATGCATATGTGCTTACAGTCTACATATACAAATAGTATCTATTTATATGAGGAATAAATGGTAGAAGGTTTTCTCCACTGTTCTATTTCAATGTTTATCGTATTACTTGGACATTTTGACAAAGAGAGATATGCTCTGTCTTTTGTTTAGGCACCTCAGCACAAATCTATATTGCTATATTGCATGCTACCGAGAGAGTTAAAACTATCCAGTCACAATAATAATTGCAGTTGTTTTCATCCCTTCTTTTTAATTGGTATTGACTTACTCACGTTATCTATGTGTATGTTTTAGATGTATCTCCTCTTCAAGTGTTGTTTTTTGGTTTTCTTTCTTAGGTGCAATGACTTGGGAATACTCCATAACTGTGGAGTTGTTTCATGAGTAGTAGACCTACTGAAACCTACTAAACCTGACTTTCTTTCTAGGTTCATTTCCTATATATTTTAGTCCCCACTGTCAGGTGCCCTAGCTCCCTGCCATATTCCTCAAGTGTGCCATTCATTTTAGTCTCTCTCAATGTTTTTTTGGGTGTATTAGGAATGTCATGCTTGTGTTTTCAACAAATAGAATGTAAATTTTGATTAGTAAGTAGATTGCCTTTCCTTCAAGGGAAAAGGGGAAAAGTTGTGGCTGCTCTTCCTCAAGAATCACTGTTGCATCCTATTTTTCTGAAAGGTATCTAACTTCTGTGAAATTCATATCTGAGACATCTAGTATCTTGCAAAATTTGATAGGACTTGGACAATGTGGTTCAAATTTTATGGTTTTCTGTTTAGTCATTTTATATTAATTTTTTTTTCCCCTCCTTCTGGAAAAATCAAGCTAAAACACTTGGAGCCAGAATGTAATTTTTGCTTAAAGACTCCAATAAGACCATGGATTTTTTTCCCCATCGTAAAAGAGGAAGGAAAATCATTGCAAGAATTACTGTGACTGGACAGGATTAAACATAACTTGAGATACTATTTTCAGATAACAAAACATCTGCCTTTCAGCCAGAGGATGCTTCATAATGTATATGCCTATTTGTAACAGAAATATTGAGTCTGTCTAAAACTGTCCCTTGAATTCCCTTTATGAATTTACACACATGATAAGACCTGAAAATACATTATTAGTACTATGTTCAGTTTTTCATCAATCACCGATAGATCCGCTAAGCCTCTGTAATTCTGCCTTACAACTACTGTCTCTCAAAGGGTTTTCATTACTCCAAACTGCTAGTGGCCTTTCAGCAGGAAGAAGCCTACAATATTGTCTTAGCTTGTGTAATGTGAGGGAAAAAATGTATTCAGATAGTTGCTGGTTTAGTGAGCTTGTTTGTCATAGGCTCTATTCCCAAGGTGCACTTTTTTCCTGGGCAGTAATTGATCCATTTTTTATTTCCTTCATCTCCTGCTTTTCACCACTGCATTCAGATTTTTGTGGCAAATATGTATATATATGTGTGTCAACAATTACTGTCTTGTTGTTCAGCTTCCCTACCCTTGACTGAATTTTTATTTTGCACTCTCCACAAAATTCAAGTTTCAGACCAGTATGATAATGTGACATTTTCCAGCTTGTATCATTAAAGATGACATGCCTTTGGTAGTGGTGCTGAACTCTGGTTGCAAAGAGAATGAGAAATAAACAATAGAAATCTAGCTATCAAGGCTCCAAACTGAATGTTGTATGGACACCTGACTTATGTCCTGAATGTTGCTGGTAAATGCTTGAGGTCACCAGTACAGGAGAAGAGCGGGAGCAGACAAGAAAGAGCAATGCTTGTCTGTCCTCTGAAAATTTTTATGGTGTTCTTGCTGTAAGAAGATGAGTGCTTCAGCAAAAGTGGCTGTTGGATCAGAAACAGTTTCCAGGTCTGGGTTCACTGTGTAATTCTTGCTGTATTCAGATAATGAAGCCAGGTTATGTGGGGAGGATCATGGTTTCATGAACACTGTCAGAGTCTTTCTCTGTGCCTGTCCCTGTCCTGCCTGCCTGTTAGAGGGGATGAATGCAGATGCAGGCAGGGGAACAGACCCATCTTAAAACTGACTTGGTGAAAGTAAATATTTAGCTCAGGTGAGCCTTGGTAACAGGGACACCCCAAACTTTGGGACGGGAAAAAGGGCTGGGCACAGACCTGGCTAGAGGCAGCAGAACATAGGGCTGCTGCCCTTGTGTAAAAGTTTCATGAAAAGTAATCTTAATCCTATTGTGGAAATACATATACACCTTTCTGGTTTAGAAGATGACAGTGATAGATATGCAAGTCCTCTTAATGTGAAAAATCCCAGAGTTTTGCCAGGGTTATAGATGATGAAGTAAGGGATAGGTCCTAATTAAATAATATATAAAATGTACAGTTGACTTCAGTTGTCTTTGCTCAGAAAGGTCATGGATTGGTGGGGTTTATTTTGTTTTGATTTAAAAAAAAACCAAAAAAAAAAAACCCTGTTGTATCTCTTTAGCAATTGAAAAAATATTTACTGCCTGGCCATGCGAGTGTTTAAGTGCCTGATCCAATTTAAAAGAAATAATTTACAAGTAGCTTAATGTTATGAAGTTTGGCATAGAAATTACTCATATTCTGTTCTTAGTCAGAAAGCCCTAAGTTCAATACCAATGCTAACACAAGGCTTTGAGATGGTATTTAGGAAGGGTTGAGGAAAAACAAAAAACAATATGAGAGGAAAAGTAGTTCATATCTCCAGAAGACATATTTTTAGTAACAAAAAGACTGTTCTTTTGAGCATTGTGCTTTTTTAGTAACTTTTCAAAAATAGGCACTGCTATTTTAGTAGATTTTAGTGGAATTGCCATCTTGCATGCAGAAAAAAGGGCATATATGAAGCAGTGTATGTTAATTTATTACAGCAAATCACTTTAAAGTATGAAAATTGTGGAAGTAACACTCAGCCCTGTACTTAAAAAAAAAAGTGATTTGAAGATTCTGCTGCTGTAGCTCTCCAAGAGTTACTAGAAAGAACAGAGGAAAAAATAAGTTTTGTTTCCCCTCTGTTTGTGTCATCTGCGGTGTCCAGTCCCCTCTCCTCTTGCCTGATGCTGCTGATTTGTTTATAAGTTTTGATTAGGAACCCAGGCTTGATATGGTTCACATTCTAGATGCTATGGTTTGTGACATAGAAGACATCTTGCTCAAGGTCACAAGAGGTAAATTAAGTTTCAGGATGCTGAATAGAATTTTTTTTTTTCTCTCCATTTTGTTCCCTCTTTACCCTGTAAATAGCTTGTTTGGAAAATTGAGTAGTACCCATTTGTACTATCAGTTTTCTGTGAGAAAAAATTCTTATAATGAAAAAGAGAATATTGATCTGGATAACATCCCTATACATAAAACATTCACTGATGTCTCTTCTGTATTTCCAGTCTATCCCTTACAGGCAAGATGACACTTCTTCCCTTTACTTAAGAATAAATAATAATTTTAAAAAGCACTCTTTCCCCACATACACACTCTCACAAGTGATTGACTGTATTTGTTTAGATCAGTTGCACTGTCTTGGGGAAGCTAGAGGGAAAATTGGAAATGCATCTACTGTATCTCTTGTGTAAATTAGTTTTCTGATAGTTTTGATAGAAGATAATTGCTTAAACATGACAGTTAATTTGTGTTGTGTTCCAGTGTAGAAGCTTCAGAAAAAGTGTGTTACAGCATGTACAGCTGACTTTACTTTAAATTTTCTTGACTTCATACCAGAGGCGTTTTTATCTCTGCTAGAAGTACTGTATATATTTTTTTGCAGTATGCTAATACAGCAATCTGTGCAAGGAATAGAATCTTGGTTTTGATCTTACTTTAGAAGTTACTGGCAATGACCATGTCTTTGCTATAAAATATAACAAAATTGGGAAAATGCAATATTTAATGCCTGACCCTAGGTACACAGGGCCTATAGTTGAAATCTAGTTGAAATCAGTTTTTCCAAGCAGTGAAAAATACACTTAAATCTAATTTTTATCAATAGTTTATAGGAAGGTTATGCTAAAAGGCTTATTTTTAACACCTCTTTACTGAATTTATTTATTTGGTTTAGTACATGGGTAATTAGAAAAAAAATAAAATTTTGCTTCATAATGAGGCCCCTACTGTTCTAACCTGGGATAATGAACAGGCATTGGCTTTCGATGAAATAGTGAGTGAATGATCATATTGACAGTTCTGGCTATAAAAGAAGAAATCCAGGTGTTCACTATTAGTCTGTCCAAATCAGTTCTCAAGTTCCGGTGTCTGACGTAAATTGAAGTGAAGCAATTTAATTGAAACATAATGCTGTGTCATTACACCTCAGTCATAAATTGTGCTTGTACTAAAAGTCATTTGAATAAACTTGGAAATCTCCATGGAATTAATGCTGTTATTAATGAGAAAGTAATGAATCACTGTATGTGTGATCACACTATGGTGGTGCAGAAGAGATGGAACAGGAAAGAAAGTGTCTGAAGGAAACAAAACAAGCAAGGCAAACAAGAACAATTATTCTGTGATATTGGTTTGTTGTAGAGGCTCTGCATCCCTGCCTTGGTGTGTCTTGCTGGACAAGGAATGCTAGTGGCATTTCATAACAGAAAAAATCTGAGAGGATGATAATGTAGTCATTTCACAGAAATGCTGATGACCAGACACTGACATACAGGGAACACTTTCACTGCTGCTTTGTTATGAGAAACATAGCCAGCCTTAATGGTTCTAAAGGCCTGAAGCAATTGCATAAAGCACAAGTGTAAGGAGAAGTGTTAGGCTTGAGAAAGCACTGATAATTTATGCCTCTTCTTTAACATTCCTCAGTTTGAATTTCTGATTTATACCGTTGTCCGTAACGCAGCCAGTGACTGTGATGGGGCAGGCTGTGCTGCTTAACCCGGCTTGGGTTCCTGGCAGTGCAGGGCTCCTGGTAGTCCATCATCCTGGGGTGAGCCTGGTGCCTCTTCCTTCTCTCCCCTGCCCACAGTGAGCATGCAGTCAGCAGGACACACTGAGAAAGAGCAGAACACTTTGGCGTTTGGAGAATAAGCATTACTTACCCTTGCTGTGCATATCTTCAAATTGCTGCACTTGTGAACAAAAGCCTTAGTACTGGATATAATTTATTACATCATAAAAAGTGAGTTTAATCTTGATTTGTTTGCTGCTGTGGCAGAGTTACTGAAGTACCACCTCTGCTTCTTTTCCTGAAGAAATTTATTCTCTTGTAGGTTTTGGTTTCTGGCCTGAATACTCTGTGCAAATGTCAGAGTGGTGCTGTATATTAAAATACATCATTATTCCTCTTGGTACCACAGCATGATAAGTATGAAATAAAAGATTTTTAAAGGTGCACATACATCTTCCCAAGAGACAGATTTTTGCAAATCTGTCTCCATTTACTCTCATTAGTATTAAATCAGTACAATTGATAACAAATGTCAGACTGTAATGTTTCTGGTGAAGCAGACCATCTGCCTTTTTCGTAATATGAACATTTATGCTTACAATCAGTATACTTCAACAACTGGGCTGGAAATGCCAGGTAGTAATGTCTGTTACTTGAGGTCTCTGAATGCATTATGTATATTAGAACCATAATTAGTTCCATGCTTTCTGGCAAATGTAGTTATTAAAGTAGATTTCTTTCTGTGGATTGCTTTCCTCCCTTGAAAGTACCATCCTTCTCTTAGCCTCTGTTTTATTTCTCTGTGATTGATTGTTTCTTACTAATGTATTTATTTCTCAAGCTAGTTTTCTCTCTTTGAATAACTGGAATTTTTGTAGGCTGACTACCAACTAAAATAATGTAGCGATATTCAAACAGAATTATCTTGGAATCAACTTACCACTTCATTTTGACAGAAAGTTTTTGATTAAAAACAAACAGTAAACAAACTAAAAGCACAAATATCTAGGAAATTCCTCAATTAAAGCTTTTAGAACTGAAGAATAACTTGCTTTTCCTCTGCAGGGGGCAATGGAAAGTGAAAGATGACTTATATTTCAGATGACTGTTCAGTTGTCTTTCCCATGTGGATGCAGGTGCTTTTATTGGGATGGATGGGTGATAACAGTCTTCATTCTCTTTGGTTTTCCATAAATCTGATTTCTTTATGTCAGCAGTTGACATCCATGTTTGTAGTCAGACATTACCAGTTCTTGGTTCACATTGCCAATCGGTATGCTGTGCCAGGGGAGAGTGGAGCCACCATGTCAAGGAGAGCTGGGCTGAGAATGTTCCCGTGTGCTTTAGTGGATCCTGCAGCATGGATGGCACAGTGCAACCACAGAAACTGCTGTGGAGGAAGCCAGAAGGGCTTTAGCACCAGGTCATTATGGTCTCAAGCTGCCCAGAAAACAGGGAATGCCCATCTGGACAGTCCATTTAATTAGAAGCATGGCTTTGTGAAAAATCACTGGCACAGATGAAGAGAACATGGGAAAGGGATACTTTCTGCTGTTCCTATTTTTTCTCAAGCCTCTTTCCTGGAAGAAGAGAGTCTTTGATGTATTTGACTGAGGAATCTGTTGAGATTCTGGTACAAAATAGGGAGACTAGGGTTGTTTTTTTGTAAGATAAGCATTGCTTTTTCAGGAAGGAAACTGGAGAATTGTGGTATGTTAATAGCAAAGCTCTATATGTTATGCAGACATTTTTTCAGCAAGAAACACTGTAAATAAAATCAGTGAAAATGTTAGATACATTCCTTACTCCCTTTTACAGTAACCTTTTCAATTTGAATATGAAACAGTTGTTAACGTTGTACACTTAGATAGAGAAGACTTGCTGAATTATTGCTAGTGATACATAAACTGATCCCTGTATTTACTAAATTTCTTTCTCCATTGTGATTTGAGAATGAAAGATAATTGAGTTATTCTTTCATTTCTCAAGATTGGCTGACTTGAATATTTGATAAAAAGAAACTTGGGTTTTATTTGTCATTGTGCTGCTGGTTTTCAAACACTGGCAAAGCTACTTTCCTGCTTGTGGCATATGACGCAATCTGTGTTTTTAACAAACTTTCCCCATTTTGCTGGTTTATTCAGTGTTTTCAGAGCAACATGTTCCATTCCCAGCTTTCATGTTTGGCTTGGAAATCTGCACTGTTTAAAACTTGAAAATGAGCAATATTAATTCATTCATCTTGGTTTTTTTAAATCTACATTGTTAATCTTTAATTGTAAGATTATTCTTAGAGTATTATGTCTGCGCAGTTACATATGTAACTTGCAGGTACATATATAGAATATATTCTTGAACATTTATTTATATGTTAGATTTTTGCATAAGTACTTAGCATGTGTTTGTCTTTATCAGTTGAGGCAGGATTAAAAATCTGTCCTGTAAAATACAAATATCTGTATTCTGTAATGTATTTGTATTTCTGATTTAGCCACTGAGTCTTGGTCTGACAATACAGCAGAGATGTCTTGTGTACTGAACATTAACAATTTTTAGATGCTCCAAAGCATCAAGATTTTTAAGCAGAGGAGTTCAGACAGTGAGAAAAATCAATTGAACAAAAACTTTGCTTGAGATTACTGTAGTATTTGATGCCATGATTCTAAGCAGAAGGTCTGGTAATGCGTATATGGAGTTACAATCCTACAATAAAATCAGAGCCTGCATGTTCTGCCAAGGTTCTTAGTAAGTAAATATTCTGCAGAATCTGTCACCTCATGTTGAAGAAAGTAAAAGGCAGCAGCCATGCAAAATTGCAGCAGGTTTTAAAGCTATAGAACTGCTTCAATGGAATTAAAATATTTTAAGTCACAACATATACGCTTATCCTTATAGTAATATTAGGATATTATGTTTTTCTGTGTTCTTTGTAATGATGTGCATATGATGCATCATTGTGATTTAAAACATTTAAATCTTCATTTATTTTTTTATCTTCTTAGTTGTTTTCTTTTTCAATTGTTATTTTAGTTCTCCTGATCTCAGTAATAAAAGGCAGTTTCTAGTGTTCTGTTTTGTTGTGAGTTTTTTGGAATGCAAAGCTTTGGCAAAAGGACGCAGGAGTTTACAGGCATGCTCGTTAAGATGGCCTCTTAATGGCTTAATTCATGTAAGAACTGCAAGACTGGAGAGACTTCTCCCACTTTCACCTCTAACCTGTGTGTAGGACATACCAAGCAAACATACACCATAAATGGATGTCACATGAGTCTGTTTTCCAGGCAGTAAAGCATCCCCTAATATTCAACCAATATCTACACAGTAAAAAGAAAACAAACAAAAACAAACAAACAAAAAACCAAACAAAATAGTTTTAAAACAAAAATTGCTGTTAGTTAAGACTTCTTTCCTAACAAAACAGGTACTATTTTCTTACTGTGTTAAGCAGGTTTGAGTGAGTTGGTAGTCATTCCATTTTCTCATAAATTGTTTTTTTATTATTATGAGATTATATTGTAAGTAATAATTAATTGTGAAGTGTTTCCTGTGATTACAGCTCAGATGGTATGCATATTCTATCAAATCTTTAGTTTCAGAGAAGCAAGGGGATGATCTAGAAACTGTTCAGCTTCTGAGAAGAACCCTAGGCATAGACTGAGTTGCTAGTTAGTCAGACACTTATCGAGTCTTCCAGTTTATTCCTGAAATGTGCAGCACCATTTGGAGCTGATACGTGCTGACAAGTGATATTCTTGTCTTGTCATTTTTATCTAGTTAGGTAATGCAAATAAATGGGTAAATGTACCCAGAACCTGCAGTGAGGTACTAGTCTGCCTGCTGCTTTGCTTTCTAAGAGTTGGCTTAGATTGCTCACTTAATAAAAGTTTTAGATATCATGTCTCTAGAAGACCTAATATAAAATTCCTCCAGCTAAGGAATATTTTTATCATCAACTTTTTGGTAGTAAAAAGATAGTCAGTATTAGACTTTACTCATAGTCTTTTCCATAATAGTTGTTAAGAAATTACGTTTGAGATGGACCTAGCTCAGGATAATGATGACTGCTGGGAGAGAATATGTGCAGTTTCTGTGCAGGTATTATTTCTTTCATTTTTCTCCTCCTTATATAACTACTGTATTTCTACAAATCTCTCATCCAACTCCCTGCCCTATCCTTTTCTTGTTGACATTTTTTCTACACATCTCTTAAAAAATAAAAGGTGTGTATTTGTTCATTTCTTACGTGACAAGACCCTTTCTCTCTCGGGTCCTTCTCACAGGGGTCACTTTCTGGCCATTTGCTCTTACTTATACGCAGGGTCTAAACTATGCTGCTGACTGACAATTCTGTGCTTGTGATTTTCAGCTGTACATATTCCTTGACACCTTTAATGACTCTTCTCTTCTCTTTGCCTGCTTGTTCTGACTTTCCCTCTAAATACTTCGCATGAATGTGTTTCTCCTGGGGACAAATCAACTGTTCTTGTATAGTTGCGATTTAGACTTTCCATGAATAGCCTTGGTAGTGTGTTTGATCCTGAAGTTCTCAACTGATACTTTTACTCTACCTGGAAAGGTAATTTACTATATATAACATTGGCACTTTTTTTTAGTACCCTCCCTGTGGTCTGAACTTCCTGTCTTGACAGTTTCATTTCTCTTCATCCCTTCTTTGTCTCTATATTTGCATTGTATGAAAGAAGCATTCATTCTTTTTCTGACTGTTCTATAACTTGGCTGGCTTCCAATTAATTTCAGGGATCAATATGAAACCATTCTCTCTTACTCATAATCTGAATATGCTGTGTGGTATATTTTACTTTCAGTGTTCTCATTTTAGCACATTATGAGTCAGTGAATGAGTTACATGAGTCAAGCGAATTTTAATAGCTCTTATATCGTATGTATTGCTTAAAAATATTTCTTTAGGCTGTTTTCTAGTAGCTACTCTATCATCTTATTTGGGTGAATAATTTTCTTCAAACTTAATTTTGAAGTTGCTTGTGGTTGTTCTCATTTGTTAGATTTTAAAGTGTAAGTGCATTTGCTGTGATTCATACATGACATTTCGTACAGTCCTTCAGCGTTTGGCTCTTGCAGTAGGGTGGGAGCTGCCAGTTTGCATCACAAGTAAAGTGCAAGAGACAAGGGAGCAACTCCTGAGCTGTGGTGCTGTGATACCCATAGCTGAGCTGAGCAGCAACAACAGCTCTAGCTCTGAACACCTGTATTGACACTGTATCAGCTGTCACATCTGTAGAGCTGATATAATGTTCCTACCATCAAATTCCAACCAAAAAAAGTGTGGGGATTTTTTCAAGTGTCAAGGGTTGAGGCATTTCGGAGATTGTTGAATACAGGCAACTGGTTCATTAACGTGTTGTTAGCTACAGCTGCAGAACTTAAAAAGAGGTGATCAGTTATGCAAAGGTCAGAGCCTATTTGGAAGCTTGTGTTTGTTTCAGTCAAAATGTTTTAGCTTCAAATGTGAACTAAGGAAAACCAGTTCCTTCCAAAATGGTGTTTACATGTCATGATAAATTTGCTTAGACGTCACTGACTGCCCAGAGAATAGCTCTGAAAGCTATTACGTTTTGAAGTTAATTCTGTCTAAACCTTTACTAAGTGTTAGCAAATTTTCAAGTACAAGTGACAAATTTTATCCAGAAGCCTTTGAGAGACATTAAAGTCTCTTACTTTGTTTGAAAGTTTAAAATTTTGGGTTTTGTTAGAACATTTTTCCACTTTAATATTTTGTCAATCGTATACAGTATTTCAATATTTTATGAATATGCAGAGATTTGAATGGATTTTTTCAGATATGATTTAGTATCTCAGTAGTCACAGTGCAGGCAGGTAATTATTAGAAGTTATTGTTGGGATTAGTCTTCTAATTTGCAATATGAATGTTCTTTTAAACAGAAAAGTAGTTTAAGTATCCTTAACATAGACCCTGCATGGCTCTGACAGTACTTTCTTTATTATTTAGATATAAAGGCAAGACTCATAGGTTATCCTTAAGAGCTGTCTTGGAATAGAAGTTAGGGGTCAAAAATTTCTGTCATAAGAGTATGAAATTGTGATATCTCTATCAGTGTAGGCATACCGTTATTATTTTCACTAGGCTTACCTGAAGAGTGACTTACTTTGAAATAAAATGTTAGGTTTAATATATGACTACTAAGTGAGTTTGTATTGTTATCTGGAATATTGGCTTATGCTGACTTTACATTTTGGGGTAAAGAGGAAAAAGTGATTAATTTTATTCTGTTATTGTTATTATTATTGGTCTAGATTGGGATATTCTACATGTGAATACTGGCCTAGAGGAAGCTGAACTGGCCTAGTGGTTAGTTGAACCTCCCTTATTCTTTTCTGGAACTTGATTTCTCTTGATCAATGACAGCCCTTTTTTGTTTCTGAATTAGGGATTTTTTTCCTCCCTTTTGTTGGATTTCTGGCTCATTTGTGTTCTTTTCTCACCTTATTCTTCCTTCTTGCTGTTTCCCTAAGACAGGTGTTCTGACAGTCAAGGCAGCTCATCATGCACATCAAGGTAGCCCCCTCTCACTGTGGGATTTGATACAGTGGTGGGTGCTCAGCTTCCCAGGCTGCTTGCATTGCTCCTACCCAGTGTCTGCTCTGTCCTTGGGAACACATTCTCCCTCCTTCTGGTTTGTAGGTGGCACATTGTAGGTGGCAGCGTTGCAGATTTGCTCCTTGCCATCACTTTGTCATCAATAGTGTGAGCAGCATCTCAGCTCTAGAGAAGCTGTTGTTGTCCTTCACTTTCTACTCCACGGACGAGAGCTTTTCCTGCAGCCAGCAGCTGCGTGTTGCGTGTTTCCATCTGCTGGAAGATGCTGCAGACGGGATCACTGGAGAATCTTCAGCAGCTGCACTCGGAGCAATGCTCTGGCTTTGGCAGGTGTTACTTGGCGCGTTCTTGGCTAAAGACACCTCAATATTTTTCACTTCCACAAAGTTAAAGGTGCTAAATGACTGTGACATACTGCTGGTTCCTGATGTGTGGCTGGCATCCACACCTGGGCATCTGGGATCTGCAACTATGCAAGAGAAATAAACCTTCTCTGGACAAAAGGATGTCGGCAATCTTAGTGTTCTTGCTGCCTTCTTGTGACAAGGATCAATGACTACCAAACAGTCTGTGTTGCTATTGATTACTAGATTTACAAAAAATTTACATATTTTCCTGGAAGGCATAAAACTTTTTTTAAAAGGAAAGACTCTTGGATGGTATTTGTGTTTCACAGTTATGCTATTAGATATCCATAAGCAGTTTTAGTTTTTCTTTGAAAAAGTCTTTAAAAGTCTTCGTGCAAGAGACTCAGACAGACTTCTCAGCAAGCTTCATATGGACTATAAATGTAGAAGTATTTCTAGTATGTAATATTTCTAGCATATTTATTAACAAAGAACAGCAAAATGCTTTTATTAAAGTAATCATTAAGCTTGGGGAAATTAAAAAAATTAAATATGCAGTGTTTGTCACCTAGTCTCTCTAGTCATCCTTTGCCTAAAGGCTGTGGTAAAGCAAGTATTTTGCTAGATTGTTCATACAAAATAGACATGTCTGAGTAAGTTTCGCTTCAGACGTGTGTTCTTCTGAATATTCATGAAATTAAGAAACTAGAACTGACACTTTTCATGCTGGCAAAATTCTAATTGGCCCCCAAATCTAATAATTAATAATTTCAAAGGGACAGAACACATATATTTCTCTTAAACCATAGACTTTTGTTTGTCCATTTCAATGGCATTTCTCCTTGAAACATATTTAGGCGGGTCAAATGAGATAGAGCAGTCCTCTGTCCTTTGTTTATCTTGTACTGAATTTTTCTTTTAAGCTTAAAGATTTGTTTTTTAAACTCACTCTCTGAGCTCAAGATGCACTTTGCAGAGTACTGTAAAATAGTCTAAATCCAAATGCAAATAGGCTTTTCTAATTGCTTATTTTTTTTATTTTATTTTAATGTGTGCAGTTTTTCTATTTGAAGTAAAAATAGTACAATACTGGAAAAAATACTGGAGCTAGGGTAGATGTGGAGACAGAATATATCTGAGTAGAAAGATAACCTTGCTGCAAACAGACTGTTCACAGCACAGTTTTCTATCTTAGGACCAGGAGTTAATACAGTGAATTCATCAAAATATCTTAATTAGAGCTACAGTTATGATTGGCTCTTTAAAGCTAGGTATTGATAAGAATCCAGCACGTAGAAATTGAATTTTTTTTTAATCTTACACCATTCTCAAAATTAAGATTGATTTGATCTGCCAGGAAGTGACCTTTACAAATCACAACACTACTTTATCACTTGATCCTATTTCTGAGAAAAATCTACGTAGATAACACAGCTTCCATTTATTATTATCTCGGAATCAATATATTCCTTGTAAAATTCTCTGCTTTACAGAAGTTGCTGTAAATAAAAATGTTTAATATGAAAGTGATTTCTTTAGAACTGTATCTGTGAACATAAGATTTGATAAATATTTGAAGTAAAAAATTAGATTTGAAGAGTTAGCTATTATGAAGAGGTTACAAGCAGTAGATTTTACTTTGGAAGTGTGGGGATGGAAGTATTTTTTCAGTGGATACCTCTTTTTATTCTGTATGTCTCAAATAATGAGCAATACAGAACTGTAAACCAGCAACATTGTGAGTTAGGTAAATATGCTTTTCAAGCTAAACAAAATACTTTCTGCAGGTGAATAGTCTTCATTTACCTATAGGTTTTCAAATTTTCTTCAGTTATATTCTAGTCTTCATTAATTTTCCTGACTTTATACAGAAAAGTTAGTGGTTTGTGACTGTTATGAACAATTTTAATGGAATATTTAGCCATGTTCACTCTTTTATATATGCTGTTGTGTAAGGAACCAAACTATATAACTTGTCCACCACCAAAAGAGACCTTTCCCTGAGCTGTGCAATTTCCCTCACTCCTCACACCAGCTCTGGTATTCAGCATGGGGAAACTCTTCCGCTCAGTGACCCACTGTGAACCTGTGTGAGTTGAGGAGCTTGCAAAAAATATATTTATAATCTCCTTACAAAAAGGTCAAAGTTAAGCAATTTTTCATTTTTAACTGTTTTTTCTAAACCACCTGCTTGCTACTTGTGTATCTTGAAATTTTTCACAGGACAGAACCTTATTCTGAGTGAGGGTGTGAAACCAGGGGTTTTTTTCTCCCTCGTACACTGCTTCTGTCAACTCATGGAAGACAAACCCAGCAAAATCAGTTAGCTAATTTTCTCTCTCATCCTGGTGTACAGCTGCTTCATAACACACTGCAAATGTGTGGCTTGGGTAGAAAGGAAAAAAGGTACCACGTTTGGCAGTGGGTTTTGCAGTTTGAATTAAGAAATGCTGTAGTTTGTGCTACTTCAAAGGTGTAAGAACAAAGGTACTGGTTAGGCCAAACATTCAGCTGGTTTGTTATTCTGCTTCCTTCTGTACTCAAATGCGAAGAGGTATGAAGAAATTGCAATTTCTTTAGTTGTAAGAGACAATGAATAGTTACATCTTCAGTTTCAGGTTGGTGCTTTCTCAGCATAACTCTGTGAGACTAATCTCCGTAGAGAAAACATTTATTTGTACCCCATTTGGCTATCATTTGTCTGTTGCTTTCTCTCTGAGAATATTTCTCCCATTGCACCACACCAACTTAGATTTTTTGGAGCCTATTTTTGAAGAAACTTTATCAAATGTCTTTGTCATGTTAATTTTACTTCTATAAGAAAATGTTCTAGAAATTTGAAAGCTCTAGAAGAGAGAGAACTGTAAAAATGTGTCAAACCAGACATTTGAGTATTCTCCACTGTATCAACAGAGTATTATATGTATTTCTTGTGTGTGTATGGATGAACAAACAGTACTTTTACCATTTCTTGACAACTACTGCTACTTTTAAAAATCTGAAATTGATCATTGTAATTCAAGGAGCTACAGAGCTACTTTGGAGTCTAAGATCTGAACATCTTGTCTCTAAGGCAGCCTTCTGGCAGAAGTCTCCAGAACATTATTCTCAAGTATTATCAAATTTTTGAGTCAATGGAAAAAAAAAAAAAATTCTTCCATAGGATGAATTCAGATTTACCCATTAGTTGATCTTTTTGCTTGTGCTTTATTGTATTTACATACTTAAGTCTTCCTAATATTCTCAAATACTTTTCAGTTTGGAAGGGTTAGAAGATAATTAGGCATGAAAAAAATTCCTGTACCTCCTTTCAATTATGTTATTGTTCCTTTTTGTGATTTATTTTTCTTTTTAAGGAACGTTGTTGTAAGGAGGAAGTAGATTTTCCTAAGGTAATACTATTATCTTAGAAGGTCTTCCAAGATAAACATTGTAAAATATTTGTTGTTTTGCTGATCAAAAGATTCTGAATGAAGGAAGAAAGTTTTAAATTTTTCCAATTACCCAGAATACTCAGGACCAGGTGACTGGTCTGGTCTTCAACTTTATTTTCAAGAAGCTGATAGAAACCTTAAAAGTTACCTTTTCTCCCTGCAAGGTGACACATGGTAGCTATAACCCATGGTGTTAATCCTCTCAGAATATGATCAAAATGGGTTCATTCAGATCATTTGCCTTGAAGAGAAAGGGAAAGTTAGGAGATCACTAATGAGAAAGCATACCTTTTTGTAAACTGAACAAGCTTTATGTAGCAAGTAGTGAGGGATACTGAACTCAGCAACCCTTAAACAAAAGCCACCTTCTTAACAAATCCATTGGGTTCTGCATCTGTAATGTATGCCTGAAATCTTTGTGCTCTTTACCTGAGTTAAATTCAGTAGTTAGTAGTGAAACCTGGAGAATACATGGAGTGAGAAGAGCTGTAGGAAGAGAGAGTGCTGGCATCCCCTTTTCTGTGAGCTTGGCTTCGGGGCTTCTAACAAACCTTGACCTAAGCTTTCCTTGACCTTGCTATGGAGGAAAGGGGGGAAACTCTGCTTCCTCCAGCTTCTGCTGTGAGAAAAATCAGTGAAGACAGTATATAAATTGGTAAAGATTCCAAGACTGGAAGAGAAGGGCTTTTTCTGGCACATAAAGGTAAATTTCTATATATTTAAATAGTTCACATTTCCCAAGAGAGTTCTTCAAGTCATGTTTTACACATTGCATCTTTTAGTGAATGGTGTGATTTGTGATTGCTCTCTCTGTTTGAAACATGGGTCTCAAAGCATTACACACCAATGGAACTTCACTGGCAAGTATTTTTTACATTAAATAAGCTTGCTATTATGTGTTCTTTATGCGGTTTATAATAGATCTTTTAAAAATTGAAAATTTGCAATAAATCCTAATCTTTGTTTTCTACAAGGTTTGTTTTGTTGTCATGAAGAAGTATGTTTGGAAAATTCTTGAGAAGCACCTTAGGAACCTGAGCAGCTAGATACAAAAATATTAGGGGGTTTCAACATTTTCCTACCGTCCTGTTCAAGAATTTTTTTGTAAACATCACATAGTTGCATGTGGACTGTAAATTATTATGGGAGATAATTATGAAAGAAACAGCTTTTGTAATTATAGATCCTACAGAGTATGTTTCAAACAGGGTGATTTTTAAATACTCATCACAAATTCTGAGATCCTGACTAATCACTCTAAGGTGAGTTGTCAAAGCTTACTTAAAATTGGAATACTGGAATATGAATCATTCAACAAGAAAAACAAATTCTTCACAGTGATAGCCTGACTCACACATGTGTGACCTTGAAAAATGTAGGTGTAATTTTGTTCCAGACATTAGGCCCTTCAAAGCAGTAAGATTGAGTATACGTGTAAGTGGTAGTGGGTTTAGTGGTGTATGGATGTGTACACACTCCAAAAAATACATATGTTATCATTTTTTTCATCTAATGCTTGTTTTCCTCTGGCTCTGGACTATAGTGCCCTCTTCCTCCTTCCTTTGCCCGCCAATAAAAATTAATGAACAGTGTTTTCTACTGCTACCAGTAATGTTTAATGATCTTAGAGGCAAGCAATTAATTTGTGGAAATTCTTCTGGTTTTTAGCACACAATTCACAATATGAACATATTAGGAGGAAGCAATGGGAATCTCGTAAGTAACAAGTACAAATATATTTTTAAGACTTTATGTTGCTAATACATTCACAGCGCTTACAAACTGTAAAGTTGGTAACAATACAAATCTTTCATGTAGGTATTTTCCGTCATTCATCTGTGTTTTCTTGTTGCTTCTACACTTAGGAATGAACCTTCAACTGAGATGTTTTAATTGGTTTGATTTGTTACAGACAGTTGTGTATATATTTCCTAGAAGATTCTTGCACTCAGGCAATAACTTAAATACAAAAACCTAAAAAATGTATCAAAATGGATAGTCTTTCACGAATATTTCTGTTGTACACTCTGGCTGTGTTTTAACAGCAATTTAGAAATATTTGATTGATTTTTATTTTTTTTCTTAGTATAATTTGCATTGATACTTGTGCGGCATATAGCACAATAAAGGTATTGTACATGGCAGTCATTATACCAGTTGGTATTTCTTTACAGCTGAAGATAAATCCTTAGCTCTCCATTTTTATTTGACTTCCTTTTCAATATGGTATGCCTTGAATATTACTGCTGGTAAGCAATTCCACAAAAAAAAAAAAAAAAAAAAAAAAAAAAAAAATTCCATATTACTAAGCACTACTTATCTGTGTTCATCACAGCAGCCCAGAGGACAGGGCTCTGAACTGGACAGGTAAACCTAATGGTATAAATTAATTTGAATTAACTGCCTCTTTTGCTCTGCTGCTCAGGTTTCCTTCACTCTTCACCAGCAGATGTGTAAGAAACCCAAACTTTTGACTTCCTTTCCAAAATGGAATATCACCAGCAATTTTACAGAGTATAGTGATGTTATTGGTTGTTACTGCCTTGAGACAAAACACTGGAATAAGGGAGTTATTTCAATTTCTTAGTTAAAAGTCTTAGTGTAAATAGGAGTTACTCTGCCTAATGATGAGTTGAATATAGTCTATATTGAGCTCTATATCATGCTTTTTTTGTCTCTTGTTCATAAAAGCTAAATAGCTGCAATAATTTTCCGAATGTGTGGTATGAATTTCTACATATATCTTCTGTATGTTGGTCATCTTATTCTGTTGTGGCCTTTGGGGAAGTATTTTGTCCTGAGGAGTCAGGCTGGCTTCTAAGGCTGCTGAAGTATGTTGAAGATGAGAAGCAATAGCCTCAAGTTTTAAGCTGTGCTGGGCAGAGGGAGTGTTTAGATTGGTTATTAGGACAATTTTTGTCATCAAAAGGGTTGTCAAGAACTGGAGGAAGCTGCTCAGGGAAGTGGTTGAGTCAGCATCCCTGGTGGTATTGAAAAGAATGCAGATGTGGCACTTTGGGACACATTTTTATTGTGGACTTGACAGTACCTTAACTGTTGGACTCAATGATCTTAGAGGTTTTCTCTAACCTGAATGACTCCATGATTCTGTAGATTGTGTGGGTAAGGAGAGCCTGCAGCTGCCTTTCATGAACAGCTGTTCATCTGATTCCCATTTGCAAGTGCAGTAGCTGCTCTGTTACTCGGTAGAAGAGCAGCCTAACAATCCCCAGTATTCTCTCTGTATGTGGGATGTTCAGGCTGGATGCCTGTCTGAAGGAAAAAAAACCCTTCTCTTAAAATTGCTGTATCATTTAGAATAAATAGATATGTAAATGCTACCAAGAGAACAAAACAGGTATTTGAATTGCTCTCTTTAGCAGACAAAAAAGAATATCTTGTTTTCCTCCTGTGCAAAGGAGCTTGCATGTTGATTAGAATCTTTTAGTACCTGTCATAATCCAAAACTTCACGTGGTAGTAATGTAATTTTTTTTGAGAGATGCTGAGATGGCCGTAAAAATGATCAAGAATTGCTTTACGGCTGTCTGGATTACTTAGTTTTGCACTGGATGTTTGCAGTGGGAGATAGCAGACAGGCAGCATTTTTAAGGTGAGAAGTTTATAACCATTTTTGACTCTTTGGCATGCTTGTGATAGTCTCGATAGACTCAAGATAGGGAGCTTTTAAATTTGAAACAGAGGCTTTGTCTTGCTGTCAGAATGACAAATACCTATTTGTGGTATTTTCTCTCAAGAAAGCATTAAAACAAAATTTATAACTAAGTTCAAACACAGGGGAGTTTGTTTGCTTTTTTGATTGTTGTTGTTTTTTAATTTTTTTTTAATTTATAATTTTTAGCCTTATTTGGGGAGGTGGTTCTGAGAGAAGGACTCTTGGGACAAAGGTTACTTTCCTCAGAGTAGAGTGCTGCTCTTCTTTCTGCTGAAGCCTGAGAGAGGAGTTCATTGATCTCAGTAGTGAAGACATTGAAAAATCCTTCAGCAAAGCTGGAAGACCAAATTTGACATTGGGATGTATCTAAAGTTATTTGGTGAGGAAGAAGGAAACGTGGGAAAGATGCCAGGTAACAATCCATGACCTGCTAGACCTTATTTGAACGCTAAGGATTTAGGGAGTTGGGTAAGTTTTTTGTTTGTTGGGGGTTTTTATAGATTTTACCTTTTATTCAAGGAGTGTCATAACCTTTCCTTTGCATTTAGGTGGTCATCTTCTTGACAATTGAGTTGATTTCAGCCAAAGGAAGAAAAGATTGAAAGAGATGGGTAAAAATGCTTGGGGTCAAAGGATACTGTAGCATTTCTTGTGGTTAAATAGAAACTTGTGGGTCAGTGCATGTGGATGCATTCAGTACCATGTCAGAGTTTCAACTCATCTTCTTTGAAAGATGAAATATTCACTATAACACAAATTCTTTGCTTATGTATTTAAAGTAAGCTTGCTTGGGAAAATAAAAAGGTTATTTATGTGAAGGGAGGAGAAGTTTCAAGTAAACAGTGATTAATCCCTTAAATACTATGTTGCATGAGTCTGTCTTGCTCAGACAGATACTGTTTTCAAGTAAAACTGCATGTTGTATGTGTACATATTGACAGCCTTCCATGTCCTTGTTAATCACAAGATTAAAAAGGAAGTAGAACTGAACTTAAAGGTGTTTCAAAAAGGCTTGGAGCAGTGTGTTTGCAATCATTAGTCTTTGGGAAACAGGTGATTATACTGCTCATGTTTTTGTTTAAGAAATGTTTATCAAGTACTACTGCTTCTGTGCATCAGTACCAGATTGCCCGGTTACAATACATTTGCTGTCATCTGTCTATTTTATAATTAGGCATTAGGCCCACTGTACATGGAGTATCTGAAGGAGCCACTGCAAATGTGAGTGCTGCTAGTGTGTGTATAACTGCAGAAACTTGTCTGTCCTTTGTGCTCCTATTATTTCTGGAGTCTAAGCTAAACAGACTAACTGCTGCTAAGAAGCTGTCAGGGGATGCATGTCAAACACTAGGTGTATCATGCGATCAGACCAGTGCTGGGATACATAAGTCAGTGGTTGGAAGAGGAAAAAAAGTGGCCTTTTTCTCTCAACATTGTCTTTACACTGAATGGAACAGATGAGTTTCTGAATTATTCACAGTACTGGGAGCTTATAATCGTTAGCAACAGTGGCAGCAGCAGACTATCAAGACGGGGTTGAGTATTTTGTTAAAATGCCTTATTCTGAAGCTCATCAAAGGATTCATTTCACAAAACAGTCTCTGGGAATTTGGATATTTAAGATCTGTAGGAGAAACAGCATTTTCTTCAAAAGAATCGAGAAAGATAATATTTTCTTCTGAATTTTGTAAGGATCAGTGTTGAAATAAAGGTTAATATTAATCACAGCTCTTACGCAGTAATGGAACAAAGAACGTCCGTGAAAAGGGTTTGCTGTTTCAGTGAGTAATCCCAATGAGTTGATTAGTATTAGTTATAAAGCAGGCCTTTTGACCCATAATGTAATTACTAGATATACAAATTACCCATTTATCTAAACAAATGAATTAATATCCATAATAGCAAAATGAATTTGAAACAAAGATAGTAAGATTGTCGTGGTTATAACTGATACACAGTGGAAGGTAATGCTTTTCTTGATGTTGTGAATAGCTTCACCTACCTAAAATGCAGCCTGTTTATGTTTTCCTCAAAATTGTTAGCTTCTAATGATACAGTCTTTAAAATTCTTTTGTTTCAACAAGTCAAATTTAGTAACATATTCTCTAAAGTTTCTTCTCCTTTTTGAATTCTGTAATATTGATGCTTATTATTATTATAAAACTGGAAAGTAGGAACTTGGATGCAGTGTGTAATTATTATGCCATGATTTAGCATGTCATTAGTGTCCTGTTACACATCTCCCATCACTCAGATGCTATTGCCCAAATGAGAGCTTGTGTGGCTGCATCCATTCTCACTGTTACTCTCTACTACAAGATAGTAAAGACAAAGGGTTTGCATATGGAAAAATTAGGGGAAAAGCAGTGCAAAGGGACTGGAAAGTTAATGTCTACACTTCTCAGGAAACCAAGTTTTTAAAAATCTTCGAAAGCTTCTACAGTTCTCTCTTTGCTTTTAAAAACTGTTCCTTGTGGGTGGGAAAGTGTGCTTTGTAGATTAATTCTGAATCTTCTTAACTTGAAAGGCACATGCTATAGATAATGAACTGAGACTTTCCTAGTGGTCCAGTTAATATTTCAACATTGTTACATTCCATAGAATGTATAAAAACATATAAGTATCTGTATATAAGTATATGTTTAACACTTAAGAGTGTTAAACAGAACTTCCAAGTTCCTGCAATTTTTGTTCCTCTGGGTTGTGAGGGTGGAAATAAAACTACAGGTGGGGAGGTGATTCCATGAAGTCACCAGCATTCTGTGCCTTTCACTGCAGAGAGCATGGTGTTCACAGTGGGTCTGGCATCTTGATGTTGGTCCACTGTCCACTTAGGGCTGTTTCTATAGGCTTTTTTGTAGCCTGCTTTATTTGCATCAGGCCCCAGTCTGGGTTTTAAGGTTTGTTTCAAAGCCTTCCCCAGCCTCAGGTGACGGAAAGGGCTCTTCCTGTTACCCAGTGACTATTTCTACAGGGTGGCAGACGTTCCCTCTGTGTTTTTGGGGTCAGGCCAGGCAATAATGGCTCAAGCACCTGGCAACTGTTAAAACCAGACAGGTGAAGACGAGCCCAGACAGCTCTTGAAACCTTGTGCTGTCCAGTCAGTGCAAAGCCTCTGGCCTTTCACCAGCATTGACAAGAATCCTATTTATTATGCTACTTCATATATAGAAATAAAATTAGATTAAAGCTTTCTAAAATCATGAGCATCTGTCTTGTATTTTCTGTCTGAGAGAACTGTGTCGGTCAACACTACCAAATGCACTCAAAACAGACTGACTGAAGTCATAGCTGTAGGTCAGAAACTTAATAAAATCTGGCTAAAAAGGTCTTTTTTTTAATGTTAAAGCAAAGAAGATAGAATAAGCTAATGCTGTACAGCCCATTTTCTCCAAACCTTATCAGATTCTTCCTTGTTGCTCCCCCAGCCTCAGAACCACCCTGTGTGCTGCACCAAGACCCAGCTTCAGCAGGAGAGGGGTGAGATTATCCACGGGGGTCTCAGGCCCATTAGGCTGCAGAGTGCCAGGATCCAGGGTTGGTCATTTTGGATGAGTGTTTGAATGAGAACATTTGCAAAGGGGAGAGGAGGGAGGGCATGGCTATTACAGTTACTATTGTTCCTCATTTTGCTCTTTAAAATAACAGTTTTTCTTGTTTATTCTATTTCTTTAAATAAGTTTTAAACTGAATTTCTTTTAAGCATCTGACAAATCCAGTTTGTCTCATCTTCAGTCCATAGGGAGAACATAGACTCCCTCAAAAGCCTCACAAGTATTTTTTTTTTCCTACGGTTGCATGAAGACCCAGATTCTAGAATTTTATCACCAGGATTCTGGCAAATGGTACTTTGTGACTCTGAACTATGTCTTGTTTGACGAAACCAACCTGCTTCATGATTTATGGATAAGGCATTCAAAAATTCAATTGAATTCAGAAATTGAGACTGACAGACTGCTTTCTAAGGAAACTGTATTGTGTCCTGTCTCAAGCATGGCACAGACTGAACTGGTCTGTGCAAGTGTTCAGGACTGACATCCTGGTGAGGTAAGGTAAGGTATTACCTCATTAGTTTCATATATGGTAGCTGTTACTGAATCACTGTGGCATGATCTCTAATTTTATAATTCTGCAGGACAGTGAGGGCTCTTAAATCAGAGTCACATACCAGCCTGTAATGGTTTTGTTGTTCATGCCATGTTTTTGTGAAAGGCAAATAAATGCTTTAAATAGGAGATGGAAGATGCAGAGTCACAGCAATGTTTTTGACTTGCTGATAGATAGTGTTTCTCTGAAATCAGGCAGCAGCCCCTGATAAATCTGGCACCCTTGCCAAAAGCTTCTAATTTCTCTGTTAGGTGCAGAGGAACATAGTCCTGAGGGAATAACAGGTAAGGAAATAAAGAGCAATACATAATTATCAACATTTCAGTATTTTTAGTGATGCTGGGTTTGCTCCCATAATAAATTTTATTTTAGTTGACTAAATAGATAAAAGGAATTTTGAAGCAATTAAGTTTATGTTTTTCTAGCTTCAAAGTCCAAAACCAACATAGAATTTTTTTCCTCAATGGTATTTTGCACATTTTACTAATGGCTTTGGAACCTAAATTTAAAAACTTATACACATTATTTTTTTGATGGGGAGGATCTCCTGTTATTCTTCAGGGGAGATAGAAGAGAGACTACTGAAAAACTTAACTTACATAGGTATAAGAACATTCCTGCTTTGTCTCTCCAATACTCCCTGGTGGTCTTGGTTTGGTCACTTTTACCATAAGTTTGTGAAGAGACAATTTATCAGCATTTTGGTGTTTTGGAATATGAAGCTGCTGAAAGCAAAGGGGAGTTAGATTAGGTACATATTTATTTACCAAGCTGTCTTGACTTAGGTTGGCTACATATAGTGGGTTTTGTTGTTTTAGGTTTAGGACAAGAATACTACTAGCGATACTTTCCCCACAGCATGTCTTTCATTGGTGGTTTTATTCACATATATATAAAACAGCTATTTTTATATGTACGCATATAAATACACATTTCACTAGCTTTGTAATGTTCAATTAACCTTTTTAAGCATTATGAGCTGCAAATGGATAAGATCTGATGGTATATGTCTAGTCATTCCACAGAGCTATAAAATGTCTCTTAACTTTCCAATCTCTCTTTTACCTTCTTTGCTGTAGTCTCCATGAGCATATTTCAAGTACAAGTCTGTCTTTCTCAGCTACAGCTGTGGTATTTTTTCTGGGTTTTGTTTGCACTGCTTGCTGATTGTATTTAAGAATTCTCTGATTACATATACTTCTATTCAGTTATTTGACAAGAAGGAATATTAAGATTTCCTTTATCTCTCATGTTCCTCCATATGAAAGATAAACTCTCCCAGTACCTAGCAAAGAAGACCTGTTAAATCTTCTTCTTTCTGAAGGTTGCTTCTTGGAAGCCTCAATTAACTTCAACACAAAAATTGTATTGCTAACCCTATGTGGCAGCTCAGTGCAGCACTACCAGGCAGTCTGGGTATGAATCGAAGGTGTGGAGTAGCACATTCATTGTTCCCAGCTGAATGAGCCCTCCCTGGAAGATGAGTATGTCCAGAAATGATAGCTGAGCAGTCTGAACCCCTTCATTCACCCTGCTGGGTGTGCTCATCCTTTCACCTGGGTGCGTTAAGAGCCTATGATATTAATCAGAAAGGCTCCAGTCTCAGAGCTTATCTACATCAGTGGTTTTAAAAGTGCACTCTTCTGTCAGCATCGCTGCATCTGC
This sequence comes from Cyanistes caeruleus, assembly GCF_971803275.1. Taxonomy (NCBI): domain Eukaryota; kingdom Metazoa; phylum Chordata; class Aves; order Passeriformes; family Paridae; genus Cyanistes; species Cyanistes caeruleus. The sequence goes on along the minus strand of NC_141705.1, from coordinate 33,028,275 downwards.
ACAATAGATTTTGCTAGCTTAAGCTATGACTTCTAGTAAATTCAACTCTGCTGCCAGAATTTTATAGTACAGACCAGATCTCTAAGTACTGCATTTTTAAGCATGTTCTTGAGCTGTGCAAATACAGAGACAAACTTTGATGCCACCAAGTTCAGGTGCAGATGTAAGGGGTTTCCTTCTTTTCCTAATGCCTGCATTTCTTCAGTCCTGGACCACCCCTCAGGATCAATTCTAAAAGTTTTCTAAATTCTTCTGAACATAGCTAATGTAGTTTAAGAACTTCACCTTGGATTTCCTTCCTACTTTTCTAGAGTTCTTCAGTTTAGGAGGGACATAAGTCCCTCAACAGCATTGTGTAGATCAAGACAGTTTCTAGACCCTATCTTTTCATGCATCTCATGCCCTCTTTTTATTCCCATAGAATTATCTCAAGTATCTAGACAATTCAACAAAAAGTTAATGCTTGGAAGTACCTATACTGGAACTGCTGTTATTGTCCTTAAATATAGAATAGGAAAATCACAAGTAGTTTCATTTTAAGTATAAGGCCATTAAAAAAATGGATGTTCTACTTTATGTTTCATATTGAAAAGGAATTAGAAATATTTGAAACAGGATACAAATTAAATTACCTGCTCATCCACCCATGTAGTCCATATGGACTTGTCTGAGGCATCTTGACTGTCCCTGTAGGAAAGATTCTCTTCCTTCTTCTGCTTGTGCCTTCTGTGTCCTGTAAATGAATGGAAGCCTTCAGTATTCCTGGCTTTGTCTTGAACCTCTGCTCGCTAAACTTTCTTGATAAGAGATACAATTACATATTGCTTAGTTCTGGTGTGACTGAGCTATGGAACTGCTCTACAAACTCCTATTGGATCTAAAAGGATTTGGTTGTTAATTGAGTAATATTTTCATTTTTCAGTTACAGTTAATTGTCCATGTGTTTGGAGACCAAATTTTCATTTATGTTGTTAGCAATAGACATGGCCCATTCTTTAAAGGTCACCTTCAGATCTGTTGCTGAAGTAAATTGTTACTTTAATTAGAAGGATTTTTAATCAATGTGTGTACTGGGAAGTTCTGAGTATTACATGAAGTGGTAATTTAAAGGATTTAAAGAAGCAACTTCCTCCAAAAGCATAATATGAAGGTGCTCAGTACTTCCTGTAGAAGCTTCTGCTTGTTTTGCAAAACTGGAATCATTTGGCAGTGAAGCGTATTTTAAAGTTGAGAACTTGGTTCTGTGACATGTGAGTGCAGGTGCTGTCACTGGGCTCTCCAGCAGCAGGTCAGCTTCATCTCCACTGCTGAAATTTGGCAGGATGTGGAAGCACAGCCAGGTGCCTTACAGGTAACACACAGCAGGGTGAGAGAAGGGCAGCAGGAGGTAGTCCTTTGTCCTAGTTCCCCAGCTTCCTGAAGGAGGTTTTGCATTATTAAGGGTTAATTGTTCTTTAAGTAGTTACGAGAGAGGATCTTGGTTGGCAGTCAGGTAGGGTCATGCTAGAGTAGGTTGTGTGGACACTTCCAGAGAGCACTGTGGTCCTTTGAGCACAATTACTAATTACTGTGGGAAATTTTTTGTCTCACATAGCTAGCCAAAGAACTTATTTTAAAAATGCATTATTCTTTTGTTTGCCCTAATCAAAGTCTTAGTTCTGTTGAAACTGGAGACAAAATCTGGGAGGTAAGAGTGGAATGGGGTGATTACAGGACAAAAAGTTTTTGTATGACCTTTAAGGTAAGGCTAAAAATCTGATGCAATGAAAGGGATGCTTTGAAAGAGAGTTAGAACAGGGATTACAGAAAGGAAGAGATCCAGCAGGGCAAACAACCTCCAGCCTTTACTGTCTGCTGATGTTGGATTGTGCTAAAGAAGAGAGAATTAGAGGTTGTGACAAGAGGACACAGCTTGTGCAGAGAGGGAAGCAGGAACCTGGGGAGTATAGAGGAACACATGACAGCTGATACCATCTGAATAGATGGGATAGTTAAATACAGTAGTAGGCATTGCTAACGTGAACATAATCAAGTTAAACAGTGCTTTTCTACATCTTATGGCGGCAATTGTAAATAATTTTTTTCACTACTGCATTAGGAGTAGTAAGTGAATGTTGTGACAATATGAATGTAGAGTACTTGTTTCTGTGGGAATTTTTCATTATGTTTGGGAATTTTCTTGTTTGTTTCTGTGTGGTTTTGATTTGTTGCTATTTGAGAAAGTCAGAGGGACAAGGGGATAATTTTGAAGAAAACAGAGTTCTTGAGCATTAAAACAATTGTCAGTATGCCTTGAAAATCTTACTAGTCATTCTTCATAGAGATGAGTCACTAAGTAATTCTCCAGGTTACTAGGCTGCAAGAGTATCCTCATCATAATGACACTGGGACTTAAAAATCTGGTTACCTGCCATATCGTAAGGAAAAATCTTATGAATGTCTCCTGTTCATGTGGAATTTCAGTTTTCACTATGAGAAGCTGTACTTGGAAACCACAGCTGATGCTTGCATGTGTATCCTATGTCATGCAACCACAGCAGTAGCTTCAGCAACTACACTTAACTATATTTTTTCTTCCCTCTCCCGTGTGTCCTCAATGACATTCTTGTTACAGTTTCCTCAGGTCCTCCTTTCATTTCCAGACACCTTCACAGTAATATTTTCAGCTCAGCCTTGTGACTGTATGCCCAGCTCTTGCATGTCACATGTAATATACTTCATTTCCCTTATAGTGACTTGAGAGGTGTGTTGTTTTTGAAACCTCACTACTGTCAAATTGCTTGAAATTAACTCTGAGTTGTTGAAGGGGGACTTGAATGATGGACAGCCTGTTCGGATAGTGAAGCTGACATACCGATAGCTTTGTTCTCCAAACAGAAGTGCAGAAATGACTATGCTGTGCTCCCTGCTTGGAGACTTGTAGCACCTTTGCTGCTGTTCATGGTTTGTTATATGTTGTTCTTCTCAAATTCTCCATCCCACTTACTTTAATTTAAAAAATCCCTAGATTTCTGTAGATTTGTTCCACAACAAAATAGGACTCTGTGGAAGAGCTCTGAGCATGTGCAAAAGAAAATTTGGGAGATGTGATTCAAGAAGGAATTATGCTTGCATACATCAAGATAATATTTAGATAGGTTGAGTAAGAACACAGTGATGGGAAAAGAGTGTGCAAAAGATGAGAAGGGAAGGAGATGATGGCATAAAGGATGAATTTCAAGTTTAAAGGAATAGAGGGAAGTACTTGGGCCTTTTTAGTTGCTGCTGAGTAATGAATTGCCCAGTGCTGACTCTACAAGTTTATTACTTCATGCTGAAGTAAATGAGTCACAAAGTTCTTCCCTTCTGAAGTTTGCTTTGTTCTCTTTCTCCACTTGTTTTTTCTCTTAAATTATTTTCTCTTGCTAGGTTTGCTGTGTCTCTTGTCTTCCCCAGTGGTGCCATAATGAGTGCTACTGAGTGCTTCTCTCTCCACTTTATGTCCTGAGATTGTTTTGTTATTAATTTTTTCTTCATACTGCAGCATTTCTGCTCTGTTGACTTCCTTTCCCTCTGTCTTTTCATCACATATTCTCACCCTTCTTTTTACTAAAGGAGCACACCATATTATTATACTCTTTTGATCTTCATGTTCCCTTTCTCACTTAGCTTTTTCAGCCCTTTGAGATAAAACGCTTTTTATACATATTCCCCAAATTAGAGGTAGATGCTTCTGCTCAAAATCAGGGTTCATGATAGTTCCTGCAAACCATTCTCCTAAAGGAGGAACAGAAACTGTCAGTGTAACCCTGTACTGTGTTCCTCTGAAGAGTCTGTTCCAGTTGGTTCAATGTCTCAGCCCTCCCACCTTGCAAGCTGTGGGTTTTCTGCAGAGCCTGAATAACCAGCACAGCCCCAGGCTGCATCTGCATGGCCAGCTTGGGGTGATTTTCAGTTTTGTGCCAAGGTTTGTAGCCTTGCTGTGGAGGGGCTTCTGGCATGCAGAGATAGCTGTAGCTCCATCTCAACTGCTGCTGTATGGTCCTCATACCCTCCCAAGAAAATGCAATCCTGAGAAGTGCTCCCTTGACTCCATCATTACATTACATCTTTCTGCCCATGTGAGGGAAAGCATGAGGTGTTCTTTCTCTCTTTCCCTCAACTCCCAAGGATTTCAATTTTAAGTAATGGCACCAATATTGCTGTACAGACATCAATCTCTGCGACTGACCAGGATGCTGCAGAGCTCTTTATCTGGCTGATTTTCCTGACTCTTATTGCAAGAAACTTCTGTACTGAACATAGAGTACTTTTATTTGTTGTTTATTCTGTCTCTAATGTAGTTAAGATTTTTAGATAAACTATCTAAAGTATCTTTTATATTAACATTACATCAATTTGTGATGGTGGATATAAGTCTTCTGTTCCCCTGATGCAGAAAAATGCAAAATAATTTTTACTTGACTAATTACACTTTTTTTGCATGTGTGTTTTTGTTAGGGTTTTTTTGCTGGGATTTTTTGTTTGTTTGATTTAATTTGATTCTAAAATAAAAGATCAGTTAATGAGTTAAGGAGGCTTCTGAATTTTAGTATGTGAGCTGTCTGAAAGGCCATCTGTTTCTCACTCCCCCTTAGGAAGGCTGGCTTGGGATGTATTCCCTCTAATTTCTACACTGGAAGACAGACTTTTTATATTAAGAAGTGAGTTTCTAGATATGATGACCTGAAATGTCCATGTATTAAGAGTCATCAGTTTGACTAATGGCACACCATGGCTACAGATCATCCTAAGCACCTCTTCAAAGTGTCATTTTTCCAGCTCAGTTGATTTCTGACATATCTCACTTTATCAGCCATTGGAGTGGAAATTTCATCACTCTTTTATGCTTTTTGAGTTTTTCTTAGTATTTGTTTGTAATAGGTTTTATGGGTGATTAGTTGTGCGAATTGTGAAGTTTTTTTTGGTGGACAGAAGATTTTCTTAATTTTTGCATATTTACCTAAGCTTTTTAATCTACTTGTTAACATGTATCAGTTTAATTTTGCTTTGTTCTTCTGCTATTAAGAGGCTGCTAAATATTATACCTGGTGCAGTTTGTAACTACTGCAATATTTACATTAGTTTTACCTGGTCAACAATTACAGGTACAAAGGAAATTATTATTAAATAAAAATAATGGCACTTGCAGACATGTATCTGTCAAACAGCACTACTTAGATGCTATTTTCAGCAGCTGTTGTCAATGCTGAGAATAGGCACTGTCTTAGCTCCTAGCCTGTAAAATCCTCTGCTCTTACTCAAGATAGAAGCTCAAGCCTGCTTCTTCTCCTAGAAATCTTAGGGTTCTTGTACTGCTTGTGTTTATCTAGAATCATGAAAGCAGATTTGGTCCCCATCTAAGTGTTCAGATTGTGCTTTCACCTAGGAGTCGATGTGGAAGGATCAATGATTCTTTGTAATAATGGTAATAAGAAAAACAACAATAATTCAATAGTAATGTAGGTTTATGCAGCTAGGAATACTATGATTCTTTGGAATGCCTAAGTTTTTAGATTTAGATGTTGGGAGGGAAGTTTGTGATATATAATATGTAAGTTCCTTCCCTGTCTCAGTTTTGCTGGTCTTGGGAGGGAAGAAGGGCTCTGCTCCAACAGCATGCTGCTTTCCTTGCTGCTGCTTCTCCTTGAGACTGAGATTTCCTTTGTGCTTTCTTGTATTTCAAACTGTCTTACTGTACCCCTGGAACAAAGAAATGTACAAATTTTATCTTTCCATTTCTGAACATTTTTTATTCCAGCTCTGTATATATTAATGCTCTCATTATTCTTAGAACTAATTCCAGTTTTGCTTTGTATGTTTGGAGATGTCTAAAATGGTTATAGATGTTGAAAGGGACTATAGTAGATCCATAAATCAACCCAAAGAGTGACATCATCTTTTCTATACAATTATCTTGTCATTTTGGCACCAAACATGTTTTATTTCTTACCTGTTTATTATTTCATGCTTCTGTAGATCTTTAGATATCAAAGGACATAAAATACAGAGGAATATTAGAATCACAGGCACATTGATGTTCATTGAATCATGTTTAATGCTGGGAGAAGTTTCTCCAAGTGAGAGGTGGGGAGGGAGCACTGTGTACCTTAGGCACGATTGCCATCCTGCTGCCAAACTGCAACAACCCTTTGAGGGCTCAGAGTTCAAGGTGTTGAATGAAATGCAATAGTTTTCCAGAACATTTTAAATGCCTTCAGGCATGCTAAAGTTGTACCCGGGTCTTTTGAATAACACTTTGCCTTTTTTGCATCTTACCAATTAAAAAATGTCTGTAGTACTTTTCTGTGTTGCAATGTAGAATTTAAGTATCTAGTGGTTTTTATTGAAAAAAGTTAAGTAACTGATTTATTTGGTTGTTTTGGGTTTTTTTTCACTACATTGACTTTATTTCATGTTGCAATAAGAGAAACTGATGAAAGTCTTTCCTGGTAAGTTTTAAATGCAGTGTAAGACATCAGTCAGCTTTGTCTGTGTGTGAGACATCAGTCATTGAAGCTCCTGTGGTAGCTTTGACACTCATGTGTGAATATGCCTTGTGCTCTGTTTTAGTGTTTACACTTGGTGTCTCTACAACACTTAAAGTAAAAGAAGAAATTTTGATTGTTTATTTGTTTTAATTATTAATTGCACATAACTTATCAGACTTGGTAATTAAATGTTGTGCTAAAGGGGTTAATAATGATGGCAGAGGTCTACAGTGTAGCCTGGCACATAAGGGAATGAACTCTTTGATCCCAATGACCTTTTCACAACAAGAATTGTTTCTCTGCTTCTCCTTTCCTTCTAAGTTAAGTTGAAAAAAATATTTAAGTATTAATTTTAAAGTGGGCATCTCAAGGTTTCAAGCTGTTTTTAAAATTTGGAGTGAGACTGGGAAAGTAGATTCTGAGTCTGCAGTCAGCTAAGACGTGTAGAGAGCTGGGCTGAGCATGACTGTATGAGAGCTGACATGTCAGCCATGTGATCAGTGAACACCCCCCTGTGAAATTCAGCCAGGAGCCCCCAGCACTGGAGAGATCACTGAAGAGGTCGTGGGAGACCCCAATGCCCAGTGACACAGATGAACATCCTCAGTATTTATACCTTCAAAAATATTAAACAGAAACTTGAAGTAGTGGAATGCACCAGTGAAATTTTTTTTTATTATTTTCTGCAGTTCATGCCGGCTGTTTGACATTAGCATTGCAATATAACGCATGCAGCAGTCTACAGCACGGCTGAACTGACATCCTTTTGTGAGTGTGTTAGTAGTTCAATAGATCTGTAAATATTGCTCTATGAAAATTACTTCATTTAGTTGGGGTGAAGCAACCTGATAGACCATAAATATTGACATATGGGAAAAAATTCCTTGCAGATGAAGGCAAGTGTTTTATAATACATCACAAAATAAATTTAATTCTCTTTGGTTTAAGATTTTAATCTGATTTTATAAATTAGTTGCTGTGCATTTGGCTATCCTCGCCAAGACCCTGAGATGCAACTTTAATGTTATATGAAACAGAAGAAAAAAAGGAAGTATGATGAAATTTGTGCAGCAGTGATTCATTTAAATCTGTGAAGATTTGAATGGAAATCTTGTTAGTATTTTAGTAGTGATCTTTCAAAGAAAGGAGCTGAGTAGATGTAGTAAACGACAGTTTGGTTTTTCATTAAAATAATTTTCTCAATAATTGAAAATACTTCTCTCATTTGGGTGTGAGAATTGTTTTCTAGGGAAAAAGAAGGGGTGATGAATAATAGGACAAGTAAAGATCTAGTAAAGCCATCTGCAAGTCTCCTTTTGTCACTGCTTACTTACCTTACTTAAACATTAATTCTGATATTCATTTCTGTGTTCTGCAAATGTATTTGTGTTCTCCCTTTCTGCTTGTCGGATCTCAGTAAAGAACATTTATTTATGGACAGATCTTTAAGAGAGCTTTTATTCTGTCTTCTTTTAAATATGTGTATTAATTCACTGATAAAATAAATTCAAAGACACAAGCCTGATGGCGTTGTTTCCTAAGATTTGCTGAGAGATACTATTAATTTTTTTTAAGTTAAAGGCTGCTGAAAATAATCAGGTGTTTTGTATAATGCTAGATTCAAAAAGACCACATTCTTAAAACCTAAAAGGTTTGTTTTGTTGTTACTTTAGTTTTTTTTTTCAAAACTGCCCACAAATAATCCAGTAGTCCTCATTATTCTGGCAGGATAATCACTGCTGAAGTGTCTCCATAAAGTGGTGCTGTTAAACAGCTTGCATTTTTTTAACCTTTTCATTCTTTGCCTGGAGAGGCAATAGATAATCCAGAGAAATGCTTTTTGAAGTTTTATTGAATTCATTGACTTCCGTGGGAAGCAGATCAGTACTTTTTCATGCTACAGCATAGATTAAATCTTTGAGGATTTTAGCTTGGTATTGTGCAAGTAAGAGTTTGGGTTGTTGGTTTGGCTTTTGTTGTGCTTTTTTGTTCTTGTTGTTGTTTTGGCTTTTTTTTGGTTTTGAGGTTTTTTTTGACAGTACAGAGGATTTTGGAAACTTGGATAGAAATAAGAATTATTTCTTCTTTGATGGTGGATAGTGTGTGTCAGTTTTCCCATGGTGCAGTTGAGAGACACTAGGAATTAGTGGCCCTTTAAAGTCTTGACATGCTTAGATGAAAGGGGAGATAGGCTTTATACACCACTAAAGAATTCCCACTTTTTAATAATTACGTTTAAAAATCACAATTCACTTCAGTATTAATAAAACCCGGAGTTTATAATATGTCTAGTAAACTGATTTTTCCTGGAAAGGTCTTGCATTTATTAGTAAGTCAAATGTTATAAAATCTGAGTATTTCATATAAGCTAGAAAGGTGTGCTACCTGGGCATGTAAACAGTCATAAATTTAATAAACTGTTGTGTTTTAAAAAGTTGGTTTTTTTAAATCATGTAAAAAATTTCAGTTAACCACTTAAAATTTGGAAGTATAAAAGTAGAAGATTGCTTTCTTAAATGGAAGGCTTTGGAGCTTTATCTTTGAGTCTAAACTGAGCTTCACAGAGGCCAAGAAATGCAAAAAACTTTTTGGAAAATTGTGAAACAAGATGATAAAGGACTGGCTCTTGTTCACAAATTTGAATTATGGCTCTGTAGTAAAGTAAATACTCTCTAGAAACATTTTAAAGAGTGACTAATTAGTTTGACATTAAGTGTTTAAATAAGTGAAGAGTTATAAAGCAACCTTATTTTTGCTGAAAAGAGTGCAAATGGAGTTTGCTGTTGCTTTGTGATATGTGTTGCTGTGTGATATGCTTATGCTTTCTCAGATGTTTAAAGATAAAAATTATATTCTTAACTTTATTTTAGCACTTTTCTTTAAAAAACAAAAGCAAAATTTCCAAGCTTTCTTTCTGTCAGAAATGTAGATATTTTGGTTGAGAGTAGAAATGAAACTGAGACATCTTGTTTTGAAAACTGAAGAGTCTTGTTTTGAAAAATACGTGAATAAAATATTATAGCAAAATAAATAGTAATAGAAATATTATTTTTACTGTAATATTCCATAAAAACTTGAGGTGGAAAAAAACAATTGCTGACTGTCATTTACAAATCAAATGCTTTCTTGCCTTCTAGCACAGCTTACATAAAATATACTGGCTTGGATAAACCTTCCTGCACATCACCTCTGTTCTTTATGTAGCTTGCAGTGAAATTATGTGTACATGTTCTCTGATGAGAATGATTTTCTTAGAATAGAAATTACAATAAAAATTATAGAAGCCTAGAAGTATACAAAAAGGTATAAAACCCCAAAAATTAAAACCACAAGTTTCCAAGAAGCAGAAGAAAGATGTATTTACTATTGAAGCATGTTGGTTTCTCAGAAAAAGAAAAAAACGGCTTACCTACAGACAGACCTTAGGGAACTAACATATTCCTGAAGATGAAAAACTACTATTTTCTGCTGCAATCACTCTCTGCTTTTGATCTTTTAACCTATTGTATAAAAATGAGTCGTATTGTGTTGATGTTTTTCACAAGAATTTTTCTGCTAATGTTTTAGATCTGGGTAGCTCATGCGTGGGACTTTGGCAAGTCATACAGAAGTGCTTCTCACCCATTGCTGAGCAGATCTTTCTTTCTGTTCCAGGCAGTTAGGGATCAATTACAGCAATTAGAGATCATTGTAACATATCAGTGGTTGTCTTTCTAATTTTATTATAGGTGAATGTAAGCTGAATGTAGAGAAGACTTCCAAATAAGCCGGACTGATGTGCACAGAGAAGGAATGAAGTATGGATGTGAAGGAACGTAGGCCTTATTGCTCCCTAACAAAGAGCCGACGGGACAAGGAACGTCGCTATACAAATTCTTCTGCAGAAAATGAGGAGTGCAGAGTGCCTACTCAGAAGTCTTACAGCTCCAGTGAAACCTTGAAAGCTTTTGATCATGATTCCTCTAGGTTGCTGTATGGAAACCGGGTAAAAGATTTGGTCCACAGAGAAGCAGATGAGTATACCAGACAAGGTAGGCAAGATGTTTGACTTCAGGGTGTATGACTCATTAGTTCCAAGGCATTCTTGCTGCAAAAGAGTTACTTTGCCAGTTTCATCAGTTTTGGTAATACTCTACACACATAGTATACTTCCCTCATATCTCCATAAATGTTTTACAGAGATGGGGAAGCATTGTGTACCATCTTTGGAATAAATAACATATGATGGACAGGAAGTAAATGGCCTGTGTTGGGCAGTGGGTCAGTGACAATATTGCAGAATCAAGTGTGAAGCATTCAGGCCTTACAATTTAAAAATAGACCCCCCCAAGTTATTTGGCTCATTAATAGATTGCCCAAAAGTTTGCCATTCCAGTATAGCTAAAACTGTAAATAATCTAAAAATTAATAAAAAATAAATAAATACAAGTGTTCCATGAAGGCCAAGCCCTACAAATAGATTTGTGGAAACATAGTATGTATGGATGAGCATACAAATAATTTGTTAGCTCTGTGCTTTTATATTTTAGCTTAAAAAAGCAGTAGCAGAGTGCAGCTCAGTGATTAAGGTAAATTAGTTCACAATTTGTGCATTTGGGTGTGTCGAATGATTTTTTTAGTGGTTATCTCTGATATATAACCAGATGGTAATAGGTTGCTAAAGCTTGCTGTTGAGTTTTTGAGTTCAGGACTGGAGTGACATGAGAAGTCTCAATATCCATCAAGATGCTCAAAACTTCACTAAACATAGTTCCCTTGCACCTTAGTGCAGCTGACTGTGCTTGAGCAGAGGGCTTGGACTAGATGATCTCAAGAGATCCTTTTAGATTTCAGGGATTCTGTGTGAATGAAGTCAGCAACAATTACGGTTCAGCACTTAAGCATCACTTTTGGATTCAAAACTGTAGGGTCTGGAATTGATACTTCTACATTTCCACAACTAGGCTACATAATGTAAAGAGAAAAAAAAAAAAGTTATGGAATGTGTAGAGTACAGAAGCCCAGCTATCTAAAAGGATAAAGCTCTAGGCCAAGAGCTGTGTGAACCTATGACTCAGTTTTCTGTTTGAAGCTATCTCCTATTTTATGCAGAAACAGAAGTAGATTTAGAAATCGTATTTCTGGTGAGACAGTCCTTAGTTTTAATTTTAGAATATCTAAATCATTTTCTCCATTGATGTTTTTTCTCTGTTCCATTTAGAATAACTTTACATTAAAATTAGAGCTGGGCAGATGGTGTTGACTTCTTTGCCGACTAATGTTTGCAAGGGAAATAAAAATATTTCTCTTATGCACATGTAACTGAGGCTTGCTGCTACTCTACTTTCTGCTGCTTGTTTTTGGTTTCTGTGATGTGTTGAAACTTCAGGTTATCACTGTTTTCTAGTTTTTAAGTCATTAGCCACCTTGAAATCATTACTTTAATGAGGTAAAATCAAGAGGAAGTTTTCTAACACCTGTACTGTAGGTACTGTCTTAGTACTAGGGATGAAATTATGTCAGAACAGGCACCATTTATTTAATGAATTCATAAACTGTTGCATGACTAGAATATTATTCTTTTTAAAATAGCAATAACGAACTGGAAGAAGTTATGTGGTCTGGCATGTCACATATGATGGTGCGCTGGGACTTGATTTTTATTCCTTTTCACTTTCTTCAGAAAAACACACAGTGTTTAGCTAATACCTATTGCCCAATATGCAATAAATTGCCTGTCTACAGACCTAAAATGGCAGTTTAGGATGGATAATATCCTCTTCACCTTTCAGTGGTCTCAGCACTGTCTTCTGTGCCCATTTAATTTTCCTCATTACTCTTTCAATACTTTTTGTATGGCTTATTGGCTTCCTGTACTGCAGACTGGTTTTGCCCCTTTGGGGGACTACCTGCAGGTTTGATAGGGTGAGATAATAAAGGGCTTGTTTTAGGTAATATATTCCTTTGATTCATCTTTGACTGAGAATTTACAGCTTCTGGCATTGGAAGGATTTTGTGGAAAAGGTCCTCAAGGTCATTTCAAAGATTTTTAAATAATATATAAAAGATGCTTCCCGTGAGTTATTTTTTTCCCCTCTGCCTAGAAAGAGTATTGAGATATGTGGCTTTGTTGGCAGTGTAATTGACAGCCTCCTAATTCAACAAGAAATTATTCTGTAAATAAAAAAGGCAACCTTTAATAAATACATTTAATTGGGAATTAATTAAAAAAATTAATCATGACCAGTGTTGCACTTTTTGCCATGTGTAGAACAACAATATGAAATTTCCAGTGTCAGCTGGAAAGTTACTGGAGCAGTTATGCAAGATTCTCAAGTATCTTAAATGTGAAGGAATTAAAATCATAGACTCTTCTGAGTTGGAAGTGACCCCTCAGAATCACTGAGTTCAACTCCTGGCCTTGTGGAGGACACCCCAAGAGTCACACTGTGTGCTTGAGAGTCTTGTCCAAATGCTTCTTGAGCTCTGTCAGGCTGGTGCTGTGACCACTTCCCTGGAAGCCTGTTCCAGAGCCCAACCACCCTCAGGGTGAAGAACCTTTCCCTAATATCCAGCCTCAACCTCCTCTGGCACAGCTTCAGGCCACTCCTGTGGGTCCTGTCACTGGTCACCACAGAGAAGAGATCAGTGCCTGACCCTGCACTTTCCCTCATGAGGATGCTGGAGACCACAAGGAGGCCTCCCCTCGGTCTCCTCCAGGCTGAACGGGCACAGTGACCTCAGCCTTCCCCTCAAGCCCTCCAACATCGTCACTGGCCTCCTGTGGATGCTCTCCAACAGTTTAATGTCTTTTTTACATTGTGATGCCCAGAACTGTCCCCAGCACTCGAGGTGAGGTCACCCCAGTGCAGAGCAGGGTGGGACAATCCCCTCCCTTGCCCGGCTGGCAACGCTGGGCCTGATGAAGGACATGGTTGGCCAGGGCACTGCTGAGTCACATTTAAAATGTCTGTATGTTTTTTATGCCTGATATTTTAGGGTAAATCCCTGGAAAGCTTTCTGCTAGTGAATGAGAACTGTCATGTGTCTTCTTCCTGAGTTGTTTCAGTACCCGTTTTTATTCTTTCTCTTTCCCAAAATCCAGTGGTAGGAATTTAGAATATTGCTGTTAGAGATAGGTGTGCTTTATTTTGTGGTAGCTTTATTCCATGAGATATTTTCTTGTGGAGAGGAGATTCTCCAACTGTCTGTTCCAGTCTAATGATATTTTTCCTCATGAGCTGAATTTCTGTTGCTTTAGATTAATTACATAAATAGAAATATGATCCCCAAAATATATATGTTATCATTATAATTCTCAAAACATCATTTAAAACATACTGTAAAGCATTTGAATGTGAAATTGTTGTATAACTGGGGACTATCTTGTTACTGTTGAAACCCAACTGACAGGACTAGGAGAGCAAGTAAGATGTTTTAGGAAATTGGAACTCCATCTAGTAATAAACATTAGCTGCTTCCAGTTAACATCCATGAGCGATAAGACCAGTCTCATCTTTTTCTCAAGACCCTTCACCTGTTGCAAAGATGGTTTTGTTTTAAAAATTTCAGATGATGAGTAATTAGCCTACTATTTTTAGAACTTTTAATTAGTTATATATTTTCTCTTTGTATAAACCTCACAGGACAACCATGTAAGTAGAGGCCATGAGCCTTCTTTTTCTTAAAAGTAATTTCAAGAAAGACACTCAAGTTTGTATTAATCTTTGAGAAGATACCTAATCTCATGCTTGACAATGGCTGAAGCTCCATGAAAGATTGTTTTCTTTCAAGTTGTGATATCATAGTCTCCTGTGTTATGGAAGAAGATGACACCTGTTTTCATATACTTCGAAGTATCCAGCTATACAGAGTAGCCTGATTTCAATGTTCTTTTCTGTTTGATTTAAATGTACTTCTCTAATTGAATTCAGCAATCTAAATGCTTGTAGTTAGACAGGGGCCATTGGTGAGGGGTTGAAACTAGATCATTTTTAAGGTCCCTTCCAAGCCAAACCATTCTGTGACTGATTCTATGATTGTGTATTGCATTACACCCAAGTCTCTTGCTCAATTCAAGATTAAAGCTGACAGTATAAAGTTGAATTTCTCTGTTGTGCAGAGAGAAGTTCCTGTGTTTAGAAATTTGATATCACTTCCTGTATGAAGTGATATTAAGTACGTAGGAGACTGCTATGCAAAAAATATCTGAAAGCGTGGCATGACTACAGTGTGGGTTGGAAGGACAGTATAAATACAGAAAATAGGAAGTATTTTTAAAATTGCATTGGAAAAAAAATTGAGGTAATATTTTAACAATATTAATATAATTGAAAAGAGATCATATATCAAACCTGGACTCACCATAACTGAAAAACTTTGTATTAATTTAGTAAGAAAAACACAGGCATTCAAAAACAGTTTTATTTACCATTGGATACATGTTAAAGGGAAGAGTGGACTATTAAATATCTCTCAATTAGTCATTGTTCCAATCCAAAGACTTGTAATAGCAGAACAGTGCTGTAGTGGCCCTACAGAGAGATCCATGTATCATGTCAGTGAGATTTTGCACAGGAACAGAAGCTGACCCACAAGCACGGGTGGCAGAATTCAGTGTAGATTTGTGCATGTTCATATTTTCTTACAAAATCATCAAGCACTGTTTGCAAACTGTGTAAATTGGAAAACTGAGCTGTGAGACACCTTTTTCTATTAGAAGACCTGAGGAGGTAGTGCAGATTTTGTTAAATTTTTACTTTCTGGAAGTTTTGAGTCAAATATGATTTAAACTGTGGGTAAAGTTACTTGGTCTTCTTAGATGGCAGTGAGAATGACTTGATTGTGTTTATCAATCAGAACAGTTCACTGTCAGCCAAGTCTCAAGATCAATTTCATTTCATTGCAGGAGAAACCATTCCTATGCACACTTTTGTGTCTTTACTCTTCTGGAATACTTAAGTGCCTAAATTAGATTAAATGACCTAATACCTCCTTGAAGCTGCTAGCAGAGAGGGTGAATGTACCAAATAAGTAAAGAAAACTAATTCCTTTCCTTCACAGTATGCTGGACAACTCATACCTGGGTGCTAAAAAGTAGTGCCATGTGCAGTATGTTACAGTGTGTGGATCTATCGCAGCTATTGTTCAGCTGCTATTCCCATGAAAATTAGATTTAGGTGCTAGAAAAATATCACCATTCAGCGAAAGAGGGACCTGAAACAGTGATTTATATGCTTTGACAATTTTATTTTATAACATAAGATATTAAACAGTGTCAAGGATACATTTTTAAGACCTTAGAAACCAGTACCTTAATTGCAACTACTATGCTAATGTAATATGACTCCAAAGTCTATTGCCTTAAATAGTAGCTGCCCAAAATGAATTATTTGGATAGCAAAATGTTTAATCTTTTTAGTCACCGTAAATGTCGACTGCAGGATGAAAGGATTTAAATGGTCATGTTCTTAAACCTAAAGCTTGAGTACTTTTACCTGTCTGAAGCACTGAAAGAACAGACACCTAGGAACTTTGTTTTCCTCTACCTGGGCTTTATTGATGAGCTGATTTTGCCTATTGAGTAGGCGAGTGCTTCTCACTAGAACCGAATCAGCTTGCTTTGCAAGCTAGTTATATGAAGGCATGAAATAATATATTAGTGACTTTTTGATCTCCCAATGAGCAAATTAATTACCATTCAGTGACATTGCAAGCGCCGTCTCTCAAAATCTAGGGCAGATATTAGAATTAGTGTTTTATGTTTCCTGGCTGCAGTGCAAGATGTGTCCTGATTGTCATCATGACAGATCCCTTTTTGTTATGCTAAAACATGGCCACCTGCAGTGTCTGCCTGATTTCTGTGGGTAACTTCTGTAAGCAGCATACGGTGCCAGTATGTTCTGGATAATTTTGTGGCCTTGAGCTAAGCACATAACCTTCTGCCATAGGTGTTTTTTCTTTTTTACCTTGTGTGATACAGGAATAATAACACCTATCTACCTCACAGGCATTTTGGAAAGATTAATTAGTTTATGTTTGTAAAATGCTTTGAAGATGAAAAGCACTGTAAGTGCTAAGTAGCATTATAATCTCTCATAGCTATACTGGTAACTTCTTAAAGCAACAATAAGAAGTTAATTGGTTTTCAGGTTCCAGGTGATAAGGATCTGTTGACTTTTAGAGTTATTCTATTAGCTGCAAAGTAGTACGAAGAAAAACATTTCACTTTTATTTGATTAGGAGTATATTTAGTTCATGCTCAGTGATATGCACACATGCTCTAAGGTATTCATCTAGGTGAAATTGGCCCCTTGTGGGTCATGGCCTGTAGATGAGCTACAGATCTAGAGACAAAGGGTAATTGTGATTCTCCAGGGAGAAATCAGCCTTGGTTATTGGCAGCAGACTGCTTATTCAGGCAGTTCTACACTGCCACTGCAAGTCCATAGAGTCTTGAAGACAAGAAACCTTGTCTTCAACTAGTCCAGTTGCAAAATAGGAGAATTAAGTTTTTGATCATAATGATTAAAGATTTATAAGGTGAGCAAGAGGCCTTCACGAGGATTTTCAGCCTCATGGAAAGGAAGATACTGTAGAGGGTCTGTAACAGCTCTTATATCTTTCCATAGCTCAGATACTGAGATGTATGTGCTGCTTCTGTTCGTAATAAAAACTAAACGGTGGACTGGGGAGATGAATGGATCCTGTGCATGGCTATGAAAGATGTCTTCAGTATGTTAACATCTACAGAGAGGATAAAGCTAGAAAAGTGTGCAGTTAGAGATGGGATGAGGGGAGGAAGGAAAGAGGCTGAAGAGTCCTGTCTCTCCTGTCTGTTGATTTAGTGCTTAGGGCTGAGAGTCAGGGCTGGAGGCCAAGTTGTGAGTGATTGCTCATTCCATCATCGGCAAATAAATGCATAAAGTGAAGCAGAGATGTAAAATGGGGATAATTTCTCAGAAAGTTCCTTGATGCTTTCTGAAATTAGTTTGTAAGGTGTCAACTTACGGGCTAGAGAGCTAGTACTTGGTGTTGCTGAGCTTATTAAAGCAAAAGGAGGAAATGGCAGAGCCTAGGGAACACATTTCCTTCAAGCTTTGTTTTTCTACCTTCTTTTTCTTTTTTCTTTTCTTTTTTCATACTGCTGTAAGTATTTCTGAGCGATAAATCTTTTCATGTCTTCAGCATAATGGGCATTTTGCTAGAACATCTAAATTAAAACATTGCTACACTACATTTATTATGGGGGTTCACAAAGTGGAAAGCCTTTTGGGGAATTGTGACAGGAGGTGTAAGTGATAGAGGGAATAAGTGGTTTTTCATTTCTGTAGAAATTTTTGGGTCAGTGTTCTGTGTTTTTGCTGCAGTTTAGCTACAGCAATGGTCTGAGCACTTCATTCTGTCCATACATTGAAGAGTCAATTCCCATACATGTAGAATACTTCTATATTAAATTCCACAAACTGAAATGTATGGGCAGATTCAAAGAGGCATGTTGGGTTTTTAATTTGTACCCGTTCATAGCCTGTTGAACTAATTGAGTGAGAGACATATCCCTATGGGTCCAGCCCATCTGGTCACTTGTAGTGGCAGATATGCTTTTCCCTCATGGAAAGGCATAAATAATAGTAGAGTTTTCTTACCTCCCTGTATGGAGGAATAGCAGTAAACCTGAGCTCCAGTTTGTGTGCATGTCTTCATGCTGCCTCCTTCCTCCTCTCCTTCCTTCCCCATCTCAAGCTGGATGTCATTAGCACCGTACTGGCCTTAATGTGGCAGTTCATACCTGTCAGATCTTTGTAGGCGCCTTGCAGACTGGATATCCATCATCTCTACATTGCTTACCCTTGGGTCATATTTTCTTCACATCTATCAAATTTAGGCTTTTTGTAATTCTTATTTTGTAATAAATGGATGCTCGAATGTTGATGTTTTGGTCCCAGGATCCAAAGATTATGACAGAGGCCTGAAATGCCTATACTGTCATTCTGCTCACAATCAAGATGTTATTTTCTGCTCATGGAGTTGTATTTCTTTTCTAAATCCACAAATCCTTTTTTTCCCCCCTCTTGCAGCCCATGATTAGGACAGCTGTGCTGGTTCCTCTTAATTTAGTTTGTATATTGTATAATCATAGTAATAAAATCAGGTTTTAATATAAAATCACCAAATTTGGAACCATAATGTTTTAATTATTAATTTATTTAGTGGAACATGTTTGCTTTGCAGCTTTGAATTGTGCAGTTGTGAAATTATCTTCAGCTGGCTTTAATCTTATTCTGTGGTAACTTCAGATGGGCTTGATGAACAACAGCCCTTTATCCTTATACTGGTTTAAGAAGTGCTTCTTATATTCTAGTCTGAAGATTAGGACTGTAGATCAGCCATCTCAGGCCTAACAAGGAATAAAACTATGAGTTTCCCATACTGCACAGGAGAGTCTGAATGTTTGAACCGTAATTTGGTAGACCAATGACAAGAAGATGACTGTATTTCATACACATAAAATCTTCCCTACATCTGAAAATAAAAGCTTTCCCAGGCTATTTTTTCAGTTAGTGTTTCCTTGTGATTCTGTATTAATAAAAACACATATCAAGTTTGAAGTACTTCGTTTCCCACAAATATGCAAATATATATGTGCGAATTTTTACTTTTTTTCCCAATAATTGACTTGGCTTTTGAATCTTGCATAAAGCTCTTCTATCAAGAGTATCACAACAAGTAGAGCTATCAGGGAATTCACGGTGTCTGGCACTAACCTTTTCAGAAGTCACCAAGACCATGACTTATGTCCCCAAATGCTTTTAAAAGTCCCCAAGGGATGTGAGAACTGTGATTAATGTTTTTTGAGAATAATGAGCATTTGAAAATTATATTCACACTTGGTGTGATTTAATGTATTTCAACGCTCTTTGTTATTATGTAGTTTACTGGATATATTAGAGAAGCAGCTGTCTTTCATATGAATCTTACAGCTCCACTCTAAATCAGATAATGACAAGAAAAGGAGGTTAAGATGGAAAAGTGAATAGAGGAGAAAGGTCAAGAAAAAGAGATTAAAAGGTGACAAGGAAGATGGTTGTGATGAGTGAAAAGAAAAACACAGGAATTAAGAACAGGAGGAAAATGTGATACAGTGGTTTAGGATGGTTTGAATTTCACGGATAATTTTCACAAAAGCCAAATTCAGGCTGAAGTAATAACAACAAAATACTACACCAAATCCGAAAGAAAATGTTAACATAGGGAAAGCTCATTACTTGTCAGTCTTCACTGCATTCTTACATCCTAGCAAACAGAATTCTGCACGTACAGCTTTGAAAACCCCCTTTTCCCAAATATATTGTGAAGTTTGTGTGACAGAATGGATGTATCACACCTGTTAGTCATTCTCTCTTTTGTGCAATTGCATTCTACCCACCTAACATCCTGACTTCTGGAGATAGTGTTTGTACACTCCTTGTCTGAGTTTTCTAGAGCATCTCAGGTATCTGTTTTGCAATTTTTAAAAAAATCCTTATCCTTTAATTTTCAGAAAATTTTTTATCCTACTGTACAAGTATTTCCAAGTTCTTCCTCTCAAGACATTTCCTTACAAGTGACCTCATTGTAAGTGTGAGCTCTGCATAAAGAGCTTCAATAGGAGAAATGTATCCCCTATATACAGTCTAAATAAGAAGTAAAAAGGAAGTATTTTTTCCATATCAGAGTAGTAGAAAACAGTACAGTCCTTGCAGGAACACTTTGATACCAGTGCTGCTTATACAATAAGCTTATATAATAAATGTTCTTTTATTCAGGATATATTTGCATGTAGTAATCTGCAGACAGAAAATAAAAACCAGAGAAAGATCTTTTTTCTCCATTGCTTTCTAAAGAAACAGAACTACTTTTAATTGAAAAAAAAAAATAGGATTAAGTAGCAAGTCAAGGAAATGTAAAGGAGAAGTTTGGTTCTCCTAAGGACCATGATCATTGTTTTGCATCTGTACAGCTTCTAGATGTTTCACAGTTTTACCATGTTTTGTGTAAGTAATTTTGTCATGTATTATCACATAGTGATTATAGGGAAAATGTGTTTGATTTCTGAATGCTTCAAATGTGTTCTAGGCAGGTAGAAGAAGGTAAAATACAAAGGAAGAATAGATTAGAAAGGGTAACAAGTAATGAATGATGCAGAGAGGCAGATATGCCATGAAACATTATCAAAAGCCAAACTGAATGGAATTTAAAATATTAATTTTATGTGTTTGTGACTTCTGCCTTTTTGGTACTATGTCCGTCCTATTAGGACAAAACCAAAGTCAGCAAAGACACACTATAATTCTTCTGTTTAAAAGCTATGGGAGTTGGGTGTATTTTTATGCTAACTAGGCAGGTGCTTTGGAGGCTTTTCAGATTTTTTTTCTATGGTCTATTGTTGCTAAAACCTGACTTGTCAATTTATCAGTGGTTAATGAATTAGTAAGGACAGTGCGGATGGCTGGAGATGCTGACAGATTTTCTTTTGGCAACTTTTGTTCGTTCCTTCTGTTTGATTCTTTCACCTTTTCATGGTTTTTAAGATAATATCTCTGTGTTTATATTTAGTATAGATCCAACTTAAAGCAGACACTGACAACTGAAGAACCACAGGACCTTTTCTTTTGTTTAGTAGTCCTCTTCAAAAACCCATTTCCACAGATAGCATTTCTAACTCGAAGCTTAAGTTTTTATGGAGGTCTTTGAAGGACTTCCCCAAAATAGGCCTGGGAAACAAATGTAGCACGAGTGCAGCAAGTTTCCATTTAATTGCAGCCTTCAACTTACAGCTTTATAAAGAACTACACCATTTCTGAATATGTCAAACTGTCTTATAGCAGTATTTGATTAAACTAAAAAAAACCCCTACATTTATGGATGATTATGGATGAACCTGTGTGATTCTGGCAGAAAAATATATATATATTCACATTAATTATATACTTATTATTATATACATTCTGCATACATAAATTTATTAATTACAATTAATAATAATTCTCTATATAGACATGTATGTATTGAAAGTATATTGATATCCTGATATCTATAACTGATGTAATTAAAGAGATGCACCAATCCTACATGGATCATTGCTTACACAGAAAATTGCAGCATAACAGGTAGGCATGTATGGTTCCTGTTGGCAAATGCTGTAACAGTGATTTCTGCACAAGCTTTAGGAAGTTATTTGAGAGTTTTAATTCATTAGTTTTGCTCTTGTCTGCACAAATGGAGGATGTCAGCAATCCTTACAATACCCGTAAATTGATAATCCTAGCCAGGAGAAATGCAGCATCTAATAGCTGAGTGGTAGTAAACAGTATTATTGTCAGTTTTTAAAATTTAACTTCATGGCATATCATCCCAAATAGTCCAAAACCCTCAAAGGTGTCTCCAGAACAAGTCTCATTGAAATGTTGTGCCTAATTTTGTTTCTAATTGATACTTCATACATTTTTTAAAGGGAAGGAAAAAAATACACAAAGCATTATGTTTATTGTGTACCTCCATTTTTTTCTCAGGGAATTGGTTCATACAATGGCCAAGCTGTTTTTAAGTCTTTATGAACTCTTGAGGCACTTACTGTCAGTTGGAGAAAGTGCAAATGTTGAAGTGTAAGAAACCTTTGAGTAAATACCTCACACAGAAGTCAGTCTGGAAAGATTAATTAGAAAGTCTGTGAACACAAGACAAACATCCTCACTTCATGCTTTTTTTTCTCACTGAGCTCATACAACCTTTTTCAGCTTTTAATTTGATTTCATAGTGTTGTTAATTCTCAGGTAAAAGCTCCCAACTAGTCTGCTACCCACTAGGTCTGCATCCCAGCTGTATTCAGCTTCCCCTGGATCCTGGAAGATTTCCTGTTTTCATTGTTCAAAAAGCTTAAGACGATGTAAAATTTTTCTATCACATGTGCATGATTTCCTTTGGGATTTGAATTTTTGAATTCCTACACAAATAAACATTTTATTTTTCCATGTCAGCTTCTCAGTTTAGGTTTTGTGGCTTGTTTGGGGTCTGTTTTGTTTTGGTTTTTCATTTGTGTAGGCAACTTACATGTACTACAATCCTCTTAGTGAGGCTCTTAGGAAGGCTTTAGGTCAGAAGATTATATAGCCTGATTCTAAAGCTGTTACAACATTTCTGGGCTATGTTGTAAAACTTCTGAGTGTAGTGAAAAGCTCTAATATATTGAATGGGATGAGAGGACAGTATTCAAACCTGCCCCCCTTTTCTGTTTTGGTTATGCAATGCCATTCAGTGAGGGGTTTTTTTACCATTCACAAGAGAGGGAAAAAGATATTTTACATGGAGATAGGATGTTGTAGAGTTCAAGTTAAAAATCCATGACTGGATAGGTGGTATGTTATGCCTGAGACCAAGTCTCCTACAAAGCTCCTGAAGATGTTCTGGAATGCCTCAGGTAGCTTCTCTTAAGTGGTTATGATGAAAAAAGGAGTGTGTGTGCGCAATAGTCTTTTCAGATTGCTTTGCCTGCAAAGGGCGTTTTTGCAGTGGGGGGAGCAGGGGCTGTGTGGAGCAGGTGGCTGGGGGAGCTGCAGGGTGCAGCTCTCCCTTGCTGCATCCACTGTGATTGAGGCTCAGGGGGCAGCAGCTGTGTCTGTCTGCATCCTTCCTTGAACTCATCTCAGCACCATGAGGCGGTGCGCACCGTAGCCCTAACACCTTGTCACATTGAAGTCAACAGCGGTTTTGTTACTGACTCAAGTAATCTTGTCTTTGGTCAAAATACCTAGTTCCTTTCCATTTTGCTTCTCAAAACACTCTTTTTAGAATAAGTAAGATGCTGCATGTGCAACTGTGTTTACACCTTATCTACTCCAATGTGTGTAGAGACACCTGAATGCATACACATGCACAGAGGCTTCTGTATTTGTATCTCATTTTAGGCAACTGTTTGAAAATGTTGATTCACATACTAATGTACCAAATGCATAAACCAGCATTCTAAACTGTCACCCGTAGTATATATCTACAAAAATGCAAAATAATAAGCATTTTAGACACTTTACTACTTTCAGCTCTGACCCTATTACCACTGGGCGGTTTGTTTGGCCTGTTTCGTTCACTGATTAGTTTCAGCTCTCATAAAACCCAGAAATTCACATGGCATGACAGCTTTAAAAAATTGCAAGACACTATCAGTGAGCATGATAATCCCCTTTCTTATACCCTTGACACTGTTCAGACATAGTCATAGATACTCCTTTATATTTACCTCCCCAGCTATATTTTCATTCAAATATCTATTCACAGCTGCATAATAAGTAGCTTGATTTGTACCTAATTGTAATAATTAATTTTCATTATTTATGAAAGTCATTGTCAGAATTAATTTATGGTTCTGACTGCAAAGAAACTTGCAGCAACAGCTTCAGGTGACTGAAGGAATAAAATAGTTAACCAGATCACTTTAAAACGTCATTGACCAATGCATCAACTCTTAATTTTTCAGGAATTATTTGCACTTCTGTATTCATACTTCTGCAATTATCTTTCTTTCTCATGTATAGAATTCTGTTCTTAACATATTATGAGCTTTAATTGTCTTGCTAGTATGTTTTTAGGTTAAATGACTAATTATGGAGAAATTAGGATGCCTGTCAGATTCAGAAATTGAATGTGTATCCTAATTTGTTCTCAGAGCTGTGAAATAATTGTGGGCTAGGGTGGAAAAGTATTATAGATATGCAAAGGAGCTTGCCAAGTGTCTATATATCATAAAATGTCTTAAATCTACAGACATAAAAGTAGGACGAAGACACAGCCATTAAAAAGGCAGTCATTTTTGAGTGTCGCATAATTTAGACACTCTAAGTTATTGAAGTGTCACAAGTTTATTGCACCTAATTTATTAATACAATCATTGGGATTCACTTATGTCTCCTGCTCTGCCCCAAAACAGGCTAAAAGTATGTTGAAATGCACAGACTCTGCTTCAGCAGTAAAAGTGTAAAATGCTTCTCAAAATACAGTGACATGAAATATAACAATTTTACTGCAGTACTTGCAAGTAACAGGTGGCCATGTTTCTGTTTATTTGTGTATTAAAGTAGGGCAGAGAAATCAAATTAAAACCAGGTGAATTTTGTTCCTGTTTAGCTTTTCCATTGCCACATTAGGTGACATTTGTATGGGGAAAATAGCCTCTTGCTTTGGCCTCTAAGAAGGACCAAACCCTCCCCAAAGCCAACCAAGTAAAAATCCTGACAAATACCCTGTTAAGTGCTTTTATGCTTTGAAAAAATAATTTTTCTTTTAAAAAATGAAAAGTTGATAATTTTTTTTTAATCCTTTCATGTATTGAATTGGCTTTTCTTAGTTAGGAGGTTGGTTTGTTTATTTGCTACCCAGGATCAGTTTTGATGTGTTTAAGCGTTGACAAAATACTGCTGAGGAGAGCTGGAGACAAAAGAATCCACTTGATTGTAATGCAGGTGGAGTTTTGACAAAACACCTTATGTGATATCTGAGACAATTATACACATGAAGAGTTTTTACTTTTAAATTCTTTAAAATAAAATAATTAAAACTTTCTCATCTTTTGTTATCTCTTTTTCCCCTAATCAGGACAGAATTTTACCCTAAGGCAGTTAGGAGTTTGTGAACCAGCAGCTCGTCGAGGACTGGCATTTTGTGCGGAAATGGGGCTCCCCCACAGAGGTTACTCTATCAGTGCAGGGTCAGATGCTGATACTGAAAATGAAGGAGTGATGTCTCCAGAGCATGCCATGAGACTTTGGGGCAGGGGGGTCAAATCAGGGCGCAGTTCCTGTCTGTCGAGCCGTTCCAACTCAGCCCTCACTCTGACTGATACCGAACACGAAAACAAGTCCGACAGTGAAAATGGTAAGTTCTTATACATGCCCATATATAAATTAATGTTTGTTTGCTGTTTTGGCTGACTCTCAGTAATTTTAAGTCATTAAAGAAATGGCCTTGAATTATTTACCTTCTTTGTTTTTGTTTTTTCCTCTCCTCTAACCATAAAAGTCCCTATTCAGTATCAGTCCTAACTAATGCAACCTTGGGGTGTGATGCTCTAGATGCAATTTTGAAAGAATTTCACAAAAAAAGATTAGTTCTGTATTATCTCCAGCCATGTCACCTGTAATCCTCTGGGGAACAGCTAAGTGGTGATAAAGTTGTTCCCCAGGCTAGATTGCATTGAAAAGTTTCATTGTAAACTGTTCTTCCAGACATCTTGGAGAAGTTGCAGAATCTTAGAATGGATGAGTGAACTCAAAGAATAGCTTATTAACAGGGCTCATGCGATTGAAAAAGAAATTTGATTGTGCTTTAAACTTCTTAGCTGATGAGAGCAATTGGAATTGTGGTGAAGAGGGACATGTGGCCTTTGATGTGTCTGGGGGACTGGATTACTGTGCAATTAAAATCTGCAACAAAAATCTTTGCAGCTTTGTAGAATGTGGAGTATGGCCATTGTATATTAAGTCTTAGAGTTTAAATGAAAAATAGGTTAATACAATTAACTGATTAATTTTTAAAGCTTTTCAAAGCTTTTTTACCTCCTCTTGAGGTGATGAACAGAATCTAATGTGGTGTTAAATGCTAAATGTACCAATCTTGACTTTTTATTTGCAGAAGATTTTCAGCTTTGCTAGAATTAAAACAATTCTTCTATTAACTTCATGACTTTCTATGTGAAAAATTCAAAAGAGGAATAAAGAAAAATGAGTAACAATGAAAATTAGTGATGGCTATTGCCTGCATGTCTACATGTCATTTTATTACTTTATTAAACCTGTCCGCTTGGCTGTACAAAAATTAGAGCAATTTTATTGCTATCCTCCGGCAGTGACTGTAACACATGGTGGGAAACAGCTATGTAGGTATGTATGTATGGAAATCCTTAAAAAATTAATGCACTTTTATTTTAAACTACAAGCAGTAAAGTTTACTCCTTCCTATTTATTATTTTAACTTATGTTTGACAAAGCAACATCAAAGTTGTAATTTGCTTAATTCATACATATTTTTCTGCTGGTGGCTGTTTCTACATGAAGATGCCTGTGCAAAACCACTGTCTCAAATGGGACCCTCCTTTTCTCTTGGGCTTAATGCTACATGGTACCTGAGCAGACAGCTCTCAATGTTCACAGGTGTGCTTGGAAAACTTGTTTTGAGTCAGAGGCAAGTTCTGAAAGAGGAAGACAGAAGTACTCGCCTACCACCTTTAAGCAGTGGCGTTTCTGTGTGATAATGCTTGATATTTCTTCTGTAGAGCAATCCAGAATAAGTTGTTGAGCAGTCCTGTGATTTTGAAAGGTCTGTGGTAAAACAAATTCTCTTGATCCTTTTGTAAAACCCCTGGTTCTCTTGAAAATATGTTTTTATGTATACATCCATGCACATGCTATTTCCATAGGAAGTTGTTTCTTTATGTTTCCAAAAAGGTACTGCTGACTGCTTCAGAGGTACCACAAGTTTGGTGTACTTTTCAATGAATTTTATATGTACAGTTTTTTAGAAAGGAAGTTACCTGATTACAATGTGCCAAAACGTCCTCCATCAGCTGCAAGTTAGAGTATTTTGTTTTTACATGTGTGAAAAGACTGCATATGTTAAAAAATGCATTATTCTGCAGTGGTTAAAATTGTGCAAAGAATGTCTGGTGTTTGATACAACTTCAACGAGGAGTTTAGCCACTAAAAAGGATTACAGTTGATTTATTTATTAACAGGGAGGCCAGCAGTCCAACTTAAGAATGTACTGGGACTGCTGTGAAGCTAATGAAATTTTGATGGCTTGAGAGTTCCCTAGGGTTATGAAACATCTATAACCATGGACTCTGTCATGGGTCACCATTTCAGTGGAGATGTTAAAATGGTGAAAAGCTTAATCTTCTTTGGTATTTTTTTCTCTGAATTTTTGTTTCCACTGAACATGGAAGACTTGGCTGAGAAATTACTTTTTACACGTTGTTGGAACTCAGTACGTTTAATGCTCACAGTAGAACAGAAAATATAATTTAAAGCCAGGGAAATGGTATCACCCTGGCAGGTGCAGGTGCTGTAATCAAAGGACTAAACTGCAGGTGCAAGTTTTGTTAATTTATGGCCTAAAGTTAATAGCTGTGCCAGTATACTGATAAAATCTGTCAAATCTAATAAGCTTTTGCAACCAAAGTGAGAGTTACAACAAGTCCTCTGTACTGCACCCCCCTCTGCTGCATGGGAAAGATTCCTAACTGAATTTTGATATAATTGTTTTACAGGTAAATGATTTCTATGCATCATGTTTACCTGTAAGGTAGAAGAGGAGCAACTGGTGATGAGCAAAACACAGCATCACAAATTCATACTCACCTAAAGGCATCAGTGTTTCAGCAATCCCACTGTTCACCCAGTAAAACTACTCACTGTTTAAATACTCCATTGCCATAATCAGGCCTTATTGGAGCTAATTGGATTTGTCAAGATGATGAGAACTTTGACTTATCCTATGGGTTTATGATCTCAGGATTAACAATTTGCTGGATGTACTTGTGATTTTCTTTCCTGCCAATGAGACAGGAAGAGAAGCTCAACTTCAAAATAGCATTTCCTTTCCTTTATTGTAATTATTATATATTTACTCTTCTGAAATAGTTGTGGATTGCATATCCCTCAGGAAGGCAAAACTTGCAATTCTGCTGCATAATTTCAGTAAGTAAGAAGAAACAGTTTATTGAAAATACTAACCTTTTAGGTGTCAAGATCTTTATAGTATGTTTCTGAAATCCTAAAAAAGTTACTTAAATTTTTACATAATCTCAGAAGGTTTAGAAATTTCTTTAAACAAATAATATTGCACATGATCAAGTTGCAAAATTTTAAATACACTATGAACACACTGTGACTGCCAGCAGATATTTTAATTTTTATTTGAGCAACAGAACATGTACCAAACATAGGGTTAATAGATTCTCACGTCAAAGGTTGTTTTAGGATATCGTTCAGTAACTAATTCTGAAAAGAAATATTTTCCTTTGACTTCATTCAAGTTCCATGTATGACTCTTGGCATCAAATTCTGAGAGATTTGTCATGTCAGCCTCCCTGAAGGAGGGCCTGCATCTGTTAATCTGGGCAACCAACCAGTGTCACGTACAGTATGATGTATCAGCTGGAGCACACTGAGTATACACATGCTTTTTCAGGCTTTCTTCTACATTCTCATTGCAAGTTATTTCATAAATGCTGCATCAAGAAATTTATGTTGGTAATTGTTCTAGGAGCTGCTGCTTTGAAATACAAGCCGGCTGTCTCTTACACGCTTGCCAGTAACTTTATGTTGTTAAGCTGTTCTAAGATTACTAAAGCTTGTCTTTTAAACTGGATAAATATTCCAGGAGAGTATCAGCTAGAAGTTGTAGTTAGGCTTCAAATGGCCCATTTGCTTAAAGGGTCAATATATTTTTAAGGTATCTTAGAATCCACTTCTATATTTAAATTATTTTTTAAACCCATTAAACTGCAATCCCTGACTTAATGAGACATCGGAAGGTTAATAACCAAAACATGAAAGTTAATTGAGCAAGTTATTCCAGAAGTGCAGCACCTTATTATTTATTTATATATTTATTTATTTCTCCCTGTAAAATTATATAACTCGTTTTGTTTGTACTTTTTGTGTGTTGGCCTGAAAGTCAGGCTGTGGCAATGATTCTGACTGGAAAGGTCACTCATATAAGACCTAAGTCTTTGGTCAAGTCTGTGTCGCCTTCTATTCCTCTGCAGGTAGAAGTGATGTGCTTCTGAAAAAGGGTGGGGCACTCCAGATACATGCATGCCACATAGCTGACAGTCACAAAAACTACCTGGGCACACAGAAGGTACTTCTGATGGCACTAGAATGTGAGGATTTTTTTATTTAGTGAAAAATTTGCACTGATTGGTGTTTGTTAGAAAACCAGACGAGATTAGGATGTAGCAGAATAAAAAGAATAAAGGGAGAGAGGGAGTTAAGTTCATGGCCTCAGGCAGTCACTCTGAATTGGTTAGATAAATGGTTTGAAACTTAGACCAATTTTTCATGGATACAGAAAAGTAGATATTGCTGGTAGAGTGTTTATTGCTGAGGGCTCCTATAAAGAGAAAATATCACTTTATTAGCTGCATGGGTACCTACTTGCTTCCTCTCCTTCAGACAGTTTCTGAAGATAGAATTCTGGTGAGCCTAATACTCTCTTCTCCTTCCAGAATGATGAATTTACTGGCATTCAGATCTCTGAAACCCAAGAAATACATTGGTAAAATACTTGTCAAGACATTTTAACCTGTTGTCTCTAACCCAGTTCATCTATAACATATAATGGAACTCTGCATTATTAAATAATGTACATAATTCAGGAACTAGTGTCACATGCTTTCACTCATTTAACATCTTTCTTTATGCTAAGGCACAAAACTTGATTTAAATGAGGCCTGTTGAATAGTAGCTGCACCTGCTAGCCAAATGCTGAGCCTACTGATCAAAACCAGCCACATAGCTGGTGAATTAATCCTCATCTTACTGCTATATCACCAATTACAATTTCTTCACTCTTTCCCACAGATTTCCATCTAGAAATTGTCTGCTTCTCATTAAGCATGCCAATATGTCTAAATCTTGCTTTGCTGCCAAAAAATGTCATAACCAGGAAATCAATCTGTTTTATTTTTGACAGAAGTCAGCTCTGAAATAATATTTAATATTTAACTGGCATACAAATTTTTCTTGGGTTATGGAGACATGGAACAGAAATCCATAAACAAAAGTAGTTATCTGGTTTTCTCAAATATTACAAGTTTTCTATAGTTATGCCATTTTTCAGATTTTATTATGATAGCAGTCCTGTGGATATATTTCAGTTAATCTAATTGTTAATGCAAGGGAAAATCACTTTCATAATTCCTTTGACCAGTGGTAGCCAAAAAGACAAGATCTGGGCTGACCTTTTTGCAGTAATTTTGTGTGATCTCCTGGGTTTCATAGATCTGACTGTCACTGAACTTGCTGTTAAGGAAAGGCATGAGATTCCAAAGGACCATCTTAATTATGGTGGAGTCTGGTGTAGACTACCAGGCCAGAGGATGAGGTTCTTTGGCAACACTTGGACAGATTTCCTGATGTGCAGAATTGTTAATTTTAGCAACAGCTAACACCAATAAAATTAGAATTGGGATCTTCAAGGAAAAACAAAGCAGAAAATTTCAGAGAATTCACTCTTTGCTCTTAAGCTTTCTAATGTTAAGGAGTGGCGAAAGAGGTGTTTAAAGACCAACTGTCATATCTCAGTATTTCTCAAAAAAATCTGAATTTTAAGGGGAAAAAAACATGCAGAAAAAGGAAAGAAGATCAAATTTCAGAGAAAGAGCTTATGAAGATGTTTCAGAAGGACCTTGGGGAGGTCCAGGCATACAAATAAAATTGAAACACAATCAGTAAAAAAATAGAGTTGTACAGAAATATGAATTCTAAGAAAAAGGAAAAGAGGGGTTGATTTATTATGAAGCAATGAAAGAAGACTATTGCTGATATGTTTTCCTCTGGTTGTTTTTTGTTTTCAGCATTTGCTACCTGAGTAACTGATCACAGAGCTAATATTTATACTCTTAAAGAAAGGATTAGATAAATAAATTTTGTCCTGCATTTATAGAGTGTCTACAACTTCTGGGCTTTTTATGATACATGCATGAGAAATCATTGATGATGGGTATGGTTCTTGAACATAAAAACAAACAGGACAACTCCAGAAGTGGCAAAGAGAAAGGAGGAGAAACCGTTCTTATCAGTGAGATGGCAAGCACCAGAGAAGCTTATGCTTTATAACAAACAAGAAGAGACATTCTACATCATCTCAAGGCAACTGTTCTTGTGCTTAACCAACTTCATTTTGATTTTTCCCCCATTATATTGAACTGGAGTTCCCTTGTTGCAGTTGGGACCATTGCATTGGGTAATGGAAGACCAAAGTTAGATTTGTACCTTTTGCCTTTCAGGCTCACTGAGCTTCTCCTCAATTTGTATGCTTCAGCACTCCAGTCATCATGGGAAGTCTTCACTGGATTCATTCCAATTTATCAGTGTTATACTGGCAAGCCCCAAACAGAATATTGTCATCTAGATGTGGCCTTCAGATGCTGAATAAAAGGGACTAATCACTTCCCAGGGTATGCTGGCTCCATTCTTCTGAATGCAGCCCAGTATGTGGTTAGGCTTATTGTTGAAAGGGCACACTGCTGAGCTTGTCCACGCTGACTGCCCAGGTCCTTTCTACAAAGCTGCTTTCCAGCAGGCTCCCAGCTAGTACTGTTACTGTGGATACTCTGCCTTCAGAATTCCTGAGGCTTTTTTCGGCCAATTCTTACAGCCTGTTAAGATCCCTTCAAAAGACAATCCTGCCCTGCAGTGTGCTGATCAATCTTTCCAGCTTGGTGTCATCCACAAACTTGCTAAGGGCACATTTCATCTTATTCATTCTCAACATGTTCAGTGTAGTACAGACATAAAACAACATTGTCCCAATGATGTTCCCATGAATGCCATTAATGTTGACCAAGAGTTGCGCTTTGCACTGAAAAACACTAAACTTTCAGCCTCTTCATGCAACCAGCTTTCCACAAAATGTTCTTTGCAGCTCACCCATCAGTCCATCTCTCTCCAGTTTGGCTACCAGGACACTATGGGAGACCATGTTGAAAATCTTGCTAAAGTCAAGGGAAGCAGTATCTGCTGCTTTCCTTTTGTCTGCTGAGACAATTAACTGTTCATAGAAAGCAGTCAGGTCATTTGGGTATGATTTGCCTTTGGTAAACACATGTCAGCTGTTATCATTCGCTTTCTTTTCCTGCAGGTTTATCCCAGCATAGAGGAAAGATAACTCCATCAGTATTTGTTCCATCATCTTTCCTGGGAGACTGGGGTGAGGCTGACTGCCTCAGCTTCCTCATATATTCCTTGCCCATCTTGAGGATAACATAACCTTTATCTTCTAAGGAGTCATCAGGAGCTTTCCCCCATTGCCATTACATTTCAAGGAATGAGACAGTGGCATTCCAATGACATTGGTCAGCTCTGCCAGCACCAGTGGATGCTGCAAGTTTGGGCCCCTGCTCTTTGTGTGTGTCCAGCTTGGAAAAGTGGTGCTTAACTGCTCTCACCTTCCTCTGCAGTGCAAGGGCTGTTCAACAGCCATTGAGCTTTGGCTTCCCCATCCCCATCCTGTATGGACAGGAAACATTTCTGTTTCCTCCTGGGTAGACATCACCTCAAGGTCACAGTGGTCACTGGGAAGTGCTGTTTTCTGTGGTATGTGAGGGTTTCTTCCACAAGTTTATAAAGTGTCTTTGTATACATATATAGTGCTACTGAAATAATCTGGCTGCTACACTCAGTGCTGTGCTAAGACAGAAGTGGTGTGTCTCCATGAATGCTTTGGCATTTCCCTACATTCCCAAATGTAGGGAAATGCCAGCCAGTTGGAGGCCTGGAGCAAGGTTAACAAGCACAACCAGAAGCTTGAAATACACAACACTAAAAGAGATTGGGAGAGAGCTCAGCCTGTTGCACCTAGTGTGTTCTGTTTAGATTCTGTGGTGATTACAAAGGCCACAAATGGCAAAAAGGACCAGAGGCAAGCACTTGTGCAAATAGCAAAAAGTAGAAGTTAGCTCAGAAAATGCCATTCCAAAAGTAACTCAGAGAAATAGATTACTGGGGACCATGCTGATATTTAATCATCTAATGTATTTTCCAAAGCAATTTTTAAATGCTGCTGTAGTTGCTGTTGGTCCCTGATGAAGTGGGTGCACAATAGGAATTCTTCGCTTCCTTTCTGGTTTTGTTTTTTTGTGAGTCAAGTATCTTACTCAACCCAAAAATTAGTCAGCAGGAAGAATGTTGATAAAATTAAGGAGATAAAAATGTTGTTCTGCAATTTAATATTATTACTAATATTTATACACTGATTTATTCTTATAACTGTAAATGGCTAACTTTTCATAGACTTTTTTCTCCTTATTTTAAGTTTGATATAAAAATACTGCTCTTCATTTCCCCATAACCGTATGTGTTCTTCTGGATGTGAAAGGATCTAAATGTGAGGTTGCCATAAGAGTAATGTATGGTTTTCACATCTGTAAACTGCTGATCTGCTGTTTTGATTTGGAATGTGGTTTTGATGTCCATGAAAAAATCACAGTGGTAGCAGTAAATTGTTTTAATTAATAAATTAGAAAGCAACAATTTTGCTGAATCAGTCTTATAGATGTAATTATTACTGGAATAAAAAGGAGGGGGAAAAAAAAAATCTGTCAAAGCTGTGAGATTATTTGGTTATCATTAGAAAGCAAGTTGCTCAGCTACTATTTCCCTAATTTCCTGTATGTCAATACTGGGGGGGGGCAGGGTGCAGGGGGGTGTATATACACACACAGATATTTATACACTCATCAGCTAAAACCAAATGAATGGCAGAGATAAAGTCTAAGTAATAGTGATCCTATATAAAAAGTAGGATTATTCGTATTCAGTTGTTTTGAAGGTTTTTTTAAGCTTAATCTAATTTTGATCTGAAATAAGATTTTAATTGCATTTCCTTGTATAATTATGTCATATTGAGAAATAATCTAATAATGATTTCCAGTTTAAAGTAAATATAAGGTGTGCAATTGTAAGAGTATCAATAATAATTATAGGTAACAGCCTTTGTATGCTGGTCAAATAACAGCTGGAGAAAATTTGTCAAGATTTTTTTTTCTTTTTTTTTTACAAAAAGATGCAAAAGCTTTTGAAATAGAGAGTTCTTTAACTCCTAATAAAACCATGTAAAGACTTACTTTGATGTTTTTTAGATAAAGGTTTTTTTGCTTTGATACAGATGAGAATTCAGTATAAAATTAAGTTTCAAGCTAGAACATTTTGGGGCTCGATAATATGCTGCCTGATCTGTGTGCAAAATTTAAGCTTTTTTTCTTGATTAAAGGTAAGAAAAGGATGAAGTCTCAAATCTCAGGAAAGAAGCTTGTTAAGAAGCTGTGGGTTTAATTTCTATTCCACACTCTCCCCCTCATTTTGTATACCATTTTCTTCCTAAATTATGTCAGGTGTTTAGCTATCTATTGTTTTCACCTGTAGAGAAGAAATGTGATTTTTGCTCACTGAAACCAGGAATAACAATTGTTGGGGTTTTTTGCACTTCACGTAGAAATCTTTCAGTGAAAATGCCTTTGATACCATTGTGGTTTAGTCCAGGTTTCTGTATAGTACATGGAAATTTGCAAAATTCTTACTTTGGTTTTTGTTCTCTGTTTGTTTGTTTCGTTTTTTTTAGATTTTACAATTATGAACCCACAGCATCCAGTTAGGAAGGGTGAACAATGTAAATGAATTATGGATTAAATTACAAATGTACATTTATGTTTAGTAGGTGAGTGTATCTCATAACTGCTGTAGTAACATCCATAATGGATAACAGTTTTCTCAGAGTTTGATGATTCTGTGCAGCTGCTGTGTCAGATCCATACTGCTGCTGGCCAATCCCTCCCTGGGCTACTGTGGCTGCTGACTAGGTACTGAGACAAAATATGAGCAATGTCATCTCTAGTGCAGTATTCACAATAGAAAAATAAGCTACTGACCTGGGAAACCCAGGATCTGGATTGTCAGGCCACGACAGAGCAGAGACAGACCACAGACTGTTTTTCTAGTTGACTATTTCATGGTTGCTTTTTGTCCCTGTGGTGAAATGGTGAAATAGATTCATATACATATATATATATATATATATATATGTACGTAGTCATCCTTACAACACCTTGTCTTACACAGGTTTTTGTCATAGACATAGTCTTCTTAGAGTAAACATACAGGGCTGAGGACCAGTTGTTTCTTCTTCAAATGACCTAGAAACTTTGAAGCATTTTCACAGTGAAAACATGTGCAGTCATGAGCATGGGTAAGGGAAAGTTATTCTGGTGTTTCACATCTGCCACTGAATTATTGTATGCTGGAGAGATTGATTTTCCTCCCTCCTCCCCCCCAGTCACTGGGGTTTTATTAATGTAATATTTCTATAAACGACTTTAAAGTTACAAATAAATTGCTTTGGATAAGTGCTGATGACTAATGCTATGGAGTCTCAGTCTGCACCTGTGGCAAACAGTCCAAAGAATTTAGGTTGTTTTGTTTCTCTACTAAACTTGACTTTCTTTTTGCAGTGAGTTTCACTGAACTGTGTTGGTCAGTTGTGCAGTTTGAAGAAAAGTAGCAGAAGTGAAAAAAAAGTCTAAGATACTTTGAGGCAAAATTTAGTTTTCTAAGAAGGTTTCAGAATTGTCTTTTCTTCCTGCTGTTGAAGATGAATATTGAAGTTGTCAAGATAGTTCATAATCTTTGAAGTTTTTTCGAATATCCAAAGTTTACAAGATATCTGAGTCAAAATGACTTTGAAGGAATATGGCCTTGGTTAAATAGATAGTATCCAGTCTCCTTCCATGTAGATTTAGCTAGAACCTTTCAAGCTGCTAAGTTCTTCATTGTGTGATTGCTGTATTCTCTGTAAGGAGATTTATTTAAAATTGCTTAAAAGCTGCACTCACTGGGGAATTCTGCTGCTCGTTCCCTTAACTACTTTAGCTGCAGAGAACATATGACGTCTTTTTCATTAACTGTCTTTGCTGCTTGTTTGCTTTCAGAAGAGTTCTAGGAGATTGTTATATTGTTTTGTAAACTCAATATTGCTGGATCCTGGCTGCTTATGGCAATTGAGATGAGATTAGATGCTTTTGTTAACAGGCCCCAGACTTTAAATTTATAGGGACTAGGCACCATCTGTTCTCAATTAAAGGTCCTGAGCTCTGAAATTAATTCCTTCCATTGGTCCATTAGACTCAATCTTTTGACCTGAAGTCATGATAAGGTTATATTAGCCTCTCGAGTCTTGGAAAAGTGAGGAGTTCACGCAGGGCCAGTGCTGAATATTCCCTTTAGTCCTTGTATCAGTGTAGTTAGAGGGCAGAAAGTAATGATTGTTTTTCCGTTCTACAGGTAGAGTGAGATTTTTTTTTTTTTAAATCACCCTGGAGATTGAGAGCTCACATCCTCGTTAGTTGTAATAGGACTTGCGCTTCTAAATCACTGAAGTGCTATTGAAAATCTTTCCCAGAAAAATCAAATTAATATAGAGAACGTTGACTAAATTCACAGGAAGACTTGATATAGAAGTGGGCTGAGTGTAAAAGTCCATTGTTCCAGGCTTACATTTGCTCATTAGATTAGCTGTGTTGTGCTTCAGCTGTCTTCCATTGATTCCTTCTGGGCTGCAAAAGGATGGGGATCTTACCAGAAGTCCCTGCCTTAGGATTGTTCAGCCGGTGCATTTGCTGGATTTATATCTGTCCTGTGTAGAAGTTGCAAAGAAGACATGGATGGATGGATGGACAAATGGGTTCACATTTTTGTGGTTCTAACTCTCCCCTCTTTCTCATTTGCTTTCTGTACTTTACTGAAAATTGAGGTTTTCTCTGTCAAAATACAGCAGGAGAATATGTGCAGTGGAAAGAACCAGTAGCCACGAGATTTTTAGTTTCAAAGGAAAAGCTTCAAGTATCAAATAGCTATGCTGGTTTTCTGGTAAATTTACTGGCAACTCCTGTACGCATGAAAATGTATTTTAAAGCTTTCAGGATCTGGTAGATCATCCTAGTAAACCTCTGGAATACAGTTTGTAAGAGCTGGCTCTTCAGTGTCCTGTGAGTGTTCCTGTCTTAGCCCAAAATGCAATTTATTAGAATGTTCTGGGATCTGCTGGCCATTAGCCATTGAGTAGAAATCAGCAAAGAGAGAGTTCATATGCCTATTTCTATTCCTATGCAACAATCCCCGTGACATAAAAAATACAGCTGGGTAAAAATAATTCTTTTGTCTGCTGCCTGCAATTAGGAGTTCATAAAGATTAGTAACTTGGACATTAGCTGTTTTTCAACATTACTTAAATTGGAATAATGTTGGCGTCCCCATGATACAAGGCATTATTTGTCAAGTGTGGCTTGGATGGCTCTGTGACACATATATAGATTTCAGTACTCATTTTCAGTTGTTACAAATGCTCAGATCCATTTTTGAAAAGGTAAGTTAGAATTCTTACCTTTTTCCCAAATGTAACATATCAATTAAAACTACTAATGGAACTTACCCAGAAAATACTGCTGTCCACTTTGTCAACATTAATATTTTCCTTATCCAGAGAGTAATCTTTGCACTTCTGGGATTTAGGGAACACACTTAAACTACTATAACATTATTGAAAATATGGTAACAGAGTCTGTCTACTTTGAGTTAGTAATTTGCTTTTTTAAAAGTTCATTTCTTGTTTCCTTACAAATTCTTTGTTCTTTCCAGTATCAAATGCATTGATTTTTATAAAAAAAAAGTTAATCAGCTTACCTTCATTCAGAATGGATTTTTGTTCCTCTGATCAGCTCTACACAATTGAATTTTTCATCCTCTTTTCTGAGGTATTTCAATGTTATGAAAAAAGCATTAAAGAGAATTCTGATAAATTATTCCTTTAAAAAAGATTCTACTGCAATGTACTTCTGTTGAAGCTGGAGAGTTAATTGAACTGAGAGATTTCTCTTTTGTTTTCAATGATAAAGGTATCTATGCTTGGTAAACACAGGAGACAATCTCTCATGGGGAACTGGTTTCCTACTGATTCTGGTTAATGCAGAATTTATAATATGAATTTGAAGTAACCATTTAGTTTTAATTATTTGAAAATACAGTTTTCTTTTTGATTTTAAAGTAGAATTAGTACACTTCAAGGTATGGAAAGAAATATTTCCTGGTCATAAAAAAAACCAAAAAAAGGCTTCTGAATTTTTTTTGTCATGTTGTCTGATTCTGCTTTTATTGTGGTTCTTTCTGGAACCTGTAAAAAAGCCAGACAGTGTAATATTTTTTTGTCCAAATGTGTGATTATGCTGTTTTGCCTTAAGAAACAAACAAAAAGTAAAAAACCAAATCAACAACAACAGAAAAAACCTCAATCCTTCCCCTCCCAAAAACCCACAATCTTTTTTTCCACTGTTGTTCTACTTTATTTTTCCTTGTTAAATCAAGCTGACCTAATCTTTTATGAGTTGTTTTTGTGTCTGTATTACCTCAGGCTGTGCTCTCATCAGACTTCACAAGCTAAGTGGACTTGAGTTTTGGATAGTCTGTGGAAATAATCAAAGAAAATGTACCATGCTTCTGGATGTGATGATAATGGCTCATTATGTCCATTAAATTTAGTCCTGAATCGGTGCTGAGTATTCTGCTGTGAGTTCAAGTTGGACCCGTTAGACTTTGTGTGCTGATCACTTGTAATTACTAAAGCACAACTGTTAGCTCAGCTAAACTCCAGTTCTAGTGTCTTTCATTCTGCTTATCAATTTCTTCTGAACTTTACATGTGGGAAGCCTTCAAAGCATTTGCTTTGAAGTAAGAGACACTTTAATGAAATCTTGATTTGGTCACTAATTTGCTGTATCTGCATTTGCACACTGCTTAATTTTTCTGGTTTTGTTTTTCTACTTATAAAGGAGCATCATACTGCTTATTTTCTATCAAATTTACTAACTCTACCTTTTTTTAACTTCTTGAACTTGAAGCAGTTGGGAATATTTTTGTATATATATAGATGCGTATGTGCATGAATATATATAAAATAAAAATGTATTTGCAGTAACTTCACAAAGGGCCTAACTTGTATAAATTTAGAAGTGCTTCTGAATCCTGCAAGTAATCTCGCTAAATTTCATATGATTAAAAATACCAAGGTGGGTGCAAAAACCTAGACAACTTCTGGTACTTTCAGATGAGATGCACCAATGATAAGCATTTTAAGATGCTTATGTGTGCACATTCTGAATAAATACAAATATTTTCATATGTTTTTAAAGTGTATTGTTATTGCTAATTGTTATTACTGGAAATGTGTTCTTTATCTACTTGTACTGGAGTAAAAAAAGCAGAGGTTGTGTTTCTGCCCTTTCTTCAGTTACATGCTGTAATGCTTCCATTACAGCAGAGTACATTTGAGCTGGTATTCTTGTACAGGCTTCTGCTAAATTGCTACGAACTTCTTGAATTGATTCTTTTGATTTTTGATTATATCAGTGCTCTTAGATCAAGTACTGACATTTTTCACACTCCTCTACAGTACCATTTTTACATTTTCTCTTATCTCTTGTTCAGGGCTCTTCAACCTGAGGCTTCAAATTTTATTGATTCAGTAACAGATTAATTTTCTTTTTTTGGAAAATGGGCACAAGTGTCTCCCTCTCCTGTTTTGGCGAGCTGCACATACTGCCTTTCTCAGTGTGCCTGATATTTTCTCATAGGATGCACAAATTATGAGGGAGAGGAGTTGAAATCAACTCCCTGAAACTGTCTGAACTGGTCTCATCACGTCTGAGTGAAGCAATGGCCTTTCCTCCTCTCTTCTCCCATTCCACCAGAAGCATGGGAAGAGTTTGTTATCAGGGAGACAAGCCAGATTCCATTCTTGGACAAAATGAACGTGCCACGTTATAGTCAGCCACTGATTCTTAGAAATGGAGGCAGGTGCTTGCACTTTTGGACTCATAGGTAGGTATCAGTGTGCTTCTGCACACTCAACCTCGCAGGGATATTGGATGGAGATTTGCTCTTTTCCTGGAGAGGATTAAGAAAAGGAAAACCCCTTCAAATTCCACTGGTGACAGAGGGTCCAACATGGCTTGCATTCTACCATGTGGTACTGGGGCAGCTGAAGTAGCTGCTGGCTCTAGAACATCTGCCATTACATGTGCTGGACATGTGTGTATCACTGCAGCTCATGTTTGTTCTCTCCACCAGATGAGCTGGACTGTTGTAGAGTAAGGAAATGTCTGCCCTAAATCTGGCAGTTGAAACTGTGGAGAGCAAAGCCAGGGTTAACAGTGCAGGTAGCAACCCTGTCTGGTCAGAGCACTGCCTTTCTCTGCTCTCTGCTCTGACACCATAGTAAACGTCAGCTGTAACCAGAAGTGGCTGTGGAGAAGCAGAATTCAAGAGAAAATGCTTGTGTTCATAGTACTTCCTCATTCTGAAATGTAGAATGACTTTAGCCTGTCAGGTGCCTACATTTGAAGAGTCAATAAATCCATACATTTCTTATTAGCCCTTCTCATTTTGGTGCTTCCATTCTTCAAACTCCTCTGATGCACAGCTTTTT
The DNA here is from genome assembly GCF_971803275.1 of Cyanistes caeruleus. Taxonomy (NCBI): domain Eukaryota; kingdom Metazoa; phylum Chordata; class Aves; order Passeriformes; family Paridae; genus Cyanistes; species Cyanistes caeruleus. The sequence continues at coordinate 32,987,506 of NC_141705.1, read as the reverse complement.
AACTTGCAAGACTCACTTCCTCAAGAAGTATTCCATTTGCAATTTCACTGCATGGTGTGTAACACGGGACTAAAGGAATAAAAGGATTTTCCAGACAGCTAAGCGTTACAATATTTCACTTGTGGAAATGTGCTTGAGGAGGGACCAAATCCTTATGCAGATTGACTCACACTGCCAGAATGTAAAGCATGCAGCATCAACTAGCTCAATCTCATATGAGCTGTAGCATATCAACTCATACTGTTCTAGATTATAGACTTGGTTGGAGTCATCACCAGTCAGCAGACTGGCAGCGCAAAGTGCAGTCCTGTGAATATTTATAGCTGGAGGTGTGAAATCATGCATGCATATGTATGTATTGCAGCTTTCAAGGCTTCACTCCTAACATCTACAGATTTGGCTTGAGTTTGTGTACTGACCTTCCAGGTACCACCTGAAGAGACTGATATTATGGAAATTATGGATCAGAATGATTTAATGGAGCAAGATGAAGCTTGGTGGTTGGATGCCATGGACACGTGAATATTTTGGTTTTTTCACTGGTTGTGACTGTTCACATCAAATGCACTAGATACAAGGGGAGCGATGTTGGGATGAATACTAGTTGCCTAGTCTTTCTTCCAGTTTTTGAACTTTGTCAGGCTATCCCACAAATTGTTCTGCTTCTCATTTTTATGCCTCAGTTCAGAGTACAAGTCTCAAAAAACAACACACTTTAAAGCTAAAAGGGTGAAACATTGATTCATCTCATCTTTGCTAGGAAGGAGTCTGCCTCAAAGAAGATCTTATCATATAAACTCTTATTTCCATGGATTCTGCATTTTCACAGTAGTTAAATGATGACTTAGGTGTGGCTGTTGAAGGGGTTTGTGTGGGCAGTGTGAAAGATTCATTGGCCACAGAAGAGAACACCAAATTCATAATTTCTTTTTCTGTGTTGGTTTTGTTTTTTTTCCCTAATTGTGATAGGAGTGTCCAAGTTTAGCTGGACAAGGCTGCAGAGTTTTTGGTTCAGAAAATTTAAAACACCAAAGGTATCACCAGTTACCTCTTGTGCAACTGTGTGTCGTATTTGGGGCATACTCTTCAGAGCTGAGGTCCTGTCTGATCCACTCATCTGGGCTTACCTTGAATGTCAGTGGCTTGAGCACCACCATGAGTTACCGTGCCTTGCAGATTCAGGGAATCCCTTTTCAGAAATCATGAGACTTCCTCCCTAAAGAGGATGGATTTTACAAGTGAGATTTGGAATGGAAACAAATAGAGTTTCTAGGCAGGCAGGAACTAGTTTCTCATCTCCGGTGTCTGATGGTGAAGCTCTGACACCAGGTTTCCATAGGAATCTCAAAGCAAATGGGAGACAGCTAACCTGTGGAGTACTGTGCGTGTGCTCGGTACTTTTTTCCTAGAGCTTTCATTTCCTAAGTAACATATATGGCTAAATTAAATGTGAAGACAATGGACTTTTTTATTCCACTTCAGGTCTTACTGCTTTCCCTGGCAAAATGCAATTAAAATCAGTAAGCATATAGATAGATTTGAAATACATCAGTTTAAAGCCTTTGTGCTGAAGAACTTGCAGCTAAAAGTTTTTAAAGTAGGCAATAGACTATTAAAAGTCCAAACAAAGTGCTGACTAAATTCATTCAGAAACTAAATTATTCAGCAGTATCCAATACACATTGTCATAGCATGAATTTATAAATACCTACTCTTCTTGGGAGCATTTTGTGTAATTGCTATAACTCGAATAGTAGGAACTAGATTGTTCAATCACTTCAAACTGATCTGCAGTATCTGCAGAAATTGGATATGCATGCCTTCAACTTGCTGGCTTGTCTCAGGTGGGAAAAAAGTATTCACATATGTTAATGTGATTATATGCAGAAAACTATTCAGTTCTGTAGTCTATATGACTTTCATGATGTTCACATGATAGCACACTTCACAGAAGCACAAAAAAGGATTCTAAGATCTCGGTAATTCCTGAAGGGTATTTAAAAATTAGTATCTACACCTTGTTTTATTCGAAGACCTGTAATAGATTTATCTAGTCTTTTAGAACATTATTCACATATTATACTAATATATTTAAGGAATTTTAGTTGAAAAAGCTTTAGCTATAGAAAGCATTTTGATGTGTCTGGATTTATTAAAAACTCAATATTGAGGAATGCATCTAGGAGTAAAAAAGTTAGCGAAGCACTCCCCTGTGCTGTGATTAATTTGTATATTATCAAGGTCTTTATTATGAATGCAGTTCCTAATGTAGGCCTGTAATAAACAGAGTGTAATTGAATTTTCAATATTTTGCCATCAGGGAGTAATTTTCTTACTAGACCTCTGCTCCATCTTCTGGCTAATTGTCAGCAGTTACTCAGTATTACTGCATTAATGTCACCAAACTGTGAAAACAGAGGTTACCTGCTTCCATTACGTTAAAGGATGTGTGGTTCTAACCCTTGCCTATTTACTGATTTTGATTAGTGTGCCATTATCACTTGCACCTTTATTAACATCATGAACTTCTTTGAAATTACAGCCTTGGAGACAAACCAAACTTCTCATAAATTTGTCTTCATATAAGGTTTCAATCAAGTATTTTAAGTATTCCACTTAGCAAAAGCAGAAGCAACCACAGCATTGTGATTGGACTCTTACGATCCTAAAGGTCTCTTACAACCTAAATGATTCAATGATGAGAATTTTCAGATGCACTAGTGAGAACAGCCCTTTTATGTAGCACATGAGTGAGTTTTCACTTCCATTACATGTTGTGTTACACCGCAAACAAAAACAAACAACAAAATTTTGTTTGGAACAACAAAATTACAGACTGCTGTATATGCAGAGGAAAGGTGAACAGTCTACCAGTGAAACAATCAAGGGCTAAGGTTTTGTGGAGAGGTGGGTTTCACTCCTGGTCAATATTTTCGTGGAGGTCTTTGAATGTTTGGAGTAGTTTTATTAACTTTTGCTTGCAGTGCCAGGCTAGGAGGAGCCACAAACACTTGGCTGGAAGGGATAAGCATTGCAGTCTTCATATACTGGGCTTGTGAGCATGAAACTGTAGTAAATAAACTGCAATTCAATTTTGAAGTAGCAATAATTAAGTCACACTTTCAGGATGGGAGAACCACTTGACTGGCAGATGTTCTGTAGGAAAGAAACTAAGTACTGCAAGGGATTGTTCATAGATGTGAATCCACAAAGTAATTTTTTGAAGGGAAAGGAAAAAAAATTTTTGGGATGCAAGCCTGAGTGTCATATGAAATAATTACAGAGCAATTCCTTCTGCATCTCTCAGCACTTGTAAGGCCTCACCTATAGGGCCACTATGGGTCACAAACTAATAAATTTTGGACCCAAGACATCAGAAAAGTAACAGAATAAGCTTAAATCAAAAGTGCAGAGTATTTCCTCTGAAGAAACAATGGCCTAACTGCTGGACTTTTTCAAAATAAAGGAAACTGGTGGAAAAAATCTTTGCTTTTCCTGGAACCTATGAGGCTGATGGTAAGGGGCAGGGAACAACAGTGTGGGTCATTCTGTCAGCAGGTCAAGAAATAATGTGCTGATTGTTGCAAGAGAGATGTTGCTTGGGCGTTAGGGTAGCTAAGCACTGTTTGAGATGTCTTGGGAAGACTGTGAAATCTGTCTCCCAGAGGTTTTCAGACCAGGTTAGGGTTATATTAAGAATGGATAATTCTTCTCACTGTCTTGTTCATTCCTGTGAATCTTATCCCTACAGATTTCTATAAACAATGTGTAAAAAAAAGTCATGTTTAGAAAGCTGACAGAAGTAAAACGTCTAGCATCTTCCACCTGTCTTGGTTAGCTGCTCTTAAAATAGTGTTTAATAACAATGCATATCTGTTATTTTTAACACTTTCACAAGCTGGACTGTTGAGAATTGTTTTGATAATTTATTTATTTTCTCAAACACCTGCTGGTTTGAGAATTTGCCAGGTTACTTGGCATCCAAGTGCTGTATTTTAGATTCCAGCCCAAACTTCTATATTAACATGAGAAAAAAATAATCTCAGACCAACAAATCTTTTTTTTACAAGATTCTGCTGGCAAATATGCAAATGTTGTGAAGTGTATTTATAAATGAGCATCAGTGTACAGTTAGGCAAAATCAGTAACTTTCCTCCCACTTCCTTCGTTGTAGGGGGAAACACATGAAAATGTGAAGACAGAGAAAGTGCTAGAGCAGGAATTGCTACCTATACTAAGCTCTCTTTCCCAGTACTATACCCCAGTGTAATCTCTTTCCACTGCTTTTTCAAGCCAACCACCATTCAGAAATACTATAGTGGGCCAGGAGAAGTGAGATGAGTGCTGAGAAAACAGGGCATAAGCAATGGAAGAGAGAGAATTCATTGGAAATGCTGCTGGGTGGTTTGGACCGTTGATGAAATGGGGGCTGATACTTATGCTTGAAGATGTAAATGGATTTAAAGCTCAGGTAGGAGAAGTTTTAAGTATGCACAGTCTTTGAGAAAAGGAAGAAACTCAGGCATGTTTGTAAGATGAGAAAGCTGACAATTCTCTTTCTAATGAAGAATTGGAATAATAACTTCACATGCAATTGATCGGCAATATTATATGATGGTATAGTTGTTAGTCACGTATAAAAAATTAACTTACATAAGACATGGCCTCAGTAGCTGGATCATAGCTAGTAATATCCTTAGAAATGTGTCCAAGGTAATTTTGAAGGTCAGAATTAAGGTACAGAGGCCACAATCTATCTCCTTGTCATCCATTAAGAATTACTTGCACTTTGTTATTTAATATAATCAATATAATTGTAAAACATGCAGCTGAAATTCTATATACTATAATGTAATTGTACCTGAGCTCTTCTTCCAGCAAAAAGAATCTGCATGCTTTTGATTCTTTCAGGTTACTATGCAAAGAATATTTGCCCTGAAAAGACATTATAATAGCTCTATAGCATTCAGATGCCTCCTGGAAAGCTTGTAAAAAGTTCAAAGTGAGGAAATGCCTTCATTTCCCCCTGGTGTCTTTTGGCATGAGCACTAGGACTTTGCTTTTATCAGACCTGTCAGGTCTCATGATTTCAGTGGGAGACTGATTACCTCAGAATGGTTTCTCTGCCATTGCTTTTGTATCCCCTGTACAAGAAAATAGTGCTGGAACGTCTTTTGGTGCTGTAATGCCTTGGCTGATGCCTACCTTTGATGGATAGGCTCCTATAACAGTCTTACAGCAAGTGAAAAGCCCTTGAAATGGTGTGATCCTCTACTTTGGCCTTGCATTGCCATTCCTCTCTCCTTGTTATGTTACTGTAATCTACCTTGTATAAAAGCTGGCATGTTTCATGAGTTTCATCTTTTGGATTGCTTTAACTTTATAAATCCTCTTTCCAAATTTCCATATTGACAAACATAGCTTTTCTGTTTCACACCTTTTATCGGTGAGTTTTGAAGTGTTTCTAAACCCTTTTTTTTTTAAGGTGTCGCAATTCATCAGCATTTCTACAAAGCAGGTGATGGTGTGGCCCTTCTTCAGATGTGCTGCAGAAATGTAAATAGGGGGTTACAAATTGGGCCAGGCACTTGTTATAGGGAAAGCAAGTATATATGAAGTTAAAAGTATCATATCTTTTAGCTAAGGAGTTAAGAATTGCTTGTCAAGTAGTTCACAGGCAGGTAGAAGGCACATGTGAAGATAAATGTGAAGATTTTAGTATCTGGTTCTTAGATAAAATGTGCTGGCTGTGTAAAAAATGGGAAGTGATCTATTTCAGTTGAGATCTATCCACTTATCACCAATAAGGAAAAAAAAAAAAACAAAAACCGGAAAAAATCAATGCAAGGTTTTGAGGTACATTGCTACAGCTCCTCAGCAGCAGGGTGGTTTTGGTGGCTAGTAGGTAGACAATAATTGGACTGAAAATTGGGCAGTGAGGTCATTTACGATGACAACACATAGAGTGAGAATTACTGCTTTGGTTTTAAGTGTACAGTATAGCTTTTGAGGCAGATGTAAATTGGAAGAAAAATTTGCAAGTGGTCAGAGGCTTAAAGTGGCTCTTGTTTTGCCAGCCTGGTTCAGTTCCATGAATGGGGGAAATGTCAAATCTGCTGGGAGTTTCTGGAAACTCTCAAACTATAATTATATCCTTGAAATGAATTTGCCTAGCTCCTGTTGAAATAACAAGGACATGCAAATATCAGTTTGAGATTTAGAAGTGTGCTGTGTTTTTTGCTTTTCAGGTGGATAATGAGTCTCTTTTGGCCCATAGGGTGAGAATACCATGATATATAGCATAGAGCAGACAAGATCAATCTAGGAGTGAGGTGCAGGTCGGGGGAATAGCTGAGCTCCTCAGGGCCAATGCTTTATAATTTAGGTCTGCTGTGCATAAGGGATGTGACAAAACCCCAGTTAAGAACTCAAAATGTAAAGTTGGGCAGTTAAGTGAATACATTTTTTCCCAACGTCACTTAAAGCTGCTACAAATTTAGCGCACAATATGTACTTGGTATTCAGCTTCTGGAGCAGGAAGTGTATCTCAAAAATTGTCAGTAAAATGTGGAAAAAACCAATTCTATAACAAATAATCTTACCTAATGAAAGCATAAACTGCTCTTAGCTTGTCATTTTTGAGGCTGGAGAAGGTATATGGAGAAAATACAATATCTTGAGAAATTACATCTATCTGTTTCCATATATTGTTATAAACATACAAATAGGTATTGTGCATTTCTTGATTGCCTTAAGAAATAGTGTTATTAAAGCAGTAGTGAAACCACCTTGATAATATTAAAAAATATTTAATGATTTTATTATGAAAAATAATAAAAGCAGCTCTGACTGGTTTATCTGTCTCCTTTATTCTTTCTCTTTAGGAATATGTGTTTCCTTTGGTTTTAATAGTCTGTGTTTTCTTTGGTTTTAAGCTGTAAGATGTCGGTAAAGATGATGTGTGTTTGAAACCACTTGCAGTTTTTGCATTGCTTTTTCCCCCTCTTTTTAAATACCATCTCATTCTCTCACAGCATTCCTGAATTGTGCGGTTTTATGGATTCCTTGTCTATATTAGCACAGTACCTCTGATAGGTGTTTTTGTTTAATATGCTTAACTAACGCTTTCCAAATGCACTGAAGCAGATGGATGTAATCTGTTTGAATTAAAGGATCAGTATACGTGGGATTCGTGTCCCAGATTTCTCAGAGTTCTCTGTAAATTTTGTCTTCTTCAGCAGATCTTGTTAGAAGATCCCAAAAACACACCCTTTTTTTTACTTTTTTAATTAGTTTTGTCTTTTCTGTGAGTATTCAATGAACTGTAACTTTTATATGCTCCATCCTTACCACAAAAAAATAGAATAATGATCTTTTGGTCATTGGATTATTAGATTTATGCCAGCTGGTTTGGGGTTTTCTTCCTTTTAGCTATTGCTGTATTGTTTTGTGATACTTCAAAACAAAAAATCAGTGATTTCTTTGTTTTCACATCCAGAAGTACTTCATAAGCATAAGTTCTTCATGTGTTAATGTCAATCTTTTTTGGCAAAATTAGCTCAGGGAGAATTTGTCTGATTGGAATCTATGTATTCATGATCAATGGAGAGGAACTCTAGAATGTGGATCAAGTATTTTGGGGCAGATGTAGATGCCAAGGTTGATTTTAGGTGAAATGTTTCTAACTCTGTGTGTGTGTCTTTGACTGTAGAGGAAGCATTAAAAAACATTATACCTGAATTTAGTTGTGTGTCTGGACCAGGATCTTAAATAATTTTAGAGGAAATATGCTTTTTCTTTGTTTCATTTTCCTAGTGAAAACTGTACTCTTTTTCTTAAATGTTCCTCCACAGGTTGGTTTGGATGTGATGTTCAGAAATTACACTAGAGAAGTTGGATAAATCTGTTTTTAACAAAGTGCAGCAAAACCAAAGAAATCAACCACAACCCTCCTCCCTTACAGCAACCACCACTGACAAAATCTGAAAAAGCTGTGGAGCAAAGAAAGGGTTAAAGGTAGTACTGATACTGAAGGGAACATGTATATTTTGCAGCAAAAATATTATTGAAGTGTAATTGTTCCAAAAACTGAAAATAGCAAAAAATTAACAGAAATTCATATGTACTGTAATTCCAGCAGGGATTACTTCAAAGAAAGTCATTCATTTGAAGTCTTAAGACTTGTAGTGGTTAGAAGGTGTGGTCTGCTGTCTTTCATATGCTATTTGTAATGTTGACAGCCTTCCAAATAGAATTAAATGTAGTTTTGTAAGTGATAGAATAGAATTGTTGTGGTGTTCAGTAAAAATTGGGAGACCAATAGAGAGAGCTCTTATATCTGTGTACAAAGTTATTAGAGCAGTATTTCTAATCAACTTGTTTTCTACCACTTGTGTAATGTAAGATACTAAACATTGTTGGAAATGTTATTGTAGCCATTTCCTTATAAGAGGATGATTTGGAGCTGGACATGGATCTTCACCTGTACAAGTCCATGTGCTGCTGGCACCTTTGGCATGTGACATGCTTCTTTCTGCTCTGGTTGTAATTGCCAAGCAATTGAAATTTGGAACCCTGTGAATCATGTCCAAGCTAAGAAAGAACAGTTGTGGGGGGTGACTGTGGTATGGCCAATGACTTTTCAGTTTTTTAGGTCTGAGAGCCCTTTCTGAAAAGCCAGTATTATAATCAATATTTATTTTCCCATTGCACAATATTAAGCAATAGGCAGGAGTCAGGACCATTGCAAATATAAAACATTAATTTGATTTTCACTTGTTTTGCTTTAAAGTATGTTTCTAGCTTGTTTGCCTTTTTTTTTTTGCCATTTCTTCTGATGATGTTTCACAAACATATCCTCCATTCCATGTCATACACATAGTTTTTACTTTGGTACGTTAAGATCCTAAATGGTTGTTTATTATGTTCCTCACTATAGTAGCCATCAAACCCAGGCTATTGTTCTTTTAATAAAATCATTCTTTTAATAAAATAAGAGAATTGGTTTGGTTGTTCTACTAACAAAAGAGTTAAGAAAATGCTTCCACAGGCAATGCAAGATAGATTTTTAAAACAAGCCGACAACCCAAATAAGTTTCTAGGCTTTCCGTTGTCACTGCAAAACCTCTGACTGCTATAATTTTAAATTATTCACCTTAGCAACTAATACCTGATGTGCTGAAGTGTGAAAATATGAAATGCGAAGAAACGCAAACAAATACATACATGCATATGTTAGTTCAGCAGAAAGAGTGCCAACATAGTGCATGTGTGTCATTAGGAACAAATCTAGGTATTTCTGCAGATGCAGGGAGCTGTAGTTAATTTTCTATCAGAAGGTGACTGTTTAAAGGTCATTTCCCAAAGCATAAGTCAGATTCTTTGGGGATGTATCCTTTAGCTTCATCTAATGTTTCATTGACTGGATAAGCATTAAACTCGGTGAGAATGACAGGCTGGAGTAAGTGGATCCCAGGTGGGCCTTGGGATCTGCAGAGGCAGCTGTTCCCCAGCTCCGATAACTCTTTCAGATTTGCAGAACCTTTTGCATCTGACATGGCCTGCAAGGCCTTTGTATTGCCCAGCGTTGATGTTTTAAAGGAGAATGGCTTCATAATTTATTAACTGCTACATTTCCTTTGGGCTTTATCTGTGTGATGCTGTTGAGTCACTGAGATGTGTAAATAATAGAAGTCAACAGAAACACATTTTTTAAGAAAGGCAAAGCTTTTAAACTTCTTTTTTTCTTCCCCTTTTTTTTAATTCTCTAAGGAATCCTCTGAGACTTTATTGCTGTTTTTTCTGTCATAACCAGGTAAAAAAGTTCTGCATCTTAGATCTGGGCTGAAACATATTTTGAGCTTGTTAACATCATGTCCTCCTCAAAATAATGATAATTAAAAGTATAATGAGGTACATATTTTCCTATTTATACACATTTTAAGCTAGTGATGTCTTTTCAACCTACTACCAGTATCAGTCTTTTTTAATGTCTATCTCAGCTTGTAGTGTGTACATTTAACAGTTCTTTCCCTTCATGAAGGGAAATTCATGAAACATTCTTGTCCATTACCTGTACCTTTGTAATATGTTAGTATAGGTTTTTGCCAAGTTTTTTAGCCCAAAGGCAAGCTGCTCCACAAATCTAGAAAAACATGATGAAGAAACCATAATACTTCTTCAGCATTTCTTGGCTAAGAGAAATAAAAATCTGACTTCTGGTTCCCTGAATAAATACAGTAAGAAATGCCTAGAAACATTGCGTTTTGATACTTGCTTCTTTGATCCTTCCTGTCCACTTCTGGAAAATCAAAGCATAATGCAGTCTTATACATGCATACAGATCTATATCCATTTAAATATCATTTAAATATCTGTATTTTCTGATCCACATTTAAGACTCATGTCACAGAATTACAGAATACTTGATATTACTATTTTCAGTAGTACTACTCTCACAAGATCAAGTAGTACAATAGTGAATTTGGATCTTTGCAATATTTATTGGTCAGATACAAAACCAGTATAGTGCTTTATTTAAAAGACGCCCCTAATATATTTGTTTAGATATGTAACATTAAAAAACCCCCAAAACTAGAGGTATGAGAGTCTAAATAGAGTTTTATGTCATTCTTTATCCATATGTTTAAAAAAAGAATTACCAGCTAGAAACTTTTATAATGTTCAGTGCCTCCTCTCTTCTTTTCTATCAAGACTCCACTTAAACTTTGTGGAGGCACCAAGAGGTATTGGGAAGCAAGGTAAAAATTCTCCTAAAGAAGAAGCAAAAGAAATGGGCTTTTTAGGTTCGTTACAGTCAGTCAAAGAATTTCTGTATGCCGGAAAATATGTGGTAGAATAAAAGGCTAGAAGTTAATCCTGATATGACAGAGTTTTCCAACTCCAGCTGGTGCAGTCACTCTCTAGCTCTGTGTCCCTAAGTTTGGGGACAATGCTGTGCAGATTTTCACATGCTACAATGCTACTTTTATTTCTGTGAAAACACCAATGCTTCATTACTAAAAAAAAGCTGAGATAATGATTATGGGGCACTTGCAGACTTCATGATGATTTGAGAATCAGGATATGATAACATGAATTGTTTTTCATTTGTTCAGCAGCATTCAGGCTCCGTGGAGGCTGAGAGCATTGTGAAAGCTTTTCATATCTGAAAAATAGTAGACCAAACCTGATAAGTATCAACATTGAACAGAACTGGTTACTCACGTAAAGAATGATACATCCTTCTCTTTAGATCGAGCAAGTGAACCACTTGTGCCATTGAGAGGCATTCAAAATTCCTCTGCAGAGGCTTGGGTGTTCTGGTGGAGGTTTGATGTGTAGCTCCAAAAAGAAAAGGGGCTCTGTGAAATGACTGTTTCTGACTCAACTGCTGGGAGCTTTATTTGTGCTTACAGTTCTGATTAGTAATGGCAGTGCTCATTTATAAACCTTTGGTCTTGCAAAGTTAACATAGCTTTGGATTACTGAATTGTGTATTAGTCTGTCCTGGACTTGCATATAAGTTAACAAAATCAGGTAGCTTTAAGTAAATATTTAAGTCCACTCTTCATTGCTTTCCCAAAGGAGTTCTCAGTGGTGTTGCACTGATGCAGCTGAGAGAATTCACCTGAAAGAACAGATCTGGTTTAGATCCAGGAAGAATTTGTAGCATTGGCAACTATAAGAGATTTTATTCTTTGTAAAGGCAACAAATCCTGCATTGAAATTAATGAAGAGTTTAAATATGCATCTTCAAACCAAAATAATCTTTTTTTTTTAAACTCACATTAGATTACTTTGGGTTTCCACAATTTTCAGAATTATAATTGGCTTCACAAAGACCAAACAAAAATCTTTAAAAGAGATCATTACTCATTAACGTAGTTTTTATTTGTGTTCAAAACTTAACAACTTTTTCCTTTGTGAATGAAGTTTACAAACCAGCATTTTTAAAATAGATTTCCAACACTCTTAGAACAAACATCACTTCAGAGGAGATTCCTCATATAAGCGTAAGTCTCATACTGCCTATCCCCAAAGCCAAATAGAAACCTGGCTAATAGAAACACAATAGGAAAAACAGAAACAAATAGAAACACAGTTAAAGATCTCAATCATTTGAGAAACTGAAGCAATTTTTAGCTTAAGGCAAGTTTTTGGTTTGCCTCTCATAAAGAAAACAGCAGTTACTAATTCTTTCATATTTGAAATAAATAAGTAATTTTAATATATGTTAAAATGGAATGACGTGCATACACAGTAGAGAGTGAACTATAAGAGAAACTGCTGGCTGATCACAGATTAGCTTGCCCAGGTAATTCTTGGACAGACAAAAAAAAAGGATGGAAATAGTGAATGTTTGCTGTTCAGACATGTTCTGGTGGGCAAAAAACCACCCTAAAAAATGACAGTACTTTATTTAGACTGCAAGTCAAAGCTGCTTCAGCAGCTTTGCTACTTTAAAAGTACTGTTTTACTAAATAAAGTACATATTTATATTTTGTAAGTGTTTGTAAGCTAAACCCACCACAATGTTGTTAATCAATCTCACCTTATTCAGTAGAAGACTTGCATTAATTTACTAGACTTTAGATCATATTCCTGTCTTGGTGTTGCTTAACAGAACCACTTAGAAGGTGATAATTATGGAAAAAATATTATAGGAATAGAATATACTTTTCTTTAAGAAACTATTTTTTCTCCACCTACAGATTATTAGTATGAATAATGAAACACCTGAGCAGTCATTAAAAATTAGCATTAACTAACTAGTATGTTATACCTGGATATGTCTACATACCAGTCTCATTGTCTCTTGTGAGAGTGATCAATATACACTGAATAACATAATTTGTTCCCTTCTTATTTATGTTGCAGTAACGCAATACTATAAACCAGAGAAGTTGTTTTGTCGTTTTTAATAACATTCTGTCTTGCTTTAGGCACGCTTAATTCTGTTTATTTCTGATCCATTGATCTGGGCAGAAATGAAATATACTTATGAAAAAGAAAGGTTTCATCTTAATCACTCAAGCACAACCATCTCTGGACCACTCAGCTTTCCCATTCTACTACCACATCAGTTTTAGTCAGATAAAAAAATTAATTAGTTCAGTGCACAAGAATTACTATGAGAGAAAAACAGAATTGTAAAAATCCAAATTTAGAAATAATGATTGAGATGTGCTTTTGTGAATTTTTATAAATTATTTAAATTAATCTACAAAGACAGAGTGGCTGGAATACCTGCAGTAAAGTGCACACACCAGACTTTTTGTGACTAGTTTAATGTTAAGAGATCTTAGAATGTTTCCCTGATGAGATTGGTTGGAATTTGTGTCTTACGCATGCTAATAAATACTGCTGGCACCTTATAAATAAAGAGCAATAGTCTCAGTCAAGAAAAGCATTGCCCCTAAGCAGGGATGCTAATTTACAAACTCCAATTAGATACCATGAAATAAATGGACAGAAAATTGTCCTTAAAGTCAAGCATGGCTGTATTTTCTCTCATGATTTGGGAGATTTACTCTTAGCAGGTAAATCGGTGATAATCATTGTTAATTGTTTTCTGTGTGTCTCCCACTATGTTGTCATGGGCTATTTGCTAGTTTATGAGTTTAGCTAGTGCTACCACATCAACCTTAGCACATACCTTCAAAAATTCTTTGGTTATGACAGAAGACATGAGCAAAAGATTCGGGTGATTGCTGTGGTCTTAATGGCCTTCAGCTCTATCAGTCTTGGTATCACTATGTGCTTATTGTATTGATTATTTTTTTCTTTTGCAAGGAAACAAAAGAAAAAAATTACTTAATTTTTAAAAAATAATAATTCATTCATCAATAGTAATAATTAATATTGAGAATTAATATTTAGTTGCAATTGTTTGTATTAATGATTCATTATAGTGGTTGATATTGTATTGATTAATTAATAATAATTACATTTCTTTTGAAAAATAAATTGTAAAATAATCTCTTAGCATGTCTTAAAAGTGCATCAATCTGTGATGGGGTTTTTGGGCTGACCAGATTTTCAGAGTATTTTATTTGCGTTTTGTTGATTAGCAAAAGCTTTATTTCTAGTCACCTTGCCACTGTTGTTTAGAAATGTGTTTTTGAAAATGGAATTGATTTTTTATTAAGAAGCCTTTACTTTCAGCTATGGATAAGCCAAATTGACACACAATATTCTTAAAGCATATGCAGCGGATTGTCTGAATTGCTAAGCTGTCTTCTCAGGTACTTTGCTAATGTGGCATTGATCAATCTACAGCTCCCAAACTGTAGAGAAGTGATAGCAGTATTGGATACAGATGCACCACGGGCCAGAAAGATAAATTGTTTGGGTTGTCTTTTTGCAACTTAAGGTCACAATTCATTCATCTTGTTACTTTTCTGTATCCCTTTAGTGGCTTCAATTGCAGGATTAAATATTGAATGGTGGCAGATCATTCAATATATGGCTCTTCTACTTTGGCATTAGAAGGCTTTTCATGCTTAAAATGGAACATTGTGCACACAGAATGCCAAAGGTAGCCGTGCCGATGATCTATTCTGTAAGATTAATCCCACAACAACATTATCAGGCAATTCTTAACACATCGATTTATTCCTGATATGACACTTCTGAAACAAATGGATAAATGCTTGGCATATACTCAGCATCCTAGCAGGGAGAATGTGGAATTGAACCCTCTACTGAAAAGATCCATATTTAAAATTAACCCCTTAAATGCTTAGTTAGGAAAATTTTAGTCTGAAATTCATGGCCACTCATGCAAAGATGGTCTGTAAGAATCAAGAACAAAGTAAGAGAGAGGATTCTTCCCCAGAGACCAGATCAGGGTCTGCAGAATTGCCACACACCTTGTGTACAGTAATAGTTGTGCCATTGTACGTTTCAAATAGAGAAATGCTTCATGTTTCATGTTTTAGTGCCTCTGGCTTCCCTCAGAAAGGCTCCTCTCTGCCCCCCTGCCAGGCTCTCTCTGAATCCCCCAGGAAGGTGCAAAATCCTTTGCAGACCTTTGCCACACAGCTCTCCTCTTACAGCTGGTGAGCAAGGGCAGGCTTTGCAAGGCTTTTCTTTAATTTTCTGCACTGGTGAAAAGAGCAAGAGAATTTTGCCTGCAATGATTGTTACCTATACAAACTGCATAAACACCTCCTGTGCCTTCAAAGACTATTACATATGGAATGTGAAAAGCAGCACAGCTGTTGAAGGTGGGTGCATTTGCAGGTTTTCCAACTAGTATTACAATTGTAGTACAAACCACCTAAAGGGAGTTCTATTGATTCTAGCTTTAAAGCTGTTTTCTATAAGGTTTCAAAATTGACATTGTATTTTGTATGTTATGAGTTTTTTTGTTAAATCTGCCTGCAGTTGGGAGAGCTCCTGGATTTCAAAAGCATACGATAACTTCAGCAGGTAAGAAGTATCTTCAGAGGTGAAAACATAGCTTTGCTTTTTCAAATTATATCTAATGATTAAATAAGTGTTACATACAAGTTTGGACAAAAGTGAGATCCAGTTTCAGTCCTGCATCTGACTTTTGGATACTCTGTCACTGGATTGAATCCAAAGCCTCAGGTTAGGTGCCTGCACTTCCTAACAGTGTATCAATATACTGCCTGTACAGATGTCTTGTGCTGATATTCACAAAAGGCTGAGCCATCAGCATCACTCATGTAGCCAAGAAGGTGCTGCAGAAGTAATATCCAGGAAGGAATTTGTGCCTGGGGTTGTAAAGTGACACCTGAACATTTACATTTATAATAAAGGACTTTTTCTTTTGGATCTGAGTGTTCCAAGCATATCTACACTTCCTAGCAAAATTAGAAGGAAGTGCCCTCTCTGATTCTGTCTTTTATCAACCCTCAAAAATGACTGCAGGTTATTGACACATAGATACATATATCTAATACATGTATGTATTAAACCCCTCTTTTTCCAAATTTATTTGAACCCAGGTATGTCATTTAACAAGGAACTTTTGAGACTCCTGGAGTGTCATCCAGATACGATATGGGTATGGAGGAGTATGCTACAATTGCCACATGTGACTAAAAGTATTTTAGGCAAGAAAGAACAGTTTTAATAAAGAAGGCTGATAGAGACCTGCCCAAAAACATCCAGTGTGATAGTCAGCACATTTCTTGGAAGTCAGAGAAATACTTTTTAAACCCTTTCATAGTCAAATCCTCACCAAGCACTATCCTTGTGCCATGTAAGTGGTATAAGAAGTATCCTCTCATTCACTTGTTTATGATGCAGTGTGTGTTTGTGTCCAGAAATGAAGCACACCCCTTGTGCACTTTTTAAAACACAAGATTGCCTTGTAAAACGGATGAGCTTAGTGATACTAGCTGACTAGAGATGTTGGGACAAAATTGTTTCTGAGATTTATTCAACCATCAGTTCGGATTGTGGTCTTAAGTATGAAAACCATATACTAGACCAGTTTGGGTTCTTTAATGGGTGTTTTTTACCGGGTTAAATTTATACAAATATTGAGATGCATGGATTCTGCCTTGTCTGTCTGCCAAAACTTCATCTGGATATGGTTAATAGAATCTATAAGCTACTGTTCATGTGCAAGTGTCTGCAAATATTCAGGCTAGCTAACAAGAATAATTCTTTCTTTGGCAGTTCCTTCATGTAAGTGATTTTTTAAACTGCCCATCTTAATACATTTGCATTTTAAATATCTGTTGAAACAAATGACTTGAGAGTTGGAGCTTTTCGACATTCAACATTTTTTCTTAATACCAGTAAAATGTTCTGTTGTATGCAGCACTTTTTATGGTTTGTTTTTATCTGGTAATTTGTTTATTTCTAGTACCAGTATAATAAAAAGCTTACTTAGCAATGGTTTTTTAGTGAAAAATGATGTGTAGAAAGTGCTCTACAGCTGACCATATGAAAATTTAACCTGTTTGTTACAAGAATCACAAACGGTCTTGAGCATAGAATGAAAAATATACATATATTAATTGGACATTTTTTTCTTTAGCCAAAATCCTTGTTTGTACCAAAGGGATATTTTAATTAGTTTGGCTGCTGTTCACATCATAATACCATCAAAGTCAAAATGAAATATGACCAAAAAGTCTTTTTTGGGCATCAGGAATCTGTTCCATTATTTGTGCTGTAGATTATTTTTTGTGCTATCCACCTTTTATCACGCAAGATTCTTTTTGATCTCACAGAGAATTAGGCATAAGAATTACCTGCAGTAATGTAGTAATTCAGATTCAAAAGCAAAATTTGTTCTTGGTGTTTGAAATACTTTTTTTTGGAATATCTTCTCTTACAATTACATTCCATATGAGGGCATTCTTAGATAGCTACATGTGCTCCCTAAGTGCGTGCTTACCTCTAACACAGACTGCAGACAAATTGCTGCATAGGTGTCATGGTGTAGACACCACAAATTTTAATAAAATTATATTTTCTTTAATTGGTGAAAATGTTTCTCCTGGGCTTGATGATGAAATACCAAAGATGAGAAAAACAGCATGTTACATTCTTAAATCTACAGAATGATAAAATCACCAATTACTTGAAAAGTTGGCTGGAATAGCTTTCCTTATTTAAAAATAGTGTTGATTTTTCTGCTTACAAAGATATTTCATATGCTCATTTCATTTTTCTAGATTTTTTTTTGGCACTGTAAAATCAAGAACTTCCTTATCACGTACTCGCTGGCCTTATATTTTGTTGTTTCATTTTTGCCTGTTAGATTGGCATAAAACTCAAGATGCAATTTTGGAGGTGAAAAGCATCATTGGCCTGGAGATTTTGACTTTTGATATATATGAATATGTGAACCAGCATCCCTCTGTTGATAAGCAGTATAAGTGACCCATGACAGACAGCTTGCTGTTCTGGTGGAGCAAAATATTACAGCTAGAGCATGCAAACTTCTGCTCCATTGGACTTGGAACAGATTAGTAAAATATTCTCCCAGCTTGAAAGGTTTTGACTTTGGGTTTTTTCCCCCCAGTGATGGATAATAGATAAACTCATATGCAAGTTTATTGCAAGATTCCTTTGAGACCCCTAGCTTTTTATGAATGGAAAGGTCATTGATAAATGTTCAACATCATTGTATTTTATTACTTTTCCCATAGGACAAGATCAGTGTGTTTTCTGTTAGAGACTGCAATCAGATTTTACAACCACACAGATTTAATGTTGTACATATTACTTGTGTTCAATAACTGGAGACTCTGTAATGAAAAATACTTTTGATTTCAGCCCATGGAGGTCTCTTTTATTCATAGGTTACAGTCTTCAAACCGGAACACAGACTTTAACAAGGCCAGGAGCCTTCAATTCAAAGTTATTGATGCAGGGTCAATCTTTGCCTAGACTGTGATTTTCTATAATGCTAAAAACTTCTATACAGTTTTCTCTGAAACATCTGATATTTCTTTGTCAAAGTGGCCTTGAGGTCTGCTATAAGTAGATCTCTATTTGAATTGTAAGATGGTCATATTGATGCTTGGTTTGGTCACCTAATTATACTTCATTTTTGTATTTGCTGAATCTTACTCCTTTGGGCATACAACACATCTTTTAGTCACTATAACATCTAGTTTGTTATCATCTATTTTGGAAGTATTAATGTTAAGCAGAAAAATCTTTACCCAGGGAAAGTCCAGGACTTGAATATGTGTGGCCACAAACTGAATTCATTATTGCAACATAAAATGTCAATTAGTAAATTTGAGAATTAAAACCATAAAAACAGCTCTGTGATCTGATAGAGAGATTCAGCATCAGGCACTAAAATCCTTCAAACATTTTTTCTCTGGTTTAAAGTTCTAAAGACACCTTCGATTTTTTTCAGTAAGGCAGGATAGCAAACTCTGTCCCTGTATTTGCATTATCATTGTCTCCAGAACCCCCACTCTCAGTCTTGCGCCAGAAGAGACACCATATCCAACTGCAAAGCTCTCGATCAGCTTTTGAAGGAGCATCACTAAAGCTTAAAAAAAGTTTCCCAAAATCTTGGGAAAGGCATGGTAGTAGGTTGAGTTCCTCATCATGGCATATTTTGCTGTGGGGGAGGAAAACATCTTTCCATATTGCAAATCAGACAATTGATGAGAACCCCAACAGATCTGAGAACACTTCTAAAAGGCTTGTGTGGAACATGTTCTCTAGAATGCAGATGTATCAATGACAAATTACATGTTTTGCATTTTTTACATAAAATATTCAAAGTCCAAGGTGCAGGACTGTATTCCTACCTCAAGGAAATGTTAAACTCAGAGTAGGAAGGAGTATGTGAAGTGTCTCACGCACATCAGTGTGGGAATAATGTGCAGTTTAAACTCATTATATTTCCTCTTAAAAGGCTTAGAAGAGATAGTTTCTCTTAAACTGGTAGGTGTTTTTGTCAGTTGTGTACAGCTGTGTGAAGTACCAACTTCTCTGTAAAGCCAATCTAGTAGCCCATCTAAAAGGCTTAGATTTGTAGATTCAGCTCAGTGTGTAGTGTTGGGCACAGATGAGGGATAGCTCTGTCATATCAGTATTTAATTGATACATATATAGGACTGTTAATATACTTTCCTGGAAACATCAAATTGGTGTTTTGACACCATACTAGTGCACTCAGCCTGCACAAGACCATATTTTTGGAAACTGTTTAACACTATCTACTGGCCAAAGAGAAGTGAGTCTGCTGTTTTCACAGTGGGGTCTGGTATTTCACAAGGTGGTACAGTGGTTCCCTGTTCATTTGTTAGTGTTCTAAGACAAGCTTATTTATTATCCTGAAGGGAGAGCATTATAGATCTGAAGTATATTTAATAGGTTCAGAAACATCACTTTATCATATACAAAATCTAGAAGCTCTTTTTCTCTCTGAGGTGTCAAAGTTTGTAAATACTGTTTGTGTAAATACTGGGGGTAGATGGGGTTCTTGTAAATGCTCACAAATTATTATTTTGATAAGACGTTTTGAAGTTAAATTTTGAGGCATAGCTTTAGGGGGTAGTATTGGCAATGAGAGTACAATGAGATCAAGGAAACTGTCAGTTGCCAAAGAAAATTGTGTTATTCAAGAAACTGTCACAAGTGACAATATTTGATAGGGATAAAATGAACTGTTTTCTTTCCTCCTATGCATTTTCCATAGTTTGTTGTCATCTAGCAATTGACTGGTTTACATTTCCTTTCAAATACCTGAGCTCCACCTTGCACAAAGACACATGCCCATACTGGTTTTTCCTGGTAAGTATCTTGAGTAGACAGGATATGTAACAACCTTTTTGGAGAGTCCAGAGAATTACTATCCATATTCCCCTGAAAATAACATGGTGTACTTTCTGAATAAGGATAGCTGGCATTCATGAGAAGGTGCAGGATAAAATATATACATGTACACATGCATGTATTGTGTGCCTGTTTGAAGAAATCCATGATTCCTCAGCTAAAAGTTCATGTCTCCTGTGTTGTTAGAGCCCTCAACTATCATTTTGGGCAGGTTATTATATTGCAAATGTGCAAGTTTTTTGTTCTCTCTGGTACTTGTTCATGTTGCTTCACAGAGATGAATATGGGAGCAATAGTGAAACGTGTATCACAGGTTAGTTTGCATGTTAGTTACCATCAGATTTCTTCCTCTCTTTTACTCTCTCTTTCCCTTCCTACATACTAGTGAAATTTAAATTTGTTGTCTGGGGAGTTCACTGGGGAAGTGATATTTACCATGGAGCAACTTTGCATATGAACCATACTGAAAGTTCATGAAAGTTCAGGCATGTAGTGGCCATGTAAACTCTGTCCAAAGCTGGTTCACAACCTCCTGTGTATTTTTCATCAGCATGCTGTAATAAGACAATGTTACACAGGGCTCCCCCTTAACAATCCCTCACCCTAGGTAAGGTCTGTTTTAGCTCTGGTTTTACAATTCTCTTTTCTGAAAGTCAAGTTGTAATAAAACCAGCCAAGGCTTTCTCACGTAGTTCACCTGCTTTTACAATGTACCGCTCAGGACTGCTGATTCCACTCGGCAGTCTGCACTTTTCAATTACTGGCCACAGATGACTTTTAAGAGAGCTGGCAAAGCTAACCAAGAAAATTAAGCCTGGCAAGATTAAATTTGCTGTATAGGAATCTTCATCTTCACAGAAAAATTCTTTAAGTCTCTGTGAAAAAAAAAAAAAAAATAATTAAAAAAGGCTGAAAACTACACATACCTCCTCGAAAAGTGCCTTTTATATCAGATAGTTTAAAAAAATCATCTGGTCTCTAGCCACCAGAATATACCAATTTTTGGAAGGTGGAAGAAAAGATTCTTTAGTATGTTATTAGACTTAAATTTGTCACAGTTACATAAGTTTCTTCACTCTATATGAATTCACATCAGCTGAATTAATATTCACTAGATGTTAGCTTGTTCTAAAATTGAGTAGCACATTGGTGCATCTGATGTCTTAAGGTGAGACACTGTGTACCTGAAACATGCTTTGTCTCCCTTGCCCTTTCCCAGTTACGGGTTTCTCGTTCTTAAAAAGATAAATACAAGAACTGCTGTTTTTATCTCAAAACATTTGTACAGCTATTGTGCATGTGGTGGTGGACTTATGGAGTGTGTCCTTTGGATGCTTCTAAACTAGTGACAAGGACAGATTTTACATTTTTCCATTAGTTGTTTCCATGATTTTTCTCTGAGCTATTATTACAGAATGCAATGTATTTTGATAGAAAGGCTGCAGGAAGTGCAGCTTGCAGCTTATAGCAGAGTTGTAGCATTTTGCCCTAACAGTCTAGAAAATTACATTCCCAGAAATCAGCAAGTTTAGTCATAATGCAATTTGCCTACCTATAGAAAGCACTGCAGTTCTGTTTTTCAACAGCTGGCAGTCTGCAGGTCAGAATCATTATGTCCTCTTCCCTTCCTTTGTCCCTTGTGCCTGACCTGCCTTGCTTGGAAAGCCTCGCTCGGTAACACCCAGTGTTTGTACCTGCTTATTCACTGGTTCCACCAGCATTAGTCACCAAAGACTCTTGTCTACCATGCAGCTGATTATCTTATCTGTATTTATGGCTGAATTTAACTGAGGGAACTACAAATCAAACTTAAGATACCGTCAGACACAACTGCCTATAACTCCTGAAGTATCTGAAGTGGTCATTGTAAGACTCTTTAAAGTTCCAGGAGAGACATCTGCGAAGTCCTGAACCATGATCCAAATAGCAGACCTCTTCAAAGCAGTTTAAATACAGGTTGTTGTAAATATAAAATCAGGTTGTATAGAATTACATTTAATATGTTTTTCCTAAGCTGTGTCAATACAATCTTTATTAAGTAAAATACGATTTGATATGAAAGAATTCATAGAGTTTCTTTTAAATCATATGTTCAACTCTCAAGAACAGTAGATGCTCATATAAAATAATATCTTTATTCCCCCTTCAGTTAGTGTCCTAACTAATTGGCTTTTTGTAGATTCGTATTATTGTACTTGAAGTTTAATATTTAAACTGTTTAACATGCTAATCAATTTGTAGGGGACTAGGCCCTGCTACAAGCTTTTAACATGCAATTTTATGGACCTATCTGCACCTAGTTAATCTTTTTCTTTTGTGAATCCTATCAAATCATCCATGTTTGAAGTATTTGTAGCTCCTTAAAGGCATAGATTTCCAGTGGAGATCTATATTAGATCTCTTCCTGGTTGATAATTCTGGGCTTTGTTGTTTGTTTTTTTTAATGTGGTATAGTCCTCTAGTCCATCAGGGCAGAAGATTTATGAACTAGGGCATAATTTAATTAGCTAGACTTACTTTTGAAACTGAAAAGGATTGCTGTTTCACAGCTTGGTACTATTTTTCCTTTCCAAATATTGTAAGCCCCAAATTCCAGGCCTAAACTTAGCACACCGCTCTTTAAAAGAGCTCATCATACTTTTCAGGCAGGAAGTCGATGTGAAAGCATTTATGTGACTTCCTCCTCAATAAGCCCATTATATCTGTCTTTGGCCATGGATTTGCTCTGTTAATATGTCATAGAGCAAGCAGGTTAGTAATCAGAAGGTGAAAGGTGACTTTGTGAAATGGAACTACTGAGCCAGACTTAACGCAAAAAGACAACGAAAATCAGGAAAGAAGCAAAGGAGAGAGAACAGTAACAGCTTTTTTCTATGTTCTGTGCAGTGAGGGTAAGCCTGCATGCTCCTAGCCTTTTTTGGTCCAGTTTGCCCTATTTCAGCAAACCTGAGACAAAACATACCTATTCTAGCATGGGCTATTTTGCTAGGTTTCTATCTAAAATGAAACATTTCCTTAAGTCTGATTTGTGTCTTCTTCACTACATAATTTGTAAAAGTAAACAAAGCACAGCTATGTTTCAGAGAAAGCCGTGCCTGGGCGAACCGAAGGGCCAGGCAGCTTGTGCAGAGCCCGGCTGATGGATCTGTGTGCTCCACACTAACACTGCAGTCGTGCCACTTTGGGGGCAGAAGTCTGCCTGCATTAGCCAAGAGCTTCACCCAGACTAATAGACCTTGTCAAGAGGTACAGCACGGTGCTAACATGCTTTGATGTTTTGCAGCTCAGAGGTACTTGCATACTTGCCAAGTCAGGTATTTCAGCATCTGTGTGAAGACATCCATCCTTAGATGTGTATAGTTTGAAAGATGTTTATATAATAAATGGAAGGAAGGCATGTCCCCATTTTACAAAACAGTAGCACATTCTTTAAAGTAACTAAGTTTTTCCTTAAGCACATCAGTTTTTAAACCCGGTCTGGTTTTGAAAGCAAAGAGTAATCAAGAAATTCAAGAATCAAGATACAAGTTTCAGATTTTTATTATATTTTAATTACCATAGTTACTTTGGTTATATAGTAATTATTGTTAATGTCCCACTGATTTTACTGAGCAATGAGATTTGTTTTCCTTATAGGAATTTAAAAATCGCAGCCTCTTAATACTCAGACAGAATGAAAAACACCTTTACCTTTTTTATCATGTGATATAACATTACTAAATTAGCACTCGTGTAACTAGTGTCTATTATATTTTTTCAGTCATTAAAATCATTATGAGGGGATATTGCACTGTGAAAAAGCATTATAAAACAATCTGGAGCCTTTCAACTAATTTCTTTCATGTCATTTCATTCAAATTAAACCAGTTTGACATTGTCCAAGTTAACAAGTTACCCTTTTCTGTTCAGCACCTGCTGGTGGCAACCCGTAAATCAGCATCTCATCCAGAAGCATGAAAGACCTCATTAAATCTAATTTTAGATCTCCAAATTAACCCTTCTTTAAAAATAAAATATAATAAGATAGTAAAGGTCAGCCTTTTTGTACAACAAAGTTTGCTGACCGCAGAGATTTTCAAGCCTGATGGCACATTTGACTGCATGGTTGTCTCATCATTTTGGCAGTGATCTGTTTGATGCCAGTGAGGAATGCTAAGACTCTATCTGTCTGAAATGTGTTAACATGAACATTTGATATTTTTTTAAAAGTAGGAAGTGAGAGGTGAAAGAGAAAAAGTCTTTTTTTTTTTTTCTTTTCTCAACAGTAGTAAATCATTGATATCAAATGACTATTGCTAACAATTTGTGGGGAGAATTTCTCATCTCTCCACTCACTTGCCAGCTCTTTGAAATGCAGTACAATCTTGCATTCTGCATTTGATTTATTGTGTTATAGTTCTCTTTATTTCACTAATAGATAAATACAAATAAATACATTTTGACACAATAGTTGTAGAAGGGCTACACAAGAAAGCCATGCCTTACTTGAACTGTTAACGGCTTAAGGAAGCAAAAAATAAGCCCATATATGCTGATAGATGTAATAACATTCAGGTGTGTCTGAAGATGAAGGGAAAATTTATTTTAAGGATATTACTTTTTAAGTATAGGATATAGAAACTAATGTACTTACAACAGAAGTCACAAATATAATTCACCTACATTATACATAGAAGACAAATTACAAACATTTCCAAAATTGCAAATAGGAATGTCTATAAATAAAAACACTTCAGTAACATCAAATAAAGGTAGAAGAAAAATCAACAATAAACTATTAAGAAGAAAAATGAATATGCTAAGAATACAAATAGCATTTTAGTAGGAACATTATTGCAGCAATATCTATACTTCATAGTTTGTGTGTGTCTTATAGGGAACTACAATCTGATTATAAAATATGTCAAATAACACAGTGCAGAGTGCCAATATTTGTAGTAAGGTGCATGACAATTTATTTATGACATTGATTAAAATTGCTGTTTCACTGAACAAACTTATTTTTTCTTGTCATTTTTATTTCACTTTACACAATTTAAATAACATATAAAATGTTTCTATTGAAAGAGTGCATTGTACGGCCAAGCTGGGTTTTTCCACCTTTTTGTCACTACTTAATAGAGCATGTTAGCATGAGTTGAAGTATTTGGGGTTGGTTCTGAAATTGTGCTCAATGTTGAACTTGATCAAGTATCTATGACATAAAACACCAGGGGATAATATGACTCTCTCAGGACCTGCCTGTAATATCCAATAGGAAGAAAAAAAAAAATACTTCTTATCGTGGGGACTAAATGTTCTGTATGGCTTATGCTGACAGTACTGAAATGATTCAGACATTAGAAAAAATCATAGATATCTAGAATATTGATGCAGTAAATTTTTTATTAAATGTACAGTGATGGCTAAAAAAAGAAGAAAAAAAATCAGTTAGTGTTGTCTTAGATGAGAGAACAGATTAATTTATGACTCTTACATAGACGAAAATGAAAACCAGGAAAACTGAAATGTAAAATCTCTCTTGGTAAATTAAAAACACGCTTTAAAAGCTCAAAATAATACCAAATCCAAAATTGAAACGATTCTTTCAAGTTTGTGTTGAAAACTGCCTTAGACAGGAAATAAAAAAGCCCTGTTAAATAAATCAGTTTGAGAGGATGTGTATTGAAAAACAGCTGAAGGAAAGCATAATTTGATGATAATTAGTATGTAGCAGCTAAGAAATTCAGAACACTGAAAAAGCAGAAGGAAAAATTAGGGAGAAAGCCACAACCACAAAGTTTGGTGGCTTTTTTTTCTTTTTTCTTTTTTCTTTCCTTTAAGGGGCAGATGTTTGGCTTCTTGTTGTAGCTGTTAAAATGAAATTGAATGAATCCAAATAACGTTAACCAAATCTAGACAAAACCAGAAGAATTCCCCTGAGTAAGGCAGAAAATGCTGAGGTTTTCAATAAATATTTATCTTCTTTACTTAGATGGAGGAAAAGGTGGAAAAGAGTCTATTAGATCATATGATAAAATATTTACTTTTTCCATGGAAAAATTAAATTGCAGCTATTAGTACTGGATGTTTTCAAGCGCTCTAGACAGATAACTTCATTCAGGAGTGGAAAAATATGTAGTGAAACAATAGGTAGACATAAAGCAGATGAGTTAAGACTGCAAACATTGATGCCAATTTAGAGTAAAGTTCCATTAAGAATATTAAAAGAGCTGTTAATGCTGACTTCTATGCAGTTATCTAACACAGGCAAACTTTTAAAGGAATGAAGTAAGAGAGTGCTGTTCCCTATGCTCTATAAATACGGACAATTTATAATTTTACAAGATTGACTTTTTTTCTGGCAAAATAAGTGACTAAATGATGTGGAAATCATTCATGTAAATTTTAACGTTAACATTTTACATTCCGTTGCATTTTAGCATCAAGACTAATTAACCACTGAAACCATCTCTGTGCTTTTATGAAAGATTTCCCACTGCCAGAAATTTTAGTCATTATCTTTTCTCCTAAAATGAAGCCAAACCAGAGATGTAACTAGTGGTAGCTCTGTGGCCAGTGTTCTCCGTGCTTGCAGTGGCATCTTTGAGTCTGGCTTCCATTTGTAGCATGCAAGACCATAAACCTGCCAAGGTTTATGCCATGTTACAGTTGAATTTTTATTTAAAAATCTTCATGAAGAAAGATACTAGGAAACTTTTTCTATAATGTCTTTTATTTCCAGCAGCTGTCTGTAGGCTGTTCTTTTACAGCCACAGTTAGAATAATTGATATAGAACCTTTTGAGGTGGTAAGGAATGTGATACTTCAGACCATCTGCAAAATGGTCGCCTTACAGTAAAAATGAAATGAATAAAAGAAGCACCAGGTACTCACTATATTAATCTTTTTTCCTCTCTCTATGATCTTCTTTCTTTTACCTGTAATAGAGCTCTAACCTTTAAATGTTCTCTGAGTTGAACAATTTTTCATGATCCAGCTGTCTTAGGATCATTTTAGTTCCGTTTAATATCTGTTTTGATTCACTGCTGGGTTTTGGGTTTTTGGAGTTATTTATGGCATTCAACTCCTTTGCCAGATAAGGGTTAATAAATCATAATTTGAATTATTACCAAATTATTCCAGTTGAATAAATGAATAAGACCTCATTAGAAAAAACTCTTAAGGCCACTATTTTTTTCCAACTATTAGCTGTTTGATGTTACTTTTCTATACCCTTTCTTTCAATCAAATATAAACATACAAAATCTCTGATTCAAAAGATTAAAAACAAACAAAAAAAAGCTGAATTGCATATTGATATTGATCTATTGATGTAACAATTTTTCCCCCACAGTATCAAAACCAATATCCATATCCATTGAAAGCGGGTGATCCTATCCCACTTGACTCCAAACAAAGGCAGGGGCCATTTCTTTTGCAGACTTAGCACTTAATTGCACAGACACAGAGGTTGTCAGTTCACTGGATGATGCAGGAGTGATGGTTGATGGCAGGATAGGCTGTGCCAGTGCTGCCTCCTTGATCCTGAGTCTTGCTATGCAGTGGCTGTTACTTCTTTGTACTGGGACAGGCTTTCATCCAAATTCTTAATGATCTAGCTGAGGCCATTGAGCCAGCAGAGTATTATTCCCTGATCCTCTCCCCACCCCCTCTACCCCAAAATTCTTTGGATAGTTTCCCAAAGATTTAGTGGCTTGAACTTGCTCCCTGCAGAGTCAGACAAACAGCACGGTTGACAAAACACAGGAGGCAGGTTTTGGAGATGGACGTAACTGCAGCAGCAATAAATATTTTAATGTCAGCTTTAATGGAACTGTATCCTAACCCTGAAAGAAATTACTTTACATCACCAGCCAGCTGAACCAACTCATCCTGCAGCTGTACAGGCTGATCTAACAAAAGGGATGGGAGGGAGACAGGCAGGCCTGGGACCTCCCCTTTTGGCAGCTTTAGACTGGCATAACTGTAATACAAAAATGCTTAAGGTTTACGGAAGGCTTGGAAGTGTGTGATTTAGTTTTGCATTATCTAATTGGTGCTTGCAGGTACCTTCTCATTGCAGTTTGTATTTACATGACAAAATTAGATGTGAAACAGAGAAAGGAGGAAATAAATTCAAAACCAAAATTTAAAAGTGCCAACAGGACTTTCCATGAATAATTAACCAGTCAAAATATAAATGCAAATTTATGTTGGATACTGATAGTGTCCCCAAGACCCCTGTGCTCCCTCTTCTAGTACATGAATTGTCCATTGGTACCTTCTTATTTGGCCTCCCTTTCCTAGGGAAATGCACGAGGCATTACAGGAATTCACTGTTCACTTATTTGTTCCACCTTTATTTTCCCAGCCTTCAGAAACTGGGTCTCAAGCTAGAAAGAGAACCATTTTGCTCTGGTACTTGGATCAAGCAGGAAAGAGTCATTAAACAGGACAGAGAAGGGCTATTAGGTCTGAAGCTAACTTATCTTGTGCTTGAGAGTATAATTGCCTCTTTCCTTTACTCTTTTGTTTCTGTTTAACCATGGTTCAGCCATTTCAGGACGACACCTTTCTTCCCACAAGCTTTCTTAGCACTGCTGATGTCCAGGTAGGCTCCCAGCTGAGTAGGCTTGCTGTCAAACAGAACAGATATTCCTGCATGTGTGAGCAATGCATGGGACTTCACAAGCTTTGTTCGCTGAAATGTGCCAGAGTTGATCTGCTTTGGGTAAATCTGACGGTATCAGGAGAGATCCGAGGAAAAGCAGCTCAGCCTGTTACCTTGTTTTTTCTGGGTGCAGTTAGAATTTTCAAGCCATGGAAAGAGTGGCTGACTTCAGCCAAGTCTAGCTCACAAGGTTTGTCTGGTATAAAGTATCTTTCTGACCAGGTTATACAGAAAGGAACTTTTATTAGGGAAGGTGAAGAAAATAAAATCACTGAAAATTATGGTCTTTCTATCCATAACGCCTTTAATACGTAGCTTTTAAGAATTAAGTTTGTAGCTTTCCAGGTTACTTCTCCTCTGTCCTGTCAGATACTGGAACACTCATTTTAGAGGTGAGATAGCTGTATGTTAGTCATCCCATATACATTGATGAATTATGAGTCAATGCTGTGTCATCTAAAAGCAGCTATAGAATTTATGAGATTATTAAAAGTTGCTTTGTTTCTTTCATTGTTCATCACAAGTTTGAGTAAGGCAGGAGCAATGGTGGTAATTGTACCTCCAGGTATCTGAAATTTCAGCCTCAGGTTTAGAAAGTATTGGTCAATATTATGTTAAAATAAGAAGGTCACTTTATAACTGAGAACAAATACTATATCAAATTAAAAATAAACTTGTTCTACTGTAAGCTCTGTTCAAACAATTATACTGGAGGGTTTGTGAAGCTTGCTGGGATGTGCACCAAGTCCTGTACCTAAAAGATAATAGTCACTTAGTCTCTGGAGAAATAATGAACTACTGAAGAAATAATGTTAAAATTATTTCTTCTCTGCTAGTTTTGTCAAGCCACAGTAATTATCTATATTTCACCAGACAGCATTCTTGCATTTTCCTAGGTTTTGACACCATGACAAGTTTTATAGTTAGAAAACTCAACTTAGCTCTGTGTTTTTGAGAATTAAATGTTTTCATTTATCTTAAGTCTAAAAATTAAAATAGAGACAAAATCAGTAACTTCAAAATCAGTAATACAAAATATGATTCAGCAAGTGATAAATTTGTCTCCATTCTATAATAAAGTAACAAATTCATTAGTACACTGCTGTAAATATAACCTTTCCTCTTATGTTTTTAAATTTAAATATTATTGCTTTATACATTTAATTTTCTGCAAAAGTGTTATAGTGATGTGCAGTCATTATTTATACAGCTGTTAATCTCACTGGTGCAAGGGTTTCACACTGGTAAGACCCTGCCAATGGGTTCAGGCTTTGGGTGAACTTGGATTCTCCTTTTCTTCTCATAGAGCGTTTAGGAAGGAATAGTGAAATATGAGCTCATCCTCTGGGTATGAGGATCCTCATCCAATCCTCCATCCCCATCCTCAACTCCTGTAGCATATCCAGCATAACTGTATCATCTTACTGTTTTCTTTGGGTCTCATATTGACCTACCTTTGCCTGTGGCCTGAGCCACTGTACCCACAGAAGTGTTTCTGCCCTTGCTGTGAGCTTATATGGCTCTATCATGCAAATTTTTTTCATGTGAAAGGACTTGCCTGGTTTTTTTTCCTGAATTGCATCAAGAGATTTCCCATGACAAAAAGAGATGATGTAATTCACTGAGGAAAGGAATGGCAACAGTCTCAAAGCAAGCAGAGTTCCATTTTTACTTGGTTATGTAAGAGTACTCCTGAGCTCTGGAAATACATACATATTTTTCTGTGTGTATATATACATTTAGGTGTCTATTTGTAGCGAAATGAAACTTAGAGCAGTAGTGTTTGCAGCTAAACATTTGGATATGAGCTTTCTCAGTATTATGATGTAAGAATTCTTTTCAAATGCTGTATACCTGTACATGCAAACTAAACTAGTTTAGTAAACTGGTAGAGCTGAGATAATTTCTGCTGCCCGTCACTTAGCTGTTTTTATCAGTTAATCATGCTTTGTCATTAGTTCTCTACATATACTATGCTATATGGTCTTTTTTCCCCCATTTCCCATATTATACCACAGGAGAAATGTAGGTTGAACCCATTAAAGAAGAGTTATTGTTACTCTTTTACACAGAGAGAAATAAAATGAACATTCACATTATTACAGTCCATATGCTCCATTAAAATTAAACTTTTCACTGGTAAATTATCACAACACAAGGAAAGAGGTGTAGGTGAATCTAGGACATCCTGTAAGTTTATCTGCATGTAGGCTAGTAGATATAATTTGCTTTGCTTTGCAGTTCTAGCTACAGATACAGTGGTTTTGTTACTGCACCATGTCTTTTAAACAACCCCAAACCCTTCCAAATCAGTTTTTGCTTCTCAGATCACTTTAGCAGCACATGAATTTGTAAAGGAAAGTACCTAGGTAAACAAATGAAGCATATTGATAGCAGTATGACTGAACTTTTTTTCCTTCTGCATGTATGGTATTTTGTTGAGATTATTTGAAATAATTTTCATCAAGACAGATCCCAATCCCACCTCTTAGTTTGTTGGGGTTTTTTTTAACATCCAGACAGAATATCCCCTGAAGCAGCTTGGCCCCACTGACTCTTGTTCTTTCACCATGCGCCCTTGTGAAGAGAGTTCCTCCATCCTCCCACTGAACCCTTTTAACGTACTGGAGACCTTTATTAGGTACTGGGAGACCTATGAGTCTTCTCTTCCCTGTATTGCCCACTTCCTTTCTTCAAATTTCTCTTCATGTAGCAGGTTCTCCAATAGTTAAATCATCCCAGTGGCTGTTCACTAGACTTTCACCAGTTTCATCAGGAGGGACCAAATTGTTGGTATTTGTCTACATGAAAATATCTGAAGAGAGCAAGGTATTCCACAAGCATGAACTTGTGGAAGCTGTCATTTTAGTGCTGCACTGTGTGTTATTGTATCATGGCTTTAACTTGTGGTTTATGTAGTGTTACTATAAGAGATTGCATTAATTTAGTCTAAAGATATCTATGTTTTGTTGTAATGTTTAGTAGCATTAAAGCCTTTCAGTTACACATGTCCATACTTTTGTACTTTATAAGGCCATAAATATTAGGGTCTGGAGGATTGGAAGACATAGATGTTCCTTTTTTTTATTTCTTTTTAAACAAAATTAAAGGGAAAAGATATTAATTTCCTCTTTTATGTTTCCCACAATGCAAAAGTGGTTTTGTACCAACAAGTGCTGAAAAGTGAATGGTGGCTTTAAATAATCAACTGCACAATTGAATGTATTTTGAGGCATGAATGCAGCATCCGTAGGGCTGTGTACTGGAGTTGAACTGTGAACTGAATCCCAGAAGTAATACAAAAGATGTTTTTCAAGAAAATCCAACAATCAAAATTGTGCTATTGTCTTAAGACAATGACTGACAGCATTTGTATTTTTTATATATCCTAAACTCTGATGTTCTCTGACTCATATTAACCTCTTTCACAAGGATCACAAATCTACAGAGCATCTCCTACATCTGTGTAATTTACTCTCTGTCAAACATACAAAACAAATCTCAGTAATACTTTCTGTTGGGGAGGAAAGGAAATCTCAGTCATGGCTGGCCCTGGCAGTTTGACTGTCCAGACAGATAAGACAGATGTGAAAATCCATGTTTCAACACTCATAACCATAGTTAGACTGACTCTTACTTAAATGCATTAGCTCATAGAGTCTGTTTTTTTGTTTGTTTGTTTGTTTTTTTTGACAAGGGATGGAATTATCCTGTCACAAGATTACTAATAGTTACTTTTTTAGATTAGATTAAATAATCCAGGATAAGATTGGACATTAATTAATTAATCAGAGTAAGATTAGTTGTTTAGTTTTACATTTTAAATTTAAATTTGAAATCAGCAAAATTCCTGGGCAGCAAAATATTCTTGCTCTTATTTCTTTCTTGTTATTGTGCTAGGCTTCACTTTGTAGCTGTTTACTTCAGTTATAGTTCTAGTTCTCCCCAGTATCTTCTCTGTGTTTCTTGGTTTATAATGCAGATTGTTGCTTCTGAGTACTTAATTTTTAACTTTTGTCTTCTTACACAATGTTAGAAATATTTCTGTATGATGGTCAATGGTACAGGTAGACATACTTTATTGTATCTTTTTGCCCATGAGCTTATTTTTTGTCCTTTTTGCTGTACAAGAACATGTCTATCTTTGCCTTAAAATGTAATTATTTTAACAACATGTTCGTCCATCGTTTTGAATCTCTCTCTGTTGGCATTACAGAGTAGAATTTGACAGCTGGGTAAGTCCTATTTAAGAGCAGATTTTGCTAAAAACTACTTCCTGCAAAGAAAAACAGAAAATATATATGTCCCATTTAATACCGAAAAACTGAAAAAGAACAACACCAGCTTTATTAAACTTCCTTTCCAATACACCATAAAAACCTAGGAAAAGTCACTTGGGATTACACCCATAGCTTCATTCCAGACTGCTGCATTTTTCTTTGCATTTTCACTGCATTAGGAGGAAACCTGTGTTTAGATTATAACTCGTTTTGTGAGCAGAGTAAGATGGAGTCTCTCCCCACTATGAGAAGCCCTGTTAACTGTCTCCTTCAGCGAGTCTGACCTGTGTAAAATCCAGCCTTGAACCTCAGCCCTACTTACACCACTTGATTACAGTATCACCAGACCAGTTATAGCAACATCCAGGCTTACCAGAAGTCTTGGTCCAGAGTTTCACTTACCCTCAGTGTTCCAGTAGCTTAAATTTGAGAGTTTTGAAAACAACCCCACTGCTGCTGCTGCTGCTGTTTACTGTAGCTGGGCAGTGGACAAATGTAATTTTAGTGTCTGATGCTGTCACTCTGGCATCTTTCAAGAGCAGGAATTCTATTATGTAATAATTTAATCTGTCTGCTGTATCTTAACAGGGTGGTTGTGTAGAACATAATGCTTCTTAAAAATAGAAAAATAGAAATTGTTGTTAGAAGAGGCTTAGGGCAAAGACTACTAAAAAGTTGCTAACTCTGAGAGGACAGACTACTGAAAGGCAGTGCACAGTGCCAAACTATTTTATTGAAAAGTTTTGGCTGCAATACTGGGATATATAGATAATATAGTCTCAGAAATTTTGCCAAGGAAACTGCAGTCAGAAATGTAGGAAATTGTCCAAGATTGGGCCTCAGACATGCTGCATTCATTACCAGCAGCTGTGCATATATGAAGTGTTTCTTTATACCAAAAAATCCAAACCACTGTGGCCTGTCACTGTCATTTTTATAGAAATTTGCTGACTTTTTAAGAAACAGGAAAACATTTAGCTAAAACAGAAGTTGAAATGACTGATAGAAGATAATTTAAGGGAAAAGGGAACTTTAAATGCTGAGTGTACCTTAGAAACATGCTGAAAGGCACATATATTTAATACTTTATATAATAAACTCACTAAGAAAACAAATGCTAATAGTAGTTTAATGTTTATTGTAAGTCACAGATGCACAACTTAAGAGATCCCTTAAAAAGCCAGAAAGGTGAATGTGATATAACAGTGGTGTTATTATTTTTAGCATTAGGATTTACAGTTATTGACATTTCTTTTAAGATAAATTCAAATATGCATCCATTAGGGGGAGTTACACATTCATCACTAAGTGCTTCAGATATTCAGACACTGTTTTGTATGATAGATTTTCTTGGACGGTTTTGTTAAATTTTAAAATACTCTATTCCTACCAGTACTACTTCTTCCTCTGTAGTGGGACATGTTTTAAACTTGTTTAATCAGCACGCAAAATTTTCAGCAAAGCAGAAGGTCCAACTTTATCAACTTCTGAATGCTTCAGGGGGGAAGAAAGCTATTACAATAGTGAAAATATCTCTATTAATTGGAGAATTTTCCAGAATGAAATATAGATGATAGGATTTAGAAAACCTGAAGCAAAATTCTCTCTCTCGAGCAGTTTTCCCTTTGCCCATGTTTTTTTTTTCCTTCCATCTGTGAAACGGCTTCTGCCTCAGGGTACTTCAGGAAATCTATCAGTGTCGGGTGTGTTTACTTTAGTAGAGGTGGGTTTTAAACAGCAATGTGACCCTTGTGCTGGATGTTAGTATGAGTGTTCACAAAAAAAGGCAAAGAATACTGATGGACTTCAGTTGATAAATTCTTGTGCTAGGCTTTACAGTATAATAGTTTTAGACAAGGTATTGAAATCATGTAGTGACATGCTTAAGCACTCTCCATCGAGCTGTCCTGTGTAACATGGATAGCAACAAATCCCTTTCCTTTATACCAAGAACTGAAAACCACAACCAGTTGAATTCTTTCTGGAATAAGTCCACTTTGCATTTCCCCTACAATCACAGCAAGTGCCACTGTGCCTCTACATAGCCCTTGGAGTATTTTTACCAGTGCCTGTGGTCCAGCTGCAGGAAGCATTGACTCCTGGGAAATTTCAGAAGAATTTCTGGGAGGCCACATAAGTAGAGAAAAGGATTTCCAACACCAAGATTCCAGTGCACCATATTTGAGGACCTGTCTCAAAACAAGTTCCAGTATCAGCACTCTGCTCTTCAGCACAGAGCTCTACTGGAGACTTTCTGTATCACTCCCTCAAAGTTACCGCCAAGGTGGACAAGATGGAGAAGGGCAATTCAAGGGAGGGATAAACTGATGGCAGCAATTCCTGAAGTTCATGTTTCAACCATCACTGCCTTTGCCTGGATAAATGAGTGAGTTGTGTATGTACGTATCACCTCTGTTGTAGGAAAAAGTATTTGGGTCTCTGAGTGGTGGACACATTGATGTGAGAACAACATAACTGCAGAAAGTGAATTGAGATATTAAATGTGGGCTAGAGATATTTCTTGTAATAAAATTAACTTCTTTTTTTTTTTTGTGAGATTTTCCATCCAATTTTAAGAACAAGCTGTTCTCCATACTTCATACTTTTCTACTCTTTTGACCCTACCAGCCAAATAATAGGAAAAAGCAGTGAGATCAGTATTTCAACTCTCAGGAAGCACAAGCATTCCCAGCAAACTGGAAGGAAGGAAGAGTAATCCCAAAGTAAGGGAACTTCCAGATTCATGAGAAAAGGCTGACGATGTTTCTTGGAGTATAATAGATAGCAGGGTGAACCAAAGGCAATTTGAGTGCATGTGGGAAAATACTTCAGGAAACACTGCTGTAGAAAGAAGCCTGGACACTGAGACACTGGTCATGCTATATCTGCCCAGTTACCAATACTTAGGATATATTTCATAAATTAAATTATCTTCAGGACTTTCGCAATGAAATTTGCATTTTTGATGAATATTGTCCTTATCTTTGATCCTTCTCTAGCAGGCTGGGCTCTGACCTTCTCAGATTTTTGGCCTCAAAATTGATTCAGTCACATTGGCATTATCAGAGCTAAATGCAGCTCTAGTCTTCCATGTAGTTTTTCATTCAGGGTTACACTTTGCATGCTTTATTCTTAAATCAGCATAGGGTGGGTGGGAAAAGGAGGGAAGGGAGGGGGAGGGTGTGTCTTTCCTGTGGCTTGAACTGATTCATCAGGACTCTAAAAACCTGTGTTATTCCATTAGCTTTTGTATGCCCTCTATATATATACATATTATATTTAGTTTCTTGGTTTTCTTTGAGAAATACTTTTTAGGCTTAATATTCTACCACTTGTTCATGTTTTAAGGGCTCTTAAGCTCTCTTCTTCTATGACAGAATTCAGCTGGACTTTTGAGTTCCTTCTCTTGGCAGATAACACCAAAGCTTGCAAATCTGGCAGTGCTTCTGGGAAGGTCTTTAGTGAAATGCAGTTAGCGAAATCATTTAGATGATGGAATTAGGAAATGATAGTGATAAAGTTGGCTGCTGTGAAAATAGTAACTGACTGACAGAGCCAAACTGTGATTTCTGAATCTGTTGAACACACATGAATCCATGGCGGTCTGACATCTATGCAGAGGCATGCCAAGCAAATAAATAGACTATGAGGAAGAAAATGGGAAGAAAGACTTTCGGGAGTATTGCATGTGATAATTTCTGATTAATATATATATATAAATTTATATATAAATACTGTGTTCTGGAAACTTATGCAATGGCTAGCCTAGCTTGAAGAAAGTCAAGCCCAAGTGATTCTTCTAAGAACTGTGGTACCCGAGCTCATGCTCTGTGCATGAGCACAAAATATAAAGTAAAAAATATTTTCTTCTCCTTTCTTCCCTGTTAAGTAAATGAAAACTTTAAATTCTTGAAAGTGTCTATTTCTGAATATGCAATGCCTGCTGATACAAGGAAAAATCATTTCACTAGCAGTTTGGCATGTTGGCAAATATTAGATGTGTTGGGTCAAATGTAGAAAATGATCACCTTCTCTCTAGGACAATCAATATCCAACAAATCACTTCAAGGTGTGCTATAAATGCAATTCTAGATGCCCTGCAGCACTTAGTCTTGTGCCTAACAACACACCTATCACCAGGCATTCATCCTCTGCTGAAATGTTTACCACAGGAAGGTTTGTTTATGTACACATTTCTGAGTGGACTCAAAGTGCATATAAACCCTATTCTTATGCCTCATGAAAACCTCTTTTTTTTCCTCCAAGGAAATGTAATAAGGTGTCTCCTTAACAGCAGCCCAGAGCATTTTTCCTGTATATATAAAACAAATTTAATATTTTGGAAATTATTAATTTTATTTTACATGTACAGTTTGTATAACCATTTTGTATATAGACCACTTGCAGGGTTACGGCTCACATCAGGTGTCAGAGGAGTGTGAAATAATTTTTATGCCACCTTTCCAAGGCAATAAATGTCATATAAGCATACAGAAGTGCAGATAGAGTACTTTTAGATGAACATTCTCAAAGTGTATGTAAGAAATCTGTTTGACAGACTTACCCAAAGGATGACACTTTTTTTCTGATCTTGCCAAAGCAGCAACTGTGTAAAAAGAAAATTTGCTCTGGTGGTTGGGTTTTTTCCCCAGAGTTATGATGTATAGGGAGAGAGGAAAAACTGTAATTAGGAGAAAATAAATGGTTACTTTCTACTGAGCAAAAAAGAAATGGCATAATTTTAGAAATTGCTAAATGACATAGCAAGTTTTCAGTCATCTTTCCCGTAATAAAAAGACAAACTAGAAGATGGACGGCAGCAGCTGAACACACAGTCCCAGCCACATATTTTGTGTCATGATCAGTATAATGCTTATTCCAAGAAATATGTGAAATATTTTTTGTGAGAATCACACGGATATTGATTTTTTTATGTGTGTGTGCCACTATTTTTAAAATATCTTTTTAAAGATATAATTTCAAAGAAGTACCTTGAACCTTCTTTTTCTTTTTTTTTTTTTTCTTCTTTTTCTCAATATGATCAGCATACAAGTTAAAATTTTCTAGAGGTATAAAATTCTAGATT
Organism: Cyanistes caeruleus; assembly: GCF_971803275.1. Classification (NCBI taxonomy): domain Eukaryota; kingdom Metazoa; phylum Chordata; class Aves; order Passeriformes; family Paridae; genus Cyanistes; species Cyanistes caeruleus. The sequence continues at coordinate 32,949,192 of NC_141705.1, read as the reverse complement.
TATCATCAAGAATAGAGTGTTTTTTCTTAAAACTTATTCTCTGATAGGATTGCCCTGCTGGTGGTCTTTACCAGTTCTAAGAGATTCACAATAGGGTAGCTTGTTCACAAAAGCCAATTCTTTTTGACAGACCTCTATACAAAACCATTTTACTCTAAATGGATTGTTCCAAACAGTCTGTACATACCTTGTTTGTTAAGAGATGTCCTGTATGTCAGGAGTTTACATACCAAATTGATCTCTTTTTTCTTCCAGTTACATTTTCATTTGCTGTAAATATCTTACTCTTTTTCTTTTTGCAAAAAGTGTAAATTTTTAATTAAAAAAATAATCCAGTAATCCAGAAGGATTTAGAGCTGTGGACCCAAGTATTAAATGTAAATCAAAACTTAGTCAGTTGGAAGCTGCTTATTATGAAGATTAGACACTCAGTCTCCAGTTCAGAGCATTAGCTATGGAAGCAGTGGGTTCTTTGCCTTCTTTTACAGACAGTGAGTAGCAGCTGCTGATAGAGGTCACTGAGAAAAATGGGAAAACAGTACCATAAATTGAGAGAGGAAGGGATGCAACTGTGTGTTTTAGGATTTTTCAGGGTCTTGATGATGTGTTGAAGTGAGTCTCACAAATACAAACAGGTTTTAGATTCATAGAGAGTTCAGTTTAAAGAGAGATATAAGGTTCAGATTGCATTTGGATACTTCTTTCTTCAGTGGAGGGTTTAAACTTTTTCCTAAACTACTACTGCCTTTTCTTCAAAAATTAGGTAAATGACATGAAAACATTAGAGCATTATTTTTTATCCCTTCATCTCCTTACTGTTATTCATATAGCACTTCTTCTGAAACAAATAGAATTAACTCCTTTTTTTTTTTTTTTGGGGGGGGGGGGGGGTGAGGTATTTCTTTCCAAAGGCTCATTGATACATCATCTAATCCCACAGAACTTCCCATGAAAATGTCCTTCTCCTCCTCCTCACTTAGCTGTACTATAAGATATAGAAAGCATGTGTGCTTTTTGTTTTCAAGAACTGTGTTAATCATTCAAAACATATGTGCCCTTTTTCTCTGCTGGCTGGCTGGTACTGTAGGTATTTGAACACTTAGGTAAAAAAAATATCTAACAACTATCTAAGTACTATGAAAAGCATTGTGGTTAATATTTATGTCTTTCATATTTCAGATTTTGAAGATGGAGGTATTCCATCTGTAAATTTGTACATTGCCATACGTTTATATATGACTGATTAGTGTAGAGTAGGATGATTCTAATCAGGGCAGAGTTCTGTTAGGGAGCAAAAATCTAGGTGCTGATAAACATAAATGTGCATTTCATACTTGGCCTTGCTCTGCACTGAGCTTGCTGAGAAATTTGACAAGGAACAAAGGAACATTATTTACTTCAATATATGAATCTACACAGCACTCAAAAATCACAGTATGTATGTACAGTGGGTAGTTTTGGGTCACTTCTTAGGAAAAAAACCCCACATATTACCAATTTTCATTCAAGAAATGTGTCATAATTTAATCCTTTTTTTGAAAGGACTGTATTTTTGCAATAGCTCTTGCCCTACCCCAGTTACATCTACTTGCTTACAATTTACACTTGCATTTTTAGAGAAATACTGATCTGAAACTGCAAAATTCTTGATGCAGTCTTGGAAGGGGTTATAAAAAATAGAGTTAGGATTTATCTATATAAATGAAAAGGGAAAAAAGTTTATTGTTTTCAGATTTGAACATAAAAAGGAAAAAAAATCATTGTTTTCAGATTTCAACACTGAATCTGTGAGCTCATTATGGTCTTAGTCTGTTCTAATTTAATCAGCATCATTACTGCATGAAAAATGGCTCATCTTAATCCTTGCTTGTGAGAAAAACTAGTCAATGTAGCATATATTTAAATGCTTAAGAACTACAAGATGTTCTCCATTAAATACATTTGGGCACATGTGCTTTCTCATGGGAACATATTATACTGCTAATCCTGTTGATATCAGATAGTATTTCTAAGACTTTACTTTCAAACATGAATTTGCCCCTTTTTTGAAAAAATACATTTCCAGTCAGAACTAGAAAGCTATATTATAACTATTTTGATTGATCAAGTCTGTTTTATAAAACAGATATGAGAATATATGTTGCTAGTATAAATGATACCTTATCTGACAAAAATCTTTCTCTTAGGCAATGTTTAAATTTCGTAACTTAATACCTTTTTTTGTAAGGTTGTAAGGAAAACAGGTTTCCAAAGTGATATAATGATGCTGTGCAATTTCAGCTTCTATGTGGACACTCTTATTTTTACTTCCTTGTAATGCAGACAACCCTATCTCTTTAAAGTACACCTAATATCTCCTTAGAACTGATTGTAACACTGATTGAGTATTTATGATAGGATGTCTTAATAGGGCACTTAGGCTACTATTATTCAAATAGGGGAATGAGTATTTGGCTAAAAAGGTGTTTGTTCCCTTTTAATAAAAGTCAGTGATCATAAATGTTGATAAATAGCTGAACTGATTATTTTGATCAGAAGAAAAGCTCAGTGATTAGAGTAGACCCCGGAAGACAATGTGAAGTATCATGTTTCCCTCTCCCATGCTACTCCTTTTGTGGTATTGACAAGTCACCTTTGTGCCTTCATTTGCCGTGAGAAACAGGCACAATTAATTTTCTACTTAGACACGATGGCACTCAGAGAAGGTAACATTAAGTACTGAAGAGTTATGTGCTGCAAGGAGCACAGTTACTTTCACCTGGGCCATGTGGGTCTAATGACTACCCAGAGTCACCTGCAGTGGAACCTCTTAAGTCCTTTCTGGGCATCAGCTATGAGTGATGGAATGTGTCAGTTCTCTGTGATAATACCTATCTTTATCAGAGAGTGTATATGTTATTACTACCTTTAAATTCCAGAATATCTGACCAGATTCAAATGAAAATATCAAAATTAATCATTGTGACTAAGCTGCAATGGGCCTCCCTCCTCAGACAAATGCAAACCAGCCAGTTTAAAAGCTGAAACACAGCTCTGCCTCCAGAAACTAACCACATTCACAATTCTTCTGTCTTCATGCACTCTGGAAAAATATGAACTATGCAACATGCTATGAAGGCCATAAAATTTGAGCTCTTCTGGATCAGGGAAGAGGAATCAGTTCCAAAAGCTTTGAGTTCCCACAAAGAACATCCTCTTGGCAGTTCCTCACCCTTTCATACCAGCAAGGCCCTTAGCTCACTTGTTTTCACTGATCTAAATTGTGGCAATATGACAGAGAGAGTGTGAGAGTGAAAGAGAAATACTTTCACATATGTCACATAGGCCAGCTGTGTGGTACCTTCCAGTTCTTTGAAATAAAGGTAAGCTTTTAGGTGACCCTGCTGGTGACCTGAAAAGGCCACCATGACTTGAGATCACAGGGAATGAGTGTTTGTTGCCCATGAAATGCAGCTTCCAGAAAGGAGAGAAAAAATGGCTACCGTAGTGATAAATGTACCTGCAGATAGCTTCATGGATTAACATGGCTCTAATTTATTCCACATTAAGGAAAAAGACTATAATGACTTATTAATAAAGAAAGACTAAAGATGGGTTCAAATTCAGTGGTTAATGCTCTGCATAATTTACTGCAATAATCCTTCTGACCAAATAATTTTTTTTCCTTGCTTCTCCTTTTTTGTATTAATTAAACACAAGTGTTATTCTTCCCCCCAGCCCCTCCAGCTACCCCCAAGGTTTTGTTTGATCTTTCTTTCTATTGTTTGGCATAAAGTTGTGTATTTGTGCTGGAGTTTGCTTCAACCCCCATTTGTCTATTCCATAGAAATATTTTCCTAAGCAAACATTTATGTTCAAGATGTCTTTAGTGTTGCACCTAATAGATTTCATAAATCATTGGTGCTGGCATTAATGGGACAGTGGAATCTCAGCACAGGGGGCATCATAGCAAAGGAAAATTCCATTGCAGCTGGCTGAAAATGGAGAGAAGTGGATGTGCTGCAGTGACATCCAGGTCCTATTTTTTGATAGGGTGCAGTCTTCATTTACTGAATGTAGAGTGATACATATTTGTAGAAAAACGATACAGAAGGTATAGATGTGAATAGTTTTCTTTTGAAAATAGGGATTATCTAAATACGTCTTTTCTTCCATAACATCTGGCTCTCAGAGGACCCAGTATTCTGCTTCCTTCACAGGTCCATGGCAGTCTTCTGTAGAGGGAGTGCAATTACAGGTGCTCTCTGAGGGCAGAAATTCAAATGTGCTCTAAAGCTCTACACAAGCCGACTCTCAGCATCCAGTTCCCCTTCCTCCTCCTTTTAAGATCTGAAAGGATATATTACTGAAGTAATTAATTACTTAGTAGGTTTTTCAGTGGCAGAAAGTGTTTATCTATAGGTACTCCATTCAGGTAGTTTTGAAAATCATATTTTTGTGATTTTTTATTGCAACTAGACTCCTTGGAAGAGAGGCTGAGAAAATGAATGTTGCTGTGGAATTGCTAGAAACTTGTTTCTTTAAACTGAAATACTAGTTCATGATTTCATCTCCTAGCTTTTTCTTTGGGTGGCCTTTTAGCTATCACAGATAGGAGTCTGTCCAGAATTTGGATTGCAAAAAGCCTCCCATTTTTATCAAACTGCCCTCAAACCTGAGCAGAATTTGTCAACGCTGACTATATTAAAGTTTCTTCCTTGTGCTAGGTCAAAGCACACATACTATGTTGCATATCTGACTTGAAGAGCTTCTGGACAAGATGTAGTATTAATGCTGTTGCTTTGGAATTTTGTCTGTATTTTTCCCCACTGCCAGCCATGACTGCCCTCATCAGGACCTGGCTACTTAGACCATTATTGCCCCCCATTTCACAGAATTCTACTATTTCAATCTGTATAGTCTTTGTTTCTATAGGAAGTTGCAAATGAGCACTAGTTGTGTGAGCTTTTTGGATAGTATTAAATTTCTTATGAATAATACATCTGAAACATGTGGTTTTATTGCAGCCTTCTACATAACAGCGTTGAAAACATATTCTGGAATGGTATTATTTTCCCTGGAAGTATTATACAATCATTAGCAATGTCTTGATCTGATTTTTGGCACAATGTGGCTCCTGGGCAGCTGCTGTGATAACTTGGCCTACATCAGCAATGGATCTTGTAATAGGGTGAGAGAGAGTGAGGTTAGTTGTTATTAGCAAAGGTCCAAGGTAAAAAGAAAACCATAATAGAAGTTTTGTAGAAATTCTTACATATCACTGCATTTTCTAAGCTCAGAAGGGTCTTTGTGTATTGATGTTAAGAATGCAGTTGGAGTTATCATTCCCACCGACATTCCAAAAGGGGGTAGTAAAAAAAAATTAAAAAAATCTGGTTCTTTTACTAAAGACAGAAGCACCAACTTCAGTTGAATTACCAGCCGAAAATTGGCTTTTCTATTTTGATTGAGTACATCGGTATCTGCGTATTTTGCAGGCATCTAGCTCTTCCTTGCTCTCTACAGTATTTCAGAAATAAAGGGTAAGTCATATGAATGCTGAATTTTGCATCCGTTATTTGATAGCTTTATCTGATAGCTACGATGCATCCAGGCAGATCTAGCTGGAACTCCAAAGGCTTCATTAGCGGAGGGCTTGATCATAGACTGCCGAGTGTTTTGAAGTAAGCAGCGTGTATTATATTCATGCCTCTCTAGACACGAAGAAAAACTGTCTCCTACGGTGGTAAATGGAGGGGGAGGTGTTTCTGTTTCAATTAAAGCCCAGGTGGTGCGTGATGAGGGGGCCGGTGTCACATCTGCGCGCTCACAGCTGCGCTCTGGTCCCGGCCCGCTCCGGCTGCCCAGCCGCGCCGCTCCTCGGGCACCGGCCACACGCGAGCCCGCCTTCCGCCGGCTCCCACCGCAGCCGCCTTCCCTCAGCGAGTGCCTCCCGGCTGCGGCGGCGGCTTGCACGGCAGGGCGCAGCAGGTACTTTACGCCGATATACCAAGTACCCTGGGCGGCAGGGAGTTTATTTTGCATCTCGGGAAATCCCCGCTTTGCGGTGGGTGCCCGCGGCCCCGCGCTGCCCGTGAGCCGTACGAACGGCGCCGCGGCAGCGGCTCCGCGCTCGCCGGGAAGGCTCCTTCTGCCTTTCCCCGGAGCTCCGGGCCGTACGCGCCGGCGGCCGCTCCGCGAAGCCGCCGCCGCGGCCCCGAAAGGGTTAGGCGGAGCCGGGCCCGGCCGCCGCCGCGGGCTGTGTGGGGCCGGGCCGGCGGCGAGCGGCGCTGGGCGCAGACGGGGCCGGCGGCGGAGCGGCGCGCGCGGGCCGGCCGAGGTGGACGCGGGGCGGGGCGCGGGCGGGGCGGGCCGGGGGCGGTGCCGCCGCCTCATTGCGCGGCTCGGGCAGCGCTGCGAGGAGCCGCGGGCGGCCCGCACTGCCCGCCCTGCCAGCCGAGCGTGCCTAAGCCGGGAGGGAACCGCTCGCGTCGTGTGTCTGGCCGTGCTGCTGAAAGAGCCCGACCCGGTGTCTGGCTGGGATGCGGTAGGAGAGATTCGCGAAATCGGAGATGTAAGAAATGAGAAGTTTTTGCGTAATTTGCATTTGAGGTATCGCATCTCGCTGCGGAGTGAAGCCTTCGAGCTCCCTCGCCCGAATCTGTTACGATCGCGTAATGGGAAAAGTATAAAGTGCCTCTGATTGTCGTGCTTCCCAGGGGATGCGATACCTGCGGCACCGGGGGGGATGTGGAAGAGGTTGTGCTCGTTCAAAAGTCTAGAAAGAAAAATGTAACTTTACAACGGTGCAAATTATGCAAATAAAAGTATGGGGGAAGAATCAGCCTAGATTAATTTCTAAAAGATTGTAAAATCCTTCATTTAAAGCTTAGTGTAATCTTTGACATCTATGTGGGCACCTGAAAAAAAAAAAAAAAAAAACAGAAAAGAAAAAAACCAGCCCTAAAGCAGAGCTTTGGTATGGAAGTACAGTGCTGCTGTGAGCAGACACATTTCTGTCTGCTTCTCATTTAAAGTGCCAGCTCCTTCTTTTTTTTGTGTACCTAATATACGATACGCATGGAATATACAGCTATGTCACGAAGTCATTCTGTATTCTTAAAGCTTAATATAATCAAATTCATTGCCTAAAGATGGTGTAGTTGAAGATTTGATCCTTTTTCACTGAAGTGGAAATACTTTCAGTAATTGAAAGCAGATTCATGTCTGGAGTTGTACAAGCCAAGGTTTTCATTTTTAAAATAAACCTTTTGTTCTTCAGCTTTAAATATTTCACTGAGCCATCCGGAGACCCCTGTTAATTGCTAGAGTAGACTTTAAGGAAGGATTGGGGAAAAAAAAAACTGAGAAAGGTATGTCAGCAATTAAATTTACTTAAAATAATGTCTGTGTTCTAGTGCATGAAGATACCATTGCAGTTTTTGTGCACACTACGTTTTAGTTTTCCTGTTCATCCACATGAATCTGAATTTGAACTACCCATCTGTCTGTGGAGTGTTTTATTTTAAACTATCTTTGCTTATGTTCACCTTACTTAGCCCATTTGCCCTTTTTTTTTAACAGTTTATTAAACAAAACACTGAACTTTGAAGATTTGGGGAAATACTGATCTGCCCCAGTAAACAAACCTGACACTTTGTAGTGATAGCTGCCCTTTGTTAACTTTGTGTCTGTTTTCTGGCTGATCCTGTGGAAAGCTTTCAAAAACCTTGCCTTCTAATATTTTAGCAATAGAGAAAGAAACTTAGGATGTGAACTACCAAACTCCCAGACAAAGGCTGAGCTGCTCTGGAGCTGTTTGTTAGAAGCTTTGAAGGTAGAGAACAATGGAGGCAGAGGAAGAGAAGTACCTTCTCTCCTCTAAGATCTCCAGTGCACAGAGTAAATTCACTGCAAATGTGTAGGAAAGTTACTGAAGATGGCAAGAGTCCCCTGTCTGTTGGAAAGTGTATTTATTTCTTAATAGACACAAGGATCTAATTGCCTGATGTTAAGTATTCTTATCATTAAGATAAGAATTTGTAATTTGTATAATGGCACTAGATAGGCTGGGTTTATTCCCATGAACTCCTAGGTGGTGTGCACGCAGCTGGTGGAGTGCACTTTTCCTTCATTCAAAAGGTAAATCTTTTCATGCATCCTGGCGGAAGTATTTTTGTAAAACCCAGGAAGGGGAAAGTGCTCAAACAAGAAGAGAAAAAAAATCTAGCTTACCTTTTTTTCATCCATCAGATTGGGGTTCAAAACTGTCAAGCAGCTCAGTAACTATAAGTGAGATGTTATAAAATTTTTTGATTAATCTTTCTGCAATCCTGTGTGGAAAGTGGCCTCATATTTCACAGTATAAGGGTATTTTTCTTTTCAAGGACTTATAAAAGGGTGTGTTACAATTTAGCAAGAAACCTACAACAATTGAACCTTTAAAAAATGTTTTATGTTTAGATGGCTTTCACTTGTCATCTTTACTTTCTAATCTTTCTGACACAAGAAGTTACACGTGGGGTATATATATTTTTTTTTTCAGTTTGAAGAAAAGCAGCTGATGTAGTAGCTGTCTAGGAAAAATTGATAATTGATGAAATAAAAAAATATAAAATGTCATGTCAGATGTGTGTTCATTCTACAGGACCTCAATAAGAATACTGCCATACACCCATCAGCTTTGAAGTCTGATTTTTTAAAATTACAGATAGCAAGTTAGAGGCTGAACATTGAAATTAACTTTTATAAAATGGCAAATTTTAGTACTGAAGAGTTTATCCTTTGGCTTGAGAGATCTAGAAATATCTGTAAATATCAGTATATGATTCAAATGGACTTAGGGAATTTGTCTTGAGCTGTATTCTTTCAGCTCTAACGTGCATCTGTGGAGATTTAACATGACTTTTCAAATTACCAAAATGGTCTGATAAGCAATTGTGAGATCAGACTTTATAATTTCTCTTCCTGTAGCTTGTATTGCTTCCCAATTCACTTGTTGAACTAAACAAAGCAAAATAAAATGTCGTAATATGTATGCTTCGTTCAACATAGACATTTGAGTGATGATATGAGGAAATAGGACTGTAATGTTGTCCAGAATAAGAAAAAACATTAACTTCCCTATCCTTTCTGCATGTGTTCAAAGGTCTTATTGTTGGTTATATTCGTTCTAAATGTGTCTATAGGCTACGCTCTGTGTGGGTTTGAAGGACTTTTTCCAGAAGTAGTTACAGATTTATGCATTTCAGAATAGCAAGAGGGCTTTTGTATGTTCAGTAATGTATGGAGCATGATGCTGTGAGCTAGTGACCTCACTAATGGTTTGAAGATGTATATGTCTTTTAGATTTGAAGATTTTTATACAAAACAACAAATAGGAATGAAATAAAACAACTGCACTAAAGAAAAAGTTTCTGTAGTTTTCCAGTTAAGTTAACCTTTTTAAATGTTAAGGACAAGTGGAAAAAATGGCTCTTGTGTTCCTTTAAAAAGCATCACCCACGTTAAAAACTCTGAACAGAATAGGTAGGTGGCTGAAATACTCTGAATGAGTAGAAAATAGTCATTCATCTTCTTCGTGTAAGATTGAGGAATTCAAAGTGCAATTATACATGAAAACTTCAGGACTCACTCAAGGTAACAACAAGGTGTGTAGTTGTCTTTTGAGACTGACTGGGGCCACTGTTTATCCAAACTTCAAACAAAATAATTGTTTTGTGTGAGCTGCTGTAAAGTAGCTTGTTTTTGAAGCAAGTCCTTTAGATGCAAGAAAAAGGTAGACTTCTCATATCCGGAAACAGTAAATCATTCTAGCTCAGAGTGAAAGGCTTATTTATGGCTTGTTATATACAGCAGAAAGGACTTTGCATAGCTTTTCTGTATGAATCATTGCAAACTTCATGGTTTTGATACTGTAATCACTGATTTTTGTATTTACTAAATGAAGGTAGTTTTACAGGAGATTTAACTTCTGGTGTATTCAGAATTCAGGAGTTGAATCTGCATTAAGAAGTGTTACAGCAAAAGATTAAGACAAATACAGGAATGTGTTGAAATTTGCACAAACTACATCTACAACTCAAAGTAATGGTGGCCTGACAAAATGGCAGAGGTGGGTTTGCTATAATTTCTGAAGAACTGCGTTATGATGAAACTGATTAAAGACATGTGACAGGGTTTCTGCATACTTAGTTTTCTGTGACAAAGGAACAGCAATTTTGGCAGTAGCAGTAAGCTAACATATCTAGTGTCACATCAACAGTGAGTTACATGTTTTTATCTTTCTGATACAACTTGCTGTTTTGCCACTTTCTTGCTTTTGAAGGGGATTCAGACCTATGCAGCAATATTTCTAAGATGATTAAAAGAAAAACAGATATAAGAGAAAAAAGTATTAATCTAAAATATGATCTCTTGCATCTCTGCATAACTAACATCCAACTGCTTTACTAGGTTTTTTATTATTTTTATTCTGTTTCAGTTATTAGTCCAAGAGCTATTGACATGAGGCTTTTTTTTCTTGGTATCAAGAAGAATTAGTGTCCTGGAGAGCTATTTGGAATAAAGGAGTATATATTAATCAGAATTAAAAAAAAAAAAAAAAAAAAAAAGGCAACTGCTATTATGTAATGATATTATTTGATTGGTTTTCATAATTTAAAAATCATAAAAATGCCATACTTTAAGCTTTCAAATTGTCATAACTGCCAAACTAATTTTTAAACTGCTTTAATTTTCACCTCTAGTACAGTTCCTGACCACACACAAAGGAAAAATAAAGGAATGGAAATGTTTTTTTAGAGCAGTTTTTGGTTTAATCATACAGACCTGCTTTTTCATAAAACATTATTGTACCCTTGTATGAAATATAACCAGTTTCAAATCTGCAGAAATTTCAGTTGTTAATTTTTGCTGAACATTTTTCCTCTTAAGTCAGAAACTGCATTAAAGCAAAGACTTGTCCAGGGAGTTGTAAAAAGTAGCCTGGAAAGCCTCTTATGTTCTTTATTTTAAATAGAACAGAATTGCCTTACGTAGCAAAGTTAACTTTGTTAACCTTTTATAATTATTTAACCATTATTTCATTTTACCCCCTGCTTAAACATTGTACATTAATGCAATAGACACCTGGCTGTGCTCTTAAAAGTTTATTTGTCTTTCAATTCCTGTGATAGTAGGGGGCAGTATATCTCCTTAATTATCTTTGTTCAGGGAAATGTTGAAAGGCCAGGGTAGTTAAACAAGGCCATTTGGATTTGCAGTAAGGTCGAAGTGAGATGCAAGGAAAGTGGTTAAATGCATTATCATCTTATTGAGCACATCATCAGTAAAGTGACCTTGATAGAGGTGGAAAAAGCCATTTGGCTATTTTATGACAGCCACCTCTCTGCTGGCTTTATCCCTGCCAGAGTGTACTTCAAATAGCTTTATCACAGTCTTCTCTTGTTGCTTTGAAATCTGATTTTTCTTAATTACAGATAACGAGTTAGAGACTGAACAATGAATTGAACTTTTCTAATACTGGCAAATTTTACTGCTGAAGAGTTTATCTTTTGGTTTGGGAGATCTAGAAATATCTCTAAGTTGGCTATTAAGGTGACCTTTATATTAATTATTATAACCCTGCCTTTAAGGATTTCATTGATAATCATTGTGTTTTATTCATTACTCTACTGCTTTTTAAACTGTTTTTTAAGTTACTATGAGGACAGACAAGCCAACTTCCAGCCTTAGCAGCAGGGACGTTATTTGTTTGAATATGTGTGCATTTATGTTTTTATAAAGATACTCAAACCTTGGGAGGCCTGTGGCTAAACTGGAAACAAATAGCTTAGAAAATATATAATTAATGGTTAAATTTCTATCTTAGTTGTGTTTTATAATGGTAGTCAGTATTGATGTCTTAAAAACTTATAAAAGTACATGTTAATACAAGTATTTAATCAAAATAATGTCAACTGTACATTTTCCCCTCTTTTTTTTACCTGTCTTTTCTCATTCAAGAAAGATTTCTTTCACTTGTGTAAAACTACACTTATTTCAAATAAACAGTTTAAAAAACAAATAAATTTTTGGCCTTTAAAAGAACTTAGAGATATTTCTTTTTATAGTGTTCCCTGTCTAGGCATTGGCATAATTGTTAAGAGAATTTAAAACAAATGTACAAAATACAAGACAATAACAGGAAAACTGGATCTTCAGGAAAAAACCTGAATTTTGACCACCTGAAGTTATAGGTTAATTGACTGAGACTCATAGCAATGCATTAAAAATTATTGAAGACTAGAGGGAATGCTTTATAAGAAAAGATGAAAAGAAAGAAAAAATGCAGCATAGTCACATTGAAGAACCACCTGCAAGACTTAAAGACCTTGTGGACTTGGATGATGTATCTGGATGCAGTAAGGTGAATTAAGGACCAAAGAATGAGCTGCATAGCAAGACACATTTTGTAATGGTAACATCCTGGAGGCTATGGAAAATAGCACAGTTCATAGAAGTCCCATTTTTTGAAGAACAAGTATTACTTGTTTGGTGGTAGTTTGTTTAGTGGCTGTTATACCTTTTGTTCCTAAGCTTTGATTATATGTTGCCATTTTGAAGGTAGATGATTTTAACTTCTACTTTGCAACCTATGAGCTCTTTTTCTTCAACACATAGGTGATCTCCTAAGAAGAGAGCAGGGTTCTTCTTCCCATCGTTTATCTCTGTCTTTGGAGCTGGAAGGCATCTAATAGTTTTCTCCTCACCAGTTTTATAGCAGTAAGAAAGCACGTTACCCTTGGGTTTGCAGTGCTTCTCTGGGACACGTTACTTTGGGCAGTTAAGATTTCAAAGTTGCCAGCAATGTTTTGGTGTGGTCTTTAGCACAGGATTGTAGAGTCACTGTGTTCTCAGCATGAAGCACCATCATCCAGATGGAGAATCTCTCCTTTCACTCATGCCAAGTCCCCCTAGTTCCTCACAGACTTGCCTATTGATCTAATCATTGATATGATAGAAGTGCCCTTTGCCTTCGTAGTCTAAAGAATTTTCTTACATTTTTCTTTGTTTAATTATTCTTGCTTCCTCCTCAGCTCTCTCCTTGTACTTGTCAATCATGTTCTGCCATAAAGCAGAATGTATGTGTGTGTGTTTCCATATGCCCAACCAGAAGACAAGCCTTTTGAAGGCAGACACATAGAGTCAGAGCTTGAAAATGTAATTCTGTCAAACTGTCTTTTTCATCAGATGACTTCAGGAAGGTTGCCACACAGTTAGGCCTATCTATTGTCTTGTAATGATCCTGAATCTTAGCATCTTTCCTACCAAGCAAGAGACAAGCAGTAAGGTGATGGATCTTGGGCTGAAGATCTCACTGTCCCTTGACAAGTATGCTGAAAGTATTGACAATATTAAAGTATTTTTTTCAGACTGGAAGTACCTCAAAGAACTTTTCCTACCCTGTCTTCCTTTACTTTTACCCCTCCTTGACAATTTTGGTTTATGGAGCTGAGCACATATTTTGTTGCCAGGAGAGTTTTTTTCCAACAGCTGTCCTTTCTCCAAAGAATACAATAAGGTTCATAACACTGAAAGAGTATCTTCAGAGGATTTCAGTCCGTCTTATTCTGCAAACTCTGCTACTCCTCATTTGTATGAGACCCCAGTGTTTACCACCCTATTTTTCCCCTGGGGTCAAGGAACCTTAAGCAGACTTTTCAGTCAGTGGGTTCCATCTCTGGATGTAAACCTTTCTCCCTTGATGATTTTTCTATCAGTGGTGTTTGGATAGTATTTTGAGTTATTCCTCAGCAGTTCTGCCAGATTTTCACAGAAGAGACCTGTGTATTATTTTTCAATTCTTTTTTCTCATTTCTGCCCTCCAGCTTTTACATTACCCCCTCATCCTAGTCCTTTCTACCTAATCCTAATTTACTGCTGATAGAGCCGTGGCAGCAGAACCAGTTACTTGAGGTGAAAAAAGAAGAATAAAAATAAAGCCTACATCAGACAAAGTTATGTTTTTGCCTTTGAGGCAGTTGGTTTTATTTGCAATGATTTTGGTGACACCAGGCAAATCTGAACATTCTTTATTCTGCTTGTATATTATCTGCTTTTGTTTCCTGTAGTGTAACTGTACCTCGTAAAATAATGGGTAACAAATTGTTCATTTTGAGTGTTTGGTTTCTCTTTGCAATATGCAGCAGAGCTTGTGTTAGAATCAGTTATTTGATTATTATTTCCCCTTTTATGTGTAGTTTTTTATGTGTGTGGAGTTTCCATGTGTGTTCTTGAGCCAAATGTGGTCAATATGCAAGAGTACATGGGGATCTTTACTAAGAAATACAAAAATATACTGAGTCCTATAGCAAACTGAATTACCATCGCTTCATGAAAGTAGGTTTATTTGGTATAGTCTGTATGGAAATTATAACCTTTATTAACATCATTTGTAGACTGAGCTGTGTCTGGAACAGCATATGCATGCATGTGTATAGCTTGAATTTTAGCCAAGGGAAGGAGTCCCCTACATTCTGCGGTCTGATGCTCCACTTGTGCTCGTGGCTATAACACAGCAGCTCTTTAAGATTCTGGCTGAGTGTTGAAATGGAAGAGGCCATGGATGTTGATAAGTCCAGAAGCCTGGCAGAGCAGCCATACTTCAGAAGTGTTGGAAGGTATCAGTTCCGCTTGCCTGCTGAGAGCTGCCTGCAGCTCAGGATGGTGTGCCGCAGGCTAGCACCTATAGCTGTGAGGTGTTCCCTCCTTTCTTGGTTTTCCAAATTTTGCAACATGGTGGAAGAGGGCAGTGAAAGGGAAAGAAGAAACCAGCCAGGTGCCATTCTTCTTCATTGCAGAGAGAAAAAGTAGATTGTAAAGGAGAGATAGATGCGTAGTCTTTGTGTACGGTAGCAAAGGGAACAAGCTAAGGTCCATTTTCTGTTACAACTGATGTGCACAAGTGCTTCAGCAGCAGCCTGGGGTCCTCATTCATTCAGCCTCCTGTGAGCAGTCCGTGGTTCATACCCTTCCTTGAACTGTGTGGGTGTTATCTGGGAGAGCACTGGTTGTTAGCCAGAAACTAAGGCAGGAAGAATGCTATCAGTTACAAGTTATTGATGATTTTTTGCCAGTGTTTACCCTCAAGCTTGCACTAAGCTGCTCCTGTTGAGTTAGTGCAGATAGAAGCAGTGAGCTTGAGGCTTATGGTAGGGAAGAGAGGGAAATGGAAAACAAAGGACATACCTCTGTCTCTAAATAAATTTGTATTTGACAGAAGCCATTAACACTTCCAGCATAACACTGCAAACTTAACAGCAAAGTCACCCAGTATATGTATCTCAGAATATTTTTCACACTACCATTTTAGTTAGGTCTGGATTTCTTTGTTCTTTTTCTCTACTGATTTCTGTATGGGCCAGTCAGGCCAGGGCAGGTAGGAACCCTTTAAAAAGTGATCCTAACCTGGAGACTCTCTTTTAAAAAGACAGTAGTTATTTCCATTTTACTAATTCTTGATTCCACAGATTCACTTCCTGTACTAAGAACATTTAAATTATGCTTTTGCTTCTAAGGTTTTTTGTCATATAACTCTTAATATAGGATAGTGAATTTTTTTAACTGCTTTTAAGAAAAACAGAAAACCACACAAGAATATGAAATGTCAGTTCCCATTCAGCACTCAGCCTAGTTGAGAGGCTGCATGCATAACTACCTTCCCTGTACCTGTTCTTGCCAAATTTGTTGCTCCTTTATCAGTGAAATCAGCTTGAAAAAATGTTCAACGTTGTCTCATTTTCATGTACATTTCCATACTGTTTAAGACAAGTAAAAATAGTGTTACTCATGTTAATGGTCACACTTCACTAAAGTGAGATAACTAAGTAACAAGATATGTTTTGGTGTGTTTTCTGCTGGATTTAAATGCATGCAATGATGTTTTTTAGTTCACAGAATTAAGTTTTTCCCATATGTACTCAACATCCTAAAAGTCATAAACCTTTGTACCATGATATTCCTATTGCTACAAATTTTAAGTTGGTTGAAAAGCATTTAAGTAGTCCCTTTTGGCTACCCATATGAAGAGCCTGAAGAAATTCACTCATCTCTGTTGTAAGTCAATTATAACTCACGCTAAATGTCTTGCTGTGGAGAGGAATGACCTAGCCAGCTTATGCTTTGGATGGAAGTACATCTCCTTTTAAAAAGCCACTGTTGATTGTTTAAAGAAAATTATTAGTTCTGATGCATATTTTTGTAAAGTAGTGGACTCTACCAGCTGATCTGTTAATCAGCAATCTGTGGCTCTCCCTTTCACTCAAATGCTGATTTGAATTCTACAGACAGACCTACTACCTTTGCCTATCATAATTCTGGATAGCTCTTCTCCACCTCAGTAGGATTACAATGAAGCAGAAAGAAAGTATTTGTTTACTTTTCACAGATAAACAGGTAATAGGCAATTTGCTGTCACTGTGACAGTGTCATGCTTTGAGGTGACCCAAGGTCTTTCATTGAGGCAGATGTGTGTGCACATCCACAGTTAACGTGCCTTCTGTCCAAACAGACTTTTGTTTTCAAAAGAAACTTCTTTGGTGAAAGTTTTGTGGATTTAGTGGAAGGAAGGTTATCTTACTGGTCTGATCACTTGGGAAAATGTAACAGTAGTATATTTTATATAGATGTACAAATTAACAATAATATTGTATACTTTTTTCTGAAATACCTGAGTTTAGCAAGTATCTGTGGCATAGTTAGTAAAGCAGATTTTATTAGGTTGCTGTGCTCTTCCACATTGTCAAACTTGCTTCTTTCCTTTATACGCAGCATAACTTGATGTACCAGTGCAGGGAAAGAGTATAACCTTGTTGAAGAAGAACATAAGCCTAACCTGTAATAAAATGTATAGAAAATTTTATATTTTTTAGTGTTGATCGTACTTGCAGTGTTCACGGAATCAGTGTAAACAACATCTGTCATATAAGCAAACCAGGATCAAATCAATTCATATATATGTTATGTATGACAATTGCATATATTTATTTTCCTGATATTTTATTATTGTACTTTACTGAGTTATGCCACAAAGAAGACAATGAAAGATGTTGCTGTTAGCTACTTGTAACTTCAGATACCCATACTCAAATATCTGTTATTGAGTATCTACTAACAGAAAACATGAACGTAATCTAGATAAAACCATGCCAAGGCATGACTCATAAAATAACAGTTCTTGGGTTATTCAGACTACACTTAGAGTTCCAGTGAGCTTAATGAACTCACTTTTGGATACAGAAAGTGATAGACATTATTAGAACATATTGCATGTGTTCATACTTTGGGGTATGTTACAAGCTATTTGATATATGTAATAAGACTTGCCATAATAGTTGTGTATTAAGTATCAGCTAGAATTCCCTGTGCAACCTGAATTAAGAAACCTGTTGGATGTCACAGATGGGATCTGAAGCCTGAATCTTTGTAGTTTCTAGATTCTATTGCAAAATAGGGATTATTGCTTCCCAGAATTATTTCAAGATCATTTCAAGATCTGCTCTCTCCTTGAGAGCCATCCATATTGCGTTCATGTGTCTGAAAGATACCCCTCAGTGTCCCTAGTCGCACGGGGCCAGCATAGTCCTGGTACAGTTTGGATTGGAAACCATTAATCTAGGCTTTTAGACCAAGGCATGTCTTACTGAATACATATTATTAATAAATTGAAATATTATTAATATTTATAAAATATCTTGGACTCACAAGTTAAAAATCCAAATATTTTAATTTTCCCCATTTCTTCAGAGGAAATTTATATGCAAGCTGACTAATGCACCAAATTTCAGACAGATGTGAATCAAAACCACTAAGTTACAAATGCCTGAGAAACAGAGTGCATAGTGGAAATGACAGATGTAGCACAGGAATGCTATAATAACTTAATATTATAAATGCAATAAAATCAGAAATGAGCACCTTCATGTTTCAGAAGGAGATTATGACTAGACACATTGCTTTTTTAGACAAATTCCCTGCTATGTGGCAGCTGTAACACTAGCAGGTCTTTACATGCCCACAAGAGAAAATCAGTTTTTAAAGAGGTAGTGCATTTGAAACTAGCAATCAGATTTTTTTTTTTTTTATGTCTTTTTTACAAGCGTGTAAAGTTTGAAGTGCTGTCTACTTCAGTAGAGTTCCCTGGAACAGATATAGAGTGTGTGTCAAATATGTCTAATACCTTTCTTGGCCCGGTTGTGAACTCTTAAAATGTTTCTTTATTTATTCTAGGTGTTATGGTGATGTTAAATGCAGGTACCTTTCACATGGCCAGCATTTGAGAACTGTTATTCTTTTCATTCTATGAAAGCCTTGAGGAAAAAGCCATTTACTGACAGACTTGTTAGTGTTCTTCAGAGGCACCCTCTTTTGTCTTCCACACTTTGTAACTGGTTACAAGCACACAAATGTGGGGTTGTGTTTTTTTTGCTGTCATGAAACACTCATGAAGAAAGGATTTGGAAATCCTTTGGAAATTCCAGGTTTGCAGGAAACAAGGTAATGGTAAAAGGTATTTTAAACTCCTTCATTCACGTAAGGGAAAAGATTGTTTCAAGTTGTTACTTGCATTATAATGTGTGAATAATAAGATACTATCAAAACTATTAGGCACCTGACTACCAGCATTTTTATTAGATAGCAATAGATTGCAAGTGTGGTTGCATTTCAAATCACAAATAGGTACAATATTTATGACAACAAATACACTGGAAACAGTAGTCTTGCAATCCCTTAGACAATATTGAACAATTTAATCCCAAGAGACTTGGTAAAACAAATATAATGGGATATGCTTGATAGGGAATGTACCTCCTGTATTTCCTACTAAAATTTAAATGTCATTGGAACAGTATCTTTCCTACTTGTCTGTAACTGATGTTAAAACTCATATCTTACATGTTAAGATGTTAAAAATCACATCTGTAGCCAATAAAATAAATAAGCTCTTATAATAGGAATGGAAAATGGGTAATAAATTTATGTTCATTATTAATGATAGAATTTAAATGTGTAGGTTTCCTAGGACCAGAAAAATATTTTTCTTTCGCAATTTCTAAAAAGGCTTTGTGTAATGACAATATTCCTGAATGAATCGGTATAAAAAAGCAGCTAATCAGAAAGTCACACTAGTCAAATGAAATATTTTGAGTAGACAACATTTTTATTCTTGAATATATCAAAGAACAATCTTAAAATTGTTGAAGAATCTGTGGTTTAGTAGCCTGTGTAAATTTACAGCAATACTGCAAAATTATGTATTTACTACTGTGTGGAATTAACAGAATTTTGATTACAGATGATACATATCAAGAACATGTTAGAACTCTGGCACCTTTTCAACCTGTAAAACCTCCTCACTGGCTACTGCAGATAGATTTTCATAATGAAACAGTGGATCATTTCTTCTAAGAAGTTATGAGGTTAGAACTATTGAAAAAAACATTTTAAGAATACAATGAAGAAACCCCTTAAGCTGCTTGCTCTCACTTGTGGTAGACCAAGGCTGTGACAGGAACACAAGTTGTGGGCTTACTTTTCCCAAAATATTTGCAGGTGAGGTGTAGGTGTATTGACAGGCCCTGCACTGTTCAAAGTGGTAGAAGCATGTTATTTCAGGGAAATAATTTTGTTTCTTCTGTTGTTTTAACTGAGTTCTGCTGCTGATATAGTTATATCTGTGGTAGAACATTTACTGGCATAAATGTTTGTTCAGAAATGTCATTAGAGTTTTTATCCATTTCTATTATGAAAACTTGTCTACCATCATATGCATGTTTATCAATTTCTTGCAGTTTTTATAACAAATAATAATCTCTTAGGCATAGATATGTTGTCAGCTGTTTCACATTATTATTATTTTCCCTGGGAACTCCATGGTGGCATTTTTAAGCAAGGAAAAACCCAATTAGCTACACCAAGAAAATACTGACAGTAGCCATATGCAGAGACATTGTCAGACAAAAGAGGTTTTTATTTTATTACCTATTAATTAGGTAAAAATTAATAAATTACCCTATCCTCCTTACATATATTGAGTTTGCTGTAGGGGTGCTCCAGTGACTTAAAACTTGCAGAGAGCAACTGAGCATGTTACATTTTCTCCTGCATGCACTATCCCAATTTATATACTGCCCTGAAAGGCTGATCTCCACTATATTGGCAGTTCAAACTAAGTTTTGTCCCTGAGGCTTTTCAGTCTGAAAAACCCTCCTCTGAGCTAAATCCTGGTTTAACTCTGATTCAGCTGGCTTCCTGGGGTAAGGTGGAGGGTTGTAGCACACCAAGGGTGAGGAAGAGGAAAGCTGAAGTTTGTATTCCTGTGCTGTAATTAGGGTGCAGTATTTGGGTTTAAAAGTTTATCTAATGGTGATCCATGGACACTTGTGTTGCTGCTTTGTGCTGTGCATGCTGTTTCTCGGGGTGGTTGGCATAGCTGAGAGAGGTGTTGCTGACAGACTCTGTTTCAGATGTGTTTGGTGTAGGCATTACTTGCCTCTATTATGAAAACATTTTCTGGGAGGATTTGTCTGTGTTTGATTTCTTTAAATCATTGTTTCAAAAAAACTCTAAACAAAACCAAGACAAATCCAAGTAGCTGGAAAAAAAGGTGCTGTTTTGGAGATTGTATAATTATTTTGTAGCACAGTGGGCTGGCCTGTATTTGTGTGAAAATTGTTAGAACATGTTTAAAATGAGAAAAAAATAGAAATATATCTGGAAGTTAAAACCTCTTCCCTGCATGTGGCTTACAGTGAATATGATTATATGCTATGCATTCATTAATTGAATACAAAAACACCATCTGTATAACAAACATCAAAATAGCTTCTGTATTTTCTTCATATTGAACCAAGTAGTTTCCAGATACCACACAGCAGGAAGAGCAAACACCTTACACCACTTTTCCCCACTTCTGGGATACCATTTCCTTTTGTATTCTGTCCTTACTGGTGTCTTGCTGGGCAGGTGACTTTTCACTAAAGGGCAGCTGATTGTGTATTTCTGAGCTGTGCTTAACTCCCTGATTATATTTTGTGAACTGTGCATTCTTACCAATGGAGGGATAACCCCACAAGAGTAGAGGTGCAGCCCAGCGTACTTCGTGCTGGAAGCTCACTTGAAATGGCCTCGTGGCAGGGTGCTTTTTCCCACATACCTTGTTCTGAAATCTTCCTAATTTTCCTATCCCTTCTTGTTCGTATCTGCTCTGATTTGTTAATTCCTTATTTCTTTACCCATGGACTTATGTGTTTGCTTGACTGCTTGTTGGTAAGCTGTGTTCTTTTGTTCCTCACTGCAGACTTGGACTCCTTTTTGGTGCTTCTTAACCATCTCACTGGAGCCAGCAGTGCTTTTGGCTTTGGCTTATCTGTGACTGCACTGAACCACTTAGTTCTGGTTTACACTATATATACAAATATGTAGTAAATATTGGTATATATAAAAATACATAATAATAAAAATATATAAAAAGAGTAAATATACACTAAAAAAAAATCTAGAAACATATTTTTTCTAATATGAACTAGACATTTTTGAAGCAATCTATGATGGTTTAAAGGGAGAAAGATGTGGGGCACCTCAAATTTTAGGGAGATGTGAGCACCAATGTCTCCTCTTCTCTAGCCTGCCTTTCCATTTCTTTCTGTCTTAGTAGATAATCACTTTTTTGTTAATTTGGTTCAAGCTCAGTGAAAACTTGAGGGACAGGCTGAATTCATTTTCAGAAAACCCCCTCAAACTGCATTTCAGTTCAATGCCCTGCTAGAAAACAGACTAATTTATGGGACTGCAGAAATTCACATAGACCCTGGCTTGGTTGCAGTGCATGTCAGCAGACAGAGAGAACAAGCCATGTTTAGGCTGTTGTGTGAGAGTTGTACATACTGGCTTCAGCAAGAGAAAGACTGGTTGCAGGATTAACTTTAAAGTTTCTCACTACTTAATCCACAGTCAGTGCTGATGGGATGTTTGGTGCATCTCCTTTTACCATTACTGCTCTTTTGCTCAGATCTGGCCTTTCCTAATCCAGAATCAGTATTGGTGTGGACACCAATGCTGGAAAATGTCGATTTAGGAAATGAAAGGTAGCTTACTTGCTATCTTGGGGAACCAGAACCTTGGCACTTCACACTGGAACATGCATTTTATTCTTTGCACTTTCAAGTTGATGTGTGAGGAAGGATCAAATCCTTTTCAAATTTCAGATAATTACTAAGTAACTTATTCTAAAATTAAATTTGCATTCTTACAGGAAAACTATGAACCTTGCAATGTTTCAATTACTAATTCTTTTTGACTTCAAAATTTCGAATTGCCTGTGACCATATCTGAAGAGATGATATGGACATTATAACTAATTATGAGAACTGCATCTTAGCATTGTAACCAGCTACCTTTGCCTTCCTCAAAAGAAAGGATGTCTTGCAGAAAGTCTGTATCTAGGAAGAGCAATAATCATAAATCATGTATCTGAGCAGTTAAAATTTTGGTATCCCAATTCTAGAACTATTCTGTTATTGCTTCCTTTTTTGCTGCAAAACCTGACTTAGAGCAATAGACTGACTTGCATAAAATAAAATAATGGGGCTTGTTTAGAAATAAGATTGGTGATGTGCTATAACATGAAGATAACCAACTGAACTTTGCTTGTTCCCCAAATAACTGCAGTGCTGCATAGATCTGAATAAAAATGTCATACTTCAGTATCTTTGAGGATATTTTTTAAGGTGGCTTTCCTTTAGTTTCTAGATGGCTATTTACTCACTTGTTACTGCTTCTCTAGCTTGTCATCCTCTGCTTCTAGTTGCTCTGCAGACATGCAGGCTACCCAAGGCATTAGACTTACCAGGCACTGTCCTGTTACTCTGTCCTGCTAGTTGGTAGCATTAGGTAAGAATTAAGGTTCCTGCTTATGTCAAATTTTAGCAAAGACCCCACTTACACTGCCAGTGTAAGGAAAGCAAACCACAGGGTACTAGAACAAACAAGTTCATCACTAACCCAAATTTGCAGGGGCACCATTTTTGCAAGCTGAACAAGATTTTGTCAACGATTCAAAGCCTTTCCATTACACAGCAGTTCCTAATATGAGTGTAATAGACAGGATTTTCAACGATTGTACTCAGAGACAGGAGAGGATAAAAGAGGAAAATTGTTCCTGCCACTGGGACCCTAAATCTAGGGGTAGAGTCATTCTCTAAGGCTGTAGCCAGTCTTGAGCCAACAGTTCACTGCAAAAAAACTTAATACAGAAGGAAAAAGAAAGTGGGGCAGGGAGGGTGATGGTGGGGAAAGGGCGTAGTTTTCTGTTGGGTTAGCAAGTCAAATCAGTTCTCCGTTGCAGATAGATGGGTAATAAAGGGCAAAGAGGGGGATGTGGGAATGGCTTGATAGGGCAGGTGAAAGGTAGGGTAGGGTGACCTCTTTTTGGTGGCAGGCAATGCAAATAGCTCAGTCTCAAACTGGTACTTCAGCCATTGTAGCACTGATGTCAAATACCTGTGATCTTATGAAAACCTGCATCCTGTTTTGCATCTTTTTTAGCATTCAGCTGAAGTATTGGTGCCTGGCTTGAGTTTCTGCAGAGATGTATCTGATTCTGTGCTTCCCTTAAGTCTCCTGTTCTTTGAGGTGTTTTCCTTGCACTTGGGATGTACATAGGGCACAGATGTATTAGTTAAACATGTTCATTGGTGCTCACAGTATCAGTGAAAGTGAAGGTTTCGGTGCTGACTTGCAGTGCATTTGTCACTTACTTTTTAGGATACCCAGTGGAAAATGAGAGCAAACTTGTCCTGCTCTTATTCGAGCCTCAGTATGCTTACTGTGCACATTTGTGCAATTGCTCTGAAGAAAAAATCCCTACAATAGTCTGTAAGCCTGAGCAGCTGTAGTGGCTTTCTCCACAGAAAAATGAAAGGATTCTATCCCAGACACCCTGTGAGTTTGCTCTCTCTCTTGCTGCAACTGTGCCCTGGGAGCACAGGAGCATAGTCCTGCCTGAAAAACATGCTGCAGTACAGTCTGGGCTGTCATTGTTCCTCTCCCCAAAGCTCTGCTGCTCAATCTCATTGCCCTCCTTCTCTCAGAGACTATATACTCCTTAAAAACACCTCTCAAACAGCTGCACAAGGTGCATGCAGGCAAACACTTCTAAATAATACGGCTCCTTTAATAGCTAGTCTGCAGAGCAGAGTGAGCTGAGCTTCTTGATTTTCACAGAGCTGAGTGTTTGCTCAGGTTTCTGTAGCATACAGCCCTATGGAAAAGGACAGTCTGCAGTCACTTTGGCAGAGCTAGATGCCATGTGGGTGTCATACAGTATCCACTGTTGATTACTCACGAGTTAGACATGAGGAAGCATTTTGAAAGAATGAGAATTTAAAGGCCTGAACTTTTATAGTGAAAAAAACCCAACAAACTAAACACAAAATGTTTTGCTTTCAGAAGAGTCTCTTTATTGTTGGGCCCTCAGCTTTAGTGCTATGGTGATTTTATGATCTCTTAAATAAAACCAGGGAATGATGGGAAAAACTGGACAGTGAAGCAATAAAGAATTCACAGCTGAATTTTTTTAAAGAATTTTTTTAAATAAACAAAAAGGTTTATGTTGAGTCATCCCAGCTCTCTCCTAGTGCTTCAATAGTGTGAGTTTGCAAGGAAGATGGAGAGATGCCAAAATTCAGGGAGGAGATCCCATGTAATCCTGTAGTGTGCCAGAGAGGAAAGGCTGGGCAGAAGAATTACACGTGTTCCTGATGTGTTCATTTATGGTAATACAGCTTTGCTATTTGCCAACCAAATGGATACTTGAAAGGGGAGATTAATAGTAGAGAACATCAGGTCAAACCTACCATGGCTGTTTTAAATAAGGTTTATCTGATAAACAGTATTTCTGTAAGGTCATTCTGCATTTTAGTTGTTTTACTGCAGGCTCTTGCTAATTGATTGGAAACTTGGCTTGTGAGGTTAGGTTTGTTCTGTGGTTTTGTGAAGAGGGCGAGCTGTTAGATGTGGTGTGAGGCTGTACAGCTTTTTGGCCAGCAAATCCCTACAGAAAGGCCTCATGTTACCAGTGTCACAGGGATATGCTTTTGATGTGCACCTGTAGCCCTGGGGGTAGGGACAGCACATGGCCTCTGGGCACTGAGCCTGTGCTGGTGCTGGGTCTCACACTTGCTTGAGTTTTGAATGAGTGTATGAATGTCCCCATCTTCAGTTTGTTTCAAAACAGACAATGCCCAAAGAAGCAAATGTCTTAAGGTATCATTTAGCTTCAACTATTTAATTAGTTTTACTGACGAGGAAGAAGAATTGAGTGTGATATGTCAGCATGCAAACTAATTTTTTGTTTTGAGAATGTATTATTAATAATATTAAGAAAGGCATTGAAATACCTGATGTGGATCCCTCTTCTGCAAACAGAAAGAGTATCTTTGGTACAATATTTGCATTTCATAAGCCTTGCTGAGATGCATATCAAGTGTAAAGAATATGATAAAATGTTTCTCAGAATTTAATAGGAGATAAACACCAGTTTTAGTGCGTGGAGAGATGGCTGTTCAGTGATAAAGCTAAGGTTACTATCAACAGATAAAATTTTGTATTTTCTACAGTACTCTTTGTTTCACAATTTTAATATAAGATGCTGTCAAAAAATGATCTTCAAATGTAACTTGATTGAACTGAGGGGTGCGTTTGGGGGAATTAAGAAACAAGAAAAAAGTGTAATTTTTAATACTTTAATTTTTGTTTAACTTGTTTTTATTTGACTGTTGGTTTGTAGTGAATCATCCACTCTGTTTCTCAGTAAAACATAGACATTAACTCTTGTTTTTAGTGGGATGAACAAGGCAACTTTATGTGTAAAAGTTAATTCTTAATAAAACAGAAGTTATTTGTAAAGAGAGTAGATAATCCAGATAAACTGCAGGTTCACAGTAGCCTGCCTTTTACTTAATCTTTGCTGAGAGTAGATTAGGAAACCAGGTTAAATCAAACAAGCTTGCTTTCATTTCTGAGGCTTCTTTCCAGGCTAACATTGAGCATGAAAAATGCTGGTTGCCATTTGATGGAGTGAAGGTTGCCAGATCCACAAACTCTTACCAGACCCTTTTGCTGGTGCACGGGGAATTATTGGCAAGGCAGCATTTCAGAAATGCTCCCACATTCACTACATGAAGCATTTAGTAAGTGCCAATGCCCGTTTAGATTTCTGTGTGATAATTTTTGGTGCCATTTTTTGTAACCAAATCTAACGTTATCTGAGAAAGAATCTCACAAATTCCCTGTCATAATATTTTACTGTGCTGTAGGTGGTTTCACTGCTGGCTCTTAGCAGCTTTGCAGAAGCAGACATTGCCCTCCATTTTGAGAGGAATGCACCATCTCCTTGAAATGGCAGCTCTGGAATGGATCACTGGCTGTATTGTCAAGCCACATTTAAAAGGAAAAAAAAAAAGAAAAGGAGGAGGGCGTTCAGAAGCTTCGATAGGCTCAGAGTGCCCATATTGTACAAAGGTGGAAGACCTTGCAAGACAAGCATTTCTTTAAGGCCTTTCCCTATCAAGAAAATCTTGGGATTGCCCAGGCAGTGTCTATAACCACCTCAAGTCTGAGTGCCCTCAAAAGGCTTTGAATATTCCCTGTCGTCAGTAGGAAATGTCTGTGTACAGCACTAGTGCCTCCATGGGCCACATTTTTGTTGTACACCAAGTGCTGCTGCTGTGGCCTCAAATGGTGGTGAAGAGTGCAAATCTCGGCCCCACAGGTGCTCAGCAGTGCAGGCTTGTGAGGTTTGTTGTGACACGTAACTTTTATCATTACATATTCTGAAATTATTTTGTGTTTTAGCTATGTTGAATGTCCATTTTACTGAGTTCAGCTCTTTATGAAGTTAAATCTCCGAAAGCACTCTGTTTTGACATGAATCCCCAGAGGGAAAATGCTTGTCAGCGGGTGTCATCCTGAAGTGTTTGGTGAAGGCCTTCTTGCAGGACTAAAGCATTTTAGTACACAGGGTACTAAAGTAATATGTAATATTATTAAAGTATTACCCCATATTACTAAAGTAATATGGGGATCCCTAGTCTTGTTGGTATTAACTGCCCTAATTGTAGCATGTTTAACAGTCAACAAATTTAGTGCTCCTTTATGAAGGGCTTGTATGTGTAGTGACAGAAGGGTATGACTGAAAGATGGACTTATTTTGGGAAAACTAATTATAACGGCATCAATTTACTTTTCTATTATTGTTGCCCAATTTTGTCGTGCTCCTCGTGTTGCTATTAATGTCTTCCTAAATGTCAGATTGAGACTGCTGATGGTGATCATCTCATGTCATATTGCTAAATATATACAGGCTGTTGAGAATGTCTGATGTAAATGTTATGCCAGACCTTGTACATATGCATATTAGAAGACTTCTTATGCTAAATACCTGCTATCAAATACATACTTAACTATTTTCCTCAGTGGTATACAAAACAAATTGAGACTTTTTTTTTAGGAGTCATCACACTATTGTATTATTTTAAATGATCGGTGATAGAAAAGATCTCACTTCTGAATGGTTGTGACACTAAATGATGGTAAGTAAGAAATTCCAGATATATCTTCACGTTCAACTGAAAGCTAATGTCATTTCCTTATAAATGTTTCTCTGAGAGATCTGAATGCATCTGACTACCACCTAGCAGTCAAATGAAGAAAAGGAAAAAGTGCCTGAGGGACATTCTTAGTAAAACTTACTAATACATTAAAAAAAAAAGTCGTTCCTTCTAGTCTGGTAAATTCAGTACAGCTTCAATTATTAATGTTAAATAAGTCTTTATTTCTTTTTTCTGAGTCATTTTGAAAATTAAAAGTCACTTTAAGACATAGGTTCTTGGGGCCTTGGAATTAGTTGGCTGCATGTGAATATACACTTATTATGTGTGCAACATAAAATGTTTTGTTCAGTTTACTAGCTCTTGGAAGCACCTTGTGCAAAGATTTTCTCTGCTATATATTGAATTTTGTATGTTCAAGCTATTTGAAATCTGCAATATTTTTAATTTGGATTGAAACATCTATTGTATGCTGTTGGAGCTGCTCTTTAAATCCTTTTCCTTGTCAGAAATCACCTGTAGCTTCACTGGGTAAAAAAGATTGCAAACATAACTGAATAATTAGTATCTTGTTGCTACTGAAAGTGGTTGCAAATGACTATGGAGATTTCATACCAAGGGAATAAGATTTCACCTTTATGATGGTTTTGTGATATTTCCAGTGGCCTTTAATATCTACCATTACGCTATTTTGATGGTTCAAAAGCAAGGTCTTGAAAATTTAGAATTATAAATGTATTTATTATATTCCCCACATCTGCCGAAAGAAAAAAAGTATGAATTCTAGCACATGAATACATAATTGTGGGATTTCAAAGTGCCTGTATCCTGTTAGAACAGCAAGCCTTTGGATATCAATTTTGAGGAAATGAGGGATGCCATTTGTTTTTATTAAGCTGGGATTTGAATGTTTGGAGAAAGCATTGGGGGACACATTTATTTTGAAAATGGAAGTAATATTCTTCATTTGTGATGTTAAAAATGTTATTTTTGCCATAGTTACTTTCTTTAGTAATAAACCTAGGAATCTCTGCCTAAAACAGATATGCTTATTTTCCATTTCTACTTATAACTATGTCTTTTTATTATTTTAATTTTCAGGGGGTTTTCTGTGTAACACCTAAACCAGGATTGAATATACTGCTCTCTAAATGTGCCATTGTTTCTTTTTGATGGAAAGGGCAGTGTACTGATTACAGAATACTGAGGCATTGAAAACTCTTTGTTCTATTATCAAGTCATAAGGAAAATTAGTGAGTGATGTTTTTCAGTCAAGGAACTTTGGAATAAAATTTAAATTAACTATTTTAGCTGACCACAGACAAAGAAAAAGACAGGAATAAAAGTTTGTAATTCAACTATTTCCTCCATTTTCCTTAATTCGATGACCATCTTTCTATCTTTTGTGCAGCTTTCCACTCTTGTCTGTTTGGTTAGTCACGTATTCCAAATACCAAATCTGAGTTTAGACCTGTCTTATATCCCAACCAACTGTCTTCACCAGAGGAAATTTTAATTCTTTTTGTATTTTTCAGTGTCTGACCTTGAGGCATTTTGTACTATTTCTCTAATTATGCTTA
The DNA here is from genome assembly GCF_971803275.1 of Cyanistes caeruleus. Classification (NCBI taxonomy): domain Eukaryota; kingdom Metazoa; phylum Chordata; class Aves; order Passeriformes; family Paridae; genus Cyanistes; species Cyanistes caeruleus. Next base: position 32,919,983 of record NC_141705.1, on the reverse strand, counting down.
TGAAGTGACATTTGGGGAACCCTTAGGGATTATTGGGAAATATTTTTTGTAAAGGTTGCTGTTCAGTATAGGATATGGGAATAATTAGTTCTTTTATGGCAGGTTGTGTTTGTTTACAAGGAAATTGTATCCTACATTTAGTAAGGTAAAGCTAAAGTCTTCTTCATGCAAGAATTGTTGTCTTCCAGTATAAAATTAAGTCAGGAATTCAGTACAGTTTATTTTAACTCAGGCTTACAATTTTAATGCATTTTGTGTTCATGGTGAATATGATTATTCTTAAATGTTAGATTAAGGGTGGATTTATGAACTCAGCATTATAATTGTTGATCTTCATTCCAATGCCTTGTGTTTCAGCATAAGCATGAGGATGTTTTTGAGGGATTCTTGCAAGAAGTCTATATGCTGAGGAAGATGGAGAACTGGCAAATACAGAGAGATGCAATTAGCAGAAAAGGAAAGAAAATTTTCTGAAGTGATATATATCCAGTAATAATAGAAATAAGGGAGGAAATTACAGTATATATTGAAAAAAAATGTGTAGGTTGGAGAACAAAGAATAGCATTTCTCTGGAGAAAGTTGTCTAAGTTATAAATTTTTTTAATAGTAGACTGGACACAGAACTGAGAAATAACATGTGTAAAAGCAAGGAGAGGAAAGGGGTAATTTAGTGTCTTTCTAACTTAAAGCTGTAGCCTCTATGTGAGATTCAGTTGAACGTGGAAGCTGTGCTGTAGAGTTAAGTGCAGTATGTGCTTCACCATATCCTGAACTGTGAATGAGGAGCAGCTGAGCACATGATGACCCTCTCTCACTTTGGGTAGATCAAATTAGGACATTCAGTAACTTCCTTACAAGTATATCAATATAAAAAAATTGTTTTATATAAAATTGTATAAAAAATTGTTTATATAAAATTGTATAAAAAAGTGGATGGAATTAACCTAATGGTAAGAAAGCAACCTGAAACTTATACTTTCACCAGCGCATATGGTGCAGTTGAGTATAGGTATTATTTTCCTGTTTAATTTTTTTGAGTTGTCTAGTGCCAGTGAAGACCTTGTCAAGCCTGCATTTGTTGTGTGAAATACAGTCAGTGGCAGCTGCCATGTACAACAGGTAGGGTGCCAAGAAGACACTATGCAGGTTGGATGGACCTACAAGCATGAGTGTCTGAAAATCCAGTCTTTCCTCTTTCTGAGCATTCCCTCCCTTGCTAAGATTACACCTGTGACAGCCCCACAGAGATATTTGTTGCTGCTCTTGATATTGCTAATATTAAATATTAAAATTAAGTATAAAACATTAATATTTTAGTAGTCACAGAAGTCTCCACACATTTTTAGAACCTCTTTGTACTAAACACTTTTCAACCATGTAGAGGTACAGCTCTGTCATGAAGAGCTTGTAATATAAAGGAAAGGATCTATGTAAAACAGGGAAGGATGACTCAATCACATACCGCTATAACATATTTTGATTTTATTTCATGAGTAAAACTCCAAATGTTCCTATTTTCTCTTCATCCAAACTATTGGTTGGCTTATTTGGAAGAAGAAAATGCATGTAGGTATGGATTTGAGTTTGATTGCCCTTCCCGTATACTTAAATATATTTCTGTAGCTTATAGAAGCTTGTTGCTTCACTTCTAAATTTAAAAAAAAATAGTAATTTCAGATGTAATATTCAAAAATATTAAAGAGAATGAAATTTATAGGTCATATTCCTGGCTGACCCTTTCTTGTATTTTACCAAATAAAGAGTATACCAGTGCTACAAATATGCTACAAATATACTTTTGTAGCTAAAGTTTACTGACTTTAGTCAAATTGGCAACAGTACAAACTGATTCCAGACAGAGGATGCAAATTTATTGTAGCTGTTTGAAAACAGATGCTGATTCAAATTACTGCATTTAACAGCTAGAATTAAAATGCCACTGTCTGGTGGTAAAGCATTGATTTGGATGACTTGGGGTGTGGAGTGAACTGCTCCAAGGGGAGCGTCTGCTGTGCCATTTGTGGCTGTGCTGCACAGCAAAGGCAGTGGGACAAAGGCACAAGGGGGAGGCCATTGCAATAGGATAGCCCTGCAACCTGGCTTGTTTTGAACAGTGGTGCCTTGGGGAGCCCCATCCAGGAGGAGGCTCTGTCTGTCAGGGTAGACAGACAGAAGTTGGGCTGTGTTTGCTTGCAGTTGCATTGCCCAGGAATAAAATTTGTTTAGATAAGATTACCTGAGCCTAGCCAGGTTTTTTTTAGCATTGCCTGAACAGAAGAAGTTATGGGAAGAGAAATTCTTTATTTGTAATGACTTGTAAAGATTATTGTGGTCCCTAATGCAAAATCTTCACAATGCACTCTGATGATGAAGGATCTGTCATGTGAGAACTACTGAATTCAGTCATACAAAATGTACACTGAGTAGAAATCTATACACCAACATCAGTAACATATCATAGCCTGGTGGGACATGGGCCTTGGAAGGACAGCAGAGACTGGTTTTCATTAGGATTTCTCCTACTTCTGAAGGAGTACTTCAGTGTGCCAAGACAGGGAGAACCTCCTGCATGGGCCTGTGGCACTGTTGCTGTGCAGAGGTGGGTAGATGATTCACTTTGCATTTTTGCTCAAGTTGACTTGGTTATTTAGCCCACATACTCTGGTGCATGCTTCAGTATGTGTGTGGCTTTGAAGATTTTGTCTTTCTGGGTCTCCTTGCTTGGAATTCCCTAAAGAACTTCCCCCACTTCATTAGAAAGTGAATTGTTCTGCTCCATAAAATTAACAAGAATATAGTTAGTTTCTTTTTGCATTTTTATGACAGTATCAACAGTTTCTGACCAGTTTCCCTGGCTTGTATGTCTGTTTTGTGTAGCACTTCATCCTCTGCTCTTGGTCAGAAAGGGACCCAGTCTGTCCGTGCTGCTGGCTTTTGTGTGCTCTGTTCAGTGTCATGTCTCCTATATATGGCAACTGCATAGTGGCATCACCATTTTCATGAAGTGTATGTCAACATTTTGTATTCTGTGGTCAAGGATAGTATCTTACTTCATGAAAACACTATTTAATGTTTAAGTACTTTGTTTATTTGGGGCTTCTAAGCATTACCTGTCTTATAATCTAGTTGTTTATGATAACATGTGACTGTGGCATTTTTATGATGTTCTACATCAACTTCCATACATACATTATTGCAAAATATAGTTTTGTTATCTCTGTTTTCACTTTCCCAGTCCTTCAAATAAATCACTAAGGAAATAAGGTTTAATATTTAAACTGCCATATTTTCAAATTGACATCTTCTCAAAGCAAAAGAGGGTCACCGCCACTTTGTCCAGTGAAGCAGTGTGCCACACTAGCTCATCATGGTGTCACTCTTCTACGCTTCTTTGGTTTAGTTTCCATGACTGGTTGGAATAATAATTATTAATTTAATATTAATTGGGATCATTTTATTAATACTTTTATTAATACTTAAGAATGTGCATGGTCCAATCTCTCTGGCTTTTTTCATCACTCTTGATGGTGTTACACAATTCCATGGCGTCCTTCATGTGTTTCCATGTATTTTTCTTATCTCTGAATCAGCTAGTGTTACTGACCTCTACAGAGTGTGGCAGAGCTCACTGGAAAGTAGCTGTTGAGACACAATGTGTTGATTTGCCCCAAAATTATTTGCATCTTGGGTTGTTGTCCATTTCATTTTCTCCCTGGTGGAGACTCCCTCCAGCCCCTTCCACACTCCTGTCAGTAGGTGAACCTTGTGTTCGTGTATTCATTGTTAGCTTGAATGGGGAGATATAAAACAGTTCAAGTAAACTTTTTGCTCTTGACAATCACTCAGTCAGTAGTGCCCTAAGGGTTATCTTCTTGGAGCTTTTGTTTCCCTTTTCAGAGTTAATCAGAAACATAAAGGCTATTTTTTCTTGAGACCTACAAGCACTGAAAAGAAACAAAGCAGCAGCACAAATCACTGAACTTCTTATGGCATCGAAGACTTGGTCATCTCATTAAATATTTATCTTTGCTCTTTTTTTCTGCACCCCTCATGTTTCTCAGAAGGGACAGGTACCTTATCACTGCATCTGCTTGTTCTTATGCCTCTTTATGGAATAGCAATGGGAAGCTCAATCTTTTTTAGTGAGTCAGACATAGAAAAATTCCTGTTAGTTTAAGCATTTTTTACTTTTGCAGGAAAATCTTATGGGTGTGAGCTTTTTTAAGTTCTGTATGCCCAAGTATGTCAAGCCTTTGTGATAGCTGTGAGTTTTGTTTCTGATGTTTTGTTTTGGGGTTTATTTTTTGTTTAAATCTTGGGTTTGATTTGGGGATTTTATTGGGGGAGTTGTTGTTATTAGCCTTCTAGTCTGCATCATTAATATTGTTTAAACACGTACATAATGAGATGCTTCTCTTTTGCAGTCTTGCTTCTTTTCTGAATAAAGGATTTTAGTCTTGGGAAATTTATACCTGATTTTGTACTGATCTGTGTGTCTACCTCATGCACAGTTCCTGTGCTCTTCACATTGTGTTCTTGGTGTTGAGTGTCATTGCAGCCTTGATTGTTGCCAGTGAGTGCATGGCTCTTTTGTCATCTGGGTCTCTGTGTGTAAAAACAGTACTAAGTTAAAAGTTAAAAGTACTAAACTTCAGTATATCCCGATGAGTACTTTCTGACCGAAATGGAGAAATTAAAGTACTTGACTGCAAAAAGGAGCTAGATTTGACTACCAGCAAGATCTGTATGTACTGAAGATTTTTTTTTTAACTTGTCCCCATAGGGTGAAATATTCACATTGTTTTCTGTATTATTTAGCTTTTGAGGGTCAAAGCTCTGCTCTGTTTTTCTATGTTACTGTGCATTGGAACATCTGGCTTTTCATAAGCTATTCTTATATGTATCTGCGGACTTTCCTAGTTTTGTTTTAAAAAGCTTATAAAAAATTTAGAGAACATGTATGCAGAGTTCAGTATACAACTGGAGCATCTTATGATTCAGACTCCAAATTAATGAAGCTTTCTCATGCATCTGTTTCTTTGATTTTGTCAGGAGGATTGCTGGCTGCTCACTTCTGTATGTTGAAGTGAACATTTGTGTTTCAATAATATTCTGTACTGGTAAAGGTCTGGTATTCATTCCCAGCTACAAGTCATTCTCAGCATGCCTTTTATCCTGTATGATTGAAATACTGTGTTTTACTTTGTGGTGTTATACTCAATATGGCTGTTGAACCTCTCTGCTAAGATACAAGTACAAAATTTTGATAATATTTTTATCTAACCTTTCTCTGCTTCAAACTACTGTCTTGATGCATAGCAACTATTAAGTAATGCAACTATTAAGTAACCACACATAAAATCTCCATAACATTGGAGATTAACTACCATTAACTTTTTTATTCTGTTTTTTCAAGTTTGGCCAAAATTTGACTATTTCTGCATTCAAATGAAGATATTTTCTTGTGTATGACTGATTGTTTTACATATTTTTTTTAATTATTTTCTATTTGAATTAATTTAATTTATTCTGATGTCTGATACTCTGCTTTTTATAATTTCAGTGACTAGCTTATCTCCAAAATTCACAGTGAAATGCAAGTAGATCAGATGATATCTCTGAGTAAGCTAAAATAAGTTGAATAGAGGAATATCTTTGTCAAAGAAACCTGAGAGAAAATTAAAAGGCCAGAAAATAAAGAAAACAAGCATCAGCAGTTGTTATCATAAAACCTTGTGTGTGATTCTCCTTTTTTCCTTCCCTCTTATGTGTTGTAAATGTTGATACTGGACATAATACAAAAATTTTACAGGAGTCTAACCAGAACCTTTACCAATGCTGAAAATTTGTTTCTGCTGTTGTTGTCTAGATCCTGTGTCATGCTCAAGTCATTAAATTCTCTAATTTGGTGGCAGGTGGGTGAAATTAAATTAACAGGACTTCAAAATATGCTTAACTTAAGGCTAGGAGTGAATTAGGTCCTGTGTTTTGGGCACAGCAGACTTGAATGGCTCCTTTGAAGGAATCCTATCCTAGAGGGCTCAGCAACTTTGTGTTCATTAAAAGTAAGAATCATAACTTGACCTTTGGCAATAGATTCTGTATGTGTTTGACTGTGTTTAGATGAGGCAAATAAATGCAGTGCTTTAGATGCTGGTGCAATTCATATGGGGTAATGAAAGGAAAACTTGTTTCCTTCTGCGTAAAGACATTTTCACTCCCAATGTTGCTACTACGCATTCAAGGGCACTGACGTAGAAAAGAGTGGCATTACCAGAGTCAGCAAGACCTTAGGGACCATTGTTATTTTAACTACTGCGGCAGAAACATGTTCTGAACAAGGTAAGAGGGCAGCAGTCTGGAAACTTCCCAGAGCTGCCCCTTTCTCAGCCGCACAGTCACTAGCGGGAAGTGTCACCGACACGACTTAGTGGCAGCCTTTACAGTGCTGGATGGCTGCAGGCAGCTCTAATTATTTGTTGAAGTCTGCTGATAGCACAGCAGGTACTGTCCCATAACAGTGCCGCTCAACTTCACAATTTGCTTCCTGCTCAGAGGTGAGAAGGGCTATTGAACAAGAGCTGTAGGATTATTGGAGGTGTTGAGAGGCGCTGCTGCCTAGAGGGATGACTGTTTTGTAAATGTTTTCTTTTGAAACCACATTTTAGCAACCATTTCCGTATTAACTTCACAAAAATTGTTGAAGCTATATCTGCTTTTCAGGTAGAAAATGTCTATAAAGTTATTTCAAGATATTTACCAAACCTTTGTGGGTTTTCCCTATTCTTTCTTTGTCCTCTTTTCATCTTCCAAATTGCATTTTCTGGGAATTAAATAATAATGGGCCTGTTTTGTCAAAACTCCTTAGCCACTGCAGTATAACAGCCCAAAGAGAACGTCAGCGTCTTCTAGCAGTACATTGAATTTCTCGTCTGATAATTCTCAGGAACAAAAGTATGATTTCAGTTGCTAAAATCCCAGCTGCCATATATTCAGGTAATTACTGAGAAAAAATTATCTTGCTGTATAGGAAATGGTGGCTGAATGTACCCTAATTTTCAAGTACAAGTAAGTTTAGAGAATGCCTGATATAATATGGATATCTGCTGTTCATATATAATCTTTAGGTGTATCTAACAGTCTTGGTGATGTTATTTCATCTCCCTCATCAATTAATGAGAAAATTCAGAAGGTTTTGTTCTGTTGCAATGTATAATTGAGTTTTCACAGCTGTTCTTGATTTTATTGTCTTCCCCTTTTTTCAGCCTTTTTCCCACTTTCCTATTCTGTTGTATGTATACAGTCATTACAGAAACAGAATTTATGGTACTTTGTAGTGTCTCTACACCATGGTGTGCATAATTCCATGAGAAAAGTAACAAAAAGTCAGATGGTGTTTTTAGATGGTGTCACACTTAAAATTACTGCAGACATTAAATAGTAACATTGTTATGTGCCTCTGATCTTGACAGATACTTGGTCATAACTGTAGCCTGTCTGCAAAGATTTTGTATCTCATATTTAAGAAATAAAACATGGAATAATCATCAGTGCATGTGAAATTCTTTTGTTTGTTTTAACACTGTTAATACTTGTTAGCACAAACTTGATGCTTTCCAGTTTCTAAATATTTTTTTAAATTCTGGTGAAGATTAGCCATATATTTTTTTTTGCATTCTTGCAAAAATGAAAATACAAAAAAAATACTGTTTCTGGTTTTGGGCATGGGGCAGTATTCAGATCTAGGTTATTTTTCTGACTCTTTTGCACGCGACTTCTGACTTCGAGTGTACTGTTTGGTTTTTTATTCTCCCAAGGCGTAGGCAAGCAGCCCCAGCCCTCAGTTTCTCTTCTGTCACTGACAGTGCTCTCTGTAGCATGCCAGGGACGTGCTCTGCCTTACTGTCATTTTAAGGTCCTACGGATTTCGCATTTAGCACTGTCTTAAGTGTCACAGCTTTTATTAGGAGGAAAAGGATTTCTTTGAATAATTAAAAAGGGTCGTGTTTCCTCTCCTGGTGCTGATTTGAATGAACAGGGAATTGTGCTGAACTGTGTCATTGGCAGTGAAGGCTGCAGTCAGACAAGTACCGCTGGCAGCGGCAGAGCCACGTAAAAGGTCTCTGCTGCCAGCTGCCAGTCCAAGCCTTCCTTTGTGTGCCAGCTAAGTGCCCAGGTAGCTGCTCCCTAACCCGGCCTGTCCAAAAGCTCCCTCATGCATTTCAGATAACAAAGCCTTTTTAGCCTGTGATTTTGACACTGGGGGTTAGGAAATGAGGGTGGTGGTGTGATGTTTAGGGGTGTTGCTCCCCTCCCCCCTCCTCTGACTCCCTGGGCATTGAACAGCTGGAAGCAATGACCTCTTCACCCCACTCAGATGCATCCAGGGCAATACATCTGCCGATGGCCTCAGGCAGTCAGAGCTTTCTTAGGGCTTGAGAGCCTCAAGGGATTTTGGTCAGTCTCATTTGTGGGTAGCAAATGGCCTGGAGATGCAATATATTCAGTAAGAGTAAGATAAAGATAATGCTAAGATATTCAGTAGCAGAACTGAGGAAAGTCTTGCAGTTTTGGTGGTGAAAACATGGACCTCTGTGAGTTCTCGTGCACGTAAGGTAGGGGTTTTTCGCACTGAGGTGCAGAAATTCCCGTTGTAAACGTATGCAAGATTTTGTGGCTCTCGCCTGAATCACAGTCCTACCAGGTGTATAAGCAGGTGACTTAAATGTAACTGTGTGCCTGAGGTGTATACTTCTAAGCAGACTAGACTACAATTCATTTTCCCCTTCTTCATTACATTTTGAAGTGTGTTACATGCTTATCAGGCAGCAGAAATAATCTTCATAACTATTCTGAGTAGTACTAAAGAAAAAAACAGCTTTAATATTTCAGGAGGAATACTTTCATTCTAAATCAGGACAGAATAGAAATCCTCAAAATTTTCATGATTGTTAATACAAAAAACCCCCAACAATTTCAGTGTAGTTCCTTAGAAACATTTTCCAAAGATAATTTTGAAATTCTTTGTTTAAACTATATAAAATAACCTGTAATGCTGATTGGATTACATTTGGAATCAATATATTTTAAATAGGCAAACAGGAGCATTTCTGAGATATTTCAGACTGATGACTGAGGAAGGCTTTATAGCACCTCCAGAAAGCTTTGTAACTGAAGTGACTCCTCCAAAGATAAGGAGCTCTTGAGGATAGCATTTAGGACTTTTAATGTCTTCGGGAAAGAGGGTTTTGATGCAAAAACCAAGACAGGAGTATTGTAGTGCCATTCTTTTAATATTGGTGCACTTCAAAATACACACTGTCTAAAGCTGCAGATTTACAAAATACTGTTTCTTAGAATATGTGATGTTGGGTTGATTGTCACAGAAATGGATACATACTGGAAAAAAAAAGACATATTTAATACTGTTGCATAACTCTAACTTGGTAATTTGGTTTGATTTTTTTTACTCCAATTTATAAGTTTTCTAATTACAGTAATATCAAATTATAGTAAATGCAGGTAAAATAAAATGTCTGTTCTTAAAGCAGGCAACATAGATTTAGCATCACTTCTCTCATCTTTGTTTTGGACTGTAAGAAACAAAAAACAGTCCCTTCTTTCCTGGCTGCTGCAGATTGATAAGATTTTATGTGAGAAGCACACACTTGCTTGTTACCTTCAGAAACCACAACTGAATGTTGAGGTGAAAAGGAGGATTCCTATCTATTCATTTCATATATTTGTCAGTTAGAGTGTCTCCCTTCTTAATACTTAGATGAGTGCTTAGAGAGGCCACAGTACACCGAGTTTCAAAGGTTGAAACCAAATTTATGTCAGCCTGTGTTTGCATCCATGTCAGGAATCATTTTGATACTTTGGGGGAGAATTGCAAGTAAGATAACACTACATGATTTCTTCCTATATACTGAAATGTACATGTTTAAAAACGAAAGCTTTTTCTATACATTTCAATATAATACATCAAATTATTTATCTAAATTCTGTTTTACTGAAAGAGGAGGAAGAACAGGGAAAAGAGGAAAAGGCATTTCTGCTGAAGCCTCTCTCTGAAGGGAGGGTATTGCTGCAATTTCATATTCAAGCTTTTAGCAGTGCCCATCAGTGTTTGTTTAGGTCTATTGAGCCTACAGTAACAGTCATCTTATTTTATCCAGTATTGGCATTGTCTGACAGGCTTATGGTATGGCAGCAGGCCAGTGGCTTCTTGTGGCTTCAGGGAACAATCTTAGTGTAGCAGCATCTACCAGGATTGCTGTGCACCTGAGCTGCAGAAGCCACTGTCAGACTGAGCCATGGCTGAAACTTATTTTTTTCCCACTTGCAGAATATTGGTCAATGTTAAAAATAATGATTTGCAGGTAAGAAATGTAAAGCATGTTATTTTTTTCTGAAATTATAGGCTTCATGCTTTGTTTTAATACCCGGCTTTTTTGTCGACTGTGTAACAGAGGAATTTGTTCTTCAGTTTAACAAAACACATCTGTGTCTTTTCCATATGAGGCTGGAGGCAGAGCTGATCAAGCTGATCTGAACCTTTGTTTTCAGTTTTAACAACCTGGCCACACACATCTTCACGTGTGTGTTGGTAGGAGTTTGGGTGGTAACTACATGGCATTAAAAAGGCAAAAAGGAAGCAGGTCCATCTAGACCCATGTCTCTGCTTCTCTAATTGAACAGAGCCCCTCTCTATACATCATATTGCTTCTGGGATATTAATGACAATGAAATAGTTCTGTTTAACAGCATTTTTCTCATGCATATAATTTCTGTAAATTAGAATTATTCTTCAGTCTTTGGGCTGTATTTATTCACCAGAAAAGTAAAGCAAGCAGTGAACTTCACAGCAAAGCAAATCCTGTCAGAATGAAGGGTTACAAACCAAAGGAACAAATTTAAATCCTGAATAATTACCACTGCTTTCAAAATTAAAAATTCCAAAGATTCACTATACCTACTTACAAGAGCGGTGTTTAGAAATTTTCCCTAGTGCTGCATGTTTTGCTAGTTCTTGCAAATCCAGATCTTTGGCAAATGGCTTGAGGAAATAAGTGGAGAATTCAAAGTGCTGAGCTTTAAAACAGGCAGGGGTGGTGGGTTTGGGGAAGGGAAGAACAGGAGGGTTTATATTTTGTGTTTAAATTTTTATTTTATTTTTTCAAAATGCAGTGACAAAGAGGAAAAAAAAGAAATACTGTCAGTACATCAGCAAATGGCTACAGCCGTGTGTACCCCACTGAATTAAATGGAGTTCCCTACAGGCACAGAGATCTGGCCACATGGAAGTAAATGTGGGATTGACTCATACTTAGATTTTGAATATTAATTTTTTTCTTTTTACATTTTTGTTCACTGTATTTTTTTTAAATTTTCTTTGTGCTCACACCAACATCTCCCAGAATTCCTTTTCCTTTTTCTAAGTTAGAATGCACTGTTGCCCAGTCTTATGAACAAAGCAACAATTACCTTGTTAGAAGGAGGTAATCTGTATGAGCATACATGCTCAGACCTTTGAGCATGTAAGCAAAGGTGAAGCAGGGAGGCTCACATATGAAAACAGAAATTATACTAATGATTTCTGAGAGCAGTATAGTTTTATTCTGATTATCCAGTATTTTTATTCTGATTATTGTGCTAAGAAATTTTATCAGAAGCTGAAGAGCTGAGTGGAATATGGGATATGTTTATATATAAAACAGGATCTCAGATCTGTCTGCAGAATAGAGGAAGAATTGTTCTGTTTATGATTGAGGCAGCACTGCTTTTGAGGCTTTTTATTTCCATTCTTTTTCCTAGATTTATGCCTGACTTTTATAGTTTGAAAGCTATTTTTTTCTTTTCACTTGCACTTTTTTAAAGAATAATTTGTTAAAGCCTTGAAGAACTTGTGTTTTAGACATTTACAGTCCATGCAACAGAAACCAACATAAAATATTTTCTGACTATACCTAAGATGGTAAATCCAAACTAATGCAACCTTGAAAGTAAACTGTTCTGTTCTGGCTTGCTGGACTAAAGGAGACGAATGAGCAGAACCAGGCAGGCTTTTTTGCCTGCTGAAAAAAAAGAAAATAATCTATTTCTTTCAAGCTTTGTCTTCTTGTCTGGTCATATAGTAAACCAGGCTTGCTGAAAGGCTCAAATGAATAGATATCTGGCAAAAAAATGTGTGGCTTAAAAAAAACAATGCTCCACTGATGATATTAATGAAGCCCAAAAAACATTGATGGCTAATCTTGTCAAGTATACCAACTTCCAGAAGTACAATTAAAATTTAGAAATAGCGATAAGCATAGTGCTTAAGTACCATACTGTTTCAATTTGGTTTCTTTTGGTGTTTCAAGGGATAGCTCTATCTCCTTCAATATTTTGCCAATTTGACAGTATGATCGAGTAGTGTAGGAGTATGCAGGGCCAGATGCAGATTTTTTTTTCTGAGCACAGTCCTGGTATAATAGTTTGTAGTCTATAAATGTCTCTTCTTCCCAACACATCACAGACATTTTTTTTCAAACAAGAAGTTTGTGTTTCAAATTTGTATTTTAATTTAAATGTATTTTAATTTAAATAAGATGGAATTGGAGAGAGCAGAAATATTTTATCCTTCTCTGATTGTGAAAGGGAGGAAGGAAAGCTTATTATTTAATCAGACATATTTTTAGCAGGCTTCCATAATTGGCATGAGACCCTCAATCTAAGTACTTGTTTTATAATGGAGATGAGCTGATCCTTTCATGTTCACTGGCTAGCCGGAGCACAATTTCAGTTCACACAAAGCTTTGATACCCTCTCCTTTAGGGGCTAGCTCCTAAACAAGGTCCAAGTCTCTAAAATTACCACTTCTTAAAAGAAATTACATGCTTATTTATTGTTATAATTGCACTACACTACATAATTCCACTATTCTGGTTTGAATATTTAAATTAATTTCATTTCTCTGTTTTAGTGTATAACCATTAATTTAGTTTAATTTAATTTAGTTTAATTTATAAATCTTGATACATGTCTACCTTGCTGCTGATTCTCCACATATTGCTGCTCTGAGTTGATCCAATTAATCTTCTAATAATTTGGTGTAGAGGTACCCAAGTTACTGCCCCGATTCAAAGTAAGGCATTCATATGGGCTCACTCCAGTGCCTGGGGTGATCAGAAGCAAGGCTTAGTAGCGCTCAGTACTGCAGTGAGGTACTTAAACTGATCCCAGGATGCAAAGTACTGCTTGCACATTTGGCATTGTGATGAATTGTAGAAATACACTGGCTCCCTCAAACAGCATTTTTTTTACTATTTGTGCTGTAGCCCTGTGTAATGTAGAAATGATCAAATGTCTGATAGTTCAGACAATTGTTGCCTATTGAGAACATTCACCTCCATTTTAATATTTAATTCAAGAGCATGTAAATATGAAAAGCTTCACAGTTGTCCAAAATAACTGGTTTTTGATTGAGAATCTGTACTCTGATAAAAATACATAATGTGTATTTAGTATTCTGAAAGATTAATCTTGTAAACCAGAAGTTCCACAGGAAAGTGTAGTTTCTTGATGCCTGGCTGAAATAAGTGAAGCCCATGGCTGTGTGTTCATTGTGCATTCCTAATAAGAAGCTCCATATTCACTGTCAGACTTAATTAACATGGTTTGAGACGTGTCTTACAGGTAAGTTTTGAATCAGTGTTCATCTGTCAGCTACTACAGTTGTCTCCTGCTTGCTTCTAAACCTTTTAATCAAAACCAGCTCAGGCAGAGTAATCAGATACTACTGTGGATGATAGTGACTCAGGAAACCCTCCCAAACTTTAAGCCTTCTCAGCTACTTCAGCAAAGAGAAAGTGAAACATCTTCACCTCCCTTGGGTCTCTGAGACTTTGGAGAAAGAGGCTATTGGACTTCAATACAGCAGTGAATAAAACAGAAGCACTGGGAGTTACTAGTGCATAGGGCTTTCTTGTTTTGTGGGGGCTTTTTTCTTGTTTGAGGCAGGTTTTGTTGGAAGAGAATGTCGCCAAGTTTCATTCCAGTCCTCTATGTGGAAAAGCACCTTGTTTTTCGCTGAACAGCCCCTTTTACTTTGAACCACTGCTTCTACCTAGATATGTGGTTGATAACTGGACAGTTGTATGTCCAACTTTAGCAAATTGTCAGTAGTATTTTTCCAGGCTTAATGTTTCTTAATGTCCTCTACAAGGCTTTTTGTCTCAGCTTCCAACTCTGCCCACTGGGAAACCGACCAAAATAACTATTTTGAACTAGAAGATGTTTGCTGCCTTCTCTGTTAGCTAAGAATTTTTAAGTGACAAATCAAAGTCTTTGCTTTGAGATTTGATACGTAGTCATCTCATTGTGGGGGAGAGGGGGAGGATATTTAGGTTTTCAATTTCAAAAAGTTACAGTACAGATTATAGGGAAAAAATGCTTTCAGCCAGACTGGTGTGCTTTAATCTAAAGTAATGCACCAGAAGTAATAAAAGATTAAATGAGAATAAACTTATATATTAGATTTAGTAGTCATTAAGAACTTTCAGGTATTCTGTAATCATTACTTCAGTTCTTGGTTAATTAAAAAAATGTAGTTGTTTAATTTGCAATTGGTACTGAACTTAAGAATTATTTTGTTAGTTGCAAAACTTTTATGTGTGTCTGTGTGTCAGAGATGCCATCAAGCATTTTCAAATACAGCCTTTTTTACAAAGCACAGTCACTCTTGTATTTAAGTTCTTTGTCACAAATAAAAGTGCCACTAAAACACCTGCATCGAGAGTGCTGTACAAGCTATGGATTTGTCTGCCTGAGAGCAGACTCCCACTTTCCCTCACTCCCACAAACCCTGGAATGATGCAGTGATATGTCAATTATAATTTTTTTTCCTGAAGATTTTGCAAATGACCTTTTTCTGAAAATACCAAAGTAAACTTACTGAGGACTGATGTAACTGTTTATATTAGTCTAGTTTTGAATAATGTCTTGACAAAACATGTTAACCAGGAGTTCCTCTGGGTTTCTCTTGTGTTGTATTCTCTAGCTGTTGAAGGGTAAATAAGTTAACTGAATATTCAATGTAATCAGCTGGGTGTTCTACTCAGGTAATTATTCGATCAGTACAGTCACATAGGTATTTTGGAAGATGTCGTGTTTATTATGAGAGAATGTGCAGTAAAGAGATGATCAAACACTATTTTTTTGAGCTGATGCACGAAAGGAGTTTTTATCAGGTACAGACATTTCCTAGTACATTGTTGTTTAGAAATCCCGAGTACCTCTTGAGTGATCTGAGCTGAAATATGAGACCTGAATTCAGAGCTAAAATACCTGGGCTTTCAAGACTTAAATCACTAATTAAATTTTACTGAAGTGGTTTAATAGATTTTTATAATGTATTGATCTGAACATGAAGTTGTACCCACAAACACACAAATCCCTTTCTTCCATGTTTAAAGTAAATTTTAATGAGGAAGAGCTCATGAAAGTACAGCAGAGTTGTGTAGATTCTAATACTTTGTGGTTAAAAGCAATTTCTCACACAGGTAATGTGCAGTCGGTAGGACCTGCCCATACATTTGATATTCAAAATATCAAAACCCAGTGTTTTTTCATGGTACGATGCAGCCGTAGTGTCTTGGAGATGGAAACAGTCACACAACTGCCAAAAAAACCCAACTTTGAGTGAAGCAACACTTTTGTTGGACTTCAGTATTTCTCTTGGAATTTCTGTAAACTTTAGGAATCTTATTTTTAGAGTGCCATTATTTCAGATTTCTGTATTGTTCTGGGTTTGTTCTTCAAAGAAACATATACATGTTATGATCCATGTATATACATATATGAGTGTTCTTACTGATTTATGTGGTTACAGATATAAAATATTCATACCTTAATAGAAACTCAAGAGTCTTTATTGAGTTAAGTTTTGAATGTGGACACCAGGCTGCAGAAATGATGGATGGTTTACTTACCACATGTAATAGCCTAACAGGATTTCACAAAACCTTTGTTCACACACTTAAAAATTACCAGAGCATTTCCTTAAAATAAAGAGTGGATAGTATAACCTTAAACTGCTGTTTCAGAGACATTGTGCTAAATGTTGTTTAAAAAAATAGGTGTGTGGAATTTAAGGACTTTTTAAAATTTTATTTCTGTAAATAAGCACTATAGATTACAGATGTATATAGACTGATACGTGTTGTTTTCATTTTTGTCGGGGCTTTTTTAAGAAACTTTCCAACACAGACATTGGAAATAAGTTTAATTATAAATTACAAATCTATTATATTTTTTTTTTGTTTCTGTCTGAAAATTACCTGGAGGTATCTTGAGAAACAGTCACAGTCAGATTTCACTATTTATTTTATAACCTCCTAAGCCTGAACTGCTGCCTTTTCCTGTTAAGGTCCCTGCCAGTTGTCACTATTGCTTCCTTGCCCTCTAGTTTATTGGAGTGAAGTCTGCAGCTCACCCATGATGTTGTGCATCTCCTCTCATGTGCCTGCTTTAGCTGTGTTGTAGTGCTGTTCAGGAGCGAAACCCTTAAAACACAAATCCCGTGGCTGCTGGGTTCTTGGCAGTGGCTGCTCTGCCCAGCAGGCCTGCTGCTTCTGGCAAGCTTTGCTTTACAGTGTCTCATGTAGCTGTGGCCTCTGAGCCCTGAGTCCCTGGTGGGGGACCTGCTTTCCTGCTACACCAAGGTGCTTCTCTGCTCCTCCGCACAATTGACATCCTGGGAGGAAGAGTTTGAGAGGGGACTGTTTAAACTGGGTACCAGTAATTCATGTCATTTGTTGAAGAGGTATATTCATCTTGTATGCTGTGATCACTGTAATTGAGGAATATACAATATGTTGTGGGTAGCACCCTCCTGGTATTTCTTCCCTACCCCTCCTCTTTCTCAGGCTTGCTAATCCTCAAGAGTGGAATTATTCATGGTCAATGTACTTACTCCTGTATCACCCCAGTAATTTAGTACAACTTTTCTGTTCCTTGTTGCCCTTTGATTGGCCTCTCCATGTAGTCATATAGCACATAACACAAAGATGGATTGTATGGCATTCTCTGCTGGGGAAAATCAACACATAGAGCAGGCTCACTGCCAAGATGCTCATAATTAAACTGTTGCTATGGACAGGATTACATCAATGTTTCTATCAATCATTTGCTGCAGTTTTGTGACTATTTGTAGTTGGATTTTTCTTTTTAGGTTTTATCATCCTTTTGCTTAGCTTTCAGTTGAAGTGTTGCAGCATATAGAGGGAGATATAAATAAAAATAATTATTGAAAGATGAAGGGAAAAAGAAGGAGAAGCCAAATCTATCATTCAAAGACTATGTTTGAAGCCAATATTTTTTTTGAGATATTCACAGTATTTCAGCTATTAAAAATGGCCAGATGTGGTCATTTCCATTCACTGGTCATCATAGTGCTGTGACATAAGAGTCTGGTGCAAAACTGCTATGATGTCATAACAGTCTGTTATGTTATGGCCTGAGTGTTACAAGTTTACGTTAAAATGCTGTAAATTCAATAAAATGGCAGGCGTAATAGCAAAACAGCAGCAAAGCAGTTAAACTTTGCATTTTTCTTCTGTCCCCCATCCCTTCTGATTCATGTGCAGTAAGTTGTGAGATGGCAGAATGACAGAATAGCATGAAGTACACTGATGGATTGGAACAGAGCTTGCTTGCTTGTGCTTCACCTGCTGCTGTATTGTTGCTACTGATATCCCCTATGACAATGATCTTCAGCAATTAATTCCCTTTGGTAGCACTCAAAGCGTTTGGTGTTGGAGCTAACTAGTGTGCAGTGCATTAAATGTAGAAAGGTGCAGGATTACAGCCAAAATAAGGTAGTCTGAGTGGTAACAAATGATATCAAGTGCAGCTGAGATCACTGTACTGAGATAAACAGTGTGGTGTCACAAAATTGTCTCCCAGCTGACAAAACGATCCATATTTTATAGATTGCCTTAAAAATTGAAGGATGGAGTCAATTATAGCCAATTATGATGCTACATTTACTGGAGTAGTTTTTATATCCTTTGGGGAGAAATAAGGAAACGTTCAAGTCAGTCAGAAAACGCTTTTGCATTTGCTTCCCTGATTTATCTGAAGAGAGTTTTTTCCCCATTTCTTCAGGTGAAAACTGTGTATGAAAGCTGGGACTGTATTATCTTTAGGAAAACGGTTTTGGTTTCTTTAAGTCATTTTCACTTCTTCGCGTTGCGCAAAAAAAAATTATGGTAGATAATATGGCAAATCAAAGAAGAAAATCGAACATCAGCTCCCCCCAGTTATGTTTGGGTTTACTATAAAGGAATTGTAAAGGCAGCCTGGTCATGGTGAAGCCTGCTTAGTGCATGGTGACATGTTGAATTTGGCTCATTTCTTTCCCAAAAAGGAGCTTTCATGTCACTGAAGAAATACCAAGTAAATACTGCATATTTTCGTCTTCAGTCTGCTAAAGTGAAAATAAAGGAGCGAGACCATGAAATGGTTTGCTTTGACCCACGGTTGCTTTTTAGTGAATAGATGTAAAATGGGATAAAAAAGCAGTGTATTGAAGATGGACAGACAGATACTCATGTTCTTAAGAGATCTGAGAGGTCGCCTAAATGGCTGAGAGGCAAGCATTTATTTAATGGCATTTACTCTGTCATTTAGATTATCTCTTGCCTCTGTTTGGATTCCCAAGAAGCGTACTGGGGAGCTGTGCAGTTTGTCTAGCTCGTGCTGTAGTACTGACCGTGAGGAGCAGATTCCCTTCCCTAGCAGAGCATGTTCTTGGTAATTAGTGGAAGATTCAGATATAAAGGTAAAGGTGTCCTGAGAGATAAAAGCTGACAATAAACAAGTGGTTTGAGTAATGTTTCAAAGTGTTACCCTCCTCCTGTGTTCAGGATTTCATTCACTAGCTAACTTCAGAGGGTGACCTAGTACATGTGCCAATGACAAAAGCTACTTGTAACAATTCAGATCATGCTTTCTGCTTTATGAAATGGGATTGTAAAAATCCTCTCAAAAATGGCATCTGAAATAGCATTAAAACACAGTTTCCCTTTGATAAGGTTTTAAGGCACTCATATGAAAAGTGACACTGCTTTGAGTAGCTCTGTGTCAGCATTATGCAATGTGTTGCTCATAAGTGACATTAATCCATTAGGGGTGTGAGGGTCATTTATTTTTCTCGTGAAATCATTAAATACCTTTATTGATTTCTGTTCAATCAGTTACATTCTGCTCAAATACAGCCATCTCTAGACATGCTAATAAGAGCTGTTTCTAATAATGTTTATAAGCCACAGTTTTAATGACAGATATTGCACTCAAAATAAATTATCATGCCTAAGTAAAACACTAAGGAGCTTAGGGAAGCTATAATGTTGTGCTGTTTGCAAATTACCTGAGCCTACTTTATTACAAAAAAGATGATTTTGTAATAGAGATATTCTAAAATTATTAATTAACCATTGTCAGTACATTCTTTGCTTTTACTAATTGTACAAAATTAATTTAGATATGTTTGGACTGCTTCTGTTGCATGATGATAAAGCATCTTTTAAAAATCAAATGGAAACCCAGAAAACCTGTCATAGTAAATATAAAATTTTTAGTACAAGTTTTTATGCTGAAGGCTGTTTAAAACTTGGATCATAACAAATGCTCTACACTGGGATGGCATGTACTGGCTGTATTACTAGATTATTTTGTCATGTGAAGCAATGTGAGTGTATGAAAAGCTAGTAGATCAAATACAAGTCTGAGTACCTTTCTTCATTTTTTTCATGATGGAACCGATCTCTTAGGAGGAAGTACATGAGACTCAATTAAATATAACAGGTGTATCGTGCTGTATGAATGGATGCGTACTAGACAGAGGAAAAAAAAAGATGGAAGACTAGTGATAGTCTTGTTAATTTTTGCAGTTATCTGATATTGTAGTTGTTGCTTTTTACCACACCTCTTCTTGCTTTTTTTCCCTTTGGATGAAATCAGTTCCTCAGAGTAAATTGCCAGCTTTACCCTGAGCATAGCAAAAGCAGACTGGTACATTTATCTCTGCAGCTGAAACGTGAAGTTTTTGCTTCCAAGCAGTGAATTGCATCCTGCTGAGGAATTACTGTTTGGGTTTTTGAGTTTCTTTTCTAGGAGCCTTAAGGGACTCTGACAGGTCTTGTCGAATAGCGTTGGTCATCCTTGTCTCAGACACCAAATGGTGCCAAGTACTGGCAAGTTTATTGCATTGTGTCTGGAGAAGCTGTTGTTCGCTCAGCATTTTCTTCATAGGATGCCTGCCTGATTTCATTGAAGGAAACCTGAACAAGGCTGTGTTATTAATGAATTATGACAAGCCTTTTGCCTGTCAGGCAGAGAGGTTCCTGCTATCTCCTTTTAAGACAAAAACATAATGGAAGATGCTCAGCTGGGCGAGCTCTCTGATGATACTCCTTAAGTGCTCATCCCAGGCTGATGCGAATACGCAGAGAGCCGTGAAGCTGCAAGTGGCAGCGTTTAATACCATCTCCCTCATAATGCCTGAATAATCTTCCGGAGAGCGATCGCCGCGGCTGCCGTGAACGCGGCTATTTGTTTATTTTTCACCTTGTCCTGGCGGATTGCTGACCGAGCCGATCCGCTGTACTCGCGGGGCTGGCGGCGGGGAGGACACGGCGGCGTTTCCTTGCTGGCAGCGCCAGCGCTCTCCTGAGCGTGGCAGGATCGGCAGCCCGAGCCCGGCTCCCCAAGCCCAGCACACTGCCATGGGCTGGCTCCCGGGGCCACTCTGCGAGGGGAGCTGAGCAACGCTGGCGGAGGATGGCAAGGAGGCAGTGAGGGAGCCGACTTATGTTTTTCTTAATGGATATTTGTGAGCAGGAAGGAGATGGCGTGGGCTGTCGGGGTGAGTTACGGAGCGCGTTCTGCGATCCCCCTCCGGTCGGGCGGCTCATTATGTTAAACAGTGCAGCTTTTAAAGTGCCGTAGCTCTCCTTTATGAGCCTTGGCCTTCATTTGCTGAAATGCTTCGAGTTCACAGTGCTCAAGTAATTTTGGAAACGGGATGTAATTACAAAGGTTTCTTATGCTTACCAACAGCTTTTTTGAACCAGTGTAATTATCATTACTTGTGGATACTGTAAATTGAATATCCCCTCCCTAATTACATTCAACTCAAGGGTTGGCTGCTTAAGCAGCCAAATAAGAAAAGTTCACCTGTTACTATAAATAGCAAATTGTTCTTTTAGTTCTGCTGACCTTTAAAGCAAAGCGCTTTTCACGATGTTGTCAGGTGTGCATTATAAAGACAGCTTGTAATTAGACTTGTAATGAGGAATTATGTTAGAATGGCTTTCTGAAAACTTCATTTATTCAGTCTTTTCTAACTTCACGACAGAATTAAAGTTTCAGGGTGCTTTAGGGCTTTTAAAGGGCTGGCTGCTATTTTGCTCCTCACCTGTTCTGCCGGTGATCTGTAGCTGCCCAGTGCTACTGCCAGTGCTCAAAGGCAGCAGCTGTAGCTGCAGCAACTTAGCCCTGCCCTTCAAAAACAACATGGGGTCAACAGAATGATTTATCTAGTGATCCAAGGGTTTCTGTGATTAATTAATGTTTCTTCTGTCACTTCAGGAGACAGATAGTGACTTAATTTGTTGTGGGCAGAAGAAGAGAGAGACAGACAGAGAAGTGGTGTTGCCTGATTTTGGTTTTCTTTGGTTAACTGCAGTCTTGCCGAAATGTCGTCTCAACTGATAGATGGACACAGAGCTTGAGTTAGTGAGTTGATGTGCCTGCCTTGAGTTCAGTCTGCATCCTGTCACAGCTTCACCAATTCTATGCCTTTTCTTAAGAATACTGAAGGCATTATGTGAGAGGTTTGATTGATTCTCGTTTACTTGCAGTAACTGAAATTTTTAGTGTGTGGCTACCAGCTAATATTTACTTCACTTTCTTAATTCCGGTTTAATTAAGATCATACTGTTTATTTCTGTAGAGGCTTTTTTGTTAGTTGAGATAACTTACATTTCCAGAGCCCATCCTGCTGGTGTCCTTCATGATGTGTCTTTAAGACATGCTTGGACGCCACAAATTGAAAAGTGTCTTTGAAAAAGAAAGAAACTTCAATTACTTCAACAGTAGAAAATTACAGCTGTAGGGAAAGAATAAAAAAAAATACATCTTTATTTCATAGGGTAACACTATAACATTTGAATGGAAATAATCACTAAGGTATTTTTAGTGAAATGTAGGGCTAAAACAAAGGCAAAAAATAATTTGCAACTTGGTCTGATTTAAATGTGTTATTTGTCCATCTGCAGCAACTCTTAGCTAACAGTTTAAACTAATTAAATACCCCCCATAGCTTCATTTCTTGTTGAAAAATACTCATGTTCATATTTGATGCATTTATGAGTTTAAAATTATGTGATGACTAATTTTCACAACACTGCTTTTTCTTTCAATGTATTCTCTGTCTTTCTGTATTTATTCTATTACATGATAGCCAAAGCTACTATAAAGGGTGGTTATAGATTGTGGTGAGAATATATTTCTCCTAAACACAAGAGTGGGAATACATGAAGTAAACAGACAATATTTTATGGAAGTGAATAGAGGGTACACTGTAGGTAGCCACTACTGACAGAATTTGTGTCTGATGTGCAGCAATCCAAATGAAAACCAGAACATTCTCGTGGCTCATAAAATTAGACAAAGATACAAGTAATAACTGCTCATTAGCACACAGGCAAACCCTTCCTTATAAAAGCAAGAAGAAGATGTAGTAGGAATGTGTGGAGATTAGCTAGAAATCTCAAGGCCTAGACATAATTTAGTTGTTCCCTGTTACAGGGCCTCAGTAGGTAAAAGTGATTTTCTATTGTCAAGCACCAAAAGACTGGTTCCAGCAGCATCTTGAGCAGGCTGTCTGATAGGGAAGAAAAGGAGGAAAATAGAGCAGGGAGTAACACAAGACTTGGAAATTTTTTAGTTTAAATTGTTTTTACTTACCCTTTTGTGGACACTTGTACTAACCCTTAAGGCTTAAAACCTTGTCGCTTCAAGATGACATGGCAAAATTATTTTAGTTGGCTGTATACTGCTGGAGCGAAGGCAAATCTTCAAACTTGTCCTTTCCCAGGGATTTCAAGTACTGGGTAAGGCTTGTGCACTTAGCAGTAGCTAAGTTTTTAATGCATAGCAATGCCTTATAATAAAGCTCATTGGTTGTATGTGTGTAATTCGTCAACCTCTCTTTTTGAATGGTTTATCTGCAAGTACGTAGAAGACCCTGTCTCTTTGAGTTGTGGATACAGCCTCAGAGAAGAACTCCTGTGAAACTGAGATGCAGACCGTGTTGAAACTGCTGTCTTTGTCCCACTAATTACAGGTCACTCTTCTGTTTTAAGATGCTTTCTGTTTTGCTCCAATCTCTGTAAAAGTAAGCGCAAAATACTCAATGATGAACCATGTCCCCAAAACATATCGCTGGAAGAAGAGACAGTGTGTGAACTGAGTGACATTACAAAGTGGCATAATTGTGTTCTCTGCTTCGCTTCCTGTTCAGCTCCTAACAATACCTAATATTTGGGCTGCTTTCTTTTGGCAGCTGAGCACTGAGCTGACATTTTGATGGCACTATTTATTGTAACCTCAAGGTCTCACTCCTGAGCGATAATGTTCAGCTCAGAGCCCATCACAGTACATGTGAAGTTAAGGTTATATTTTCCCATGTGCATCACTCTACACTTATCCACACTGAATTTAATTTACCATTCCATTGTCTAGTCACTCAATTTCATAAGGTCCTGTGATTCTTCACCACTTGCCCTCATCCGTAGTGCCATGAATAAATTGGTATCATCTGCAAACGGTTGCTTCAGTGCTCAGCTACCTTTCCGGGTCAATTACAGGTATGGGAAGAGGAGCAGATCGCAGTGCAGATCCCTGTGGTATTTCACTGGTAGGCTTCCTTCACTATGCAGGTTTGACCATTTACCCCTAATTTCTGGTTATGTCTCTTAACCAGTCATGCTGCTGCGCAGAGACCTCTGTTTTGCCATGGGTGCTTAGTTTCTTTAAAAGTCTTTATTAAAGTACTTGTTAAAAGCTTTTTTGAAATTGATTGACTGGATCACTGGTTTCACATGTTTGTTTAAGCTATTTAAAGAATTGGGTTAATTTTGTAAGATTTCACTTAATGAAAACTGAAATTTGATTCTTCTTAGACCCCACTTAGGGCCCACTTAGTCTTTTCGCTATTATAGTTTCTATTAACTTCACTAGCATACAGATACCAGGTTTGCAGGTTGCGGTTCCCCTGGAGCTTCTCTGGAACCTGTATTAGGATTTGGCAGCACATTAGCCACATTGGAGACCTCAGGTAGTAAGGCACTGTGGAGAGGGATAATCATTAGTAATTCAGTTATTCTCCCTATTCAGTTTGCACTCTCAGGTGAATGCTGTCTAGTGCCAGCCATTTCTTACTTCATTCACAGAAAAATTTAGTGTCTTTTTCCCCATACTTTCGTAGCACTCAGTTCCTTGTTCCCACTTAGATAATAAAAATAATTTTAATCATGAATTAAAACCAGATCAGTTGTTAAAAGCTAGATTTAAAAAATGCTAGTCTTCTGTTTGGTGTTTGATAGAATAATGCAAACAGTTGAAGAAACTGTCAGATTTCATTCACAGAGAATAAAATTCTTTAAATCCTGAAAATTTATAGAGTTGTTATTTCAGTTATATAAATCTGAGATGTTATTTCAAACCGTGGTCCTCTAGAAAGGAAGCAGTATTTTTAATTTTGGCAATTTATTTTTATTGAAAATATGTATGGCCTCTATCAGTAATTGTCAATCTTAAATTATATTAGACAAATTTTAGCTCGTGGGTAATAAATGTGTGACAGCACCATGTGTGGTTTCTGAGTGAAGCTTTTGTCATATTTAATTTTGGGTGAATATTCATTTGACATTCCTCATTATGTGGCTCCCATTCAAAGCTGAATAAAAAAAGTGACTTAAGGATACTTTTGGGGTCGCAATCTACCATTTCTTTGGACAAAGCTATTTCAGTGTTTGTATTATATATTCAGATTTTAGGGATTTGGAAATGGGTTTTAGTCACACTAGGCTTAAATGTTGACTCCATCAAGTTTCTGAGCTCTTAACTCCCTTAAGTGGAGTTCTTACTCCGCAAGGCAGAGGAGTATTGCAGGTGAAATCCTTGACAGCAGGTCCTTTTGCTTCTTGAAAGCAAAGAGCAGTAAAGCTTTGCAGGTATCTGTGGAAGCATAGCCATGATTTTACTGCAGAGCTCTGCTGAGGACAGCTCTGTCCCACTCAGTCCATGGAGGCAGAGCAAGAGACTGTTCTTATGTTTTTATCTTAGGGAAATGGGCTTTATGGTCCTTTATAGAGTCCCATATGATGGGAAAACTGGCGGCTCTGATCCTCCGACTTCCCTCTCCTCTGTGTTTCACATCCTGTCAGTCCTCAGTGGGAGAAATGACAGAATCCCTTTTTCTTCTGCCATGGGCGTTCAGGGGCATGAGATCTGATTCATCACAGACACGCCACTCAAGCTGATACTTCCATTATGCTAGCATTGGAGGAATGAGAAAAGGATACTGTTGTAACTGGGATTGCAGCATTTTTCCAGTTATGCATAAAGACTTTGCCAATTATAGGAAGAAGCAGTTTTTGTATTGGCATATTTTCAGTTTGTCAAGGTGAAAGTAGATGAGGTGAACGGGGATAAAAACAGGGCAAAAATCGCTAGGTAATGAGGTAAAATGAATTACAAATAATACATGGAACTAACATGATGTGCATTTAATGTAAACAGTTTGGAGGCAAAGATTAAATGAAAATTTACCTGTAGGACTGAGAACTGTTAACGTGGGACTCACTCCTGCTTACTCCCACTTACGTGGGACTGCTTGATAGTGATTTTTGTCTTTCACTTTTGAAAATTACTGTGAACAGACCAGAAAACTGAAGAACAATCATAATTCCTCACTAGCACAAGGAAATAGTGTGTAAAAGAACTGCCAAGTTCTAGTCCAAGCCTACTTTTTTAATGCTAAGTACGTGCACTTTACAGAATTGCAGGTTTCAGGAAGATTTCACCACATCTCTCCCCACTGTATTCATTTGTCTAGGGAAATCCTTTTGGTTTTGCCTTCTGAAAGATCTCTTTGGCAGTATTTTGGCAGTATCAGAAACAGGGCAAAGAACAAGTTGGATATCAGCGCTCCAGTGTGCTTGGACATTGGCAAGACCCTGCTGTCAGATTTTGTATTGAGGAAAAAAATTCCTCACAGGTCTGAATGACAAAAGGCTTTGAGGCCTTTCATCTTAGTTTGTGCTTTTAGGCAGCATCACCTGCCAGGATTACAGAGACATATTACAGCCATGTTAAATCTAGTTCATTACAGGGATCTTGAGCATTGGTCTCCTAAGGACTAACAGCTATATAAAAATAATTTGAAAAAGTATAGGAGAGAAACTCTTTAATAAGAGAGTTTTTAAAGTGTGCTTTAAACAAAATAGATATAGAAGAAGAGACAAAGTGCTTTGAAAAAAAACAAAAAACAAACAAACAAAAAAAAAACCCACCAGAAAAGTAGAAGTTGAAGTATGGATGATAAGAGGCATTATGTAGAGGATGGTCTGGTCTTTGGAGATTTCTGAAGATACGCCAGGGACAGGCATGAGCTGTAGATCCATACCAGCAGTTCATGACAGCTGATTTAGTACTAACATTGCCTTCTTTGTACATAGCTTATCAAACATAAGACTTGTGTATATCCATACATACTTTTTCACACCTGCATGGAGTTCTCTAAGACAACAATATGGATATTTAGATCTGATATCAGGCTTGGTATTTTCTGGCCACAAACTGGCCATTTGTGCTTCCTTTCTAAGTATATAATCCCAATGATTATAGCAATAATAATGAAGCATTGTGGATGGAAGTGCTCTTGGAGTTTCTGTAGTGTGTAAGAGACCTCAAGATAAGCAACAAAGCTTGGTCTATTTTCAGACCTCCTGAGAGAGCAGCTACAGAATGCACAGTTAAACTGGGAGTGACTGTGAAATTATTTCAGTAGGTGACTTAAAATCCAGATAACTCAGAAAAAAATTCCCTAAATAAATTTTCTTTCAGGGAGTTTAGGGAGGCACAACTCACAGCCTGTGTGACAGAAAGATTTGCAATCGTGGTTAATTCAGTCAGTTGTCTGCTGCCCTTTAAGACCTGGCTGAAATCTTTTGATGATTGGCCTCCTTTCCTCAAGCTCCCACTTCTTCAATGCACAGCATCAGGCCAGCCTAACTCGCAGCCAGCACGCTTTCTGCTCCAGAAAGGCTTTTGGTGACGAGGGTAACCAAGGCCAAGTAGTGTGAATTATTCTTCAGTCATAGTATGCTCCAAGCTGTCCTCTTTCCTGGCAGCAAGGGAGCAGGCAGGGACTGCTTTGGGCACAAACCCAGAGGTAATGCACATGCAGAATAGCCATTGTGTGTGAGTTTAGTAAATCCAGCTTTTCTGGATCCACCCTACTTGGCTGGATCTTTACAGCCTGCAGACAGTGCTGCTCCTGCTGTGGTGTGGAGCTGAACCCCATTGTGGTAGCTGACATGGCTTGATGTGTGTGTTGCTAAATGTACCATCATTTCACTGGTGACACTGAGAGTAATTTCTGAACTTCAGTGGTGTAGGCACTGTCTACCTAAAATGTAGACTGGAGGAACAACTAGCAGATTCCTCCTTTTTGCCTGTTTATTTTAGGTCTTAATAGACTTAAGTATTTCAGGACTCTGTAGTAAAATAAATGCCTGAGGGAGTCTGAAATGTTCACATATAACTAGGGCTGGCAGGAGAACAAGAATTCAGTGTCATGAAAAATTCAGCAGGCTTGGCATTCATCTTGATGAGGAACTAAACACAGTTCTTCAGATTTTAATGAAGAAAAAAAAAAAGAGGGAGAACAAGTTGCTGTGCTATTAGCTGCAGGCTTATTAGCTGGGGCACTCACCTGGAAGGTAGGAGACAGACTTAATCCTCTGGCCTGAATCAAGCAAAACATTCAAGTATCTTTTCTCTGGTTAGCTGCTGTCTCTGCTGATTTGTCACCCTTACATCACCCCAAAGTTGGGGATACCGTCTGAGATGCCTCTTCAATAGCAGGTGGGAATAAAGGTACTTCTGGGTGTCTTCTGGTGTTGAAGAGTCTGCAGTTCGTATTGGTGAGTGGTTGTGGGACAGTCCATGAGAGCTGCCCAACTGTGTCTACTTAGCCTATTGGTTTTTAAACATGTCTTGAGTTTGCTTGAAAAGTAAGCAATTGCCAATATTACCTGTGTCTTTATGTTATCCCATATGCATGTCCCAAAGTCCTGTAAATAATCTATACATTTATTTTAGTACGCTAGTGGTTTACGTTAAATGGCATAATTCATTAACTAGTGCTACAATCAGCATGCCAACACATTCTTGTCTTGATAATTTTTAATGGTATTTTAGTGGAATAAATTATTGAATTTATAAAAGAAAAGGTATCTGAAGCTTTTTAATTGTGATGTGATGGAAAATAAAGTGTCCATTAAGTAAACAGAAGACTAAGGAAAAGTAAGGGGGAAGAAGGTAGAGATTTCCTTAGTTGTAAAAGAGAAGGCCAAGACATTGGGAAGCCTTGTCTTTAGGAGGTCACAGGTGCAGGTGGCGTTGCCTTGACTTCACATATATCGTGCAGTTCTCAGAGGTTTGTTGCCTGACAGATTTGCAGCATTCAGTTCATAACCTTTGCAGGGGATAGGAGGCATGCAAGATAAAAAATACAGTATTTTGCAAAGCAAACAGGAGAGAGAACATACACTTCTGCTCTCAAACTGGGATCCTGGTAGGAGATGCCTGAAGTAAGAAGATAATTTGATGCACTCTGTCCAGTAAACTTTACATTCAACTCACATGACAACCCCTCCTTCAAAGGCTGGTTTTTTTGTTTTCTTTTTATAGATAACATCAATGAAGACTATTTTCAGCTGGGGGTGGGAAGGGAAGAGCTGAATGCATTTAATCCAATAGATTCCATGAAAAGACACTGTGACCATAAAAACATCAAAAAAGCAGTTGTGCATTATTGTTTCTAATGAATTGTTTGCTGCTTTTTCTGCGAATCAAGCATTTTCATAAATGTATTTTCCTTCCAAATGGATATGTTGTTATTCCCATGGAGCAGCTGCAGTAACATATCGTATTGCATGTTAGGATTTTTTTCTTTCAAATGGGATGATGTATGAGTCATTTATGCCTAAAACATAGTAAAACTTATTATGCTATCGTTCATACCACATCTTCTGAAGTAAATAGATCAAAAAAGACACTTGCAGTGAAAGTTGGATTCCTGAGAGTTTGTATAGGCTGACAAATATTACGGCCCGATGCATCATTTTTATTCAGAAGAAATTTGTGTATGGTTCTTAATATCACTGCCTGCTCACCTCAGCACATATAATCTGCCACACCATCAGTGTGGCAGAAGGCTTTGTATTAAACTGCATTGATTAACAGCCTCCTCTAGTCACAGGATCTGACTTTGAGGTATCCTGTGATTTGTTTTCTGCTTGTGCATGTAAAGATTCTGACCAAGAATTGACTTTGCAGGCTGTGGTAGCTGCATCAGAAAACATGTAATGAATGAATATTTGGAGCACTACCATATCTCAAAGATAAATAGCAAATACATACAAAACACAAAAAAAAGGCATCTCAGATAACTGAGCAAGAGAGCTAAGACTATCCTTTGTCTTTATCTCTTCATGTAGAAACCATGACGTTAAGTAGGAGGCTGATTTAAGTTCTGTGTAGTAACAGCAACTGCACTGGAATACTGTATGTGTGTTAGGCATTAACATGCCAAAGAACAAAATCAATGAAATGTGGGTAAACATGGTTTCAATTCTGTGTTTCTTTTTTTCTCCATGTTTATAAATTGCATTTTATGACATGTGATCATTTCAGAATGAACGTCTTTTAAGTATTCCTGCATAATCTCTTCCTTACATAGTGCTGCACTATCAAGCATCATATAAAATTAGTTATTTTGTGTTGATATGAATGCAGACCAAGTCAAGCCATTAGTTGGGTTTCTCAGGAGCTGCTTTCATAATTGGTTGCATTATATCCTTTCATAAAAGAGGCATGTAATCTTGGCCAAGAACCTGTTAAAAAGTGTCTATTTTAGAGGAGAAAAAAGCCTAGTCAAGTAAGAAATTTGTTCATGTCTTTTCTTATCAGTAAGTACTTTGGTAGATGTTTTGGCAGTAGAGAGTCATGAAGGTTGGTAGGAGGGTGTGGATAGCCTTGGAAAGCACGTGCCATAATGTGTATGGGGAATTTTAGTTTTACAGGACAGGGCTTCCAGACCAGTTGTTCTAAATGCTTTCTGTGTAATAACTGGTTTTCATCTGGCAGCTTTTACTGGTACTGAGGGGGCATCGTGAAAGTAGAATATGTCAACATTAATAATTTTTCAGGAACTCAGAGATTTGTACATCTTCTACTGGCAATCCTACTCTTTAGCTGAAGAACAGTTGTCTCAGAGTTTGCAAAGCACTCAGACAGCAATTTCCTTTCATCTCTTTTCAAAGAGATGGATAACCTCTGCCTGCTGGCAGATATGGATGTCCTAGCTGGCATGTCCCTCGTCCCTGGACCAAGGCCCAAGGATTCTGGAAGCAGCTTGGTAAAGAGGGTTTGTTACCCTTGGCTCCACTTAAGCATAAACAAGTATTTTCTCTATTTTGGAATTTTCCCCAAATCTTTTGGTCCTTTTCTATTTTCTTTGAGATAAAACCTCTTCACAGTAACTGGTGTGGTTTGCTTTACTTCAGTTTTTGCTATTCTGAAGTGGTCGACTTGGCAAAGAAATAAAGATTATGATATTACTGCTGGATTTTGTAGCTAATATTTCATTAAACTTTATTAGAACACCCTTTTGTTCATCAGCTCGTAACTTTATGAAAAGCACTTTTGGACTGAAATTTTCTGTGTTTAGTCTGAGGCCAAAGATATTTTTTTACCTCCATTCAGCATTTTCTGACCTACCGAAGCTAATGTGAGCGGTTTGTATATTTGTTTAAGAACTGCTAAGTCTGTATTCTTTTGAACTTGAATGAATAACTAACCCTATTTTAAATTTATGGTTTTAAATTGTACATATTACTAGAGCACTTATCCAGTCCTGCCAAGTGTAAACACAGATAAAATATAAAAAAATTAAAAGCTATCAAATAAAGGGTTTATATAAATAGTCAAAATATATTCTATTTTAGATAGCAATAATTTCTTAGAGTGGAAGTGTGACTAAAAATATGCAACGTTGTAGCACTTGACAAAATTTTCTCATCAGCTAATACATTACTGCTTATATATTGAGGCAAAAATAAGGGACTTTGTGGGGTTTTTGTTTAACGCTGAGTTTCCAGAGACACATAAATACAGAGTCCAGATTTCTCTCAGTTCTCAGTACCATATAGATTTTATTATTCTCAGTTTTCTAAGTAATTCTTCAACGAGGCTTTGTCAAAAATCTGGCCCCAAAATGCCACCTCTGGCCCATTTCAACACTGCTGCCTTAGCAGCTTTGGTAGTGAGCTGACTTCAGTGATCATGCAGTGGGTTTTCATTTAAGCTTTCCAGCTTCTTGCCAGTGGTGGTCTATTTGTTTCTAAAGTAGAAACATTTTCTCCACATGGGCAAAACTGATAAGTTCTCTTCCAGCAGAGAAATAAATTACATACTAGATGTAATGAGACATCAATGTCCAGTAAATGTCCCGTTGCTTGTGAGAGTGGTACTGTGTGAGACAACAGTCAATAATTTTCTGGTAATTCTCTAATTCATCCCCTCCCCAAAATTCCATTGTTAAGGAGTTACATTTAATGTAGCAGAAAAAAGCCCTAACAAGAAATGGAACTTGAAAGTGCTGCAGGAAGGGAAGAGCTTTTGATAATGAAGCAACAAGGAACTAACAAAAACAGCTAAATTTGTAGTGTTACCTTCAGACCCTTCAAGACATCACCGCTGGTTAGGTAAGTTTGATGTTTCATTGGCAGGACTGATTTCTCCTTTATCACTGCTAAATGTGCGCTTTTGTAGGCATGGTGTGATTCTTTAGTATTATGGGAAATTTTATTGCTTTGCCTCAGTTTATTGGGAGAAGGCAGGGAGCAGCAGCATGATGTTCTAGTGCAGATGGAAGGCTCTGGCAGTAGTGCTGCTCATTCTGATGGCCACTTGACATTGTGCTGGCCGAGCTGCGCTGAGAGGCACACAGAGCTCATGGGGGAGCACGTGCCACTGTCTGGGGCAGCTTGCAATCAGAAGCCTGGTGAAGATGGCAGCAGTCACTGTATCCTGCCTTCTTCTCCTTCTCCTCCTTCTTCTTCTCTTCCTTTGCAATGCCACATCTCTGTCTTTTGAAATAGCTACAATCCAAAAATCACAGCTCACAGAGACATAAATAACCACACTTAAAGAACTAATTGGTTAGAGCATGGTGCTAATAACACCAAGGTCGTGGGTTTGATTCCCATATGGGCCATTTAATTGAGACAGGCTTGGTGATCCTTGTGGGTTTCTTCCAACTCAGAATATTCTGTGATTCTTGTGAATAATAAAAAATAGGATTATTTTTGTGAGTAAGGTTTATGGAACTCTTCTTCAGCAGTTTGTTGCTCTTTGTTCACATCTATCAAAATCTCTTTAAATTGCTATGTTTCCTTCTGTGAAAACGAGACATATTCTGTGGTCTGCAAGCAGAAGCAATTTGATGTCATTAAGAGGTTCTCTGGATTTTTTTTTCGAAGATGCTGTTCCCTTTACGGCAGACTGCATGGCAGTGGCCACACTAGTACCAAAAGCAGGCAGAACTGATATCCCTGTCATTTCTTAGACTGCTTTTCTCATATAGGACCCAGTAGAATTAAGAAAACCAAATTTAGTTAATTAGTATTTGATTTCACTCCTTTATGCTGCTTACAGGAGTGGCAGGAATGAGGGTGGGAAATTACCTGATTCTAAAAACTGAATGATTTGGGAATCATTCTCAGAAGGTTTATTTCCTCTTTAGGAAGCCTCTCTCCCACTCCCTTCCAAAAAAATCTTCACGTTATCTTGTGTTCTTCAAAATGCATTTCCTGTCCTATTCCAAAAAGACATTTTCTGCCCCCCCAATTTAGCCCAGAGCAACTGTGAAAATACGAAGTCTATTGACTATCACTGAGTCATGTTGGAAGGATGATAAACCAGATGTGACATGGCTCAATCCACTTCACCTCTAATAATAAAAAGTCATGGATAGGAAGAACAAAGAAGATTTCTTCAAAGGTTACTTTTATAGGTGATTACTCTTTATGAATTGTCATCTGAAAGAGTATCAGCATCCAGAAAAATTAGTCTTTTACAAAGGTCAGGATTGGGAGTGGAAACTTGGTAAACACTTCAGCATCACTGCTGAGTGAATACAAGACAGACTCAGAGTGGCTATCCTTCCTACATTGATTATAGTGTCTGCCAGCTGCTCCATTTTTGACGCTTGATTCCATTTCTGGAGATGCAGGAAAAAGAAAAAGCCCTGGTGGGTTTTTTTCCCTGGTTTTAGCTTGTGTCTGTGGCGTGTTTATAGTTTGGGTTTTTTGAACATGAAAATCCTGGCAGGTTTTTGAGAAGGGCTGCTTTCTTTCTTACAGCACTGCATAATGCTTATTTTGTTTTGCTGTGAATCGATGAGTAGCAAGTAGAAAGAATGACTGGTTGCACATTCCTACTACCCTAGAGATCTCTCCCGCCCTTTCCCTGCCCCCATGTAGTGGTCAGTGAAGCAGCAGGCCCAGGCAGATGTGCACAGCCATGTAGGGCTCTGACTGAGGCAGAAGTGACTGGCCATGCACGGGTGCCTTCTGCATTGCACAGGTGCACAGCTGTGCACATGTGCCTGCATGTAGAGCAACCATGCAGCTCTTGGCCACCCTTGAGCAAGCACCAACTGCGGTGGTAGGAAAGGGCCAGGTCTGTGGCCAAGTTACACAGGACCCAGATGAGGTCCCCAGGAGCTTCCCTGAGTGCACAGTCCAAGTGCTACACGCCCTTGGAGACCTTCTGGCTGTGATGCTCCAGCTACTGTGTGCTGGCTGCCGGGGCCTGCAAGTCGGTTGCAAGTGGTACTTGGCTGGGCCAAAACGGCGAGTGTGCGACTTGTACAGCTGGGTTGGTAGTTGAGCTGGTGTCTCCTTGTCCTGGCTGTGCTGTAAGAGACTCCCATCACAAGGCAGAGGAGTCTGAATCCCAGCAGATGCTCTAAATGGAGAGGTGACATTTTCATGTGAGAACTTCTACGTCTCAAATGAAGATAGGAGTTAATCAGAATATTTTGCAATCTGGCATTGGTTTCAGCTTGCTTCTGTCCAAAACTGCACCCCCATCCCCCCAAAAAAGAGGAATGTTTTTCTAAAAATACAGAGACCTATCACTTAAAATGATTTTCTGAGTAGAATGAAGATTTTCACTCTTCTGAAAATAGCTCTCTGTTGCATTCCAATATTATGCATGCCCACTTTTAATTAATACTGGGGAAAATAAACTGGAAGAATCAGTTGAGCTGAGCAGAATAGCTCCTAAAAAATAAACCCTGGATACTAGAGATGCTTGAGGTTTTACTTCAGCTTATGGACTTTCTGCCTAGGTGAGTGGACCTTTGCATTGCACCTGGCACTGAATTTATAAGGTGATCCCTATTGAAAACAATAATAGTAAAAAAACTCATTTTTTTTTAGTGAGAAGTGAGAGCTGTGCATTTCGGTTAGGATAGTCTGACAGTTAAAGCTCAGATTCTGCAATTTCTTTACAGACAAAACTCCCATTTAAAGCAAAAATCAGCACTGCCTGAACTCAGGATTGAAGACAGAGCTGTTGTGGTCATGCAGTCTGACCTCTGTAAGAACAGGGCACTCCTTTTCATTTAACAATCTGCTGAGCAGCAGCTGTTAACTTTTTGGAAAAACCAAAATGCTTCAAAACATAAAGTGTTTGCTTCAGAAATGTGTTTCAGTTCTAAGGCATAACCATTTTTCTTAAGAAATCTTACTCTCTTTTAGAAGATAATTACCAGTTTTATATTACAGAGTCTGGTTATTTTACTATACTTACAAGAGGAAAAAAACCAAATTACAATATTTCAGGCCAGTATTTGGATTACTTTTGTTTTTCAAATCAATGTCCTTTGATTATGGTCTTGCAAACTTTTAGCTTTCACATTCTATAGAAGTAGTTTCAGCTTGGTGAATTAGAATACATTTCAACATAATGCATCTGTTTTGTTTAGAAGTGCTAACTTTTTGAGGAAATGCAGGAAAAGTAGATGTAATTTGTGTTTGAAGTTTGCATCTGACATGAAGGCACAGTTCATCAGCACTCAGAAGGAGAAAGTACATCTCCCAGTTCATGGGTAAAAAGGTCATTCACTATCCATTATGCTTACAAATAAAGCAAAACACAAATGAAAAATCCACAGTATATCACAAGCATTATTTCAATGCATTTAAAAGCATTTATTTTTAAAAGAGTTCTTGGCATCTAGTTTCTTTTCACTGCAATGTTTTGCACTGTAGATGGATTTATACAGTCTTATTTTATATACGTGTATATATTTGGAAGACTGTCTATGCATGTATTTCCTTGGAGAAGTCTTCACAGTCGCTACAGTGGTTGACTCTGGTATAAGTAAATAAAAAGACCTGTGTTGGTTATAAATAATTGTTCTTTGTATGCTGTACAACAGCACTTTTTGGTAGTTCCACTTGCATGTAGAGTATTAATTAAGAGATAACTGTCACTGCAGGTTGGCTGCAGAAGGCTGCAGAATCCAGCAGAGAGATAAATACCAATGCCAAGTCATACAGGTTGGAGAGCATACAGGAAGTCCATAATGAAAAATTAGCTTAAAATTTAAACTCACTTATTACTAACTTACTGTTTTATATGCAGAGATGAAAAAGTCCCAAATGCAGTTGTTAAGGGTTGTACATACCAGGTGCAGGGGTTTGGGTGTTTTAGAGGCTTTTTTGGGTCAATCTACATGTGATACACTAGAAATTGAAATTTTGGGATGCAATCAGTAAACTTGTTAGGAGGGTATAGGTGCCCTTTTTAACAAGAGTGTGTACAGCTTTCAGCACACTGGGAAGTCTTAGAACAGATTGCAAAGAGTCATCTCAGCTTGATTCAGAAGTCTTGTAAGTGTCCTTCATGTTTGAAAGTGTTTTGGTTTCTAATTAATTTAGCCAGAAGACATGTTATTTCTGACCTTCAAAAACCACTGTCTGTCTCATCCAAGTTTTAAAAGGTCCTTAAACAGTTTTATTTTTAAAAAAACAATAAAAACCAACCCAATAAAAACAATCAAAAAAACCCCAGCAACCTCTCTTGTCCTGTTGTGAGCAGCAAAGTACAAAATAGAGATATATAGCTATTTCTAGTGATCCGTTATATGTATAACATGTTTTTCCACAGTGTGGGGTCTGGGTTTGGATTTATATGACATAGTAGTGCCATTTAATGTAACATGAAATCTTCATTTCCATGAACTCACCAGCAAAAATCCCATTAATTTCAGTAAAGAGATATCTACTTTGCAAATTGTAATTTAATACCATTTTCTTACTGACATTGAAGTCAGTAAGAATCTCTTTACCACTTCAGAATAAGACTCTCCTTCTGTGTGCTTGAGGTGTAGAGGAATTTTTTTCTTCAGTCTC
Source organism: Cyanistes caeruleus (assembly GCF_971803275.1). Classification (NCBI taxonomy): domain Eukaryota; kingdom Metazoa; phylum Chordata; class Aves; order Passeriformes; family Paridae; genus Cyanistes; species Cyanistes caeruleus. Next base: position 32,883,152 of record NC_141705.1, on the reverse strand, counting down.
AGTGACAAGGGCTGCCAGCACTGTGAATGGAAAAATGCACTGCTCTGCCATAGTTAAATAATCTAAATAGAGCTGTCTACTGTCTACTGTTGTATTGCTTTAAGCAGCCATCAGAAGCTGTATGTAAATTTGGTATAGGATTTATGCACCTGATTGAGATTAAAATAATGGGTCTTCAAAGTTTTATAGTGAAATTACCTTTTTGAAGTATGTAACTTGTAATGCATCTTATGGAAGTAAGTTGATAATGCAAGGTTTTTAGGGACAATCTAGATATATGAGCAACAGTTCTGCATTAAAGAAATCCATGAAGCAAGAAAACTACACATTTTTAAGATCATATTTCAGCTCAGGAAAGTTTTTGTTGCTTCATGAATTCTGCTCAGAAAAATCTGAATTATAATAAGAATAGGAAAGAAACTTTTTTTTTTTCTTTCTTCTTGGTGTCATTGCCATCAAAATCACTCTGCTTTAAGGGTTTGAACCTGGTGGGAAGATTCCATAAGTGCATGTGTTTTAAGGCTCCTCAGAGCGCTGGGTCATCTATTTCAGCCCACCCACCCTGCAAGAGTGACGCTCCTGCAAGCAGGAGGTCATTACTACTGCTTCTTTCCTATCCTACGTGTCTCCTAAATGCCATGTTCCAAAAGTGTCTAGCACTGTTTTCTCTGAAATACATCTTGTGGAGGTGCAGTTGATCCAGGCACCCACTGCTGTTGAAGCGTGGTGCTTCTCTAGCAATTGATGACCTATAGATGATGAAGCTGAGCAGTTGTTGGGTTAATTCTTTGTAATGCCACCTAAATAAGCTTAAATGCTGCCAATTTGTTTGTTTGTTTGTTTGTTAAGGGAAGGCAGCTTGTACCTAACTGTAAACTGGGGGCTGTGGCCAGGTGGAAGTGCCTGAGGCTCTGGGGTTGAAGGCACAGCTCTGCCCTGCTCTGCCCCCAGTCCTTCCCAAATTCTGCAGCAGCCCTATTCTCCTTCCCTGCTCTGATACGCATGGTGTTGGGCAGCACCAATTGACAGAGGCTCAGTTTTAGACTTAGTTAAGCCTTAATATACTTAATATAGGAATTCTTATGCATTACTACCAGTCCATTGTTAAAGTCCAAGACGTTAGTAAAGGTCTTGATAAAAGTATCAAGTATCCCACAGCATTCTCCTGGAGAATCTGGCTTCCCACGGTTTATTTGGGCTTCCCCAATGTTTATTTGCTATATTTTGTGGGTTGCACTTACCATACTTATCCCTTTGAGCTTTTCTATACGTGAAATCAGTTCTGCTTCAAACTTTTGATTTGTGCCATGTTTTAGATCAGTGATGATCGTGGCAGAGAACACTGCAATTTTTTTTTAAACGTGATTACCTTGTACATATGTATTTAATGCATCCATTATTAGCTCAGGTGTATTTCTTTTTTAATGATCTTCTTACAACCTATTTTCTTTGTGTTTCACTTTCTTTGGGGACTCATATCCTTAGCAAATGTATTCACCTCTTCATATATTGCTATATTGAATCTGTTCTTGCTGGAGTTGGCCTATATTTTGCATTTTCCTGTAAGATAATTTTTTTGGAGTACATAAAGATAATTTAATTTAAAAATTTAAAATTAATCATTTGACATTCATCATTGATAAGTCTTATCTTTTCAGCTATGAAAATGACAACAAATTAAAGTGTATTTTTCCTCATAACTGACCTAAAACATGAGATTTAGATGCTATTAAGTCCAGTATATTTGCCTGTGAAAAATAGCTTACTGTTGAATCAAGTTCACTTATTAAAAACAAGAACATTTTCTTTTTTAAAACATGGGCATGAAAGTCAAAGCAGAACAACCAAATGTTTTGCTAGGTAGATACCAGTAGAAGCAGAATGGGGAGAAAATCAGAAGTTGTATTTTTGTGTGTTTTTTTAGAATGAAATATTCTTAGTGTTGTATGCTTCTAAGGTGTATGGAAAAAGTGTTATAATCAATCTGATTGGCTTTTGTCATACTTAATGATTTTTATGATTTATAAATGAGTTTGTTAAGACTTCAAAAGGGGATATTGCCAAATATTTTTAAATGCTTTTCGTTCCATATAAAAAGAGAATTGGAAAGGAACATGCACATCATTTACGATTCCTCTAGAAAGTGTTAAGTATTTTTTTTCTTAATGTGTAGCTTATTCTATAAATGGCAGTATAGATAGCTGTCTCTCTTTTCACTTGGAATTGAAGAGGAGCTTACTGCAAAAATCTGCCAGTTCTGGATGAAATGGTACAGAAATAGGTGTCCCAGCTGGTTGGCCTAGGGTTCTTTTGAAAAACTGGCTCATGTCATAGCTGGCTCCCTTTTTCTCTGCAGACCATGTAACTTTGTGACAAGAAAGCAACAAAATGAGGGCTAAGGAGAATAGCCATCCTTTATTGGATGAAGGGATAAAATACAGTGATGAAGGATAAGGAAGAATCTGAGGTAACTTAATGACTTCTTTGCCTCAGTCTTTAATAGTAAGATCAGTTGGCCTCAGGGTCCCCAGCACCTTGAGCTGGGAGACAGGGATAGGGAGCAGAAGGAAGATTCCAAGTGACCTGCTGTGCAACTGAGACACCCACAAGTCTATGGGAGTCAACCCAAGGGTACTGAGAGAGCTGGCAGAAGAGCTCACCAAGCCACTTCAAATCATTTACCAGCAGCCCTGGCTAACAGGGGAGGTCCCAGGTTAGTGGAAGTTGGATAATGTGACACACATCTACAGGAAGAGCCAGAAGGAGCTTCCCTATAGACCTGTCAGCCTGACCTCAGAGCCAGGCAAGGTCATGGAGCAGATCATCTCAAGTGCCACCATGCAACATGTACAGGACAAACAGGGAATCAGGCCCAGCCAGCAGGGGTTTTCAAAAGGAAGGTCCTGCCTGACCAACCTGGACTCCTTCTGAGAAAAACTGATCCACTTAGTGTGTCAGGTAAAGGCTGTGGATGTTGTCTACCAAGACTTTAGTAAAGGTCTTGTTACTTTCTCCCACAGCATTCTCCTAGAGAACCTGGCTTCCCACAGTGTGGCCAGGTGTACTCTTTGCTGGGTTAAAAACTGACTGGCAGTCCCATAGAGCTGGTGGTGAATGAAATTGCACCCAGCTGGTGGCTAGTCAGTAGAGTTCCCCAGGGCTCAGTACTGTTTAAATATTTTATCAATGATCTGGAGGAGATCAAGTGTGCCCTCATTCAGCTCACAGACAACACCAAGTTGAGGAGGAATGTTGGTCTGCTAGGGAGTAGAAGGTTCCACAGAGGTATCTGGACAGACTGGATCAATGGGCTGAGGCCAGTTGTCTGAGGTTCAACAAGGCCAGGTGCTGGGCACTTGGGTCACAACTCCATGCAATGCTACAGGCTCGAAGAAGGGTGGTTGGAAAGCTGTCTGACAGAAAAGGACCTGGAGATGCTGGTCAATTCCCAGCTGAACATGAGTTAGCAGTGTGTCAGGAAGGTTTAGCTTGAATATTAGGAAAAATGTCCTTGCTGAAAGGATGATCACAACTCAGAACAGGCTGCCCAGGGAAGTGGTTGAGTCTCAGTTCCTGGAGGTGTTTTACAGACCTGTAGACGTGACATTTAGGGACATGGCTTAGTGGTGGACTTGGCAGTGCTGAGTTAAAGGTTGGACTCAGTGATCTTAAAGTTCTTTTCCAATCTAAATAATTCTACGGTTGTAAGAGCTGTCTGCTAAAATTAGGTGTATTTATAAAAAGTTGCATAACTTCCTGGTGGTGTTACAGCCCTAATCAACTGATTTTTGCAGTAGCAGAGATCTGTCCCTGCTGAGTGTAGTGGTGGGAGCTTTGATAATACCCTTGCACTTCCACCCCACACCTGACACAGTGTTTTCTGAACTGAGAAATTCAGTAAAGCAGGGCACCCAAGTGATGCATGTTCTGGATGGCTACTCATCAGTGCAGTCTCAGCTAGCCATGTAGCACTGAGACAATTAATAGATTTGAATAAATGAGGGAATTTACAAAACAGTTATGGAACCTTGGACATGACACATTTTCAGACAACATGGTATTTTATATGATTATGATTTGTGCAATCAAGGCTCTGTTGTGCCTGAAAGTAAATGAGTGTAAATTGAGAAGGAGAAAGGGTGCATATTGAGAAGTGTTATATATAAAGTCCAAAGATACTACTAAGATGTTGACTTGCTTCAGACAGTGCATATATATCTGGGACATATTTCTGTAGCTCTCTTCTAGGAAAGGTCTAAAGCAAGTAAAGGAGATTTATTCCAAGATTAAAAAAAATTACAAAAACCCCTACTTCATTTTTTTTTTTTATTGGAACTATTCAAAAAGTGAAATATAATGGCCACCTAAATCAGTTTGAGTATATCATAAATAATGCATTAAATATTCCATCAACAAATAACCACAAATTCAGGTTACTGAAGCAAGCAATGTGAAAAATCAAGGTGTAGCAAGAAAACCTGTTGTCATTTTATCTTGAGCTACAAAATGTGCCCACTCCCTGCTTCTAAATTCACAAGTTGAGCCCTGTAAAATGTCATTCCTCCATACTTTTTATTTCCCTGATTATAAGCCTTGGGTTTTACATGGGAGTTACTCGACTAACAATAAGTGCTCACTTTCCTTCCAGGACCAAACCTGCATCTTAAATTGTAATAATATATGTTGTAGTGTTCACTAGGGGGTAAATGTTATGTGGAAGTATGAAATAAATAGTTTGTGGTGAGGCTGTCATAGGTTTCTTCCCAAGGAAGCCAATTGGTAAGGACTTGGCAACATGTTTTAGAGATATGATACCATAAGATGGTCTATAAACTGAGTGTGAAAGAAAAAAAAATTAGCATGATTCTAGCAGTGTACAAGGGAGGTGGAGGGAAGGTAATTCAAGCTACTGGTGCCAGTATGATTTATTAATATTGAGAAGCACATCACATCTCCAGCATAACTATACTACTAAGTGCCATAAAACCAAATCATTATATGATGAAAAAGGCCCCTTTTCCTCTAATTTAAAATTAGATTTATAGTTATGAATGATAACCATGCAGATTAATCTAATTTTGGTTTTAACATAAATTATATAATAAAGCTTCTTCATATTCTGGTACATTCCCCACCTACAGGCAACAACACTTTTTAAAAAAGTAGTCCAGCAGTCTTACTCTTAAGATCTGTGCTCACTAAAGAGTATGAAGAACCTATATATTCACAGGGTGGATTAGGTAACTCTTTCTCTGTTGCATTCTGGCCTAATTATTTTTTCACTGAAGGACTAAATGCATTGTTATCATATCCTAAGGCTTTATTTAAAAACTGTTGTCCTCCCTGATGACTTTCAGATACTTTCAAGATGCAAAAATGGGATGTAGTCATTGTGTATGCATGTTTTAAAACTTGTGCTGATGGACACAAGTTTGACAGGAGAAACATTTTGATGGGTTTTAAATAGCATATGTGTCTGAGAAACACTGCTGAAAACTAAAAGTTCTTTCAGAGTAACTCCTGTGGTAGAAATTTACAGCAGTGAGCTTCCCTCTATGTGTGAGCTTGGAAAACTGGTCCTGTTTCTCTGTCTCTGTGCCTGGTTATCTGTATTACTTTCTTTCACTAGTAGATTTTAGACAGGAGTGTCCCACTGAAAGAAGCAACTCTGTATGATAAACACTGTTCATTGAAATATCAAGTCATGACATTGTGTTATGGTTTCTAATGCACTTAAACCAGTTTATTTCAGGAAATTGTCACATTTTCTTTGTCCATCTTTTTTTCTTGTTTGAAGTAGAATGTTCACCTTTTGGTGATACAATAAATAAATTATTTGTTTTTCATATATCTTGACCCATATTTTAAATACTTTTTATTTTTTTATAGGTCCTCCCATGCCATCCTCCTCATCTAGTCCATCAGTTACTGAACATTTACACTCCCCTCCTCCATCACCCAATCTCCATGACAACCAGAGGTGGTTATTAAGTAATAATGCCAGCCAGCCAGTTCAGGATTCTGATACAGATGAGGACTATACTGCCGGCTCATATCTAGTACAGACTGGTGATAATCCAGTATCTGTCCCAGGTCATGGTAAGAAGAGGACACTTTGTCCATAGTTTAAATACCCTTTTATTTTTCATCTTCTTAAGAAATTGTCTAACAAAACTTAAATATATCAAAATGACTCTGTATTTTAAACTGATTTTTCCTTAAATGCTGCAAATTGTTTCTATTTTACTGTAAGATAAGCAAGAGTAGAAAATAACTGCTAACATACAAAAACTCATTTAAGTCATTTAACAGGCAATGCTTATGTGAAGGAGTAGCTATTAATGATTTATTATGTAATGTAGTTTTTAGCAAGTGACTAACCTTTAGTTGTACTTTTTAAAGGGTAGGCTGAAGTTAGTAAAACTGTCATGATATTTAGCTTCAGAATAATGTAGAAGTTGTCTTTAACTACCTCATCAAGCTCAGCAGGTTCCAGCCATTCTGTACATTTCCTAGGGGAAGGAGAGCAGGATTTTTGTTACTGGATAGGGCACTCAAGACTGAGGAAAAAGCTCTAAAGGAAGAGAGTTGTGAGATGACAGGAGGCAGTGGTGCCTTCTGAGATGTATGTTTCCATGCTTCTCTTCCTTACAACCAGTATCAGTAAGCAAAAGGAGTGACATACTTTAAACACCAGTGCCTGCTTAAACATCATGCCCAAAGAAACCACTTTTTTCTTTTCTTTTTTTTTTTCCAATTTTTTCCCTTTTTTCTTTTTTTTTCCTTTTTTCCTTTTTTCCTTTTTTTTCCTTTTTCCCATTTTCCCCCTTTTTCCTTTTTTTTTTCTTTTCTTCCTCTTTTTCCTTTCTGCTTTTTTTTTTTCTTCTTTTTTCTTTTTTTCCTCTTTTCTTTTGATATGAGAAAATGTATTAGCCACAAGTTTCCATTTTTGTTGCACGACTGAGCAGATTTTCTTGGCGTAGGCAGACTGGAAGAATATTTTTTTTTAATTTGAAGCCCTTCTCAGGTACATCAGCAAAGCTTGGAACAAGCCACTTCATAGTCTAAGAACCATTTCTGTCTTTTGATTGTTAAAATCTCACCTGCAGATGAACCACTAGAGGGAGTATGCAGAAATATTTTTCTGCAGATTGCACATCAGCTGGTTGGACAGAATTATTTTGCCAAGCAGAACACTAATTTGAGCTTCTCTTCTTAGCTTTGAGGGAAATTTTAGTGTTGTGTCTAAAAGGCCAGCTAAGAGCATTCATGTATGTGAATTTGACATATTTGAATTAAGATCTTCAAAATTATGCTAACTTTATTTTTGCATGTTCAACTTGCTCAGTATTTAATCTGTGAAGAACTCAGAAAAATGTTCATGCATTTCATCAGGGTATGCTATCTTTCTTTTATGTCTAGGAGTATGAAATAAAAAAAAGTTAGAAAATATATGCACTACCAAAAAGTAGTCCAATTTTGTTAAATAAGTCAATTTATTTAGATTACTATATCCTCCAACCCTTCTTTTATAAATGAAGATTACTATATCCTCCAACCCTTCTTTTATAAATGAAAAATGGAAAAGCAAGACAAAACTGCTAAAAATTTTGAATAGTTTGGATGATCTGCTTGCATCTCTTAGAAAGCTAGTAGGTGTTCATCATTCCTCTAGATTTTAGTCTTATTGCTGCTTCTGAAATTTTGAACAGTTGCTTGCCAGTGAGTTTTCCAACTTCCATGAATATTCCTTAACCAGTTTTATCCCAGACAAACTAATTTAATTTCATCTGATCCTGTGTCAAGTCAAGTCTTGGCCTTTTAGCAGAACAACGTAAGAGGGGTTTTGATTACTAGTAGGAGTTAGCACCGTGGTATATGTTGAGGAGTTCTTTGTTCGTTGTAAGACTTCTGCTAAGCAGGAGGAAAACCCAGCATACTCTGAAAGTATGTGCTCGTTTTTCTTTTCCCTCTCTCTTCCCACTGTTCCCTCCCGTATCCTCTACTTGCAGATGTCCAATATTCACCCCCTTAAGTGTATGTGTGTAGCAGAAGTGTTTGCAGTTCCTGCTGTCAAATGATCTTTCTTTTGCAAGCTTGAACTTGTTTTTAGAAGTGCTTTAACTTGCTAACCACGTACACTGTATATATAGTGATTGCCATAATTTAAGTCAGGCTTGTTGGTTTTCTGCTGGGTAAGATCATAGATGCTCAGGTAGTGGACTTCCATTTCCACAATCAGCTGCAGGATGAGGGTTTGTGTTACTGGAAGAAAGATTCCTTTCACTTAGCACATAAATGAATATTGCTTGGATTATCTACTTGATTTGCTTATGATTAGTTTCTCATATCATATGCTGATGGCCTATTGGTGGTGAAAAAGTATGTTCTTTGTAAAACAGGAAAAAGCAGAATTGAATAAGGTAGCTATAACTTTCTTCTACTTGATGATATGCATGGTTGTGTAGCATTGCATTGTAGTATGTGGGTCCTACCAATTCTATCAAGCCAATATCATTTAATTGTGGCCTTTAGTATGCTATTATTTGATTATTGCATTTTCTTTAGCTCAAATGGTAAGTAATGGAGCACTTCCACAGAAAGAAGGTTTTTTTTTTTCCACCAGTTGTCTTTTCTTTTGCATCTTCATGCAAGCTTTCAATGCTATGTAATCATAATGGGTTCAAAGTAAGTCCAGTACCATATTCCAAGTGACTTTGTCCAGTGATTATGTTGGCAGAGGGTGAGGGATCACAGCTGAAGCATTTAGGGATAAAAAGGTGCTGACTGAAAACAATTATGTCATTGAACTGCTTTCAGTTATATTGACTTTGTTTGAATAGCAAGTCAAATTAACATCTTCTTAGTCTATTCAAACATCTAATTTTTTTTTTTCCTTTAGAATGAGTTCATTTGATCAATGTATTTTATTTGATCAGCTCACTCAAAATTTAGAGGACCTGAATATGTGTGTAGAATTTTATTAATCTATGATGCTGGATTTGATTAGCTTGTTTTTCTAACCAATGGAAATTAGCTTCCTTTTCTGGAATTAGCTACAAAAGCAAAGAGAATTAGTAAAATGAGTTATCAGATGCTTATCACAAGAAGCAGGTCTACATGGAGGTATTACTAGTAGCTTTAAAAATTCAGATCAAGTGAGGGCTGCTGTGGACAGTTTAATAGGAATCATTTAATTTCTCTGAGAAATTGTGTTAGTCATGAAATTCAGGAGGAGATAAATTTTAGGACCATCAGTTATATCTCTTCTTCTACATAGCATCTCTGATTAAGTCTACTGGTTCCTCTTCTTTGGGGTGCATCTCAGTATATGAACTGTTCCAGCAGTCAGTCTGTTTGCCTACTGCTAACAGAACAATTTATTTACTAAGTCTGTTGTTTTTAGAAAGAGCAGCAAAATGGTTTATAAGAAACAGGGACATCTGAATACATGTGCAGGGAAATGAAACAGTTGTTTAAGTGAGAGGGAGAGTAGAGTGGACTGGGAGCTGGGAGGAAAGGATTCTTGAATGTGATTGAGTTGGAAAACTTTCTTATGTCACTAAGTCTGCTTATAAACAATAGAAGTCATTTAGTATTTAAGCATCTTGATATGTTTCTTCATTTTTTCCATGTAAAGTTATAGATTAATCAGAATTTGGAGGGGAAATTATTGAAATTAGTAGCAGCTTATTTTTTAACACAGAATTTAATATAATGAGAAATAAAATGCTAAATTCTTAGTTTAAGCAGAGAGTGTGAAGATGAGATATAGTTAATATTTAATGCTTACTGCTGACAATGAAATGGAAGAGTCTGAGTTAGAACCTCAGATTTGAGAATTTTTATCCCCTAAATTGGAAATATTATGGGAGAACCATAAAATGCAAAATAGAGAAGGATGTATTTCACAGCAGCATTTGTATAGTGCATTTGAGCATCAAAGTTCTCATGTTTCTTAATAACAGTTAGTGAGGATAGTTTACTTATTGGGAAGGTCTGAAAAAAATTCAATATAGTATAAACTGGTTTTCAGTTGTCCTTGATCAAGGATCTGCCAGGTAATGCACAATAAACAAGATTTTGCTCCAGCCACATGGGAATTGCAGACTGATGGGCTTTTCAGTTCAAAATGGCTAAGACTTGCTACAAATTTGGAAATCTAGAGCACAACTCTGAATTCAAACTTATGAAAGATAAAAAATAATGTAATAAAGCTGGTTGAATGAAAACATATTTGAACTCTCTGCATTTGGATGTAAGACATCTCAATCTACAGACACAAAGTGCTGTGGCGTAATTCTATAAATTGAGGATTTTAGTTCACGGTGACTCATTAGAAGTTTATGGGAGAGCTTACACAAAAATATGCCATACAGAAATTACTGTTTTTATTATCACACAATGTCAAGAAGCCAAGAAGCTTCTGAACCCTCTGCTTTTGTACAAGTACCTGAGGGAAAAGGTGTCCAATGCTCAAGCTTGGCACTAATAAAGACACATGTACAGAGCTTAGATGTGAATTATTAGGTGTTTGTTAGGGTTTTTTTACTCATCAGATTTTTACTCCATCTCTCATGTTTATTTTTCTGCATAGATGCCACAATTCATGTATAACCAGCATAACTAAACAATCTGCCTCACTTTGACATTTTTCTTTCCACCAAGAGCAAAATTAAATGGAGGTGTGATTGGAAGTATACACAGGGGTTTGTGCCATAAGATAGTGGAAGATGCTAGTGACTTTTAAGGCATCTTTTCGTCCCTTGCAGCTCCTGTGAGGATGGGAAGAGGAAAATGGGATTTCCCCCTTCATACCCAACTGACTTGTGAGAAGGTTGGAAGTAACCTGTGAATATTGAAAAGGCCCATGGCAAATTAAGTCTTAGCCAATGTGGAATTACCTTATGTGGCTTTCTGGTAGTCCTGATTTAGTGCCTACTAAACACTTCCCAGTCCTTATTTCATCTCTGCTTTGTCAGTTATTCCACAAAGGAAACTGCATGTGCTGGTGAACTAGGACTTGGCAGTCAGGCCGTCACCTGCCATGTAATTTCACAGAAGGAGTTATTTTGATTTCCTAGAATATTCTTAGTTGAAAGAGACCCACAAGGATCATCGAGCCCAACTTTTAAGCGGCCTACACAGGGATTGAACCCACAACCTTGGTGTTATTAGCACCATGCTCAGATGAACAGCATTTTAGTAGTTCAGATTATTGGGGAACAAAAGGAGAGGGTATGGGGGTGTTCTAGGACACAAGGAAACAAACATGAGGTCACGAGATTAAATGCTTAAAAGCTCTTCAGGTTTTTTTTCAGTGAAGTGTATATATTTACTTCTTTTCCTTTTCATCATACTCAGAACTGTCAGTCATCTGGAATCTCTGAGGGTATCCACATGCCTTATTTTCATTGTTGTCTTACACATTGTTTAATGAGATTTTTATCTCTTATCTCATAATTCAGAGTAAATTAAATTTTGTCAGTACACACAATTTGTCCTCAGCTCTGACACTGGCCCTAAGACATGTTACTTGCAAAATTAACTCTGACCTGCTTGGTTTGAAATAGTCTGTGATGATAAATTAGGACTAATAGTTCAAACTAGGAGGAGTTGTATTGAAGAATATCATGGGGATATGCTACAATCTTGGTTTTATTTAACAATCTCGTTAGTTATATGGAAGAAGGAGTAAAAATGGCACTAAAAATTTCCCAATGATACTAAATAGCAAGTGTTCTGAGTGCTAACTAGAGACAAAATGTTAATAGAAGAGGGCAAGGAAAGATCATTAATTATATAGCCAGAAACTAATAAAATAAAATTATAGTTGAAAAATATAAGCTGGTCTGAAGTGCAGTGTGTTCTGGAAAAATCTAAGAAGACATGGTCATAGAGAGTTTTAATTAGGCATTAATCTGCAACATGGTCTGACTCACAAGTACAGTTTGAGCTGGGTATACATATATATCAGTGAAGAGGGATTCCTAGACACAGCATCAATGGAATTTAAGTTTGAAATTCAGGCATCTTGCTTTTCCAGAGTTGCTGTCAAATTCTCTTATTGCTCTTTGTTTTAATGTTGAGATATATTTGTATGAAAACAGTTATGTGGTTAGAGGTATTTACTATATGGGAATAGGTAAGAGGATAAACTTCGGCTCAATAGGTGGCCTAAGGAATTCTTAATTGCTGGGCAAGAGAAGCCAATAGCCAAGGATAGAATGAAACATGTTGCATGTGGTGTAGGGATACAATTAAAAGTAACAGGATGAAAATATGACAAGGAAAGATTAGGCACATAGTTAGGAAAAACTTTAACAGTTTACTGTGAACTGCATTAAGAGATCAAAGCCTGTCCCAAGGAAGTGACAGATGCTCTGTCACTTTGTAACATGAAATTAAAACAAATAAAAATGTAACTCATACTGCTGAGAACAAACCTAGGTTCAGTTAGGGGAAGGTGGACTGAGATAACCTCCTGGAGATTTCCTAGTAATGCTTGTGTGCATTTCAAATCGGGTGCATCTGAGCTTGTAGTTTATGTCAGAGATTTTCATACTAAGCTAAGGCTAAGTGTGTTGTGTTGGCAGCCTGCATGTTGAAATGCATTGCCTGTTCACGTGTAACAGAAAACGATTTGTCCTGTAGCCCAAACCTCACTCTGAAATGTCCAGACCTTCCACAATAAATCATTTCCAAAACAGTCACTTTCCCTTCCCACGTGCTGGACCATTTTATATCCTGCAAAATTACAAAATAAGATTCCCAGTTCTCAGTGAAAACTGCCAATGTCTTCTGGGCATGTACATGCTCATGTAAATATTTTGCAAGCAAAAATGTTTGATACTCATAAATTCACAATGCCCGTGATTCTGAATAGAGGTACTTGACAAGCATTCTGTAAATACAGAATAAGTTCATGTTACAAAAATACATGCTTTTTTTTTTTTAGGCCAGAGACAGTTCTGTTTCAGCCAGTGTGTAGCAATGCTTGCAGCCTTCCTTGGTGGCTACAGAAGCACATAAATCTCTTATGGCCCAAAGTCAGACATTGCAGAAAGGCAAATATCTTTCAGGAACTATAGATCAACAGATTTATCTGTTCCACTTGCTTGGGGAGAATGTAGTTGCCTTAAAAACTTGAAAATTGTGTCTTGAATGCTTGCCAGTTTATTTTTTATCTCTTTTTGATATTTGATTTCAATTTCATGAAACCATCTTTTTATCCTCTTTCATTGGTTTTTAAGCCAAACTTCTGTCAACATTGTTCCCTTAATGTACAAAAATGTACATTTGTTCAGTTTAATTAAGCATTCAGTCTGTTTGCCAAGAGTGAATTACAGTTCCCCAGTCTCACCCTCACCCTTCCAAAATCAAATTTTGCAAAGTGGTGGGCAATTACTTCTCATATCTGATTGTTGTAAGTCATGTTTTGCTCTTCAGAGATTTTTGTAGTTTTCAATCTCTTAATATGTTACTTAATAGAAGAGCCAAGACCCAATTATTTCTCTTCAGATTGTGGCCTTTGTAGCCTTCAAAGAACAGTCTCCCCCACACCTCCTGTATCATTAGCCGCAAAATATCTTTCCAGAGATGATTTTGGCCTTTTCACAAATCAAAGGATTCAGAGTGACAAATTATCCATTTTATACTCGAATGCATGCCAGATGGGACAACCTGCCAACTGTGTATCGTAGTGCGGATATGATCTGATGTAGAGACATTTCCTCCACTCCTCCTTCCCCATCAAAAATCATATTACAAAAAATCATGCAGTTTAAGAAAATCTGTGAAGATAAATTCATTCTGAAATACAGTGAAACATAAAGGCAGAATATCGTTTTACTGAAGGAAGAATGCTGCACCCAAATGTCAGCTCACTTGAAGTGAACTAACGTGTACCTGGTGCAATAGATGAACATAAGAGTCAAAAATGCAGCCTTCCCTCTTGCCAGTGCTTGCACACACATCGTTTCCTTTGACTGCCTGATTACAGAACAGACATTGCTAATTGCAAGATAAGGAGCTTGAATTTAAATTCTGTCACAGTTTATTGGAAGAATCCTGAAGTCGCAATCAGGAATGAGGATATACTGCTCTTGTGCAGAGAGTAGGGTGTAAGAAATTTATGGTAGAAATTAATCTGTAATGCAGATCACAGATACAGGTAAGAGGACAAGGAAACAGTCACATAGAGGATTTATTTTCATTATAAATTATAAATCTGAGGACTTCACCCAGGTACTGTTTATGCTGACTTCCAGAGGAGCAAATGTTATGTGAGTGCACAGCAAATAACTTGTGTGACATCAAGAGCAGATGCAAGTGTGTCACATCATCACATTAAGCTCTTTTATTTTGATTTTTCATTATTTTATTTTGGGGAAAGGTCCAGTATTTTTAACTCTGTACTGCAATACAAAATCTTTTTTTTGTATTAAAAAAGCCGTTTTTAAAAAGGGAGGACTCAAGATCTTACACATTCATGTGTTCATCACTTGGTGGCAACAGTTCGAATTTACAGTTTTGCAAACCTTTCTTATGAGCTCTGAATGCTCACCAAGCCTTGATGGATTTGTGAATACAAAAGTTCTTCCAAAAATATAGAATGAGTTGAAGATTGTGAGATTTTAATAAAATCTTGATTTTCTTTGTTTTTAAGTACCTAGTTTATTCTATAGTTCCAATGATTGCTATGGCCTGATTCTGTGCTTCTGAGGAATTGCTGTTGAATTAAATGGAAGTTGCTAGTGGGGGTTAATACAGGAATCAGTTCATTGTAATGTAACTGCAACATACGTTTTATTCTATAGTGTTGAAAAGTTCCTGGAGAAAAACAAAAAAAGGTCATTTGACAAAAAAATTTAAAAAATTCCGATTTGTCTTCTCATTCCTTTTGATTTCCATTTGAGCTCTGTTCTCAGTAGCTGTAAGTTGGAGGATCATGTTTAGGTGCTTTAAACATGCTGCTTGCTGAAAGTAAACAGGACTCTCAGAAATTTGGCTGGCAGATGCTTGTTGCAGTCTTTCATAGGAGAAGTGCTATGGATTTTGAGTCACTAAGCAAAAAAAAAATAATGTACATTGGATGATTGTGAGAGCAGCTTATCTCAAAGTTGCTTTGTAAAGGGAAAGGCTATACATTTGTCACCTTTAACATCCTTTTTCTTTTTAAGTATTATCAATAGTTTTAATAGCTTAATGACTGTGCTTAAAGCATGGGTTTTCTGCTCTTCTGTCTCATACACAAAGATTTCTCCATTTAGTATCTTTCTGTGTCTGATGTAGCATTGACATGAATTTATTTGTCACTAACCCATTAGGAGTACACAGGAGTAGAAACCCTGCTTTTTAAGGATGCAGAGATCTGACTAGAAGGCACATCAGCCTTCCTTTCTCATGCAAGGCCAAGGATTCCTATTGTCAGATGCAGTGGGCATGAAAGCAGCAATTTTACAGCACAAAAACTCCAATAACATTTACTGCGGTTGGCTGAGATTGCAGTGCACACAGGCACTGCTCAGTCTTGGTTGCTTAAGCACCAGCTTCCCTTGGCTTTTTGCCAGCCTGCACGCTCCAAAGAGACAAGTCCTTTAAGGCGAAAGAGTTTTCCTTGTAACTTGCTTTGGGGTAAACAGACCATTCAGGCATAGTTTATTGCATTACATACTTGACTATGCATACTGGAATGCAGCAAAGTAATTGGTAGAATTATATTAATCGTTAGAATTTGTAGGTATGAGATATGTTCTCTGAGCCAGGAGGGAGGGAGGGGAAAAAAAAAGTAAGGATGGTTCTGTCTGCTAAGTTGATGATCATTTATTACAAAAGACTAAAAATATTCTCTCCATGGGAATTGTGTGTGTTTACACTAGTATCCCTGCTACAGTTACAGAAAACAGAATTAATTTGTCTCTTTATTGCTATTCTTCTCTTGGAGATAAATCCCATAACAGTTAGCAGCAAGCTGCAGTGTCAAAGAACAGCTCTGTTTATGTAACAGGATACTTTGTTGTCATTTAAAAAACTAAATAAAACAAAGTCCTCGGTTTCAAAGTTCTGTAATTGCAGTATACTTGCAAATTAAAAGGAAGTCAGTTACTGTAAATTTTGCCATTAGTCCAACTCATCTTTTTGTTGAAAGGTACTCTGTTTTGCAGTAATCAGCAGTAAACTTATCCCATTCTTGCCATAACCTGGAGACTCCAAATGAAATGGTCTCTTAAATATTACTTCGTATGCATTTCTTGAAGCTTCAGTTTAACACTGGAGTAGCTATTCAACCAACATACGGTGGAATTTATTTGTAATAAAGCATGTTATATCTAAATATACAGGAGGCTGACTTGGCTATCACTGAGTATAAAATACCAGCTGCTGCTGGTTGAGGCTTTTAGTTCATTCAGAAAGTTCAAGCAAGAGTAAAGCTTTCCCTTGATTTTGTTGCTAATTGTTGGTGTGAGGGGGCTTGCTTTTCTGTTCATTCTTAAATGCAGAGACCACAAGGTGTTTTTTGTGGCATGTTCCCTTCTTTCTTCTCAGTTGTGTACTACATTTTGTTCAGGAAAGCTTTAAAATACTGTCTGTGGTATTTCTTGAGTCTCTGGGTTACTTTCTGGTAGCTTGTCCTCTGCTGAGTGGTGAAAAGGTGAGGATAGGAGTGACCTTGCATGCCATCTCTGTGTACACCAGCTTCAAAATTGCTTCAGAAACAAGTGAAGCACTTCTAATGAATTGCACTTTTGCTTCTTTGAATCTGCACAGCGTCTCCGTCAGGTTTTTACAGCTGGACTATTCCTGTAATTGCTAGTGGGGCAAGATGCACAACATGGGGTTTTGGAGCTAAGTACTTACATTGTTTTACTGGCCAAAATTATATAACATAGAGGGAGCGACAGACTTCATGTGATTCACACGTATATATCTTCATGTTCTTCACCCCTTTCCGACATGCTGCTGATTTGCCAGCAGGCACTGTAGATGGGAGTTAAAGAAATGGAAAAGCTGAAAGATACAGTTTCTTAAAGCAGCAGTATGTTAGTAAAGAAGTTGTTTGTTACGAATGTTTGATACATGTCCAAAGATCTGTTTATTTTTATTGGTACTGAAAAATTAGAAAGGAGCATTTCATTTTAATATTGTTGACATCAGAATATATAGTAAGGCTCAAAAAAAAAAGTATCCACCAATAGGAACAATAATTGATACCTTATAATTTTCAATTTCAAAGTATTTTTGACTTTAATGTGTCTTCATGTATGCAGAATTTTTGGCGTATTTACCTGGCTAATTCAAAAATAATAGGTCTTTTTCAAGTATTTTTTGTGCATTTTCAAGAGATACAGTATAAAGTTGTTCCTTATGCTTTTTAATATATGGTTCTCAAAATTTCAAAATTCACTGCAGTATTTTTCTTTAGATTTCTTTCCTGATCTATTTCCTCAAGGCCTTTAATCAGTGGTGTGTAATGCAGAATATTTTTCTTTTTGTTTATAGTTTTGTATGAATAACTCAAAGTAACTGGCATCAGAATGCATCACAGCATCATGTATGGATCTCTTCCTCACTCAGGCTGAATTGTTTCTTATTTTAATCTAGTGTCCCATTTAAAAGTCTTTGATCTCTCTCCTAATTGTAGTGAATTCTGGCTACTGTTGTGTACCTAAGCCAGTAAACAGGAAGGCAGAGATAGAGGATGTATTAGATATTTTTAAAACTCCTTTCTAGTTTTCAGAAAGCCCTCCAGAATAAACTGCTTTGCAGGCTTTCTGGACTGGAGGCCTTGAGGGACCTTCCTAGGCAGGGTGGAGGAATCAGCCAGTGTGCTTGCATTGTGTTGAGCCTGAAAGGGAAATTCTTCCTTGGCCTATTACAGAGATTTGTACTGTTAGCTAGACTTTCTAAACAACTGGTTTTGTAGAGAAAGACCAGCAGAATAACAACCAAGTAAAACACTACAGCCTGCCCAGATTCACCTAGTTCCTTTATCATTAGTAATACTCAGATCAATATTTCTGTTAAATAAATTTATCTGAAAGGTCTTTTGAAACAGTCTTGAGCTTTGCTTCATTATCATATAATAACTTTCTATGATCATGGCCACAACAGACAAGATGTTTTTTCCTCTTTGTGTATATAAAATTCTTTGAGAGTTAAAATTCAAACTAATAAAGAATGAAATGCATATACTTAGGCATTTAAACCACATATCTCTTAAAGAAAATACCCTGTAGTACCAGTTCTGTGTTAGGGAGGTTGGGGAAGCTTCCGTATCCTTCATGCATGCTTTAGCAATGTTGATGTTCTTGTATGGTGTGCTACCCCAGATTTAATCTGTGCTATCATATCTTAGAAGCAGACAGTGGCTATATATTTTGCACCTGTAATCTTAAACTACCGTGTATTTATGTATTTCTGAGTGATGGATAGGATACTGCCTCTACAAAAAGTTCAAGAAATTTGAAGGCAGAAAGAAAATCAAGAGAATGATTAAAAGATTGATTGAGGGGGGGGTTGTGTATGGTTAGTAGTATATAATTTTTCTGACACTAATCCTGAAATAATCAAATATGAATACTAAATAGTCTATAAACAATGTACTAACCTTTCATCTTAGTGATGATGATTAGTGACTCTCAACTTGCACAAGTGCAAATAATGTCTTATATCCTGGCAGAATTAAGTTGTAGTTAATATATGCATATGTTTCCATTTCCTGTTACTGCACTCCCATGATTACAACAGAACTAAAAATGTATTTAAAGAAATGTGAAAGGCATATTCCCGTGGTTATAAAGAATTAAACAATTCAGTGGCATTTGCAGATGGCCTTTGGGAAAACCTCTTAAGAGGTATGAAGTACAGGAATATCTAGATGCAGTGCTCTTTTGCTGTATCAGTGCTGCTCTAGTGCTATTTGGTTCTTTTGGAGATGTTGGGTAGCAAAGGAAGAGATGCAGATGCAGTATTTCCACCACTCAAAACAATGCTCTCTGCTGATATAAGTACCAGACAGCTCCTTTGCTATGATTTCTGCCTCCAAGTGCAGAGCTCTGTTGGTTTTGAGGGTTAACATCCTAAAATGGTGTGGTGTTTCCATTATACTGTTCTTGGAAGGGAAGGGCATTGCCCCTTGCCATAACTGTCTGTTAATAGAGACCGTGAGATAGGAGCGAAGCCAGGTGGTGATGCAACAAGGCCTCTGATTTCAATCCACAGAACACACTAGAAAACTAGATTACTTTTTCTTGGTGTAGTTGTTGTTTGCCATGGTAGGAGTAAAGATTTCCATTGCTGCTGTGGAATATCAGTGGAAAACTGTGTGAAAAATGGAGTCTGCTCATCTGCACCCCATATCAATTTCTGACATTGTTCAGATGTCTTACTGAGGAGCAGGCATGACTCCCCCATTTCACTAGAACCTTATGCAACTGATTAGAGGACATTTTTTTCTAATACCATGCATCATCTTCGGAAGAAAAAAAGCAGGGAGATGTTCTTTTCAGGCTCTTTCAGACCCAAACTGCTTGTAGCCACCTTGAGGCAAAGCAGGAAGAAGTGAGTTTAGAAGAGAAAGTAGAGATTTTCCTGGACCCCTCTGCCCTTAACTTCATCCTTCATGACTCATCTGTTTAATGCTCCTTAAGCAGTCAAAAGTGCTGAGGAATGCCATATAGTCAAATCTACAATAAAATAGGTGCAAACAGGCACAAGCCTTTTACTCCCTGGAGTGATCTGTACGCATGGATGTGATCTTTTTTTGACTTTTCCTTTTCATTCTTTGGAGAGGTTGGGTGTTGGGTTTTTTCCTCTTGTTCCATCTTAGTTTTAATCCTTTTTATCCTTTAAGTGTGCTCTTTTAATTTCTTCCATTCCCTCTTTTTGCCCTTCTTCTTTGAAAGCATCTTTTTCTTATTGATTAAGTCATTTAACCTTTATTAGACCATACCATGCCGCTCCATCCTAGTTACTACTTTCTCTTTTATCCTTTTTTTCTCTTTTTTTAATGGACTCTTTTCATATCATTCTCTCCTTGTTCAGGCTTCCTACGTCCCCTTCCTCATTCTCTTTGTTGTTCCCTCCATGGGACAGGTATATCTCATGAAAAGGTGCTTTGTTCAGAATGTATCTGCCTTGGGGCAGCTGTTTAATGAAAAAATCAGCTTCCACCCCATGCTCCTATCCCTCTGAAGCCCGACGCAATAAATGCCAATTACAGTTCTACATAATTAAAGTAACCATGTCATATTTCTTTTTTAATATTAGTGTCTTCACATTAAAGGAATGGAATGCTATGCAATGTGTATGGTTTTTGAAACAAAAAAATATGAATTTTGCATCTAATCCATATTACAACACTTTTAATCCAGAATTTTCTTTAACCCTCCTTTTCTGTTCTGAGAATAGTCCAGACATCTGTAGAAGGGTCAGCAAAAACACAAACAGGAATACTTAAAAGTGTAGTTCCTTTATAATTGGGGATGAAAACTAACATCCTGCCTGCTTCTGATCCTTCTTACCCTCTTGTGGCAGGAAAGCTATTAGAAGAGATGAAAATTGATCAAAAAAAACCACACAGTCTTTTCTCTTGATGGCTGCCTTGGCTATTGGGAGAATTTGCAGCTGTAGAGAGGCCAGAAGATACAGAAAAGTATTAATCTCATGTGGTTTTAACAGAGCAGGATAATATTAACCTTTTGGGTGCTAGGCTACTCATCTGCTCCAGGAAACTGAGGTGTTCCTGGTTACCTTAATAGCCTTACAAAAGGATTAAAAGCTGAAATCATTGAGATCTTGGTACTGGTAATGGCACTAATTTCCCCAAATGTGACTATTTTTGCTATAGAGTAGTTGGTTTCAGACTTCTTGATGAGATGCATCCACTTGACCTGAAATAATATAGTCTTTAATGTGTGAGTTTGTTATGAAGTGGCTCTTTACACTCACTCTGTGGAAGTTAACATCTGGATTTGTGCTTTTCTTGTACCATTTTCTCCATCATTTTTATTTCCACTTTGTACAGTTTTGTACACCTGCTGTTAAGACACAATATTGTGCAAATGGCTAGATTTTAATAGCTGAAGCTAACAATTGGTGCAGAAACAAATCTGTTCCAGAAATAAGGATCTTGCTCCCCCCAAATGTTGTTAATATTATTAGATCATATTTTAAAATTCATATATTTAACAGACATATGTCAAGTTAGGAATTTCAAATTTCTCTGAAGAAATTAATGATATAAATGAACTACTGAAAGAGGTATTAGGAAGTGTGTTTTCTGTAGTGTTTCATACTCACTTCATCCTGTTAAGAGAAAATATTTTTGTTCAAGAGTTGAAAGGCAGTCAGCAAGCAGGACTTCAGCAGAAGTGCTGTGCATAAGAATATTTTTTGAATCAGTGGAAGGACATAATATTAGTGTGGCATCAGGATATGATTGCAGTGAGAGTGACACGGTTGTGTCTGCATGTGAGATGAATTATTAACTGTTGGACAAAAGAGTTTAAAAGTGTTGGAAAAAACATGCAGGATTTTACTTACAGTATGGAAGCTTTTACCAAAAAAAAAAAAACCTGTCTGGACACACACCACTGCCTTAGCAACTCTCACATTACACACAGGTGAGATCACACCTGAGGGTGTTTTCCACCCCTGAAGGAATGCTTGTCCTCAGAGAGAGCTCAGTAGCATTTTGTCCAGCAATTAATTCAAAAGTTACCTCCCAGCACCCCAGCTGGCTGTCCAGCAGCATCTGAGGGCCCTGAGGTTCCTTCCTTCCTGCTCTGGGCGCACGGTGCTCTCAGCCGTGCACCCTCCAGACATGAGAGTGCAGCCCTCGGTTGTACTGGTGCTTTCAAGAGGGCTCCAGTGGTCTCAGGGAATTAGCTGCCCTTGTGATGCCCAGTGGATGAACATCCATGGCATAAATAAGCAATCCCAGGGTCTCTCCCTATGCTCTAGTGCTGTAGTTGGGACCAGTCTACTCCAAAGGAAGGAAGGTATGGGCAGTAAAGGTCTGAGGCACCCTGGAGGGTGGCCAATGGGAAAAAAAGCCAAACAAGAAAAGAAATCCAGAATTGCTCTTTGAAGAAAATTTAATGAACAAGATAGCTGCTGCTTTTATGTCCTAGGACAGTAGTTCCTCTCAGGTGTCTTTGTCCTTCCCTTGTCAGTCTTTTTTATCAATTTTGTTCTAAACATCTTTCAACATTCTTTCTTCAGTATTTTGTCATTGTCTTGTATGCTAATAGAAACATCTTCAACATGTCTGAGTGCTTGTGTCTGCATATTTGCTATTGTGCTTTGTTTTTTCCTTTCTCAGATATTTGCATTTTTAAGGGACTTCATTGCATAGAGGCTATTATTTTATTTTTTTTTTAAAGGAAGGAAGTGAATATTTAAATTGGTTTTCTTAAGGCACAAGGAAAGTAACTTATAATTTTTTTTCATCTCCTGTCATATTTTAGAAACTTACAAAAATTTTACTTGTGATTATGTTATTGGTTTATCAGTCCAGTAATTTCTCTATCATATTTGTCAACCATATGTTAATACATTCAGTATGTCATTATTACGTGTATGGTGCAATAAAATTCTGTGCAATAGAACAATGTGAATTATCCAGGGTATATTTAGATTTACAATGAATCACATGAAGAACTGTGGGGAAAAAAAAAAGAAGTCATAGTTTTCTCATTATTACAATCCTTCAAATCTGTATTACCCTTTAATTTTTTTTATTATATTTTCTTCTGTAGTTTCCTTAGTATATAGAAAGCAGACACACTGACTCTACAGAACTAACTACCTTGTAAAGGAAAGACCTCACCAAGAGTGTAATTTCTGTTCATTTTGAACTGATTAATGAGACCAATATAATTTTGTATCTCTGAACTAATAGCTTGAGTTATTTTCTCCAAATTGTTCATATTTTATTGGCTGTTTGTTTTCTATTACATTGCTTTTCAGATTTATGGAAAGTACTTGTAGTTATCATATCCTTCATTTGATGCAATGAATATATTTTACTGGACAGCTTTATGCATTCAGTGTTACATGTTTTGTTTTGCAGCTGAAGACCAATTTCCTATTTGTTTATGTGCATGTAGTTGTTTTGAGGTCTTTTTCTAAGCTGCTGTGATTTTTACATTTACATGTTAGGCATGTGCGATATGGGACTAAGTTTATGATTTTACAAGTTAAAAGTCTCAAGCAAACTCTCATTAGCTACTCTAGTAGTTTTGAAGATTGAAACTTCCCATTACAATATATACTTGCAATTGAGTTTTAAATAATAATTTCTAGGTCAAAACCCAATAGCTGTTAGTACAGAAGCAAAATGTTTGTGGAAACTTTTCCAAACTGTTAATTGAAATTTCTGTAGTACCTCTGTACTGCTAAGAGCAAGAACAAGAAAGGAATACTTTTCTGCCTGGGGCTTTTGTGATCATATACCATAAAGATAGAAGCTATATACAAATTTAACTTTGCCTTTTATAGACAGCACTTTGTTTAGTCTGAACCAAATGATTTTAAAACATCATTGTAGGAGTCATTTTTCTCTTGCAAGTAATAAACATGCCACATCCTTAAAAGACAAAGTGTGAGACATAGCTGTAATTGCTCAGTTTTGGTGCCAAGAATAAGTGGTTTGAAGAAAGCTTAGCACCCTTATCCCTAGGGAGATGTAAATTATCACAGGCAACACCAGACACAGTAACTTCTCACTTGTGTGCTGCTAAACAGTAAGGACATGTCACAAGTATAAAAGATATACATAAAGTAATAAAATGTATTTCTGACATGTATTTATATTTTTATTAACAGTAAGTTTGTATGCATATGCACAAATACCTAGAGTATGGTGTAAAATATTCATATTCCAAGAGCTGTAACAGTACTGCAAATATCAAACACAACATGATTTATTCTTCATTCTGTAAGACCAGATGTCTTTCCTAGAGGTGTGCTCCTCACTGTATTCCTAAGTGGATGCAAAAAGAATTGGGAGTAAAGAGGGACCTTATTACTGTAGTGGTAGTAGTGAGACTGAACCTAGTAACTACCTTTCTTGAATGTTCTTTCTTGTTGTTTACTTTTCAAGTAAGATTTGATTTGCTCAGTAATGATTCTTGTGTGTGAGTTTCCCTGTTTCCACAATAAAAAAGGTATGTAAATACAGTAGAGGAATGGTACATATGGTTAAGATAAGGCCTTAATGAAATGGCCTAATTGATAGACACTGAGGATACTTTAAATGGGGACAAACCCATCTGCATAGAAACCAGTCTGCCATTCTCTCTTGTTCTCTGTGAACAAACTTGTGAACAAACTGAAAAACTCAAAGTGCATCTCTGTTTAGAGAAAACTGTTTCTGATGTAGAAGACACACAAACCAAATAGGGTTGACTTTTACAGCTTAAGGACCAGTAACCAGAATTATTCTGGTTTTATCAGTAAGAAGAAACTGTTATAAAGCTGTTTAAGACTACTGGTATTAGCAAAAGCTTCCACTGTTAAACAAACTGCTAACTGTGGGGAAAGTAAATCTGGCATCTTTGCCTATGTTCAGCCAAGATCTGTAGGAAATACAATGCAATTTGGAGTATCTGGAAAGTTTATCATGTCAGAAGAGTTCACACATCCTGTTGTACATAAACCTGAGGAATTGCCCAGCTGTGACTATGAAAACTGGCATGAGATTAGCTGTACATGTAACTGTTACAGAAAACAACACTGGCATGAGCAGCAGCATATCAGCCATCAAATCTCTTTCTTGGGATTTTCCTAAAGGGAAGGTAGCATAATCTGTCACTTCAGTATATGAGTCATTTATTTTGATAGCCCAAACAATTTTCATGTGTATTCTCACAGTGTGACAAATATTCAGTAGTGCCCCCATGGCCTACATTTGGGTGAGGATTGAATATAAACAGTCATAAAACAAGAGTCATGCCTCTGGCAGATGTGGTGTTTTTCTGCAATTTAATGTTTTGGAGACATGATAAATAATAATCAAATGGCATTTACTTAAAGAAGCTACAAAGCTCCTACTGGAAAGAAACAATGAACAAGATTTATGTCAGGTCTCTGAGCTTGAATGAGGCATGGGCCCAGAGGCATTGCAAGTGCCTTCATTTTATATACTTTCCTACTAGTCTGACTCACCCCCCAGGTTATTGTCAGAGCTAGTCAAAAGCAGGACATGTTCATCCATGTGGTTGTCTGCTGGCCAAGGGTAGACTTTCTGCATGCCAGCAACCTCAGCCAGCTGGGTTCTAGAAAAAGTATATCCATTGTGATTCATGGGATAAGGATATAAGTTTCTTGTATCTAGACTTCCAGCATATTGAGCATGTAGCTGCATGTTGTGGTTTAACCCCAGCCAGCAACTATGCATCACACAGCCCTTGTTTACTCCCCTATCCCAGCAGGATGGCGGAAAGAGAATTTGTAACAGGAAAATGGAGAAAACATGTGGGTCGAGACGAGCAGTTTAGTAGTTGACATAAAATACAATAAGAAAAAATAAATTGTAATAGAAAGGAAAATAACTAAGATGAAGATAAATAAAGCCCATGAAAGACAAGTTATGCAAATGAAAATAATTTTGCTCATCACCAACCAACTGCTGCCTGTCCCTGAACAGTGGCTTGCCAGCCGACCTTGCATCTAGTTTATATGCTGAGCATTACACCCTATTTTGTGTATATCCTTATTATCCTAGTCTGTGAATATCCTTTTGACCAGTTTGGATCAGATGTCCTGGCTGTCCCCTCACAGCTTCTTGTGCACCCCCAGCCTCCTCACTGGCATGGTTTAGAGAGGAGCAGAAAAGGCCTTGCCTCTGTAAGCACTGCTTGGTAATAATTAAAATATTGCTGATTTATGAACACTGTTTCCAGCACAAATCCAAAGCATAGTCCCATACCAGCTACTGTGAAGAAAACTCTAAATCTGGCCAAAACCAACAGACTTGTAACTTCTTATTCCATTTAAGTCATGTTCAGCTCTCAAAAATTTCAATACATCCTCATTAACCATGATCCCCATTGGTCATCATATAATCATAAAACCATAGAATGTTAAGGGGTTTTAATGGACCTTAAAGATCATCTAGTCCCAGTTTCCCCTGGGAAACTGGGCAGGGACACCTCCCACTAGACCAGCTTGTTCAAGGCCTTATCCAATTTGGCTTCGAACACTACCAGGGCTGGGGCATCCACAACCTCCCACAGCAACCTGTTTTGGTGTCTCACTCTCAAAATAAAAAAAAATCTTCCTATTATCTAGCCTAAATTTCCTCTCTTTTAATTTGTACCCATTACTCCTAGTCTTGCCACTACACTTCCTGATGAAGAGACCTTCTCTGGCTTTCCTTTAGTTCTCATTCAGAGACTGGAAGGCTGCTATGAGGTCTCCACACAGCCTTCTCTTCTCCAGGCTAAACTATCCCGGCTTTCTCATCCTGTCTTCAGTGTTCCAGTCCTCTTATCAACCTCATGGCCCTCCTCTGAACTTGCTCCAACAGTTCCATATCCTTCTTATATTTGGGACACCAAACTGTACACAGCACTCCAAGTGGGATCTCACCAGTGCAGAGTGAATCACCTTGTTTGACCTGCTGACCACACTACTTTTGATGCAGCTCAGGGTTTGCTTGGCTTTCTGGACTGCAAGCACACGTTGCTGGGTTTTGTTGAGTTTTTCGTCAACTATCACCCCCAAGTCTTTCTTAACAGGCCTTCTCTCAACCCAATGTGTAGGTGTGCCTGAGATTGCCACAGGCTAGGTGTAGGACCTTTAATGCAATATAGAGATACCATTGCTTTAGTCTATGGATCACCCCTGCGAAGTGTCTGTAAAACGTCCATAAATATCTACAAATGTCCACCAAGTTAATTTGGTCCATGACTTGGTGCTCCATCTGTTCTATTGGTTACTCAGGACAGGAGAAGGGATGTGCAGCATGGAGGCATTGGGCACCAAAGGCAACTCAGATCTGGTCACTGTTTCATTGCAAGTGCTTCTTTTAAGGCTTCTCCTTTATTGGTTTAATTAGCTAATACTATAGTAATTCCTATAAAACACAACCCAGATCATGGGTTACAACAGTTTAAAGGTAAATACATTTCACTCTACGCCTGGACCTTTTGGGCCAGTTTGTAGGGTTTAACATTGCAGTGAGTTCCTCCCCTTGTTCCTAGGGCAGGCTAGCAACAGGGGATTCCAGATATAACATGCAACATCAATCATCATTCAGTTTTCCCAGAGTCTGGTACATGATATAGGATGTGATATACTCCTTCAATGCCACATGTCTATGAGATTGTTTTGGAAATGAGTCCTGTTTTCTGATTCAGTTCCTTCAAGGGTGCTGTGTGTGACCATAAAACCTGCTTTTCAAGGCCCAGGATAGTATTCCAACCAGTGGCATGGGTCACACAGTATGTTTCCACCCACTCAGTGTCATTTCCACCATTGTAGCCACATGGTGAAACAGGTTCGTGGTAGTGTGATATAATGAACCAGGTTTACCCATATTATTTCAGCCTTCACCCTCTATACCAAAAAGTCTTTATCTGCTTTACTAGTTTGATTATGGAGCATGTTATTCTTGGATTACCTGTGCAATGGCATCAATACTGAAGTTCAGCCCCTTAGCCACAAGCCCATCTCTCTGTTGCATGCCTTCTTAAATGTCCTGATGTGTCATTAGCCCATCAAGGTAAAAAAATAGCCAACTCTTATGTTCCCAGCTCCATCTGAGCCACTTCAATTCTAGCAGCTTGGTCACCTGTTCATTCTTTCAGTGTTCTTCAGTGCCCCAACTCTTAGATACAGAGCATCTTGTGAGGTACTTTTACAATCACATTCTCTACCTGAGCAACAATATCTTGCCATAATTTAGCATCCCAGAGGGGTGTATCACGCCACTGTCAGCTGGCCTGCTTCCATTGCTGTGGCCACCACCACAGAGAGCTTGCCATCATCCATGCATCAGTACAGAGATGAAGGACTGGCCACTTTCCTTGTTCAGCAATATCTAAAGCCAGCTTCACTTCAAGTCACTTCTGCAAACTGACTTGGTTCACCTTCAGCACTTTTTGTGTCTTGTTGTGTAGGACTCCACACAGTAAAAACCAGTATACGGTAGGTATATTGAAGATAAAGTATTCTTCATTGGTTTCGGAAGTTCTGTACAGCTAAAAAGGTTCAAAATATAAACCACTGAACATGAAAACTCTGAGATGTTCCATTTGTCTCTAAAGAATAGTACATAATACATGTAATGTGGCATGAATAATATATATATATACATACCGTATACTTACCAAAATTTAATAGATCCTAACCCAAATTATACTGAGAGCTTTAAAATATTTTAGAATCTCTGCTTGAACTTTGTGATGTTATGGAAGAATATTGGCATGCAAGCATCTTATTCTGTAACTGTTGTAGCAACTCAAAAATAGCTCTTAGTTTCTGTTCCGTATTTCAGTGGTATTCAGAGATTTGAAAAGATAGACTCTTGAGGAGGCTATCTACAAAGTCAGATTTTTACTTCTAAACATTTAAAAAAATTAAAAGAGCAATTTTATTCAATGATTATTATTATTATTAAATGATAACAACTAAAAGAGGAAAACTTGGAACTGAAACATACCTATTTAAAAATAAATATTCACACATACAGGGCTCTACTCTGTTTTATTGCCAGTTTAGGCTACACAATTAATCAGTGCTTCTGTTATCTTGATAATCTGTCTGTTTGCTGTTGTAAATAACTTACACTTGCTGGTGAAGTTGCTGACAGCTATTTAGGCATTCAGCTTTCAAAAATGCTTCTAATTGTACATGTTTGCAGCTTCTAAAAGCATTTGCTTCTGAGATAATTTTTGCAGCTAGTGTACCTTGAAGTCTTCCTGTTTGTTTTTATTTATTTTCTTTAGAGTTGTATTTCCAAAGTGTGAATCTCTCTAATAGATTCAATTCACCTGATATTATAAAGTGACCCAGTAGCTTTTAATGAAGAAATGTTGCCTTGTTTGTGAGATTGGTGGTTTATCTTTGTGGAAGACAAGACATTCTCCTGTAATGCCACATGTAACCCATGTAATGCATGTGAAACCTTGCACTTCATTGCATGGAGCCAGGAAATTGGGCTGCAGGGAATTCTGTAGGGAGCAGGTGGGGTGGGTTACATCTGCTTCCCTACCCACAGGTGGTGGAAACTTGACCTATATCAGAAAAAAAAAATCTGGTATTCTGAGTATCCCCTCCCCTTCCCCAATCTGGCAGCAGTGTGGTCACCCCTCAGCAGAACACAAAACCTTCCCTTCTGCTACCTCTCTGCAAACATATTTGCCTGTGCACTTCTCATAGTAAATTTGGTCTGAGAGCAGAGGACATATAGGCATAGAACATCTACCATCTCAAGAGCAGCAAAGAGCTGTTGGGCACATAATTGATTTCAGCAGCAAGACCGCTGGACGTACAAAGGCTCTCACTTGCTTGTGATCACACCACTGGCTATGCCAGGAATAAAAAAAGAGATTTCCTGACATGGTCTGCTGCGATCTTACCATGAAACAATTCTTCCTCCTGAAATGTTTGGTTTTAGCCCCCGGTGGTAGTTATAAAAGCATGTTAAATACCAGACTTCTCAGCTTGAGACCATCTGTTTCCCTTGCAATCATGTACCACCCCCACACATGGGTTCCTTGTCACCAGTGTTGCAGTTTCAGCGGAAGACAAAAAGAAAGATATTTTCCTATATGACAGTTCAGGCAGAAGATGGACCTGGGAAACATGTTCAGGTGGAGAGGGTGATTATGCTAGAAATAGAGGGGTTTTTCCCCATGAGTGGAAGGCAGCAGGCTTTCAGGGAGTCCAGTCATTCAGATCTCTGCTGGCTCTGTGCCTGTGTAAAATCTTGTCCCCCTTGACTGGAGCATAGCTTGCTTCATAAATCAGCAGTGTTACATGGTGAGCAAGCTGTCTTCACAAGTGCTCTCCCAGCCTACCTAGAAATGCATTTGCCAAATTTGTTAGTAGTGAAATGACAGCTGTTAGGTTTAAAGGGAGTTTACACACTTCCTCTACATTAAGTAATTTGAAACGCAAATTCTGCATGTGTAGAAATTAGGTTACTATTAGGAGGTTTCAGATCAATTTTTTTTTTAAGAACTAAATAGTATGTGGAATCTATAGTACTTCCAGAAGAACATAAAACTGTAATGGATCGTTTTTTTAGCCTTTGCTTATCCCAGAAGAAGCAGCAACATCTCTTTTGCTGTTGCAGTTACTTGGAAGACAGGAGCATCATGGAATGAATTCAGCTTGCATTTGATAATGATATATGTGAGATTTCATCACATTTCACTGCACCATGATGGATATTCTTTGTGCTTATTTTGTGTATTCGCCATTGCTTCAAAAACTTTATTTTCAGAATAATTACTTTAGCTCTCCTCTTCTGGGATCTTTTTGTGTATACTATCTATTTGGCTATTTAAATCAAAGGGGGTA
Organism: Cyanistes caeruleus; assembly: GCF_971803275.1. NCBI lineage: Eukaryota > Metazoa > Chordata > Aves > Passeriformes > Paridae > Cyanistes > Cyanistes caeruleus. The sequence continues at coordinate 32,852,615 of NC_141705.1, read as the reverse complement.
GTGAGCTGTGATTTCTCTACCTTTTACTGGTTCTGTCAGTGTCTGTCTGAGAACTACAGCAGGGTTATTAAAAGGAAGAGCTTGCTATGACATGAATCAGTCATGTTTTTTTTAAGAAGCTATGTTTGGTCAAGAAGCTGTAAAGTTTAGCTGGAAACTGATGTGAAAGATCATCTGCTGGAAACAGCTTTGTAGCAGCACCACAGCTAGGACATAATAAAAATATATACTGGAAAGACAAAGCCTACAGTCATTTATGAAAATGCATAAAGAATTTAGGTGTAAGAAAAACTGATTTTCTCATTTTTCTGTGTTTTATAAATTGTTTTAAAAATTACAAACTTTCAACCCTAACTTTTTGTTTAATATTGAACAAAATTGTTCGTTATCATTAATTACAATACTTTCTGTTTAAGCTGTTCAGCATACTTCTGTCCTTCACAGCACTTGCAAAATAAATAATGAACACATACAAATTTCTAATTAAATCACTCTCCATGTCCACTTATACATCTGAATTTGTGAATTTGCATAAAATGCTGTGCTAGGTAGGGGAGACTTTTGTTGATAAGTTACTGAGGCAGTCAGGTTGAAAGGTAGTTTTTGTTTCAACTCTTAGCAATTCCAAGTTGAGGTTTGATTTGAGGGTTAATGACTCAATCTTCCTACTGAAAAGGGAAGCAGCTGTACTGGAAACCCAGAATACCTTTTAAGAAATCTTTTGCAATGGATTTGTTCTTTTGATTGATACCTAACTAGATTTGATTGTCATTAGAATAGAATAATATCTTACTAAAATCAAGAGTGGTTTTGTTGGGTTTTTTTTTCATAAGGAGGAAGAGCAAAATTCTAATTCACATGTAAGCCTAAAAAGCTTATTTAAAGTCATTAGAGAACAATAGTTCTTTAGTTTGCTCTTGTGGAGGCCTCCCCCTATTATGCATTTCTCTTCCTTGACACAGTTAAGAGAAAAAGTATTTAAAAGCTATTTTGGAAGCTTGGTTCCCTATTCTTTTCCTGTCTTTCATAATCTGCATATTTCTTATACTTGATAACAGATCAATTAATTGATTTGGAGACAAGAATTCATCTGGTAATCTACTGCTTTATTTCCCTCTTGCTCTAAGGCCCAAGCTGCATTCTGTAAGAATTTTTGCTTTAACTCAAAGAGGCCAGGATTGAATTTCTTTTTTAAAGTCAAGCCAGAGTAAGCATCTCACTTCTAAGTTTTCCATAAAACTTTGATTATTATGATTTTTCTAATGAAATTGTATATGCTTTCTCATTTTTCTCAGAACTTTCCTCTCATCTCTTCACTTTTGTGAGGTCTCCTCTGTGTAGTATTCATTCAACCTCTTTTCTGTGCAATTCTACCGTTTTCCCCCTATGGTTTTGTTTTCATGTCACTGCCCCTGTTCCGTTTTCATTTCCTCCAAAGCAAAACACAAATCCCTCTTATCTGTGTTCTTTCAAATCTGATGAAACAAATTCACCTGTTTTTGCTTAGAAGTTTTATATTGTGTATTCCCATTCCTGGCTTATCTTTCACAGATTTTATTACTGTGGCCTTGTGTGCACAGACCACGGTTGAGCATGCAGAAATTGGTAAAGAATGTAATTGCTTATAATGATCTAATTTTAGGGGCCTTTCAAACTGCTTTTGAATATGTAAATTTGCAAAATGCTCAATGGCATTAACTATTGCAAGTCCATGACAAAAACTTCGGTTGACCTATTTAATACAGAATTTTTCCTCTGGCTCTTGAAGTTGAGGAAGACTAGGGGTTTGCTTCTTCTTCATGAATGTCAGCCATATGTCAGTAAAAGTCACATTTAGTAGTAAAAGAACCTTTAAATGCTATTTTATTTATTGGGCAGAAAGGTAGGGTTTTGCAGCAGTGGTTTTGTCATCTGTAAGCATTACACGATCATGACTCATGAATGTATTTTTTCAGGTTAAAAGTTTTAAGAGTTTAGGTTTCCTTAACCTGTACAGTAGTAACTATGCCTCTAAAATAAATAGCTATGGTAAATTATTTTTCTTGGAAGTGGTAAGAAATAAAATCAAGAAGACAAAGAAAAACATATTCGTAGCTCGCTCTGGATTAATGATTTTGGATAGGAACCAAAATTATCTAACAGTTGAAAATGCTAAGAAATCTATTAAGAAGCCATACATCAGGCTTTGCATTGGGAGCTGCATTTAACTCCAGTTAAATATGCAGTATGAGACAAGTACATATATTAGCACCTTGTCTTTGTGACTGAATTATTCTAGAACTTACCCAGCTTACAGCTGAAGCATGGTTCTTCATTTTGACATTGATTTATAAATCACAGATTTTGCAGTCAAAATGAAGTGTCTGTCTGTATTTAGTATAAAATAAGGTGCAAGGTGAGCAAAGTGGGGAATGGCATGCTCTGCATCATTTCACTTGAGTTTTATAGGCACGTCTTGGCTATGTACTTTTTTCAAATTGTACGTTTTTCAAATAAATTCCAGTCCCCTGTCACCATTTTGGAAAGCTGCATCTTGCTCCCTGTACAAAGTTTTTCAGCTGGACTTTTCCATTTTTGTTTCATGTTTTGTTTTCTTTCAATGGAAACCTCAATTCTCTGATAGGCCTGTTAACTGAAAACATGTTTCTCCACTGATTGCCATGAGTTAGCAGCAAAGAAGATTGTCTGAAGCTAATGATATTTGCATAACTTTCTCACTTCTGACTCTAAATAAGAAGGAAAGATGATTTAATGTATGAAGATAAATCTGCTCTGATTAGAAAAAATTATGACTAAGTGATGCCTGTGGTCTTGGTGATCCCCCTCTCCACAGACTATTTCTCTAGGAGACTGCTATACCTCAGTAGGGGGAAAAAACCCAAGCCCACAGTCATGCAAAACATCTGAACCCCACTGTGGAGAAGCCAGGCCAGGAGCACACCACTGAAGGCTGCATTATTTTATTTTGAATCTCTGGATGATATCAGCTGAGTGTCACTTTTGTGTCTCAAGTGAGCAAGATTTTCTCTTCTCTCACAGTGTGATACCAGCTTTTCCCAGTTTGATATCCAGGTAAATTGTTGGAAATAAGTCAGTGACATTTTGCCAGTGGAGGATTTTGTTTGGTTTTACAGACCTTGGGTCCTAAAAAGAGAATATAAATAATGTCTCTTAGTATCCCTGCTAACTACTATGTGGGTTAAGGAGGGTTAGAAGGAGATGGCATTTGTATAATACAACAGCAGGATTGGAAGTACACTATTATTGCTTCTTGTTCATCCTTTGTGCATAGCTACCATCATTCTCTGTTTTATTTCATTTTCTTGTAAAGCAAAATCCTAAGTATGTTACCCCACCAGGTTAAATTTCAATTTACTTTAGCAGTGTTTCTATATTTTTCTTTTTTCGGTTTTCTTCTTAAGTCCCTCTGGGGATAAAGAGGCCACTATTAGGAAGATTGTTTCCTGAGCTAGCTTTAGTTTCACTATAGAACCGCTATAGCTTGTTTCACAGAAGCTGAAATATTTATCTCAGGTTCAGCTTTCATAAGGTGATTGAGCTTCCACAGTTCGGTTGAAAACTGGCAAAGTCCAGTTTACTTTGCTTGAATGTCTGCCTTACGGATGGTAACAACATCACTGGATTTCCTTAATCCACGTGGTATTTGTTCTCCAAATCTGAGCTCATGCTCACATGCATGCTTTTGTAACTAACTTTTGTTATCTGGGCCCTTATATAGGTACAGATAAGAAGACATTATCACTATATGGTAGTTAAATTAAACAGATTTTGCCTGCCATAATATGGACTGTGTTACGTACGTACTGAAGGGGTTAATGAAGTGGTTTCAGGCTGGAGGTGTTTATGTTGGAATGCTTTGACAATCGATTCCAGCTAATGGAAAAAATGCTTTAAAAGTGAGCTGGTTCCGTTCCCACAGTGAACAGCAGAGAGTGGAAACAACATTTAATAAACCTTTCAGAAGTAAATCCTGTGATTTTTCCTTTCACCACCACCTGTGGAAGAAATGCCCACTTTCTTCTCAATGGGCAGGATTTCTTCCTGCAGTGTATTTGCCTTACTCTACTAGGTAACAAGGGAAAGTCTTTGGACAAAAACATACTTGAAAAACACTGTTCTGCTCATGTGTCATCTAAGGCCTAAGTTTTATTGACTTTGCAGATTTTTGCTTAAATGCAGGTTGACTAAAAATAGTCAGCCTTAAGATTCCTTTTCAGCTGCCCCTAACTATCTGGTTTCCAGTAGATTGAAGAAAATTGACTATATATGTATCTTGTTTTACGAATATGGATGCTGCAAATTAAGATCCTTGTTGTGCTTGGATTGCAGGGGAATGTTGCATTTTCTGTTCTACCTGTGTGCCATCTTTATTTTAAATATTAGGGCACTTAGAAGATTTGGCAAACATAGCCCTTTACTTATGAAAATCAAACATGATTATATTTTTTGTTGTTTGGAGGGGTTTTTTACTCTAGAGTTCTCATGCAAAGTGGAGGGGCTTACAGTAATATTTTTGCTTTGCCAATTAAGATTATTATATACAGATTTAAATTAAGGAAGAGTTTTGTTCTATCAATAAACATTGCTGAAAAATCCACAGTGTATTTTCCAGTGAGAATTGGCATGATTTTAAATGCAAGGCATATTTGTTGTGAACCATGAACAGTCTTTATGAAACCTGAAGAAGATTTGTGAAAACAGCCTGTAATAAAAATCACACATGCTTCATAAAACACTACTTGATAGATATCACTTGCACCATTAAGAACTAAACGACAAAGGATGTAATTTGAGTTCTGGCATACAATATTAATCGGAAGGCTTTAAAGCATCTTGCTGATGGCAACTATGACAACATGACATTGAAGAATTACAAACTGGAGACATCTATCTTAATCAGATTTTCAAAATAAATGCCATAAAACAGAAAGTTATGTTATCTATCTTCATAGGGTCACATGTACAGGGTATAGCTTTTCAGCTTGTTTATTCTAAAAATATCAGGGACAAAAAAGTTTGCCTTTCAAGTAAGTTTAAAGCTCAGTTCATATACTTCACAAAGTTTTTGGGAATAGATTAGTAACTGGTACTTCTTATTTCTGCAGCAAGGTTATAAAACATTAGGGATAGCTGAATTATTAAACAGCTGAGAATGCACAGGTATTATTAGTATGAAGATGTTGAGGGAAAATATTATGCTCAGTGGATGTGAAATAGAAAGACAAAGTTACAAGTGTACATTTAACTTGGAAGTGTAATGCTCCTGTAGATAACGCAGCTGAAAGACGTTGGTAAAAGTATTTTTTCTTCAGTTCCTAAAGCTTCCAGCTGTTTTTTGCATTACTTGTTTCTTTTTCTTCTTGTGTATATTTAACTGGTAAAGAACAGTGTCTTTATAAGGTGTGGGAAACTACCAACATGTACTCTGTGATTTAAACATCAATGTTGCATGTTAGGGACTATCCTACTGCGCTCCAGGTAGTTCCAGCTACTTCTCTCATCGTCTGGTCTTAGAAAGACACCATATGTGAACCATGGGATCACTTTGAGCTTCTCCACAGTCAAATAAGTCTTTCTTCCCTTTCAGGACAGAAGTCTTTTTTTCTCTTTAAAAAGTAAAGTCATGTTTGAGTCTAAAGGAAAACATGTAATATAAATGAAAAAAATAAGGTTTTCTATATTATTTTTCTCAAACTTAGAATCATAACCAATGCAACACAATCTTTCAGAGCTTATCCTGCATTAAATTCACTGGTAGTTTCTCACTCCCGGGTAGCTTTACAGGTTTCCAGACCCTACAGGCATTGTACTGATGAGGAGACAAACACTGGCTCACTTTGGTCAAGCTACTTTTTCCCATTTTATAATAGTATACACACACACAAGGTGCATGTCTAGATCAAAGTGTCACTTCTCCTTACACTTGTCATCATGTATGTAGCACAGGAGCACAGAGTGGCTCAAGATGAAGTCAGCAGCAGTGGCTATGGGTTGATTCTGTTTCTATGTCTATGTTACCTCAGTCCCTGGGTTGAGTGTGGTTTGGATCCTTAAAGCAGTCGGCAGAGTAAAGCCAATTTGGTTGTGAATAACACTAAGCAAATACTTGAGATTAACCACAAAATAAGCACATACAGCAAATTTTCTTAAATTACACCTGTTGCTTGTAGTAAATGATCAGAAAGGAAACTGAGCCTTGCACACACTGGCAGGAAAAACTGAACTGAAGCAGTAGTTCATTCAAAAGACAGATTTGCTGAATTACAAATGAACACTTAAATACTCAGGTTTTTTCTGAACACATAACCTTCTTTAAGTTTTCATTAATTAAATACAGCTTCTCATGGAAGTTGCTCCCAGACCAGAGACTTCTGGAGTGATTGGTTTTACTTGCCCACAGGATCCCTGAAGCAATGGCCCTAGCGGTACAGATAGCCTGTCTTACCCCTCTGTAACCAGGTACTTCAAAAAAGAGCTCATTTGGGAGCTCTAGGAATAATTAAGCCATAATACCCACTCTTTTCAATTTGCAGGGACTTTTGAGGTAAATCCCACTTCTGCTTACAGTACTTTTGGAGATATGACCATATGTCAATTAGGTAAAATTTCAAGTCCATTGAAGGGTTTTATTGAGGAAATCAAACCAGTTCTTATGGAAATTACTTTTTACTGCTAGTGCAATCAAGGGCTAGCAGACCAGGGACCAGTGACCTGCAAACAAAAAAAAAGTTGTATTTTTTGTTACCAGATTTCTAAAACATTCTGTCTACTCCAGATTCTTACTTCTAATATTTATTATGGAAATTCCCTTTACCATGACAGAGACTTTCCTAAAGAGAAAATAGAAAAGGAGCAGCCTGACCAGAAGGAGTTAAGACCCTTGTAGAGATAGATATTGAATAGCATTTTATTCACATTTGAAATGTTTATAACATAATGGAAGACTTTGCTTTTGTGTTTGTCATGGAAACTCTAAGTTCACATTAGTTATACATTGTTTAAAAGCCTAATCCTTATCAAATGGAATCACCTCTCTTTTTCTTAGTTGAGTAGCTAGCTGATAGGTCTCAGTGATCTATCTGTTATAGAAAGATTATCACACAAAACAAATTGCTTTTTTTCATGGATACTTGGTCTGCTTTTCTGCCTCTGAATTAGCTCCTTTTCCCCGCATGGCTGTAGGTATCATAAATGTCTCTCCTTCTATGCTGTTTAAATTCTGTAAGAATTAAATGATAAAATTAATTAAATGTAGATTACTTTTTGCAAAATAAAAGAGAAAAAGGTTTTGTGAAAGGCTACAGAGCTGCATACAATTTACCTCTGCAATTGAAATGGCTGCTTTGCCTCATTGTGATTCCCTAGGGTAAATAACAATTTAAATACGTTTTGAAAAAACCATGTAATTGTAGTAAGACAGCTTTCAGCCCAATTTCTTGTGTCTTTTCCAAGTTCTGTACATGTGGTCACACGTGTAACTATCTGATGTTAACTTACTCAACAAATACCTCAAAAATGTGGGGTTTGTTTGTTGTACCTGAAGAACTTTGACAGACTAGTTGCTGGGCCAGTTTTAAGCAAAGTTTATGTTTGCTTCTTGCTTCAGAAACCTTCTCTGTAAGATGAATGGGATTTCTCTACAGTCATTAGGTCTAGACCAAACAGGAAGGTTATAATTAAAACTTAACATTTTTATACATAAGCCTACCTGTACCTACCCATATCTGCTTATTTTTAGTGTAAATTAGGCACTCCCATTTAGATTAAATCAATTAAGATAGCATTTAAAATCCAATTCAAAGCAAAGCAACTGTATCTCTCTGGAATAGTTTTTAAGTATTTAAACCCAATTGTACTTTATCAGATTTGAATGCTTTTTCTTCTAATAAGCTTCTTCTAATGGTTTGTTGTGAGGGAGCTGGCCCAGTCCCAGGGCTGCTGTTTCTTCAGTAGCCAGGGGAAGAATTATTTCCCTCTAGGACTTCCGTTTTCCAACAAACTGGTTGATAGGGAGGAAAGAGGAGTTGCAGGGTCTTGACACTCAATATTGCAGCACATGGAGGGCTATTATTACAGGGAGTAATGTCCAGTACTGCAGAGTTTATGAGGTACATGTCGTGTCATCCCACTGTCCTTATAAACTACTTCAGTAGGAAAAGCAAGAACTGGAACTATTCTGGCAGTAATGCTGATTTCTCAGGAGAGCTGTGTAAAGAATCACTTAATATACATGCCTCAGTTTCCCTGGATTTGCAGTGAGAATATTTTCAGTGTCACCGGGATGTTGAGAGGTTGTTACTCTGTAAGACCAATAGCTTTGTGTGAAAACCTCAGTAATACTGAAAGCTGTTCTTTAGCTCTTAACTCCATAAGGAGAAAAAAGGGAATCTGGATCCAGCTTAAGAATTGAATTCAAACCATGACTATTGTGATGATTCTCTCTTCCTCACAAATCAGTGGTACAACATTAGGGTTTTGTTAGAAATTGTGTAGCAATCAGAAGAGCTGTGTATTGGGAAAATCTGGCAGACTGAAGAAAAGATCCAAAAAGCAGTCCTCAGTGATCTCTCATTCAGAATGCCAATGTAGGACAGAGGAAATTCAGAGCATAGATTTTAGCTCTGTTGATTTATGGAAAAACTAACCTTGTTAAATGCACCTCTACATGTAGCTTTCGCACAATTAGAAAATAAATAAATCATTCCAGATTTTTCAGGCATTTTTGAGGAAGCTGTAGACTCCCTGCCAATTGAAGCCACCCTCAGGCACAAGAAAATGTCACTTGTCAGCATTCTGAGGACATAGAAAGTGGGATTGGAAGACAAGTGATTTTTGCCAAATTGCACTTGCTGTGGCCTTCTAGCCTCTCTTAATTTCTTTTATATGTTCTTCTGTATCTTCAGTGTCTGTAATGTTTATATGTTATATAGCAGAAGGGCCTTTTGGTTCACAGTAAATTTATAGGGAAATAGTCTAAATCCCCAGTAGTGGCCTGCATAGCTGACCTATGGTCTGACTAAACTAATTTCATTCTTTCAGCATATTTTCAGAGTAATTATTAAATCTGTGCATTTATTTCTGGAGTATATAAACACCCCTTTAGAGAACCTTCAGTAGCCGTCTTCCTCATGGGTAGTAGTGTGTGGGGGAAGGTCTGAGATCTACCTGAGACAAGCCTGGCACTCACACCCTCCTTTGTGCAAGAGAACAATAATGATTAATCCTCTGCTTTGGCTTTAGCAGAGAATGGTGCGAGACCTTTAGTACTAAAAATGATAGACTGAAAAATTGATTTTCAGCAGAGATTGTAAATGAGAAGAGAAATTAATGAACAAGACGACTGTCAGAATAACATTTCATAGCCAGTAGGAGCTGCAATGGAGGAGGGTTTTGCACTGATCATGGCAAAACTGTCCAAAAAGGCTAGGCAGGTAGGAGAATCTAAAAGGGAATAAAAAAGAAAAGTCTGATCATAAGGACAATTTTAATTAATTTATCTATCTGATTAAAAACAAATTAATGTATATTACTTCATTCCATCCTTTTTTTATTTTTCTGTAAATTTTGTAATTAATTTGTGTAATTAGCAATTTATATGGAGATATTTGCATATACGTGTGTGTAAATACTTATACAGACACATGTGCACGTATATAATTTTTTATATACACATGCACCTATATGTTTCAAAATATAAGACCACAGTTAATTTTGCACCAGCTGATAAATATCTTGCTATTTAAATCAGATACAATTTTAAGTAGACATGGGGAAAATTCTTTGCTCTAGTGTTGGTCTGTTAACTTTCTTTAGCTGGCTTGTTGAAATGTGCCTTAAAGCCCTTGATAGTGATTGTAATCATGTGCAGTGACAGCCTTTGTGTCAGTGTTGGTGAGGATAAAGCTTATCAGCTGTATCCTTTCTGGACTGGAATTTTGCATTAAAAATTAGGGATTTGGTGTTGAAAATCTCACTAGCAGTATAAATGCTGTCATTCTTTTAATGAGAGATTCAGCATTGCTGTTGTTTGTGACAAAAGTCATGTTAACCACATAAAATCACTGGAAAGAAGAATGTGGTTCTCAGAAAGGAAATTATTCCAAAGGCTTGTTTTTTTCTGTCTATTTCTTAACATTTTCATGTTGCCTTATGTTCACAACCTGGGAAATTGCTCAGAGTTAAGTTAATCTTGTAGCAGTCACCTGTAAGTTATTGTTTCAACAGAAATACTCTTCCTGTGTTCTCTGTACCAGAGTTTTATTATTGAGTATGTAGAAATTTGCAGTTATAACCAGATCCAAAAGGGAATTGCTTATGGAAATCAAACGACTAATTTAAACATCTACCTGAAAGCTTTTGCACTGTGAGGAAAGTGCATGTCCTATATCTTCTGCTGTGCTTAAGAATTGCATTTATATTATGAAGTATGTTCTGATACGTTGGTGTAGGAAATACATTAGAATTTGAATTACATAATTGTTAAGTGTTACATGTTTAAATGTCATCAATCATTGCTAAATTGTGGTAAATTAAGTGTCGAGGTTTCTTTCATTTTGTGTGCATTGTGTTGTAAAAGGTTTGTCCTATGTTTATGATTTATTTGCCACTGATTTTATGGATCAGATTGTTAAAACCTAACATTGATGGAGGTATTTGATTGCAGGTTTCGCTGTTTTGAGGTTTTGGTTTTAAGCTTTATGGGTGTCGTGTGCTTTGGTTAAGTCAGAAAATATTTCCTTTTGTTATGATGGCCTGACTCTCTTATCACCTGTGACTTCCTCCAAACTGTATTTATATTGCATGGTGTGAAATTGGAAAATCTGTTCTGTGTGTGTTCTAATGGATGTGACGGTCATTAAGTATATGAGTCTTCTGACGTTCTAATCAGATGTGAATCAGTCTGTTAAATATCCATGAAGCAACATCTGCTTCACAGAGTGACCTTCTGCTAAAGAATACTTAGCATCTATTAGCAGATCATAGTGCAGATCTGCCTTATTTGAAATGCACTAAACTAGAGTAGTCTACTGCTGTTTAGCAACTAGCTTGTAATAATTTATTGCAGTTAAATAAAGCTTAAAAAAACTCCATTAAATAATTATAGGGATTATATGCCTTTTGAAAACCTTTGTGTTCTACTGAAATTACCCATTTAATTTCAGGGTTGGTTTGTTAAAAAAAACTGAAGTCTAAAGGCACATTAGGGGATCTGTCAGATGCTATTTTCTGTAGGTGTTAATAAAACCAGATTAAAAAAAAAAAAAAAACTGAAACAAATTAAAACCAAAAGCAATTTTACCATCTGTTGTGTATTAATTAGAACTTGGTGTATCAAGGGTAAACTTGCTCTTACAGAATGTCACTGAATGTCTGCTAATAGAATAATATGCAAATATATTAGATGATAGGATTATATTGAATTTCTCGTTCTGCTTTGGTTGTAGCAAATGTCAAGATGTTGTATAATGAACTTTAATTTTCTTTCTTCTTAGAACAACCTCCAAATAACCAAGGCCAGTCGACCCTGCAGCCTTTGCCACCTTCTCACAAGCAACATTCAGCACAGCATCACCCATCCATCACCTCACTTAATAGAAACTCACTGACAAATAGGAGGAATCAGAGTCCGGCCCCGCCGGCTGCTTTGCCCGCCGAGCTGCAAACCACACCTGAGTCAGTCCAGCTGCAGGACAGCTGGGTGCTTGGCAGTAATGCACCACTGGAAAGCAGGTAATTACTTGGGTACTACTACATACAGACTGTGGCAATGCTAAAGAAAACATTTAACTGAATGTTATGCAGCTGATACTTCCCCTTATTCAGCAGCAAAACTGAAAACTTTTCAGTCCTGAAAAATATGTCCACACTCTAAAATCCTCAGTGACACTCTGCTCCCTTACAGTCCTGTTCCAGAGTAATTAGAGTATTTTAATTTTTCCACACAAGCATTTTCCTTCCTGTTCATAATCTGTGACTTTTGCCTGTTTGAAGAAATTTCTTGCCTTGCTTGCCAGAAATGTGTCTAATATTACTGTCATACAGATCAAATGTCAAATAACATTCAGTAATAGTTTTTAACTCTGGTACTTGGTGTCTTAAAAGAAATACTTATGTGAAGCTAGGTGTTTTTAAATGTGGCAGGATTTGGTGAGACAAAAGAACTCAGTTCTGGTGTAATGATTAATTTGTCATTGATAACTGGCTCTAGGAAAGAAGCAGCTAATATGAAGGGTGACATTAGCTTTTTTACGTGCAGAATGATCTATAAAAAAATTGATAGGACTTACTGGCAAAGAGCTGAATTTACCTACAGTGATTAATTAGTACTCATGTAACACTCAATCAGCACTAATTTTTTATTAAGGAATGCCATAATATTCCAATTTAGTTATTAAACTGAGCATTTATTACTATATTGAAGTTGACAGTAATTCTTGAAAATCTTTATTAAATCGCTTCAGTTTATTCTATGAATTATGTTTTTTAGCAAAGTAAAGATGATTTTAACTAATTTAAAACATACATGACCTTAAGGTTCTCTTTTAAGTAGTTTTTAGTGCTATAGGTGTTTCAGGCAACTCCTCTATTAGTTTGGAATGCTTATTCCTTTTCTTAGTTTTCTTGGACTCTTCTGTGCTGTTTATGAGGCATAAGCACTGTGGAACAGCATTCCACTGAAGAGATTTCATCATCATAATCAAACTTAGTTCTTTAGGGAATAGTTTTCTTATAGAAAAAACAAGTTTGTAGTGGGAAAAAGGATGTTTGATGTTTTTCTGATACTAGTTAATCTTAAGTAGACAGGTAAGGTCTTTCATGTTTGCTTCTATTGCCATACATATTTTTATTGTCTTTATAAAGGTGTAGGACTACTTGAATGAGAATGCCACTTCCAACCTTAAGTATTTTTTGCAGAGTGAAGTCTTTCCATATTTTAAATATTTCTGATGACAAGCTAAGGGTATTTTGAGTGTACAAGTTTTAAACACTTGTGAATGAGGTAAAATGTAAAAATTTCATGTGAAAGCTAACAAAGCCCTACTACCATGGTTTTTCTGATAGTGTTACTTGGTTGGAACTCTGGAGGTGTTGAACCCATCTTATTTGTCATTGATTTTTCCCCTTTTGTTTAAGGTTCCCTATTGAGTGTGATTTTCAGGCTCAGTGTCAACTATATTAAAAAATTTGTGTTAGGTCTCTTCCTTCATCCTTCTCTTGGACTAAAAAATGTTGATTTCCTCTTCGGTAATATTTTAGTTTATGCTTACTGTTGGGGGTTTTTTTCTTCTCTATTTTTTTTAAATTTTACTTAGATGACAGCCATTTAGAGGTAGAGAATGTGATATATGTTTCAGCATATATACACAACTATCTTTCTTGCTCTGTAGGCTCATACTGATGAGGGGTGGCATAAAAATGACATATAATTTGCTGTCGTGTAGCTGGAGAGTGAATTGGCTGGATTTGTGTACGTGCACGTAGGAGAGAGGGATATATTTGCAAAGCTTAAAGGAGGTATTAGTCCCTATCACTCTGCAGTAGTAGTGAAAGTGATTTCAAAAGATATATATTCTATAATATTGGATTCAGCTGTGTTTTTAATAGAATATACTGCAATTTGGCCCTGTGCAAAGTACTATTAACAAGAATCAATGCATTTGTGTGAAGCATTGCTGTTACTGGCTAAAAAGATGAACTGTGAGGTTACAGATCAATGATGTCCAACAGAAACTCCAATTTACATTTTTTAAATATAAAAAGACTCTTTGCTTAAATGTTTATGAGGACCTAAAACTAACTTGAATGAATTGATTTATGTGATTGCTTCTTTCATTTTTGATGCTGTCTTTAAATGACAATGAGATTACCAAACAGAGGCAGAAATTGTCTTCCCTCTATTTGGGCTCAGTAAAATCTACAGTAACAAAAAAATAAAATAAAATATATATAAAAAAAAAGTAGAATAATGTTTCCTGCAGACTGCAGGACCTTTCATTGTTCATGATCTTTACTATTTTACTGTTCCCTAGACTGCTGTAAGTTAGGTTTATTTGTAGATCCAGTAGATCTACTAGAGGATCCAGCACTAGAGCTCAGTATGAACTTCTGAAGAAATCAAAAAATTTTCCATTTTGTTCTTTGAATTACTGGTTGGACAGCCAAAGTCATCCAAATATATGACTACATGTCAGATATCTGAATATGATAAAAGATGATTTAGTAATTAAATATTAGTAGGTTTTTTATTATCATTGAGCTTTAAGGTTTTTTTCACCTATTAGTTTTAATAATGATTTCTTGAACACCAGTATCAGTAGTTACATTCTCATGACTTTGAGTTCTGGTAGGACCTAAATTACTGATATTTTAAAACACATAGTAAATCATTTCTTTAAATACTCTCTCTGTTAAATATTTGAATGTGCAGAATTTTTCTAATGCACAATCAATTATGCATGTTAGAGATGCACAGAGGAAAAGTATGTTAGAACTCATAAATTTGTAGATAAAAATAAGCTGGTAGCATCTCTTAGTGCATTTCCTGGGAAGTATTTCATAAATTTTAGTCATTGAATGTAAAAGATCAATTTGTTGGTAAGGAGAAATTTACATATTCCAGTCAAGGACTAGATCTCTGAGAATATTACATAACTTTATTCAGAATCTGTGCTAACATGCCAGTGAATCAAAGAAGAGCTTTGCTTTTTCTTACTAGATTTGCTGCAAAAAACACTTCATTTGAAAGATGGCTGCATTTTTTATGATGGACTGTGAATTTTTTATAGAAACTAGCCAAGAAACTAACATGTTTTTCATAGTTTACACAGATACTACTTAGTCTTCTCTTACCACTTAGTATTAAAAGTAGAGTCATAGGAACATTACTGTATTCAGATACCTAGCTACTTATCTTGCCAAGAAAAAAAAAGAAGATATTGGTTGAAGAAATAGTCGATGGCTGGAAAATATTTTAGCATTTTGAAGGATTTAATTAAAATACTGGAATACCTCAGAAATAGTATAGGCAAAATATTTTCTGGAATGTGTTATTTCAAAACTGTTCTGTTAACTTGATTCAAACTTCATTTTAAAATGTGAAGACTTCAGAGACTCCTAAAGTGTGATGAACATACATATATGTCATTGTTGGGGTGGACTGCTAATGATCCAGTTGTCTTCAATATTGATTAAGGTGTGGAAAGGGTGTTGATAGTTTCCAGGGAAGTTTTAAATCAATTTGTGTAGAGGCTGATTGATTGTCTGCAAAAGCACAATGTTGTTGGAGGTTAAGGCTGCTGAAACCATCTATTTTACACATTCCACCCACTAAAACGGTGCCTGGTTTAATCAAATTCAATGCTATTCTAGTCCATAAGTCTTCCAGGTTTTCACACATGGACTTGATTAGAGATGTTCATGGTACAAAATAAAGGCAGAAACTGGGGATGGAGTTAAAGTCCTGCTCTTCTGAAGATCCTGTATATCACTGTGGGTGTGTCACATTGCTGATCTGCGAGCTGAAGGAACAGGACTCTGCTTAGACTGCTGAGAGCGTGAATGCATCTGAAAAATTGACATGCCATAATTATGCAATCATTATATACACACATTAGAAATTAAGTATTGTTTTCAAAGACTGAAGTCAAAAAAATTCTGTTTTCTTCTGACATTCTCTCACTGTCGGGTTCTCACTGAGCATCTGTTTGAATCCTAAACCACCAAGCCCATATGCTTATAAGCTTTCTTTGATGTCAATAGTGTCTTACTTTAGATTTTTGCTGATCCCTCTGGCATCTTTCCTGCTCAAATATCCCTTGCTGTCACCCTAAGTACTTGGAATTTGATCATGCTGTGTATTTTGTCCCCTGGCTCTTAGGCAAGCACCAGTAGTTCAGAATTCAGTAGCATTTGCACAGTATTCCTTGAGTTTTATCATTCCTGTTTTCAGAGGTACAAAGCCATTGAAGTAAGAATGGACCCAAGTATTTTTCCCCCACATTAATCATTCCCTGGTTTAGACAGGACAAAAGAAATATGCGGTTCTAAACAAAATCATAGTGGCTTACTTCATTTCTCTCCCTCATTTCCTCACTGTTCCCTGAGAGAACCAGGAACTGTGATGCTTCCTTTGCCTCTCCTGCTACTGTGCATTGTCATTTGCAGAACATGAGATCCCAATTCACTCTGGTAGCCAGCCCTTTGCATATTTTTCTTGCTGGCTAGCTGTGCCAGATAGCCAGCAAGAGACTGTCTTTTAATAGTCTCAGTTCAGTTTTATTACTTCATCTCTGATCCTGCCTCATTAAGTGAACAACATCCCCCACTACGTACTGCTCAGTCCTTAAGCCTGCCTTGCCACAGGCAGCAGTCAGGAGTTTTATTCAAGGACTTGCACATAAATGAGGGATCACCAAAGGGTAGTGACCACCTAAAGGCAGCCTTATAACACTGTCTTCAGGTTACAATCCAGCGTGTAGTTCAGAGGACAGCATGGAAGGCAGATACACATTCTGTTTTGCACAAAATAAGTTACACAACATAATTAGTATATTTTTTTTTGTGGGATCATCCCGTTTTTTAATTTGAAATTGCACCTCTAATTTCATTTTTTTGTATCTTTATGTATAGAGAATTAGAAAGTCAAGCAGTCCTTGCAAATGGTCATGACAACCTTATAGAGATGGATGTGTTTTCTCCAACATATCACGATAGCAGTTATGGGTATGTGACTCTTAAGTGTTTGCATGATGCTAACTATTGACACAGAAGACAAAGTATGATTTAAAAAAAAAAAAAAATTGCAATAGGAAAACATCTGAAACAAACTTACTCATCCTTATGTCTGATTTTTTAAAAATTTGTCTAAGTAATTTTTCATACTGACTCACAGTAAATACAAAATGGTAAACTTTTGACTGCCAAATCTTGCTTGCTTTAAGAATACAATTGACATTGTATTAATTCTCTATGGCCCAATTCTGCAGGCTGTTGCAAACTATTTGCATGATTACACATTTGCCAGATCTGATCCTTAGTTTGTAATGCATTTACTACTTGGCAAGTATTTCTTTTAGAAATATTATGACATATTAATATAGCATAAAGAATGAACAATCAAAGAATTTAACAAGAGTTACATACCTAACCTCCAATATTTTTACCAGCTACTTTGAGATTGCAACTGCTGATAAATATGTAACTCTAAACAGAGAATTCCATATAAATTAATATTTCAATTTAAGTAAAATTTCTATTTTGGAATTTTTCCATATCTACTTAACTTTGTCAATAACCTGTGTTGAATTTTTGAACTGTTTTGGCATTCTTACGCCGAATCAGTATAATTCGTTTCTGACCCACACACACAGAGGAAGAAAAACCCTGACAAAGCAGTACCATTTCTGAATTGTTAATCATAAATTTACCTTTTTTGTTAGTTTGCTTAAACTCCACTAAAAATTAGGTTTTTATGTCCAAATTCTGCTTTGCTAGTGGTAACTCCTAACTTCATAAAAGGGACAATGTGCTATATGATTAAATGAGATCTGCAGTTGCCTACTAATTAATCTGTAATATATATTGACACAGTACATTGATCTGCCTCTCCCAAAAACTCTTAAGCTTTCACTTAGACACAAATTAAAATCAACAGCAGGAAGAGCATGGTATGTTAAATTCAATTAGTCAATCATTATCAGCAAACTCAAAGATATTGCAGATATTTGCCAGAAGATCCCAATATATTGCCTTCAAAGTAAAAATGTAAGCATACTGTATTAAAATAGAACAAAGCCAAATATTATTGTTCCCTGTAGAATAATTACCTTACAGTGCTGGTGCAGATGCATAAATGCTGTAGCAGAGGTAATAGAACTGCTCCTGGTTTATGTTTTGTGTGTTTGTAATGGGATCAACAAATGTAAATATTTTAGCAAATTGAGTATATTATATGAAATTTCTATTAGTTGAGACTAATTCAGGTAACAATACAAAGAAATTTATCTTATTTGTAATCCCTTCATTTTTAAAATTATGCTAGCAGGGATCATCTCCTGGTGTGAAAGTTGTCCAGAGATAATAATACATCAATTCCAAAGCATAATAGATTTGAGACTGCAACATGCTATCAGCATGAAGATTCAGTTTATCAATGTCACTAACATACTGCGCCACAGCTAGAATCATTATATATTTGTTTCTTTGTTTTCATGTCATGCATGTATTACATTATGATATACTATTTCTTCATTTGTATGTCTTACAGAGAGAATATTAATATAATGAATTTGACAATTTAGTGATAAAAAATATTATAGAAATAGACATTTTACATTGAAATTCTAATGTTTCATAGGCCTAGACTTAAAGAATAGTTGTTTATAGCTTTGAGAGATGTATTCACAGTGCATTATTTATATAAGACAACTGGAAAAGTCAATGTATTTTAGTGGTATGTATTGTTGGCTTTATTCTTTTCTCTGCTTTACAAACATATATTAGTGTACCTGTTGAAAAATCAGCTTTGTTTGAAGTAGGAAGTCTGTTTTCCTTTTACCTAATCTGATAGTCCTATTCTCAAAGTTACCTAGGTGTCAAAATCTGAAAATATGTAAGATTCACTATCAGCAAATGACTGTATTTACTGATAGTTAAAGCTTTCTAGTGTTTTCTATTTTTATATTTTTCTGTATTCTGTATTTTCTTTTTTCTAATGTCATCTCATTTTTTGAAAATTTCATGCTTTTGCAGGGTTTGAAAACTTCCTGTTGTATTTAAGTAGGAATTCTTTGCAAGGAGGCTGATATGGGATTTTTGTCACCTGTTGGAGAGAAAGTTCAGGAGGGCTGAGTTTAGGACATGCTGTATTAAACTTAATAGTGAGAGAGGAGAAAGCTGAAAGAGGCTGAGTACAAAAGAGTTGGTGTCCAAATGGGTAGATGGAGGTTGTTGGTTAAGCAAGGTGGGACAGATGAAATATTAGAGGACTAGAGGCTGAATATCTGGGATGAAAACGGAGATAATTTCTTGTCCTTTACTGCTTGTGATTATTTGTGAATCCGTTTGAATTGTATGCACCTCATTACCTATAGGATTGACTCAACATGGGGAGAAACCTTGGCTACTGTCATATGCTCTACTAGTGACAGAAGCCAGAAATAATCAAAGCAAAGATTTTCTATCTGTGATGGCCTATGCAGATGAGAAAGCTTTCAATATGATTTACATAATGCAGCTCTGGGTCTCCCTTAAACCATATTTCTTTTTTAAATACTCTCCATGTTCCTTTTGAACATTGGAGACATTGAGCAATTGTTCTCTTTCAGCTTTATGAAGATTGCAAGGGCAGTAAAAAGATTGGAGGAGTAGCTGTGCTCTGCATTCCTTTGATTTTCTGCTTGAAAAGTGTAACTTATTCAATATTTAAGATAGCAACTGGATAAGGTTTGAGTGCCTCATTTCAGAGACAACTTTTTCTGTCTCTGTCTTGTTAGGGATATGATTCCAGAAGAGCAGAGAAGATAAGGAAGTGTAATACAAATCCTTACTGCTCACATAAGCATTTCAGGTCCTCACTGCAAAATTCAGATGTTTTCCTCTGCTCTCCCTTCCTTTGTAGAGAGGAGAACTGTAATAGCAGGAATATTGTATCAGAAATACAGAATTCGGTATAAGAAAGTGCAGTGAAGGGCTGCCAACTTCACTCCCAACTGCTGCCTTCTTCACAAGTGAACATCACCAACTATGTCACTTATTGTAACCTAGGTGGAAGTCTGTGTAAGTACTAGTCCTCTGAGAGACCCAGAGGAAGCCTGTAAGGCAACAGAGCTACTTGATATTTTTTCAGCAATACATAGATCTAGTTTCACTCTCATTTGGAAAGTAAGTAGTGAGACAGTTCGGCAATGAACAGTATGAGTAGCTACAACTGAGCCAGGTTTCTTCCCTTGTCCATGCAGCACAAGGCATTCTTTGTAGTGGACTCTCTTGCTCATTTCTGCAAAGTGTGGCTTAGCATTGTTTGTTCCCCTTGTTCATCTTCATAGAGTGCAGCATAGCAGAGACAAGCACAAAAGAGCAGGCTTGGCAGAGCCATCTGATCATTCTGGTTCTTTTCGTCCCAGATATGCAGAAGTGAGCTCCTCCTTCCCTGGGGTCCAGAACTAGCAGCCTGAATATGAATTTGCAGAATCAGTTAAGAGGATAACAGGTGCCCTCTGCATCCTGTAGCACTATATTCTTTCTTGTACCACCCAGAAGGTAGAGGTGATGAAGAGGAAGATTTTCTCTAGTGCACCGAAGGAGAGGAAGTTTGGGGCTTTTGTCAGTATTTAGTCCTTCAAGTTATCATGTCCTGTTGACGTTCACAGCAGACTGGGACACTGTCTTGTCTGAATTGCTCTTTGAAGCTTCAGCGGCAGGTTGCTGTGCCTGACTTCTCCATTCCTTCAGCAGCCATCAGTGCAGGTGTAGCCTGCAGGAGCCAGACATGAAAGAGCACACAAGCAGTAAGGAGGACACTTTAGCCCTAGCAGGACTTTTGTTCTTTTTTGGATGTCAGTGTTCATTTTGCTAAGAAGGCAGGTCCTTGGTGTAAACCCAGCCAAATTCAAGCAAGTGTTGCCATATGTAAAGTGCTTTTCTGAAACATTTGAATAATCTGGCTAAAGAGGCTTAT
This sequence comes from Cyanistes caeruleus, assembly GCF_971803275.1. Taxonomy (NCBI): domain Eukaryota; kingdom Metazoa; phylum Chordata; class Aves; order Passeriformes; family Paridae; genus Cyanistes; species Cyanistes caeruleus. Next base: position 32,831,917 of record NC_141705.1, on the reverse strand, counting down.
CTCCATTTCCCACAGATGTTTCCTCAGTTTTTACATATGGATAGTAGCTCTCTTCTCTTTCTTTCTTTCCCCCAAACTTTGACCATCATTTCATCTGTGATCTTGAAAGTTTTTCCAGGATTGTGATAGCATTAATAATGATTCCAAGGAAACAGAACTTCACTTTTATTTCTTCCTCAGATATTTTTTTACTGCAATTCTGCCCAGAAAATAAAAGAAGACAATTTCACAGCATAACACAGTTTCTGTGCTGGCTTGGAGTTATGTTAAATGCAGCCATATGGTTCTATGGAAGTCAGTCATAAGCCTGCGCTAAGGGCAAACTTGTAGCACCAGCTACAAGGTTTCATCTCAGAAGAATGTTAAAAGAAGATGAAGACAGGCATAAAGTGTTCACAGAGAAACAAAAATCCAATTCCTGCTAGAGCCTGCTGGGAAAGCTTATCTCATGCATCAATGAACCAGAGTTCACATGAAACCTAGCCAGTAATTTCTGTTATCTTTTACATCTTTCCTATAATGTCAGCCGGCAGAGATTAATCTTTTCTTTCTCTCTGTTTCCTCACCTCTGTGCAAGGAATCATATTTATTGATGTGATCTATCCATTAGTGAATCGGGCAGAGCTCTCTAATGTCAGGTGGCAGGTGAGGGTCATGGTCTCTCAGAGAACCCAGTCCAATCCAGCATGAATAGGGTCTGTCAGCAGAGAGAGGGCACACCAGTCAGTAGCTGCAGGATTATGATTGATCGCGATCTTGGACCACCGTCTTTTACACGTTTAATGGTTTTCTCCTTGTTCTGACAGTAATGTATGTCATAGAGGTTTTGAAACAAACAAAAAGCATGGTAACCCATCCCAGGAGGGAAAAATTCAGCTGGTTTGCGTTCAGGAAAGTCAGGGAGAGACAAAAACAAAATCTTAAACGAGAGAAGCTGGAGCAAACTAAAATAGCTGCAGCAGGATTTATGTCTCTTTAACTTTCCTAAGATTAATTGATCTCTTTGTATGGAAATGGCAAATAAGCTGCTAGGTCTTTGCACAGAGATAGACATGTACTATCTCTGCATGTGTTAGTGATGATGTATTTGAGGTTGAGCTCCCAAACCTTAGAGATGTGTTCTGTGTGAAAGTCTATTCTGCCCATTTGAAACATTAGAAAAATAAAAAAATAAAGTTTCAGCTACCCTTATGTCTTGTTAGCTTACATTGGCCTCCTGGTGCTGCCAGACTTTTGTAGAAGGTTGCATTATGTTTTTGAAAAGCATAATTATCGATTACTTCTGTCTCCAGATAGGTGCATTATGAATTGTGACCATTTAGGGGGGCAAAAATCTGGTGTTTTTAGGTCAGATGAGCAATCACAGGTTTTTTTCATTATGAAACAGAATAGTTAACAGTTTTTATTCCTAGAGATTCAACAATACTATTATATTAAACATCAAACCCAGGTCATTAGGAATACTATTGAATTCTAAACAGAGCAATTGGGTCCTGATACAGAAGCATGTCACCAAAATAGAAATTCACTGAAATTTACATTTCTCTAACTTGCATTCACTCAAAGTGCATTTGATAGAAGTTTTTTTCCACCTCTGGAGCCTTAGGAGAACGCAATTCATGTGTTTCTAATTCCAAGTTTCTAAGGTGTAGCTATTACCTCTTGTGCCTTGGAGTGAATCCAGGCTAACAAATTGAGGACCTTAACAGAATGCATAAGACATTTTACCTTGTCTTGGTTAATAATGTGTTAATTCATGTAATAATATCCACAGATTCAACACACCTTAGAGGCAAATAGATAATTTTTAATAGAGTTAGATACTGGCAGATTTGAATTGGTTTGGGGGGAAGATTAACCTGTGCTCCACAATGTGAAAATTGGTGTGCTCATTTCATAAAATATTTAATTTGTGATTACTGAAAAAAGAATGGTATTGCCTTAGCTAGAAGAGTCCAGTAAAGTACAGTGATCTTTTGAGTCAACAGTTATCTCCTCTTCTGGTGATTGTTATTGTGTCCACAGTTTTTCTCAAATTGCAAGGGCAAGAGATGAGTCAAATAAAACAGATTAATGGAGTTTTTGTTTACATGAAATAAATTTTAGAGCATCCCAGATATATCTAAATATATGTGGATATTTTGCTACCTAGAGGTAAAAGAAAAAAATGCAAAAAATGTTAAGGATAGTTTTTCTTTCCTCTTTCACCTTTCTTCAAGTCACTTTCCATTCCATCAACTTCCAAATGTCAGTTTTGATTTATTCTGCACTGAAACAACAGGTATCTGAAAATAGTGTTTCTCATCTTCATAGCTGCCTTTGCCTGACCCATAAAAAGCCTAAATTTTGCTTTTTTGCTTTAGGCAATTAGTTCCTAATGCTTTTGTGTGTTTTACCCTAAAAATAAAGTGAATCAAACAGTAGTATTATAAAAACTTGTCTTTGTGTACTGCGGGGCAAACAGTACATACTCATTATACATGAACGAGGAAATAATCCGTTGAATTTAAATTGAAATTGATAGAAGAAAATACATTTTGATATAGTGCGTGTTTAGCCTGCAGAACAAAATGCCACAAGACATCAGTGAGAGCATGAGTTTTGGACTGTTTAGAGAAAGAGCAAGCTATTAGTGAATAAACAGACTGGAAGGCATTCATTCCCTCCTTTTCTACTGGCCACATTCAGACAGGGTGTAGTTCTTGATGGTCTACCCTACTACAGTAATTCCTGTTTCTACTTATTTGGTTACAGTTTTACAAAGCTTTAGTTGTAACTGTTCACTGGCAAACAAGTTACCTCTTTCTCCACAATTTTTGGAATAAACTAACTTTCCTGTTGTTCTGCATATGCTTCTAGGAATCCTACCCATTACACTGCTTTTTAGACGGACACCTCCATCAGAAGTACAGGCCAGAGATCATTTCTAACACTGGATGCCTTTTATAGTGCAGTCTTCTGAGTATTAAAGCTGTTCTTCCTCAGTTGTCTTCTAGAAGTGGGTTGTAAGGATCGGAAGAGCCATGTGAACTGGATCGCCATGGAACTGACCAAACATTGCATTTAGAACAGCGTAGGAGACAGGGCTGCAAGAAAACCTGTAGTGCAGTAGCACTAAGACATTTTTCACTGATTCACAACAGAATCTCTCTATTCAGAAACATGATCAAATTAATAGATTTATTCTTCTTCATATTTTTCAGATGATGTTAATGTACAATGATACACTAGATCCAAAGATTTAGGATGAAATGATTTAGGGTTTTTAAACACATATATTCTAAATACAATTTTAGTCTGGATCAGTGGTATTATAGCTCTTAAGATGAGGAGTGTTTAGTTCTTGTATGAATAAGGCCTAGCAATATTGACCTTTATTCTTTGATAGTAGACATCAACTAAATAATAATGTTGCACAAAATAACAATAGCTGCCATTCAATCTCATTGACAGGATGATAAAATATGATGCATATTCTGATGTACTCAAAGTACAGAACCATTTTGCTGGGCCTTTACTCACAATTCCATATTTAGTATGAGTTTTGTGGAAGTCCTGTGTGACTTTTAATATGGTGTGACATACTTGCCTTGTGAGTCACCACTCTATTGGCAGAGTTGCACTGTATGAAATCATTTAAAACAGAACTAAAATGCTGCCAAATATTTTTAAATTATAAGGTAGGCTTTTTTACATTTTCCAAGTATTACAAAGCATTCTATATACATGATACCCAAAATTATAGAAATTATTCTTTAGCAAGGTGAAGCAATTTCAGCTTAAGCTGAAAAAGTCATGTATCTAATGTGAAAATTACATTAGGAATGTTAAAATTATGCAATAACTATTCAAATTGAGACCAGCTATTTATAAAGTAATGCGTATTATTCCTTTTTGCTTGGTGATAGTTCATTTATATAATATCTCAGCTTCTGGCAATCTGGAGTCTAGGGCTTTCCAGATGTGTTTATATAATATTGCATTCATTGATGCATAGTATCCATTTTCTTCTAAACTGCAGTCAAAAGTTCTTGTCATCGATCCTTTCATGAAGAAAGTTATTCTAAATCATTTTTCTGTTGCTCGACACCTGGCTATCTTACAGTAAAACTACTTGGACTTCTGGGCTGAGTCTTACTCTCCTTGAATATTTTGATAGTTATCTCCATTTCTATAAAGACACAGTTTTCAGTTCACTTGATATTTCTCCAAATTCAAGGATAGTTTTTATCACTTCTTTTCCCCCTTCTGTTTTCCTGTTTACTGAATTTACTGGAGAATGCTTTGGTTTTATTTTCCACAGAGGAAGTGGCAGCACAAAGAAAATCTGATTTGCTGTGAGCCCTCTCCCCACACGAGTGTGAGAAGGAAAAAACCATCTGCATGTTAGCCAGTACACACTTGGTGTGCTTAAAGAGTACTGAGTAAAATTAAAAACGTGATTATTTTACTTTTACTCACATGCTTCTGTTTTGTGAGCTGACTCCTTTGTGGTTTGTGACGCTGTATTTCTGTCTTTTCTTATAAGGGCAAAACCATTGTGAAATAAGGGTACTTCCCAACTGTCTTTGCATCTAAAGATTAGTTTATGATATAACTTTGTATTTTGTAGTTTAGATTTGTTAGGTACTGAATACTTCCACTTAAAATGTTAAGATTAGCTACATAAGATAAGATAGCAACATGTATTGAAAAAGTTGGCAGAAATACATATTAAAGAAATGTAAAAGTAGAATATTATTTGCTTTAAAAGTTGAATTGATTTATTTAATAATACAGAACTGGCTTGTTTTGTAAAATATTAACATGATTCACTGAAGTTTTGTACTTCATAGCTTAATAAAATATTTAAAGTGCTGCTTACGTGGAGATCTAGCCAAGTGCATGTTATGTGATCAATTTTGAAGGGAAGAGATACTATTGCAGATGCTATAAGCTCCCTATGAGATGAAATATGGTGTAATTTCCTGTAAGTCAGTGTCTGGTCAAGTAGTGCAAACAGTTTAGGCTTTAGAAATTAGCTATTTGAGTTCCATAGTTTGAAGAGACAAGGTAGATTGATATATTGATAATTAAAATCATTTGTGAATGGCTTATATTTCAAGAGCATAAGAATTTCAGCATTATCTGGAAGCAGCTTGGATTTGTTGTCAGTTACCATATCCTTCTAAGAGTCTCATAGGAACAGTTTGGCATGGCTCAGTGAGGCAGACAAGATGTGCAAGTCTGATAGCATTACACTTTAAATACTTAGCACTGGGAGTTAATGTAGCAGGAGAGTCTCTGACAACTTTGTTAGGAACTCCACTCATTAGAAATAGAGAGATCTAAACAAATTTTCTTAACCTACGTGAAGATGCCAGACTGACTTTTCTGTCATTTTTTTTCCCTCAGCGTTCAGCCAGACAGTGCAACCACTCTGGCATTGTATTCATGGGAATTCATAGTAAAGGAGAATAGCTTAAAGTGAGGAACTGTGCTGTGTGCTGCCTAAGACAAGACATTCCTGAATTCCTACAGCATGCTGTGTAACTGGCTGATCATGCCGTGGAAAGGTGCACTCTTTAGTGGGTAGAAAAGTGGCTGAATGGCCAGGTCCAGAGGGTGGTGAGTGGAGCTAGATCCAGCTGATGGCCAGTCACAAGTGGTGTTCCCAATGACTTAGTATTGGGACCAGTCCTGTTTAATTTCACAGAATCACAGAATAAGCTGAGTTGGAAGGGACCCACGAAGATAATCAATTCCTGGCCCTGCACAGGACAGGCCCAAGAGTCATACCATGTGCCCAAAATTGTTGTCTGAACACTTTCTGGACTGTCACGTTTGGTGGTATGACCTCTTCCCTGGGGGGTCTGTTCCTGTGTCCAGCCACCCTCTGGGTGAAGGATCTTTTTCTAATACCCAGCCTAAACCTCCTCTGACACAGCATCAGGCCAATCCCTTGGGTCCTGTCACTGATCACCACAGAGAAGAGATCAGTGCCTGACCCTCCTCTTCAACTCACGAGGAAATTGTAGACTGTGATGAGGTTTCCCCTCAGTCACCCCTTTTCCAGGCTGAACAGGCCTAGTGGCCTCAGTTGCTCCTCATACACCTTCCTCTCAAAGCCCTTTAACATCCTCATGGCCCTTCTTTGCACACTCTCTAATAGCTTTATAACCTTCTTATATTGTGGTGCCCAAAACTGTACACAGTATTGAAGGTGAGGCCCCAGCAGTGCAGAGCAGAATAATCATCTATCTTCCCCAGCTGATGATGCTTTGTCTGTTCTCAACAATCTTTATCAATCTTCAGTCAGTTAATGGGGAGATTGAGTGCACCCTCAGCAAGTTCACAGAGACACCAAGCTGGATGGGAGTGTTGATCTGCTGGAGGGCAGAAGGTTCCACAGAGGGATCTGGACAGGCTGGATCAATGGGCCTAAGCCTACTCTATAAGGTCAAATAAGGCCAAGTGCTGGGTTCTGCACTTCTGTCACAAAAACCTCCTGCAGCGCTACTGGGAGGGGGGAAGAGTGGCTGGAAAGCTGCCTTGCAGAAAAGCCCTGGAAGTGCTGGTTGACAGCAGCTGATCATGATTCAGCAATGTGCCCAGCTGGCCAAGATGGCCAGTGGCTTCCTGGCCTGTATCAAAAATAACGTGGCAGCAGGACCAGGAAAGAATCTTCCACCTGTACTCAGCACTGATGAGGCCACACCTTGAGTCCTACGTTAATATGTTAATATGTTAATATTAACATAGTTAAATATGAGCAAAAGCAGGGAGCACAGTGCCTGTGGAAAAGCAGGCCGCATAAATTTCTGTCTCACCTGAGAAAGTGGCCTGGGAAATCATAAGGAGGAATCAAAACAATCCTCAGAGATAGAAAACAGCCTTGCAGGTGCTGTTGGTCAGTTTCTTGTTTTCTTGCAAGAGAAGGTCGAGGGGTGGTGAGCCCCACTGACCAATGATGGTGATGTGTTAGTTTACTAACCAATAAGAGTTTTACCTTTCTGGACTTTCACGTATTGGTCTATAAAAGAAGATCTGAGGTAATAAGCCTTGCTCTCCTGTTCAACGCACAAGAGAGTCAGTGTTGTGCTTTTTGCCATTCCCAGTAAAGCAACAGAGTCCTGCTCTCCAGTTCTGGGTCCCTGTTCAGGAAGGACACTGAAGTGCTGGAGAAGGTCCAGAGAAGGGCAGTGAAGCTGGTGGAGGGTCTGGAGCACAAGCCTTATGAGGAGCAGCTGAGGGAGCTGAAGTTGTTTAGCTTGGAGATAAGGAGGCTTTGGCCGGGGAGGGGGTGGGGGGGGGGGGGGGGGGGGTGGCAGTCGGGTCTTACCGCTTTCATTAACCACCTGAAAGGAGGTTGTAGCCAGGTGGGGGTTGCTCTCACAAGTAACAGGCCACAGGACAAGAAGAAATGGCTTTAAGTTGCACCTAGGGGAGGTTTAGATTGGATATTAGGTAAAACTTGTTCCTTGAAAGGATTGTCAAGCATCAGAATAGTCTGCCCAGGGAAGTGGTTGAGTCATAATCTCTCCAGGTATTTACAAAATGTGTTGATGTGACATTTAGGATCATGGCTTAATGGTGGACTTGGCAGTGCTGAGTTAATGGTTGGACTCAATGATCTTAAGGGTCATTTCCAACCTATTTTTCTAAGATTCACATATAAAAGTTACAATTTTCTTTCATTACCTTGATGCCTGAGGTGGACTGTCAGTTACGACAGTTCACACCATCCCTGTCATCTCTCAAGTTTATCCATGGGATTAACTCCTCAAAGGCTTTGAGAGTATTGGATTAGTCTCTAGTAGTCTGTGGTCTACCAAAGCCAATATCAGTTCTCACTTTCTCAGAGAAAATAAAAAAAGGAAAATAGCAGTGGCAGACTGTTTTATTGCACTATTTTCTTAAAACTTAAAGTATATTGGAGTTCTAGTCAAGTGCTCATATAATGCCAATTCCCATTTTTAGTCTGTTGAGTCTAACAGCAGGAGAAGGAGGATGTGAAAATTGCAGGCTGGTCAGACAGCTTCTTATTTTTAACAGGAAGCTGATGTATGTGAAGAGTATTGTTGTATCTACTGTATGGCTTTCCTTCTGTTCCCCAAAACAGTACACATCGCACATGGAAAGGGAAACAGCTACCTTTGTGTTTGGTGGGGTTTTTGGGATCTGTTTGTGAAATATAACTGGACATAGCATTTACCACATGTAGCTAGGAATGAAAGACCAATAAAGGTCAAGTGGATAAGGCACTTACCAGTACTTAATGAATTTACATGATTCTGTGAATCTGTGCAATCAAAGTAATGCTGTTGTAAACATTTTTACATAGGGCTAGTTATTATTTTGGTGTTTGCTACATTGAAAATGTCACAACTTGTAATGAAGTACCTTCTTAGACAGGATTTAAGCTACCAGGGCTTTGTCTTTTGAGATTATTGATTGTACTCTGAGCTCAGAAGCCAAAACAAATTTGGGGTGTGCTGTTGTGCACCAGTAGATTTAGTACATAACCTGTTGTTGCTGCCATCAAGTTTAATACTGTTCAGAATGAGGTAACCTATGTAATATATTTCACGGAATCATGTTTGTAGTGCAAATATTTTCAAGTAGAGGGTCTATGCCAAGATGTTCTAATTCATCCATTAACCTCCCATAGCAAAATCACCTGTAAACAACAAATCTTGTTTATCAACTGCTGGTATGTTTCTCAGGCTGCAGTGGGGCAAATTAGTTTCTGGTGTCTCTACAATGTAAATTGGTCCATTACTATGCAAGAAGCTGAGCATGTGCCCCAGAGAATCAAAGTCCCATCAGCTAAGAAGCAGCTTACACTGCCACATGGTGTAACTAGAAAGGCTTTTCCCTGCACAGCTGGCTCAGTTGGTGCTGGATCCCCTGAGCTTTGCTGTATAAGTGACAGGGAGGAGGCAAATACAGTGTAGGCATGCACTTACCTTCAGGAGGACATGATTATCAGCAGTTCATGAGTGTCTCTTAGCTATGACAAAACCCAAACAGCTTTCTGGTTCTGTTCAGCTGTGGGTTGGTAAGTTCAAAGTCTCCACAGTATGCTTTCTTACCATTTTTAGATATAATGTATTCATTTTCCTCGGCTTAATTATGTGAGGGCAAGCTATATGCTACAGAGTTGCCAACATAACAAATTGGTGGGAAACCTCTGGTGCCAAAACCTTTCTTTGGACCAGGTTTTTGTTGTTCATTGACTTGCCTGTGTGTATCTGGAGAAAAACTCCAGGTGGAATGTGCCATTTTTAGAGGCTCGTTCAAAGTAATTATGATTGCATGAACTGAAATTAAGGGATTCTGTCATATAGAAGCTCAGAGAGTAATATTTCCTTTGGAGATTTTAATTGAAAAAAATAAACTGGTAACTCACAGTGTGTCTTAACTTTGACTTTGCTTTTCATATCTGTTGCTGGTTTTTGGTCTTCTTGAACACTTAGTAAATATATTTCTTTAGAGTACTTCTCCTGGGCTGTAACTAGCTGCTTGTATCCATAATCAGATCTGTTTATGGTAGGATTATATGCACGTTGATGTGAATTAGTTAACTGAGTACTTAGGACACACTCAAAAATATTTTTAACTGACTATTTTTGGAAAACTTGCCAAAAGTTTGTAACTGAGAGATTACTGTTTTCCTTGTACTTAACCTAGGAAAGCTGTGATAAGTAGTGTGGGCTGCAGTCACATTGCTCATTATTGACTTTTTAATGGAGTTCCCTGTAGTCTGTTGCAGAAGCCAACACAAATAAACAGCAGCAGAAAGCCTGTCCCTACTTGTTGGATAAACTGTGAGACTTGCTCCCTGCTACACTGTATTTTGGGTAGTTCTGTTTACTGTCTGGATACCAGTGTATTATTAATGTTTGGGGGGCTTTGGTCTTTACTCAAAGGGAAAGTGTCTCTTTATGTGTGAGTGTCGTGACAAGTTATTGTTTCTATGACCCTTTGTAGATGGGATGTTGTTAGCTATTTGAAAAATAGGCAACATCAAACAAGAGTTATGATTGCCTGCGCTCCAGCTTTATTTACTTTAATACTTTACCATATGCTCTTTCTTTCACAGGCATTTCCTATTCAAAACAGGAACAGGGACCACACCACTGTTCAGTACTGCAACGCCAGGGTACACAATGGCATCCGGCTCTGTTTATTCCCCTCCTACTCGGCCACTACCTAGGAACACTCTATCCAGAAGTGCTTTTAAATTCAAGAAGTCTTCGAAGTACTGTAGCTGGAAATGTACTGCACTCTGTGCTGTAGGGGTCTCAGTGCTGCTGGCAATACTGCTGTCCTACTTTATAGGTGAGTCCCATTTTTTATAATTGCCACTATGAACAGTGATGTCTGGTGGATTGTATATGGACTGTGACATACTAACCTTTAACTAGCAAAGTCTTTGGATTAAAGCCACAAGGATTTAATAAAAAGTCACAACTATTTAGAGAAACTAGAAAATTTGAATATTTTGCAAGCATTCTGTACCTTGATGGTCAGTGAATTAACTTTGAAGAAGTATTTGAACTGCAATTAAATTATGTGGGGTCAAGTTCTTCTAAAAGTATGTGTAAAATATAGGCTGTAAAAATTCCATTATGTGAATACAATTTGCAGGATATCTTTGGAACTCTTTTAGTCTCAATTTGCTGAAATATTGCTTACACAATCTTTCAAAATGCTAACCATCTCTTATTTCATCATTACATACATGTATTTTTGTGTATAGAGCTGGAGCAGAAGTCTAATACAGTTGTTTGATTATGAAATAGGGAAAATAATTGTCCAAAAGGACAACATGCAGAGAAGATGTAGACTTCTTCCTCTCTTGTGGGTTGTTCACTTTTAATTATTAATTCATTTACTTTTAATTATTAATTAATTAACTTTTCTCTATTTGTTTGTTAAATTCCATTTTCCAAATTTTATTTTAGAAGATTTCCTTCATTTTTTTCGTCTCCTTAATTATTTTTGTAAATGTTCACTATAAATATTATATAATTTGAGTTTTAGGCAGTTAATAGGAGCACTGCTTGGCCATGAGAAAATGTCCTTGACTTTAATAAGGGAACAGAACAGGATCATTTTGCACTCCGAACTTCCTTTGCATCTTTGTCCAGATTAGATTTTTTTCATGTCTGAGTCCATAAATGATCTTCAAAGACTTCCTTTTAAATGACTTGTTAATTAGAAGTTTAGGTCACCACAGTTATGGAAATAGAAGTATAATGTTCTTATATAATATAAGTTTTTATTATTGGTTACACGCAAGTTTAAAGTCTTGAGGAGTGGAGGAAAGAAAACAGTAAGAGTCAATGTCTCTTTCCTACCCTCTTTTTAAAATCAGTGTTAATTTATATCAGAGCCTGGAGGGCCTTAAGATCCTTAAATCTTCATCGTTGTTGCTCAAACAATCTTATTGCATTTCAGTGCAAGATACAGCATAAGCTCTACAGAGCCTTTGTAGTTCTTACTAGTTGAAACTCCTGTGAACAATGCAAGAAACTGGGTTGCTGAGTAGCTGGAGAAATTCCCCTCTGACCCAGCAAAGCTGACCCCCCTGAGCACCCTTTCCACCTCAGCTGCCAGCCCCAAGAGCAAAAGACATATATGCTAATGTAGACCTTACCATTGCTCTTCAGCCTCCTTCAATCATTGGATTTGTGGTTATTTTGTGCGAATGTGCAAGGAGTTTAAAGGTGTGGTTTAGAATTAAGTCTTGACGCGAAATCTTTTTTTAAGTGGGATTGAAATAATCCCACTTATAAAACACATTAATTGTGCTCGGTCGCTGTAATATTGCCTCATAAATCACCAGAAGTAAACATCTACTACTACATAAATGCATAAATATGAAAGAAAGAATTCAGCATGAAGTATCATTGTCAGAAGCAGGGAAAAACAGCCATATATATAGTAAAACACTGGAGACCTGATTGTGAGCTGAGCTCTACACTTTGCTAGCCCCAAAGAGCCAGATTACTTATGAATCTGAGGGGCACAGGAAGATAGCTGTGCCGGATTATTTCTCCCACAGGCACATTAAGAAATATAAGCATGTCTAATGCATCTCTATTTCTGTATTCAGGAAAAAGAACTGAGCTTTCCAGTGAGCAAGAGCTGAAAGCTCCACACATCATTTATTCACATACCCTGTAAAGAAAAGATAGCTGTACAACATTTCATGGGTACACGCCAGCTCACATCCTAGCTGAAATAAACAATGCACAACAGCCTTCCTCTGCCCACAGTCAGTAGGGAGCACAGTGCCTACTGGTGATATTACGCATATTTCAGCTAACTCAGCAATCTAAATGTAAAATTCAGCACTCAGAGATGCTCTCTAGAGAACTTCGTGTCCATAAAATCACGAATGGATTACACTCATTCATATATGTGGTTTTCCCATCTCTGCAGATGTAATATCAGATATATCCCCCTTCTAATAGGCCATCCAAGCATATATCAGTAAAAATCTTTAATGTAAGTTAAAAGCACTCCATCTTAGTTACCTATTTCATAGAATGGCTTGGGTTGGAATAGATATTTAAGATCGTTTAGTTGCAAACCCCCTGGCATGGACAAGGACACCTTGTGCTAGACCAGGCTGCTCAAAGCACCATACAGCCTGACCTTGAATATATCCAGGGATGGGGCATTCACAGCTTCTCTGGGCAACCTATTTCATGGTCTGACTACCTCACAGCAAAGAATTTCTTCCTAATATCTCATGTAAACCTGTTCTATTTCAGTTAAAGCCATTCCACTTTTTCCTGTCTTTGTGAGAAGTCCCTCTCCAGGTCTCTTTCAGGTCCCTTTTAGGTAATAGAAGGCTGCTGTAATAGAAGGTTCCCCAGAGCCTTCTCTTCTTCAGGCTCAACAACCCCAGCTCACTTTTAGCCTGTCTTCGGAGGAGACACATTTCATAACATAGGTGTGAAAGGGAAATGACTGAGTAGGAAATTGGTTGTAGCATAAAAAGAAGGGAAGGATTGCAGAATTGTGTGACCTCTAGCACCCTGTGACATGCCTCCAATACAGTGGCCTGGCATCTCTGATGAAGTTTACAGCAGCTGAGGTGGCATGCCACCTTTGTATAGCGAGTTTGAGACATGTTTTGAACTTCACAGAGATACGTTGCCACAAGTGTGAAAATGCTACCACCTTGTAGCATTTGCTACAAGGAAAGAAGGAATTCAGTATGAAGTATCACTGTCAAGAGCTGGGAAATCACCCATTTTGCAGCATGATTGCAGCAAAATAGGCCAGTACATGTTGATAAGGTGTTGCTGATGTCCACTGTGTGACTGTGGCAGCTGCAGCCTGAAGGACTAATAGACCACTCTCCAGTGAGTAGTGGTGTAACCCAGCCCTTCTCAGAATTGCCAAGAGATGAACATGTCATGCCCAGGCTTATTTTAGGTACAGTGAGTATGGGGTAGAGAAAGTGACTTGAGATCTCGCTGCCTCTGCTTAGGCAACATAAGGCAGAAGAGACAGTTTGCTAGACTTCATGTCTGCCTTTGTAGAGCTGCTCAGTCAATTACTGCTCCGTCAATTAGCCCAGCCAGAGGAAGGAGCTGTATCAAGAGTCTGGTACGTCTTGCACTTCTTCAATCACTCTGACAGGAAAGACTCCTACGTTTACAAAGTCTGCAAAGATGAGGTGAGAGCAGAGAGTGTCAGCATGGGTAGAGACCAGTGCAAACACTACACTCTAAAGCCACTTAATGCAGTCTTGGGGATCACAAGGAATTGAAAATGTTATTTCAGTCTAAAGGAAAGTCTTCCCATGCATTCTTGCATTTCTAGCCCCCATGGTCTGTCTTAACTATTCTGCAACACACAGAATATTTAAGCTTACTATTCCTGTCAATTAGACCTGCTAAGTTTTAGAGGAAATAGAAGAGAGTTGTGGAAAATGTTGGTCCTTTGCTTAGAGGCTTAATCTACTGTTAAATGGTTGATAAAGAAGTAAAGCAACAGAAACATGCAAGTGCTGAACCAAAAGATAGTGTAGCAACACATAGAAGACAGGAATTAAAAATAGCTCTAGTTTAAAGTAAAAGATTCAAGAAAAAGCTCCCTGAAATAATGGATTACAAAATGGGGAGTAAAGAATTTAAACTTCCTCATTTATGGATCACGTTAACAACAGAATTTCTTTAAGCTGATCATTTGCTTAACATCTGTCTATAATCAGATTTACAACCAAGGAAAGAAAGTGACCTTTTTTTCCCCAACAAGAAGATTTTAGAATCATTTTTCCCTGTTTGGAAGACTAGGAAGAACAGTACTAAATATAAGCCATTAAAGAGTAAGAAAAATGAAGCTGCCTTTGTTTGACCTCTTTATAGACATGAACAGTTTTAACCAACTTGGTACAGACAGTCCATGTGAAAGCCAGACATAGAGTTCAGTTTTACAATGTAGAGATAACACAGAACTTTAGTCCTTTGTTTCCCCATGGCTTACTGCCTCCTTCAGCATCCATCACTTGCAGTGAATGAATGGAAAAAAAGGAAAGTTCTGAAGGGAATTTCTGAACAGCACCTCCTAGGTCAAAAATGAGCACCAAGTCAAAGTTTCATATGTAACCACCATCCTTCAATTCCATGTTTTTGGATCTTCTTTGTCTACTTGGGTTTTACTATGGCAAAGATCTTCTGGATGTGATTTTTTTTCCTAACAGAAAAGTCCACTGTGTAATTATAAAGTACTAACCAGTCAGTAGTTGTTTCCAATATGTTGATACATATCACAGACTCTGACCAGCTGTATTAACAAACTGATTTGTACTGTACTAATTATTTCTGCTGTAGTGTGGATTCAGCAATTAATGGATGAAATTAATGAGAATTTGGGGACCTCAGAGCCCCTCTTTCTTTCCCAGGAGCTGCTCTAGCAATTGATTCTCCATTGCCAATGGCACTGTCTTGACATTGTCTAAATCGATACAAGAAATTACTGCCATTTTCACTGTACATGCAAATGAACTGGGGAGCAGTTCAGTTCTTCAGTCAGTGCTGGAACTACACGATACCAGATTCCGTCAACTAAGCGTGAAGAGTTGTACACTGAAAAATTGTGGGCGTCTGTCATGAATTTTGTCTTATGTCTGCTAAATAAGTTTCCACGAACATAAAACATAATTTGAATGCACAATAGGACCTGAGCTATTTAGTCAGGCCCTTCCTGTCCTGGCTGCTTCGCAACAACCTGTCATACTTTCAAATCACTGAGCATTTTATTCTTTGGGTAACTTGGGATTGATCATTTTGTTAGCCTTATCTCAGCAGTCAGTGGTCAGAACAAAAATATACACCAGCCAGCTATCCATTGTGATAAAGCAAGTATTTATGTGTCAGTGATAACAGAAGGGCCTCTCTTCTGTAGGAAAAGAAGAAAAACAAAAAAAAGGAAAAAATTAATTTAATTTAAAAGGCCACATGATTATTTTTGTCACTATTGCCTTTGTCATTTTTTATCACTTTCTTTATCAGTACTTTTTTACTACTTCAACAAATCCATTTCAGACAGAAAAGAAAGCTAACATTTAGACTTAACAGATGAAATATCATCTGGGAAAACATGTATTTCAGTTGATACTTCATTCTTTGGGAAACAGTAGAAAAACTTGGGTTCTGCTATGACACTGATGATCATACAATCATAATGCAAATTTCAAATGAAATGTGAATGGAAAAGATACTAGATGGAAAGCCATGCTTGATAATTACAGATAATTCATGTTTTCTATGCTGTATAAAAATAGCTACATTGTACTTATTCTGCAGTTATTATAATAAGCACTGATGCTTTTTTTCTATCTAAAAATGTTACTGTTTTATCATCATCCCAAAATATTAAAAATAAGCTGAACATTATGTGCTAGTATATTTCTAACAATGGACAACTGTCTTCAGAGTTATCTCAAAAACTTTATGAGACTAAAGCAACTTTAGACATTTTTAGGTATAAAGAGAAGAAGGAAATGTCTAGGAAAAATAACAAACAAGTTTCACTATTAGAGGAGACTGGCACCTGAGAAGCATGCAAAGTGTGAAAGATAGTGTGTAACTGTCTGCAGTTTTAAGTAATTGTAAAAAATTATTAAAATGTCTCTTTCTGTAGGCTGAGGCTAATTTCCTATGTCTTCAGTGCTATTTCTGAGTTTGTTTTCTGTGGTTCCCACATATTACTTGGGATTTAGTGTGACAGCTGCTGGCATTCACATCTCTTCCCAGATTGCAGAGGACCAGCTGCCCTTTCTTTGGATTCAGTGTTAGAAGTCATAGTAGGGCAGAACCACTCTCCCCAAAACTAATTGATTTACAGCCTTGGCAATTATAGAACTGAATTTTGTGACTAAAGCAATCTTTATGACTAAATATACCTAAGAATGTATTTTACTTTATCAGTAAAAAACAATATAATATTTCTTTTTGATTGCAATGCCAAGTTAACATTATTCTGCTGTTTGTAAAGCTCAGTTACTGCCAGGAATAAGGAAAACAGCTTAATTAATAATGCCATTTAAATGGAATTTTTATTACAATACCCAGCATAGGTATTGTAATTAACAGGCATGAGGGAGAATATGGTTTAATTGCCATTAATCACCTTACCTTTCATTATGTGTTTATAGAAACTATTTTTCTTTTTGACATACATGTAATGTTGAGCATTTTAATGCTTTTGTCACTGAGAGTTTAATCAAGAGCTTTTGGCTTTCTTCATTCTCTTCCCATTTCTGTCTGCTTCACTCAATTTTGCTGGGACCTTAGCCATGTCTGGAGCTTCACTGAGGTGTGTAGGTTGGAAATATGTTCCCTGTCTACAGATATGTGGCAGATTTTTACAGTTAGCTAGGTTTATGCTCTCAGCCCATTTGTTTTTTCCAACAAAACAAAGCTATGAGGTAAACTAATATATTTATATATCTGATTCTTTAAAAAAAAAAGTTTTCCCTTTGATCTGTTGTCATCATTTGAAGGAAGTGCTATTGAGATTTTACAGTTTACCAAATCTACCTATCACAATGTATTCAAACTATCATGCAAAAATCTACAGCAGGGAAACTTCCCTTACGTAAACCTTTCTGAGAAGGCATGCCAGCTATCTAAGCACGGCTCCTTAGCATTGTCTGATCACACCATGCGCTTAGCAGAACCACATTGATATTCTCATGTTCTCCCTCATTGTGTGCCTATATCTGGATTTATGAAGACAGCCAGTGTCTCCAGCACTGTTGAAAGTACATCACTTCTTGCAAAGTGTAGACCCGCTACTCATTTTAACAATCTGTGAGGCTTTTAGGGAAGGTTTCATGTGTCTAGTGCATTTGGAGGCAGCAGCAATGTTCCTTGTCTTTTTTTTGCAAAATTAAAGCTTGGTGGGATTGTAAGTAGCTGACTCTCAAATTAAGAGGTTCTGGATTAGGCACACAGTGATGTCTCTACTGTCCAGAAGGAACATTTCCAGATCTCTCTTACCAGTGAGTGTCAGGACCAGCCAGAATCTGGCTGTCCCTGATGGCAGTGCCATGTGTAGGGCTCTGCCTTCCCAGCACGTGTGGCTGTGCTCTGGGCCTGGCAAAATCTGCCTGCTTGTTGTTCTAGACATCAGTGCCACAGGTTGCATACTTCGGTGACTTTGTGCATAACAGAGGTTTTCAGCTCTAACATGTGATCAAATTATTTTCCTTGGTATCCCAAAGGTATGACTTTAGATATCTGTATGAGTTTCATACAATGTTTTCAGCATTGGTGATGAGTTAATTTGACTTCCTTAGAGTGGGAATATTTTGTAAATAATAATGTAATTTCTTACATTCACCACATTCTTTCTTTCAAGACTGGGAGACAGAGATAGAATGACTAGTCCAAAAATGAAGTTGTTGTGCTTTACCACCTTATTGGGATGAAGGTGTTTTTAACATCCTTTTTGAAATAGTACAAAATCTAAACATCTATGTCTTGAAGCATAAACATGAAATACACTTTCTTGTCTCTTTCAAGAATACCGTGGTGGATAATGCCTTTGGCTGATGTTTTTAAAGCAAAGATCTTGTAGCTGTGTTCCAGATTAAGTGCAAAGCATATTACTATTTCAGGAGTGCAGGGAATTCGTACTTGATTGGTGTTGTGGATGTCACTTGCTATTATTGTTAGTGGCACTGAGAATAAAATGTTCATTGAGAAAGATAATCCTCACATGAAGGGATGTAGGAACATATAATTGACAATCAGGAGGTTAAAAGAAACTTGACAAGATTTCAAGGGATTAAAAAAGTTAATCTGTCAAGGCACACCTCTGCTCCAAAGGCTTGTATGCAAATTAAGATTTACCACAAGCTTTTTGGCAAGGGTCCTGTCACCCTTGCACTTTTGCCCAGTGGAGAAAATTGAAACTCAGTAGTTCTGGCAATATAAGAGGTGTAGTAATAATCTGCAAGGTGACATAGTGATGTCATTGCCCATAAATCCCACATGTCATATCATGAAGCAGTATGATGGTTTTTTTTCAAAATCTGGATGCTGCTTTCAGGAAAATTCTACAAGTCTCTTGCAAACAAGTTTTGTAGAGATTTGTGTTCTTCTGCACTCGTCCTATAGTCTTCTGACAGACTCTCAAATATTAGCAATTTTTCAGACTAACGGGATACTCAGTTAGAATGCACTGTTTTTCGATAAAGAGGAAGCTTAGAGAAGTTTAAGAGGTGTTTTTTGTATTTTATCAGTCCAGGTAAACATGTAGTGTATTTTAGTAGTAGGCAAACAGGTGTAATACTTCAAATGAATGCTTATGTTTAAGAGATTTTGCAAAGCAGATATTTGCTTGGGTGATTACTTGAGTTGTTGTGGACATAGGATTAATCTTCTCTTCTTTGCTGGTAGTTTCAATTAATTTCTAACTCATGCCTGTGAAAAAAGAAGCCAGGTCTTAGACATGTGCTGTCTGCTGTGATATTTGAATTACAATACATGTATTAAAGCTGGCAGTTTTGGTATAAATTGCATCTTTTCTGTAAACTACAATCTTTTCTTGGTTTTTTTTCTGTGAAGAGAACTGCTTGATTTCTTTTTGAATGCTATAAAAATATTCATTCTGTTAAAAATGTCTGACCTAGATGAGATTTTGGTAAACCTCTCCATACACAAGCACTATAGAATAAAAAGGTCAAGTACATGTGTCCAACATAGCTTTAAGTAATACCATTTGATATTACATTTATGGCTGAGATCACAAGAACACATGGGTTTTATATGGATGTAATTACCCCATTGCAGGGATTAATTATGGATGAAAGTTAGATGTCCTCTGAAGTAGACAGGAAATTGATGCCATTTCAGACAACTCCATTCACCAAAAAAACCACCAAGCCCACTGTCTCTTAGGAACTGTCACCTTTAGCAGCATTTGTACTTTTATAATCGAGCAGAAAGAAATGTGCTACAACTGTTTAGATGACATGGACATTTGCATTTCAAAAGCTTATTTTTCCTCAATAATAAAACCAATGAAACAAAACCAGAGCGGGTTTGACAACATTCGATAAAATAGGATCACACAAATGCATGTCTTTTACTATTTCTATGGAAGCAGTAATGGGGGGGGGGGGGGGGGGGTGGTGTTAGGTATAAAAATGAATATCAGCCATTTGGAAAATTAGCTAGTTCCAGAAACCTTTAAGTATAGAAATAGGTATTCCTGTGGGTTTTTTAATATAAGAATACTTCTAAGTTACCTTTATTATGGTACAGGAAGAGTAGTATTTTCATTTCAGTGATACTCATTGAAAACTAAAATAATATCCATCTGCACAGAGTTAACCTACCGCTAACCACTGAGTCTCCTGAGGTGTAACACAGTAACTGGGTACAATAAATTTATCTTCACTTGTAGAAGCTCCAAGCTTATCTGTTGTTTTACCTTCTCCATCTTTGAAATGCCAAGTCTCACACCCCATTTTGTTGAGGCATTTTTGCTGGACAGTGGGTCCTCGTTTGACACACTCCAAATCTTTTCACACCGCTAAGCTTTCACGCTTATTTATGTTTTTAAATTATTTCCCAGGTTTTTAATTATTTCTCTGGCTACTACATTTCTACCTCCTGTTAGTATTCTGGTGTAGAGGTAATGAAATTCGAAAAGGAGAGATGCAATCCTTACTGCTATTTCAATTCAGCTGTAGCCAAAAGTAGAGGACAATTTTAAAACACATCCTTAATACTGATCCAATGTCTTTTTACACATTAAAAGGAGTAGTTGGTTTTCTCTATCAATTTTGTAAGTGACTGTTACTGTAGAGCTAAGGCTGGCTATTCTTAATACCACCTGTAAGATTTTACTGTGCAGTGTTGTGGCTGATTTAACTTTAAAGAGGAAAAAAAAACCAATGTGAAACTGTAATCCTAACTTGTTTTTTCCAAGGCTTAGATAACTGATACAAAATATGAAGTGGTTTACAAACTGTCTTGCAAGCAATTCACTAGCTTTACAAACAATTAGCGGTCAGTTTGTCTTTATGTCACAGTTTCCTTTCATAAATCATATATGGTAAATTATTTTTTCTGTTGGTAATATTTTTCCTGTACCTACAGTGAAACTTTGCTTACAGGAATGGTTTAATAAAAAACACATTTCACTCTAGTGGGGGAACATGGTACATTATTCCAATGCACATAAAACATATTAATGATGCTGTAATAAAAGATGCCCTATCTAATAGCCAGTCCCTAGCGTGATGGTGATATTTCAATAAGAGGATGACTGCAATGACTGAGCTGTTGTAAACCTTGGGGTTTTGAACCAAGGATTTGCATACGATTATTTGTTTATGCACCTAGTGTTTATACCTAGTGGCTTACAAATTTACACTGGAGGTGTTGAGGTAAGAGAGAGTTGTGTAAAACAGGCTGCCTTGAAGGTGAATTCAGCATGTCCATTCTGTTTTTTAATATGGATTCAAGTGGAAATTCTGTGGGCTTGCAAGTTGATCTGCATGCAGTGGTTGGCTTATGCATCTACATAATTGCATGGTTCGGGTAGGTGAATGGCAATTACCATGTAGAGGTCTAAATCACCATGAAGAAAAGAGGTTATAGGTTATTTTCTTTTGGCCTCAGTCATATACCTTTGATCTACAAGTGGACTGCTGTAATTGTGATATCATGAAGCCTAGAAAACAGCAAAGGATTAGAAAACCTATATATTGACTTGCACGTTCAATCAACTTGCATATGATCTCAGCAGGAAATTCAAAACAAAAGCTAATTTATGGAAAAATATGGAGTTCTAATCACAGTTTAGCTCCATGGGGTTCCAAATAACATACTACAATCTCTACACGCAGATGCTTTCATCTTACATTTCAGATTTGGTGACATTCCAAAAGTTCTTATCAAGCCTTATTATCATCTTTTATTAAAGCTTATTACATTTATCCTTATTGCATGTTTGCTGTAATATTCTGTCATTCTTAATATGGAATAAAAAAAGCTTTGATCTTTTTAGCCAGTCATGAGATGGAAATAAGCAACACAAGTGTTTCACTATATAGTATAAACTCCCAGCTCGGTGTGTCCTTTGAACATTGCATTAATTGGCCCCTGTTTCTTTTTCCTTTGGTTCATAAATCTTTTCATCAGACTGCACTTCTCTGTGCCATCAACATGCAAATAGGCTATGCCTGATCATATAGTACCACTTAATTATATCCTTCAAGAGATTTGTGGTGGTTTTGTTGGGTTAGAGTTTGGGGTGGTTGGTTTCTCTGTAATAAATAAAGCTTTTGAACTATAAAAATGGTTGGATCGCTTCATCAATGCTCTTATCTAAGAAAGGTGTTTCCAATTAATTTTGAGACGTTTCATTATCATTGCTCCTCTTAATGCTGTGGGGGTGTGATCTGAAGGACAAAGCAGGACTTCTGTTGGAGTTGTGAAAAAAAAAAACAAACCCTAGAATAGATAATAAAAACCAGGAGCCTCAACTCTTTTCTAGAAAACAAGTTTAAGAAAGAAAAGGAAATAGTTATAGAATGAGAGGCAATAAAATAAAGAAATCCCTGAAGGAATACAGAAAAGTTATTAGCCTGTAGTCTTAACCTGGGAAATCAGGGAAGTTTTCTTCTTCCCCACAATATTTTAAATCATTTATTATGACTGTATTAGATAAAAATCCAAAATTTACAGAATGGTTTTCCTGTCTTTGTATGAGCAAAACATCCTTGCCTCAAAAGAGTCCGCAATCCAACATGCACTTTCCCATCATTCCTGTCATTTCTGTACTTGCAATGATTTTTCACCATCTTTTCAGACTGAACAACATTAGCTGGAGAAAAGAAAAAAGTTATGTTGAGAAGAAAGCCCAGGATAATACTAAAGGCTATATAGGTATAGGTGAGACTATTACAAAATGGAGTAGGTTTGCTAGTCATCAGAATTAATGGGCAAATCTGAAACAGGACACAATAGATACATCTTATTTAAATGAGAGGCTACTGAGAAATAATCCTTGTTTCTGTTTTAAGAGATCTGGATTCTCCCTAAAGCTTTGAATGTGCCATGTATAATGCAGTTGACAGAATCAGACCATTGTTACATAAAAGTCCCTGCCTTGACAACTGAAATTAGACATCTAGCCATACAAGTTTTCAGAGGAATAACTTTTCCATCTTGGGGTGACTATAGTAAAAATATTTACACCAGGACTACCACACATCTTTCTTAACACTTCAAAGGCAACAATACTTTAAAGTGCCGTGTAATCGTCTTTGGTTAGCAGTCAGAAAGTTTATCCACAGTAGATAGCTGATATACCTTTGTTGCTAAATTTTTTCTTGGCAATTTTTTTGATGTTTTTCAAATTCATTGTTACAAGGTTCCAAGAGAAAATGAGGAATAGACTGGACAGGTTGGATTTTTATTTTTTTTTTCAGATAAAACAGTAAAATCAGTGGACCCTTTCAACTCTTCACCGTAAAAGGGAAAATACCCATTTTTCAGTTACTATATTGATCTTGATAGGTATTGCTAAGTTTTTCATATAGCACTATACTAAATGTTTTACATTCAGTGTATATGTACAGCAACTTTTATATGATGCTGCTGGTGTCTAATCTTTTGAAGGTGCTCAAAAGCATGTACTTTAAAGTTATTTTAAATTTAGAAATAACAGGATTTTTATTAATTTGAGAAAAACAGTAATAAATAAAGAACTTATCTTTCTAACTCTTAATTCATTTTATTTAAGATTTTAATTAACTATTTTTAATTCACTATTTGATCTGCAGCAACATCCAAGGTATCCTATTATCTTAGAAAAAAGCAAATGAATGCAAATCACTGACAGTTCCTTTGCACATCTTCTGGTCCACTTCAGGTCCTTCAGAATAAAATAGGTTTAGATTCTAATTATGGCTGCAAGAAAAATACATGGAAGATAATTTTAAAAACCACTTCAATGTTCAAATATTTCATTTTAAAATGTATTGCCAACAGGGAGATGAAATAGAAGATAATCCTTCAACAAGATTGAGCAATAATTGCAATTTGCTTAGTTTAAATTATAATCTTTTTGCATTGCTTTGAATATAGATTATGTTCACTTTTCCTTATGTTCAAGTGTGCATAAAGATTTTTCAATTAATTTTAAGGAAGCAATTTTTAAGTCATGGTTTGAAAATATCAGTACCCAGAAATATGTAGCAGTGGCAGTCCTGGAACATGAGTTCAATGACTTAGCAAAGAGCTCATCTTCAAGGAGAGCTTCGTGAATAATAAGACTTGATTACCATACCTTGTAAAACACATGGGACAATGAAAGGAGGGTCACTGGTATCTCTTCAGTTCCTCTTGCCAACTTCCCCTACAGTGTTGAGTTCTTTATGTTCATAAAACATATGCCATAGGCCTTATCTCCAGAGGTTTTGAGGAAATGATTGCTCTTCAGGGACAGTCAGTGTTTTTTCTTTCTGCTGTCTGGTGTTAATTTTTCATCTGTCGCTAGTCTAAGAAAAGCTGGAGAAACACTCTGTTTCATCTTCTTTCCACTTAAAAGAATCCTCTTACCTGTGAATTATTGTTCTCCTGAAATGCCATGTTACCTTGAGAATTCTTTCCTGCAAAAAACAAGTTGCCATATTAAGAATGGAAGGTCTTCAATTGCCGGCACTTCTGACTGGTGCTTCAGTGGGTTGCCTCTTCCATTACTGTAGGACTGCTTCTGTGAATAAAGCCTCTGCTTGTATGAGTATGGTTTTGTTTGTGCATCCTTATGATCTGCATCTGTGATTCTTTCACCTGCACAGCTCACAGAGTGTTTGCTGTTCTCTTTGGGTTTCATGTGAGCATATTTGTCACTTACAATACTTTAGAAAAAGTTGTGGTTGATCCTGGTGAGTTATGATAGAGACAACTTTGAATTTTGACCAGATCAATAAATAAGTTTCTCTGGCTTTTACAGTATATTGCTGTCTTTTCCTACAAAGAAAAAAAAATCTGATAGTCATAAACCCCAGTATTGTGTGTATATTCACATCTGAAAACTTTGTTTTCTGTTCAAACCTACACTGGATACTGGATTATGCTAATACCTATCTATTTCCTTTGTGAACTAGCTGTCCTATCCTCATAGCATTTAAGTGTATGAGAAGAGGGAAACAAATTCAGACAAGTCCAGTTCTTGCTAAACAGTAGAACAGCTACAGTACAATATTAATTGTTTTTGTGTTACAATTCTTTTCTGTGCCTCTCATAATTTTGGCAGAAGAGAACTTATAGAGATACTGAGCAAGGCAGCAAATGCAGCAGGTATGCAGTCAACCCTCACAGTTCTAGTTCAGCCACTTAGTAACATAAATTATCCATCTTTACCACCTACTGATAAAGGACTGATTTCCTTTTGGATGCAAGAAAGTATTGGAGAGGATTTTGAGGTAATAATACAATGTATTTCTCAAAAACAAGTGCCTTGCAAAGGTAATGCGTAAAGCATCTAATTACTAGCTTGAGAAAGGGGCAAACAAATGGCCAACTTCTTTCTGAAGGTTATTGTAAAATGTTTTACACAGTGTAAACTAATGATGGGTTTTTTTCAAGCAGTTGCTGTGAAATGTATTCTTAGTTGCTATTTTAATTATTGAACAGACATGGAAGGCTTTGTAGACTGATTACAAATCAAAATAAGTAGACTTCAGTTACACAGTGAAAGACAAGATCAACCAAGCTTGAAAAAGCAGTTTTAAGATGGTTCAGAAATCCTTCAGTGAACTGTGTGGTGACAGATGGCAAGATTACCCAATTGTCTGCAACAAATAACTTTTTTTTGTTAGTATTAAGGCTGCTGTTGGTACAAATGCACTCCCTTAATTTGAGTTTTGAATTTTTTAATAACCCAGTCCATTTGGTAGGGGGAGGGGAAAGGGGAAGGCAAGAGCCAACTATTAATTTGGTTACTGATTTTATGTTTGGGATTTGTTCTGGTGAATTTAGTCATCTTCACCAGCACCACACATACACAGACGCTGGTACTATGTTCATGCCAAGAGCAGCCCAGATCCAAGAGAAGTTTCTCAGCTCTGACACCTCTTCTTTCCACTCTGTTAGAGGGAATGCACTCCTCACCATTTAGACTATCACCACACTCTAAAGGCTGGCCATGCAGGTAATTTGTCCAGTAGTAGTACAAATGCCACCGTAAACAACTCAGTCCAAAAGTAGATGCTAGCTACCATGGCTTTGGTAGCTAGAGATTACTTTGAAGAATAGATGTAGGGACTGAAATAGTAGAATAGGTAGAAGATCCTAGAGTCTTAGGTTTAAGATGGTAGGTTTTTTCGTAAATTAAGTTAAAAGTCATTAAGATTAATTAAAATTAGGTTTAATTTTTATTTGCAATTTTAAAAATGTAACTATTTAATCATAGGTGAAATAGTTAAAAATGGAAAAAACCTTAAAATCATCAAAACAAACCATCAACCTAACACCACCACCATGTTCACCATTAAACCATGTCCTGAAGAGCCATATCCACTGGGTTTTTTAGCACTTCCAGGGATGGTGACTTCACTAATTACCTGGGAAGTTTGTTCCAATATTTTCCAATCCTTGTCATGAAAACATTTTTTCTTAATACCTCATCTAAACTTCCCCTGGCATAATTTGAGGCCGTTTCCTCTTGGGCTGTTACTTGTTACATGGGAGAAGAGATTGACACCTTACTACAGCCTGCTGTCAGGTGGTTGTAGGGATCATGAGGGTCTCCCTGAACCTCATCTTCTCTGGGCTAAGCAACCCCAGCTTCATCAGCTGCTCCTCATAAAACTTGTGCTCCAGTCCCTTCACTAGCTTCATTGCCCTCCCCTGGACGTGCTTCAGTACCTCAATGTCTTTCCTGTAGTGAAAAGAGCTGGACACAGCACTTGATGTGTGGCCTCAACAGTGCCGAATATGCAGGGCAATCCCTGCCCTGGTTATGCTAGTCACACTATTTCTAATACAGGCCAGGATGGCATTGGCTTTCTTGGCTGCCTGGGCAGTGCCTCGATCATGTTCAGCTGCTGTCAACTAGCACCTCAAGGTCCTTTTCTGATGGACATTCTTCCAGCTACTCCTCCCTGAGCCTGTAGCACAGCATGGCATTGTTGTGATAAGTGCAGGACTCAGCACTTGGCCTTCTTGAACCTCATACAACTGGCTTTGTCCCACTGATCCAGCCTATCCACATCCCTTTGCAGAGCCTTCTTACTCTCCATCAAATCAAAATTCCTGCCCAACTTGGTGTCATCTATGAACTTGCTGAGGGTGCAATTGATCCCCTTGTCCAGGTTGTCAATGGAGATTTTAAACAGCATTGGCTCCAAAACTGCGCTGTGGGGGTCACCACTCGTCACTGGGTGCAATTCCATTCCACCACCAGCTGGATGCAATTCCGTTCACCACCAGCTTTCTGGGACTGCCCATCCAGTCAGTTTTTAACCCAGCAAAGAATACACCCAGCCTCACCATGGGAAGCCAGGTTCTCTAGGAGAATGCTGTGGGAGAGAGTATTAAGAGCTTTACTGAAGTCTTAGTAGACAATATCCACAGCCTTTCCTTGACACACTAAGTGGATCAGTTTTTCTCAGGAGTCCAGGTTGGTCAGGCAGGACCTTCCTTTCGTAAACCCTTGCTGGCTGGGCCTGATTCCCTGTTTGTCCTGTTCATGATGGCACTCGAGATGATCTGCTACAGGATCTTGCCAGGCTCTGAGGTCAGGCTGACAGGTCTGTAGGGAAGCTCCTTCTGGCCCTTCCTGTAGATGTGTGTCACATCATCTGACTTCCACTGACCTGGAAGTGAGTGGAATCATTTACCAGGGCTGCTGATAAATGATTGGAAGCGGCTTGTTGAGCTCTTCAGCCAGCTCTCTCAGTACTCAGGTGAATCCTGCCTGGCCCCATGAACATCTATGTGCCTGAGTTGCATAGCAGGTCACTGACAATTCCCTTCCAGATTACATGGGCTTTGTTCTGCACCCTGTCTCTTGTCTCCCAGGTCCAGGACTGGATACCTTGATGACAGCTGGTCCTGTTATTAACAGCTGAGGCAACAAAGGCATTAAGTACCTCAGGCTTTTCCTCAACTTTTGTCACTGTTTTTCCAAGAAAGAGTGGAGGGTTTGGGACCCTCCTTTTCTTTCTGATGTGTGTGTAAAATCATTGGTTGTCTTTTATGGCAATGGCCAGATTAAGGTGGGCTTTGGTCCTCCTAATTTTCTCCCTGCATGGCCTCATAACACCTAGTACTTCTGAGCTGCTGATGCCTTTTTCCAGGGGTAATAAACTCTCCCTTTCTCCCTGAGTTCCATTTAAAGCTCTCTGTTCACCCAGGATCATCTTCCCCACCCACCCACCTTTTATCACAAGGGGATGGCCTACGCCTGTGCTTCTAAGATTTCCTTCTTTAAAGCACATCCAGCTTTCCTGGACTCCTTTTCCCCAGATATCATCATCTGTTTTTCTGCTTAAAAAGCCATCCTGTTCCACAATGGAAGCAATCATCCCAGTCTTGATACAAGTAAAAGGAGTCTTTTGTTAGGGTTTGTGGACACATTTGGAATTTTGACAACCCGTCTTTTCTCCCATCTCCTGAGAATTCATCTATGCTTACAGCTGCAGATTATTTGGGTTGAGTTGTGATCTGTGACCACAGCCATTGCAATCTGCCTGCCTTCTGGTTGGAGGCATCTGGCATTCTCACACAAGTCCTTGCTGCCATCAAAATTACACCAGTACTGAAAGAAAGTCATTCCTGTGTTGGTATCCCCATAGATTCGGCGGAGTCAGAACTAGTGACTCTAGGAAGGGTCTCTTGGCTTCACTGTCATTGTCTAACACAAAATAAATTCCAGATTGATTTGGAATAAACCAGACCTGACAGGCAACATCTAATCCAAAAATCAAGAAACTTTTTTACATTAGATTTGGGACAAAAATAGCAGCAGGAAATAATGAAATGCCTTTTGCTGCAAATGTGCTTTAAGTTTTGCTTTATATATCAAATTATTTATAAAAAGGAGTAAACCTACTGTTTCTCTAAACACAGAAACAGAGAAGGGAATTGATCTCTTACATCCCCATCCCAAAGCTGAAAGAAGGCTTGCATCCTTTTCTACATTGAAGGAAATCAGATAAACATGTACATCTCTGCATTCTAATTGCATCCTTCTCCCTTTGGAAATTCAGAACTAGTTCATACCATTTGACTTGAGGGTCTCAGACATCCCACTGAGGTACCAGTACCATGTGCTGCTAAATTCATAATAGATTCATAATAGCATCAAGAATTTTTATCACAGACTCAATTTTCTTTTAAGACTGGTAAGGACATAAAGTTTGTTTTTATATTGATGCCCAGCTGAGAGAAGGCAAATTTTGATTGGCAGAGTAGTTCCTGAGCTTGTCTTCATCTCGATTTAATCATGTTTCTAAAGTTCATCATCTCTAAAGAAGTTCTGCCTTGTAATCAGATACTTCAGCAACAAGCCTGTTTCTTTCATGTTGTTTTCATGTTTGTTGTGAAAGGAGAATTATCTAAATTCCACAGCACTAGCTCAAAGAGATTACATAGTTGAATTATTTAGTGTATTAGTAGACACTGTAAGTTTGTCATTGGAATTGTCTAGCAACAGTTTTCATCTGCTTAAAAAATATTCTTACATTCCCAATCTGTGAAACAGCTGCATCTATCCATCTGTTCATTTTCATTAAACATTGTGTATTGAACTTGTTTCTAGTTCATTGTCAAAGCTGAGAGAGGAATAGTGTATTTAAGGGATACACTTAACACTCCCAGTCTTTGACAGTAAACTGCAGTGGGAGTCACATCAGTACAAAGACAAAGAAAAGGTAGTTGTCACTTATATTGCAGTAATTGCAGTTATATTGATGTAATCAATATTGATCCCACAGTCCATGCCTTTGAAGACTTCAAATTCCAGCTGTTTTGAATTACAGGAGAATCACTAGAAGGTCATGTTGGAGCTTCCCCTTCTGATCTCCCAGTGCATGAAGAGGCACAGGGCATGTACATAGCACCAGCAGATGTTAATGATGTTCTAAGCTCCTGTGTTTCTAGAGTTACAAAATGAATGTCTCTTTCTTTTTGTTCTCCAGAAAAACTAATAAAAGGGATAAGAAGATATCAAAGTTAAGAGAGTGATTTAGATCTCTGGACTTGAAAACAAGAAATGTACTGGGTTTAAATCATGAAAATATTTAGCTGCTTGCAGTCTTTCATTGCTGCCAGTGAAATGAACAAGTGCAACAAATAGTAGAGTTTGACCCTAGGGTTTTTAGTGAAATATATTAAAACAGATACACTTGTCAGGTGATTAATACATAAATAAGGATTTCAGCTGAGGTAGGGTCAAAATAATAATGGCTAATTCTAGTGATGTGCCAGAGATGGTGGTGGTTAGATTTATGGTTTAACAAGAGTTGAGGGGGGGATAAAAGAAAGATTTTTTTAGGGTCAAGGAACATTCTACATTATAAGGTTTTGACAGGCAATTTAAGGTCTGGGAAAGAAGCATAATCGTACAGTCAGAAACTTGGAATGAAGAGACTGTGTCATCTGTAGTGAGGGTTTCAATCTGTGAAGTATTCAGTAACAGGTCTTTAGTTGCATTCTGGTTTTTTCTTTTGCTCAGGGTAAGGGGGAGGCTATATGGCAAAGACCTGGCAGACAACCTCTTAATTCAGCAGTTTTTATTGCCTGGCTAACTAAACTTCCATTGATGCTTGTTCATCTCAAGTAAGAGTTGCCATGGTCAAAAGAGAGATGTAAAGATCAGAGATGAAAACAAATGGGATGAAGATTTTTTGTCATTTGCATAGAGGGAATGAATAAATTAGTAATGTTGACTATAGCAATAATCTTGCTTCAGAGGGAAAGAAGTAGCAGAAGCAACAAAGTACAGTGAATTATTTTCCTTATATTTTGCACTAATAGTTAAAATACATGATTACAGATTTATTTTTTTTTCCCAGAGTATTTTTATTCACTAGTAGCACTGAAAGACTATTTTGGATGCTTTGCAGATAACTCTTGTCATGGAATGAGCAAACCAATGTTCCACCAAGAGTAGAGTAATTACAATAAAATTAATTTTGGTGGCATTATAGAGACATTGGAAGAGAAGAAAATAATCCACAGGCAGCATGAAATTGCTTGAGAGTATCACAGTATAGCACTAAGATAGGGGTTTTTTTCATATTTTTGCTCTAAAAGTTTAGATGCTGAGTTCATTCCTTAATCCCTGGTGGTCAAGGTTCCTTAAATTCCCACTAATGCTATGGAAGGTTGATTCTGTCTCATAATTAACTTAGCTAAACTCTTTAAAATGGTATCACCTTTCAAATTAATGTGGATGTGGGGAATTAAGTCATTCAGAAACCTAATTTATGCATTACCATTATCAGAGCAAAGTGTCCCAGTGTTTCTGGACCTGCTCATGGCCTCGGCCTCGTTTTGTAGACTAGTGTGGGGAATGGGCATGTAATGGGACATTGTGCAGGAGGTTGAGCATGAAGCGCTCGTGTCTTAGGTTAGCTCTGCAACACCCACAGCACCCTCCTTCCTCTCCTCCTGAATTTTTTCTTTCCCCTTTCTGTCTAACCAGGACAGATCCATCTGCTGGGAAAATAATTTATTATAGTAGGTCATTTAGAAGTTCACTTAAATTTGCCTCTTCAGAAGGATCAAAAATGAAAAAAAGAGAAAAGAACATAATTACTGCCTATCCTTTTGAGCATTGATTTGGGACCGGTAAAAGACTCAAAATGAGTCTGGTGAGCTTTCTGTCAACTGTGTTCACTGAAAGCACTGTATTGTTAAAGGACAGTGGTAGTAATTGCTTTGTGCCATTGCTGAACTATTAGTCTGCAAATGCTTGTTCATGTAATTTAATTTTTTTAATGTATGAGTTGCTATTCCACTGCAAAGCATGGAAAGTCGTTATTTGTGCAATTTGTCATTGTGGTTAAAAGCATCAAATAACCTGTATCCTCTACCACCAGCAATGCATCTGTTTGGCCTCAACTGGCAGTTGCAGCAGACTGAAAATGATACATTTGAGAATGGAAAAGTGAATTCTGATACTGTGCCAACACATCCTGTAACAGTTCCTGCTGGAGACAGTGGTAAGTGAAATGACACCATTTTTTATTTCCTTCTTTTGGGGCATTTCCTTCCTTTGTGTCTTACTTATATCATCAAACTTTAACAGTTTGTGAAAACTGAACATTTGTAAGTAATAGTAATTTAAATAAACAGGAACACACAATTTCTCCTACCTAGCATGTGAAGGGGCCTATGGATCCTAAGCAATAATGCTGATCTTGCTAGGAAAGGTAGCTGTCAATCAAAATTCCTCACAGGTATTTACATGTGATATTTGATGAGGATAGGAGAGCTCTCATCGTATCTAGAGAAGCAGAATCTCTGCTTACTCTAAAATATATGATAATATTTTTTGTTGTTGTTGTGGGGTTCCCAGAGATAGCAGGATGGTGCTGAGGCTGGCTGGGACCATCCTGCCACTCTGAAGATTTTGCTCCAGAAGTTGTACTTCAGGAATAATTTGCATGTTTTTGAAGCCTCTCTCGTAGCTGTGCTTAGAAGGCAATTCATGATCGAGGAGCTTCATGTGGCATGATGACCTCACTATGGAATATGTCGGGTTTTTCTCTGCAGAGGTTGATGTTCTCTTCTCTCTTTTTTTTTTTTAATTTCTCTCTGAAATTTTATAGGTCAGGTATAATATGTACATTTGTTTTCTCAAAGTCTCTAGCATATAATGTTGAGTCTGAATCATCCAACCAATATATAAAGCGAGAAAAAAAACTTTCTTAATTTTGTTGGAAGAGCTTTTAAAATACAAACCACATAAAGGGATTATTTTTTATCGACCTTTTTCCATGTTGCCCTTTAAGATTCTCAAAACATTTAGGAGCTTGTGCACTTTTGGCTAACAGAGGCTTCAAAATCAATAGGTTTTGAATGGAAAACTTGATTTAAATGGTTGATGTATGCAGTGCTTGCTTCATTACACAAAAATCCATTTTCCCATTCACAAGGTACATCTGACCTCCTTACCACTGAGAAGGAGGAAGCCTCTGCCAGCAATTGACATCTTGAAAATTTTTCAAGTTATCACAGCTCCAAGTCATATAAAAGTTATAGCTCAGTTACCCCTTTTGTCATCTTTGTAAGCCTGTGAAACTTTTCAAGTAGGACATTCTCTTCTCATTTCCTTTACCTTCCTGAGTTTTACTTAGTCATCATCATTTCCTGTGTTATTCTTTTTTGTTTTGAATGAAGAGCAAAAAACTACTCTGTGGTTAATGAATATTGATGCTGCAGTGACAGCTCATCATCCCATTGGCTTCTGCATTCAATAGCCAATATACTTTCTTTTATAAAATATATTGATGTTTTTGTAAATATTTTATAAACGCTTATTGGGTTTTTTCCCCTTGATAATTTTTAAATTTCTTTAGCAAACTAAAACCTGTTATACACTGCCTCAAAAATAAAAATAAATAACAAGGATATCAAATACATTTTTCCTTCCTTATGTCCTTAAATACTGTTCAAGAGAACAGGGTTAATTCCACCCAGTTAAAATGCTGTCCTCTGCAGAATATGGTATGTGGTCATTTATCAGCATGCATCAATACTAAACAACAGACAGACCAGAGAGTACACATTTTAAACCACAGAGGAGGGACCAGCTAGGCAGAAGGGAAAGTGTGATCACTAGATGTGAAATGTGAGGAGCGGGGCCCCTGGGCTATCACACTGGTTACTGAAAACTGTAAAGAAGAATCAATGAAGCCTTGATTCAGATAATTTGACAGCAGAAGAACTTTCAGTACCACCCTTCTCTAGTCCCCTGGTAATGTCCTGATCCTCTGATTTAGATTTGAGAATTTTCAACAACCCTAATAGTAAAGGTGAATGAACATGACATTTCATGTTTTGATTTAGAAAATGGGAAAGAAATTATGACACTCTGAAGATTTTTCTTATGCTTATTGAGATACAACAGGGAACAAAGAATAATTAACGCCCTAACCTTAGGGTGACAAACAGCTACTGACAGTTTTGAGAGAGGTGTTGGGGTGCTAAAGGGGCATGTGGCTACAAAGTAAAACCAGCTTTATTTCAGTGAAGAGCATACGAGTCTATAAGTGTATTATCTGCTGAGTGTTGAACCCCAGAAACAGGCGTTCCTGGGAAGTTGGTTAATATATTTGATAAATGGCACTTATTCAAGCTGTCTAGCTGATCTTTTTAGTAGTACAAGGCAGTTATTTTTCATTTGAAATGTAGAAATAGGGGAAGTTGCAGATCAATATGGCAAACAAGTGTTTATTGTTTAGTGATTACCAGTCATCAGTGGGTGAATTTATTCAACACAATATGCTTAAATTTGAAGAAAAAAGTAAAAAACAAATGCTTAAATAAACTGAAATAGTGAATACAAATCCATCTTCTAGAATAACACACTAATATTATGAAAGGTTAAGTCCAAATTTAGAAAAGCATTAGACTCATCCTGAAGTGTTTAAAAACTAGTTTCTTCAAGATCAGATATTTCACTGTCTCTTCTCAACAACACTCTGATCAATGTGATAATCCTGTGGGACATTTTCAGTGACTGCAATGCCGCTGTGACATAGCTCCAATGGTGATACAAGTTCCCACTCAAGGCCTCTCAGCAGTGCTTCTGTACCTGTTTAATTCAACAGCAGTCTTGGTTCATCTTGGATGCGCAAAAAGTGGTGAGGATCAATCTGTGACCTCACCTGGCATTTCAGATTTTAATCTAGTTTTTTTTACAGTCTAAATGTTTGCAAAAAGGTTGCGTCAGTTTGTTCCATCAAATGATGAATAATGTAGGATTTGAACATAAAAGACAAGGCTGAATTGTCAGTTCTTCAGAACACTTGTATGCAAACAAGTGAACATCACATGAACATGCTTATCACATGCAAATGGATTTAGTTTAATCTTTATAATAGACTAGCTGATGAAGAAATATGAATTGATAAAAACACAGCAAACTCCAAGACTATAATGACAGTTCCATTTTTCTTTGTATTGCTTCACTCAAGCCTCACCTTCATGTGCTGGATGCTTAAATGCGGCATTGCTTGCTTGCACAAAACCAAAAATAGGTAACCAGAGCTGTAGCATTTGTTATTATTGAATAAATGCTCTGATATTTAATGTAGAAAAGATTATATTAGTTCTCCTGGCTACTTGTGTTTATCTATCTGTTATTCTTAAAATCTCTGTATGCTGCATTTCAATCTTTTTTTTTTTTTTTAATGTGAGACTCTATTCTGAGAAACTCCTGTTAAAATGCTAGTGAAAAAAGGAATAGTTTAATATAGAATATAAACCGTTTCCATAATGCTCCTTCTTAGGGATGCTACAGCATTTTTAGTATGTAGTTATTTGTGGTATCTTTGCCTTTTTATTTCCAAACTATTGAATTCCTGGGATCTTCTATTCAAAAAGATTGTCAGTTAACATTTTTCTGAGGTAATTCTAAATGTTTGAAGATATATATGAAGGATGATTGAAAGCCAGAAAGGTACACTAATTTTTTGATCTCCTTATTATTCTAACCCATCAGGTAAATTAGGAGGATTTGCACAAGAAAACAACACTATAGATTCTGGAGAACTTGATATAGGCCGAAGAGCAATACAAGAAGTGCCCCCTGGGATTTTTTGGCGATCACAACTCTTCATTGATCAGCCACAGTTTCTAAAATTCAATATATCCCTTCAGAAAGATGCATTGATCGGAGTATATGGTCGAAAAGGCTTACCACCTTCACACACTCAGGTGAGATCTGCTTGCATTAAAAGTGGCACATTTTTGAAAACCATGATCTTTTGTATCTTTTTTCTCTCTCAGGATTACATTTTTTTCCATTTTTCTGATTTTAATTTTTGTTATTTATACTTTATTGATCTCTTGTGATAACCAGAATATTTGTAATGCTCTTGTGTTGGGATCTGGAATGGGGACACTGGGTATTCTTATTTATGAGCTGTTCTGTTGCCTAATCAGTGATGCATCACATATGGAGTTGTTTCATGCAGAATTTATAGGTACTTTTTTTGTTCTTTGGTATATGCACATATCTTTAAAAAACCTAAGCAAACTAATACAGAATCTTATGGCCACACATAAGGTGTGGTTGAGAGTTCCTGAAAACAGAAAATTTCGATATTTCTAAAGAAGAAGAGGAGCAAATACTACAGTATTTACAGCTTGTCATCTCACTAAATAAAAATGTAAAAGAAAAAATGTATAATATGTATCTACAAAGATACAGTGAGCTGGAGTTTTTAAAGTGACAATCTTCACTAGGCATCTAGCATCTTGAAACATTGCTCATAAGTGTCCCAGGGGATTTATGCTGTTCCTTCCCTCAGAAGGGGGAACAGAATAAATCAGAAGGTTTCTAATGACACTTTTTATTGCATATGGTCACACTTCCTAGTAACAAAAAAACACTTTTTAGCCTTAGTGATAGAACAGTTAAAGTATAAAAGAATGAACAGTCTTCAGGGGTGGCAGGAGACATAGATAATCAGTGCCTCAGATGGTATTTTAGCATCACTTCAATAATATGAATACAATATGTATTCATATTATTTTAAAGATTTAAAACCCTCTAAGATTAAATTTCTTTCAGCAAAATATTTGTCCAAGTGCTGGCTCAGATCCATTTTTCCACCTGAATAGGTATTTTAGCTCATTTTCTTCTACCCCATTTGAAGAAACATCTTTGTGACTTTAATTTTGTGTGTATGGATTTGCCATGGACAGAAATCTAAGTATAACAACCTAATGGCATAATTGTATCAAAGCTTGACTGATTACATCTGATACATAGTTTTAACAGCAAATCCATAACTGTAAAATTCATATATTTTAATTCAGTCCCATTTTTTTAAATTTTGATTTTCACGCTACTGGACTATTTAATTTTTTGGGTGGTTTTTTTTTTATCCAGGCATAACTTTTAAAATATGCACTATATAGAAATATAGTACTAATATATTAATAATTATTACAGCTACTTAACAGTTGCAAACCACAGACAAAGGGTCAGCAAAGCAGCTAAAGTCATGGAATGTTACATTTACTTCATTTTGTAGTTTCCATTAAAATACAAACACTTCACTGAATGCAGGAAGTACACTCATGTTTACTTAAAAGTTTGATCTTCATAATAATGATTAAATAGATTTTCTTCAGACCTTCACGTATGAACACCCACCCTCAGGCTGGCAACAACCACATGAAATTCTAGCGTAAAGAAAATTGGTTCAGAAAGTTATCAGCCATTTGAAATAGGGGTTTGGAATACAAATGCCATCTCAATGATAAAAAAAATAATAGGAGTTAGGGGAATACATGTGTGGCATGAATGAATGAAACTGAAGAAGCTGATCTAGACTATGCATTCATATGAGAAGTTATGCAAGTAAGTAATCTATTAAAAAAATTATCTTTACTTGATTCCTTATCCTGTCAAAAGATTGAAATTGGAGTGCTATTTATCCAAAAACACAGAGACTACTAAACCTGTTTCCTGTCCTCTGTGTTACACAGACTCCAAGTTCTTACTACTGTTTACTGGTACAACAGAAAGAGTAATATGTGGGTCCTACTTGGCATTTTGGATATACTGTTCCCAGGATATAAGTCAAACTCTCTTGTCCTATTTTTGCCTGGTATATTATTAGAGTATCTTTTACAAACCATTGACCGACACT
This sequence comes from Cyanistes caeruleus, assembly GCF_971803275.1. Taxonomy (NCBI): domain Eukaryota; kingdom Metazoa; phylum Chordata; class Aves; order Passeriformes; family Paridae; genus Cyanistes; species Cyanistes caeruleus. Next base: position 32,794,545 of record NC_141705.1, on the reverse strand, counting down.
TGATACATTGAAAAATTAGGCATGCTTACTTATCAGTGCCCTAGTGAAGTGCCCTAGTTTTAAGGCTGCTAAAGCTTCCCAAGGATACAGGTTTATCAGAATGTTTTTATGGCCTTGAACCCAGTGATGTCCAGGTTAAGTCCCTATGATAAAGCATATATGTAATCTCCTAAAAATGTAGTTTCAGTAAACGCTCGGGGTTTTATTTGCAACCATGTTCCTTCATGTGGGGGAAAAAATGGAGCAAAATACCTCTTGACAATTTAGGCCTTTTTCCAACAATCTCCTAACACAAGACTTTGATGAAGACACAACTTGTCCTGGTAAAATACATATTTAACTGAAATAGGTTATGTAAACAAAAGAAGGTATTTTGGCAAAAAGACATCTAATGAAATGGAACAGTGGGGGGACTACAAGCATAAGTCCATTTATTGCTATCCCTAGCTCTTACGGCTTGTACTGACAAAAGTTTCTAACTGCAAGCTGGGCATAGGTAATAGGGACAGACTAATAGCTGATGTTTGGCTTCACTGCATCCTTCCATTCCACTTCCATCCTTCACTTCCATCCTGTCCATTAGACAAGGCAGCTCTACTCATGTGGCTCCAAGGGTCACAGGAACATAGCAGACAAACACATGAATGTCTGTGCTGGTCAACGGCCCATCTGGCCTTCTGTCTGTGATAGTGGCCATGAGCAGACACAGAGAGGTCAATAAAGCAGCATGATAGTATCGTAGTTATTCTTCCCACAATAAGTTTTTGGCCTCCAGAGTTTTAAGGCTGAAGTGTTGGAGTCTGTCAGGTTGATAAAGGACTTTGCCCCAGGCCCTGAAAAGAAGGATCTCCTGTATTTGGGGTGAGCAAAAGCTTACCCATGAGACCCCCTGAGTAGCTATATGTTAATCATGCTACAATGTTCTATGGCTTCTTATTACTGGTTAAATTTTGTCACATTAATTTACATATTCCCAATCCCCAATTCTTACTGCTTCCTTCCCCTCAAACACCACCCCTAACCTGTGTTATATAAATTATTGTAACACCCTTGACCCTGGTCTTTTGTGTGCATCCCCATATGCTGTTTGGATTCCATGTCTGTTATTTTGCTTATTAAAAATCTTTATTTTTCGGGTCACACATTCATGCCTGTCCCTCTTTATTGCTGCCACCCTCGGACCTCATGCTGATTATCTCCGAGGTAGCACCCGGCCAGACCATCTGGGCCCAGCGTGCTACACTGAAGGACTTTGCTGAGTCAAATATGCTGTCTTTGATTTGTCTACAAATCTTTGACAGATTCTTTTTTCCTGTGAATTTGCATAGTCACCTTTGAATCTATGGAAGCTTTTAGCTGTAACTTTTGCAGCCGGGCTTAACTACACATCTCACACTGTACTCCTCAGTGTGTTTTGAGCTTTTGTTTTACACACTGTTGGTAGTGTTTTGTAAGAGGCAGGGCAGAATTTCTCATTCATTTCTTCTCCATGCTACCCTGGATTTATGGATCTCTAATGTTATCAGTGAGTTGTATTTTTTCTAGTCTGTTTTGTCATTGTTTTTATGAAAGCTTTTTCAGTCCTTTGAACATCCTTTTCTGAATGTTCTCCAGTTTAAATGCAACCTTTCCAAGGTGTGGAGACCAGAACAGCACAGAATATAAAAGCTGTTTAACTATGATGGTTTCATTCAGTGCCTTAATGAAGTCTGCTTTTTTTCTTTTAAATTATCGAGCTTGTATTTCCATAATCTGTCTACCATAGCTCAAAGATCTCATCCTATAATGACAAAAGTTGGCTCAGAGCCCATTTCTGGATGTGTAAAGCTAGGGTTGTTTCATGAGGACTTTGAAAAGTAGGATCTCACTCACATATATCACTTCATGTCTGTGTCTCTTGAATCCTATCTGCCCTTATCTTCTAGTCACACAGAATGACAAGTGCTAATAACAAAATTTATGCAAATGAGCAACTGCTGCTTATTTCTCAAACGTCAGTATTTGAATTTTCAGATCTCATATTAAATAATAGAGAACTCATTACTTCCTGCACTCTGCCAGCATTTAAGTTACCATGTCACCTGTCCTTCTTGCTCCTATGCCTGTGATACCCTACATGTGTAACCACACAGCACAGTTTTCTTTAGCTCCCTCCTTACTCCTTCAGTATTTCTTCCAACGTCTGCCTTCTCTCCAGTCACCTTTGACTGTAATGCAAAACTTACCTTTTACATTTGCCACCTTGTTCTCCACTTCTCTCCTGTACCCTTTGCCTGTTTCTCCACCTCTTTTTTGTACCCACTTAAAATGTGACAGCGATGAAGAGGACACTATAGTCAATATCTGTCTCTAACTGTACAACTTCTGGTACCAATTATCCTACCATTGCAGGGCGCATAATAAAAGTATGATAGAAATAAGCTTGGGAGAGATGTCAAGAAGTCTTAGTTTGCACCCTTGTCTTGTAATAGGATGAATTATATATATATATATATATATATATATATATATGAATTATATATAAACTATTACTATCAATTGCTTAGAATTCTATTATTAAACAGTAACAGAATTCAGAAAATTTAACTCTTGTTCAGTCCCATAATCCAAAACAATAGGGATATAGCATGTAGGAAATGGTTTGATGTATTCAGGACAGAATTTTTGGTTGCTTTGCTGTATTCTTTTTAGGTGCTAAAATTAATCTCAAACACAGCTACTATTTGTGTGTCACAGACTGATCTGAGATGCATAGTTTTCTTTCTGGGGAATCATAAATAAATCAACCAGAAATAATTGACGGTGGCTGTCCATTCAAAACCCAATCAATGCAAGCCTGAAAGTCTTTGTGACACTTTCTAAAAATGTCAGTTCCATTGCACCCAGAGAATCAATATGTTTATTTAAAGAGACTTTTAAGAATAAAAAAGAGGCTTTGTTTTAAAGCAGAACTGTATGGAATAGTAGGACAAATCATCACATTTAGACTCAATATAAAGGAAATTTATCCTCATAGGAGGAAAATAAAATTGGTATGGTCATGCTTATGAAGATTTTTCCAGTCTGTTTTTGTTACCATGTCCCAAATATAAAAAAGCATCCTCTAAAAGGGTTAGTTAAAATCAATTATTGTTTTTTGCTGGGGGACAGAATGAAATTTAAATTCCCCTCTGTATGGCTTTTTAAGTGTAGTCTAAAATGGTGTTCTGATAACAGCATATGTCCTTATTACATTACAGATACTAAATAGTGAATTGTACTGTGCCATTAGTGGCCAGTCAAATGGTGTAACCACTTGTTCCTGTATCAAAAATACAATTTTAACCTGAAATTGTCCTTCTACAAAAGTGGTCTCTTGCCATATACAAATTACTAAGTCATAATTAATGTCTATGTATGACCTGCTAAAACTCAGAGCTCCCTGAGCCTTCCCTTTTTAAAAGTATTAAAGCCACCAGAGATGTAGGAGTAAGAAAAAGCCAAAATTGCTTTTCTCTCTCTCACAAAATAAGATTAATATTTAATTCTCTGACAAATGAGAGTGTTGAACAGTTTTGAATAATTGCTCTTCCAAAACGATTGCATTCGTTTCCATGTGGTGCAGCACATACAAACCTGCTGAGGTACCGGCTTCTGCGCATCCTAATCACGTTACGTTCTATTCTGCTCATTCAGACATAGCTGGAAAAGTGTCTCAGGTATTGATAGAGTCATATTAACTATGCATGTCCTTTACATCCTGGCTGGTGGGAAGATGATTCTGATTACTGGGGAGGAGCACCAGTGAATTTTGGCATGCAATTTAAAGTTGAAAACATAAGAACTTAAACCCTTGTTCCAGGACAAAGGCTATCATTTTCTTTTGTCCCAGGAGCACTTTCTGAAGGTCACAAGTCATGGTGTAAAATCACTGATCCTCTGGTCCTGGGAACAGATTTTATTCCAGCTCAGGTGAATCAGTGGTTCCACATGCTGACCTTTACTTGAATAGGCCCTGGATGTAATTTAATTTCAGCGAGATCTTCAGCATGTGGAAAGATTGATGGTTTATAGGCTACAGTTCACTTCATATGATAAACATGTGTCACAGTAGAAGTGAAACTTTGAACAGTCTTAAGTAAAAGCAGAGACCCTCTACCACAAGCAAAAATGCTCTTTAATTTTCCTACCTGTTTAATTTTGCTGTATGCGTATTGATCTTTACAAGTTCAACATGCAGAAAACAACTTTCAAGCCATGAGAACAGACTCTAGATAGTGTAAAATCAGTGTAGAGCCTGGAGCAGTTTTATCCCTCCAGGTGCCGTTAGCCCTAGTTAAGGTGCATAAACATGCATAACATGCATAAAAACTTGTGTTGTGAATTTGCTTATTTTAAAAGCTGAGATGCTGCTACATTTTTCCAAGCCTTGTGATAGTTGTTAAAATACAGTATGTGCTGTCCATTGACCTGAAGTACCATAGGGCTTGGTCAGTTTGTCATTTTTGATAGTTGCAATGTTTTCTATTTTCCATCACCTGTTTTGAGCATCTGTGTTAAGAAGTAAAGCTCTTGCTCTCCTTCCTCCAGAATTCCAGACTGTACAAAAAGGAGATTGAGCAGTTAATCCTTCATCTGAAATTAAATGAAGAAAAGTAGATTATTGGGTTATTTATTATTGGATATTATTATTATCCCATATGTATGTAACACAGTTTGAAAATAGATCTCACCTGTAATTAAGGTGCCAGTCATGACTGCAGTCTCATTTCAATTGCTATTTTCTTCGCCTGGTATGTGATGGGTTCATTGGCCACTTTCTACTGAAAAAGTCATTCTAATAAACATGAGAACTAGTTGGTAATTTTGTTTGAATGCTTAGGAAAGAGCAAAGAAATTAGAAAGGATTGTTTTCAGCTCCTGCTGTTTCCCTGCTCCAAAAGAAAACTCTTGGTCTAAATATAAGCATACTGTCAGGGTGGTGCCACGGTCATCCCATGACTTGTCAAGCTCCCGTCTGTGCTTCTTTGCAGTATGACTTTGTGGAGCTCCTGGATGGCAGCCGGCTGATTGCAAGGGAGCAACGCAACCTGCTGGAGTCGGAGCGAGCAGGACGGCAGGCGAGGTCTGTCAGTCTCCACGAGGCAGGTTTTATCCAGTATTTGGATTCTGGCATCTGGCACCTGGCCTTTTATAATGATGGGAAAAATGCAGAGCAGGTGTCTTTTAATACCATAATTATAGGTAAGCATAATCTTTAAAGCTTTTACAAAATGCTAGCTTGGGGTCAGGTTTTTTAGGAATTCATAGATAGGTTTTCATAATTAAATGATCTGACTTTGTTTTTTGCAGGTTTTCCGTTTATGTGTTTCTTTTGCTACTCAGAATAAAACAGAGTATATGTTTCAGTTTCTCGATCTAAGGCTTAAGGGTTTTAATTTCTTGGTGTAAGGCATAAATACTTCAGGTGAATACAGGTGAAACAGTGCTTGAAAGGAGGATGCTGTTTTGAAGTATTTGTTAAATGGCACTGGACTAGATTTTAAGTATGGAGCTTATATAGTTTTACATTCATAATTTTAGCCTTTTTGTTGGAATGTATGGTTCTAAGATACTGGGGGCATCAGCAGTAGGAAATCACAGCTGTTCGTGCTCTTCAAACAAAACAAATGTAAACACTTCTCCAGGGGAGAACAAGCTGTCAGTTAGCAGTGGCTCAAATGATAGGTACTTCACGCAGCGGGCACCTGTGAATTATCCTTCTCTTTTTCCTTTTAGAGTCTGTGGTGGAATGCCCCCGAAATTGCCATGGTAATGGTGAATGTGTTTCTGGATCCTGCCATTGTTTTCCTGGGTTTCTGGGCCCCGATTGTTCGAGAGGTAAATCAATCCAATGCTTTTCTCAAGTCAGTTTGAGCAAGCATGAAGACAAATCCAACAGAAGAGCAACATCTCAGATGTTCTTTTTTATAAAGCTTTGGGGAAGATCTTCACTTTGATTGTTCTGCTGTGTTCTGTTTCACAGCAGCCTGCCCGGTGCTGTGCAGTGGCAATGGGCAGTACTCCAAAGGACGCTGCCTGTGTTACAGTGGCTGGAAGGGCACCGAGTGTGACGTGCCTACGAGTCAGTGCATCGATCCCCAGTGTGGGGGACGGGGCATTTGCATCATGGGCTCTTGTGCCTGCAACTCTGGGTACAAAGGAGAAAACTGTGAAGAAGGTAAATGCGTAAATATTTATGCCAGCACCAGCTGTTGTCGGTCAGGTTAACAGCTGGCTCATTCAGCTCTATGAATTTCTCTAGATTTAGATGTTATGCACTAACCCCATTTCTTCAAAAATCATTTTACAATACTACAAATCAAGTTTTGGAATCACTAGTATCACTGAACTCTATAGAATTATTGAACTCTATTTATTCTCAAGTAAGCAGTGGGAAAATTCCAAGTATCATGCATGTAATCTTTTTGCTTGCCAGTATATTTGGGTTTTGTCTGGCTGAAGTCAGCTAAGAAGAAAGCACATGAAACACGTATATAGGAATTCTTACTGAATTTTCCAAGTATAGAATAATTGTTAATTTATTGTTTATGTATTTGTTAGTAGTCTTTTCCACTGACCAGATTGTGGAAAGTGCTGTTTCAAATGCATCAGGGGGGAAAATGATGCATTATTCTTGTATTCCAGAGATGTGCATAATAGTATTTATTCTGGTGTGCTGCAAAATGCAGTTCATTTTCCATTCTATTTTTTTTAGGGAGTAAAAACTGCTATTTTCTTCCCCAAACAAATTGATTTTATTGATCTCCACATACGAAGTAATGCAATTAAGTCTCTGGAATTAAATTTTCAGACCATTGACCCTACAAGTGTAACATCTTATTGAGTCAAATTGCTAAATTAAATCTCATCATCTAAAGCACAAGTGAATTAAGACAGATAGACAGTATGCAACTCGTTCATTTCTGAAACAATTTGGGGGTCCTATACAGCTGTCAAAACTATATAACAGTGGTTTGGTTCAGTTGTACCAGGGAATAGTGCTGCAGAGAATCCAACACTTACTACATTATGATTAGGCAGAGTCAAGATGAGTTGCACAAGACCCAAAGCCAATCTTGCTGTAATTCAGAAAAATGAGCAAGCCTGTAAAGATTCTCCATTGATTCAGCAGTAACTTGTAATTGTCTTGATGTCATTTATGTGCATGCACAAAATTTACAGGATCAGAAGGTGATGTGAAAAGGAGGTGTTGTAGCAAGGAAAATTGCTGCTATGCAAGAAGTGATGACAGAGAGTGATTTACTTTGTAGCCAGAGAAGGGAGGCTGGCACAAAGAGATCTTAGTCCATTCCATCTTTTCCTCATTTGTTGCAATGAAAGAAAGGTGAACTTCTCAGCTTCAGCCTACTAATGTTTACTTTCAAGGTGGATACAATGCTGCCTATTTCATAAAGTCTTGAAATGTGAATTAAGCCCAAAGGTGCCGTTAGCACCTATGGGTCGATTACTGTTGTTAGGATTGACAGGTTTAAGCTGATGTTTCTCATCTCCCTGCAGCGGATTGCTTGGACCCAGCCTGCTCCAGCCACGGTGTGTGCATCCATGGTGAGTGCCACTGCAACCCGGGCTGGGGTGGCAACAACTGTGAAATCCTGAAGACAATGTGCTCTGACCAGTGCTCTGGTCATGGCACCTACCTTCAAGAGAGTGGTAGCTGCACCTGTGATCCCAACTGGACAGGTCCAGATTGCTCCAATGGTAAGAGTTAAAAGCACTGACATTTTATAAAATGCTGGTGTCTTGAATAGCAGCATTTTAACGACATTATTGTGTTAGGACCTGACCTGCTGAGCTGATTGATCACTTTGAGTTGACTCCAGCATGAACTGTAAATTGATTCAAAGGTTCAAAATAATTGATGAGTTTAAGGGATTTGAAAATCTATGTATTTGTTTGTATCTTTTAGCTAATATCCTTCATCAATAACTTCAGGTATTTCGCAAGCAAGTTCAGAATGTTTCTTTGCATGGTATGGATATTTCCTAATACATCTACTTAGGAACTTAAAATTACACTAGTGAAGCCAGGGACATTGACATTTTAAGAATCTCCACAGATAATTTGAGGTAATTTTCCTGAAAAACAGATAGCCTTCAAGTTTGAAGGCAAAGGGAAAGCAAGAATGAGTCTTAAACAGCTTTTGAGGCAGGGTGCAGGCTGCCAGGATAGAAGGAGTTGGTAGGAGTGAAGAAGCAGAGGAATTTCTTGAAATATGGAACTGTGCTTATTAAAACCATCATCTGAGCTTAGAAACAAAAGGAGAAAACTGGAGGTACTAGCGCAGAGAGCAGAATCTAAATATTTATAAAGTATGACAGCTGCTTTTTGACAAATATGAGTTTTTAGAATCTTTGGTAGCCACATATCAAAAAAGAAATCATGTCTAACTGTGAGACATGTATTTGCGTATACCAGTTCATCTAAGAACTCAGACATTTTGTTAATGAAAACTGAACACATGGGCTAGCTGGGTTTGTGCCAGCTTATGAATAAATATAACTTTTTCATGAAGAACCATCTTTTTAAAACAAATGTACTTCCTGACCAGGATCTGTGATACTTCATAATGGTTTATGCATACGAGAGTGATAGAGTTCCAAACATGTAAGGAAAAGTGACATAGAGAAGAAAATGTTGTCTTCTGTGAAATTTGTTCAGAAGGAAAAATCCTTTTCTGCTTCTAGCACTAAAACTGGTTATTTGTGTTAGACCCTGTCTAGTTTTCAGGCAAAACATGGATCCCCTGTTTACTGACACATCCTCTATGCTTCTTTTAATGACCAGTTATGTTCCATCTTTTACTTACGTTTCATGGAATAATTTGTCATTAAAATAACATAAAATGTTTCTGATCTCAAATATCTCAAGTGTGTCATACTCACAGAAGAATGTTTGTAAGAGCACCCAGATTATTTGCTGAAGCTGTACAAAATGACCTTCAGAGAAGTACACTAAAAAAGTAAATCTTACCCATAAACATGTTGTTAAGCTGTTAGATGAAGAAAAGAATGAGTTATTTCCATCAGAGGGTTTTATAGGTTTGAAATCAGCAGAGCTTTCCTCTATCTTCATCAGCAGTTTGTCCGTTAATTAGCCCTTCAATTCCACTTCAATTAAATTAACTCTAATTAATAAATTCATTACAAAGATTGACGCACCTTGCTCAAAGCTAGTGTGGTAAAAGCTGATAAACACCTTCACCCTAATGAAAAATTGATTAGATTGAAGAGAAATAAACCTTTCTTTCTCAGAGCTGCAGTGATGTTTTGTGACTCTGAAGTTAATCAAACCATCTTGCATCCTTTAATCAAAAATTTAATTCAAAGTAGATATAAAATGCTGTATAGTTGGTGAGGGGGAAAGGAGGAGGAAATTACAGCTGTCTTTCTCCATAAAGGTTTTGGGCTGTTTCTTACGGGAAATGTCACAGCTCCTTGATACTGTGTTTAATGTTCTACAGTGCTTTGAGACAGCAGGGAGAAAAACACAGTTGATCAGGAAACTGGAAACCTTTCTTGTATTGAATGCAAGTTTCTTTCACTGTTAAAAATAATTTTGATCTTTTATTACTGAACTACTTGCTGCCTTTTTTTAAAAAAAAAAAACCACCAAAACCCTAAATAAAGCATTTCTATGAACCACACAGGGCTACAGCCAGCTGTATGCCAAGGAACTAAACAAGTCCCTCAGGCTGTATTGTATCTCTTTGTTTTTCTGTTTTGTGCTTAGCAAAAGTAAAGTTTGCTGGAGTCTGAATAAATGAACCAGAACGGTAAATGCAAAATCTGGCAGTGTAAATTATCATCTTGTACTAGCTGAGAGTTAATATGTGTTGTTTGGCCTCTGACTACCTTTGGCTGTTAACATATTTTTCAATTATTCTATCAGATACAAGATCCTGTTACTATATGTAAATGACAAGTTAAATTGCTGTATATTGATTTATTTTTTTAACAAAGTATTATTGAAACCAGACTGTTCATAGCTGTCACTGATACAAATTTACTGAAAGTAAAAGAGTAAAATGATCTTTTATACTTTACAGATGTGTCAGTGTGTCAGCATAGTGCTAATTTGTCTCACTAGGGCTGATTCTTTGTAATGAAAACTGTGTCAGAAATGGCACATTTTAACTTTGAAAGAAAGCAGGGAGAAGAGTATGGAGAGGAAACCTTGCTAATTTGAACTTCGTCATACTAGATTTTCATTCACAACAGACAGTGATCTAGGTACATGTTACATTTTGTCACTGTGAGTACAGTGGAACTTCTGGTAGGTCTGTGTGCCATATAATCTAAGATACAAAAGGTTACTCTTAAGACATATGTGACCACAAAGAAGCATGCTTGAAAATTACTTCAATCTATCAAAAGAGCTGTGAACGCTTTAACATCGCTAAAGTCTGCTGGCCAACTAAAAGAGCATTACTAAAGAGATAAAGCTCTGTGCTCTCTATTCTGTTGAATCTTACCTGAAAATGTCTTCCACAGTAAATTCCTTTGATTTAACTTTCAAAGATTTTGCCTTTCTTATTCTTCACATGTTGAATTAAAATTTAGCGCTTATAACGAACATATTCCCTCCCTCTCCCCTGTTCTTGCCGCCTCCCTTTCTCCGCAGAAATCTGTTCGGCGGACTGTGGCACGCACGGCGTGTGCATGGGCGGCACGTGTCGCTGCGAGGAGGGCTGGACGGGCGCAGCCTGCAACCAGCGGGCCTGCCACCCCCGCTGCGCCGAGCACGGCACCTGTAAGGACGGCAAGTGTGAATGTAGCCAGGGATGGAACGGAGAGCACTGTACCATTGGTAGGCTGCCTATGCTTTACCCTGTCCTCGCTGCAAAATTCAAACAGCCGGCGCTGCTGGCCACGTCTGAATAAGAAGTGTAATGCTTTGAAGAATGTTTCTTCGAGCAGAATATTTGCATGTGTCAGTCTGTGAAAAAGAGCTGGTATTTTAAGAAAGGAAATGGTTATGTAATGGTTCATCAGTTCTTCATACCTAGTTTGCCATGAAAAGAAGGTGGAAGAATTTCCTCTTCAATCTTTTCCCTTTAACTACCTTTCACCGAGGGGGAGGTAACTTTTATTTTGAACGGTAAATATACTATTTGATTTGTGCTTTTCTATTTTTATCTGATAGCTTTATGTCTTTTGGAAATGAAGCTTCCTATTGTTTTTCTTTCTTTTTTTCTCTTTTAAGGAGATGAAGCACTAAAAAGTGACTTGCCTACATAAAAATGTCACTTCTACCATGTAATAAATGTGATCTAACTGCCCAAAATTATCTTCTTGTCAACATAATGTTCTATTTTAGAATACTATCAAATTTTTTATGTATTAATAATGTAACAGCAGATAATTACAGCTGGTTGAGAAGAAGCCATCGTTATTACAACTTCAGTGTTTCTGTAACCAAGTTAGTTCTAGTGCCTGAAAACCTTTGGAGGCTACTATACCATTATCCAAATGGAGCTTTTCTAATCTTGTTATTACAGTCCATATGTCCCATACAGAGCAGAATATCCTTCTCTGCTACACAGGCTTTGACAGTGAGCTAGCATGAGAAATCATGGATGTAAATAGGTGGACGAAGGAAACATGGAGCTGTAGTGCTAAGAAATTCCCTTCCATGCTAATTCCCCTTTTTGCAAGATGCTGCAGGTCTGTAACAGTGGAGAAGAGTCCTATCCACACAATTTTTATCTCAACAGAACCCCAGAAAAACTTCTGCATGACAACAGGTAGGAAGCACAGGCAAAGGAGCTGGCAATGGTCTAACATGTAAGAGATGATTGGTTTGTACTTTGGTGAGTGGAGAGCATTGCATGAAGCTCATTAGAGGCTGTGACAGGAGTAACCATGTGACTGAAGTATTTATGGGGCACATCTCCCAAGTATGAGAAGCATCATGGCTAAGCACTTTAAGGTGGATTGAATTGGCAACAAAAGAGGTAGCCACAGGTCAGACAAAGGCAAACATAGCACTGAGTGATGAGGAAATCATAGATAATCTGAATAATAAAAAAAGTCCAGTAAGTAAAAAAACCCCACATAGTTCTGTGTTTAGATAGATGGAGAGATGGTTAAAAGAAGTGATGAAGCTGAAGCAACGGGATAGGACAGTAAGTCTAACTGCAGTGGAGCTGATGGATATGAATGTAGCATGATTTGCTTTTGCCACAAGCTAAAAAGAGCCTGGAGAATTTTAACTTTCTTGGAAGTTTTGGCAGGGCTCTAGCTCTGAATGTGTTAGCACAGCTAAGCTGTACCAAGGACATGAGTATATAGAAAAGAGCAAAACCCAAGCTGTGCTCTCAGGTATTTTGCAGCCCTGGCTGAGGGGCAGGTGATGGTGCTGTACTTGGTGCTTGCAAGAAGCAGTGGTAAGAGCTTTGAGGACAGGGAAGATGAGGGCCTGTTGCAGCTGTATCAATTAATACGCACATCATTGTGCCCAGAAGATGAGGCAAGGTTTTCTTTTTTAGAAGGGAGCCAGGTGTGAAAGTAATAAGATTGACTTGAGAATTATTTTTTACAGCAATCACAATTGATTTTTAAAATGTATTTGGTTGGTTGATTGGTTGGTTGGTTGGTTGGTTGGTTGGTTGGTTTGGGGTTCTTGTTATTTACTAATGAAATTGCTCAAACTTATGAGGGAGAGGTAATCAAGATGCATGTGCAGAATTGCAGGGAGAATCAATAGGGTTAACGTTTTTGAGGAGCTTTCAGAAAACATGCTGACAAAGAGAGTGGAGAGGTGCAGAGAGAACTGCTTTCTGAACAATAAAAGAAAGTAAATATTTAGAAGTAGTATAAAGCCTTTCCCTTGACTGCTTTAACTTGCCAACGAGCAATTACTCAGCAGATCACTCTGCTGTTGGTCTCGCTGACCTTGGCAGCATTTCAAGGGTTGTAGTTATACACGGATGAACTGCTCTTGAACAATTTTTCCAACATATTAAGCACAAACAAGTTTTTCCTCAGCACTGGGCAAGCAGGTCTGTCTTCCCACCTGTTTATTCGTTAAATGGGTGTTTACTTTGTGGCTGCAGCTGTAAAGATAGTTTGATTTGTTTATATTGCCCTTACAGCCTCCAAAGCAAGTAATGAGGTGCAGGCTTTAGCCTGCTGTTACATTTATTATTTTAGAGCTGTTTTCTTCAGGAGCCCCACATTACAGAGAAGCCAGGTCACTTTATTTCTCATTTCCAACAATATTTCAACATAGTGGGGGAAAAATTCCTGCCTCCTTAGCTTGGCAGAGGAAGAGTCAATTCACTTTTCTCTCATCTACCCTACAGTAGGTAGTAGCTCTTTCTGAGCAATAGATTTCAAAACACAAGGGACTTCAGAATGTTTCTCTGTGCAAATCAATTTTTTATTGTCAACCTCCATTTGTAACCCAGGCATTTTATGCTATTTACAACTCTCTACTTAGTAGCAGAATATTTGCATAATTTGTGTTATGTGTATGAAAGACTCCTACTCACTCTCCCTTTTTATGTCTAAAAATAAACAATTGAACCCTTCTTATTTCTAAAAGTCATTAACCATTTAGCTTCAGTACTGTGAAGTATTTTAGAAATGCAAATGTATTTCTTTGTTGCAGCTATTAGCTGGAAGCCCTATGAAGTGCAACAGCCAAAATTAACAGCTTCTTTGAGAAAGGAATATTCCAAAGAAACTGTAAATCTTAAGGGCAATTCACTTTACTCACTTTCTGGGAAAGGAATAGACCTCCAGATCTCTGTCTGGATATGCAAAACGGAGCAGATGTGTATGCATTACTCACAGAGGCACTAACTGGAATATATACTGAATCATCTGAATCTATAACTCATTTGATCAAAGAATTTATGGTATTTTTGTAAAGCATGAATGCCATTCAAAATGGTACCAAAAAAACATTTTGCACCTCAGCTAACAGTTTTTATGTATTCTTAAATGATCACTATCTGTCCAGTCTCATTTTCAATTAGCCCACTGTTTTTATTGTAAGTTGACATGTGTTAAAACATAGAACGAAGGCAAAAACCAAACCTGTCTCCTTATTAAAACAAGGTAGGTCCTTAGTTTTATTTCTCTCTGATATCATTTAAATCTTAGATTGCTTCTTGAGTTATGCCAATTTTTACTTATACTTCAAAATATTTAAATAGAATTTAGTCAGAGGAAACTCTAATTACTCTAAGTCAGATACCTATTTCATTGGTTGGTTTTTTTTTTTAATTATTTCAATACTTCAAGATATTGGGAAGAAAAATTGTAGGTGATTGCAAAGGTTTATGCTTTTTTTGTTCAGAAAAAAATTCAGACATCTGCTTATCTGGGTCAAATATCAGGGTTTCCCTAAGGCTGAAGATGACAAGACTGGATTGGAGAAATAATATACATATGTATTTTATATACTTTGATTTGATAGAGAACAGAGTAGACTAAATAAGGCAGGGAGGAGGGGAGGTCTATTTGTTTGAGGTAATGTGTATAGTAAGGTGGACAAGATTGATATCCACTGTTCCATTATGGCTCTTTGGCACAGGGTACTGCAACTTCCATTCCACACCTGATGTCAGCCACGCTTGTGAGCCACTGCCTTTGCTCTGAATGCATACTTCCACATATTTATATCAAAGATGTTCAGAGATAAGTACATACTCAGCATTTTGATGAATGACTCTAATAGGAATTAGCAGAACTCAAAACTTGGTACTATTATTGAGCATCTTAGAGGTTTGAACTAAATATAGTCAATGTATGTTTCAAGAACTAAATAATTTAAGGCACCTAAGTTGCTTATAATCTCTTCACTCTGGAGTACTGTAGTTGATCATAGGATCATGGAATAGTTTGGGTTGGAAGCAACCTTTAGATGTCAAGCCCCTCTGCAGTAAGCAGCATCATCTTCAACTAGATTTGCTGAGAGCCTCATTTGCTGAGAGTCTTATCTAACCTGGCCTTGAATGTTTCTAGGGCATTCACCACCTCTATGGACAACTTGTTCTAGTGTTTCACCACCTCATTGAACAAAACTTCTTCCTTAAGTCTAGCTTGAATCTACCCTCTTTTACTTTAAAACTGTTACCTCTTGTCCTGTCACAGCAGTCACTGCCGAAATGTTTTAATGTAACGTCTTACAATTTCCTGTATCCCCATGAGAACAGGTTAAATCAACAGTTCACTGCAGAGCTGTGGAAAATCACCTGTTAGTTGTTTATTTGGTCTGCAAGTGGCATTCATGGGTCTGAGGTGAGCATCCATATATTATTTCTTGAAGCTCAACCTGCATCTCAATGGGATACAAGACAGCAGATGCACAGTTGGTGCCCAGGTGATAGCCTGGATGAAAATTTGCTCTGTAATTAAGTTTTCCTAACAGAATTGTGATAAAGTATGTTTTGGTTTCCTTTCTGTCCCGGCTTGCAATGACTTCAGTGACCCTCTCCTGTCTGAGTAGTTGTTTTGTGGGATTGGAACAGATATTATTTCAGAAAGTCTATTATTTTTTGTGATATAACTGTCATGTACCATGACTATATTAGGTAACTGTCATAGGAAGCCCATAAATATGAATACTTTTCCAGCTGCTTTTCCATTAAACTCTGTTAGCTGAATGAAATTAGTAAATAATTATGTTGGTGGGGAACCTGCTATATCGATGAGCTATGTAACAACTCACTTTTACAATGCAGCCTAATTTTTTTCTATAGACTAAATTAGTTTTTGCATAATCTAAATTGCAAATTTGCCAATTTGCATTAAAACTATGCCTTCTTGTTCAGAATTGTCAACACCTCTTTTTTAAAAGTCTTTAACATTAAGCATGGGTGGGTAAGACCATCTGTTTATAAAGCTTGCCTGCAGCTCCATTACTTAACACAAGACAGGTTACAGCTGTTTAATTGTTATCATGTTGAATGATTATCTTTCAATCCAAAATTAATATTTGTATATGTATGCATGGAAAGCATATCGTTAAACATAAATGAGCTAAATGTGGATTAATGCCATTAAGCATTCATATTAATCCCTCAGGAGGGCTAAAGTTAGCATCATAGCACTTCCATGCTACTTTTGAGTGCCACATGAGGCTGCTTTACCTGGTATGCAGAACTGAAAATCAAAGCCAGTGGTGGTTCACTGAGAAGTGTGCAGCTTATGTTTATATCCCAATGAAAACTGGGATATAACTGGTTTATTTTCTAAGAATTTCCCCTAAAATTCAGTTGAGAAAAAAAAATAACAAGGAACAGCAAATTATTTATTTCAGCCTTTTTCTTTGCATGAAATACAGTAGCATGACATTCAAATCAATCAAACCAAAAAACTAAGTTTTCCTCAGCAAGGAATTTCTAGTTGCATTTATTTTAGCCAGAAAATCAGGAATGTCATCTGGTTTAGATATGCAGAATTATGAAAAAAAATAAGTCTAGAGCACTTTCCCATAAGTGTTTCTGTTAGCACAGACTGTTCTGGTGACTGATTAAAATGGTTTTCTGACTGGGGACAAGCACAAAGGCATCAGTGTGCTGGTTTTCCATGTGACCATGATCAGATCAGCATAAGCACAGAAGTACAGAAAGTGTTGAGGAATGCTGAGGCAGAATCTCCTCCAAGAAGTTGCATGGCCTGCACCTGTTCTCTTCAGCACGTGTTTAGCTTAGGGCTCCTTATACTACAGATTTCAAATATGACTGCAGGGAAATGACACTTTATCTCTCTATAAGATCAGAGAGCAAGTAAAGACAAATGTGTTCCTTCAGTTAATTAAACTAAATGCTTATAGAAAACTTGATATGGCTGTATATCATTACACTATACATTTTTGACACGTGGGCTTGACAGAGTAAATCACAAACCAGTTTGAGGGCTTGATCTATTTCCTCTGTGTTTGCACATTAACAGTACAGATAACCAGTATTATGATGCCCACTGTCATTTCAGTGCTGATGCTGATTGCCAAGCATGGCTCACTTTTCTCGGAAGTTTAAATTTCTGACAATATTCACATTTCAGAGAGGTTTAATGTGTCACTTATTTATTGTGCCTTAATGCATGCACAGGAATTTTTCATAAATTTTAAGATTCTTTTGAAAATTTTTGTCCCTCAGATTTTCATAATTACTTCTGTATGAATATATTCTCTAATTATCAAAATTCCTAAATTTATGTTTTCCTTTAGTTATGGGTTCGTGGAATCATACCCGAATACAAGTTTCATCTTAAAAATAAGATTATATCTGAATGAAGGTATGACCTTTGACATTCAAACAGTTTTTATCAGATAAAATCAATCAATTATTCAAAACTTAGTATATCCTGTATCAATTAGTTCACCACAGTATTGTGAGTGAAATCCTAATTTTAAAACACCTGACTGCTTTGTAGCTGGAATTTTACAACAATATTTATACCTATACCCTCAAAGCAAAAAGCCTACGAGGAAGAAATGATGACTTTTTGGCATCCAGAAGACTGATAATCACAGCTTCATATGATTTAATGAAACTTGAAACAAATTGCAGTTTTATATTTCCTGTGCCTGAGGGGCATGTTATTAATTTGCCAGGCCAAGCTTTGAATATGTCAAATATTTGTACATTTGGTAACCATAAAAATACTCAATTACCAGGTGAATTTAAGATAGAGCACACATTTTTGGTTCTGTGAAAAAAAGTGAGTTATTGGTCAGGCCTTAACACATTTCAAGACCAAGTATCTCAAATACAAATTAACTGTTAGCATACTTTAAATTGCTAATTGGTTAATTTGCATTTAAATGAGGACCACATGTGAAGTTCAAGTTAGGCACATTTTCAGAAAGCATCAGAATCCTCTGAGTGAAGAATTTTAAAGCCGTGTTGTGTTTTGCAGCTTGTTTGAGCTGAAGTGGTCAGAGAGTAAGTGCTTTTGTACATTGTATTGTTGCATGCTGGTCAAACCACATTCCATAAATACTTTCAGTCAGGGAGAAAGATGGAAACAAAAATGCTTTCCATCCTGATCCATGCCCTAATGTGTTTTCAAACTAAATTTATCTTTCATGCAGTTCTCAATGTGTCAGGTTTTTACCTGTATGTAAAGGCAGGTCTTCACAAGTTTGTTGATTCAAATGGGCATTTGAATTTTTTCAGCCTGTACACGTTGGGATAGTTTTAACTCCTTAATGGCATATTCCCTTTCTTCTAAATCCTCTTCCAACTAAACTAATATTAAATAGGAAACAACACTGCTCATGATCTTACCAGTAGTCACAAATTTCCTGCCTACTACATTCTAAAAGTAACTGAACCTTTTATTCTAATACACATGTAGCTTTCCAGTAATAATGATTAGAAATCCTACTTTACAGTAAAATTTGGATGGTCTCCAGAACAAAAAAATCTAAAGGATAATATGCTTACATGCCTTTGTATATAAATCCCATAAATGATTGCTGCAAAGAACGGTTGCAATTTTGGCAAAGGATAAATTGCAGTGAAGTCAGGTCTTTCTGCAAATATTTAAAATGCATGAATGATTAAGAAGGTGTGAGTTCAGGGTGACAGCAGTGTTTTGGCCTGTGTAAGGAGGAAAAGAAATAAAATTGTGTGAAACTATAATTCCATCCATGTGCTCT
The DNA here is from genome assembly GCF_971803275.1 of Cyanistes caeruleus. NCBI lineage: Eukaryota > Metazoa > Chordata > Aves > Passeriformes > Paridae > Cyanistes > Cyanistes caeruleus. The sequence continues at coordinate 32,775,885 of NC_141705.1, read as the reverse complement.
ACAAGAAGGGCAAAGGGAAATTTAGGAGTAAAAAAGTATCAAAAGGGGAGAGTGTTTGTAATCCTCCTCTATTGGCAGCAATGCTCTGAACATATGGTATGTCTAAGACAAGGTTCTTACAATCTCAGAGAATGGATGATGACTATGAGCTGCTTACAGTGGAAGAACATGTGCTTTCAGTACTGTTCAGTGATGAATAGAAGGAATTGCATTTGCAAATGATACCAAAGCCTGCTGCCCCCAAGCACTTTGGAAGACAGGACAAGAATTTAAAATTACTTTAACAAATAGCACAGACTATGCAGAAAAATAAGGTGCAATTCAACAAATGCTGTCTTCCGTGCTTAAGAATAATCAGCTGCACAAATCCAAGTTAGGAAGCAGTTTGCCAGGCAGGAAACACTACAGGAGATGCTGAATTTGACATGAGCAAACCCTTCTGAAGACAGGGTACAAGAGTAGCTTTAAAATTTTGTGAATTCTGGACTTCTGTGAGGTTTTTTTGGTAGAGGCATGGAGCTCCTCCAAATTTGCATATGGATGCATGCTTTTTTTAGTCATTTTTTGGGAGGGAAACAGTCACCTAAAGGAATCAGTGTGCTATTCCCTAGGTCTGCTGTGGGAAGGATAAGATATGCTAGATTTAAATATTACAAGGGTTATTTATGGTTTTATGTTCAAAAGGTGGTTTAAATGTCAAAATAAACTGTAGCTGGGTGTAAATGAGAGGAAATAAGGGTGATCTGGTAGCCATGTCAGGAGGATTAGGCCACCATGAACTGAGTCTTGAGTAGATTAGAGAAGTCAGATCAGAGCTGTCAGCTCTGGGTTTTGTACTAGTTCCCCCAAAACAAGCACCAAAACTTGTTTACAAATTGTATTCTCCCTAAAGATTGCAGTAAGTTTTCTCTTCCACTGGCAAGTGCCTGTAAAACCACTGATAAAGTGTGTGTTTCATCCCCTGCTACTGCTTGGCTGCACAGGGAGTAAAAAGTAATGTTCAAAAGAAGAGACTGGTGCACAGGATGAACTGGTTAAGGATGATTTTGAAGATCTGGATTCCACCCTTGATTCTAACATGTATTTTCTGTTAGTTGCTCACAAATAGAGACTTTAAAAAAGTGCTGTCTTGCTGTTCTTCACTTTCTGAGAGCAAGATTTGCACATGTATGAATTGCTTAAAATGCTGGTTTGTGTATGAAATGCTATATAATTCTAAGTATTCCAGAGAATCACATCATAGGTGCTTATAGCCAAGTGAATGGAGATTTCTCACTCTGATGTTTTTATGCTTTAGTTACTGGTAAAATGAGGTAAGAATGTATTCTCTTCATCCTAGTAGTATGAAGATAGTGTGCTAAATAATTGTGACTTACGGAGGAAGGTGAAAGTCTGAAAGAGAACTGTTGCTTCTTTGTTTAGGTTAGCATAGTGTGCCTGCTACTAGGGCATCAGCTGCTTGTTGTTTGTGAGAGAATGAGTGCTGAATGAGGACTGTGAGCTCTGCACATTCACAAGGGAAGAAGTGTATAAAACTTGCACAGGTAGCCATAAACCCATCATTGCCTAAATTTTGGATGCTTGACATGGCCACTGTCATGGTATTCTTCTAATGTGTTCAGGTGTTTTTGGCATATGGGTTGTAAACAAACTTTTATACAAATACTAAAAATTAATGAAAAGAAGTGATGATATTAAAACTTTCTATCACTAAACAAGCAGATAAATATGTGGAAAGCTTAAGGGAAACAATATGGTAACAACATAGCATAGTTTACTTACGGTCAGTTTTTATTCCAAGAAAAACCTGCTGGCTCCCTGTATGATACCTGGTGCAAGCTTATGTAGAGTGTAAACGTGACTGATGCAAGGTATCTGGTTCACATGTTCCTGTAGAGGATTTGTATCTGAGAGCATGAAGTTTGTGAGAGCAGCAGAGATACTTAGGCAGTCGTTCACCAGGGAATGGGAACTGCAATAAGGAGCTGTGGGAGATGAGGAGAGGAAGCAAAGCAGAGCTTGTTCCGAGAGGAGCAAACAGCATTCTTCATTGTTGCCAATACTAAAGTTAATTTCTTCATCATCTCTCCTTTCTTTTCTTCCCCACTTTGGTTCTCTTTTCTCTTTTTATTTTCTCCTTCTGTTTTCTTTTAGAGGAAGAGGCTGTAATGCAGTAAGGAAGGGAGAAAGCTGATTGTATTAGTGGAGAGGAGGCAAGGGTTTGACTCATACTTTCAAGGTGTCAAAAGTAAAACCAAAAAAACTTTAAGCAAAAAACAAGTATTTTTATTTAGGCTGACCTAGTCAGTATGGCTTTTGTCATGTTAATTTGTGGTTTTGCTTCATGTCTGGTGGTGCTGTGAGGTTAAATCTGCTCTTACGCCAAAGTAATTCATGACTCTTGAGCTATTGAGTTGATACTGTAACAGGCCTACATATACATTACAAAAACATGGGGCATGTTACAGTCTAGTGTACAGATTACAAAGATTATGATGGGCAAAGATGTCTGATGGAAGATAATGATTTAAACTAATAGAGATATAAATTTGCTATACAGCATTTAGAACCATGTCACCATTGTAATCCCACATGACAGAATAATCAGAATAAAGCGCTGTTATAAGTACCAATTAAGGAACATCAAATCAATGGGTATATGACTCATGCTGATTTAAACAGGAGCTGATTGGAATAAATGGATTTAATATGTACTTTTATTCTTAGGCTATTCTGTCATACCTGGAGGAAGTAGTATATGAATAAGGAAGATACTGACTTATATCTCTCTGATAGGAAATTAATGGGAGGCATTAAATACATTTTCATAAAAAGTCAGGGTTCTAACTAGTGAAGAAATATGCTTTGTTAAATGTGAATTTGCCTGACTGTTACCATTTCTTTGTAAAATCATTTATCTGTCACATATTTATATGAATACCCACACACGATGGCATGATGGCATAATTTCTATTCTGTTTTGTATGAATTTTGAATGCAACTTGGATCTTCTTGGGCTTTGAGTAGCCTAGAAAATGTGCAAAGCTTATACCTTCATTTTTGTTTTTCTTTTTTCCACTTGGAGTTGTATGAAGTCCTTCGGCTTCTGGAGATAATAGCAAGATTTTAAATGGCACAGTCTTAAACTCTGCAAGAAAACTCTTGTAGGTATATTGTCTGGTCTGTAATTAGACTTTTTAAGGACATAAGATAACCTTTATGTGCCAGATCTGTAAATATCTTGCCAAGGAGCAGCTGCTGAGATGCTCCATCCTACTGAAGTGCTCCAAATCACACCTGGAATTCTATATACAGAGGTGGGGAAGGGCTTGTATTTTGTATTTCCACACAGGTTCATTCCTCTTTCAGTTGCGGTGCCAGGAAGATAAGGAAGACAGCATGGCTAGTTGAACTTCACTGCAAAGTTATACAATTTTTTGTCTTTAATTTTCTGCTTTATGGTTTTTCTACAATGCTGCATATTAACCAAAAGAGTTTCTAACATTGTCCTTAACGTCAACTGACCGTGAGTAAAAGGATGCTGGAAGGTAGAACTTGTTTTCTGAGCAGTACAGTTCTGTGGTTTGGAGCTGACTTCTTATAAGACTGCTGGATAAAAAAAAATCTTAAAACAGCATTTTCTTAATCTCTCTTGTGTTTAGGAGGTTTTTGTTGTTGTTGTTTGTTTGTTTGCATTTTTTAAATGAGGATTGGATTCTGAAGATAAATAGTAGGGGGGGCTTGGGATAGCAGAGACTGTTTTCACTTGCCTAGGAGGTTGTTTTAATGTTCTGTTACCTATCCATACACTTGTAGAGGATAGAGCATTTAATGTTTTACTGGTGGACAGATGAGTTCCCCAGACAGACCTGATTACTTTCATTTTATGAAATAAAGCCTGATTTTTACTCTGCACATACTACACTGTGTTTAAAGCTGTATAGGAGCAAGGGGAACGATACTGGATGAGTAAGAGAAGAATTTGATCCACCCTGAAATGTAGCTGTATCATTTTTCTTTTTGTTTGTGCTTAATGTGAAGAGCTACCTAGTTTGTTGCTGCTGTGCTAAATGTTCTGTAATTGATGTTTTCATCTTACTTTGTCTTGCATTAACCATACCATTATAAGGGAAAAAGAAAAAAGAGCTGTGTAGTGGACACCTGACACTTTCTTCAAGAAAAAGGAACTAGAAAATTTCCTCCTCTTAGTTCTAGCAGTGACTGTGCCTCCTGATATATATCACATCCCTCCTTGGAATCCAGAGTAGCTTTTTTCTGTTCATCCAAACTGGAGGAAAGGCTGTAGCTGGAAAGGCCTTTGTTGCCCATCCAAAGGGATCCTAGCAATGGCAGAGAACTTGCCAGACAGGGGCTGTCATCCATCAGAGATTTAGGAAAGTCAGATTTTAAAAGAAAGAGAGGCCATGAGGGCTGAGTTGAGAGACATTGTCCCCAGCAAAACCAGGGGATTGAATCCAGTATTTCTGGCTCTGCTAGGTGTGTCCCCGCTGCAGTGGTCCGTAGCCTTCCATCTTCTTGGGCGTAGGTGGCTGGCCTTGGTAACCTACAATGGACCTGGTGGCTTTGCTACATGACATTAACCCCTTTCACACAACTGCAGTTGCTGTTTCCTGGAAGGAAGGAGGGAATATGTTGCCCATCTGTGCTGTGTCTCATGTATTAAAAGTAGGCCCTGCTGCTTGAAATCCATCTTATGCTCTGTATGTCGTTCATCCATCTGCCTCCTCAAGTCTTTTGTGAAATCTTAAGTGTCATAACTTACAAAAGAAGTTTTCCTATTCTTGTATATACCATGCTATTTATTTTTATGCATCTAAAGCCTAAGTTTAATTTTCACCTGCTTTTCAAAACGAAATGGATCATCATGCTACTAACCCCACTATGCCCTCTTCCACCCTATATTTACAATACAGCTTATTTTACATACTTTGTTTGTGTGCTCAGAAAAGTAAATGTGACTGAATTGAAGCAGGAAAAAAAATCCTGTTAATCCGTTGAGAATTAAGATAGTGTGCTGGTTATGCTGTCAGTCATGAGTGACCTGCAAATCAAAAATCTTCCCACATGGTTAGTGTTTTGAAGCTCATAAGCTAAGGAATTGCTCTTACATTGTGCTGAAAATTGAATTTTTTAACTAGCTTTGATTGTATTTTTGTTATATAAAAAATCAAAGCATGTGAAGAGAAGTCAGAAGAAAATGTAGTCTCAGAAATGTAGCTTCCCTTTTGCTTTTGGAGGCCTACTTTCTAAAACAGTTTCATTGATTCATGACGATGTTTGCTGAAAAGAGAATTTCTTGCATTTTTAAAAGCCTTGAAATACATTTTCATTTTGTAATGTAAGACCTCTCATGTTAGGTGCACCTGCTTGATTTGCATGTGAATTCTGAACAATTCTTGTTTCATGTGACACTTCTGAAATGTCTGTCTGTTTTTTTTTTCTTTTTAATTCTCAAGCTCACTATTTGGATAAGATAGTGAAAGGTACTGTATATTTGCTCTTTGACATGCCTTTATCTACATGGTTTGGTTTTTTTTATATTAATATATAGTTAAAAACATACTAGTCTGGGCAGAAGAATCTTCTCTTACATGCATTCCATGGTTTATATATAACTCATATGGCTTTCAACTCATCTCAAAATTTTGCTTCTGTTATATGGTAACACTTTATCAGTAATTATACATTTATGTACAAACTGTATACATGTATTAGATTTAATCTTAACCAATAACTGAAGATAATATTCATTTGCTGTTTGGAACTTTTTTTTGTTAGTTTTGTCATTGGACCTCTACCTACAAAACCCTCAATATTAAGGAAGCAAAGCAAAGTGATCATCTTGAGTGTGTTTATATTCTGACACATCAATAGAATTCCCAAGACTTTTAAGCTTTTGATTATCTGAATGTAGAAAATCTGTAGGAAATTATGACTTGTATCTTGTATGAGTCTAGAAAAATCTTTTATAGTCTATGCAACATTCTGAATTATGAGGTTCAAGGATGCAAAAGCCTAACATGAAACAGCAAAGATTCTTGTATCTTCAGTTATGGTGAAAAATTGATTTAGAAAAATGTTTAAAATATTCCTACCCCTCTTTCCCTGAGTATCTTCCTCTATTCCTTGTGTTTTTTCATTAGAATATGGCAATATTGATGGCAATATCCAGGCTTTCACACAATAAGTCTTGAGTGTACCCAGTTGACTCCTAAATTGCTATGTCAGTATTGCGATTATATATGTAAGTCTTCCATAAGTTGAATAGAAAAATATTAAGAAAATAATAGATCTCAGTACATTAACAGATATTACTAGCAGCTGCAGTCTGAAAGAATAAAAGTAGGAAGACTAATTTTTTTTTCAGCCTGGCATGATGGCACAGCATCCGTAACTGTAGCATTCCCATCCTTCCTCACAAGATGTTTTCCTGATTCTCTGCCTTCTAAAAGTGATTTGACAAGAGTTAAGCACCCTTTATAGCTCCTTTCTCAATGTTTGTAATTTGGAGCTACAAGCATGAAAACAGTCAGTACATTCAAAATTCTTTAGAAGAAAAAAGCAACTTACTTCTGAAAAACCACTCTAAGCTTAACCAAAATGGATCAGTAGGTTAGTTGACAAAGACAGGTGTCCTAAAAAGTAATGGTTTACCCTGTTACTTAGGGGTTTTGGATGAAAGTTTACAGAAAATTGTTGTGTCCAGAAATATCTGATTTGTAGCCACCTTCTCATAAGATAGTTAGTGCCATATCTGTACTTGCTTCTGTCAGTGTCTTATCATAGTCATAGATAAGGAGCACTGAAATCTACATATTTATAGCGTTGTCATCCTCATACAGATCATGTTGGCTGCATGCCAGATTTCATCACTAGGAAGTGACAGAAACTGTGTTTTTTAATGCAATGTTAGACTGAAAACAATTATCGATTTTGGATATATTAAATTATGTTAATTGTTTCCCAAATTTTCCCTCCTTGGCCATAAAAGCAGACAAGATAGGATATAAAGGTAACAGCACAAAAGCCTTAGGGAGATTGTCACAAAAAATCACTTTCTGCTATCTGTCTTGAAGCACGTCACTACCGTGTTTTTGTTCAGTCTATCAATGTTTATTGTGGTCCTTATGGTATTTCATTTCGTCCGTCCTAAGTAATCAAATACGCACAGCTATTACATTAAGTTGGAAATCCTGTTGGTCCTGTCCCATCCGTATGCAGCCTGAATCCTAATGTTTGTTAGAATAGATGCTAAGCTGCTTCACTATTCCTGGGCTTTGCTTATTCTGTGAAAAGGAATGTATTTTTGGCATAAAGTATAGTCATTAAAACTGGCCTATACTTTGTGCAATTATTTAACGCACTGTAATTTCACATGAATACACGGCAACTCTGAGACCAGATAAAGTTAACCTTCTCTTTTATTACTTTCCTAAAATCATACCCATTTTCCTGCCTAAGAATTTGGAGGGATTTGTTCGTAGTAACAGGGAGTTTAATCATTTGTGCCAGTAATTAATCAATACTGCATAGAGCAAATAATGAGCACAGAAAAATGTATCATTTTACACAGCTGTGTTTGCACTATGCACTCATCTCTTGTTACTTTGAAAAAAAAATTAAAAAACCAAACTTAATTTTGTCTGGCCTGCAGGTATTTAGAGGATTGGTGCATTTATTTCCTGCCTGTACAGGTAAGTGGTGTCTCAAGTGTCAGGCCAATCAAAGATGCCACTTTGTTAAGAATTACGTTCCCCAGGTAATGTTGCTGTTCCACTCCATGTGCAATTACAGTATTTGTGCTGTTCTTAAGGCCTGTTCCCAGTAAGTGTCCCTTGTTTGTATTTTCTTTTCTTTTTATATTATTACAATATTTAAATCACTTGTGCTTTTTCTTTGTCTGTTTCGACAGAGGGCTGCCCTGGTTTGTGCAACAGCAATGGGAGATGCACACTGGACCAAAATGGCTGGCACTGTGTCTGCCAGCCAGGATGGAGGGGAGCAGGTTGTGACGTAGCCATGGAAACTCTCTGCACTGACAGTAAGGACAATGAAGGAGGTAAGAGACACCAACTGGATCTTTAACTCTGGGGAGAACATGCTGAGGAATGGAGATTTTTCCATCAGGTGATTAAATACTGCCCATGAGAACCATACACACATTTGACTCGTGCTTATGTCTGTAAGAATATGCCATGGTCTTTGGTGCTTCTTTACAGCATATCAGCAAAGCCTTACAAGCTGCGTGTGACAGGTGAGATGTGTACTTAGAAAAAGATAAGAAAACCTTAGTTTTCTTGCAGTGTTCTTTTATACTGGAATAAAATGTAGTTTCAACTCAGTGAACAGTTGTAGAGGGGAAAAAAAGAAGGAGTTCAAAATTTTGGTGACCTCACAAGGAAATTGTCCCAAGGCTGAACTGGGAGTTCACGTTTTGTACTATGATGCAATTGCTGGAAACAATTGGTTACCCAGCCTGCAGAGATCTTATGTCTCTATAGCCTGTGAATGCTCACATAACTGACAGGATGCTTTTTTTTTTGTTACTTTTCCACAGTCTGTCATTCAGGTGACAGGTAATCTGCAGCGAGATGCAGGCAAGACTGCTAACCTAAGGAATCAATCTGTGATTATTGTTGTAGTCTAGGGAAGCTAGAGGGACTGTAACTTAGCCTGATTCCAGAGTCATATTAAAAAAAAACCACAAAGACAAGAGTAAATGTGAATGCAGTCCAATATTAGATCAGCATAATGCTTTTATTGTCTGTCTTTCTTCCCCTTCTCTCATCAATTCTTTTTGTTTAACACCTTCAGATTCAGAGAAAAGATAAAAAACTTCATTAGGGCCTCTGGATGATGATAAAGCCATCTGGGACTTTGTCTTTCTGTTTTAGAATGTGTATGCCTCTGCAATTGCTGGTTGACTCTTTGCTGTCATATCCCTACTGCAGCTGGGATCTTAGGCATCACAAACCATAAATAACAGCAGCGTTTATTTCCTGAGAAAAAAAATAACACCATTAAAACTGTGATCCAATGATGTATGCATCATTTGGCTTGTCATCCTTCTCCATTACATATTATATATTTTGAGGCAGTTTTCCATACTTAGGGGCCTAAACAGTCTAACCCAGGTTCCAGCAGAGATGTGCTTGTTTGGGGAATTAAGTTCAGGTGGGCCAAGGAATTACAAGACAAGGGAAAAAGAGAAACCTGCAAACATGAAGAGAGACAAAGAGTGGAGGAGGAGAAACTAGGTGGAAGGATGAACAACTTGAAGAAAAAAAAATAGATTATGCAGGGGGAAAATATACATTACAAGCCCAGTAGTAGACTAAACAGATTAAATAAATGTTAAAGATCATATAAGATGTGACATATGACAGCAACAGTCAGGACCAGGTAATGGAGTGGTAGGAGGAAGAAGAAGAAGGTGAACGGGAGTGCATGTAAATGGAACAAGATAAAAGAAGTTTCTCCTTCAGACTGAAAACAATAATAGCTTCTTGTGGAGAAAAGGAACAAGGAATTGGAGCAGAACAATCTAACAGGGTGACTTTAAGAAGAAAGAATGATTTTGGGGAAAAATAGACAATGCTGATATTTTGTTGATTTTTTTCTCTCATTTCCTTTTTTCATATTGCCTTTATGGACATCATTGTAGAACTATGCATGAGGAAGGGGTTGGCCAAGCACTTGTTTTGCTGTGATTGTTCTGTATAATGCTGTTTGTCAATGGCATTTCTCTTATTTTAATTTATATGCTTCAGTACAGTGCATATTCACTTCAGTCATTGTGGCTGAGGAGAAGGGTTAAAATTTAACAAATTTTAACAAATAAATTAAAAATTGAATTATACCTAACAAAACTAGTGAAAGAAAGTCTCCTTTTTAAGCTACCAGAAAAGAGAAGAAGTATTACTTTCCTTTCCTTCTATCAACGCAGTAATCTCCACACAAGCCATTAAAATTTCAGACAGCTACAGGGTGTACAAGCATTCTTCTGGCGCAAGTACTCTTCTGCTGTATTTGTTTGTCGTGGGAGATTAGGTTATCTGAGCACTTGTGATGAATTTATAGTATGACTGTGGGTAGTGTGATCTACATCTCACTAGTCTCAGTGGTTATATAATTAAAGTTATCTTAGTTGTTGCCTGTTTGATAGGCTGTGGTTACACTGGGTAGAATATATTTTATATATTAGTATGAGCACAGTTTGTTAAAAAAGTGTCAGCTGTTCCTTTGATTCTTAGCTCTTTCTGGGACTGATTATTCAAATTCTGTGAACATGAGCATCCTAAGGATCCCAATGGCAATAATTCTCCATAGGAAATCATAATGGCATCAAAGCATACCTTAGTATTTTCTCTTCTAGGTATTATTGACATATGATGTGTAATACTTACCTTCCTTTTAATACAGATTTTTCAGAGTCTTGGAAATAATTTCCATTCTTGTTAAGACTGACTCTTTATTTTCCCCTGTGCTTGACTGGATTTTTCTTTACATTTTAGCAGCCCACAAGGAAAGTGTGTGCATCAAGCAAATCTTAGACTGAATTAAACTCCTAATGAAATTGTGAGGAGAGGGAAGTCAGAGCTGTCTGTGGGTGGAATAAGCCTAACTTCTTGGGGAAAAGAGGTGCCACTATTAGACTTGAACAAAGTGGGCCATGCTTTGTTATCACTGTAGGAAGAATAAGAAACAGGCGGAGTTGCTGTTTACTCTTAGTTTAGATGGGTCTTAGGTCCTATCCAATTATTTAGCATAGTTACAGGTTTCCACAAGTAAAATTTAAGGGATCATTAATATTCTTTCTTTGCTGAAATGAAAACAAATACTGTAATAAAGCAAAATATACATAGTCTTACTGTATTTTTTTAATTACTTACGTAGTCTAGGACAGCCTGTTCCTGGCAAACCTCACAGGATAGTACAAATTCAGCCTGAAGATTGCTTAAACCTCTTCTATTATAGTGGCTAATAGCAGTTGCTTAGCAAAACATTATAATAGGGTAGATGTGAACTTGCATTTTCTTTCATATGCTAACAGGCTGCTAATTAAAATGAGGAATTATTGCCACAGAATGTTTTGAATATCAGAAGAGTTGCTAAGTGCAGAGATAATCCAAGCTAAGGAAATCTCGGGGATATCTACTTGAACTAGGAGTGATACAGTGGCATGCTTATGTTCTCTGGCTTGTGTTCTGACACTTCCCATTATTCTTCAGCTTTTTGATTGCATCTATGGTAGCTGGTGAATGCTGAGTTCATATATCATGGGACTTATCCACAGTGGCTCCAATATTTCTTTCTAGAGTGAGAACTCATTTGGAGCCCCACATTTTCATATTTTAGGCTTCTTCACTCAACAGTAAAGCTGAATTTCAGTATACTACAGGTATGCTTGTAGAGTTACTGTAATAGTAACATTGAGCAAGGCCCTTGCACACTGTTTAGGAATAAATCAAGGGCTGTTTGTGGTTTTCTGGCTTTTCTGACCAGCTGTTCCCACAAGCAGTCATTTTGATGAATGAAGCATTCATTATAACCTTTTATAAAATTGAGGTATGTAAGGATAACTGAGATTTGTTTATACAGTTTGCTTTCCTTTCCTGTCTCTGGCCTTAGTTTGCCAGTCACCAAAATTGCCCTGGTGGAATGGCGAGCATCATAGTTCCAAAACTATATTCTTCCTGTGTAGGCACTGAATTTCACTTTATGGAGGTTTTTGTTTCCTAAATATATAATCAACTTATTTACCAAGGATGGAATTTATGTAGGTCCTTGGGTACCATCTCCCCTTGACACTGGCAGATCTTTTGCCCAGGACTTACTTTGTCCCTTCATTTTTCTTCCTTCCAGTAGTTTTTTTTTCATTCAAAAGCAAACAGTCCTACTGATACATCTTATTTTTAAGACATGCATTGCAAGGATCCTCTGTCTTGGCTCCTCTTATTTAATCACATAAAGAGAGACTGGAGAGGAGAAAGCTTGTGTTGGGTTGAAAGTGACCTTAAAGATCATCTAGTTCCAATTCCCCTACCATGAACAGGGACGCTTTCCACTACACCAGTTTGCTCAAGACACCATCCAACCTGGTGTTAAATATTCCCAAGGATGGCGAATTCACAGCTTGTCTGGGCAACCTGTTCCAGTGCCTCACCTCCCTCACAGTAAATAATTTCTTCCTTATATCTAATTTAAACCTGCCCTCTTTCAGTGTAAAGCCATTCATCCTTGTCCCATCACCATCTGCCCTTGTCCAAAATCCCTCTCCAGGTCTTGCAGGCCCTCTTCTGGTACTTGGAGTATGTACAAGGTGTCCTTGGATCTTTCTGTTCTTCAGGCTGAACAACCCCAAGTTGCTCAGCCTATCATCATAGAAAGGTGCTCCAGCCCCCAGTCATCTTCCTGGCCTCCTCTGCACTCACCTTAACAGGTCTGTGTCCTTCTTGCACTGGGGGCCCCAGAGCGGGACACAGAACTGCAGATGGGGTCTCACAAGAGCAGAGTTTTGATGGTTTTATGAATCTCTCCAAATAAGCAATTTCATCTACAGTCCATGCTCCAATGTAATTCATTACATTTTGCAACAAAGGGAAAAGTAACATTAGTCAAGATTTTTACAGCTAGGCTTTAGCTTTTGAGGAAGAAAACAATAAAGTGGTTATAACATCTTTTGTATATAGAACCACTTACATCTAGAACAGGAAAATATAAATAGCCTTCTGAGACTGATAATGGCTGCCCAGCTGCCTGTAGGAGTTTCTATTTTCTTTATAATTTCACTGTCACATTTGAGTGATATAACTGACAAGGCACTGTTGAACCTAAGTCTCATATTTTTCAGGCTAAACAAAATTCACCAATAATTTTACAGAGCCATTTCTGAAGGAAAATTTTACTCTGCTTCACACAGTGCAATAGAGTACTTGACTTAGTGGTACTAGATAGGTCTAGCCACATAAGTACAGAGGGAGAATGAAAAATGTTTTCTCAAGTTATAAGGAGCCAGATTCATAACCATCCGTCACTCGCCTGGGCAAGTTGCTGATAAACTCCACAGGAAAATAACAAACAGCATATCCCTGTATCTTGGCTGGTGAAAATGAGATTCTTTCTCTGATTGATGTTAGTGGAGAGGCTTGTAAAAATGCATTTCCAGCTGATTAGTTCAGAAGGTGTCAATTTCATGCAGTTTTATGACCTGCAGACTATACTCCAGATGTACATTTGCTTTTTATAAACTAACAAAGATGAATGGAGAAATTTGAGCATTTCTTTGGCAACTGCACCAGATATTGCATGGGGGACCATTCAAGTAAATAATACCCAAAAAATACTCTCTTAACCATCAGTACCCCCAGCTTTGACACTAATCCAGACTTCTGGAGTAAAAATCAACAAGTACTTCAGCTAGGAAAGGGTTTCATATTTTACAAGAATGAGACTAGAAAATCTAGTCAGAGACTAGAAAGGCTTCTGGAAACCATCCAGTCCCACCCCTTCTCAAAGCCAGATTAACTAGAACAGGTTGCTCAGGTATGTACCCAGTTGGGTTTTGAATCCAAGGATGAAGACTTCACAACTTCCCTGAGCAACTTGTTGCAGCATCCAGCTACTTTCACAGTAGAAAAAAAAAAAAGTTTTTCTGCTGTTTAGACCAAATTTCCTGTGTTTCAGTCTGTGGTCATTTCCTCGTTCCTCTTGCTGGGCACCACTGGAAGGTGACTTTTTTACACCCTCCCATCAGGTATCTGTACATAATTATGAGATCCCCCCTGAGCTTTCTCTTCTCCAGGCTCAACTCTCTCAAGCCTTTCCATGTAGGAGAGATGCGTCAAGCCCTTAACAGTCTTCACTGACCTTCCTCTAGGATGTCCATGCCTCTTCTACCAGAAAGCCCAGCCTGCACACAGAGCTGTACACTCCTAGTGCATCTCAGAAAGGTGTTGGCACCTTCTTTGCTGCAAGGGCGTGTTGCTGGCTTATGTTAATTTTGTGTCCATCAGGACTCCCAAGGTCTTCTCCACAAAGCTATGTTACTGTGCAGGAGGTTGTTCCTCCCCAGGTTTTTGCACTTTTGCACTTCCTATTGTAGAAACTTCACATGGTTCCTGTCAGCCCATTTTTCCAGCCTGTCAGTATCTATCTGAATGGCAATGTGACCCTCTGGCATATCCTCATCCCAGGAAAAATCAATGGGTTCTTTTGTCTCTTAAAAAAGTTTAAACTCTAATATACTTAATGATGCTTTTTTCAGCCCTTTCATTTTCCCTGAACTGATTTCAAAGTCAGACAAGTAAAATAAGAATTTTAGATGTGAGAAAGAACAGAAATCCCACTCCTTTACTATTTTGCCAGTCCTCTAACTGATCTATGTAGCTTAGCAATACTTAGAAGAATACCTTTAGAAGATCTCTGTTTACTTACATTCTTTTAACATATGATTGAACAAGAATGGATGATATTTTTCCCTTCAGAAAGAAGTTTTACTCTAAAGGCAGATTCTTTTGTGAGACAAGCAGTTATGGGTTTCCTCTGAATGCTGCATTGGTGTATTTTTCAGTTCAGTGCAGCAAGCTCCCTCTCTAATCTAAATGGAATAATAAAATGTTTGAGCTATTTCAGTCTTGCTGTTCTTTTGGGGAAACAATTATCAGCTCTGTGATACCAGATCACATTAATCTAGAAATTTTCTGTAGCTGACATTTCCAGGCTCATTTTCCTTATGACTTTACTTACAGCAAATTAGTAGTTATCAACTTGATCTTGATTTTAATCTTTCATCAAATTAGATTTCCAGTGATGTGGCAGATCTAATGTTCCACATATGGGAATATTTCAGCACATAAGCATGAAAGTACCCATGTGCTTAAATCTTGTTTATACTGGCCAGCATTTCCCATCAGTTTATTCAGAATAAAATCTAAATGTTAAATACAAATTTTGTTCTCTCATACATTTTCATGTAAAAAACTTGTGGAAATTGCCTTGCCTTTAGCAACAAAATCTTTCTGCTAAGGTATAAAGCAATCCACCTTGATACATGTTGTCAAATATTTAAAGGTACTTACAGTATAGATATTGCTAAAAAAACTTGAGGAAAACAGCAGAATGGGAGTTACTTGTTTCTTTTCTCTAGCAAGTCAAATAACCTCACATAAAAACTAATTAGGCTTGCCTAAAATGTTTAATATTTGTAACTTAACAGTGTATGTAGAGCCTCAGTGCCTTCATTTTCTGGTTTGTTCAACATGTTTTTAGGAAAGTATTGAATAAATAGGTTCATTTTTACATGATACTGAGTATATTCAGCTTGCATGGATTTCCATGGGAGTTTAAGAACTCAGAGGAAACAAACTCTCTTTCTTTAATTGAAAATGAATTCATTAAAATCTTAATTATGAGTGTTCTTTCATACTACATAACTTTTTCATCTCCTTGCTGGCTGGCTCATTCCAGTGCACAGGGGCAGGAGGAAGAGTTTGTTCATTTGTGTGACTTTCTGCCAACAGATGGGCTAGTTGACTGTATGGATCCTGACTGCTGTTTGCAGAGTTCTTGCCAAAACCAGCCTTACTGTCGTGGACTGCCTGATCCCCAAGATATCATCAGCCAAAGCCAGCAGTCGCCATCTCAGCAAGCTGCCAAAGCATTTTATGACCGAATCAGTTTCCTCATCGGAACAGAAAGCACCCATGTCATACCTGGGGAAAGCCCTTTTAATAAGAGGTGAGCATGACTTATCTTGTACTCATGAACACAAAAGAAACTGGAGAGTGTGAGGTTCGTGTGAGGAGAAGATCTGCTATGACCATGAATTTCTGGTGTGGATTTTGAGCAAAGACCTTTTCTCTTAATATATTGAATTGCTTGTTTTGTCTCATTTCCTGCAAAATTCAATTTACCAGTGCCACTAGGTTCCAGAAGGTACTTGCCATGTTTAGTATCTGTATTCTAACAGGGCACTTCATTAATGATTAAATAAATCTTTATTTAACCAGTTGATTTGGGCTAGCACAGTTGGAAATATATCAAAGCAATGAAAACACTTCAGAAGGAAAAGCAAAGCTGCACTTTTTAAACTGAGCTCACTAAATAATATAAATTATGAATTAATGTAATAGAACTGTTAAGTGCACGACAGTATAATTGCATAAACTATTTGACTGGTGCTCTATGAAGCAGTAATGACCTGAAAATAAGCCAGTAACAGGAAGCAGGTGTCTGGGATCTCACTGAGTGAAAGAAGATGATTTACACTAGAACTACTGCGTTTGCAGTAATTTAACAGCATTAATGTGTTTGGGCACAGCAGTTGATTAAAAGTTGTTGCACCAATGTTCCTTATTGCTCTTTTAAATTTTGTACTTCATAGTCCCTGCAGCTTTACAGATTGCTTTGATACTAATTGAAAAGTACATTTTTCTTTAAGAGTCTGCCAGAAATATGACTTAGAGTGAGAACCTATAGAGTTTATAAGTTCTTAAAATTCTTCAGTTAATTTCTGATCTCAGTAACTCAGTACAGACAAAATAAACCCAAGTAAAATCAACATACTGAAACAAAATTATTATCTGTGGATTCTAAGACATTTGTTTATACAGTGTAAATTATGTGATCTTGTAAAAGGGTTAGAGTCTGAGGAATGTTTTTTAAATGATAGTTGATATCATGTGGAGAAGGGTGGGTAGCTGGGTAAGGGTGGATGTGTGTGTGTTCACTCACTAGCTTTTATTCATGCAACAAGAACAAAAACCCCCTAACTGGTAATTTAATCCTGCATCTTTTTCACAGTCTTGCATCTGTCATAAGAGGCCAAGTATTAACTGCTGATGGAACACCACTCATTGGAGTCAATGTTTCCTTCCTACACTATCCAGACTATGGATATACAATCACTCGCCAGGATGGAATGTAAGTTCCTTTTGAAGTGCTTATAAGTCATAAAGACAGCAAAGATGTTACTGAAGAGCTGCTTGTAAAACTGAGATAATAAAATAGCAGGAAAAAAAGACATTAGCAGACTGATTGACTAAAGTTGTACTTTGTACATTCTTAAAATGTAAAACATACTGATTATTATATACTTTAGAAGTAGAAGGACTTGCTTAATTTAAACGCAGCATCCCAAATTCTCTGCTCTCTCTGTGCAGTATAATGTAATTTAATTGATTTCTCCATTGTTCCCAATAGAGCTATTCTGCATTCAGAGCAGTACAATGGAATGAAGAATCAATCAGTAAAATAGAGGCTGTGGGTGGCTTTGGGAATTTGCTGACTAGCTAGCCCTCTTGGGGTTTTTTCCTAGGTTTGACTTGGTAGCAAATGGCGGTGCCTCTCTGACACTGGTGTTTGAGCGATCACCGTTCCTGACACAGTATCACACAGTATGGATTCCCTGGAATGTCTTTTATGTCATGGATACCCTTGTCATGAAGAAGGAAGAGAATGACATTCCCAGTTGTGATCTAAGCGGATTTGTAAGGCCAAACCCTGTTATAGTGTCATCGCCTTTATCCACTTTCTTTAGAATTTCTCCTGAAGATAGTCCTATCATCCCAGAGACACAGGTAAGGTGTATTTCAAATAAACACAAATTTTATCTCAGGCTAGTGGTCAGCAACCAAAAGGAAAACAGTGCACTGCTGTTCAAAAATGTCATTCTGAGTAAGTGCCAGGAATTTGCAACATGTGATTATTTTCAGACCAATTTATTTATTCTGTGAGATGATTTTTAAAATTTCATCTGAAGAAGAAAAGCAAGAAATCTGTGTTTGCATCGCTTAATTTACAGAATGTGTTTAGTGTTCAAGCACTGGCCCACAAACAGGACATACTCTAGTACACTGGCCTTTTAGGATTACCCTCTTGTTAGAAGTCACCTCAGAGACTGAAAAGAAAAGGTGTTTTTCCACCTAAAGAGACACACAATTTGAATTATCTGTTTAGTCCTAGTAAATAGCATTACACACAGATTTTTATAAATAAAAGAACTCTCTGCAACACTGAGGACAAGCCAGTGAGCTTGTGGTCTAATCAACTTTTTCCGAACTTGTAATACTGAAAGTAAGACTTAACATCCAAACCTTGATTTAAGTGGGAAAAACTACAGATGAAATGTTTTTTTTAATTAATTTTTCAAGATAGGTGTATTAAATTCCTCCATCTCAAATAATAATCATTAATACAATGAATAGGCTCTTGGTTCTTAAAGCATTTCAGTTGCATATTAAGAATAATACACGTCTCAGTGTTTTTCAAACTTTTCCTAGTGAATGAGTCCTCCTTCTGCCTCCCTCTTTCTCTCTCTTTTTCTTGCCCCTACTTCCACAATGTCATAATTACATAGAGCATTCTTTTTCACATTCATTAAGAAATGTCCTTGCCTCTTCAAGAGAAACACAGAAAATTTATTCAAATGTTTTCATGCAGAGCTCTTAAGAAAACAGCTAAATCATTAAGCAATTCATGGTAAGAGCAGGTTTAAAGGAAAGATGTCAGAAAATTACAACTAAACAGTCATACAAATCTAGACTGTGCTAGGAAATTGTTGCTTTTATCCTCACTATCATTTCTGTGCCTTTGATAGCTGCAAGTCAATTAAATGAAAGTATTTGCAAAACAGAGTCCACTGAAAAACATCTCTGATTTGCTTGTTTTGGCAACAGATGATAGATGCAGTTCCTGAAATTATGGAAAATGGGTTAGCTAGATATAAATCAAGAAAAAGTTATGATAGAAGATTGTCAAAAAACACAGATTTAAAAAAATAACACTTGTAGTGTCTAGGTAAACAAGTTACTTCATGAGCAGAGGGACTAATGAGGTCTGGATTCCTACTAATTCCCACCCACTGCCATAATTCCATCTGTCTGTCACATCCAGTCCTTCCCCACAGACTGCATTCAGCCTTTTCTTCTTTCTCACAGGAGTCTCAACTTGACTATTCCCTACCGGAACCCTTTTTTTTACGAACATAAAGGAACTGAATTATCTTTAGAGATTTCTACTGTTACTTAAAATGCGGTTGAAATTGTCTACCAGGTTCAAAATTTGTGAGGTGGGAGGTCTGATATGCAGGACTGTTGGGTCAAGTTGCCTCCCTAGGAAATCAGCTGGAAGGAAGAATATTCTCAGTGGATGCTAGGCAGTTGGTGCTGCTGGGTGGTTTATTACGAGGGAAAATGGTACTCTTGTTATGTATGCAAAAATCCAGTTCAGTGTAAAAAACATTAAGCCGTATTTTCTTCTATATTCTTTGCTTTTCCCACACATATATTTGCCACACATAATTTTCTGCTTCAGCAAGTGGGAACTGCACAGCTGTGACTGGCATGTACCCCTTTGGATCAGGTTCCCCTCAGAAATGCATAATACTCAACAATCTGCCACCCCCAAAAAATTAGCCCTCTCATAAAAGATGGGCAGAACCAGATTCTGTTCAAAACTGTATGTTCAGCTCCGGAGGAGCTGCTGCTGATCTTTTCATATAAAAAGAGGCAATGCCAGTTTAAAGTCTGTGAGACTGGAGGAAAGCAGAGAGAAATAAGTGTGCTCTTGCAGTATTAGCCACCCTGTTCGTGTGCTGTGACAGCACTCACTATCACGTACTGCAGGAGAAAAAGATGTGCTGCTGTAATCATCATCCCTTGAAGTGCTTCATCATCCTTTGGAGATAATGTTTCCAAGAGTGTACTTAGTGGCTTATGAATCCCAGATTGATCAGAGGGGGAATTAAAGTCTGTGCCAAAGGAGCGGCATGAAAGCAAACTTAAAAAAAAAAAAGGGCAAGCAAGGGGAAAGAACAAACACAGTGGGTAAAGAGGTGATCACAGACCCAACAGATCATTACTCAAGAGGGTTGATAATAGCATGTTAACTAAATTTGGACTGCTTAGGCATGATTTTATCTGCTATTAATTGCAAGTTACCATGCTTTGCCTAGACTTAAGTAGCTGAGATTAATCGGTGTGGAACGAGGCAATAAACTCCATGCAGATGAGGGAGTTCAGGTTAAGTTGGAGCTGCTTTTATGTGTTAGGTAATACTGTTACTCTCTTTTTCCTAATAATTTCCTAAGATATCTGTTTTCCATATATTGCCATGTGGTCTGGAAGAAACCCATGTGAGTCACAGTGAGCACTTCTGAAACTGAGTATTTGAGGGTTTCCCTCTCGTAAACTTCTGTTATCCACTCTTACATGTGCTTGCAAGATGCCTTCTGCAGGTCCGGATTTTCTTGATTCCATCACTTCAAATGCATGAGAGAATGAAAACTGGATGTTTCCTTCAAATGATGCATTCAAGGTTCTTCTCCTCAGATTCTCTCTCACTACAGGCAGTATACGGCAGAAGTTGGCAAAATTTATATACCCAGAGGAATTCAGGATAAAATATGAACTGCAATGACTTAAGAAAATAATTATTGGTAATTTCAGGATGGCTAGATTTTCAGCAAAGAAATTAACCTGCTTCAACATTTAAACTAACAATATAATAGGATATCCAAAAATCTTAGTATTCAATGGATGCTGCACCCTAACTTCACCTACCTAAAATCATCAAAATGTAAAGTTCATGCTGAGAAAAAAATGGAGAACTGAATTTGTGTATCTCCTTTCCCAGCACATTTTATGGTTTTCTTCTCTTTTTCTTTCTCTTTGAGACTTTATGTATACCATTTTCTGTATTCTGTTACAGACACATTTTTATATTTCTGCATGTATGTGGCTTTTTCCTACCCCTCTTCTCTGTGGTACCTAAACCATGTTTTAAGTCTAGAAAAAACAAGTATTTTTGCCCTTTATATTTCTCCTTGATTTAAATGCTAATTTAAGAGCCTCAATTGTAGGGGAAGGCTTGTTTTTTTAAGGAAAACATTTTTTCTGTCTTGAAATGAGCAGTTTCAGCTTCTACTTGAAGTATAATTTTGGTACTCCTTAATCTCAGCCTTTATGTAATAGCAGCAGTTGCCAGTATCTAAAAATGCCATCTTTACCCCCTCAAACCTAGATCATGTTACATTTTAATGCAGCAGCTCAGCTGTTACTTCTAGCAAACAACCTTTTTCTGACACTAGGACTAAAGTTTGCACTCATTTGTGAAATTTGTCCTCAAATCCTCTATTGAATTTGTTCAATTTGCCAAAAAAAAAAAAAGAAAATCACAGCAACACAGCAGGCATTTCTCCCCCTAACTGAATTACTTATTCAGTGTTTTGAATACCATCAGAGCATGTCAGTTGAGTCATATCATATTTTGGAGCAGGAAAGCATTCTAGAGCCTGGACAGCTTTAGTCCTGATGGCCATAAGAGACGAGGAGCCTTGCACAATTTATGTGACTCAGACACCAGCTCAAACTCTCAGGACAACAAACTCTGTGAAAATTGAGGTGACCCTTATCTCAGTCCCCCAAGTCAAATATTTCATAGCTGCCCTTAAGAGAAGCTTGATCATCCATAAGTAAAATGTCAGCCATTAGAACTTGGCGGTTGGGCAATAACTCAGTCCCCTTAGGGTATCAGCCTTTCTGAAGGTAGTTTGATACTTAGTCTGGAAAAGGTGAAGTACAGACAGCTTGGTTGTGTTGGTGATTCCTGATGTGACTTTTATTCCCGGTGACTTTCCCAATTGCTTTACAATTGATGTGTTGTCATGGCTCCCATAGGAGCCCTCTGCTGTGCTTGATGATTTACCTTTTTGGATGAACATTAAACTGTTTAATTCTCTTTGTAGTGCTTGATTGGGAGAGAGATTGAGTTGCGTAACCTTACCTATGCATTTCTAAAGTTCTCAAGAAAATAAGTTACTAGAGGGGATATTTTATGGAAAAAAGGAAGTTGTAAGTCAGATTTCCAGCAGGCATTTGAGGCTTCTGCAGAAACTAATAATAGGGGTTTGGGTTTTGTTTCAAACCTCGCTGAGAACCGCATGAGTGTCCTAGTTTCTAATTTGATAGTAATCCAAATACACAGTGGAATTTCTTGAAAATTGAAACTTCAAGGTGTCCTCTTTATTGCCTCTTATCTCAGCCAAGAGTACTGGAAGACCACCTATGTGTTTAACACTGCTCTTCCACAGTTGCAGTTGTAAAAGAAGCAATGGTCGTAACAGGAGACCACTGAAGTCCATTAAATTGTGTCCTATTACAAGCATATTATTTCTTTTTCTCTTCTTGCTTACAGAGACCTCCATCTGTTAGACTAGTTTTAATGTGCAGTATATGAGAGTCCTGCTGATGTCTTGAGGAGGAATTTGTCTTTTGCTCCTGGGTGGTTTGTGCTTTTTCCTTCAAAGTCTCAGAAAAGGAATGTGTTCACAATCACTTACCTCTCTAGGGAGAGGTGTTTTTGTTCATGTAGAAAAGATTTGCCTGTTCTCTGGATTAGACACTGTCTGTATATTGAGCTGAGGGAAAGCAGACTAGATTTACAAAGGAAAATGAGGCTGTGCTCACCTCCTTCAAGGTGACTACTTCTCACTTCTTTTCAGCAGGTTCTTAGTGGGGAACAAAGAAATATTCAAAGAATAAGAATTAAGAATTTAAAAATCATAATTTCATTTGTTTTATATTTTCCAATTCCTACATTATTTCCTACAGCTCTATTATAGTCTAAGTGGAGAACAACAGCTTTATGTCTGTCTACATGTATCAGATGTAAATCATTATGCCAGACAATGAGTCAAAATAGTATTTCTGAATTTTTGTGACTGTTATTGGGAAGGAAGTAGATATAATTAATACTGTATAAATCTTTCCCTAGATCCAACAAAAATGCTATTGTAGAGAATGGTGTAGCAAGTGTTGCCCTCCTTGAGAATCAACCACATTACTTTACCCTAACACAGTCAATTTTTTAGAAGCAGTGTCCAAGTATTTCTCTTGCATAGATTGCTAACAGCACTTGTTTAGTAGTTAGCCAGTAGTTGTTTAGTTAGCCAGGTTTTAGTAATCCTACTAAGGTCTTAAGCCTAGTATTTGTGACACAGCTCTTCCTGGAGTCTGCTTTCCACTAGTACTAAATGGTGTTTAGTCTTCAGACTTCAGGACCAGGAGATAGGAAAGTAAAGTAAACCTTTCTTAATTTACTTCCTAAGAGTGTTCCTGTAACACCGCTAAGGTTCTGGGCTTGTGCTTCAGCATTCTTTGCAACCTTTGTTCTCTCCACAAAAGAAACATTGCCTTTATAAATGTGTCTAGGTACATTTTTCTTCTTCTTTTGTTTGTTTCAATAAAGCAGCATACCTGGTAGCTGTTCACTCCAAGTGCTGGCTGCTGTGTTAAAGTTCTGACTGAGGCACAGAACAATATAGGCTGCCTTTATCCACATTACACAGAAACATTTTGCATCCATCCATCACCCACAAAAGCTTCTCAGCTCAGAGGAAATGACAAGGTAGAGGAGGGGAGGAACCTTTTAAAAATGAAATTGACTCATTCCACCTCTCTGAAATGTGAAAGTGATAAGCTGATATCTGAGTAGTGAATATTGATCAGAAAATATGGGAAAACTTTCCCTGAGGCATCCTACTTATCTGTCTTCAAAATAAATGGAAGAATGCTCTAGTTTAAAGCATTTATAATCCACTGGTAATACAAATAATAAAATACCTGGAAGTTCTTCTTGCTCCTACAGGAGAAATTAGGCATTTCACCCCAAATCTCAAGCTTTGCTCTCCTTAGAGGCTCTACTGCCTTTATTACTCATGCCTTTATTAGTTGGGACATGGGTGGCAGCATAATAAGGGTCAATTTTCGCTTAGGTGAAAGATCCTTTTTTACCTCTTCGGGAAAAATCTGTTGGGAATATTTTCTCATGGTTCCTTTGCCCCCCAAAAAAATAAAGGAGACAATTTTGGAACACTTGAGCAAAAAGTACAAACTAAACAGCTTCAGTATAATGAACTTAGACTTAACCTTTTAGAAAAACTATGAAATTTTATTTCACATTTTTGTTATTTATCTATGTTTTTTTTAACCATGAAGACCAAATATAGATGACATTTCTTAATGGATTGTCATGAAATATGTTAGGCAGCCTCTTGTGATAGCTGCATTGTTTTGTTCAATTTCCAAATAATTTAAATACTGTCTTTTTCTCTTAACAATGTATAGGTTCTTCATGAAGAAACGACAATACCAGGAACTGATTTGAAGTTATCATACTTGAGCTCCAGGGCTGCAGGATATAAATCTGTGCTGAAGATTACTATGACCCAATCTGTTATTCCATTTAATTTAATGAAGGTTCATCTTATGGTGGCAGTGGTGGGAAGACTTTTCCAAAAATGGTTCCCTGCATCCCCAAATCTAGCATACACCTTCATATGGGATAAAACTGATGCATACAATCAGAGGGTCTACGGATTATCTGAAGCTGTTGGTATGTGTTACAGAGGATTTTTGCACTTCTAATGTTGTCTTGAACATAGGGAAGCACAACTCAAATTCTTGTATCCATTAAGCAGAAAGTGTTTTGCAGAATAAAATTATATCAGTGGATATTAAAACATATTAAAAAAACACTAATCTAAGCTTTGAATTATGAGAAAAAATTCCTTCAGAAGGAAAAAGAAACCATTTTTTACTCACGTGAAAAGTGATGTTTTTGACTTCTATTCCTTCCCATGAAGTAGCTCTCAGCCTAAAAATACATTATGGTGTTTAGTCTGAACACTCTGTGTACTTTAAGTAAAGCACAATAGCAGTCTGACTTACATCACAAAATGGCTTTCCTCTGTACTTGTCTTAATTCACTTACTCTTAATAACTAAAAATATTTTAATAATGTAAGATTCTGGTTAATATTTTCAACATGGAAAAGAAGTAGGAATTTTCATGTGTCCTAGGAGAGCAAAAGAATATATGTAGTTTAAAGAAATCATATTATTTAAACTCTTCTTCAGAATGAGATCCTGTACTTAATGAGGACATGTGCTGTTATTTCAGTGTCTGTAGGTTACGAGTATGAGTCTTGCTTGGATCTAACTCTCTGGGAAAAACGGACTGCCATTTTGCAGGGTTATGAGCTGGATGCCTCCAACATGGGTGGTTGGACATTGGATAAGCATCATGTATTGGATGTTCAGAATGGTGAGGAGTTAATTTTCTTCTTGCTCGTTTTACTGTTCTGCTGCTCTGCACTTCAGGTCTCTCATTCAGAGTTTTTGCTATTAGCTCTGTTATTTTTTAAAAAAGGAAATTATAGAACATTCTGTAAATGGTAAATGTTTTGAGCTTCCCTGGCTCCCCAGGGAAGTGGTCACATCACCAAGCCAGTCAGAGCTGGCAGGAAGTGTTAAGACAATGTTCTCAGGCACACGGTGTGATTCTTGGGGTTGTCCTTTGCAGGGCCAGAAGTTGGACTAAATAATCCCGTGGGTCCCTTCCACCTCAGGATAGTCTTTGTTTCTATGATTTACATCAAATGTCATGCTTCTGTATCCTACAAATACATATGCATGAATAAATTCATCAAACAGTCTGTGTTGGATATGCTGTGGTGGGTTGACTCTGGCTGGACATCAAAGCCACCCAGTCACTCCCCAGCTGGACAGGAGAGAGAAAACGGAAAATGCTCATGGGCTGAGGTAAGGACAAGGACAGATCTCTCAGCATTCACCATCATGGGCAAAAAGAGAATTGACTTGGGAAAATTATTTTAATTTATTATCAGTCAAATCACAGTAGTATAGTGACAAAGAAAACCAATCTTAAAAGCAGCTTGTACAATCTTCCCTTCTTTCCAGATTTAACTTTACTCCTGAATTCTCCACCTCCTCCCTGCCTGTGGTGCAGGGACATGGGGGCTGTGATCAGTTCATCACACCCTGTCTCTGTTGCTCCTTCCTCCTCAGGGGAAGGACTCCTCACACTCTTCCCTACACCAGCATGGGCTCCCTCCCACAGTAGACAGTCTCTATGAACTTCTCCAGTGTGAGTCCTTCCCACAGGCTGCAGTTCTTCACAACTGCTCCAGTGTGGACATGCTCCGTGGGGTGCACTATTTCAGGAGCAGATGGCTCCAGTGGGGCCATGAGTCCTGGCAGAAAACCTGCTCCAGCACAGGCTCCTACTCTCCATGTGTCCAGAGGCCCTTCCAGGAGCTTCCAACATGTGTTTCCCACAGGGTCACAGCCTCCTTTGGACATCCCCTTGCTCTGGCATTGGCCCTCCAGGTGGATATGTGCTCCATCATGGACCCCCATGTTCTGCAGGGGCACTAGCTGCCTCACCATGGTCTTCTCCCATGGGCTGCAGGGGAATGGGCTCTGAGCTCCTCCCTCTCCTTCTGCAGACCTTGCTGTCTGCAGAGCTGTTGCTCATATTCTCACTCCTCTCTCCAGCTGCAATTTGCTGATGCACAGTAACTTTGGCATCAAAGCATATTTTTTGAGCATGCTGCTCAGCAACTGCTTACAGGGAGCCATGCTTAGGAAACCTCAATGTTCAGCTCAATGCTGAACAGGAAGAAATTTGGAAAAACTTGTCTGGAAGCATGTAGGAAAGGTGAAGTAAGCAGTCACGCAGCTTAAAGTAGTAGTTGCTAGCACTGGATTTTCATGCAAGAGAGGAATCCAGAGTAATTATCAGGAAGATAGTCACTTCTGCAGTACTTGATGTCCCGTGAAGGTCTCCCCCTAGTACACAGTTATTATGTGTAACACAGTAGTCAACACCTAAAGCAGTGCTTATGACTGGTAAGGAAACAAGGTAACCAACTGAAGGGGAAAGGTGTCATTGTATGTAATATAAAAGGTAAAAAAAAAAAGAAAAAGAAAAACAAACAAACAAACAAACAAAACCTGTGCAAATTATTTTAAAGTAATCCACCTAAAAATGTGAAGAGCTATAATTAAAAATATATATGTAAGATTGATTCGGTTCACTGGGTAAATTGATGATGGCTTTAAATTATGTTTAAGAGTACATTTGACAAGTAATGACTTCTCAAAGTGTCGTGTGTCTAATTGAATAAACCAAGTGGAGAGTTGTAATGACAAGGTGGATGAGATGCATAAATCTGTTCAGAAGAGAGTGCAGACAGTGTTTGCACAGAAATCCAAACTACTGCAGTAAATAGTCTAATGTACATCTTTTAGTCTGTGATAATAGAAGAGAAATGTGAAGAACCAATTTTTCAAGGTAATGACAGAATAAATCAGGTGCAATAGTGCACTGTGCTGACTTCTAGAATTCCTCTGATGAAAATTGTAGAACTCAGCTATTTCAGGTAAAATTATAGTGCCATGATTGTCATAAATGATGTAATCATAGGAGAGGGGATTTTGTGTACTGTTAATGCATTCTGGCTTTAACTAGTCATGAAAAATACATTCTTCCTCTTTTGATTTAGATTACTTACTTAGATTACTTGCCATTAGATTTCCATAAACCATTTTCATTTTTTCCAATTTTATCATATATATATTGGTTTTACATTTATAATCACATTTTATAACATGAGAAACAGTGAAGACATCTAAAACATTTAAAGAGGAAAGCAAAGTATTTTTTCTCCTACCTTTCAGTACAAATCGTGCACTTTGAGAGTAAGAAGGGAAAGAGAAATACATCTTAAATTTCTTCTAAAGTTCTCAAAAGATTACTGTATCCCTCAGCTCTAAACTGCATGAAACTCTGGGCATGCAATCAATAAAACCCAGGTCTCTGTACAGTACAAAGTGACGTGTGGTTTACATGGATTATACCACGGAAAGATATATGGTGACTTACAAGTAGAGCCATAATAGCTGACCATTTGAAGAGGACACCATAATGGATTCATCATGAGATTTGAACAATGAGGGTCTTGGCAACACTTTAACATACTTTTTTTTTTCCCCTAAGACTGAAGATTTAACATAAAGCATCCATTTTTCCTCTTATATTTCCTACGTAGGCTATAAGGAAGAAAAATACCGCTGGCACATTGCTTTGTCTTCACAAAATTATTGTTTCTTTCATGCCTTGAAGCAGAATTAAGTTTTAGAGGCAGGTTGGCCTGGCACCACATTTTTTTTGTTGTTTTGACATTTTTAATAACTGCCTATAACTGCAGATATGGTATTGAGGCAGACTTTGTTGCCAGAGGAACACTTCTGTTGTGAGCTGAGTAAAGAATCTTTTATAATGTAAAATTGAGGCAATCTACAACTTTTTGAAGTGGCTCTTTAATTAATATTTACAATTTGCAACAGTAATCCACTTCAGATTACATTTGACATGATATTCATAATTAATTATACTAGGACTTTAGGAATACAATTTGCAAATACATTCTTTTTCTTTTTTTATAAGGCACATTAGAATTTCAGTCCTTTCTGGGCTATTTCAAAACTGTAAAGATGTAGAAACAGAGACCTTCCTTCCATTAATATGCTTTACATTTCCTTCAGCATGAAAATTTTTATTTTGAATTATAACTATAAAAATCATTAACATTTAAAAATAGTGAGTGAAAATATTTTGGGGTTTTAAGAGCTACAATATTTAGTGTTTCTACTAAATTTTGTGGACAAGATAATCTAATGTTTGCATGTGTATACCTAAATGTAACTATAGATGTTTTAATACAGTTGTTTTTTGTAGTGAGAAAAATATGGTTATGAAACAATAAAAATTCATTAAACTTGCGCTAACTAGCTAAAAGAATATTTAGAATACTTTTGCATCACTTAATGTGTATACATTCAGAGTTTTTATGAATGTTATTGGGTTTTGGTTTGTTTTTTTTCTCTATTATCTGGCAGGAATCCTCTACAAAGGGAATGGTGAAAATCAATTTATATCTCAGCAACCCCCAGTTGTTAGTAGCATTATGGGCAACGGGAGACGACGCAGCATCTCCTGTCCAAGCTGTAATGGTCAAGCTGATGGTAATAAATTACTGGCTCCGGTTGCCTTAGCTTGTGGGATAGATGGCAGTCTGTACGTGGGGGATTTCAACTACGTTCGGCGGATATTCCCATCTGGAAATGTAACTAGTGTTCTGGAGCTAAGGTATGTTTTTTTCTCATCCTGGACTTTTGCAGTTATGAGTTACTGTGGCAAATTTTAGTTTTTTTAAAAGAAAAAAAAATTAAGAAATAAAAAGAAACAAAGAAATTAAATGAATTTCTAACATCGTGTAAGTTTGAGTTCGCGAATGCTTTTGGGAACAAAAGTTGAGTCAAAAGATTTTTGAAGTATTTAGAACTGAAATGAAAACATTTTATCCTCTTAAAATATCTTAACTATGCTTTTCTAAATGTGAGAGTTTAATCTACCCAAAGTAATAATTCTGCAGATTTTATGAGTTAACGTATGTGGTCAATATAAGTGGACAAGGGACAATCATTCACCACTTCACTAATGATAGATGTAAATGTTGCCTTCTTCTCATCTTTTAACATCCTTTCTGAATGTTTGTCTAATAATGTTTTTCTGTTCTTTTTTACTTGCTCCCACCAAGAAATAAAGATTTTAGACATAGGTAAGCATTCCTTAAAGAAGATTTATATTTTTCTAACTGTTCTTCCTTCTTTTTTAACAAATGAATGCTTATAATGGGCAAGTCATTTCTGAGATGTATTACTAGAAAAGAGGAGTATTTTTCAAAAATAATGAGTTCATATGTTTTAGTTATGTCAACTGTCAGGCTGTATCGTCCTTTCTGATGAGTTCCTCTTTTCTCATCACTCTCTGTCCACAGTCAGGCTTCTTGTTATGCTTGTGTGTGCCCTCCTTTGCTGTTCCCTCATCTCTGCTCACTCCTTGCTAGCAGCACTTCTGCTGATCCTATCAAAACTCACTCATTAATCAGATACACCAAGTATGATGAGAATGGCATATAAAAGTATCAAGGGAGTTCATTTCATTAGCCTTTTGATGCTGAATCTTTTCAGGCTCTCATTTAACAGATTTGTTCCTTTAAATGTGAGCTTCTTTTAATAATGAAAGTTGAGATAACAATAACACAACTCCAGGAGTTAAGATTTTAAAATACACCAAGACTTACAAAATAAGTCATAGAAACAACAGTAATCAGAGGATTGTAGTACAGTATTCATCCATCCTGGCATCTCTACAATAATGGCAAGAACAGAAGAGTAGGTGGATGCTTAGAATTGGTTTGCCACAGTAGCTGGTCCTGATAAGGAGAAAAAATCATGCTAAAATCTTGTTGCAGACATGAAACCCTGCAAACCTTTGTGGCAGATCTGCTAAGTATACAGTTTAGCAGGCCCATTGGTACCTTTCTCTCCTTTTGCTGCTATTTTCCTTCCTTGTTTTTAAACAAATCCCAGAGTCCTATCTCTTATGTTTTTTTTCTTAAATTCACTTTTCTTTGGACATACTTCTGTGCAAGGAAGGTTTTATGTTTTAAAAAATATGTTTCAGATCTATTAGGCAAAAGAATTCCATGACTAAATAAGGTGTGTGCATCAGTGCTAATGATCAGAATTGGTTTTGTGGGTTTTTTTCCAGGCATGACTCGGAGGCAGTCTCTTCTCTTTGGTGGGTTTAGGGTTTCACTACTGCAATTAGTCTGTATGTGTTCCACTGCTACTGAAAGAATTATATCACTTGTGGTATCACAAAGGTGTGATTGCACCTAGATAGGACATTGTCTTGGCAAATGCATAGAATGTGTAATAATTCTTAAAATGGGGATGAGGAATGTACAAAAAGGGATTAAAAAGTGGATGCGTATTGAGGTTTGTTTTGCTGTGATTTAGTAGTGCCACCCCCTCCTGCCTCTGGCAGAATTGTGGTCACAGCCTCAACTGCAGCTTTTCAGAAACTGGATCCCTTCATGTAAGAGAAGTTGACGAGGGAGAATACTGAAGCTTTTCTGCTTTATTCATGCCTAAACATGCAGAAGCTCTGGGTAGCAAAATTGCAATCATACCACACAAATTAGTGTAACAGCATGGGCCCACATAGCAGCTGTTAAGTGGGGGCTCCTCCCGAGGCAGGAGACAGAGGACTGTGGGGGACTGGCTCTGCAGGAACAGTTGTGGACCCAGTAGGCAGGAGGTGTGGAGCCCACTGTGCAGCCCAACACAATTTATTACAAGTCTGAGTTTTCTCTCACATCATAAACATTTTCCCAGTGTCCACTCTCAGCCTTAGAGATTTGCTGATGAGAGACTTCCTAAGCCAAGAGTGGGATCTTTATGCTTAATATCCCCTGCAGCTTTTTATTCTATTTAGCTGCTTTTTATTTAAGACATGTGAACTCTTAGGATCCACCAAATCCTCTTGCCATGGGCACTACAGCTAAGGACACCCTGTGAGACCAAATACTTTCTTTTGGCTGCATGAATTTGTGCAGAGTCCTGTGAAGTGCTGTAGAGGGAAGCACATCTGTCTGGCCTGTAAGAGGAGAAGGGAGCAAATGTCCAGTTTCACTGGCAAGCCTTTCAGACTGCTGAGATTTCTACTTAAACTGCAGTTTGGAGAACAGCCCTCAACAGACTACTTTGCAAAAGATAATTGCTAGGTATTAGAAGAAAATGCACTAAAAAATGCATTCCCCAAGTAACACTACTGAATGATGGAGGCTAAATACTAGTTCAGATCTCTTATCTATTCAAGCATTCACCTTTCCTGGCCTATAAACAGTTCTTCAGCACAGTGTGATGTATCTCCTACCTCAAGAAGCCTGTACTCTATTTTAGAGAGAGAATGCAGATAAAATTTCCCCTCTCATGTACCAGTGACCTCACATTTTTTCAATCTCAAAGCTGAAATGATGTCTTTATACACACTGCTGCCTGTGGGTGATTAATGCTGACAGACATTCACGGAAGAAGTCACTTTTAGAAGGACTTTGAAGACAGGGAGGTCTTTTGTAGGCTATGGCACTATCCCAAATCTGCAGAGAGCCAGAAAAAAAAGTTTAACAAAACATAAAAACAGCTTTGAGGGGATATATGGTTTAGAGGGCACATAGTGAAGGCAAGACAGGGACTGGAGCAGGAGGAGTATTTTCAAAGAAATCTGTAGATGGAGAATACTCCAGGTGACCTGAGAGCTGAAGAATTAAAAGATTGGCCTAAGCAAGATAAAAGCAAAGGGAAATAGATTGTTACAGCTCTGTGCACATGTGTGGATTCTTTCAATTCAAAGCACTTACTATCTGGCATAGACAGAACAGAAGTTAATTTTTAGACATGTCTTTACAGGAGCCAGTATGGGTATGTAACTCCATGTTTTGCAGGCTACTGAAAGTGATTAGGCAATACTGAATGAGTCAATAAGTCACGGGCTGGGGATTTCATTTCTTAGCATTTGTTGTTATTGGTAGAAGGCAGAAGCTTAATTTCATTTCAGGGTACAGTGAAATTGCATAAACTCTGTAGCTTTCCAGCTGCTGGCTGCTTATCCCTGTACTATTTTTGAGATCTGCATAGTGCTCATGGATGTTTTCTGCCAGGAAAACAAATGTAGTTTTCACTTGACAGTTATTCAGTTCTCCAAACTGTGCCTTTCTCCCATAAATTATTGGGGGTTTTTATTGCCTAAAGCCTCCTCAGCTGTTTAACCTTCACCTGAAAAGAAATGCTGAGGTTAAGCTTGTTGTATCAGCTCAGAAAGGAGCCATTAGACATCTACATATGGCAAGTTGGAGAGTTTCTATTGATTCAGTAGTAATATCCTATGCACTTCCAAACTTGGAGGGATTTTTAATAAAATGAGAAAATACATTTAAATTATCAGGTGTATTTTTTTGGTTTGATGAGGATATACTACTTACCATGAGAACTTATCCCCTGATTTCTTTTTTGTTGGAATTAATTAGAATGTACTTCTCCATATTTATAAAGAAAAGAGCTTTAAAACTTCTTTTTGGATATAAATAATTGTGTTAGGAATAAATTAGTTACTTTTTGATTTGATGACTTCTTTTTCTGATGGCTGAAAAATATGATTGAGGCAGTGTTAGATGGGTTGAAGAGAGGTACTTTAATTTAGATTTCAGTAGTATAAGAAAGATCATTTATTTTAAATTACAATGAAATAAAATTTAATTGCACATTTCACATCTTGCAATGTGTTTGTATTTGAAGTGTTTGCAAAGTTTCTTAAAGACCAAAGTAATCATGTAAATGGGTATAATTTAATTTGCAGTCTTTGGAGGTATAAATAATTCGTACATTACTTAGTGATCATATTAAATGATCACTGCATAAATTAAGGTTTTGAAAATACCTTCTAACTATTTAGCACATTGGCAATAATAGATTTGTAACAGACAGAAACTTAAAGTAGGCCTGCATTTGATTGTTTTCAGACATGCTGTACAGTGCTCAGTGCAATAGCAGAGCTTTTTAAGAGGTGCTAATCACTGCGTATTTGATTTCATTAGCCTGTTTCACTTGGTTTCATTCGTTCTGAACCAACACGTTAAAAGTCTTAAAACCAAATAAAAACCTATTTATGCAACACATTTTTTTCTGTGTTTTTGTAATTGGATAGCTATAAAAATCTGTCCCTGCTAAAAGACATAATTTGTTCACAAGTTGTTCCTGTTGGTCTCTTGTTGCATTTTCCAAGTGGCAGTACATAAAAATGTGTTACATTAGCACAGTTATGTATTTACAAAACGTGAAGTATAGCATTCTGTGAACAGATGTTTGGCTACCACCAGACTGGTAGATCTGTTTAAGCAGTGCTTTTGCAAACATCAGAAGTGACTGTTCTGACACTGCTTCAGTCCATGAGGGGAGCATCTGAAATTACCTCATGTATTTACATGACCTTATTTCAGCTCTTCATGCCATAAATTAGGTCAGGAATCCCAACTGCAGTGGGTTAAGTTTCTACATCATAATGTATCAACACAAAAGGTAATCTCCAGGGCTGTTTTTTTCACCAGCAGGGAAGAAAAGACAGTAATTCTCAATTATGTGGCACCAGTGGAGAAGCAAAATGTACGTTTCTGGGAAAATGGTTAGCAATATATATTTTCACTGTAATAAAGACTGTGCTGGTATAGTTAGCAGTTTTGTGCCAATGTGTACAGTTATTTGAAATATGACTCTGACTTAAGAAGAATGGAAAAACTCTGCTTGGTCTCTGGTGGAAGAGATGACATTTCCTAATGTGTTAAATCATGCGTATCATGCATTTGAAAGCAGTGGATTAAACAAATACTTATGAATGATGTCTTATCTCTTGCCTGTGAACTCATCATTCAAACTCTGTCTTATCTGTTTATGAATTACATAAACCATGAACCCCAGCAGCCTTATACAAATTATAATAGATAGGATAATACCAACAAAGTGTAAGTGAGGGCTGGGCTCCTGCTACAAAATTTTGGACTAGATCAGGGCTCCCAGAACTCTCAGAAGGTTTTAAACTCCAGTATTTTGATTTGGTTTATTAAAGAGACATTTACAGTCTCTAATGAGAGAGCCTGAACTGGCGTAAGAGCATCAAAGACAAAATGGACCTTCTTTCCCCAGAGGATTAATCTAGATTGGACTGCCTGTGACACAGATGAGAAATGTGGACCAAAACCATTTTGGGGCCATGACCTGTGCTACCTGCATGGAGCATCACCATTGACTTTAACTCTGTCTGCGTTACTTCACACTGCATAGGAACTAAATAGTTTTCTCCTTGATCCAATGTTAGGTGCAATTAACTACAGCATATGCAATGTGTGATTCCATTTTACAGCAGCAACCCAGCTCACAGATACTACCTCGCAACTGACCCTGTGACGGGAGATTTGTATGTTTCTGACACAAACACACGCAGGATTTATCGGCCCAAGTCGCTCACTGGTGCGAAAGACCTGACCAAAAATGTTGAGGTAATAGGAGGAACAGGGGAGCAGTGCCTGCCATTCGATGAGGCAAGGTGTGGTGATGGAGGCAAGGCGGTAGAGGCAACTCTCATGAGCCCTAAAGGTAAAAAGAGTTCTCCCTCTGTAACATTCAAAATAATACAGAAGTTTGGAGCTGGTGGCATAATTGTGTTTAGTTACTGAATTCAATAGTTGGCTCAAAAATTGGGGATTTGAGTTATATTTCCAAGTAGAAAGTCTATAGAGGAAGAGAGCTACAGGGGACTGATTTTTTTGAAACCAATTAGGGGTGATTTTTTTAGGAAGTATTTGGCTTGAGTGGTTATTGACCATTTTTAAACGCTCAATAAGAGCATTTATATTATGTGTTTGGCAGGCAGCAGTGGATATCTAAATGAACATTGCTTTTGGTTCCATTTATCCCATATTTAAAGTTAACTTAAAAGCTACTCCCTTTTCAACACACAAAAGCAAATGAACAGCAAATGCAATCAACAGTAGTGTATTTCATGCTGAATATCAGTTTCTCTTGCAAAATACATTAGCAAGCTGTGTTACTACCTACTTCCTGAGACCAGATTTTCTGCCTACAATTTCCACTGTATACATGCTACCTTTACCTTTAGTTATGGATAATATATTCACTGCTAGTACAAGAGAAACCCTAATTTTTATTTGCTTCACTGAAGGAATAGCAATAGACAAGAATGGGTTAATCTACTTTGTTGATGGGACCATGATCAGAAAAGTGGATCAGAATGGAATAATATCGACTTTGCTTGGCTCCAATGATCTCACCTCAGCACGACCTCTAACTTGTGATACCAGCATGCACATCAGCCAGGTACTTTTCAGTTGCTGCTAATTTGGAAAGCTGAGCTGGAGATAGAAACTGAAATGCAGCTTTTGCACCCCTTAAAATAAAACTAGGTGTAGGGTGATGGATATTTAACAGCAGGTTTGGGGGAGAGAGCAACCTGTTCCACAGGCGTGAATTGCACTGTATCCTCTTTGCTGCTGTATTCAATTTTTCTGCCCATAAAGTTCAGTTTGGTTTAGAACAGCAAAACTATCAGCAGAAAACATTAAGCCTGGTAGTAAATACTTGGAGAATGGCATATCTGTTAGAACTATCT
This sequence comes from Cyanistes caeruleus, assembly GCF_971803275.1. Taxonomy (NCBI): domain Eukaryota; kingdom Metazoa; phylum Chordata; class Aves; order Passeriformes; family Paridae; genus Cyanistes; species Cyanistes caeruleus. Next base: position 32,739,913 of record NC_141705.1, on the reverse strand, counting down.
TGGCATGTTGATGTTTTCTGAATTGCTGACATCCTTAGCCTACTATAGTGAATGAAAGGATTTACACAAAACCCCTGCATTTTTCTATTTGTCTTAAAAACTTGTGTAGGTAAGAAGGGCTATGTCAATAGTGGTATGTTCAAAGGATGGAGTACAGTGTTTCATAATCTGGAAGGTAGTACGTAACTTTTGCTACTACAAGAATAAAAGATGAATACTGTTGACAAGTATTTAGACATTGATATCTGTCTCCATAGTCATTTATGCATTTGTGATACAGAAAAGTATTGCATTTATTGAAGGGGAAACTCAGCCTGTATTACAGTTTCAATGCAACTGCCTTTCTTTTCAATAAAATGGATACCCGAATATTGTTCCCCTTACCTCCCTGAAAAGCTTTAGTTTGCTGCATGTATTCATGCAAGTTCTTCAGTCGTGATTACTTACAGCAGATGGGAAATATCCTTACAGCAGTGTCTAAAACTGAAGGCTAATTAATTAATTTACTCTGCCATGGTTAACTGTTTAACAAAACGCTTCTATTTGTTTAGGTTCGTCTGGAATGGCCTACAGATTTAGCTATAAACCCAATGGATAACTCCATTTATGTTTTGGATAACAACGTGGTTCTGCAGATCACTGAGAACCGTCAGGTTCGCATTGCTGCGGGGAGGCCGATGCACTGCCAGGTCCCCGGGGTGGAGTACACCGTGGGCAAACACGCTGTCCAGACCACGCTGGAGTCAGCCACTGCCATTGCCGTGTCCTACAGCGGGGTGCTTTACATTACAGAAACTGATGAAAAAAAGATAAATAGGATAAGACAAGTCACAACTGATGGAGAGATCTCTTTAGTTGCTGGAATACCCTCAGAGTGTGATTGCAAAAATGATGTTAACTGTGACTGCTACCAAAATGGAGATGGCTATGCTAAAGATGCCAAACTTAATGCCCCTTCCTCCTTAGCTGTGTCTCCAGATGGCACCCTGTATATTGCTGATCTGGGAAACATTAGGATACGGGCTGTGTCAAAGAACAAACCCTTAATGAATTCTATGAACTTCTATGAAGTTGCTTCTCCAACTGACCAAGAGCTGTATATCTTTGATGTCAATGGTACTCACCAGTACACTGTGAGTTTAGTCACCGGAGACTACCTGTACAATTTTAGCTACAGTAATGACAATGATATTACTGCGGTAACGGACAGCAATGGGAATACTCTTCGGATCAGGCGGGATCCCAACCGGATGCCAGTGAGAGTGGTCTCTCCTGATAACCAAGTCATCTGGCTGACCATAGGCACCAATGGATGTTTGAAAAGCATGACTGCACAAGGGCAGGAGCTGGTCTTATTTACCTACCATGGCAACAGTGGACTTCTGGCCACTAAAAGCGATGAGACTGGATGGACCACTTTTTTTGAGTAAGTACATAAAATAAAGTCAGATGCCTTATAGTTATTATTGAGTTCTGCAGGACCATTTGAAATATTGCTGGGTGAAGTAACAGTAAAGTTGACCCTTGATAACAAAAAAGCACAAAAAAGATACTTTTAATTTCCCATGTTGTCTTCCTGTGTCTTACTTGTCTGACTTCTTCTGAACATTGGGTCTGAATAATTTTGAATTCATTATTTTGAACTTCAGTTTTATATATTGAAATAATAGTGAGACAACATTTCACTCTTGTCAAGAAATTTGTAACTCAGACAACCATGGGTTTGTAGATTTGCATCAAAAACTAGATTTTCATCCCACTTGCTCATTAGATTGACATTCTTCTGGTGCAAATACTGACAAGAAATTTGTCTTCGCTGCTGCTTTTACTTTATTAAGTAAAAGCATTTCTGCATAGTCTTTCACCCAAAAATAACATCTGGGTGGGTAGTAAAACGTTGTGTTTCACTCAGTGGCAAGTACCTAGGAAGGATCTCCTGGACCGCACAGCAGGCTTTCACACAGGTGGATGCAGATGGAGGAAGCTGAGAAAAGAAATGTGGGCCATGGGGGAAGTGTCATTCCTGTAGGAATCAATTGAAAACACAGAAACCACCAGCACCATGGCATGTACAGGTGCAAGCACAACAGCAAGAGATATTACTGGAACAGTAGGACTTTTAATTTTACCAACCTCAGAAAAAATCTTTTCAGTGAGTTGCTTTAGCCTGTGTTACACTGATTAAGTCATCAATGCCTGTTCATATCAGACAGATTAGCAAAGCGTTTTACACAATCTACAATAATATTGACTAAAGGAAATAATAACAATTTATAGATAAACTAGTAGAACCAGAGAATTCACATATGGGCTTTATAGGCAACTTAATCTCCAAATGAACTGCCAACTCATACACTAAGCAAATCATAACAAAAATGCGGCTTAAAACAGAAACCAGTATTTCAAAAAAGGTCAATGTAGAATTAACACAGTTTTTTTCAGTTGTTTCTGCCAACTGAAAAAATATGTGTATTTTTAACTCACATGAAAGACATTATGAGATTGGGTAAAAAGGTGTCTATGAAGGAGTGGTAGTGCTAGTGTGATAAGTAAAACTATTAAGAGGCCCTCTAGTTCAACTATTCAGGATTACAAAGGGCATCATGAAAATTCAGTAAGTCCTTCTTCTTATTTTTTTTCTCCTCTTCTTTTCTTCTATCTTTATGATGAAATGCAGTAGCAACTGCTTCCAAGGTCAGGGCCTAAAAAAAAAAGCTTTCAATTCAACACACATGATAAAGAAAATAAAGTGCCAGTGTCAGGCAGTGGCAGCAAAGCCAAACATCTGTGTTCTGAGATAACTTCATATTTCTGTTAGTGTACATTTGGCTGAGGCAGGGTGCAGGAGGACTTTGAGCACCTGTATCTACTCTCCAGCCTTTATAGATGCCATCAGAGAAACAAGAGCAGCAGGTGCTGCTTCACTGCATATTGTGTCCTGAAGTGGAGACAGGGCTAGAAATGCTGATCCCTGACAAAATCAGCAGGTGGGATGGTACTGCTGCCAGCTTTAAGGTAGTCTTACAATAATCTGTAAATTGGCAGGGCTTTGGTAGCGGGCACCTTCCCAAAGCATTAGCACACATCTGTAATATTTAACTGTGCTTTGGTGCATCCACTGTGTATCTTTTTAGGTCCTGCCAAGAGGACACAGAAGTACAATGAGGATACACAGAGGAATGAGAAAGTGTTGTATTGGCAGGGCAAGTGTTCTCCTTCTCGTGAGTTAGCCCTGTCCTGTATGCTGAGAGACCAAAGCACAGCTTTAGGTGGGCTGGGAATAGCCATCCACTTCCACAGAGGGTAAAGTCAGCGTTTAACTGTGGCAGACACAGCCACTTGTTTCCAATAGGCAGGTTGGGCAAGACAGTCGGTTTGGGAGACAGTGAACTCCCATGCAGAAATTAAGGCATCTGCTGGGTACAGCAGGCACGTTAAATCATGCTGGCATTCATATTGGCTAATTGAGGACCTAGAGTTTTAATCAGGGCAGTAATTTCTCATCATGTTGTCTGTAATTTCTGTGTAGCCTACTGTGGTGTACTGCAGTAGCTGGTGGCTCCTGAATGTATCTTAATGGTGTCTGTGTGATCACAAAAAAAGTGGATATTATATTCACTATTCAGTGGATGATTGGTCTATAGCTTTCATTATAGGGAGAATTTAGGGTACTGTGTGTCATGAAGTACATAGCTATTTCCTGAGTATGTAAATAGCTGTCTTTCACACCTGATCTGCTTTCATGCAGACTTTCTGGTCTGAATTAGGTTATGTCCAGCTGGTTTACAGAGAGCCCAAAGGGCAGGCTATTCCCCTCAGTAAGTATTAGTATTATTTCCAAGCTGCTGCTTATGCACTTCCTAAACAATTACCTCCAACCAAAGTCTCGTTAGAATTCCCAAGCTGAAGTAATTATGGAAAAAGCTAGGCAATTTCACTTTCCCCAAATTTGCAAGTGTATGAGGCTTTTGCAGAAGTAAAGATATTTATCTCCTCCCTGTAGCCATGGTGAAGCAGTAATCTGTTTAATTGCAACAAGGAAGATTCAGATGAGACATTTGGAGGAGCTTCACTGTGAAGATTTTGGAGCCCTGGAGCAGACAACAATGATAGTGACCCCCTGCCCTTCATAGACTGACTTTAAAAACAGATCAGACATCTTTCAGGACCAGTGCAGGAAGAACAGATCCTGCCCTGGGGTAGGGGTTGGACTGCATGACCTCTCAAGGTCCCTTCCAGTAATGTTTTCTATCATATTCTGTACAAGTTAAAACCCAAAAGAAAAAATTATACTAATTATGTAAAGCTACAGGGAATAAGGGGCAGGGGGAATGCACTGCGTTATTTTTTGTGCCAAAACAGGATTCTTAAAAACATCCTTCAGCCATCATAGCTACTTGTTTCTTTTTAATATAAAATCCCCATACACCAAACCTATGTCTGTATATTTCCCTTTTGAAGGGAAAAATAGTGACCACAACTCTTTTGCCACTTTTTATTCTAAGATCAAGTATTATTGTGATTTTTTGGTGCTGATGATTTGTAGCATTAAATCTGATGAAGCTGGGTTTCGAGAGGTTTCTAGTATTATTGCCAAAATAGATGGAGACCATGAATTATCATAGAAGAGTTTGTGTGGGGGTGGCATGGTGTACAAGTGTGTATCTCAGCTTCTGCATATTCAGGTTTGTAGGTAGGATGGACTAAAACATTTTCAGATTAAATGTTTTCTATTGAAAAAAATGAAGCCTTGTTAAAATGGAAAAGCATCCCTTAAACATCAAGTGAGGACCAAGAAACTATGAAATCACTCTGACTTCATAATTTTTCAACTGCATTGCTGAATGCATTTTCTTTTAATATTACAGTTTATTTATGTATTTTATTTACTCTATTACTCAAATTCTCAAAATATTTTGAGAAAGTGCTAGATTTTATATTCCGTGGTGAATTCAGACTTTCTTCCCACTCACAGGTAAAAATATTCAACTGCTTGAATGTCCAATGGACTAGAAATGCTTTTTGTCAAATAGCTTTGAGAATAGCTGTGTTTTTTCATCTTTTGATTGTCACAAATCTGTTTAAGTGGCTGAAACTACACAGAGGAAAAAATACTGTAGGTTTTGTAATAAAAAAGTTCAGCCTTAGGAGCAACTCAGGAATAGCTTTGTGAACTATTCTCCTGTGCAAATCTGGTTGTATAAGTGGAACATGGATCCAGAGAACCTATTTTAGCTATCTCAGTAGTTTGAGAACAGGTTTATGAAAATGATTCAACATTCAATCTTTTTTTCCTTTTTCAGAACTTTTCAGTGGAAAGGGGAAATATTTGCAAAAACATTGCATCCCAAAAATTGGCAATTGTGCTCTGGCACATTCTAAAGCATTTGGTCTTGTTTCTTCCCATGGCTTTTTTCCATAGTTTAAATCACACTAATATCCGATCCAGAAGAAATTTACTTTTTTATTTATTTTAGCCTGGACACTAATTAATCTATAGTTTATTTTATTTAGTCTCCTCTTTCCCTGAAGAAGGGAAGGACTGACAATAAATATTTTTTTACATTATTTTTGGTTTTTGCAGTGAAATTGTAAGTACTAGCTTGCATGACTTAGGATATCATATAATCTGTTTTCATTGCTTACAGACTTGGGGGATTTTTAATATCTTTACAGCAATATGGATTTGTAAATTTCTGTTTTGCTAAGGGTTATAATGTACTGATCAAAACTGACACCTTTTATTTCAGGAATGTGTACTTTTTTAAAGCACTATTGCTCAAATTCATAGTAACTATTATCTGTTTTCAGAGGCCCAAAAACTGCTGAATAAAAATTATATTAACAGAGCATTTACAAAAATGATTGAAAATGCATGCATAATAAAAAACCAATGGAGCCATATGAAGCTAGAAGTTGCCCAGATTAGATTTTATAATGAAATTATAGTATTAAACAAGGTATAAAAGTAATCAGCCTAATCAAATTCTCTTACAAAATTCTGAGATATCTGAGCTGGAAACTATTAACTATAACTGCATATTATGTATGCATAATATGAACATTTAAACAGATAAATCTTAAAAGTTATACTAATTATCTGCATATTAGCATTTTGGAAGTGACACTTCCTAGCTAGCCTATATGGCATTATTTCTATGCAGCAGTTTCCATTCTGAATTTACATACAGATAGCTAAGCTAGGTGCACAAAAGAAAGAGCATTTTGTCTTGACCTAAGTTTTGAAATACCAGAAGCAAATGCCTAAAAAAGCCTTGTGGGTGCCTCTGTGCAGTCGCCCAGCCCCCAGGCTGCGAGCCCGGGTCTCCATCAAAGCCCTGGCATTCCAGCAGTTGCCAGCCAGGCAGCCATGCCAGCCTGTGGCTGATCTGTGCTCCTTGGGTTGCTTGAGGAACTGGCAGAGGCTGCTCTGCGAGGGAGAATCCCTCCAGGACAAGCAGCCAGCAGCCGTGGCTGCCCGGGCAGACCTGCTGGGCAGGGCTGCAGTCTGTGTGCGCATGGGAGCGCTCGGTGCTGTGCCCATCTCGCACAGACACGGAGTCCTCCCCTACAGCTGATCTGCAACAAATCCTGGTCAGCCCAGGGTTGGGTGTCTGGGATCTGTCCCTCTGCAGTCACAGCCCAGCTGTTTCTGCAGGCTCTTCTGTAAAAAGACAGGTGTTCCTTCCCTGTCAAGCTCTTCTGGAAGGTTCAGGCTCAGTGTGCTCTCCTTAGACATGAAATAATCCCAGTATCCACTGTTCCTTATCTCTTTTCAGCTTTCTCATTTTTCTTCCTCTTCTTTTAGAAGCAGTATCAGCAGGCAGAGATCTGATCCAGGCTAAGATGGCTCCTCCTGTCTGGAAATCGACTGCCTTTCTTCCATTACTCTGTTTTACTCTCCAGACCTCCTACTATGTTTCCTTACTTTCTTACCTTGTATCTTGCTCCTTCACACATCTCCCATTATTTCCCTAAGGTGTGTTTGACTTTCCTGGTTTTTCCTTTCCCAGCAGTGAATTTCTTCGCAGTCCCCTCTCGTATCTCTTGACAGTCCATCCAATGTTTTCCCCGACACTTCATGCCCTGAGCTCATTTGTCTTGTCCTTCCTCTCTCTCTCCCACTCAATCCTTGTCTTCAAGGCAGTGCAACAAGAAGCAAAGAGAGTGACATTAGCAAGCACAGTTCTTACAAGTTTACTTTGCTCCCACAGTTAAATTAATGAGCTTTCCAGCTATTCTGGAAAGGTGGTGAAATCATGCAGAATGCGAAATCCTTACAGTAATTTATGGACTCTAGAGAATTGCAAGCAAAAATCTATTTTCACTGTGTGCTGTGGAGTTTGCATATTATGCTTTTATTAGCAATGCATTCCGTGCTGTGGTTTCCCTAAAACTCTGTGATACAGAGTCAGATATTGCCTCTGGCTTGGACTTGTTTAGTTTCCCCAAGTACCCAGCACATCATCTGTAACTGTCAACAGTTGGCAACAGAGAATAGATCGTGTTTTGCAGTTTTTCTTTTGCTTCATCTTAATACATTACTTGTGGAGTCTGACCTGGAAATACTGAAATTTGGCTACAGAAAAGTCTATGGAACTTATGCCGAAAAGCAAGTATTTAATTTGATCAAATGAAAACCATACCCCAACAGTAGTGTCACTTCACTTGCACTTTTACTGTATATTAAGAGGTTCAAAATGATAGTGCTTTTTAGGTATTTTTATCCTTTTACTACCAACAGCCTTTGGTACCTTCTGCTTTTACTGCTGCTGCTTCTTGCTTCACCAGTGTAAAATGTAGTGTCTGTACATATTCATTCAAGCACTTTTTTTTAGCCAATTATCTTGTTCTTGCATTGACTTTTATGGAATCACATGAACCCTTGAGTGCAAACTATGACATATAAGTGCAGTGTCTTTAATCTTCCCATACTATGTATACTCAAGCATCAAAAACCATTCTCTTCCTTCTTATTTGTTTCTGAAATGTCTTTTGGGGAATATTTTTGAGATATGCAGTCCTTGCATAAGTGCCTTTGTATCCACATTGCCTGGCACAATGCAGCATGACATACATATGTTTCTCTCTTAAAGCATATTTGTTTCTCCTTCCTCAATATGACACAAATTGAAGATCTAGTAGCCATAGACCTCTCTCACATCTTCATGTAAACCCATGGAGGCAAGGCTGGCCAGAAGGCAATTAAAACTCTCCCTTTCTATTCAAACAAGCTAAGTATGCTCTCTAACCAAAGAGAACTTGTAGGGAAAAATATCAAGCTGATATATCTAATTTGTGGGTTTTTTTGACTTTCCACTGAATACATCAATGCTACACAAGTATGTAACCATGTTTCATGCAACATGCAATTTCTGAGAGGAACTTAGATGGCTGTGCTTGCTGACAGGACTTACCATGTTTCTTCTTAAAATAAATCATTCAATGCATTTTTTAAATTCTTATCTTCAACTTTAAAGAATAGAGGTTATGTCTCACAGTTTTCTAAACCAGAACTGTAACTTAGCTTTACAGTAGATGTCATAATGCATTATATTATTTAATCTTTTAACACTGGAGCACAAGTTTGCTGTTTGAAACTCATCCTGTTTAATAGAAAAAACAGCCATGTTAAAAATAATCCATGTAACATTAGATGCAAATATGAAATTTTTTTGAGAACTGCAGTGTGTCCCCTAATTTCCCTGATAGCAGTAGTATGTCTCATCTAATAGACATTCACCCATTTCTTCATTCTTGAATGTTACTGTTTCTTCTCCTTAGAACTAGGCTACATAATAAAAGCAGACCTGAGAAGCCATTGAATAAATAAAAACATCAAAATCAGGATGCTGAAGACACATATCAATATTATTACATCTTACATGTAGGAAAAAGGAAGAACTGCTTTAATTTCTGTCAGGAAAGTCAGCATGTGATGTCTGGTTTCAGAAAGCACTTAGAAGTAAAGATAGTACCACAAAATAAACAATTTTGTTTGTATTAATGAAATAAATGTCCTGCACTGTCAATCCAGTCAGCTCTGCCCAGGCTCCTGAAAGTATGTCTCACTTCTGGTTTTATGAAGGACTTCACAATAACATTTGTTCAGTTATTGATATGTTAATGTTCTTGTTCCATGTTAGATTTTTTTGTCAAACAGAAGTGAGGGAGGCTAGAGTCAAGCCAGCCCACCCTCCTTCATGCTCACTTTGCAGGAAACCTGGTGTGGTGAAGGTGGAAGGACAACTCAGGACCACATGTGAAAAGGCTAATCTCTCTTTTTAGTCATGCTATATTCAAACATATTTTCAAGCCCCATCAAGAGATCTGGTGTTCCTTGATGTCCCAGTGAGGCCAGACTGTTCAGCTCTCTAGAAAGCCTACAAGGGACATGCAGTTTAAAGTCTTACCTTAGGAGTCCCCTCCCAGGAATGGAAAGTCTTTTATTTCTGAAGTCTGCATTAATTGGGTGTGACTTGTACTCTTCAGGAATAAAGTTCTTATTCTAAATTAAACCACAGAACCTAAATCTAACAAGTATTGTTTACTATCTTGGTATTACACTGCCCTAAAAGGAAAGAAAATACACCCATATAATTTTGATTTCCTGAATTTTCTTTTCAGACATAATGTAATTTAATAAGTTGATCTGTCCACTTTTTGTGACCCTGTAAAAATAGCCTTATTGAGTTTTACCTTTCAAAATAAAAATAAATTAAATAAAATCTCCACCCTACCAACAAATAAGAATTAAGGGGAAAAAAGCAACATTACATCTTATTCTGTGAACAAAAATATCTGGCCAAACAGACCAGCCTTACATCCTTTTCTCACTAAAGGCCTGCACACTCCACTCTGACAGTGTAAGCAGACCTTACAGCAAGGAACAATTTGTCACACAAAGTATATATACACCAACATTTCTTTTATTTGAAAGGCCATACTCTGGTATTTATATTGACAAGGCACACAGTTTATTTGTGCAGTAACAGATGAGCTAAAAAGGTGGGGGAGGTGACACACAGACAAGGCAGCAGCCCAGAGGAGCCCTGAGGTTAGGGAAGCTGCCCGCCAGCACACCCTGGCAAATCCAGAATCCATTCTCTGTGCATCCCGCAGGGCTCAGGGGCAGTGAATTCCCATTACAGGGAAGTTGAAAAGTGAATGATGAGTGTTGAGGTCTTGTAGATAACAGCCTAGCTACTGTATTTAGTCTCATGTTCATAAGAACGAGCCCCCTTGAATTGCTTCTGAATTGGCTCCACTGAGTTCGAGTGTGAGCTGCTGAGGCACACCCCCAGCTCTGGAAAGCTGCTTCATCCCTGAAAATGCCTCCCATGTAAGCCACATTGCCTGCATCCTTCTGCTCCCAGTGCACCCCTTCCCCAGGCACATACACTGGAGCTGTCCTTCCTTCTCTTCAGAAAGCACCAGCTTCATTAACCCTGTTCATGTGTGCATGTAGGGTGCATGTCAGATATGTGAGTTGGGAGAGACTCCTTGGTTTTGTTGCTCCATAGGAGAATATACATGGCAGGTGTTTGCTGCAGCAATCAGCACAGCATGGAGGACTGCAATACCATACAGGCAGCGAGTGAGAAGTTTGGAAGTATTCTGGCAAAAAGTAAGGCATCCTCAGCATGTATTGCTTCTTTCTCCACAAAGCACCACTCCCCCAAAATGCCTGGCTCCAAATACCTGGAAGTAATTTTGGATTGGGCCATGAAAGTGGTCAATCTAATGCAGCACGAGCACTGAACTCCAGCTTGTTTGTCTGGTTGTGCAGTGAAGTGGAAAATGAGCATCAAAACCTTCTCTGTATGGGAGTGAATGAGCTATCATGGGAAAAGGTGTTGATTCATTCCTTTGAGCTCCCTTTCCAACAGACACATTTCCTGCAGTGATTCTCATTTAGAGTGTGCCTAAATGTTGTTTTGCAGATGAGTTATGGCTGTCAGGAAAGGACTATTTAAGTGAATTGTTCACGTCTGGTGTGCTGAATGCCAGTTTACAAAAAAAGACCGAAAACCGTCCTTTTAACATTATGACAAAATAGACACACCAAATAAAAAGCCTCAAGAACTGCACTTAAAACAGGATAAGGTGAAAAGAGAAATTGTCAATCACTTTCCAGCTGAGGAAATCTCTTCATTAAACCCAGACTAAAAAATTCATCCTGATCACATTGTTAAGATAAGACCATTACCTGAATTATTTAACCAGCTGTGCAAACAGTTTTATAAGATTTCTCCAGATGAAAACAGGGTAAAGACCCTTTCCCCATGAAAAAAGCCATCAGATAAAGGAACAGGAAAAGCTTGGGCTGTCTTACAGTTGGTTGGACAGGACAGAGAAATGCAGCTGATACAAATACTTTTAATGACCTTCTAACTTAGGTGGTTTTGTGAGTTTGCATTTTCTGCCCAAATTACATTAGAAAATAAGTAGGCATATGCATTTCTGTCCAGAATTGGGATTCTGGCTGTAGTTTAATTTAGCTCTTTCCTAGAATCACCTATTTCCTGTAATTCCTGTTTGTCCACCTTTTTCTCAGAGCTAGGCAGAACAGAAGGGAAAAGGAAAATAAAAAGAGACAAGTGAAAGGAAAAGGAAGAGGGAGAGGGGAAAGGAATAAAGCAGGAAAGAAAGGAAGATTTTTTTTTTTTTTAATATATTTAGAATTCTGTAAGATTGGAAAGAATATTGATTTTTTTCATAAAATCATAGAATATTCTGAGTTGCAAGGGACTCACAAAGATCATCAATGTCCAGCTCCCAGCCCTGGCCCTGCACAAAACAGCCCCAAGAGTAACACCATATGTCTGAGAGTGTTGTGCAAACAATGCTTTATTTCTGTCAGGCTTGGCTCTGTGACTACTTCCCTGGGGAGCCTGTTCCAGTGCCTGACCATCATCTAGATGAAGAACCTTTTCCAATATAAACCATGTCCAACATAAACCTCCTCTGACAGAGTTTCATGTCATTCCCATGGGTCCTGTCACTGGTCACCACAGAGAAGAGATCAGTGCCTGACCCTGCGCTTTCCCTCGTGAGGATGTTGAAGACCACAGTGAGGTCTCCCCTCAGTCTCCTCTTCTCCAGGCTGAACAGACCAAGTGACCTCAGCTGCTCCTGATAGGGCTTCCCCTCAAAGCCCTTCACCATCTTCCTTGCCCTCCCTTGGATGCTGTCTAACAACTTTATATCCTTCTTATATTGTGGTGCCCAGAACTGCCCCTCGAGGTGAGGCCACCCCAGTGCAGAGCAGGATGGGACAATCCCCTCCCTTGCCCAGCTGGCAATGCTGGGCCTGATGCACCCCAGGACACGGCTGACCCCACTGGTTGCATTTTTTCTCATGTTTAACAATATTCCAGATAAGAGAAAAAGAACAATCCTATCACTTCTTACACAATAATAAAGTAAAATTTTAAAAATCCACTTGTCATAATTTACAAGCTACTAATATATATCAAATTGTCATTTGCTTTCTTCTTGTTAAGCAAAACAAAATATTAGGAAGACATAATACCATATTCTTTATTGTTTGGGGTTCAAAAAAAAAATAAATTGTTTTATCTCCAAAGGAAGTCATAGTTTAATATTTCAGGTTTACTGTGAATTCAAAAGCAAGATGATAAACCTTTTAAGATACAAATACAAATGTACTGTATGGAAATAAAGAAATATGTGCAGGTTATAAATGAGTAGTTATGGATCCTGAAGTGTCTATTTCAATCAGACTAGATAAGAAATGAAAACAAAGGAGAAATCATTTCTGTCCATGCATTTTTAGATAATTTTCACCTTTTTCATTCTTAGCAGGCTCATTCAGTCTCTCTACAGACACATAAAAAACAAAAATGCATATCAGAATGAGGAAAGTAATGTAAAAATTGAGTAAAGGAAAAAAAAACAAATTCATTACATTTAAGTTGAAAGTTTTTTTCTTTCTTTCTAAAACCCACATAATGGTTAAAGGTGGCCAGAACTGTAGCATCCAGTAACTTGCTATGCCAAATTTTAAACCAATGGGGGACAGGAATGCTCCCTACAGGTAATGAAATTCTAATAAAAGTGATGTGATACGGGCTTCTTTCCTTTTGATCAGCAAGATAACCATTTAGATACTGGTTGAGCTTGCAGTCAGAGTGCTACTAGAGTGGCTTTTCTTCACCATAATTTTCCAACTTTGAATTCACATTCATTTGGGAGGGACTAAACCTGCAGTGCACTATGGAGGCTGAATACAAACAAAAGAATGTATTTGGAAACCAAAATTCTGTAATGTTAAAGACAACAGTCCTCTATGTAAATGTAGCTTAAATGGCCCCAACAAGCCAAGGGAGACATTTCATTGCCAGGTTAGGACAGATTTTTCAGCATGTTGTCAATGTGGTATGCACCTAAAACAACAACACATTGCACTCCTGAATGTCAACCTTGAACCTTCTGTTCTTACCTGCCAAGAAGCAACACTCTGGTATAAAAGGCTTCCCATTAATAGTTTGAAACAAGTAGGGTAATGTTTCATAATTTTTTTAGCCACTCTTGGTAATCTGAGATGCATAGAGGAAATACCTGATGTGAGTTGAGTGAAAGTGTAACAGTACTTTTCTCTTTCTACTGTCAAAATTATGCATGTCTATATTATGAAATGCATTCATGCTTCATTTCTCTATTACAGTATCCCAACTAATAGTATAATCTGTAACCAGTCTTAAATACTTAATATGCATTTGGACTGTAAGTCTTGTTACCTGAAATGTGCTGGAAATGATGTGCCTTGCTCTTCAACATGACATGTTTACAACTGAAAAAAAAAAAACCATAGAATTTATTTTGTTGAGGGATTGTGCCGCAGAGGTCTGGGGAAAACAGTATCAGTCATAACTTAGCAACTGGCTTTAGGTGCAGCCTTTACTATACACTTTATTTCTACAGCTCCCTATTCTACATTGAAATAACTTCTGATATAAAACATTAATAGTGCTCTGCAAGTTGGGGTTGAGCTAAATGTGCTACAGACTAAGATAAAATACACTTGAGAAACAAGTCAAAAATAAAGAAAGTAGGACATTTCCATCTGTGGCAAGCTTACTAGAAAGTTATTACTGCAAAGTGAAGTGTCCTACATAGCCTAGAACAGAAAATGGTCTGGGAAGGCATGTAATTAAAACTGAAGGAGATGAACAATGGAAGAGAGACTTCCAGCAGGTGAAGAGCAAAAGGTCGAGAATCTGGGAAGCTGATAATCATTATCTCTGAGAAATTCTCACTGCAGAAATGGAAAACTATCTGGCGGTAGCAGCTCATCCTAAAGAAGAAAAAGGATTTGATCTAAGGGAAACTTCAGCTAGCAGTGGTGGCAGCTGCCCCCATTGCTGCCTTCGTAGTTATTGACCAAATATGAAGATTGTTGCATTAATGCCGACAGAAACGAGCTGAGCTGAGCGGATTAATGCACACAAGGTCACGTCCAGGGAGCAAGTTTCTGGTTTAGATTCTTGAAAAGTTTATGTGAGACTCACTCTTGAGGAATTGAAGAGGTTGGTGGAAAGTCTTTGCTGTGGAGCCTGGCAAAGGAGAAAGATCAGAGGGTTCCATGGAAACACGTGTGCCTGAGCTTGTGTTTGGATGAAAAGATCAAAGAGGCTGTGAAATGGCAAATATAGGCGCTCGCCCTCTAGACTTCAGATCTCATTCCTTCTAGGGCAATTTCAATATTAGAACACTAGGCAGATAAAAAGAAATCTCTCAGTCTAAAACTGACAATCTTGGATGAATAAATTCACCTTGGCAGCAGAATGCAAGGATATTTGAATGTAATAAGAAAAATGGCTGCAGAATGCCCAAAGGTATGAGTGATGTTGCTATGCTGTGCATTGATAAGGCTTTGATTGTGGGCAAAAAGATAGCAAGTATAAAGTAAGTTTAGTATTCGATATACAGTGAACAAAATGAAGGACACACATAGCAATCTGTCATAAAATGGAATATGTAGTGAATTGTAGGAAGGCCTATTTCCCCTTTTTCTTTTTGTTCCTGGCTATAAAAGCGTGAGAAATCCTCTTCTTACCTTTCACATCTCAGTCACATTTTCTTCTTGCACTAGGATGCCTGAACCAAGCAATCATGGCTTTTAAGATTCTTTCAGCTTTAAAGTCATATTTTTAAGAACATGAATGTGTAGCATGATTTCTTGCTGGTCTTTGAACTCTCCCCCACTGTAATAATATTAACTGCTTATCTCAGGCTCATAATGTGCCTTCCCATATTTGTGAAAGACGAAACCAGTTCAAGAACTATAGGCACAGTCAAAAAATAATGATGTGGAAGCAAGAATGCATAAAAGAAGGATAGCACAGTTCAGTGCTGCATACTTCACTAAAGCCGCACACTGCACTGAATACTACTGATGTGTAGCATTTTCCAGCTCAGGTGGTATACTGAGAAATATGGTAATTAGTTTCTCACAAATACTGTGATTAAAAGGGTAAAAAGTTCTTACAGGGAAATCTTACCTTCTGTTGCTTTAGTAAGCATTGTTTGAAATAAAGACCGGCACTTCACTACTGCAATCAAAGGATGGAAGTAATTCCCAACAAAGGAATTTGGTACCATTTTCAAACATAAAGCAGAAAATATAAAAGGACACTAATTGGACAATATATGCTCCCCAGGGAGTTGGAAAGGGAAGTTGTGCATGAAAATAAGTTCTTGGAACTGAGGCATGAGACTGAAGGTCATGAATAGGCTAGCAGTCACATTCATGCAAAAGGAACTTCGGTATGTTTTTTTTGGTCTCCTGCATAAATGGAAAATCTCAGCTTGCCAAGTCCAAGTCCAATATGTGAAAAAAAACCACAATTAGGGACAGAAACACACTGGAAGAAACCCCATTGTCTTGAAATGTACTTAACTTCAAAAAATAAGTTTCCTCACTTGACTCCCCTGGCTTGCAGTATGGTTTCTGATTTGTAAACATTTTTTTTCTCTTGCCTGTTGCTAAGTGGAAGTCTTACATAAACAAAGGAAATCAACTGTGCTAAAAGGATGAAATGACTGTATGCAAAAAGCTGTCAAATCTACAGAGTAAGCAAACTGGAAGAAAACATTTCTTAACTTAATCCTTTCAGTTACAGCAATGCTGTGCAGTACTCATGCTGTTCAGAGAAAGTTAGTGTTGTGGGTTACAGCTGTTAGGATTAATTCTCTCATTTTAACAGAAAGAGTTTCTGTAGCCTCAGTGATATGCTTGGGGCTTTTGGGGGGCTTTTTTTGGTTTTGCTTTTCTTTTCCAGTAGGAGCAATTTTGATGATAAATACCAGCATGAAATGTCTAGCACACTGTGAGGACCTGCAGGGTCATGTTCTAGTTACTTTAAGAGACTAAGGCATTGTTCAGTTTCCCACTACATGGTCACAGGAGAAGGATGGAAAACTCCTGAGAGCAAACAGGTCATATGTGGGCATGAAATCATCTTTCAGATGCCTTTTTCTCTCTGTTGCAGCTATGAGCAGGCTATACTTCAAAACAAGGACCTTCAGCTGAACACCTAGGCTGACAAATCAAGACTCTAGTACTGGAATAGCTAATCTTAAAGACAAGCTTTATGACCAAAAGCTCACACAGTGTTTTACCTATCTCTATACTGTGGCCAAAATAGATGTTTGGATGTAAGCGTGGTCTCTAGTCATGTACCAAGATCTACTTCAATTACAGAAATTCTATCTGCTTATTTCTATTAAGTGGATATACAGCTGTTGGTTTAAATAAATGCCAGTAGACACAGAAAAAAAACAAAACCTCATGGTTTGTGTCACAATTCTCAAATCATGATTTGCAGGCAGTTAACAAGTTAGAGATGCTAGCTGTTCTGGTTTCCAGCTTCAAGAAGCTTAAGTAGATTAAATATTACCCCAGATTCTGCTCATCTTAATACATGGGAGGTTGAGCACTTAGGAATACAGGTGTCCTGCATATTCCTTGAATAGGAAAGGCCTAAGAGACACTCTTATTAAGATACCCTTTTTTCAAAAATGTTGTGGATTCCTACAGTAACAGCAAAATCTAGTCCAGTAAGAGGGAGGGAGTACAGAATGCTACAGAATTTAGCACAAATAAATATGCTTCCTTTGAAATGCTGAATTAGATGTGCAGCAGGATCTGGTCACACTTCAAAGAATAATATGCAGAGCTGAAGATCCATCTGTTTGCTCTTGCTATCACCATTGACGCTGCTGTATGTTAAGCAGTCTTTTGAGTACTTCAAAGCATGTTTGAAGTCTTTGCTATGCCTATCCCATGCACACAAAAAAAAGCAAAAGTGCCTTAATATGAATAGCTGGCGTTTTTGTTCATTTTAGTTGTAAGTGAAAACAATTTGTTCCTGCTATGTATCATTTCTGGACCTTTTTTTTTTTTTTTAGCTACGATAGCGAGGGCCGTCTAACAAATGTAACATTCCCAACTGGAGTCGTCACTAACCTTCATGGGGAAATGGAAAGGGCCATTACAGTGGACATTGAGTCATCCAGCAGAGAGGAAGATGTCAGCATCACTTCCAATTTATCATCGATCGATTCTTTCTATACCATGGTTCAAGGTACTGTAAACAAAAGATTTCTCAGCAGATACTGGCTTGAAAATTGGTTTCTTGTGGTACAAGCAGCTCCAAATAGAAGTGAAACTTTAGGGGCATAGTGGCTGGAGAAAGGGCTGATATATACATGGTTTTACACCTATACAGAAACAACTGTTCTGGAAAAGCAGTAGTTGCAACAAAAGTAGCATTAAGTTTTCCAACCAAATAGCTTTTGTAAGCAGCTATGGGAAATAGAATACTTACTTGTATTAAAAAGGAATCTTGGAAAGGAGATGGATTGAAAGGGAAATAGGTACAGAAATAGTATGAAGTGGTATTTAGCTTAAAAATATCATGTAATATCCCAGCAACCACATCGTTGCAAAAGTGAATAGTCATAGTATGCACAGGATTAGGCCAAAAATGCCTAATCAAACAGAAGAGAATGTGTTTTGTGCCAGTCCAGAGAATATACTATGAGGATAAGGCTTTCTTAGGTGCTTAAGTAACTTTGATGAAAGGTCCTAAAGGCATTTTTGCTCCTCTGGGATACACTTATTCTTAACAATCTCACCTTGGCTCTTTATTACCTTTAGGTCAGTTACGTGAAGTCAAGATGCACATATTGCATAAAGTGTCCAGTACAAAGGCAAAGTCTTAACCAATGTAGGTGACCTGAAATTCCTTTTTTGTCCTTTTCAGATCAGTTAAGAAATAGCTACCAGATTGGTTATGATGGCTCACTGAGAATCCTGTACGCCAGCGGCCTGGACTCACACTACCAAACAGAACCACACGTCTTGGCTGGCACTGCCAACCCCACCATGGCAAAGAGAAACATGACCCTCCCAGGGGAGAACGGGCAGAACCTGGTGGAGTGGAGATTCCGGAAGGAGCAAGCCCAGGGAAAAGTCAATGTCTTTGGCCGAAAGCTTAGGGTAAGCACACAAGCATGAGTGGTATCTACTGCATTCTCATTAAGGAATGAGGAAATGTAAATACATTCCTGTAGGTATTGCCATCCAGCAACCACAGAATATTTACTGTGGACAAGCTAACTGTAGATCTGGAAGTACTTGTTTTTATTACTTTATTTATTGGCTGTTTTATTTATTAATTGCTCTTTTCTGTGTGTCGTGGTTTAAACCCGGGCAGCAGCCAAGACCCACACAGCTGCTCACTCACTCCCCCACACAGTGGGATTGGGGAGAATTGGAATGGGAAAACCCAGAGAACTTGTGGGTTGAGATAAAGGCAGTTTAACAGGGAAAGCAAAAGCCACACACACAAGCAAAGTGAAACAAAGAATGAATTCCCTGCTTCCCATGGGCAGGCAGGTGTTCAGCCATCCCCAGGAGCACAGGGCCCCATCACAGTAACAGTGACTTGGGAGGACAAAGCCATCACTTTACATCCTGAGCATGATGCCACATGGTCTGGAATATCCCTTTGGTCAGTTGGGGTCACCGGTCCTGGCTGTGTCTCCTCCCAACCTTCCATGCACCCCCAGGCTGCTCTCCAGTGTGCCAGTACCAAAAGCAGAAAAGGCCTTGGCTCTGGGGAAGCCCTGACCAGCAATAATAAAAACATCTTTAGGCTGTCAATCCTGTGTTCAGCACAAATCCAAAACATAGCCCTGTACTAACCTCTGTGGAGAAATACCCCAGCTAAAATCAGTACTCCATGGAATTTAAACTGTTTGGTTTAGCTTGGAATGGCTAAAAAGAATAATTTGCTGCTTTCCTTCATTGTTTTTCTTTCTGGTACTAAATTAATGTACCTATTTCAGAATCCTGTTTTAAATTATTCTACCATAAGTTAGCACGATCCCTGGATTTTTATTTTTTTTTTTATTTTAAATGAAAATTGTACTAAGACTTACTCTTCCAGTAGAAGGGGTTTAATTGTGTGTGCATGTGTATGGCATATTCCTCTAACATATGTCTTTACCATTTTGTTGGCATTTCTTCTTCCTATATAGTGAGTGAAATAAAAGTAGGAAGCAAACTATGATTTCTGACAGCCATTTGGTAAAGACAACACAGATTAAGCATTTAAAATTGTGTTGCCAGGAGACCATTTCAAGACCATATCAAAGGTCTGACTTACTATTAGAACTGAATTCAGTTCTTTAAAATAAGGCTTAGGCAGTGTATAAAATGAAGGTAAGTCATCTCAGACCACTTGACTTCTTGCCATTTGAAATCTTAAAATATTTTTTATCTTCCACTGGGAAAAGAAAGGAGGGGATGCTGTTATGCAGGTCATATTCCTCTCTACTACTTTCTCTGCAAGAGGAATGTATTTATTTTCCAAGAAGGAAGAACAACTATGCACAATAGCAGCTATTTAAGAAATATATTAGTAACTACCTGTGGCAGCTATCTTGCATTCATAAGGAAGAGGAAAAAGAAGCCATAATTCTGAAGTTCATCCTTGTGGTTCTGGTTCATAGGCATGTCATTATATACCCCAGTGGTATAATACACCTGCCAAGTCATTTGCAAAAGAAGCTCAAGAGAGGTTTGGCAGTGAAACAAACCAAGGTGCAGCTCTCAGAAGTGACACTAAGTTTTGGCATTTGAGTGCAGAGGAGGTAAAAGTTAAAAAGTGGTGGAGGTGAAGTTGTCATAGGCAACTTTAACTTAGAAGAATTAACAAAAAAAAAAAAAAACATACAAAATTACAAAATAGAAAGGTTTAACAAGATGGGAGGGAAAATGAAAGATTACATATAAGGATAAAATAATACTAATTAAAAGAGTACATAGAAATGGGAGAAGTAGGGCAGGTGGAGAATGAGCTAATAAGAGACAAATGTCTTAGAAAAAAAGGAAATAAACTTGTCAGCAATGAAAACAAAAAAAATAAAAAGGAATGTTTTGTGAAATTGATTTACATGGAAAGATATTACCGAAATGTCAGTTGGGGGTGGATGGGGGGATGTAGGAAAGCAGAAAAAGAAAACAAGAGAAAGAACAACAGGAATAATTTATGGAGCTCATCATTTCCATTTTGTACAGACAGATGTGTCATCAACGTTTTTCTGCAAAGACAAATGTAGAAAAAAACAGTGACAAAATGTATTGCCAGTAAAGGTACTCATCTCTGTGACACTGTTATATACATGCAGTATCTAATGTTAAAAAGTACGCTTGGTTTTCTATCTTGTATTAGTTCTATCTAGTACTAGTAATTTTTCTAAAGAAATTAATTAGGAATTATGTCGCCCTTCCTTAACTCAACAGTCTCCAGTCAATCTTGCTTTTGGTCTGACTTGGTTTGTAATCGTTCAATCTGCTAGTTCTTGTCTGGAGCTGTATGTTTGGCCTATAAGCTGGTCATAGGCAAAGGTCCTGCCAGTCCTCTGCATGAAAGAACCTTTATAGGGCCTTTGTACTGAGGATCTCACAAAGGCCTCAGATAAAGGAGCTGGTATGAACTCTGTCTCAAGGGATACACCCTTGAGTATATAGGTAACACAGACAAGGGAGCTCACAAGAGGCATCTCCTCTTGAGACCTGATGTACTCCAAGCCATGCAGAGGTCCCCAGTTTTCACATTACCTCTTGAATCTCTCTGTAAGACACAGCAATATATTTTTACTCCTAACAGAGGAATCAAGCATTTCATATTTCTCACTGGAAAGAAAAACAGGAATTAAAGTAGAGGAGGATAGATGAAGACATAAATTAGTGAAACATATCAGGACAGTAGGTAAGGACTGTCAAAAGACTCGGTTTTGTGTCATTAAGTGTTTCTTTACTGGAAGTTTCCTCGAGTACAGTTTCTATCATAATGAAATACAGAGGTTTCAAATGTATTTGGAGTGTGGTTATCTTGGACACAATAAAAATATTCACCTTTTCCTCTAAAAGTATTTTGCTAGCAGAGATGTTAATTAGAAGCACTTCAGAGGAAGGCACTTCATTAGCTGTGTTAGTCCAGCCCTACACTGCCCAATGAAACAAGTTATATCACCAAAACTCATTGTTACTCTAATTGCCATCTCTATATTGAGATTAGGCAAGCACAACCAGAATTTCACCAAAAGCTCACCTGCCTGAATGCAATAGCTCTGTCAGCAAAGTCTGAAAGCATGAAACTGGATGGAAGAAGAGGTATTTCCTTTCCTTCCCCTCATATCCTGCCCTTACACAGACCAGACAGATGGGAACTGAAAAGGCTGTTAACATCCCAGTTAGCAGCTAGGGCAGTGAGACAGAGGATTAAGTACTTTGTTGCAATTTATACAGGAAGGATGTGCTTAGCCAAGAAATTAACCACAATTGCTTGGACGTCTGCCTTTACCATAAAACCACCCTTCTTTCTTTGCCAGTCCAGAAATCAGAATTGTCCATTTTAACTTCAGTGTCTAATCCTGAGAGGTGGACAAGAAAATTTATAAAAATCATAATTAAATGTAAAATAAGGAAAGGAAGGTGGAGAGAAAGGGAATGAAAAAAGTCAAAGAAGCAAAACAGGCAAGGAAGGACATGCAGAGATGAGTGCAGGCATATGTGGGAGACACTGGGGAAAAAAAGGCAGAGATAAAGAAAATTTAAAAAATTAATTTAGGTAAATGAGCTAATATTAAATGTTGGAAAATTTAAAGAAAAACTCTCTGAAAATAAGTAAAAAACATATTACAAAAAAGGAGTTAAATGGAAGTACTTCACAGCTAAGTTTAAACTACTTCTAGAAGCAGTCTTTTAGCATTAGTTTTTCATATTTTATTTAGGTAACTTTTGATAGTTAAATAGGTAAAACAGCTATTCTGCATCTGCTAGACTTTGTGTTCTTTACTTTTGAGATTTACATAAAAGTGTGATTTTTTTTTTCCTAAATTGATAGTGCAGATTCTTCTCATGCCAATTTCATATTAACAAAAAGAAAGGTATTGTACATAAATAGTCTGAGCAAAACAGAGCATTTGGAGGAACTTTTTTTCCTATTTGCCTATGACCTATCACCAGCACTTTAATACATTTTATACCAATAACAAAGGATCTAATTTATATTGATCTTTTAGAAGTTTATCAGCCTCAGGGTCTAAGTACCAACATCCATGGCATATAGAGTTTTGAACATTCAGCCTAAAAAATGCAAAAATCTTCCAGTCATTTCTTTGGTGTATCCCTATCTATTTTCTAGTTCCTTTCTGACTGTTATTTAGCCATCTTTATTCACCCTTTGTAATGTATATATGAGGTACTTGAAAATTAATTTTAAAAAAAATCTTAATACACATAGTTCTCTCTTCATTTCTATCCTACTTCCCACATGTTTGCAAAATACAGTGTTGAAAAAAAACTCAGTTACCAGTTTTTCATCCCACCTGGAACACCTTTAAAAACACACAGCAGATAACAAAAATGGTTTACAGATGAACAAAGAAATCCTCAAGGCCTGTTGAAGAACACTAATTCAGTGCAAAAGAAAACCAGACATTTTCCTTTTAGAAATTCAAAAATGACAACTAATTCAATGAACTTGAAAGTTGTCATATTTTGAACACTGAAAGGAATGAGTGTGGATTTCAGTGTAAATGAATTACACAGAAATCAGTACCCATCACTGTAGTTTACATATATCAATAACAAGGTTTTCAACATAAATGTATCTATGCTAAGGCTTTATTTTCAAATCAAAATACTTACAAACTTCAAAGCATTTTTAACTGTTTTTCAGTGATTCAGTAGTCTTTCAGTCATTTATGGCATTAAGTGGTCAGTTAACTAGGAGAAAGATACAATCCTCTGCTAAGGATTTCAGCCTTATAAATACATTGCAGCCGTGGATGGTATACTGAATTAAATTTTCATTTGATCCAAAAGGGGAATGTCTGTGTTCTAAAAACTGTTTAACCTTAATTTGAAGATCTAACATGCTTTTGAAGATCTTGATCTTGTATTTACTATTTTGAAAAATGCTTGCTGTGAAGGACTAGGATTCAGTTCTTTCTTAGCATGATTGTATGAATTGGAAAAGCAGTTGCTGGGGATATATTTTGACAATAATTTGCTAGATATATTTCAGACTGCCTACAAAAGAAGTAGTTTGTTCATTGAAATGACCCCATTTATTACAGAAGTTTGCAGTACACGTCTTTCAGTATTTTCTTAATAGTTGACTAAGCATCAAGGAAGAGCACATTGCAACAAATTTTGAGTCCTCTCTTCATATAATCAGACCTTCAGAGGGAGATACGAATATAGTGCCTTAAAATGATATCAAGAAGTTGCTATTTTACACATAATCAATCACTGTAAATGGAATTTAAAGAATAGCTAACTTTGGGGAAATAAAAGGTGGCTGGGGTTTGAACAGCATGATTTATTGTGTCATTTTGTTTGCTTTAAAAAGGTTAATGGCAGAAACCTCCTTTCAGTTGACTTTGATCGAACCACAAAGACAGAAAAGATCTACGATGACCACCGTAAATTCCTGCTGAGGATTGCCTACGACACGTCAGGGCACCCCACCCTGTGGCTCCCGAGCAGCAAGCTGATGGCTGTCAATGTTACCTATTCATCCACAGGTCAAATAGGCAGCATACAGCGTGGCACAACTAGTGAAAAAATAGAGTATGATGGACAGGGAAGGATAGTGTCTAGAGTGTTTGCTGATGGGAAAACCTGGAGTTACACATATTTGGAAAAGGTAAAGAACACTCAGGTTTTTAAAAATGCTTGGAATGTGCAGAAATTCTGCAGCACCTCACTGCTGCATACAAAGCAAAAAATAGGTAGTAGAAGCACATTGCAATTATTCTAAGTATCAACATGTGATTCCAAGGGGAATATTTCATTCCACAGATATGTAATCGTGCTGTAGCTAATTGCTAGGAATTGATGTGTTTCTAAATTATTTAGGCCACTGACTAACAAGAAGCATCTGCATTTACCTTTTATCTTAACACTTAAGGTACAGGGACTATCTGCAATTCAATTCAACTGAAAATAATTTGTTTGCAAATGCTCCACTGTTGTGGGCTTTTTTCACTACCAAGAAAAGCTCTTTTTTCTAAATAGTTACAATTGTCAATTTGTACTTGCTATATGTTGTAGCATCAAAATAAGGGATAGGCAAAAGATCAGGAATCAATATATATGTAACACTTGCTGAATGATAACTGTCCTTCTAGAAATATCTGTGAAAGTCACCCATGTGAGATCTCATGTCTGCTATGCAGAAAGAGAATCCATTTCTTTTAGTGATTTAAATATATTTCTGTTGAAGATGTTGCTCATCAAATACTGTTTACTAGTTACCACAGACATAATTTAATCAAGACCTATGATACATAATAGCCACACATTAGGAAAATGTCAGTATAATTCAAGTAGCTCCTTTTGATATAAATAATCTAACAATTGTTTTGCCTACGTCTCAAAAGCTTACAGAACAAGAACACAGTATTTAGAGATCTCAGGCTATTCAAAATTCTTCAAAATCATCTCTTAATTGTAGGGAAGAAATTGTATCTCCCATATGTTGTTCTCCTCGTGAGTTAATGGCTCTAAGACAGTTTTACTTCTTCCCATATTAAACATTACTTATCTGAATCCATTGACAATCTGCTGTTTAGCTGTGAATGCTTGATAAAAGAGTGATACAGTCATAACAAGTAGCAAATTATGAATGTGGAACTACTAATTACAGAACCCCCTACAATTAAGCATACAAGTAAATTAGTCAGGGAGATGTTAACAACATGTAAGGTCAATGATAACTCAATTAAAGAGGAGATAATTTTCTCAAGTGGGAATGTCACATTTTTGTGAAGAAATAATATCGGTATATGGCGGGAGGGGAGATACTGCACCATTTGTCACATGATAAAAATCTGTTCTTAATTTTCAGTCAATGGTTCTTCTGCTCCATAGCCAACGGCAGTATATCTTTGAATATGATTTGTTGGATCGGCTTTCTGCTGTCACCATGCCCAGTGTTGCTCGTCATACCATGCAGACTATCCGCTCCATCGGCTATTACCGGAATATATACAACCCCCCGGAAAGCAATGCTTCTGTTATAATGGACTACAATGAAGAAGGGCAGCTCCTTCAAACTGCTTTCCTGGGGACAAGCAGAAGAGTATTATTCAAGTACAGACGGCAGACCAAGCTCTCAGAAATTTTATATGATAGTACAAGAGTTAGTTTTACTTATGATGAGACAGCAGGAGTCCTGAAAACAGTAAACCTCCAAAGCGATGGTTTTATCTGCACCATTAGATACAGACAAATTGGCCCGTTGATTGACAGACAGATTTTCCGCTTTAGCGAAGACGGAATGGTAAATGCCCGATTTGACTACAGCTATGACAATAGCTTCAGAGTGACTAGCATGCAAGGTGTCATCAATGAAACCCCATTGCCTATTGATCTCTACCAGTTTGATGATATCTCTGGCAAAGTTGAACAGTTTGGAAAATTTGGAGTTATATATTACGATATTAACCAGATCATTTCAACAGCTGTAATGACGTACACAAAACACTTTGATGCACATGGGCGCATCAAGGAAATTCAGTATGAAATATTTCGGTCATTAATGTATTGGATTACAATTCAGTATGATAACATGGGACGAGTGACGAAAAGAGAAATTAAGATCGGGCCATTTGCCAACACCACAAAATATGCTTACGAATATGACGTAGACGGTCAGCTCCAGACAGTTTATCTGAATGAAAAAATAATGTGGCGATACAACTATGACCTGAATGGCAACCTGCACTTGCTCAACCCCAGCAGCAGCGCCCGTTTGACACCACTTCGGTACGACCTGAGAGACAGAATAACTCGACTAGGAGATGTACAGTACAGGTTAGATGAAGATGGATTTCTGCGTCAGAGGGGTACCGAAATCTTTGAATACAGTTCAAAGGGCCTCCTTACTCGAGTTTATAGCAAAGGCAGTGGGTGGACAGTGATTTACCGTTATGATGGACTTGGGCGACGAGTTTCCAGTAAAACTAGCCTTGGGCAGCATCTCCAGTTCTTTTACGCAGACCTTACCTACCCAACCAGGATAACTCATGTATATAACCACTCAAGCTCTGAAATCACATCTCTGTACTATGATCTACAAGGACACCTTTTTGCCATGGAAATTAGCAGTGGAGATGAGTTTTACATTGCATCAGACAATACAGGGACACCACTCGCTGTTTTCAGTAGCAATGGTCTCATGCTTAAACAAATCCAATACACTGCTTATGGAGAGATCTATTTTGACTCTAACCTTGACTTCCAGCTGGTAATTGGATTCCATGGAGGCTTATACGATCCACTGACCAAACTAGTCCACTTTGGAGAAAGAGATTATGACATACTGGCAGGCCGGTGGACAACACCTGATATTGAAATCTGGAAGAGAATTGGGAAGGATCCAGCTCCTTTTAATTTGTACATGTTTAGAAATAACAACCCGGCCAGTAAAATACACGATGTGAAGGATTATATCACAGGTAAGAGGTTACTTGATTGTAGCTTAGAGATGCTGGATCTACAGGCATCCAATTTAGAGGGAGTGAGACTGTAGGTAGCAAGGGCAGGAAGAGTCCTTCTGTGATCATTTTAACACACCTGCATCACAGAAAATACTTGCTGGAAGTTGGTTGATATTTTCCAGGGCAGACTTTTGCAAGGCTGCTAATGTAAATTGCTCAATAAGCTCCAGGGCTAGCACAAAGTAATGAGTACACAGCCAGGTGCAGGGACAGAGGAATAGAATAGTATAGAAAAAGGAGTGAACTTCTCTTTTGGCAAAAAAAAGGTGCTAATGTGCTAACTTTCATATCTCAACTCTTAGAAAACCTATATGCTTTTTGTTGTTCTAGAGTTAGTGATGTGTAGTGTTTTCCATTATTCTACATACCAGAAATCTGACTGCACAACACCAGAATTTTTGGAAAAACGTATGGCTCCGATACATTTGATATTTTGTATTTTAATTAGATGTAAATAATCCAATATACACAGACATTGCAGTCTACAGGAAGGGCTCAACTCCACTTACTTAGGAGCTGTGAGGCTACCACTTAGAAGAGCATCCTGGGAATCAAGTGGGTATGCATTTATTTAACAAACAGCAGCTATTAAGTGGGTTGCTAACAGGCTGCCTGGGAGTAAGAATAAAAACAGACCTCTGAATCTGTCCTCTTTTAGCAGCATGTGCTATAGGGCATGCAGTTGGAATCAGATTCTTTGTGGCATTGCACATTGCTTCATGCACTTAGTTCAGAAATTGCCCTCAAAATACAGTTTTGGTTCTTTTCTTAACATCTTTGATGTCTGAAATGCACAGGCACACACTGCTTATATAAGGTTATTATTACAATTGGTAATTTGACTGACTCGCAGTTTTAGATGCAGCGCCTCATGAGGCATATCATTTATTTGAAAATGTTATAAATTATTTTAAGATAAATATTTTTTTATTCTTTTAATTTTTGGAAAAATCTGCCTCCTTATTCCACATACTGTGAGCTTTCTTAAATAAGAATTATTAGACTTGGTAAGGAGCACTCTGCCAACCACTAAGCTTTGAATTTGTGGAAGATAGAGTAAAAGAACAGAAGCAAGGCAGAGCACTCATTCTTGCCAAACAATTGTTAGCTGATTGCTGGCACCCCTAATTTATTTTTAACAGAACATAAAATGTATCATAAATAATGTTATCTAATGATAATTTGGTATCCTGTCTGCTTACTGATGCATTTCATTAGCTTTTCATTTCATCGATCCCACATCATCTTGAAGAGGAGCAGATTTCTCTTGAATCAACAAAAAATATCTGCCAAATCATTTGAAAGGTAATTGGCCATATAGGTGCTATTTCAGGAGTAGTTTGAAGTCATTACCATAACATGCACCAAAAGGACAGGATGTGATCTGCAGTACTTTTTGTTTTGGCTTTGTTTTAAAGCATTGATGATGGAGGTGTGACATAAAGCATGTTTAACCTGACCATGAAATTCCAGTTGGTTTAGGCTGTATGACAAGGAAATCTCTCCTTAATTGAGCTGCCATAATTGTTCTAGAAGTCACCAAGGCCATCAGACTTGCTGAACCCTGCAATAGCTTTCAGCTGAGCCTAGTGCAAATCTTAGATAGAACAGCCATTTTCTTTTAAGTTTAGAACTGTAAGTTTCCGGTATAGGTTTGCTGTTGCCATACAGAAGGAAATCAACTATGCCAAAAGCTATTATATGTAAAAATGGTACGGTTGCAAAATACAGAACAATTCTAATATTTTTCCTCTCTCTTTTTTTCTAATAATTATTCCCTTTCAGATGTTAACAGCTGGCTGGTGACATTTGGCTTCCATCTGCACAATGCCATCCCTGGCTTCCCTGTTCCGAAATTTGATTTAACAGAACCTTCTTATGAACTTGTGAAGAGCCAGCAATGGGAAGACATACCAGTAAGAAACAAAACTAAACATACAACCTGAATAAGCTAGAATGTTCCCTTCTATTCAGATCTTATTAGGAATGGATAATGCTGACAGCCAGAGTTATTCGCTAAATTCAATCCAAACTTAGTACCTTTATCTAGTTTCAAAAGAATTTGAGAAATTACAGGTGGAGGGTTTTTTTACAGATTTGCTAAGTTAGGTACAATTTTATATAAGCTTTTGTTTGCTTTTAGCAATAATAAATATTTTAAAAGACAATAATCAATGAAAATAAGTTTAAAATGCTCTAAAGGTGTCCCATTTTCATAGCAGAAACTACAGAGATTATATTTGTACTAACATTCTGCCTGAAGACAGTAACTGAACACTGTAGTAAAAAAGAGACAGTGAAATATGCAGAAGAGGTGATAAACACATACCAGGCACCACTATAATTTAACTTCTATTTAATATTAACCATGCATTATGGACACCATGTGTTATATGTAAAGATAAAATACTGAAACTGAAATTACCTAAGGTAAAACCTACTATATTGTATAAAATTCAGGTGCTTATAGAGTTTTTTGAAAGCAAAAAAAAGAACTTTCATTCTGAAAACCTGCTATGGTTTTATATAATGGAAGAAATGCATGTGGAAGTAAATTCTAAGTCTGCTATTTAAGAAAATTGTATTTACAATTAGGCTTACTCAAAGATCAGACCTATGCCCTCAAAAATCCTATGGTTTTTCATTTAGAAGGAAGAATTAAGAGACATTAAAATGGGTGATCCCTTCTAAGTAGTCAAAAAAAGATCTCTTTTTACAAGAACCATGATAGAGAATGTTACGAGAATTAAAAATTATACAAACCTTAAAAATCCTACAACCTAATGTAGACCAAAAGTCCTTAGAACAGTGGCTCAGCAAAAGGGAACATATGGAAGCTACCTTTGCATTCAGGAAGTTAGTTAGTTAGTTAGTTAGTTAGTTAGTTAGTTAGTTAGTTTTTAACAGCAAGGAATTGAGTAATAGGGAAAGACTAGAGCACAGCATGAGATTAGTGTCTCCCATGAGCAACAAAAGCAGTGAAGAAGGAGCATGGCAAGCACTCCAGTCGTACTGGGAGATAAGAGATCTGTCATCAGGCACGGCTGTGAAGGACTATCAGAGGTTGTCTAGTTAGGTCTCAAAGGCCAAAGTATAAAATCATCCACTAACACCAGCAAAGGCATACCAGGAACAGAACCAGTCTGGTCAAAGAGATGAGAGCAGACAGCTAGCTGTCAAAAATCATTGGGAGAGAGCTCAATAGCATGAGGAATGCCAGGAGCATGTGACATGACAGACCAAGAAGCACGTGATAGGAAAACAAAGATTCAAAATTCTCAGGTAGGAAGAAGCTGTAACTCTGATATTCACTGGTGAACAAACAAATGCAAGCAGGATGCAGAAATAAACACTTGGTATTTTGAAACATTCTGGAGTGAGTGAGCTTTACTGAGCTCTGAGGATACATGTTAAAAATAAACTTTGTCATTACGAAGTTGCTATAGCATCTTGCTGCTCTCACTGATGATTGCTGTCTACAATATATTTTGTGCTCAATAGCTTTCATGTAGGATTTACAACAGCTGAAATCCATACTTGTTAGCAAATGCAGACCAAAATCTGCCACATTCAAGAAGAATGGAGAGTCTAAGTTAATTCATAATTCTCTCAGGAGTTATCCCCTCCAGAAAGCTACCCTTGTGGCAAAACAGAGAAGCCTTTGCAAACTTTCTGCCAGGCTTTGATCAGCAGCAAGGCTGAATTAAGGTTATACGAATCTTAATGATTTCTGCTTGGTCTCCCATCCAGAAATTTAGGAAAACAAAAGAGGTTTTTGACTCCTTTGTCAGCAGTGAATCAAATGGTTTAAGCTGTATTTTACTAAAAGGAGAAGGGGTCAATTGGAAGATAAACTGGATCATCATCAAAAACTAAGTACTCATTTTCAAAAGTGCAGCCAAAGCTATTTAGATCTTTGTTTCCTGCTGAGGCAACTGCCAGGGCGGCTGTCTGCTTGCACCTCTATCAGTACAGCTCATTCACAGCTTGTTGCTGTTAAGACCCAGGGTTAGACCGATGTGTCTATTCTGCACAGTTGTGAGGTCCCATCCCAACCACAGCTGACCCTGTAATTTGAGCTGCCCTGCTATCTAGGTGCACCAGCTAACCATTCCCGCTAGCTGCTCCTGCTCTTTCAGCTGTCCAGGCTAACCACTGCAGTTACACTGACAGGTCCTATTCCCCAGCCATCCTCTTTTTACCAAGAGTGCATCTGGTATAGTGGGCTACACACAGCTCTTCCATGACATTCTGCTCTCCTAGCTTTTCATTCGACTGGCTTGTTGGTTCTTTTCATTCGTTGTCCCTTGTCTTTGCTAGCTGTGGACAAAACACTGCTGTATTCAGGGTTGCACCCATCTGAAGTTCTTGGGGAAAAGCTCTTTCAGGCAGGAGGTTGATACTTGAAGTGAAATGGAAGGTAACACAGCTGGATTGGCCACAGTCTTTGCACACAACCCCTTTTATCAGTTTCTACAAGTATTTGCAAGAAAGGGTATCCGTCCCCCAGTATTCCACCTCACTGGTCCATACCATTAACTTCTCTCTCTTTTACTGTAAAGACTGTCATTACAGTTTGAGTTCCCTCATTTCTCTAGCAGCTTGAGGAATTATGAGAGCCTCCCTGCAGCTTGGTCTCAGGCTGGGGCTACTTGAGAGACTCTTATCTCCTGACTCAGTGAAAAGAAAGGCTTGTTCCAGTTCTAAAGCACAGCTTCATGACCTGCAAAAATCTCCTCAGTTTGACTGCACTCATGGTAGACAGGAATCTTACTTGAACAAGCTCAGAAGAAGAGATGGCACCACAGTAAGATGACACTGTAGTAAGATGACTCTAACCTGTATTAACATGACATGGTGTCCTGGCAATTTGCACTGGCAACCCAGAAAGTCAGTCATGTCCTGGGCTGCATCAAAATCCGTGGGGCCGGCAGGACAAGGGAGGGGATTTAGCCCCTCTACTCTGCCTTTCTAAGACCTCAGCTGGAACACAGCATCTAGCCCTGGGGTCCCCAGCACAGGAAGGACATAAACATGTTCAGATGAGTCCAGAGCAGGGCCACCCAGTTGATCAGAGGGATGGAACACCTCTCCTTCCTATGAGGAAAGGAATTGGGATTGTTCAGCCTGGAAAAGAGAAGGCTTTAGATAACTTAATTGCAGCCTTCCAGTACCTGAAAGAACTTATAGGAAAGATGGGGTTTATTTAGACTATTCACAAGAGCAGGTGGTGACAGAACTAGGGGGAATGCGTTCAAATTGAAAGAGATTAAGTTTAGATTACGTATTCTGACAAAATTCTTTACTGTGAGGGTGGTGAGGCCCTGAAACAAGCTGCCCAGGGAAGTTGTGGATGTCCCATCACTGAAGGTGTTCAAGGCCAGGTTGGATGGAGCTTTAAGCAACCTGGTCTAGCTGAAGGTGTCCCACAGCAGGGAGTTTGAACTAGGTGATTTTCAAGGTCTCCTTCCAACCCAGACCATCCTGTGATTCTTGTGGTTATGTACTGGCATTGCAAGTCTATCCTATGCAGCCCAGTAAGTAGGCTCTGAAGTTAAAGCTGATTTTTGTGCAGGTTCTCAGGGAGACAAAGAGTAAAAGCACTGAACATTAGCAAAATAATCTTGTAACTCAGCGGAACAAGCAGTATGCAGATCTAATTAACTCCCTGGCACTGTCAGTTGTGGCATATCCTGTTGTTGTCCACGGGCAGCACACCAAGAAATCCTGGCTGTTTGGCATTTAGGGGGCTACAGATGGCTGGTAAAACTTCTGTCTGTTCTTGTTTACAGCCAATTTCTGGAGTGCAACAACAAGTGGCGAGACAAGCAAAGGCTTTCCTTTCCCTGGGAAAGATGGCAGAAGTGCAGGTCAGCAGACGGAAATCCAGTGGAGAAAAGTCGTGGCTGTGGTTTGCCACTGTGAAGTCTCTGATTGGCAAAGGGGTGATGCTCGCTGTCAATCAAGGCAAAGTGCAAACAAACGTGCTCAACATTGCTAATGAGGACTGCATAAAAGTGGCAGCTGTTTTGAACAACGCTTACTACCTAGAAAACTTGCATTTCACTGTGGAGGGAAAGGACACGCACTATTTTATCAAGACCACCTCCCCTGAGAGTGACCTTGGGACACTGAGGCTGACAAGTGGGCGTAAGGCCCTGGAGAATGGCATCAATGTCACTGTTTCCCAGTCCACCACTGTGGTGAACGGCAGGACTCGTAGGTTTGCTGATGTTGAAATGCAATATGGTGCTCTAGCGCTTCACGTCCGCTATGGCATGACACTTGATGAGGAAAAGGCCCGGATACTGGAGCAAGCCAGGCAAAGAGCTCTTTCCAGTGCCTGGGCCAGAGAACAACAGAGAGTAAGAGATGGAGAGGAAGGCGCCAGGTTGTGGACAGAAGGAGAAAAGAGGCAGTTGCTAAGTGCTGGAAAGGTACAAGGATACGATGGGTACTATGTACTCTCTGTGGAGCAATATCCAGAATTAGCAGACAGCGCTAACAATATACAGTTCCTCAGACAAAGTGAGATAGGAAAGAGGTAACACACTGGCTTAGCTCAGGCTGCCAAAGAGACTGTGTATCAGTGTCTTCTAAAAAGGAGACCAAACTGTTTTGCTGCATTACTACTTGAGCCTAAGCTTACATCTTCGCTCAGATTTTTTCTGTAGCACAATCCAGACTCTGCAACAAAAAGAGCGCCTTCCAGAAGAATGATACTGCTAATGACAAAACTTTTTTTTTTCTCAATGACCTTAAAGGTGATCTGCTTTAAAGAATATGTTTACATATGCATATCGCTGCACTCAAGTTGGACTGAAAAGTATTAAAAAAAAAAAAAAAAGAAGAAAAAAGAAAATAAAAAGGCCTACAGATTTTGCAACAGGCTGTTTCTTTGAGGCACTGTATTTAATTAAGATACAGACCCATACAGTGTTTCCAAATAGTACTGAATTGTTGACCTTTGCTTACGAGAAGTAGTCTCTCTCTTTCTCTCTCTCTTTTTCTCTCTCTTTCTCACTGCATAGGATGTGGTATATATCTGTTAATTTTAAAACATGGGGCAAAAATTACTGTTTATAGACAACCCAACTGCA
The DNA here is from genome assembly GCF_971803275.1 of Cyanistes caeruleus. Classification (NCBI taxonomy): domain Eukaryota; kingdom Metazoa; phylum Chordata; class Aves; order Passeriformes; family Paridae; genus Cyanistes; species Cyanistes caeruleus. The sequence continues at coordinate 32,705,702 of NC_141705.1, read as the reverse complement.
TTAAACTGTGCTGCTTTCTAAAAGGACATTGGCACAAGTGACTTATGCTACCATGGGAATTTAATAATGGATTTTACAATGCTAACATGGTTTGCCTTGGGGGGGAAATGGCAAGTAGAATCCTTGTTGCATATAAGCAAAGGAAACCCTGATTTTTTTGTAAATTATGTGAGACAAGTTGTTTATGGATTTTTATATGAATTACAATTTACTGTACATCAAATATTAGTCTCAGAGGAGTTAATTTATGTAAAGTGTTTAAAAAAGTTTATACTTAAAAATAAAATGATAAAAACATGTGCTGTGTGTGATTTTTTTTAAAGAAAAAGGAATTGCACCTTTTATGTTATAGCTGTACAGTATAAAGGATTATATTGTAGAGATATAACAGTGATGACTAATGTCCAAAAGTGTTAATATTTTTGTATTAGGTTTAAAGCTGTGCATCTATCACTCTGCTGATAGGATGGGACACTCCACAAAGTGGCTGGCTGAATCAGACCACAGCTCCCTCCCCTCCTTCTCCTGTCACCCAAGCCAGTGCCACTGCATCAGTCATTGTTAGAAGGCACAGTAACCAAATAAGTCTCATTTAGTATGATGGAAGACTTTAATAGGTTGGGGTTTCCTTGTCTTTTTCCAGCCCTAATGTAATAAATGGACATTTATTCATACCAGGTGGGGTTTCTGTTGGTTTTTTAGAAGCTTTGTTTCACAATGAAGGAATAGTGTCTCAGGTGCTTGGCAAATTGTATGTAGAAGAAGAAGAAGAAATGATGTAGTTTCATCCAGTTATGTCAACTTTGTCTTCTGTATAATACAGCTCTTTTAGGTGTTAATAACTCCAGATAGAAGCAGCGTACCTCTGACCTGATGCTACAGAATTGCTCTTTAGGCAGGCAGGCTGTTCAGTAGGTTCATCTCCTGGCCTTCAGCTGGCAGATCAAATCTTATTACTGTGAACACAACCTGGGGATGGAGAGGAAGGTCCAGTTCTAGTGCCTAGTCTGCATCTCCACACCACTGCATAGATTTGGCATGCTCTGCTCCAAGGCCCAGTATATTTGCTGCAGGAAGACCTGAAGTGTGCAGCTGGTTCCTTATAGGAAGCCTGTGGTGGCATCTATGGCATCTGTTCTACATCTTGGCTGAAACCATTCTTAGAGCTTTAGTCTCATGAGCACTAAATTCAGCCACAAAAATAAATATTTTTAAGATGAGACAAAATTGGGGGTTTTGATGTTCATTGAATTATACACAGTATTTCTATCCATGTATTATAATGACAGAACATAGTAAGTGAACGTGTCTTAACTATGAATGGTTCAAGTGGATGTAATAAAAATAGTTTTCTAACTGCTTTGTATTCTGAGAGTCTATGGTATTACATACTCTAAATTGCACATTAGGATTGTTTGATAAACAGATTCGAATTTCTCCCAGCCAAGTCGCTACCGAATCTACAGTATCAGTGCTATTACTGTATGTGTGTATTTGGTAGAGCATACAGAACTAATTACACATATAATGAATGCTAATCATCTATTAGAATTAAAGCACAGATTAGTTGTTAGTACTTTTACCCTTGAAGCTTGAGGGCCCTAAATTTAGAGAGGATGGTATGTCAGACCCCAGAGGCGTGTCATTGATCTACATATTCTTTTTAAAAGATGTAAAATGCTAGGTGTTTGCAGTTCTGTTGGGTGGCTCTTCCACAGCACTGTATTTAGCATGCTGTAAGTGCTCTCTGTTGAAATAGGCTCATATTCTAAATTATGTCCAATGTTTCTGTTCTGTTTGAATATGAAAAGCTTGTATAACATGTCAACATTGAAATATATCTTCTACTTGGCGCATACCAGTCCCTTCTCCTTTGTTCTGGCACCAATAAACAACAAATTATAGTATCTGTTGGTGATCATTTTAGATACAGTCAAATCAAGCCAATTAGTGGCCTTGTTAGTAGGTATAATGAGCCTATTTCTTGCTAAAATAGACTTGTGATCTGGACATGCTCCTGCAGGAAATAGTGACCTTGGGGAATATAAAAACAAAAGATCTTTTTAAAGAAAAAATATGCATAATTAAAGAAGCATATTACAAAAATAAGAAAAAAAGAAAGGAGATTCTAAGTATTTTAGACAATGCCAGTCAAAATGCTATCCTGATATTTTAAGATGTATATTTCGTCTGATTTGTATTGTTCTTTTAATTTGCCTTCTTAACTTTATATGTGTCCTGAATTTTCCACAAATTGATAACTATAGATTGCATCTAGGCTTTCCAATAAAAGCCAACCCAACGTGTGTGTGTGTGTGTGTTTATATTTGGGTTTTTTTAATCTGTATGTCAGATATTGCATCTGTGCTGTCGCTTTTCTCATATTGAAGAAGCAAAGTGATCCCCTTGCACTGGTATTGATTCATTTGCTTCACAGTTGGCAGTATCTTTTTTTGACTCTATCCAATGGCTTCATCTGCTAACTCAGCAAACTGAATTACTCCATGGGATCTCTCAGGGGGTCTTCTTTACAGAAAACATTAAATAGACATCACAAAGCCAAATCTTTCATAGATAAGGAAAGCCAAAGAACAAAAAAATCACTTAGAACTATTTTTACTCAGGAGGATAAGAGAGAAAACATGACAAAAAGTATGTGATTATAAAGAATTAGAGATTGGCACTGGTAGTTACATATATACACAGAAGAGATCCTTCAACCTGCATTTAGGGCCCCTTTGCAGAAACTGCTGACTTCAGCACTGCTCTTCGTCAAGAGACTGCTTTCATTTTAGTTGGAACAGGCAGACTTCACCACACTCACGTTGTAGTGACAACCTTGAGTTGGTAACATGTTGATCCAGCACTAATCAGGTCACTGCTTAGCTAACTATGGCCTAATTTTGCTATTAAAAAAAAAAAAAAAGGCAGTAAGAGATCTTTGTATGTGCACACTTGGGAGGTGAGAGATTTGCATTTGACAAGGGGGGGAAAAAAATGCCAGTTACCACTGCCACTCTTCTGAGGCATTTCCAGAGTGATGGCTGAAAAGCTGTAAAAGAAAAAACACTGCATAAAATAACAGTTTAAATTGTCTATGAGAGAATAAGCTGTGTTTGCAGAGAATCAGATGACAAAATGTTTGAATTCTGTTTTCAGACAAAAAAGAAGGAAAAAGCTTCTGAAAATGTTGATACCTTGGTATACTGCTATGTCCAGGAGGGCAAGCTATGGCTATACATGTGGCCAGCTTGAGAATCTTTTAAAAAAAAGAGGAAGAGACTCATGCATAATTCTTTGGGGATGGCAAAGCAGAGGCACTTATTAGAAACAGCTTCTAAGCAGCTTATTAGAATCTGCTTATTTGACACTTATTAGAAGCTGCCAGGGTTAAAAATAAGCCAAAGCACAGAGCATCATCCCACAGCATAAACTGAACAGCACAGACACAGTGATAACATATCCCTAACTGCAAAGCCACATCCAAACCCACCAAACTAATCAGCTTCTCATCTACAGCCAATCAGTCCTAAGGACTAAATATACAAGCTTTATACAACTAAATTGATCTTTACACACACAAGTTGCTGAAGCTCAGTGATACAAAACAAAAAAAGCCAAACAAAAAGTGATAAAAAACAAAATGTGAAACAGTTAATTGATGAGTGCATTCCAGTTCTTCCTCCTGAGAAAAAAAGGAACATGTGGTCTATAGCTGTCATGCTCAAAAGCTTAAGACTTAATTTTTTACCTCTGAAGTTTTTAGCTTTGTGGCAGACAGACCACATAAGGCAAATTTAACTGGGTGAGTACTTAGGCTAGACCTATTCAAAAAGTCAAAATACTAATAATAGGTAAATCCCTGTGCATCCCTCTGAGCCCATTTTTCAGCAGAAGTAACATAAACAAGGATGCCAGGTCTTAATTAAGTGTACCATGAAAAGCTGAAAAATGCAGCTTTTCTGTTCACCCATCCCGGAAACCTGAGTATTTGTTATGGACCACCAAACGTGTCTTTGGCCTTTCAGGGTGAGGAGGTGGTAGAAAGGTTTGTTTGTCATGCCTTCTCCCAATCAAAAGATATAATACTGGCAATTGCAGGTGGCACTGTGAAGGACAAGAACATGCTATTTGTGCTCTGGCACAATCTGCCCTGCTTTAATAACAGATATGCTGGAGACAACATGGTAGGAAGAGCAAAAGAGAGACAAGCTGCCCTTAGGTGGTCTGAAATGCAACAGTGAGAATGAAGTCATGCAGTACCCCACGAATAGCAGTGTGAGGATTATCAACTGCAATATTCTTTGCATGCATGTCTTTTTTAAAAAATCCTTGGCCTGATTCCTAACACCACAAATCCCAAATTTATGCAATTCTAAGCAGTGCAAGCATGACATAAAATGCATCACTAATATGCTAAATACAGGTCCCCATTTCTAAAGAAAGCAAGCTAAACTGTAACACCACCCCTTTTTTAAGTATGTGAGAGCCTTGTATGCAATTTAAAAGGTGAAGAGTAAGTGTAATATGATGGCAGCTCATTAAAGTGACATGTTTTCACAAAACCTGCTTTATTGCAGGTAGACTCTCTTGCTGTTAATTACTATTACTTTGTAGGTAAATTGAGTAAACCTTTTAATTTACTAAGTTAAAATTCCAACACTGAGGAATATAAATTTCTAGATGTGCATACAATTTTTTCCCTACTATTAAATAAGTCAATGCTATAGTAACATAATTATGCAGCTTAGAGTTAATGGCTTCCACAAAGCTGTCTTAATAAAGCCTTTTGGGATTCAGGAGGAAAAGGAGGAAATTCAGAAACTAAGAACAAGGCTGGAAGGCAACAACATGTTTCAACTGGCTCTAGTTACTCAATCACACTTAAGCTGTCTGAGACAGCAGGGTGAGTGCCATGCATTACAGAGGCACCAGGGAAAATTGTTATCCCAATGCAATAAAATATTTCCAAATTTCAAGCCCAGGATTCATTTTAAAACTAAAATTACAGGAATAGCTACCTAACAAACTAATTAAAGTTACAGCAATAATAAATAAAACCAAAACAGCATAAAGAAAGATAGTAGAAGGATCAGTTAGTAATGTAAATCTGAGTGTAACTACAGGCATGTTAGAAATGCTGTAAAAAAAGTATGAAAAATGCATGAAAAAGTTCATCCGTTGTTTGCAGATAAGAACCAATATTGAAAAATGAGCTGGGGAAGGTGTGGGTGTACAAGATCATAATACCAGAACCAGGTATTAGTCACCAACTTACACAATGATGGGGAAGCACATATTTAAAAAAAAAAAAAAAAAAAAATCAGTCACGCCAATATCTGCAGATGACAAAAATTAATGGAGTGGCAAATAATGGCTAGGACAGAGCAGTCATACAGAACAATATGGATCACTCGCTGAAGTGAGCCCATTCAAACAAAATGCATTTTAATACAGGCAACTCCAAAAGTAAAATATCTCAGAATAAGAAATGCAAATCTTGCTATGAAAGGTACACAGCTGCCTTCAAGAAAGCACTGACTGGAAAGAATGAGGAGTGCATAATGGATAAATAAGTCATTGTGAGATTCCAGTACAATAGTGGTGGCAATGAAGAGCTTTTAGGGGTGGAGAAGCTTAATGAGATTACTGGCCTTGTTAAACAAGGGAAATATGAAGGCAATGTTATCTCTGCATATGGTGCCAGCAATACCACTCTTGCATACAATCCTGATGCATTCACCATTAAAACCTTGGAGAGAGCACAAGGAGACATCACATGTAAATCTGAGTTTTGGAAAAATAAAAAAATAAACAAAAAAAAAAAAAAATGAAAGGCACAAAAGGGTGCCATGACAATAGTGTCTAAATTCCCTCACAATAAAAAAAAAACACGTTGTAGCAAAGTGTTTCCAAACAGGGAAGGAAGGAAGAGAAGGTGGGTGGGAATACAATTCTGGTAACTGACTACAGGAGTAGTCTCCAAAAGCTTTTGGCAAAATAAGAGCTATTAGAAGCACATGTAATGGATGCAGGTGATGTGAGTTTAAACTAGATTATGGCACCGTTCATTTAGCTGCACAGGAGACATCAAAGAAAAACCTTTAGAACTGGTAAATGCCAGTCCAAAGGGTTTAGGCTTGTCTTCTTATCACCTCCCCTTTAACAACCCTGAAATATCCAAATTAAGTCGATACAGACCGAAGCCAACAAACATTTCCCTAAAAGTTTCAGTTCTTTAAACATCAAGTACAAGGCTGAGGCATTTAAAAACATCCCTCGGTTTCCTCAGCAGAGACATGTTGTTCTATTACCTTTTATAGCAGCTGATTATTAAAACTAACTAAAACAAACCTCCTCACTCTCTATTAACATAGCCAGAACCAATATGCCCACGTTTATGTTTTCAAGGCATCCAGAGGCAAATGTTTAGGTTAAATAAAAAAATCAATCGAACAAAAATTCTAAAATCGTAAAACCTTGTCCGCACCAGCCCTGAGCGCACCTCGCCCTCAATGACCGACGTTCCCCTCCCAGGTGTGCACTGGGAAGCGCCTGGTCCCTTCCCGGTGCAGAACCGGGAGCTACAGCCGGGCTGCCGTCCTGCCTCACCGGCAACAGAGAACTGTTCCCCCCGCTCCTGGCCCGCCTCCCAGCGCAGCCCACACCGAAGGGAAGGGACTGACGTGCGCTCCCAGCCGCCAGCGAGCCCGGCACTGTGTCCGCCCGGGACCGACACCCGCTCCCGCAACCACTTCACCCCTTCGCCAGCAGCGCACCGCCCCTCGGCCCCCAGAGCGGCAGCGGCCGGGCTAGGCGGCCGGGGCAGCTCCCCTCGCTCCCTGGGCCCCGGCCGTCCCTTTCACCGGGACACGCCTGGCTCCCTGGGCCCCGGCCGTCCCTTCCACCGGGACACGGCACCGCCGGCCGGCCGTGGCTCGCGCGCCCCCTGGCGGGCAGGGGAGGGGCGGCAGAGGCCGGCGCGGGGCCCTTGCGGAGGAGGGGGGGGGTCTTGGCCGCCATTTTATCGGCTCGGTGGGGCCCGCGGCGCGCCGAGGGTGCGGCTCCTTGTGGTGGATTTCCAGCAATACAAATGAATAAATAAATTGATATATACATACGTACGTACACACCTGAGTACATACATACTGCCTTAGGATACGTGTCCCCTAGCAGCTCCTCGTGCCAAGCCGCAGCACGGAGCCCGTCAGACCCGAGCGGGGCAGGCAGCCTGGCAGTCGGGCCAGTGCCACCGAGTGGCCCCTGTCCCTGAGTGTAGTATCCACCGCGGGCTCTGGGCGGTGGCAGCGGCTCCACAAGGGCGGCACCACAAGCGGGTGCTGCTCGTGGTGCTGGCAGGCGCTTGGTCCTGCTCCTTCTCACACCGCGATGGCGAGTCCCGACCTGCCGCCCCAAAGCAGAGCCCTCCCCTCGCAGCTCACCCTGTGACGAGTAGTAGGCTCGGACCACCTTGTTCCTTCTCCAAGGCAATCAAAGGGTGCCAGCTTGACTGCACTATATATGCATTTGGTAAAATACATTGGGGGTGGGGGGGTTTCTTTGGTTTTAACTGTACAAAAGGTGTTTTCAGATGGCTTTCATCTGCAGCCAGTGAAATGTCCCAGTGTAGGGAACAATTGCTTCAAACAAAGCCCAGCCTGTTTCTCGGCCCACGGTCACTGGTGGCCGGCAGTGGCCATGGACACTGCCACAGCTTCGCACCGATGCTGGGCTGGCAGCCTGGCCAGTGGCTGCCGGGCAAGAGCCACCCGGCCAGGGGGACAGAGGGGAAGGGATCAGGCTGCAATTGTGCAGCAACGCATGTGTGTGCGCATGCCTGGAAAGTTAATTTGTAATTTTTGCTCCTCAATAAATCAAGACGGATGCCCCTATAAATCCTGCTCCTCAGGAAGGAAGCAGAAGGGCAGGAACTGCATGGAGTAGAGAACAGGGCTATTTTTCTTTTCACTGCCAACAGCACATCGCTGACACTCAGTGCTGTGCTGGGTCAGGCCTTCACCCTCTGCTAAGTTAATACCAACAACTCCTTCATCTAAAGGGCAGATAGTAACAGTGGGGTCCCCCTTGCACTTTTCTGCCTTTCTTTCCTCTCATTGCAATAGCAGTAGCCTCTGAAGGAACTACACTAATTAGCTGCTATTACACTTCTTGGGTGGCTGGAAGAACATACTGCCTCTGACCTCATGCTTTGCAATGTACCTTAACAGCTTATTACTGCTATTGCATGGCAGCAATGGTTCATTTTATAGTTACTTTGAAAGAGCCATTCCTCCAGTGCTGAAAAATAATCTAAGACTAATGCATAGTCTCTCCAGAAGACTGCTGTTAAACTGTCTATATCCAAGTGTCCAAACGCTGCACAAAGCTGTTTCATTTGCTTAACATCGACTCACTAGCAATTAATATGCCTGACATAACAGCACACTACAAGGCCCATAAAATCTGTAGCAGTAGGGGAGTGAAATGATTATAACTTTTTTTTTTTTTCTTTTTTTCAATAATACCAGACTACAGTTTGGGCACTGTAATCTTTTCAAAGCAAGAAGCTGAGCTGCATTTGAACAGCTGTTGTTTACTGAAGCAATAATTAGCAAGGAACTCAAAATACCTGCTACCTTCTGCAGCAACTCAGTAGACACTTGCACCCTGTACCTGGAAGCAGAGAGGCTATCAGATTAATATGTAGACTACACTTGCTAAAAACCTCACCTAACTAAAAAAAGAAAATATTTATAATGGTAGCATCTGCCAGTCTTATACATACAAGTAATCCTAGTGAATTCATCGTGATCTGGGAGGTACAGACCACAGCTCATACCAGATGTGCCTAGTGATTTGCAGCTGATGAGGGGCAGCACATGCTGCAGGTGGGGGATAGGACATTCTGCAAATAAGGTGTTAGGCACAGTCCTTCTCAATGCGCTCTACTGTCTCCAGGCAAGGTCGAGCTGCATGCCTGCTCCTGGGACTGAAATCTTTGGGGAAATATGTCTGCAAAGCCATTCGTCATGTCTGCAAGTCTCCTGGTCTTACAAGATTTTTTTAGCTTAGTTTGACAGAGCAATTGTCCAGCAGTAAGGGAGAGAAAGAGGACTGCAGAGCACAAGGGAGCAAAGCACTAAGCACATTGAAAATGGACCTCTTGATTCCACACCTGGATAAAATGTAATCTCTATGAATTCAAGCCATACAGAAGTAGCCCTTTGTTTCTTGATTCGGGCTTGCTGCTAGTAGATGTAGGTTTGCAACCAGGAATCGGAGCCTGAGTGTTACATGTTTCCAGCTCACACGCTAACCACGTGGTTACTGGCAACAGTGGTGTATCTATGCACTCCCCTGAGACTGAATGAAAACATTGGTATAACTCCCAGGTAAGGCTCTAGAGAGGTTTTAGCTAAGCTACTGTAATTGCCCTCTCCTGTCTGAAAGGATAGTCATATCCCTTTCACACACTTCTTCCCAGCCAAAGTCTTCCATCACTTGTGCCAGCTCTTAAATGCATCTCAACCTGTTAGGAGTCTGAGGACCCAAAAGCCCTGCTTCCTGGAGATTCATTCTCCATGGGTCTCTTCTCTCTGGTATGCCTTCAAGCATGACTCTAGGCCCAAGAAGAGGTAGGAATGTGCAGTCAGGTTTGGTGTGAAGAAGAGACGTAAGCAGGATCTCACTGACCAGAACCAGTTTAAGTATATGTTCGGTAACAGTTTCAGTCACCTGCTCTCTCTGTGGCCCAATAAATATCTAATTATTCAGTTCAACACAAAATAGAACTAACTCAGGTTTGAGTTAGCCATACCTCATACTAGGAGTAGCATTCTGGAGTTCTCCCCATCTGAGCATTAGAGATAGAAGTTTAAGTCTCCAGGTTTTAAGTCACCATGCTGTCAGAGCACTGCAATCTCCAAGGAGCCAGGGAGGGTTGCCAGCTGCACTAGGGGAAGCGGGATGCTCTGCAGACAGGCGTCTGCCCTGCTCCAGAGATTCATTCTCCTGCGTGAGAAGACTCGCCTGCCAAAACTGATAGGTACATTTCCACTAACAGTTGTCAAATCAGTGACTTCTGACTAGAGAAAATAAAAACATTTTGACAGAAAATGCCTGACCAGTACTACACAATAAGCCAGAAGCTGACTTATCTCATTACACCTGTAGTGCCTTAGAAGTCCCTTTTCTGGCTAGTCAAGGTGTCCTTTTCAGATGGAGTGCTGATGTGAGAGACACAGGGAACTGGGACAGTCAGCCATGAGCTTGAGGAGTTTCAGTTAAATGAAAGTAAATATACTTCAAAGTTAAGTATTTTGTCATAATTACATTTTTTCTTATTATTAATAGATGATAGCTATCACTTCTGTCACTGGAAATCCAAATAGAGTCACTAAGCTAGTAAAAAAATGAAAAAAAAAAGGACAAAGAAAGCAGGAAGCCAGTACAGACCAGATAAAAGACCAGTACAGTTTCACTGAATGAGCTCAGCAAGGTAAGGAATGGTGAACAGTGGCCATGATTTTAAATATGGTCTTCCAGATTTAGATGATAGGAACCTAACTGTCCTTTCAGCAAACTTGTTTACCACCCTGGAGCTGCAACTGCAGAAGTTCAGTCATTTTAAAGTAAACATGGTGGTGATATGTACATAAAGGTAAATAAAATCAAGTCACAGCATGCCATACCTTTCAGGGCTATTAAGATATACCTCATGTGGTGCTGCAAGGTACAAGGCCAAATGAGTTCAACAATCCAAGAAATAAAACAGTGCCCTCAAAGTGGCTAGTGTGCAAATCTGGAAGCAGGAAGAGTTTGCATTTCCTCATTCCTGTTGGCACATACATAAATCACTGCAATTCAGTAAAGAAGCACCACTATTTTTTCCAGAGCCCTTTTTCATTTCTCAGTCAGAGCAGGCAAGAAACATTGAGCCAAAATGCTATAGATATGATGTTAGGTGACAAAGAAAGGGAGATGTGGAGCTGGCAACCCATAGTGAAGAAAGGCTGCTGAGCCCGGATCTTGCAGCCCACACATTTGCATCAGATCACATCATGCCTTACCCCACCAGAACATGCAGCCAGAGGAGCTCAAATAAAAGCGTATCTGTACACAGGAGGTACAAGCTGTAATCGTGTTGTTGGAACTCAGGTGGTACAAGCCCCATCAAAGGGTTCATACAGGTTCAGCTGCTGTGACTAATGGGATTTATACAACCTTTGATCAAAACAGTTCCATTGCCAAAACATTTGTACTGTACAAAATTTGTAAGACCAATTAGGATATGACAAGCTATCCTCTGAAATTCATGGATAGAGTTGCAAGGTTAGGAGTTAAAAAAAAAACAAAAAACAAAGACAACTGCATATTACAGTCCAAACCTTCCATTATTTATTAGTTAACATGAACAGTACAGTGGTTAATGGTCAGATATATCCCAACTCAATGCCCCCACCATGAAACTGTTAGTGTCGTGGATATTTTTAGGCAGTAGGAGAGGCTGAGGCTGTAGAGGGAATGGCTTGAGCAGTATAACCTTGGCTTTGCACTGTCTTCCAGACCAGAAGCCTCTTGCACATAAGGGGAAAAGCCACTTAGCTTGGCTCCCTGACTAGAGAGATTCGACACTGGCCCTCGGGGGAACAGTTTCTCCACACCACATTGCAGACTTGGGACTTCAAAAGACCTTGCTCTGTGAATTTGCTTCAGGGCTTGTCTGGATAAAGCTAAAATCATTACTCAAGATCATGCTGTGGTGTATGTACCAAGCCACAGGTCAGGTGGAAAAGCAAAGGATGTCCTAGGCTGGTGACACACAAAGCCTAAATAGGAGAGGAAAAACAAAGTGAAAAATAAAAATAAAAGGAAGTATTAACTAAAGGAAATGTCACTGATTAAACAGAACACCAGTGGCAAGTAAAGGAGCAGTAGGAAATCCTCTGTACCTGAGTGTAGAACAGAGGAGGCAATGTCACATGGGTTGGAGCAGATAAGGGTGGAGGCCCTGACCTTGTAAGCAGTCATGTACTGTACAGGATCTCTTATCCATCTGCCCCCCAGCCACTGTCTGCTCTCTCTAATATGTCTCCAGAAGTTAAAAGAATAGGCACAGGTTGAAGACCAGGCATCACTGATCTCTGTAACTCCAGCTGTAACCAAAGTTACAAGCTTCTGTTTGCCATTTCCAAGCGACCTCAAGCCTCCATGGAAATAACAAGGTCCTTTTTTTCCAATCACCAGACCACCAAGCTTTTCCCTTAAGTGCTTTGCAAATGCCTGAGAAGACCTACACATGCTCACAGGAGCAGCAAATAAATCTTGTTAATGGTATCTTGATAATCTGCATGCCCAGAAAGAGCACTTATTACTTCCTCGGGCTAAGAAGCACCATCTAAGAGCTTTCTTGCCATTTATTTTAGGACATACTCTCTTGCTACTCTTCTGGGGAAAACCAAGGTGAAACTGTTCACTCTTCCCCCTCTCAAACTTCTGTTTCAGACTGTAATAACTCTGCAGCAGTATCTGTCTGGGGTATTACCCTAAGCCTAGGTGGAAAGTTTGCTGGGGCGAAATTATACAATTACCAGACCATTGCTTCGCAAGTCAAGCTGGCCCCAGAAACAGCAGTGAGAGGCTCCTGAGACTGCCTAGGCACCTTCCAAGGCCACAGCTCTTGTAGTACTTCATACCACAGGGGCAAGGAGGAGGTGAGAACAGAAGAGGCTCCTAATAAAACTTAGTTCTTTTGAAGCATTGTGCCGTTGAAGTGCTCATAACATTGTACAAAAGGAGCTAAGCTTTATCTCTCTTTTACAGAGAGATGGTAAGAGTTACAGGTATAGCAGGCCAAGAGCAGAGTCAAGAAACCCATCTCAGGTCTTCCAGTTTATACAGGCCTAATTATGGGAAGATGCTGTAGTCATGGGAATCATCTCATAAAGACAGCATCTCCACAAAGGCTCTGATATTTTTCACTAATTCCAAAAACATTTCCACCAACAGCAGTGGGAGACTTGAATGCTGATGTAACTCTCATGGAATGAGGTTTGAAGCAGGATCCACAATTCCCTGCAAGAGCCTCAAACATTAGCTTATATTACAGCTGCCTTTCAATGCGCATTCAAGCCAGTTTCCAAACAGCAGTTGTGAAGCTTTCATAGTGGGACATGTCTTCAGCCAGTCAGCAGGTGCTCTTAGGAAGTTTTGCACTTACATGAGGTTCCTCTGAACAAAGAGATCTTCAAAGGGATGATAGTATCTACTTCTGATTAAAAGCCTAGCTTAACATGATGAATGAACACCACTGGGTGGATCTTGTAAAACACATTTTGATCAGCAGCACACTGAATATTCAGAAAAAATATTTTTCTTGTCCTGTCGTTTTTTATGCAGTTTAGTACTTTAAGTTGTTCTTGACTGAAACACACCTTGGAGTCTGCAGGCAGCCCTGGACTGACTGTTTAGAAACAACCATTCCTGCTCTACACCCCTGTCCCAAACGTACAAGGAGTCATGGTGAAGATCCTTTAGTGTTCCAGTGTGGTTAGAGTGCTTGGCAGTGGTCAGATGTCAGCAGCTTCCAGAATTTAGAGCAAGTACTTGGGGAAGCCCAAGTCAAATTTTATTGTCAGTGTTGAATGTACTGCTGCATTTACACCCCTCCCCATTTGGTGCTGCATCAAAGGCTGTGCCACTGTAGCAGGAGACCAGGCTCCTCACATTTCTGAGCAGAGATTTGAAAGTTGACTCAAACCACATTGTAAAAGAAGTGACCTATGTTTCTGTATTTTAAGTAACAGATGTGATTTCCTTATGAGCTGCCACCAAAGCCTTCCTGGTCTCTTAAGTAACCTGCCTACCTTGTTCTTCCACAGCAGAAACTTCAGTGCAATACCCTGTGCAAAGGTTACCTTGTTTCATGTCTCTATCTGCCCCAAGGTAATCAAGAGTCCAGCCAGATCCCCACATCCCACAGCAGTGCTGACTTCCTGAGTGATTTGGGGGCCTGTTAGCAGCCTGCCTGCATGTCCATGTAATGGACTGTTAGGAGAGCAAATCTCAGCTGAAGCACAGATGTTTGTTTTATTAGCACAGAATTTTGTACCACTTCTCTGGGGAGGAAAGAGGGAGCTTTCTTCCCTGCAAATGTGTCTACTCTACAGACTAAGTTGTAAGAGCACATAAAAGCTGCTGCCACTGCCTAGGCAAGAATAACAATGTAATGGACATGAGAAGCCAGGAGAGACATTTAGTACACAGTGAAACTTGGGTAAGCTACAGAGCCTGACACCTAATAGAGACAGGGCCAATGAAGGCCAAAAAAATTATCTTGGGAATCTCTGCACTGCATTTAAACTAGAAATGTTGCCTGTTGCCAGTGGCCTTTGGTGTAGTTTTCACTGTGTTCATATGGTAGCTATTCATTGTTGGGTAATTATCTTGTTTTATTTTTCTACTTATTTATTGAATAAATCAAACTAATACAATTCCAACCCACGATTGCCATGGGAACACTCCAACAAGGACAGATGCAGTCTATAGCTGCAAGGAAAGAAAGCAGACTTCAACATTATTAAATTATACACAAGACAATCAATACAACTTAACACAAACAGCCCTTGCAGGCTCTGCACTAACTATCCAGAAGGCTCAGCCAGTTACTTTAGAGCCTCTTGCAACACCAAAGCTTAACAACCACCATTTCAAGTTTCTATAAGGGCAAGTGCTCCAGAATGCAGTCTTTCTTGCCTTTCCTTTGTGTCCTGATAAAGGGAATCACAGAAATCATGTAATCTAGTTTTTCATCCCACAGACATGACAGATATTTTTCCAGTAGATGTATAGTAGGTATAAGTCCAGTAGATGTGTTGAATTCTTGTTCTAACATTTTCAGAATTTGCATTGAAAATTCAGTCCTAGTGAAAATAACACACTTAGAAAATTTCAAACAGTTTCTGAAAGCAGAAATGAAATCAATTGCAAACAAATCTAAAAGGCTGTTTAGCTTAACTTGGTCACTGTCTCTGCAAAGATGGATGACAAGAGACAGGAAAATAGAAGGCAGAGAGGAGAGGAGATTAAAGCGATAAAGGGCCTACAAAGCTCATAGCAATTTTTCTCCTTAATTTCCTCATATTCAAGGTAATGCCACTGAGAGGAAGCCAACAAAAAGAATTACATGCACTGCCCAGACTATGTTTGTAAAAGGCAGTCTCATCAGTCCTGATTCTTTCTGCCACTGGCAGCAAGGACTGTCTTTCTGGACACTGCAGAGGGGGAAGGTGCCAGGTATTTGATTAAACCAGATCACAGTCTCCTTAAGTCCCCCAGCTGGGAGCCATCTGGCAGTAACTCACTCTGTGCAGATCATCCTTTCTATTGCAATGCCTTCCCACCTGCCAGAGTGCTGTGATTACCCTCCCTGCTTACATCCCCTTAAACTTGTCCCAGCAGTGCTGACAAGACCCCCTCACCCCTCATTGCAAAGTTAGGAACCTGACTCATCTCATTTCTGCACTGGGCATCTTATAGAAGCCCTAAACTCTCTTTCTTTATTTCTAGTCTTCTTTGCATGACAGTTTTTTGGGAATCAGCCGTATGATTGAACAATTCCTATACCAAAAACTTTGCAGAGTGAAAGATTACATTAATTTGCTTTGCTGCCTCCACACATACTCTGCCTGGTTCTGCATTTCCACTACCTGTAAATATCATTTCCAGTGCCTGCAAATATCATCTCTATGAGAAATACCATCTAGTGAGAAAGATACACTGTTTCTGCATGGCAGAGCTGCAGCACTGAGTGTGCAACTTCAGAACAGGCAGACACTGATCTTCCCTATTTAACTCACCAGTGTGTGACACTGTTCATCCAGGACAGTCATCCAGCTTCCATCCATGCTCTCTTGCAACATCTCCAGGACAGTGCTTGATTCTCCTTGATATCTTTGCCTTATATATTCTGTTATAAGAAATCCTTGGTGGTAGCATTCTTTTCCTCTTCCTATGTTCTGTAGCAGCAACTTGATGATTATGTGGCAAGGTGCATATTTTTAAACCAAATGAGCTAAAACCAGTGACTGACTCAAGGTAGGTAGCCTGCCCTGGGAACCTTAGGAAGGTGCTTACTTTCTTCATTGCAGTGAAGTTACTTAGTTCAAATGAGGTTTGTCAAGTAGATCAGAATGCTTGCAAAGAGCAGAAGAGCGCCAATAATAGAAAGTACTGTTAAAGGCTGTCAAGTCTGAGGAGGCATCGATCTGGAACCTAACTTCACAAGGACTCCTAGCCTCAGCCTGGAACCAAAATCTAGGCCCTGGAAAGCCTTGAACTCTGCAAGTTCACATCTGGCTCCAATCAGACCACTCAAGCCTTTTTCCATGCAGAGGCAAACTGAAAGGCATGTGGTGTGCTGGGGGAGACAAACTACAGATGTTTATTGTACTCTTGTGCCTTTAGCAATTGTTTTAATGGGCTGGAGTTCCTGGGAGGCCATTTGACTTCTGTTCCTGTCTATACTGTTCTCTTGTAATGCTGACTGTGCAGAAGCCCAAAGCTGTCAACAATCTGCTTCCAGTGTTATTTCAAGAAAAGGAAAGTGAAGTGACATCTGATCTGCTGAGAGAGGAGGGGGAGGAGGGTATTTTTAAAACATAAAGCAACAAAAATCTGCATGGAATCAATATTAGAGTCGATGCCTTCTATCTTGCTGCAAAGCACAGCTTAGTACAAAACACAGGTTTCCTTTTTCTCTGTTGCAACAACTATACATTAGAAAGACTCATACTTACTTTGCCAAGACTACATTGTCAGTAAGTGTTTTGAAGCTCTGAAATAATGATTTTTGTGCAGTATTTCATTTTAATAATTCAAATAAACTATGGAACATTATGATCTCTACAGCTAAGTAAATACTTTGTTGCAACTCCAGCCTTGGAGAGCATCATCCATTTCAGTGGAATGGTCTCCACAGAAAGTAGCATCTTGGAACCACTCTGCCCTCACAGTGAGCAGCCCTGGCTGCTGCTGCTGTTCTCCAGTCTGTGCAGAGGGGAAAATCTGTGTGTGAAGATCATTATCATGTGAGAACTTTAGTTTTCTTTTGCTGTCTGTTGCATCACAACACCTGTGCAAGCAAGAGGATCCATCCATACCTGTCAGGCATTTAGCTCCTTTATTCTTCAATCACTGAAATACAGTTTGGAATTAGAACCTAGACAATGCCTACAAGAAGTACCTGCCTGTTTCAGTTTTGAATTATTTCATTTTTTAAATGATGCTACAGGACCTTGTTTAACACAAGAGCGTGAACTGCAGAAGTTACTGGGGTGAGGCATTAGTTCTAGCAATGAGTTTATACAGTTCTGCTTACATCCAAGGGTCAAACTGGGCAGAAATGGAAAGGGTCTTCCTTCCTCTTTGTCACAAAGCACAAATGGCGAGAGATGTTTTGTAAAGGGCACTAGTGAAGGATGAGTGGATCAGGAAGAGAAGAAAGACTCAAGGACAGTGGAGGTGACAAAATACTACAATTTCACAGGAATAAGTAGAGCCCTCCAGGAAAGAAAAGAACCAGACAAAATTAAAAGAGAAAATAGAGGTCAGGACTGAAAAAAGAAGTGTAATTACTCAAAGGAATTAGTTTCAGGGGGAGAAGAGTTAGAGAACATATTGCTTAGGCTAGAAAGTACACTAGGGAAGGCTGTCAAACATGAATGTTAGCTATGTAAAAATATACTGTTGGTATTGTTCATCTGGACTAACATATGGCACACGAATTCCTGGATCTCCCAAGTCACTGAGAATTTGACAGACTGCTTGAAAAGCATGAGGATTTCATTTACTGTTCACCTTAAACACAACCCTTTGTGGCCACTGAGATTTAGATACTAATAAAAGTGCAAATTCTCAAAAAGTGAATGAAAACGCTTTCTCTTGCTGAGGATAGAAAGCTTTTTTTTTCAGTTCTTATACTAATGTGACAACACAGAGACTTATTTCTCTATTTGTACTCTTAAAACTATGTTGCATAATTATATTACTAAAACTTGGAAAGGCTGTCTGATCTATTTAGAGTGAAACAGCAAAGACAAAGGGCGTTTTCTTATCTGCTAAATCATGTAGCCCAAGGATCTCTCCACTGTTCTGCATGTAGTTTTCTACAACCAACCCTCAAAAGATAAGGTTAGATTAGATGGAGTATTATCAAAACCAGAATCACTAATGTATCACTAGTATATGAAAGTTGCTGTCTATGAAAGTATAAGAAAACTACTAAACTGGTGACTGGCTACAGTAAATCAAAGATTAATAAGACTTTGAATCTATATAGGTTTTTATTTATAGCAGAGAACTGAAGAGGCTAATATTTGTCATTCAAATTTACATAAAAATGTTCTTTACTGTCTGCTAGGACAAGCAGAGTCCTGGTAGGTGCAGACTCCATTTCCCTGGCTTATGGGAAGTCAAAATAGCCATGCTTTTGAGGAATGTGTTGCTATGACAAACAGTAGAATAAAAAGTACTCTATGACAGGTACAAAATTTGCATTTCCATTAGCCTTTGTCAAATGAAATCCCTAAAGGCAGTGAAGAATGTGCGTGGAAAGAAAATGCAGTGTATTAATTTACCATCCCCCCATGCAAAAAAAAAAAAAAAACAACAAACCCCACACACCCTGGATAGTTCAATGAACCATAAGTTAAGATAAAAGGTAGGAGGAAAAGGTTTACATTTCTGGTGGTCATACAATAAAGGGATAATAATTCATGCATGCTTTTGCCACCGGATAGGCCGGAAAAGAAATGCTGTAGAATAGCTTGGCTGAGCCACTTTTCTCTTCTGAAAAACCTGGCCTACATGCTCAAATGTTTGGAAAAATGAACCAAATTTTTACCTTCTTTTAAAGTTTATCAAAATATGGATACACTTTAAAGGATAGCACCTAATCTTTTTGGCTGATGTATTTTAGAAATTAATGAAAATATTATTGATTTTAATAAGATTCCTATTCTTTTATGCTCTTTGAACTCTGTTTTTCATGGATGAAATTCTTACTAGAAATTAACAAATCATCAATGGAATTACAGATAAAACAAAATACTATTTAATGTGAATAAAGATGTCATAAATTGGTTCTAAGTTTAATTTGGCCAGCCTTTAAAATACATTGATACTTTCACAACTAACCCTCATCATTTTAGGATGTCTATAACATCCTGCATTAGTTCCTCATTTATATCCAGATATTTATCATCAAAAGTCACTTTATCTTGAGACCGATGGAATTAAATTCATGGATTTGGCACGAGGAATGGCAAAAAATATTTTATTCGTTGATATTGTTTTTCCCAGATATGTTTGAGTATTTCAGAATAATATATGCATTATATAAACTAACTTGAGAGCATACAGAATTTATGTTTCCGAATATTACTGGTTTATCAGCATGTTCTTGCTGACACAGCCCATCCCACCAAGGACTGGACCCTTCCTCAGCACTACTTTCCCTTCTGACACCCCCTCCTTTATTCTGGTGCACATGGCTGTAGAGCATGTTAGCTGAGCTTATTGTAGTCCTTGCCAAAATTTACTTTAGCTTATCTACACTGCTGTTATCATGCAATGCCAGAAGTTTGCCAGGACCTCTGCATTCAGATGTAGAAACAGGACCCCAGCTCGGAGTCATTCAGGGAGAATACTTTTGCATCTGTGTGCACTGTCACTAGCTTTAGGAGAACCTGCAATCTCCCTACCATTTCAGCTAATGAAATGATTCAGCTAACGATTTCTTTCACCAAGAAGTCTTTTCAGAAACAGCTCAGATATTTATATGCTCTTTTTCATGCAAAACTCCCATAGGTTGACTCTACTGATCACAGCTGAAAGAAAACAAACGCCAAGTAAAATTAGTTATTCTTGATCAAGCATACTTCTAGTTTATTCCTCCTCCTGTATGCAGTCATGTTGTGCTGGCACAGACCCCTGTGTAGTGCTTGTAAACCATTCCTTCAAAAAAAAATCCCAAACTTTATCCCAGCCAGTATGGTCATATTGGAACAAAGGCTATGACTTAATGAGCTTCAGAAACGTAAGTCTTAATAATGTCTTCTCCTGCAATTTGATTTCTGCTGTGAAGTTATTTAAGAGCTTTCAAAAAACATTTTTCCTGGAATAAATGAATAAGTTGTGTGACCATCACATCCTTCTCAAAAACTCCCAACCCTACCAGAGTGACAGGGCATTTAAGAGCTGCAATCAGTATGTCTATGATGAAGCTGTACTTCCTTCACACTGTATCTAGACGATACACACGATACACGCCTAGATGAATTAAAGAACTGAGACCATGCACACTGGGTAGGGTAGCATCCTATTATCTATTTGTTCAGAAACAGGTGCAAATTGCTTTCATTATGTTTTTATAAAACACTGGGGTTTTTACAGGCCCTACTAAGTATTACTTTCTGCTTTGGGCTTTTTCTCGTTCTGTACTTATTTATTCCTGCCTCACTAACTTTATTGATAGCAAGGTTTTTCAGCATTTCTTTTTTATTTTACTCCTCTTTTCATACAGCAATAAATATTATTCAATTCAACAAATGCATACAAATGGTTTCCATTAGAATTTTAATCTACTCTCAAAATGAAAGAAAACCTTTGTATAAATCTTTTTAAATTACCAGAACATAAATTCAGACAGGGACATCTCCACCTAGACTGAGCTGGGGAGTTCACAGCCTGCTGTCCTCATTCATAAATTAATTGAGGTCTCTAGCTGCTGTAAATGAACAGTGCATCCTGCAAAAGATCATATCTGTCAAGATTGCAGATTGGTTTCTATCAGAGTTTGCAAAAGTCAGAGCTCACAATGCTTTCATTATGTCTATGAGTATGGCTTCCCAACTGGAAAGAAATGTGTTTTGT
This sequence comes from Cyanistes caeruleus, assembly GCF_971803275.1. NCBI lineage: Eukaryota > Metazoa > Chordata > Aves > Passeriformes > Paridae > Cyanistes > Cyanistes caeruleus. The sequence goes on along the minus strand of NC_141705.1, from coordinate 32,684,771 downwards.
TCTGTTGGGCCAAGATTTACAGAAAGCAATTTTCCTCCATGCTCCAGTTATGACAAAACTACTGAAAAATGTCATTTTGTGATTTCTTTCATTCAGTCACCTTTTTACTGACAAATATGTATTCTTTCTGCTCCACGTGTATGCACCAACTGTGACATTTAATGGCCAAGGAAGGTTAATCACAGGTGGGTACATATCCCCCTTGGATATTGCAAGCTATACTGCATTCGCTGCCACTTATCCATTATAAAGTAAGCATGGCTTTAGCTGACTCACACAACTACCTGTTTTATATTACAAATTCATACATTTTTTAAAAGGCTCCGTAGGATTCAGAGAACCAGACAGCATATCCATGAATACCTCTTAGATATCTTAAATTACGTAAAGGTTGTGACAGAGTGTGAAGAGAGTCAAAGGCAAGGTGGATAATACTGAGTCCTTGGTTTCTTTCCCTTTGATTTAGCAGTGTTAATCTGCAAGCATGTGAGGGGTGGAGTAAAGAAAAGAGAACATCAGTTCCCAGAGTTTGGGAAACAGAGGTTGTTTTACTTTTGGGTCTTTTTTAATCAGTGCCATATGTAAAAATGATGTCAGGGATTCTTTACACATAAATACCAGTTTGTAAGACACTGAAAATTAAAAGGAGGGTAAGACTGGCCAAAACAGCTCTTAACACAAGTGAGTGGAATTGGTCTATTTCAATTTACAGGTAAGGGACTAAACCCCAAACACAGCACATGCATATATGTCCTTCCTTGCTTCTGTCGGCCATGCTGCACCTTCTCTCTTCACAGCTGAAGCTGTAGAGGATGAACCCACAAAACACCTGAATGTCAATTTTCACTTCTACCTCTAAGAGAAGAAAAATGTCCTTGTTGGGGTATGCTGAGTATTTCCCAACAACTGAGTATGACTTTTCTCTGGAAGCAATAGAAAGCCATCATACCAGCTCATAAAAATGATGGGGAAGATTTGCTACAGCTACAAACACAGAGAGGTCCTGGTGATTTTGGTATGCGAAAGTGTAGTGAGAAAAGTCTAGAACAGCATGCTATGGTAGTTTGCTCCTTAAATACACACACAACCTTTCAAGGAATGAAGATTATTTACATGCTAAAAGTTAACCTGCTCGTTAATCTCTGTTTAAAGGCTTCTGCCTTAGCCTAATAGTGCCAACCAGTTAGAAAAGTGGCTGCCAGCTACAAGAGCTAAATACATACTCAAAATTAATTATTTACTTGGCAGGCTCAGCAATCACTATATTATCAAAGCAATTGGGGCAATTCAGCTGTTTTATTAAATACCCAATATTTCTGACCTTTATCACACAAGTGACATTTGGCATCCAATATCATGATGCTGTCCCTTCCTACCATGAGAGCACCACACTGTCAAACTCTTCTCCAGGGAAAATTCTTGCAGGTGGAAACATCAGCAGTTATCCTGGTAATCTAGTTTATAAAGCATTTAACCTAAGTGTTTTAAATGTACAACTGCTCTGCACTGGAACCAAACAGCAGGGGGGAAATTTCATGCTGGAAGTCTTATTGCAACAAATTGCAGATGCTTGAAGATGTGGATTGCAGTGGGGACCGTGGTAGCATGTTCCATAGCAGGGAGAAGTCAATATGGTGTGAAAAAAATCTCTCCTAAGCAAACACTCATGCCAACGTTTTCTGTTTCATCAGCCCATGTCTGATATATACTAGCATATAGTTATGTACAACACTCCACTCAACAGCAGCAAGAAAAGGAATAAAAAAATTAAAAAAAACCCTCAAACCTTCAACTATCTGTTGGTTTGGAATACAAATCAAGCTAGAGGTTTTTGTGCAACAATGGTTTGGTCCCCAAAGCTGTGTTGCTCTTACAGGTTTGCAGTGACACTCTCAGAATAAAATTCTTCCAAATATTTAATTTTCCACCTCTTTTTATTTTATCATACTTAGTCCTTAGTCCCATAGCAGTCCCTTGTTACAGGCTTCTGAGCCAAGTAGTCCCACACTATAACTTTAATATTTAAGAGCACCTTAGTGCCATTCAGGCATCATTTAAAAGGGTTACCCATTTTGAGATCTCCCCTCATTCTTGGGTTCCTAATTATCTTTACGCCTTCTGTGTATTACCTAAAACAGAAATGACCTTAGACAGGACCTCAGCACCTGCCAGTGTGCAGGATACCTTGCAGTACAGTCCTGTGAACTTCTTTCTTCTCCATGACATAGTCCAAAAGTCACACTTGTTTTATTATCTACCGAATCCTATTGCAAACTCATCTATTGTATTCTGTTGGCTAACTCCTACACTACTTAATAACCTTTTCCTATATTTCTCCCTCACAGAGACTTTCAGTGTTTCAGATGTTTTAGGGTTTTTTTCCCCAGCTGAAGTAATTTTCTTCTCTCTTTTATAAGGGTAGAGAAGAGTGGTTATGGAGGCTTGCAGTGAAGCAAGGCAGCCTTGAGGGCAATTACCTGTGTAATTGCCTGGAGCAAGACCCAACCAGTCCAACTAACTCCTCATTCATGCTGGAAGACTAACACAGCTGAATGCAATACTTTCTTCAGACACGGCTGATGAAAGAAACAACCTCACTATCACACTTTAGACACATTAATCTCATGTACCATTTTGGTTAGAACTGTTTGACCTTAATTTGCCCACAACCTAAGAAAAAAGGGGGGAAAGTCAGTGAGACTTAATGACTCTTTCCCTCCCTGTCCCCTTTTCCACCTGAGGATTGGCTGTGAATATCTTTGGTATTTACCTTCAGGTGACTAATTTACATCTTAAATAGACCACATCAAACTGAAATCTGGAGTCAATTTATGGTGATGCAAGATAGAAACCAAATAGTAACTGCCTGAGCTTACAGGATCATAATCCCAGGAATATTCTGTTACATGTGTGTTCAGCAAACCATGGGGGGAGTGTGTGTGTTAGTTGATAAACGATGATCCCCATTAAAGTGCCCACCTACCATAAGTGTATTTGACTAGATTGCTGTCTGCTTTGATGGTCCAGACAATTCCCCTAATGAAGGCTATGCCTACTAAATGGATCAAGACCCCATCAGCTCTAGACCCTGGTATCAATCCCTTCCTACCTTTGTTTTCAGCAACAGTCTCATGGTGATTCCCATCATAGTAACTTGGAAGTTCTAATGAACACAATACAGAAGTAAGTACATAGTTATGTATAAGGCAAGAAGTTAGCTCTATATTTTCTTTTTAATTCAGAGGTAGCTGATGTATGTGACATCATTTTTATTAACTTCTTGTTTAAAATGCCTTAGAGGAGAGATATAAGAGGAGAGCTAGCTCACACAACTGGGGTTGTTTTTCTCCTTATACTTTGAAAGTGGCAGATAAAGGGATTTGAGGATCTTGATTACTACAACAAACAAAAATATTAAGGAAGGGTGCTTTATACATTTGTCTGTATTGGGTTTGTGTGACAAGGCTTTGGTAGTTGGAGGGTGGCTACAGAAGCTCACAGAGCTTCTGTGAGAAGCTTCCAGCTTCCCCTATGTCCAATGGAACCAGTGCCAGGCAAGTCCAAGACAGACCTACCACTGGCCAAGGCTGAGCCTATGAACAATGGTAGCAGTGCCTCTGGGATAACAGAACTAAGAAGGGGGAAAAAAAACCCAAAATGGCAAATTGAAGCCAGAGAGAAGAGAGAGATATGAGTAAGCAATAGCTCTGCAGACACCAAGGTCAGTGCAGAAGGACAGAGAAGAGGTGCTACAGGTACCAAAACTGAGATTGTCCTTTAGTCTATGGTTAAGGCCATGGTGAGGCAGCTATGCCCCTGCAGAACATGGATATCCATGGTGTAGCAGGTATCCACCTGCAGCCTGTAGATGACTCCTGCTGGAACAGGGAAATAGCCAAAGGAGGCTGTAACCCTGTGGGAAGCTCATGTTGGAGCAGGTTTTCTGCCTGGATTCATGGAGGACTCATGGCCCCATGGAGGACTCACTGGAGCCATCTGCTCCTGAAATAGTGCACCCCACGGAGCATGTCCACACTGGAGCAGTTGTGAAGAACTGCAGCCCGTGGGAAGGACTCACACTGGAGAAGTTCACAGAGACTGTCTACTGTGGGAGGGAGCCCATGCTGGGGCAGGGAAGAGTGTGAGGAGTCCTTCCCCTGAGGAGGAAGGAGCAACAGAGACAGGGTGTGATGAACTGATCACAGCCCCCATGTCCCTGCACCACAGGCAGGGAGGAGGTGGAGAATTCAGGAGCAAAGTAAAGCCTGGAAAGAAGGGAGAGGTGGAGAGAGTTGGTTTTAAGATTTGCTTTTCTTTCTCATTATCCTACTGGTTTTCCCAAGTCGAGTCTGTTTTGCTCATGATGGTGAGCAATCTGTCCCTGTTCTTATCTCAACCCATGAACCTTTTGTTCTGTTTTCTCTCCCCTGTCCAGCTGGGAAGGGAGGTGACAGAATGGCTTTAGTGGGCACCTGGTGTCCAGCCAGGTAACCCACCATGGTACTCTAGGAATATAAGGGGGATTCTTTGTCAGGAAACTGTATTTCTTTATGGGAAGTTTCCCACTATTGCTATCTCTCTGATAACATCATCATAATAACATCTACTTCACTGAGGTTCCCATCCATAGTTTTCAACAGAAATAGGATTCAGGAAGGCAAATTTAAGAAATTAATCTACACCCTTGGCTGCAGAAACACAACCTGGAACACTATCCCACTTCAGGAGCCTGCATTAAAATGTGCTGGCAGTAGGACAGAAAGCAAATGTTCACATCAGTGCAGGCAAATTCTTCAGTTTAGAATAAAATTACAACAGAAGGAGCAGTCTTTTGAATACTGTGCTGTTCTCATTTAAAAGCAGAGAGAAAGGTAAAATTTTAGTGCATTATTGAGGGAGCATGTAGACCCAGCTTTCCTGTGACACAGACTACACTGATCACCCACATCCAGCTCCTAGCAAGCAATTCATCTCTCTCACAAACTAGCTTTTAAATGGGAGGTGCCTGCTTCTTCTGAAGTTATTGGATTGTATTCTGACAATAAAGTTAAATGACACAAGAAGCATCTAGAATACTTCCACACAAAATCAACGTGCACTACTTTATATTTTTCTTTCTCCCTCATAACTTGCATACTCACACACTGGTCTATGAAAGTTTGTGTTCAGTAAGAACACAATTTCAAAAATCTACTGCTGCCTCAAGGAAAATACTGAAATATATTCTAAGACAGAAGTAATTCTATTTATCAATCATTTTCCTTCCTTACCTCTTTGCTATTTAGAATATTTGCATGAAAATGGGATATTTATTTCCCAAGAGTTCATCAGCTGCTCCTGATATAATTTCCATGGATACCATTTCCATTGTATGTAATGTTGCAAGCACACAGCAAAAGGATATGGGATAAGGAAGAGAAAAAATCAACTGCTTTATTCTTTGACTATGCTTTTGAGTAACTCCATAAATAAACCCTAAAAGCTTATCTAATCAACTCATCACCCACACAAATAACCCACTCAGTCCCTCTTCCTTCCTAGCCCTCTTGGCACAAAAATATCCCCACGTATTTAAATGTGTTCGGCCTTTCAAATACTATCTGCTACTCAATGAGAACAAAACTCAGGAATTTAGAAGGTGACAGAGGAAAAAAAGTTTTTAATTTGCATTTTTTAAGCTAAATTTTAAAACTTGCTAATTTAGAATTTTAAATGCTAGATTTCTCCATTTAGAAGTCTTGGTAAGGTATTACTTTCAGTAAAATGACTAGTAACAAAGAATTATTGTTACAATAAAAATCTCTCAGAAAGTACAAAAGGAAACAGCAAGTTTCAAAATGTATTTGCTTCATCAGTAGGTTCAGCTATTTAACACAATGTACCTGAACAACTACAGAAGACTGAGTTTCTTCACTGTCTGATGAGGATTTTGATACCTGGGTCTTTTAAAAAATCATTTGAAGACTATGCTATCTTTTGTTTAAAGCTGCTTCTTATAACAGGCTTTGGATGAACAAGTTTTCTCATTTTGTAACAATACAAAAAATATTTTTCGTTTAAGCTTGGTCAGACTATGACCCTGGGATTTCAATTTAGCTCAGAAAAGAAATGTCCAGAAGCAAATGGCAGAGTAGGCAGGAAGAACTGTAGTCTCTATTTATCTAGGGAACCCTGATGTTACCCACAAGCAAGACCTTGCAGTATTTTGATATAGTGGTACTGTGTGTGACCCATACAGATGCAGGAAGAGATTCATAACTATAAAGCCTTCACTGTTTTCTGTAATCCCTCTTTCCAATATCTCAAAGAAAAGGAGACATTTCACAGGGAAGGAAACACATCCACAATGAGATCAAGAAACCTGGCCAGAGTCAAAGACAGGGTTGGAAGCAGAGAGGGGTCCCACCAGAGAACACTAATCACAGAGGCATAGGCCTGGTCTGAGGGTGGTGAGGGCACGGCAACCAGGAGCACCAGGAGTGTCTCAATGTGTTTGTCCAAGCCCCAGTAACATCTCACCCAGCATCTCTCAAGCCACTCCTTAGTTACACTTTGCAAAGAGAATCAAACTTCTGTCAGCAGCTAGAAGTCACTGACTGTCATAGTAGAGACGGACAATGACATCTGTTCTTCTTCTATCATAGCCCCATCTTTATTGCACACAGCATATATTTACATGGTTATCAGAAGGCACTGTGTTTAATTCCAATTGGTTAGGAACTCAGTTCACTGGTTGGTAATGGTGAGTGTATGTGTCAATCAAAACTTTTCTCTCTAACAATGTTTACATACATTTTCTACTGATTCCCATTGAACAGATCCCTTGTTATTACAGGTGCACTTGTTTTTCTCCCAAGAATGGTTTGTTACATTAATAAACTTTTCATTCTCAAGATGTTTTTTCATGGGAATTTACACTCTAGCTGCTAGCTATACTTAACCAAAGTAACAAGGCCTGAACTATGATTTTACAAGGCCTTTAATTTGTAAGGTAATTTTTACCTATATGTGACCCCTCAGAGTTCCCACTAATTTTGGTTTTGATTATCCCAGGCTCAGGCAGCATGCTGAGGGCAACCACAACCAGCCTGTTGTAGCTTGCAGTCTCCTGCCCAGCAAGACCATGAGCAGACGATGCACTAGCAGAGGGAGAGCTTTCTGCCCTCTGCCACAGAAGGTTCACAGCAAATACCAGGCTGGGGCAGCACAGGTTGGCTGCTGCTCAGCCCACGGGGCAGGCATTGTCCTGCAATTTTGTAGTCTCCTCCCAGAAGATGAAAGTCAAGGTGTGCATGCCCTGCAATTCATAGGGACAAGGCTCCAAGTATGCAATTTCTGTTCACTCTACTTCCAGTGGTCTTAACATTATCTCTGAGTTAGAGATAAACTTTTTTTTTTAACTTTGCTCATCTGTCAAGTCTCATTGCCTGACATCAAGGAGATCAATCTGCCTTCCTTAAACACAACTCCTGGCTCTTTCGAGAGGCTTCCCTTTTTAGATGTTGGCCTCCTAAGTTCCTCTCCACAGCCTGTCTCCCCTGCTGCATCCTTCAACAGATTTTCTCAAATCAGAACAGACAACCCATGTAGGCTGACATGCTTTTTGCAGTGCTCACTGCTCACATCTGAATGTTACTGCCCAATCTGCAGGCATTCCTGGGCAGCACAGCAGAGGAGAGCGGGGACCAGAGGTGTCTGCTACATGTGTAGAGGCATGCACACTGGAAAGGACTCTTTTTCTGCAGTCAGTAAAAATGACATGGGTGAGGAAATTCCTAAGGATTACTGCCAGAGAGTTTTAAGTACCAGGACCAGAAGTTGTCTGTGAGATAAAAAAAATAAAATAAAAGAAAACCAAGAAGAGACAGGAAAAGTCCCTGCAGATGTTATCAGAATCTGGCCTCTCTCCCTTTTGGAGGTTTTTCTTTTGAAAGAAAACACATTTGGGTGTGTGAATGCATGACCTGCTCTCCCTTGAATGCCAAATTTTCAGAAACATCATTCATCTTACTCAATATTCCTCCTCTGCCTGAGGTGAAGTCAGTCAGCTCTGCACGCCTGATACCTGTGGTTTTGCCTTAACCTTAAAAAGAGGTTGAAATAAAACAAAAGTGAAGCTCCAATTCCACACAGGTATTTCAACTTTATGGGAAGTTACCCATTAGAGAAAACTGTCACCTGAAACAGTTCTCCTTTTCTTTTCCCCAGTCCATCCCCAACCCCGCTGGGGATATGTGAAGGAATACCTTAGTTACTTCAGTCTAAGCTAAAAGTACATTTAAAATCAATCCAGGTAATGTGTAGCCCCACTTGAGGGCAGAATCTCAAATCGGAATATTTATTACTGAGCTGTAAAGCTCTGTTTTCTCAGACTTTGTCAGAAAGGAGATATTTGAATGCCAACAGGGACATCAGGCTCCATCTCTTTATAGACCTTGGGTCAGGAAGGGATGTAAGTACATCATCAGCTTTAGCCCCGCTGACTTAAAGGATAGTTAAGCACATATTTTTTTCTGTCATGAACAGGAAATATGTAGTACTATATTCATCTTAGCTGCAAGGGGAATATGCAAACTCACACAAGCTACCTAGCTCACAGCAAAGGGTAGGTGCAGCTTTTCTTACACTCTAAGCTATCATTAACAGAAAAGGAACTGGCCAGAAGTGAACAGTGGGATCAACCTATTGAGATTTTTGTTCAACCCAAATGTATGAAAGTACTGTTTTATTATGCCACACAGCAAGAACCATGCCAGACACATTTCCTGGTGGAAAAGGACCTGAAGATACTGGATGACATCTCGCTGAACATGAGCCAGCAGTGTGCATGGGGGGCCAAGAAAGCCAGGGGCATTCTGGTTTGTATCAGGAATGGCATGGCCAGCAGGACCAGGGCAGTGATTGTCCCTCTGTACTTGGCACTGGTGAGGCCACATCTCAAGTTCTGTCTTCAGTTTTGGGCCCCTCACTGCTAAACATTGAATATGAAAGACATTGAGGTGCTGGAGTGTGTGCAGAGGACAATGAAGTTCATAAAGGGTCTGGAGCTCAAGTTTTATGAGAAGTGGCTGAGGGATCTGGGGGTGTTTCGTGTGGAGAAAAGGAGGCTCAGGGGAGAACTTCTGGCTCTTTACAACTTTGAAAGGAGATTGTAGCCAGGTAGTGTTTTGTCTCTTCTCCCAGGTCACAGGTGACAGAACAAGAGGAAATGGCCTCAAGCTGTGCCAGGAAAACTACATATTAGGGGGAAAAAAACTACAGAAAGTATGTAAAGCATTGGAACATGCTGCCCATGGAAGTGGTGGAGTCACCCTCTCTAGAAGTGTTCAGACAATGTGTGGATATGGCACTTGAGGACATGGTTTAATGGTGAACATAATGGTGGTAGTTCTAGGCTGATGGTTGGACTTCATCATCTTAAAGACCTTTTCCAGCTTTAATGATTCTATGGTTCTATGATCATATGATCAGTGACCTCTCTCTAGGCTTGTCAGTCCTAGGAACCCAAGGGCCCAGACTCAGGCAGATGTATCCTGCTGGGGAGTGACCTGGCTCATCTGTGCCCCCACAGGAGCATTTCCAACAGGAAAATGAGCCAGCATGAACAATGAGGGGAAGAGCAGTAGGGACATCCTATTTCTAGAGCCATCCTACCTGAACCATGGTGTTGCCCTAGAAAGGAGAAGTGTCCCTCAGATGGAAGTGTTTAACATGGCTCCCACTCTTCTCTGTACAACATGACCCTGTGGAGTCAGCTGTAGTGCTGCAAGACCCCATATTTCAAGGAAGGGCAAAGGAAGGAGCAGAGAACTACAGCCCTGCCAGGTGAAGAATGACCCAAGCTGACCCATGGTGATGCCACTTCTGCCACAATTCCCTCTTGCCCACATCTCTGTAGAAATCCCTGAAGGGAAAAAAGGCTCTGGAAGAGATGACAGGGTTGGCAGGAAGAGACAATGAGAGGGTGTAAGAGGAGGAGGAGGCAGTAGTCAAAGCATATACCTGGAAGTCACCAGGGACCACTGCACTGTGAAATCTACTGGTCAGTTTTATTTGCAGGGTAGAGATGTGGCTCACAGTGGGATACAGTCACCCTCCTTTGCAGTCCCTGAAGTCAATATGGAACTCCCTGGAAGAGAGGCTGTAGTCCAACTGCATCCAGCCTAGACAGGAATTTCAGTCAACTCCCACAAACCAACCACACATGTGCTCTGCAGTGACCTCTTGGTGACCAGGCACACCAGAAGCACTTACGAAGCCCGTCCAATTGAGAAGAAAATTACTCCTGTTAGCACAAGAGAAACAAGAATTTTTGGTATATATATTCCCTAGCCACTTTGAACACTCCTTCAGTCTCGAACATGGTTGTCTGATAGACTCTCCACCCTCCCTGTTACTCCACTTCTTTTTCACCAAATCACAGGGAGGTTCTTTCCCCCTACTGTGTTTTCAGACGAGCTTCTTTTGGCCTTGCAGAGCCCAACAGGTGACAGACCTCTTGTGCAACCACACACTTCCTTTTGTCTCTTCCTTTCATCCCCAGACTTCAACATCCCATCACAAATTTATTTTGCTGTCTAGAACTTCCTAGTCTCCCTGTCCTTCCCCTCAGGGCAAGTCTCCAAGAACCGACTAACAGTGTTTCCACACCTAATTAGCTCCTAGTTTTTCTCCTCTGGAAGTTAGATAAGCAATATCGAAGTTACAAGTAGATTCACATAGACTAAGGCATGCATGATAGGGCTGTTTGTTACAGTGTGATGTCTCCAGTTGTCAAAGAAACATTTATTCTCCATGAGATTAAAAAAATATACAAAAAAACCCCCGAAAAAAACCCACCAAAAACCCCATATCCAATATAATTACATACAGTCACCCTGGAAAAAGGAGAATACATGGAAAACAAAACCTGGCATCTGAATGTGAAGCTCTTAAGCAAAACTTGTCAAGTGTTTCAAGAAATAAATATGAAAACCGTACCACAAAACACTAGATGCATTATTAGTAGTATCTTTAATAACAGGAAAAATATTAAAGTGCCATATTGTTTACAACACAAAATTAAAATTTTAATTTTAATCAGTCCTGTTTACCCAGCAACATTCTGATTAGCAGTCAGAGTTGATTGAACAGTGGAGGAAAGAAAACCCTCTCACAAGAAGATATGCCACATAAAAGACTTCTGCACGAGTCAACAAGCAGCAACAGCAGAGTTACACTGCCAGCTAAAGAATGTACCCGGGTCTCTGGCAATCCAAGACACAACTTTATGCCTCTGAAGCAGTGATCTGAATATATTCCGTTTCCTCTCCTCTGGTGCAGGGAGCCTTCCTAAATATTTGCATGGCAGAATTGAAGTACACATTAGCTTGAAACAATGAAGGAGCAGGAAGGTACAGAACTGAGTAAGAAATCCCAGGAAACCGTAGGCAATTGCTTCTTTATTATGCATATTTTGCTGCTGGAGCACATAATGCTCATTCTCTTCAGGGCAGGGTTTTTTAAAAGCACAGTAAATAATGTCAACAACTAAAAATCCAGCATATGGAGCTTTTTTTTCCTCTTTCTTTTGCCTCATATTTACCGGGGGGAGTGCCCTGGCAGAGGCAAGATTTTCCAGCACAAATCTAAAAGCATACAAGAGGGAAGTAGCAGTTTGCCATTCCAATCCCTACTCCTTAATTCCTCCTAAAAAGAAAAAAACCCAAACAGGTATATGCACAAAACAAATGACGGTAATCCACGTACCCTGTCACATACATCTCAGTTTTAAGCTTTGCCCTTCTGCTGCACAGTTCAGAGGGGGATGGTGCCCTTCTCATTCGTTACTCGGAGTGACAGGCAGCAGCTCTCCTGGCACAATTATCTGGTGGTGCCTTCCAGGCATGGAGCTGCCCAAGGCACCTTCCTCCTGGGATATTTCCTCAGCAGGGAAGGGGTTCAAAGCTCAGCCGAATCAGTGTCTTTGAAGCATTCAGACGACATAAATCCACTGCTCCTGAAGATGAGCAATGTTAGGAAGCAAGCTGCTGCAATTAAGCTCTTACTCCAGAAAAAATAAAAAAAATTTGAATGCTGCACTCTTCCATAGCTTGATTAACCACATGCTTCATTAAAGCTTCCACTGCTGCTTAACTGAGCTGTAAATGCCAGGAAGGCAGTGGGTTTTTTTGAATGAGACAGTTCATTCATTTTTTCATTTTTTTCCCCTCTTTCTTTCCCCCACCCCACCCCAACCATTTCCTTCTAACCAAAGAAAGTAAACAGGTGCATTAAGTGCAAAAGGAAGGGAATGTGGATTTAAAAGTTTCATGTAGGGTTTCTTAGTCAGCTCCATTCAATGCTTTTGCACTGTGCCTTTCAGTAGTTTCCAAGGCTAAGACCACGAAATAGATGCAGACTAAGCGCTTGAAATAAGTTTTATCCCTCTGTTCGCAAATCAGAGTTTTACATTAGATAAACCTGGATTTTAAAGGGAAGGGAGATAACTCTGCTAAAAGAAGCTAGAGTGGTGCAAACCCTTTGAGCCATCACCACTGAAGAGATAGAGTTGGTACTTTACACTTTCAGCCCTCTATTTTATAAATCCTTTTCTTACCTGCAACTGAGAAGAAACAGCTGCAAAAAAATGGCCTTTCAGCTGTGGTCACTTCTGTACTTCATTCTTAAGTGCTCCCAGAGCAGCAGCAACCCAAACCAACCCTGCTGGATTACTAAAGCACTGCTGCCTGCTCCTTTATGAGTCTCATGCTGCTCCACAGCCGTTTCCTGGCTCCCTAAAGCCCACCTGCTCCCCACAGCCCCAGCTGCAGCTCATAAACTTATCCCAGGCACCAGGTGAGAATTAGCCCCAGCCCCCGGCAATTGCTGCTTCAGGGCATCAGGTGAGGCCTCTGTGCTTGTCCCACCTCACTCATAAAGGTTCCTATGACCCAGCTTCAGAGAGAAAAGCCAAAGGTGGCAAGCAAGAATTTTCATTCATTTTGCTTGTTGGCAACAGCTTAAAATCCCTGCAAGATTCATTCTGTTTGCTGATGAACTACTGCAGCTTCTGCAGTTATGTACATAGAGCTTTCAGGCTGAGCTATTGCCAGTGTTATCACAGGCTATTTGAGAAATCAGAACAACTGTACTGGTCATAGCACACTTTGTAATCTTTGTGAAAATATTCCCAATATACAAAGCAATAAAACGCAGTCAGTGATCAAAGCTTCAAAGATGCAGATTATGCTTTTACTCAGTATGCCAGCCTGTGAAACCACCCTTTCTTAAATGAAATTTATGTAAATAAGACTGCCTGTTCCTTGGGTTTTCCAACAAGGGAATGATCTAATGTTTTGTAAGGAAAACCTAGATGCTGGCAGGATTTAGATTTAACTGTGAAGACAGCATTATATTGAACTGGATGGGACCTCAGCATTTTGTTGAATGTGACTGCTTCTTCTACTTAATGGTACCAAGGTAACTACCGAAGGGTTCCCCAGAGTCTCCTTTCAGGTTGCTGTACCATGTTTTTCAAGCAATCTCTACTGAGTCCTGAGCCTACAGTCAGCTCCCCTTCCCTGGCAGGCTGGGGGGTGGTTACCGTGGGAGTGGTGCTGGCAGCCACAGAAGGACCTGTGCAGTTTCACCTGGGTGAACCACCAGGCTCAAAGGGCCAATGGTTCAAAATCCAGCTGGAGTAGCAGCTGGAGGAATGAGCTGACAGAAACTTGATGAAGTCCTGCACCAGGAACTGAACAAGTCCCAGCTGGCTGAGTGCCCAGTGGATGGAAGGCAGCTTGAAAGAACAGGGTCCACCTGGATCCCTGCATCCACTGAGTGGGTCCTGTTGTAGTGCCTATTATCACAGAGGAGGAGAGTCAGTGAGCATCAAGAATTAGAATGGCTGACCAAAAAGGCTGCAGAATCTCTGTTTTTGTAGATACTCACCTGGACAAGGCCTGAGCAACTGGATCTAACCTGTAAGTCAATGGTGCTAAATACCCTCAAGAAATCCTTCCACTCCAAATGGTTCTATTAATCTCGAACTTGAGCTTCAGCAGCAGAAATAGTTTATTATATTGAGAGGTTTTCTTTGTTTCTTCTATTAAGTGCTCTTTGTTTTGATGTCAAAACACTATCTCCCAAACCATTAAAACAAAACCAAAAAAACCTGAGAAATGTAGAGAGCTCTGGACATGTACAAAGTAAGGATCAAAACTTCAAGATTTTCTCTAAAACATTACCCTCAAACTAAGCACACAGTGTCTCAAGACTTGTATATGCTTCTTCCCTTTCCATAAAGCTGCCCTGGAAATTCGAGTCCACTTAATGGCCTGAGTCCACTGACCATCACTCTGATATCTTGTATCTGGTATCTTGTATGTGTGCTTCTATCAGATCAAAACCTGATCAGGAAAACTTTAAAATCCTATCTTTTTCTCTAGTACTGCATTTTGTTACACAACCAGAGAAAAAAAGGGGGGGGAAAAATAAGTTTACAAAAGAAAAAGTACTTTCCCAAAAACATCTGGACATTGGTTCAAAAAACTTCCAAGTTTTTAAGCACATTATATATTCACAGTATCCAAGGTCTAACATGAAACACAGTAACTTGAATCACAATGCATATGCATTTTAATCTGAACTTAGATTAGCAGTTTTATATGAAAAAAATAGCAATTTTGCTGCAAAACCCCAAAATTCTGCTTCTTCTCTCCCCTGTCCTATTGTCAGACCCATATAAGTCAAAATACTTCTACTTACTAATTCAGACCAAAGAAAAGGATGTGCAGAAACTGGCTTAGTGACATTTTATTAAAGTAATTTTTCAGGTTTCATGCTCCCCCCCACACACATATGTGCAAATTTCTTCTTCTGGCACTGAGCCACAGACCAATTTTGACGTGGAAAACAGCTGTAGGAAAAAGAAACTCAGAAATTATCTTATAAATGGATACACAATACATTACAGTGATCCCTTTAGTAGTCAAATGGTTCATGAACATTATGCTTTATGTAATATCACAAATGCACAAAATATGCTTTCCATATGATTGCAAAAACAGCAGCGCTCTGGAGCCAAGTGCATGACTTAATATTATAATAATGAGTCTACTTCAGTGTAGTGGATTTTAATAAGACTTTAATAATACTGGTATGAAGCCAAATTACATAATGTCCCAAAATATGAAACAAAGCTTTTGCAGAGAAAATAAAAGCTCATTGAAGTATAACCACATTAAAAAAAACAAAAACAAAACCAAAAACAACAAAACAAACAACTACCAATGTTATCTAAACAAAGCCATTAGGCATATTTAATTTTTAAAAATCAAATTAGAGAAAAGGAACTCAAATCTATTCCCAGATCTCAAGATAAAATTAAAGAGGATATTATTTTAGGCAACATTTATGAAAATGGAGGTACTATGTCAGCACTGGGAAACAAGCTAATATCATAATTACATCTTTTGGCACAGATATGGATATGGGTTGAATATCTCGAATTTCTCTCAAAGGACAAAAAATGATTCAGTTACCTTACAGGCAGAGTTTAAGACTAAGCTATGTTGGATTACCTAGGAACAGCTTAGACCAATAAAATTATTTTCTTTTACACATGAGAACAAACTCAGTTGTGCAAGTCCCAGAGGTAAAGCCCTGAACTATTTCCTCCCTCAATCCCCTTCAATTCTGGAGTCTTGGGGAAAGCAAGGATTTGAAAGCACCTCTAAAGCTCACTCAGGCACGGACAATTCTCAGAACAGCTTCCTCTCTTAACCCTGCCCAAATATGACAATGTCAGACAGTAATTAAAAGAAAAATCGGCATTTCATTTGTTGGATAACACGCAGAATGCCACACATTCCTAAAGCTGTAAAATCTTTTCAATATTAGTGTTATGCTAGTTGGAAGATTAGCATTTGCATGGATTTTTTTGTTCTTTATTAGGATCAACTGTTAAGATCCACATATCCAACAGAGATCAACATACATTAGCATATTCCACTGTACTACTGGTTACAAGCAGTACTGTTAAACTGAGGCTAAATCTGTGCTGACAGCCCATCAGAGCATGTGGTGATGAATACAGGAAGAATCAGAACAGTTTTCTTTACTTATATTGTTTCATCTATGTGTCTCCACTTTTTAAGCAGTTTTGATAAAGGCATAAAAATTTTTAAGTAGATTTAGATTCCACATGACAAGATGAAGTGAGCAGGACATTTTATGCCTTGGATTTCTTGTAAGTCTACTTCAGCTACAGAAACCATTAAAAAGTTGCAAGTTACTTGGAGATGAAAGGCATTAGCAGCTTTTTAGAAAAGGATAATCACACTCTTCTAAAGACTTAATGAGACATAATTCACAGAAGCTTTTGACTTGGTCTGCTGTTAATTGAATCAAAGTCAATGATGATCTTGTTACACTTTGGCTTGAATTCCCTAAAAAAAAGAAAAATACAGATATTAGTGAGTAGTTAAAACATTTTGCTTGCTTTAGTTTCAGCTAAATTTTTGAAGGAATAAAAAATACTAAAAAAAAACATCCTTAGATTCTCATAGTTTTCTTCTCTATGGGAGCCAATTATAGTGCACCACACTGAGAGAAACCTGGACAAGAAAGACTAAGACAAAAGACACATGGGGTGGGTTACCCTGTACATTCTTCAGCTATTGGAATTTATAAATTACCCAGGAGTCAAAGGACTTTTAACAACTTAGCTGCAGGTGGTGGCATCATGTTACCAGGTCTGCGATTTTTGTTCATATATTTTTAATATATATTTAAAGATCTAGGTACAGATATAGGTATCCAGAAAAAATATTTAAATCTTCTGTATATGTATGCATATAAAAAAGATATTGGAGTACGTTTTGATAATATTGATATTTTGATCAATTTTTCCCTGCCAAGCTTTAGAAAAACACTTTCAAGCTTTGAGTCAGCATAATAAAATATTTTTTGTAGAAGGGGAATAGATCACATTATGCCATACTGGGTGAAAACCAAACTAGTTAGGAGGGAATTACTTAAAAATGGTAATGTTAGAACTCTAAAATTAATACTGCCACAAAATGTTTCCTTTTATTATCATTACAGCATCTGCTAGAGCAATTAGCAAGGAAGGTATACAGGGACTGAGCATATATTTTCCAGCCTACCAGTAAACAAAAGATTATGCAAATAGTGTGGATTTAGTGCCTAATTAAGTTCTGCCGTTCAGTTCAAGAGATTCATTAAGTACCACCTACATCCTCAGCAATCGATACAAGGATAAGTAACAGTCAACGCAGGAAAGCACATGCTGCTGACCACAAAAACTCTGAATGTTTTGTTCTGAATAGCAATCTGAAATGCAAGAAACATTTTTCACCCTGGAGAAGTTACAAGATTTGACTTGCAAGAGAATGATTTATGCTTCTTAGTCAAATAGTCTTAGTAGACAGGAAATACACTGAAGGACTAAAACTGAATTTCAAGTACTGCTGTGTTTTTCCATGGATGTTTCTTAGCCCAGTAGGTATCTTTCATCCTAAAATTTTATCTGTCAGAATTGTTATGTTTGCAAATTTTTCGAAGTCTTTATATTAATACTTGTTATAAATGCAACGGCAAATTAAAGATTAACAAAGATTAATTTATTATAAATTAATAAAGCAACAAACAGTGAGGAAAAAAACCACAATAAATGGACAGCGCAGCGCTGGGTGGACAGGGTCTATACGCAAGGTATAGGTGTTCCCAAATCCACGTCTGAGGGTCCCATGGCCTGGGTTTTTATAGGGATTTTATGTCCCCAGGCTAGAATTCCAACCAGTTTCCATTCACCAAATGTCCCTGATTGTCGGGTGAATGGATTTCCTGGCCTAGAACATTGAGTCAGTAAGTATCCGGGCAGAGTCTCCTCAAATGTAAAGTGAGTCTGTATGTATTTTAACATATTTCATCACAGCGGGATTGAGAGATCCGGGCTGGTGCCGATGGATATCTCAGAGGAGTAGTCTCTTCTTTGTCTTTCTTGATTGAGTTTCTGTAGTATGGGTTTGGCAGGTGTGGTGTTCGATTCTGGCAACGACCATCTTCCTGGGGCTCGTCCCCTTTTGTCTTGCTTGATGGTCTCCGGCCGAAATCGGCCGGGCGTTGCCTTTCTCTGGAGGTAGACTTTTAGGCTGGTTCTTTTGTTTCTGTGATGGCCTGTGTCCTGTCTTTTCCTCCGAGTTGATGAGTCTGCTGAAACCTGTTATCTGGGGGGGTTCTTTTGCAATTCGTGGTTTTTGGAAAAGGAATTCTATCTCGACCGGGAGGAGAATTCCTTATTCCATACTTACATTTAGTTATAATTATACATACTTTATTTAAACTTCTTATTCCGAATTTTTATTTACCCAATTCTTTATTACAGTCCCCCCACCTAATAATTTGAACACATTAAAAATTCGTGTTTTCATACTTTTTCAGAGGAATATCAGGTTAAATAATGTCGTTTTCCCCTTGGTCTAATTCTTCTATATTTTCTGTGGACAACATATGTTTATTTTCAAATTCCCTCAATGCCTTAACCGCATTTCTATTCTCTTTTTCTTCCTCTAACTTCATGATTTTTGAAAGAAGGGTAGTGTTTCCCTGTGCCTTTTCTGGGTCTATTGGGAGAGAGGCAATCTGCATTCCTTGAACGACAGAATGTATCAGTCTGATCAGACAAGGAATCAGGCAGGGTAGGAAGATGACTCCGGCAATAGAACATCCTATAAAGAATACTAGCTTTTTCCACCATGCCCCTTGCCCAAAAATTTGATCCCACCAGGAGGCTTGGAGAATCGAATTCCACTTCTGGACGGGTACATGGGCTACTTTCTTTATTTCAGCGGCTAGACCCTTTATAGTTTCTCCGAAGTCATCTATCTCCATGCAACACTCTGACTCGTTATATCTGCCACACACTCCTCCCTCCTCAGCTAGCAAATAGTCGAGAGCGAGTCTGTTTTGGTAGACAAAAGCTCTCATCTGAGAATGTTGTTTTGCTAGGAGTTCCAGGGCTTCTGAAGTGTGATTTGAAACAACTTCTACCACAGCCTGTAACCGAATGAGCCGATTAAGGAGGTAGATTGGGGTCCTGTATCCCCAGCTGCCATCATTTGCCCATGTTGCCGGTCCATAATATTGTATGATTCTTTCGGCGGGCCATTCCTCCCCCTTCCACTGGTGGTTACCTCCGGCTATTGGTAGTTCTCGTTTCAATTCCCTCTTTTGTCGGGCTAGGGTTTCAAAGAGGGGAGCACCTAAAGACCTGCTTTCATCTTTAGGTAGTGTAAAGAAGAAAGGCCGAATTATTCCGAGTGTGCATGACCCTTTCCAATTTCTGGGCAATTCACTGTATGCTTTTTTCCCGCATATCCAGTAAATCCCATCCGGTGCCTTCCAATCTCTGTTAAGTTTTGCCGGGTCCTCCCAATATTCCCTCAGGCCAAGAAAGGCATGGAAGGGATTTGCCCCGTCCTGTTTGTTCCAACATAGACCAATTAGATCTATCCATTCGCAATTATTTTCCCGAGATTGGCTCCAATAGCCCTCGGGTGATTCCGGCTGCCAAATTTTTGTCTTTTTATCTGAATTTACCGAGAGAGTTTTTACACACGGGGTGTAACCAACTAGCTCGGTGAATTCCCTTCCTTCCCGACTGACACAAAAAGTTCCAATGATCCTCTTGTCAATTACCCACCCCTCTGGTCGCCGGGTTGTTTTGGATAATTTTAATCCTGTCCACTTAAGTAATTGTTCTGGGGTTAATCCTTCTCCCTTCCATGGCCATCTTTCGGCTGATTTCAGGCCACCACATATCCAACAGTTAGTCAATCCCAATTCGGTAGCTATTTCCTGCATCAGATCTATGAATAGATTCTGATTAGGGCTAGGTAGCTTCCAATTATCGTATTGTTTTTCTAGTTGTTCGTATTGTTCACTGAGAGAGTTTAACCTCTCCTGTTCGAGTCTTTTTTTCTTATTTTCCATTTCCTGCCTTTTTAGTTCAAGAGTTAATTGTTTTATTTTATTTTCGGGGTCTGAACCATCCTCGTCTTTTGCGAAACAGATCACCTGATCAAACTGCAGACACACTCTATCATCGTCATTTTTCAGTAAATCTAAAACTATCGGTTCATTACTGAATGACACTTTTGTTTCATGTTTCAGGTTCTTCCCTTCCCAGTACAATTTCCCCCCCATGGCACAATATTTTAAGTTTGCTTTATTGTAACACAAGGGGTTGACTCTGTGGTACGCAATGAACGTTGACTGTTTCTTTCCTCCAATCCAGACAGTTTTATTACACTGCCCGCAGACCGAGATTGGGGAAACCCCTCCTATATCTCTCTTATTTCGTAGGTGGGTCGCTTGGACCTCTTTTTCCCCTGTGTTATGGGGTTGCCTTTTTCCAGTACCTATCCCCGGGGTGGAGCACCAAATTTTTCCTTCCAGCTTACACAGGTCCATTTGGGTACCGTTTGCCCAACATTCTCCTGCGTGCAACTCCGGAGGGCAGGCAATCCATGGCTCGGTTCGCGAGACAGTTGGGCACTGCTCACACTTCCCCAGGGAGGTCGTCCCCGGAGGCGCCTCGGGGCCCGTTCTCTCGGTCCAGCACATGGCTAGGTTCAGGATCGTCAGGATTCCCCACAATCGCATCCCTCTGCCATTCCCTCCGCCCGTATAGGAACATACGGCGGGGATAACCATCTTCTCGGCAGCAAGGACTGTCTTCAGGGGCCCTTGACGTTCTGATGGCAAACCTCCTTTTAAAGGTTGCCCACCGAGATGCCTTGATCGTGCCGCTCCTGCACGGTACTTTTACGTTCCGGCGGCACTCTATTATTAGAGGTTCCGCCTTACAGTCCAAATGGCCTCGTAATCCTTTTTGAAAAAATCGGAACCACTCAGGAGAGTCGAGTTCCAAGATACCCACCCGGGTAGCAAGTGCTAGAAAAAGGTTGGTCTGTTCTAATTCCTCTTTGTAACACGCGGCACACAACCCTTTCGGTTTTTGCCCTCCCAAACAATGAGTCACCCACGTTTGTTTACAATATGCACACTTAAAATGTACAAAAGGAAAACAATAACATTCAAAATTGGTGCAACTTATCCTGTCTTCGTTGCTCATTGGTTGTTCCGCTGAAGCCTGATTTTCAAATCTCCCGGAGGGGTTACAATTTTCCACTCGGGGGAGTCGCGAACCGAAACTTTCTTCACTCGGGAAGAGTGTGTCCAGCCCTTTTCAGCTGTGCGAACCGCGGTGTCTGTAGTCAGGAGGACGAGGAATGGTCCTTCCCAGTGGGGACTGAGGGGTTGCTCTTTCCACACTTTGATCAGTACCTTGTCCCCTGGTTGAATTTGGTGGATCGGAAATCCCAACGTGCTGCTTTGAGGAATCAATCCTCTTCTCCTTAACTCCTGTAAGTTTTTATTTATAGAAATGAGATAAGGTTGGAGTTGAACATCCTCTGTTTGAGGATGTTCAACCGGCATACCATGCTTGTACGGCATTCCATACAACATTTCAAAGGGGGATAGTCCTGTTTCTGAGTTCGGCATGGTTCTTATATTCAACAATGCCAAGGGGAGACATTTGACCCAGGACATTTTTGTTTCAATTGTCAATTTGGATATTTGTGACTTCAATGTCTGATTCATTCTTTCCACTTGCCCCGAGCTCTGAGGGTGCCAAGGAGTATGATATTGCCATCTGATCCCTAACGCATCGGACAACTGTTTGATAATTTTCGAGGTGAAATGTGTACCCTGATCCGAATCAATATGGTCTACAATACCATACCTAGGAATTATTTCCTCCAGTAGAATTTTAGACACTGTTTGAGCCGTGGCCTTAGCTCTGGGAAAGGCCTCTACCCAATGTGTCAATTTATCTACTATAACCAATAAATATTTATTTCTGCCAATTTTCGGTAATTCCGTGAAATCCACTTGGATTCTTTCGAATGGTCGATATGAGATTGGCCGACCTCCCCAATTGGTTTGCCGAAAATTCGCTCTGTTTACCTTTTGGCATATCACACATCCCTGTACCTCTTGTTTTGCAAGCTCGAAGATTCCCTTACACCCGAAGAATTTTAAAAATTGTTCAGCCAATGCCCTGGTTCCCCAATGGGTTTGTGCATGTAGTCTTTTGAGTATCCCTTTTGCTATTCCCTTCGGGACCAACTCCCTCCCGTCAGGTAACCACCATTTACCCTCTTTGAAATGTCCCCCTACCTTTTTGAAGTCTTCCTGCTCCTTTTCTGAAGGAAGCACTGAAACCTCTGGGGGTTCCCTTGGGACTAGCTCAGAAATACTTACGGTTAACAATGCCGCTCTTTTCGCCTCTTTATCTGCTAAATTGTTTCCCCTTGTATGGAATTGTCGTCCGGTCTGGTGTCCTTTTACATGAACCACAGATATCTCCAGTGGCTCCCTGACTGCTTCTAAAATTTGTCTAATTATTTCCTCATGTACCAATCCTTTTCCTTTAGTGTTGATCAGACCCCTTTCTTCCCAAATTTTCCCGAAGGTATGTACTATCCCAAATGCATATCTTGAATCGGTATAGATGGTTCCCCTTTTTCCCTTCAAGCCTTTGAGGGCTTTTAGGAGAGCAAAAAGTTCACAAGCCTGTGCTGACCAATTTGCTTTTAGGGGACCCGATTCTACAGTCTGTCCTGTTATACCATTTATGATGGCATAACCCGATTTACGTTTTCCCTCCATCATTCTCGAGGAACCATCGATAAACCATTTTTCTCCTCCTTCCAATTCCTGATCCTCCAGATCGGGTCTTACTTTAGTTTGTAATTCCACTGTTTCAATACAATTATGTAGTAGCTTTCCCGTTGGTTCCCCGTACAAAAATTGCGCAGGGTTTTGTGCAGAGGTTGTCCTTAATTCCAATCCTGGCGAACTGATTAACATGGCTTCATATTTCAGAAGCCTTGAATCGGTCAACCATTTCTCCGCTTTTTGTTGTAAGATATTTCTTACATCATGTGGAGTATAAACTATCAGGGGAGCTCCAAACGTTACCTTTTTGGCTTCCCCAACCAACAGTGCTACTGCCACAATTGCTTGCAGACACGTGGGCCAGCCCCGACTGACTGGATCTAGGATTTTGGACAAAAACCCTATAGGTTTCTTCTTTTCTGCCCATTCCTGGGTTAAAACTCCTTGTGCTGTTTGTCCACTTATGTCGACAAACAGTTGAAACTCTTTTCTGATGTCTGGTAATGTTAAAACTGGAGCAGTGACAAGGGCATTCTTTAGTTCTTGAAATTTAATTTCGTCTTGCCCTGTCCATTTTAATCGATCTGTATTTAACCTTTCATACAGAAATTTCACCTTTTCACTGTATCCCTCAATCCACTGTCTGCAATATCCCATGAGCCCTAAAACTTGCCTAATTTGTCTCTTGGTTTGTGGGGCAGGAAGTTCAAGGATTCCCATCACCCTCTCGGGATCTAATTTCTTTTTCCCTTGTGATATCCAATGTCCAAGATATTTTACTTCGGGCTCAGTGAATTGCAGCTTGGATTTAGACACTTTCAACCCCTTTTGTCCCAGAAAATTCAGCAGGGAAATGGTACATTTCTTCACCTGCTCTTCCGTGATCCCGGCGATTAGCAAATCGTCTACATATTGTAACAGTTTTGTCCCTTCCTCTGGAGTGAATTGGGTGAGTAGCTGCTCTAAGGCTTGTCCGAACAAGTTCGGAGATTCAACGAATCCTTGTGGAAGGACCGTCCACCGCAATTGCTGATTTCGATTGGTATCTGGGTCCTCCCACTGGAAAGCGAAAAAATCCCTACTCCCTTCATCTAGAGGACATGTCCAGAAAGCATCTTTTAAATCAATTACACTATACCATACATCCTCTGGTGAGAGTCTGTTTAGTAAAGTGTAAGGATTTGCTACTACCGGAAACCTGGTTCGGGTTCTAGCATTTACAGCTCTCAAGTCCTGAACCAATCGGAAGTTCCCATCGGCTTTCTTTACTGCCAGGATGGGGGTGTTATGTGGGGACATGCAGGGCTCGAGCGTGCCTCCTTTAAGCAGCTCGTCAATTATTAATTTCAAACCCTTCCTCCCTTCGGCGGGGATGGGGTATTGTCGGATCCTTATCGGATTCTCTGGATTCTCAATTTCAATTTTGATGGGAGCAATATCTAATTTTCCCACTTCCCCCTTTGAGTGCCATACTCGGGGGTCAATTTCCTTTTCATCTTTTGAAGTTAAATGCAACACCTTCACTACTAATTCTGAATTTTTCACAATGATATTTATTCCTAAAGCTATAATCATATCTCTTCCCAATAGGTTGTAGTCGGCTTCTTCTACAAGCAACAAATTTCCTAAACATATCTTATTTTCTGACTCGATTTCCACCTCCTTGATTACCGAGACTTTGAATGGATCTCCTTTTGCGCCAATTACAATTACTTTTTCTTTACTCGTTTCACACCCTATAGGCAATTTCTGCAGGGTGCTTCTCTCAGCCCCGGTATCAACCAGGAAACTCATTTCCTGGCGGTGGGGACCTACCTTCAATTTTATCAAGGGCTCCTTTGCTGTTACTGTCCCCATTTGGAAGAGCCCAAGACCCCCCTAATCTTCTTTAAATATTTGTTCATCTTTTATTCGTTTCCTGCAATCCTTTTTTATGTGTCCTACTTTCTTACAGTAGAAGCACTCAGGAGGATCCTTTCGAGGAGGAGTTTCCTCCTTTTGGGATCCTTTTTGTTTTTTAGGTATCGGCTTTCCCTGTTTCTGTTCGTGTTTTTGAACTTCTTTTACTGCAGCCACTAATATTTTGGCTTGAAGTTTCTGTTTTTCGTCTTCTCTCCTCATATAAACCTTCTGAGCTTCCCTTAGAAGCTCTTGGAGACTCTTCTCCTGCCATCCATCAATTTTCTCCAATTTCTTCCTAATGTCCTCCCATGATTTAGCCACAAACTGCGTTTTCAGCAGGACCTCCCCCACCGGAGAACTGGGATCAGTCCCGGAATAAATTTGCAGACTTCTCCGCAGCCTTTCTACCCATTCGGTAGGGGATTCCTCTTTTCCCTGACATTCCCCAAATACTTTGCTAATGTTCTGTCCTCTGGGGACCGCCTCTCTTATTCCTTGCACGATGATATTTCTCAAATCCATCATGCTTCTTCTCCCTTCTTCGGTCTGGGCGCTCCAACTCGGGCTTACGCTCGGCCACTTTTGGTCACCGGGTGTTCCCTGCGGGTGCCGCCTTTCCCAATCCCTGATGCCCGCCTGTTTAATCATCTCTCTCTCTTCCTGGCTAAACAGGGATCTCAGGATGGCCATGAGATCTTCGTAGGTGTAAATACTACTCCCTAGAAAATCGTCTAATCTTTCGGCCACTCCAAATGGGTCATCTAGCAGTCGCCCCATTTCTTTTTTGAACGCTCGTACATCCCCTGAGTTAAGGGGCACGTTTACAAATCCAATTACTCCGGGGGCGGTTGGCACTTCCCTGAGAGGGAACATTCGATGCCCATTTTCTGTCTCTCCCCATTCTCCATTCCCTATTTTTGATTTCCACCGAGTCCTGCTTGCAGGAGGGGAACTGGAGTTTGCGGGAGGGTTTCCCCTCATTGCTGGCGGGATGTCTGCCGCAGCTAAGTGACTCAGAGGGTTCCCTTCGGATACTTTCGGTGGTCCCAGCTGTGGTGGCCGGACCGGGATTTGTGGAGGGGGTAAGCCCCATCCTTGCGTCAACACCGACTCCAAAGAGGGTGCGGTGGCTGGGTTTTCTGCAGGTGGGGGGGTAGTGAGGGTTTCTGGCACTACTCCCGGTGGTTGAGGGGAGCGTGCCTCTGCTAGTTGCCCCATGGAACCCTCGGGTGCTGATGGTACTACTTGGTCCATCACCGGAGGCTCTACTGGCCCGCGGTACGGAGGGGGTAAGTGATCCAGGGGTTCCCAGGTCTCTGTCTTATGTTCATTTTTCTGTTTCACTGGAAACAGCCGCACTCTGGTATTTAACCAGAGTTTGGCATACTCTTTCTCCTCGCCGTCTGGCGAGACCTTTTTCTCTACGTGTGCGAGTAATTCCCTGCACGTCCATTTATCAAATGTTCCCAATACTGGCCAAGTGAGACATTTTCTCAATTCTTGTCCTCCCCAGATCTCGGCACAGTAGTAAATCATTTTTGCCTTTGATTTTTCTCGTCTCTCGGGACAAATTTCCCAATTTCTCAACATCCACCCTAAAGGACTCTCTGGTGGGATGTCTAGCATTTGCTTTGATTCTTCTGATGGACTTTTCTCGTTATCTAGTTTCTGCGTTTTACTTTTTCTCTGTCCCATTTTCTTACGATTCTTACCTGCTCTGCGTTGTGTTCGTCTTTTTCTTCGTCTGAAAGTCCTAGATCGCACCAATACTTACCTCTCGGTTAGCTGTACCGGGGTTTTCTCGATGTTCCGACTTTCTAAATCTTTTGGCTGAGAGAGTTTACCAGTTCCAGAGCTCGACTGGACGTCCCTTCCTCTCTCAGCCCCCTTTGATCGGTCCCCTGAGACTCCCTTTAGCCTCAGGCTTTACGAGTAAGGAAAGAGAGACACTTTCACACAGAATCGCTTCCTTCGCGGCCGGCCAATTCCCTCGCGGGAGGATGGAAACGCGGCCTTGAAGTCCACACTCGCTTCGTGACCAGGTCACGTCTCTCACAAACTCGCCCGATCACCCGCTCAACCTCACAGTACTTACAGCAATTTTCCTGCGAGGGCGTCTTCGTGCACGTATGACTTTTTATGAGCTACCAAGCCGCGGCTTTCCCGAAGGCTCCTGCCTTCCCGAGCTTTCTGGATCCGTTCCTCTTTATTATGGTTTTTCCTCAGCCTAAATTTGGTTCGGCAATCGGAGCGAACTGCGGAGGGTCTCTGCTCCCCAGGCCGCTGAAATCAGCGGGGGTACCCCCCTGGACAGCGAGATTCTCCCACAGTTTCTTCCGATCCGAGTCACGGCACCAATCTGTTATAAATGCAACGGCAAATTAAAGATTAACAAAGATTAATTTATTATAAATTAATAAAGCAACAAACAGTGAGGAAAAAAACCACAATAAATGGACAGCGCAGCGCTGGGTGGACAGGGTCTATACGCAAGGTATAGGTGTTCCCAAATCCACGTCTGAGGGTCCCATGGCCTGGGTTTTTATAGGGATTTTATGTCCCCAGGCTAGAATTCCAACCAGTTTCCATTCACCAAATGTCCCTGATTGTCGGGTGAATGGATTTCCTGGCCTAGAACATTGAGTCAGTAAGTATCCGGGCAGAGTCTCCTCAAATGTAAAGTGAGTCTGTATGTATTTTAACATATTTCATCACAGCGGGATTGAGAGATCCGGGCTGGTGCCGATGGATATCTCAGAGGAGTAGTCTCTTCTTTGTCTTTCTTGATTGAGTTTCTGTAGTATGGGTTTGGCAGGTGTGGTGTTCGATTCTGGCAACGACCATCTTCCTGGGGCTCGTCCCCTTTTGTCTTGCTTGATGGTCTCCGGCCGAAATCGGCCGGGCGTTGCCTTTCTCTGGAGGTAGACTTTTAGGCTGGTTCTTTTGTTTCTGTGATGGCCTGTGTCCTGTCTTTTCCTCCGAGTTGATGAGTCTGCTGAAACCTGTTATCTGGGGGGGTTCTTTTGCAATTCGTGGTTTTTGGAAAAGGAATTCTATCTCGACCGGGAGGAGAATTCCTTATTCCATACTTACATTTAGTTATAATTATACATACTTTATTTAAACTTCTTATTCCGAATTTTTATTTACCCAATTCTTTATTACAATACTGTAAAACTTTTTAGAGTTGCAAAGCCTCCCTGACTACATAATTAGCCTCACCCACAGCATGTAACTCCATCAAACTTGCTGTTGAACAGATTGTCTTTAGGTATCTCTGTCAGTGTCTTTAAAAACCCCACTCTTAAAACATTTTTCAGATTATCATTACTTTATAGCAGATCTTCCAACTTTTACCCTTTTGTCACCTAAAATCTGACCGAAGAAGATGAACAGCTGTAGGTACCAAGAATTAATTATGGACGGCTTGTTTGACACCTTCCCAAATTGACTGCAACAAAAAGATACTGAAATTTCAA
Organism: Cyanistes caeruleus; assembly: GCF_971803275.1. Classification (NCBI taxonomy): domain Eukaryota; kingdom Metazoa; phylum Chordata; class Aves; order Passeriformes; family Paridae; genus Cyanistes; species Cyanistes caeruleus. The sequence goes on along the minus strand of NC_141705.1, from coordinate 32,656,638 downwards.
TAAGGATGGAGTAATCCACAGAAACAACAAAATCAGTTGGTTGTTTCAGTCCAACTCATATGATCAAAGGGTAATTCAGGTTGCAAGGCACTTCAGGAGATCATCTAGTCCTACCTCCTGCTCCAAGCAGGGTCAAGGAAGACTCTACAGAGTACAATGTGACAAATAACCACCCCCTTGACAATTTCTCTTGCATTCCAGGAGCAAAATGAGTCATGGACCATTTTCTCACACAAATGTTCCAAAATTGAACTTTAACCATACACAAGACAAAAGAATGGTGCAACAGTCCGTCAACCCAGTCCTTCTACAGAGCAAACCATCTACAAACACTACAGAGGAATAAATAAAATGCTACATAACTGATAGAAGAAGAACATTTGCCCTAAAGTTGGTCTCTTTCACACCCTCCTTTTCTTCCATTCCAGAGTAAAGATAAAGTTAATTCTCTCACCTATATATAATACCTGCCAAATCAAACAACTTCCGTGCAGCTGTCATTTCTGTAGTGTCATGATACTTGTCAGACATGAAAATAACTTCCTTTATGCCTAAAGAAATTTCATAGAAAAAATGTTAGAATTACACTGAAAAAAACATTTATAATGTCTGGTGCACAAAATGAGATGAGGCAGCATTCATCCACATGCTCTACAACTCCTTGGTACACCTCTACTCACAAATGTATGCTGTGTAAAATTGCTGAATGATCTTTGCCTAAATCACTTAGGCAGGGAAAAAATACAGTGGCTTCAAAAGAGAATTCACAAGTGTTTTGCAGCTGATCAACATCTTCCCCTGTTTGCCAGACAGCATGAATATCAGTACATTGCAATTTAGTGCTGACATAAGTGCCTAAGGAAAAGGATGAGTGACTACATTGCGAACAAGCAGCCAATCTACCTTGAAGAGCATTTGATTCTGTAAGTAAGAGAATTGTATGAAGCACAATGCAGAATACCATCATCTTTCCCTCTTCACCCCTCTTGATTTCAAGCCATACTGAACCAAAATAAAGAAGCGTTCTGTTTGCTGCTTTCTTGCTATATTCCTGTGGCCATTAGTAGTGAGACACTCCCCAGAACAGCAATCCATGCTGGGACTGCATGACTTCACTCAGTGAGCGAAATGCGTGCTACTTTAAGAAGAGATTTTTACAGAACTGAAGCCTGCTGCAGATACTGCCTAATCTCAAAAAAGGAGGTATATTTAGGCCAGCACACTTGCTGCAGTGGCACAGATTTATAATAATTGTAATGAAAGACATAATTAAAGTAGGATCATAGAAATCTTACGACATTTATGAGCAAAGATATTTTAAATTCTTCAAATATCTACCATGCATCATATTCAAATTAAAATTTCATGTATATACTCCCAACAGACCTTTTGTCATGCAGAAGTTTATTTCTTTCTGCCCTACTCTATTCAAAGTGCCAGAACACAGTAAAATTGACAGTAATTATATGCAAAGCCTGTGTTGTTCTTTGGCAGCTCCTGGTCTAAGAAGTTACAAACCTAAATTAGAAGCACGTTTAGAATCACAGTAGATGCAATTAGCACTGGAAAAATTTGGCACCATTGAGATGCAAAAAACCCCCATAAGTAGCATCTTATGGGGTTGACAGTGCAATTAATTTAGATCTAACATCAGCAATTTAACATCAAATACATCTATTAGAAGATACCAATGAGCAGGCAGCACTGCAACCCTGAAAAAGCAAGCTGGCACCACTGCTTACCTGCCTGGATGATGAGTTTTGCACATTCATTACATGGAAATAAGGCAACATACATGCTGCAGCCTTTCACATCAGCTGAGTTTTTGTTCATGATGGCATTCAATTCAGCATGGCACACTGATTAAACAAGGGAAGAAACAATTCATAATACTGATCATTAAAATAAGTCGAACAAACTAAAGTGTTACAATATAACTGCTTACATCTTTTCAAAGGCAAATAGCTTGCACAGCTTATCATAAGGGGCAGAGAATGAAATAAAAGCAGAAATACCAAGATCAATGAAGGTCAATTGTTCTGACCAGGCTGCCGATTAGTAATGATATCATTAAGTGCATTAGCACTGCCATTTGCTAACACCTATTGCAGGCAACAAAGCCGTAGGCTGTGGGCCAAGCCATTGCAACCACCCTTAGTGAAGCAATATCTCACAGCTTCACAACTCTCTGGAGTATCTAACTGCCAGTATAAAACAGCTCATTTATGTGTTTACATGCACAGATAGGAACAGTCTAATGGTTGTAGGAGCGCACTGTGCGCTCTTAAAGGCAGCAGAATCGCCAAGTAAAACTGAGCAGCTCTGTCCTCTGGGCCTCAGAATGGCTCAGTGCTGCTGCAGGATTCTCCACCCCCAGAATACACGAGACACACTCAGCCATAAAAACATCCAACTTTAATATCAGAATGACTTTACTGCTCATTAAAAGGTGCCAGACTTCACAAGCAGGAAAACCAAGTCCAGCATTTCTCCATGGATTTGAGATAGGCCAGGTAGAAATGGACCATCTTGCCTTACTCCACCATTAACACAATAGTTGTTTCTGGACAGCAGCACCTTAGGGTTTCAGTGTTTATACACTACACATGAGCAGCTTATCTAATGTGTTAGCAACACAGCTGAGAAGAGCACAGTTTCTGTGTCATCCACAATGAAGCTCTGAAAAAAAATGGGATCTCTGCGAGAACTTCCTGTTTACTCCTAGGAATAACAGCAAGTTGCATAATTTATATACCTACCTACTAAGAAAATGCCTGCTGCCCTGACTGCTTAAACAGATGCTGAAGTGTGGTGTGGGCTTGAGATCATTTAGAGACCTGCATGTGCAGACAACATTAAGAGGTTTTCCACTGCTTTTTTTGAAGAACAGAATTTTTTTAAGTCCTTTCCTTCTCCCTTGCGCCCATATGAAAATTAAAACAGACCAAGTTTCACCACACAACTTTATAGTAAACTTAGTGCTATATGCTGACCTCCGTGTGAATGATCTCACCACACAAATAACAGACTGCAGTACCTTCAACACGCAGGAATCATTGCTGAATGGAAATGTTTTCCATATGCGCTAAATGTCTACATGGAATTTTCTATACAACAGCTAATGCACTACAAATTTACAGCCTAACTTACAGCACACAAACCTTCCCATGCAGACAAGTCACAAAGGACCGAACACTTGCTAAAGAAAGCTCAGTATTGGCTTCTACCACACCCATGCCATGCTGTCCACATACCTTCTCATAACCACTAAAAACAGAAACCAACACAAAAAAAAAAGGAAATTGAAAAAGAAAAAAAAACAACCAAGAGCCAAGAACCATCACATTAAGGCTTCTTTCACTATTTTTACTGTTTCTATTGCAACTGTTATTGGGTCACACTGTATTTTAAATATATGCCATTAAGTGTATGAGAGAAAATATGTTGAACTCCAAGTATATTACTAAGATGCATCAACCTTATAAAGCCTTTACAATAAATAGTCAGAGAATTATTTTTCTGGGGCTACAGAGGATTGAATAAAAGAGTGACATAATTTCCACCACTAGAAATGTCAACAAGACAGAAACATCACTTTTAAGTTTCTTTGAACAATATATTTATGTTCTAGGCAGCAGCATAAAAAACAGAAGGTCTCCAGAAAGAAGGATGTTTTCAAAGACTCCCAAAACTATAAAAGAAACAAAACTAATTCCTTCAGTAAATCTTTTTCCTTCACTAAAACTCAGAAATCTTCATCTGTAAAGCCAGACAAGTTTCATTACTAGTACTGCAACAAGCTTCCTTCCTGCACTGAGGGAAATGGGAGAGAAAAAGGTTCTTTTGGCAGACTTCTACAAACTTTCAAAAACAAACCTCTTCCCAAGCAAAAATAATATCAGGCCAAGCATAACTTATAGAAGATAATCAGCTGGAGCAAAATAAATTTTGCCTCCTGACCATCTTCACACAATCTCAAGAAAAATTACAGCTATCCCACGTGGACAGAAGGCACAGAGACAGCAATAAGAAACAGACTAATCATTCCAAGACAAAAAGTACTTAAGTCTACAACAAACAGAGTAAGTTTTCATTTCAAATAGAAAATGAGGTACTTTTTTCATGCACCTAACCAAATATTTCTGACTGAACTTGCTGCAGAAACCAGTACAGGACCAGAACCTTGCACTGATTCCAGAAGTGATAATTTTCCATCCAGTATTACTTTTTTTTAGTCTACTGGGCTATTGAATACCAAATCATTTTATCTCAGTTGCTGTGATTTGAAAGTATATTCTGGGGAACTATCACTACACGAATCTTTGTTTTATACATCTCCCTACACATCTGCTACTTATAAAGGGATATTATGCCAAATGGTTCTTAAGGAGGTGCTGGCATCAGACAAGTGTTTTTAGGCTATGTCCCATCACTCTTAATTCCCTCTTACTCATATTCACCTCTCTCTGACAAATAGGCATTAAGCAGGTAAGATAGATCTACTACCTGCAGATTTTTCTTACAGACCTGCCCAGTTTTTTTGAGAAACAAAATAAATCCAGAAGTCCAAAATCCCTCTTGTTAATGACTAACTAGTTTACATTTGGGGTGTTATGAAGTTTTATAAGCTGTTAAGTATTCCTGCTAATAGTTAGAAATTGTCCTCTCTGAGATTCTCAGAAGCTAACTTAAAACAACCTTTCACAGGTGCACAGTATTCAGAACTCTGAAAATTGGATCTTTAAGCAGACTAGTAAAACTAATAATTTTTACAATACTATATTAAGGAGCTCCAGAGCTTTGGTATTTTTAAAAAAATATTCACATATAGCCAACACAATATCAAGTCCACAACACTGGTTTCCTTTCTGGAAAAGTAGCTTGAAAAGTATTCTCAAAAGGCTTCATTAGCTGAAGAAATAACCATGCAACAAGAAGTTAAGTGTGTGTGCTCTGACATTCCCACCACCTGCTACTAAGTTCATGAGGGGGGGGGGAAAAAAAAGTAAAAAGCTGATTTTGATTGACTGCTTCATTACTGGTAGTATTAATTGCTCGTGTTTCTATCTCTTCTCATTCCATGCTGGTTTGTGTTGCATAGCTGAGGTGGTACTCATCCTTAAGCTCACCTGTAAATAAGAGACCCCTGCTTACCCTATAAATGGTAATTTTTCAGGATTGAATACTTACCATGAGCATGTTCCCAGTGGGTTGCAGTCAGAAGTACTCTTCCCACATTCTAAGTATGTTCTGACTAGCAATTTTATAAGAACCACAAGACTAGTCAAAGTGTTTAATACTGTTAAAAGGCTTACATGCTTGATGAAGTGCATGCTAAGGACAACCATAACTTTAAAGACCCTTTAAAGATGCAATTGGAGAAGGGCTAGGGAGAATGACTTTTTCATGATATTAATTACTAATTGAGCCAGACTAAGAATTTTGTAATCCTTTACTTGCTGGAACTCTGACACTGAACACAGCAAGAATCACAAAAGGTATCAAAACATTAATTTAAGGAATGGAGTCTGGAGTGACAACCACCGGGGGCAGTGGTTGAAGGACCTGGAATTCGTAGAATGATTTATTTTTTTCAACCTGTTCAAAAGCATCGGGATGGTTGCTGGTCACTTCATTAAGGGCAGGGAGACACTGATACTGGGCTGGTACTGCCCTCAGCCCTTCCTGCTGTTCTTTCTCTCTCTCTGTGTACTGGAGAAGAGCAGCTGCTGTGGTCAGGGCACAGAGACAAGGATAACAGCAGCAGATTTGTTGGGAGTCCTAGTAAGAAAAATGGAACCCCAGCCTCACTGCTTTCTTCCATGAATAACGAGTACTAGGAAGTGAAGACGGCTCAGTATTGGCTCACCTCATCTCATTTATGAACATCCCAAAACTTGCTGGGTCAGAGAAGCCCCTCTCAAAAACCTGAGCAGTGTTAGGTAACCCACTCTATTTCACCGTTTCTCTCATCCTGCTCCAAGTTAGTTCTACTCCTAGCAGAATACAGAGGTGTTTCTTAGTGGGCAACGTAGAACAATGAGAATTGTTGTTTCTAAATCTCCAAACTTTCTACACATTTGATGTATGACACCAGAACTGGACAAAAAAACATGCAGGGCAAGAGTGAGTGGCTGTAAGTGAAGACCATCTCCTATAGATCCCCTTCGCAGCTAAAACCTCACTTTGCACTGCCAATTGGAGAGGGAGCATCACACTTCTTCAGAGTGCCTTATCAAATTTTGTGCTGTCAAAATAACAGCTTCCATAAAACTAACATTTGCCTGAATATTGTTGAGTGTTCATTTCTCTGAAAAATTGACAAAAAGCTCATAATCCTAACACAAGGAAATGTTGGTAACAGTTTGTTTCATTTTACACAGCAGGTACTGTTCAATTAGAGCATACTTTTTGCCACAGCACATATTTTATCATATTTGAACCTGTATAAATATTTGTAAGCACACTTACTCAATATTTTCTGTATTGCTCAGAGGTTTCTAATTTTGCCAGTCATTTTAATTTAAAACCCTTAATTAGAGACTGGTTGTCAAATAGATGTTCTTAGATTACAGTGGAGACAGAGGGCATAACAGGAGCACAGCAACTAGATTTAGTGGGAAGATTTGTGTTAATAGGAGAAAAATGTAGTATTTTAAATGATTGGTGTGAGAAAACAGATCCTCAGATTCATCTAACAGAAGCAGAGGGCACATTTTTGACTCTGGAAGACAGAATTTTGCGTAATTATTATGAAGCTTCTGTACATAGTACTGAACACAATGCTTCAGGAAGAGCTTTTAATAACATCTTAGTAAATGTTTAATAACATCTTAGTAAAACTGGCCTTCCATTTCTCTCATGTGCACACACACATCCCTGCTGCTGTCAGTGACTGGCAGCCCGGAGCCAGTTTCAACATAATGATGAAATCCTGATTTTGTGCTGTGAAAAATGGCACTCTGTAAAACACTCTGTGTTTTCTGATATAAGAAGGCTATACTGTCCAAATATATATCACAACTAGAAGGAAGAGCCTTTATCCACTTCAAGAGTCTCATAAGGAATGCACAGTATCAATACAGGCAATCCATGTCACTATCCCTGTAATATCCAAATGCCTTGCAAATGTTTGCATCCTCTAAGGAAAGGTGAATACTAGCTACCACATTTTGATGCCTTCTCCCAGTAGCAGCTCAGGTTACACCTGGATTTCTTAATCAAGCACAACACTGCCCCTAACAGTGAGCTGAGCAGAATCCACTCTCAAGGGTGAGATAGATACATACAGTATATTGCAGCAGACATAGGTAACCAAGACAGTGGTGAGTTCCCAATCAACAAGTTTCAAGATACAGCAAAATTCAAGAATGACAGGACTTGTTTAACCTCACACAGAAGTTCAGAAGGTAACTGTTACCAGTAAGTGTACAGGGAAGAAAGAAGAGTTAACCACATTGAATAAGAAAAGCTAAAAGAACATTGCTGGCACATGCAAGAACCTAAAAACTAACCACAGATAAATTTAGGGTGGAAATTGGAAGATTTTTAGCCATGAAACTGAATCTGATCAGAGCTATACAATCAATGCACCCATCACTTCTTCTAGAGCTCAATAAATTTTTTATATGATCACCTAACATCCTTCTGCAAAGATTGCCTCTGGGTCCAATCCCCTACTATATCTATGGTGCTAAACACAGACAGGGACAGGCACTGACCCCTGGTCCTGAAGCCAACTGGCACGGACTGGCTTGTGCTCATCTTAGGGCTCCCTCAGCAACACACCACCCTCAGCCCTGGGCTTCCTCAAGCTCCAGGAGTCCCATGACACCACACAGTTATTTTGTATGTCTCAGTTCAAAGTGCATAAAAAAGCGAGAAGACTTTTATGCAGCCCACCATAGAGGAATTTTCAGAGCATGAAACAGACTATGTGTTGCATATCTGCCAGTATGGCCCAAGGGAAGGAGGAGGGTTAAACATACCACCTCAGCAGGCTTTTCATTTTAAGTCTATACCTGATGACTGTTCTCTTGCAGTCTTTTTTCCATCCTGCCCTCTGGAGCACCATTGGAAGAGCAATACTGAAGCTTTGCTCTGGAGAAAGCTAGTCAGAGTGGTAAGAAACACAGGAAGTGAGCTAAGCATTCACAGCTAACCCTAGAGGACCCAAGACCAGGTGGTCAGCACTCAGATCCAACCCCAGACCTTTTCTGCAGCACTGCAGATGCATGAAGTAGCACCAGAAAACATCTTCCAACTTAGTGTGATGATACATGCACAATTACCATCAGCTTCATTTAATAAGCTACATTGCAGTGATGAAAGTGCCATCGTTCCCATGATTAGCTAATGGAGCACACAGTACGATTGTACTGTCTCTGAACAAGCCAGTAAGGGAAAAGCAAGGATAAAAAGTTCAATTTACACAAATGCTGTGATGATTAGCAAAAGGAGAAAGGAAAAATGACAGTTTAATGAGATTTTAGCAGAAATTCTATGTGTCTCTGCATCTACCAGAATTTTTTACGCAGAATTTTTTACTTGTCTGGTCTGTCAACTGTGCTATCAAGATTAATAAGAAATTGCTAGAGTTTAAATGATCTGTGAATTACAAAATAGGTTGTTTATTCATCACAGCAGACACTTTGTGTTACAAAGTTGTGATTTTTTTAATGAGGTGAAGACTAAGAAAATGGTGGGGGAAGGGTAGTAGTTAGACCAACTCCTGGAAATCAACTCGGCTCTCCAGGCTGTTATTAGTTAGCTCATTTTTTAAACATCACATGCTCCACATCTTCTGCAGTCAGAGTTAACAAAAGGAAAAAAATTCTCACATCATCTTGTACAAAGATTGCTCACAGTACTTTTAGTTTAAACTGGTCAGCTTAGATTTGAGTGCCTGGAATATGTTCCAATGCCAGAGACCACCCATGCTGATTTTAGCTCAGAAATGAGACCTTAGAGCAGCAAAAAGATTCAACCAAAATCAATATTCTGTTTTCAGTGCTTTATATTTAATCAATGAGCTAACACTTGTTTCCTCGCCCTGTAAATAAAGAGCAGTCATACCAAGTTGTACCATTATGGTCACAGCACTGTAAGTAAAAACAGTGGTTCAGAGCAGACTTCAAATTTGGCAGGAGCAGACTTCAAATTTGGCCCTATATTGGGAGTATATCTGTTACAAAAAATATTATGAAGTGGTCTCAAGCTTAAGAATTACCATTAGAGGTTTTATAATAAATTGGTGAAGTGAACAAGGACAAAGTACTGGGGTTTTAAGAAGTCAAAAATATCAAACTGATGAATTATGTGCTGAGCATATCATCTTTCACTTCAATACTATAGAAAACCAGAAAATGTCTTTAGAAAGAGCTCTGAGTGAACTCAGGCTATGTCAAAACTCATGCAAGTTTAATTTCTCTATCACACCAGTTGTTAAAGTTACAAGAAAGAAACAGAATTAGTAGGCAGAGATAAATACTGGTCACTGGAAAAGAGTATTTCTCTGCAAAAGGTGAACTCTGGTGCTAACTTTCCCCCACCCGTGCAGGCAGAAGGAAAATTTCCCAAGGCTCTGGCCCTCCCTTTTGTGCTTCTCTGCCGTGCCATACCTGTGCTCAGGTATGCAGCTCAAGACAGGCTGAGATGCAGCACAGGATGAAAAAGCTCCTGTTTTTTCTGTGCCCATGGCTTCTGCTGCATTGGTGTCACACACAGAGGTGCAGCAGGAGCTGGTGTGGGTACAGAGAGATGAAGGGGGACTTAAGGAAGCACGGGAGCTGAATGGTCTCTTACCAGTCCTAACCAAAGTTTCTTCCCCACATCAGCCATTGCAGGCCACCGAGGCAGCTCTCTACCCAATTTCCACACACGGCAGACAGCACTCGTGGCATGATGCCTGAGGCAGCCCAGTCTCCTTGGTTCCTGCAAACCACATCTGATCCAGAAAAGTCAGCCCTGCTGATAGGTCCACCCAATTTCACAGAGGGCCCTTTAAATAACACTTACAGAAGGCCAAACTATGCCTACTGTAAAGACAAAGGCAAGATCCAAAGCAGCAGTCAACCCACATCTACCATGAAACCATCCTTGCTCTTCATTCCTTTTGTTCACTGGGAATCAATCAGAGGCTAAAATAAACAGTGAAAGTCACCTCACCCATAGAAGGGTAGACCCACGGCACACAGACTTCAAGACAAATATCCAGCTTCTTCGTAGTACATATAATCTATGCCATCAACACCTGAAATGGAAATTTCCCACAACCACTGGAGTTTATAATTTTAATACCTGTATTTTAGACTCAATTACTTGTTTTGCATATACACACTCTGTAATTTCTGTGGAGACAAACACACAGAAGCAGCAATCATCTGTGTGCTGCAACTGTGTGCTAATGAGCTGCTTCATATTTACAGGCTTTCACTACCCAATTCAAAATGGCTAATATTTATGAACCTATTTCACCAGGAAGTCAGTCCTTCAAAAAGACTGATTTTTATCCTGGTGTACCACGTACAGGCACATTAACAATAACATATTAATATGAGTAGAAGGAAAACTGATCAATACTTTACCAGCTGAACTTTCACAGATACAGACATCACAAGTCTAACCAGTCAAAAACAGGAAGCCTTACCATAGGGATATTTTGTGTCTAATCTATTTGCTCCTGTTCTTGTCCAGGGTAGTACATCATCGCTGCAACCATTAGGCATCCCATTGTAGCCAATTCCAACAATCTTGTTTTCTGAATTTACAATGCAGGCACCAACCTAAATAAAATCAGATTTATATAGTATCAGCAGCATGCAAAACAATGTGTCAACAACAAAGATGAGACATGAAAAGTTAGTCCTACAATTTTAAGAGATACAAGCTTCACTTAATTTATAAAGTCATATCATCAAGTGAGCAGGGCTACAATTGTACCTAACTGGGGGGGCTTTGAAATAAGTCAGGGCAGATGTAACTCTGCTCGCATCTTGGTCATGCTGTTCCCATCCCAGCCTGCCAGCACTGTTCCTTGTCTGCTCATGAAATGAACCTAGTTCAGGCAGCACTGAATGAACCCTGGTGATCACTTAAGTTCAGCTTCCCAAACTAGCTTTCCCAGGAGCAGTATGAGCAACATGAGCAAAAGAGAAGTTATAAAAGATGTAACAGAAATACAAGTGCTGGCTTATGCAGACCTCACAAACCTTTGTGGCTTGTTGCAAACATGAACTGAAATTCTAAACCTTTTAACTCCCACCCTTTATTGCTTCAACCCAAGTCTACAAAGGGACTCTTCTTAAATGATGATGTGTCCCATTTTTATGTGTTTGGCCCATATCATTTGTTGAAATTGCAATACTACTAATTTTAATTCACACGATGTGTTTATCAACCAGCCTTGGGTAACAAAACTTTAGTCCCAAGTGAAAAACCTTCAGAGAGCTAAGTGCCATAATGTACAGAAGGAAGTGAATAGATTATTTTTCTGGTATTTGCTTCCTGATTTTTTTCACACAAAGGAAATCTAACAGGATGACTGGATCCTGCAGAATAACATGTTTCAGGAGCTGTATCAATGACATGAAATCAATATTGAACAATATTGAACAGAGGCACATGAAACATGTGAAAAATGGGAACAGACAGTGAAGCATAGGGAACAGGGGATCCTGAGGGAGGAACAAGCTAGATGAAAACTCCAGTCAACCCAATAACAAACAAACAAGTACTCTTACAGGTGAGGAAAAGAAACTTGTAAAATGTCTTAAAAAAATTACAACTTAAAACTTTCAGCAGTTTTATCCTCCTCTTAAAGTGACTGTATTTACTGGAAAAAGGAGACAAAATTCATGTGTTATTTTAACTTCCAGATGAAAAGATGATTTCTAAAACTCCAAGCTACAAATGTACACAGAATTATACATATGAGGTCAGGCCCAATAAAAGAATTTCTGTAACAGAAGGTGCTGACTACGTTAAAAACTGAATAGCTATATACTGAAATAACTTTTATTAGGAATTTCCTGAAACTTCTATGTGTACATCTGATTCAATATGCAATATAGATTAGGTTATCTTATTGTTATATGTTGCCTTCTTACCTGAGAGCTTGGATCCTTGCTTCTTTGTGCTGACAGAAAAGCTACTGCCATAAAATATTCAGGCCATTCCAAATAATCCTCTCTTTTTTTGCAGGATGCTTCACTGCTGAAACTACAGTTTATAGTGAAAAACAGCCATCAGCAAACACCAGAGACCTAGAGCTACTACAAATTTTATTAATTTAATGTGCACAAGTTTAAAGTAACCAGGATCAGAATGTGGCTAAGACCACACATTCACTAATATTTTGATAATAAAACCATCAGTGTTAAGTGCTTTCCAGGAACTTATATATGCAACATTTCCTTTCAAGGAAAAGGCATCCAAGCAAGATTGCAAAATTCATTTTTAGATAAGAAGGCTGAGATATGCAGAGCACTGAGCAATTCAAAGACAGAGCAATTTATCCTTTATAGATAACACCTTGTATATTTCAAAGGTTCAGGTATATCATGTACTGCCATTCTTCTCACCCAAAGATAATCCTTTTTATGATGACTGTGATAACTGCCAGCCTCTAAGTTATTTTGTACTTCTGCATATGACAAGTGCTCAGTAGCTTCCTATTTGGTACCTTCCTCTGCAGGTATTAATTTCTGACCATATGTTTATCACCTTAAGTTTACCTTTTGTTACAACATTTACCACCAAAGATCTGAGGCCATTCCAACAGTTCCCTGCTAATTTTCTCTTGAGATTATGTCTTACGAAAGCCTTCTGAAAACTGACAGGAGATGGGTTCAAGAACATTTTCTTTAGATATAATATATAAAAGTGCCACAAAAGGTTGCTTCTTTCCCTGCCCTGAAGAGTACATCTGGGGGAAGGAGGAAGAAAAAAAAAGGTGATACATCATTTTCTCTTGCCTCCTTATGGGTGAAAGCCTGCTCAGACAGTGTGAGACACAACGGGGGAATTTCTGTGCTTTTCAGCTCAAAGAAAAGAAAGGCAGACATCTCTCTCCACAAATATACTTAAGCTTCGAAAATTTCAAAGAAAGATCAAATTAGAAGAAATTTCCCCAAACTCTCTCACCTATACTGCTACAATTTGAAAAACAAACTAATGGAACATCTCAAATACAGTGATTAGCCTATCAAAATAAAAGGGGCACACTTTTCTTCTTGGGCTCCTCTTACCAAAGACTATAGCTTAAGACTAAGATACCCTTCTTGTGATTTACAGCCATGCAGAAAAATCTATCACAGGTAACTGCAAGTAGCAAGACATCTCCTAGCAACACTAGTACCAACACTTTCAGAAGACAAACATTAGAAGGCAAGTGTTTAGTTAATCATTATTTTTATAACTAAAACCATGTATTAGAGGCTTTCAGTTAGCTTGTCATAAAGAGGTTACACTGTTTGAGTGAAAACAATGCCAGCACATGATAAAACTGTACTTTAGAAACCTACAAGGTGCTATTTACCAAAGATAAATTGCTGGTTTTGAATTGTCTGTATGTGGCACATTACAAGTTAGCAATTTTGGCTTGTTCTTGGAATGAGTGAAGATCATCTTTAAGACTACCATCTCAAAGTAAGGAGGGAGGAACACACACTCTTGATGTAACCCACACAACTCTCTCACACTTTGACAACATTGGAAATAGTGCCCAGAATTGTCAATTGTCAAAGCAAACATGCAAATCAAGTATGTGATTCTAAGAATGCCCAAACTGACTTGAATCACTGTAACTACAGAGTTGGGGCTATATCCTACCAAGAAGGAAAAGTGCTCAGAGAAAAAAAGAGATTAAAGACATGCCCTGACACGACTCTGTGCCAAACTGAACTTTGACAGGTTAACTGAAACATCAAGAAAATGTTTCAGCTATATGATTATTTAAAATATCTAAAAAATAGGGCTTTACAAATTCTAAAATACAACTGGACTTTAAATGATCGCTTCTGGCTAAGCGACATTCACAGTGATGTCTTTGGAGAGGGATGAAACACAATGCAGAACTACACTGAATAAAACATTCTGGGAAAAGGGTTCCAGAAAGACAGTAGTATTCTGAACTAAGAGGTCGTGAGTTCTTCTTTTGTTAAATTATTCCCTAGCAACTCGACTTATTCAAAACATAACAAAAGCTAGTATTTACTTTTCTAATAAATACAGAACTGTATGTAAATGGAGGTCCCTCAGAGTACCAACTTCACAGGGAGAGGAGCATATCTAAAAAATAAGCAGAAAGCTTACATCAAAGAGAACATAAAAACCCCCCAAAGGCCTTACTCAATTACTTCTACTTAAAATCACTGTGTTTGGCAAGATAATTCCCTCAACTCAGAGCACAAGAACTCAAGAGTGTGAAATGGGTATAAACCACTTAATTTCTGATTGAGCAGAAGCCAAGGCCTTGGCTAGCAGTCAAGCACACACATGAAAATTAGTTTATGGATTTGGGGCAGCATAATCTTCTTTATGCTCATTTGTAAGTTCTAGAATTGCATGAATGAAAGCTACTCTAAAAAATACTATAGCTAGCTGTAAAACAGGCAACCGAGGCTTACCCTTAGGATAACCCATAATAACTTCTGAACAAAAATAACAGAAACTGAAAGCCATGAAGAATATTGCTAAGAACAATGGGGGGAAACAAAAACCTAAATTTTAGAGTCATCAGTAGTCAATAAAAATTTTGTAAAGGTTATTTCAAGGGAAAATAGAGAAAAAAGTTTTGTAGCTAGAGAACACTGCCTCCCTTTTCACTTCTTTTTCATCCATCTAGGCTTCAAGTAAGCTGTAACACCCTCTGAAAAAGGAACAAATGTCATTCAGCTACTTAAAAAATAGTGTACCATAACAAAAATTTATTTTGAGAATACTAAAACAGAATTTATCATCTCAAATTTTTTCATACAGCAATTATGACAGTCAGCTACACAACAATATAGTACTAGAGGACTGGGGGGTATCAGATCAACCTCCTTTTTATAAGTTTTTCCTCTGCTTCCTCATCTTTGACGTCATGTGCATTATGTTACAATTCTATTCAAAGACCAACTATCAATACCTTGGCATTGAAATCACAGGTAAAAAATGAAGTGCGTATTAAAAATAAGAAATAAACATCTTCAGCAAAGGTCTTGTTCCCCAAAAGCCAACCACGGCTCTTGATGACCTTCAATACAAACTTTTTCTTTAAATATCATATTTTATGATGACTACTAGATTAAATGAATGTGGGATTTCCTTTACTTGAAGCTTCTCATCTTTCCACTCATACAGGTACTGAGATAAGGTCATTACATATTCCGTACTGGGAGGGAAGGTTTTGAAAGAGAAAACTCAATCTTTCTTACAGAAAAACAATACTCAGTGCATTGCAAATTAATTATATTCACAACTTTCTTGGGAGATAACCCATCAAACCTGTAAAGATAAACACTGTGTACGAATACTGAGCCTCAATTAAGCAGTACAAGAACACTTCCCTTCACTGAACGTACTTCACTTTTACAGAGCCACTTCTGACTTTAATTAATTGCCTATAACTCACGCCGGCCCTCATTTCCGGAAATAATGAACACAAGACACCCTGCCTGCTCTTTTTCCTATCCCAGCGATTACGAAACCCAAGTAGAACAGGCCGTGCCCTCACCACAGGGCCTTTAGGGGCTGCAGGAAGCGCCTCCCCACGGGACGGGTTTCCCCCCGCACGGCGGCGGCCGGCGCTGCCTGGAGAGCCCCCGGCTGCACGGACCTTCCCCCCGGTCCTGCCCCGGAGCATTCCAGCCTCCCTTCCTCCCGTCCCGTCCCGGATGATTCCAGCCTTCCTCCCTACCGTCCCGGAGGATTCCAGCTTCCCTCCCTCCCGCTCAAGAGGATTCCAGCTTCCCTCCATCCCGCCCAAGAGGATTCCAGCTTCCCTCCATCCCGCCCTCAGAGGCCGCGGTGGCCGCACGGCGCGGCCCTCAGGCCCCGCCACCACGGCTTCACCCGCGGGCGGCAGCGGAGCGGCCCGCCCGGAGAAACTTTAGTCAGCCGGCGTGTGAGGGGAGCACGGCGACAGTGGGAGAGGGAGCCGCGGGATGGCGGGCGGGAAGAGCCCGGGGAGGCCTCCCTCCCGCGGGCTCTGCAGTCGCGTACCCATTCTGCTGCTGTCCGGGCTGGGGACCGCTCATGCTGCCGCGGCCACGCTGCTCTCGCCTCTTGGCGCCTCAGCGCGGGCGGGCGGGCGGGGCCGGGGCGGGCCGCGGCTGCCCAGCCCGGCGGAGGATGCGCCCGCAGCGCCCGGGAGCCGATCCCGCTGCCGGCCCGGGCTGCTGCGAGCCTCCGACACTAGAAACCAGCCGCTTGAATGTCTGTGCAATTTTCTGACAGATGTTGAGTCTCATGTTATGCTTTGACACAAGCATGAGGGTTTTCGCTCTGCTCACGCTCTTGAGGTAAATGCTATTTCTTAAAGCTTGACATTAACATGCTAAAACGTCGAAAAATGGGAGTTTTTATTTGTTCTGTGGATATAAAATTGATGTGGAAATTGAGTTATGGTTTATTAATACCTCCAGCTGCTGCTAGGTCATAGAAGTCTCCCAGGATGCACAGGTAGCTGAACATATATATATAACCCATTACGGTGCAAAGTAAGAGGTATGATAATAAATATTAAACGTTGGCATGGTGTGTTTGTGTTCCTCGTGTGAGAAGCTGCCTACCTTGGCTGGCTGGCTGCCACCAGGGCATGCCTTTGCAGAAGCTCTCAAATGGGAGCAAGGTACACATGTTCGCTCCACGGGGCTGCGAGGCATCAAGTGAAGACTGCCCAAACCCAGCCGAACGTGACCAATTCGGTTCCCACTGGAGACAGTGACAGGGGCAGTGATGGACAAAAGGAGAACACTTGCCTTTGAGAGCATCCCCCAAGAGGGGTTTGTGTGTGCAAGCGGTGCGTTCGCACTGCATGTGAGCTGCACCACTGATCTGTGGTCAGCTGACGTGGCTGAGAGAATGGTTTCCTGCAGCCTGGTCAAAAATCTTCCTCTTCATCCAAGAGGATGCTTCAGGTTGGAAAACGGGACACTTAGGGGAAACTGAGTACAGAGCAGTCCTATCTCAGGAGCTGTCTCTACAGTTCCCCCTTACTAACTATATGCACAGCAAATTGCACAAGTGGGTACCCTTAGTACACCAACACGAGTGCAAAAAGATGGCTAAGCCAAGGAACCTGCCATGCTCATAGTTATTCTTGAAGCTAAGCCAATTCAGTGAGATCCTGCAGTGATCAACACAGAGATTATTGCTAATATGTTTTCATATTCAGATTGCTGTGTCAGTTAGCTTTTTTTTTACACAACTGACAAACTATCAAATATGAAAATGTTACTTAATTTCACAGATATTCCTATTCAGTTGTAACCAGAAAACTTGGCAAAAGCAACCTGTTATACTTCAACTGACAAGTTTTTCAGCCCTCAGAGTGGGAAAACATATAGCTATTTCAGTTAGCAAGACTTCTATTGGCATAATTTCATATGGACAACTAATGTTCATGTATGGTTTGTTAATGAATGAAAATGAACTATTTAAATGTAAAAAAAATAAAACAAATTTAATGAAAGTAGCATCACTCAGGAAAGTATGAGCCTGAAGATGAAAACAAAGGCCTGGCTACAGTTGATCATGAAGAGAGTTGGAGTAGTCAATTAATCTGGAGAAAAAAAATAGCATAATTCAGATTAAAAAGTTCTTTACTATCTGTATATCTGTTTCTGCACTATTGAAGTATGAATTAAAATTGTAGTGCTACAATTATCCATGCCAAATTTGTTATTTTACATAATTATGATTCTGAAAATAAGCCCATAACATCTACTAACTACTACTACTTATAATAAATCAGTGATACATGGCCTAAGGAGGAAAACCTCTGGTAGAATTTTACTTAGTAGATTTCTATAATGTTGCTAAGTGACACATCTTCTAAAAACCTTGTTACTTTTTTATTTCCCCTAGGTTTTTTGAAAGAGTTATACTGAAAACTTATGGCCAAGTCGTGACTGTTTTGACAATGTACTGTTGTAGCTGACATAACAGCCTCTTTCTTTAAGCACACATGGGATGAAGGGTACACCTGGACTAGGTAAGATTTAGGCCAGGATCATGTGTTTTAAACACAAGGTTGTGCTGAGGGTAGGAAGCTTGACTTACTACAGGTGTGGGGCAAAGTCATGCTGCCTGGCAGGGTCCATAAGACTTCTCTGGCAGTTGCCTGCTTTTCAAAAGCAGCAGCTACCCTGGATCAGCTGTCTGAATCCTCCTTTCCATTAACTCTGAGATCCAGAAGCTAATTTACACTCTTCAGCTGCTTCAGAACCATTCAGATCTCTGTGATAGAACTAGAGGGCTCTAACTCAAAGCCCCTGTTAAGACAGACAAGCATTGAAATAGGCCAAATTTATTTTAAATTTATGTCTGAACTTTGCACATTCCTCTCTTGTTCCATAGAAGGAGGATGTATGTCAAAAAACTTCAAGTATCTCAGATAATCTTTCACAAGTTATTTTTGTTTGTGTCTCATTTCCTAACAAGGTCCTTAGTGTGGACTATCTCGACTTTGCTGGATAGATGTCAATAAACAATCTGAGCTGATTACAAATACTTTAGATGCTCTTATTAATGAAAAGTGATACAAGTTTGAAAGACATGGGAAATATATAACCATCTGTCAAGTTGCTTATATTTTTAGCTTACTTCTTATGAAACATTCACACCTACCTTTTGTCAGTTTTTAATAAAAGCAACTTAAGTTGAGTTTGGGGAACCCCCAGTTTACAGACCCCTCCCCACTTTCTTGCTGCTTGCCAACAGACTCTTTTAACTTCACTGGCAAGCAAGATCTCTCCCCAAATGTACGATAAGTTGTTACTCAGAGAGTAATGTTTGCTATTTGCCACAATATGGAGCATGCAGTTTGGTAGTCCACCCTGAAATCAATCTCAAAGCTTAAGGGAAAAGTAAAAAGAAATTGCTAATAAGCTGTTGTCTTTTTCTCTAATAGAATGTATTTTTCAGGAGCTAATTACTAGGTTTGAAGAGAAAGACAAAAAAATATGACAGTATGTCTTTATATCTTCTCTGTCTTACAGAAAAGTAATTGCTCAAGGAGAGAACAGTTAGTTAGATTCATAGCTAGATAGTATTATTTTTTTGGCAAGACTCATCTTCTAAATATTTTTCTAAATAGGAATTTCTCCCTGAGTTAGACTTTTCCATTCATACTTGTTTACAGTCTGAGGAACACATTAAATACAAATGCAGGTATTTGTATATGCTGTATATGCTGGTATATGCTGCAGTTCTGAATTTCTATAGATAATCTAATAAAGAATATGAAGTTATGTCTTCCTCATGGCCCAAATAACATTTGTTGCAATGTCAGGCTTTGTACTGTGAACAAAGTCCTATTTTAGAGCCCCCTTGCTGGAAGACCTAAACAGGGTTAGCTGCAGAAGCTTGTTAGCAAACCAGCCCATTAACAGACTGCAATAAACTGTTAGATTTTTATATTGTAGCATTTTCTGTAGGGAGCATAAGTATGTCAGAATTACTATAGGATTTTTATCTTTAGCATGTAACTCTTTATACTATGCAATTTTGGAAGTACTTATTAATAAAAATGGTAAGAAATGCAGCTTATTACCAGCCTTTGATTAAAACCAAATAGGATGGTATCATGGTAATTATGATGCAGATGGAAGCCTGTTGCAAATTCAGTATTTTCAAACTCAGGTGTCAAAATTCAGGATATTGAAATCTGTGTTTAGATGCCTACCTTTATATAGGTTTATAAGCATTGAATGCCAGAGATTCTTGCGCATGGTGAGTATCTGTCAGAATCAGTCAAGCCAATATTAAGATATTTCTATGCTTTTCATGTCCTAATAGGAAATAATTACTCTTCTCTATTCTTAGATTTTGATGGCTTGTTTATTATGTTACCTTTCTATAGCTTCTGTTCCTTGAAAACTAGAATCTACTGCTAGATTTAAGTTTTCTTCCTGTCCAAGTGAGATACTATTTTAAGTGTCACATTCTTAGTCTTCCAGAGAAAATTCTGCAAAATTCCCTAAATCCAGAATTTTTGCACTTCATTCTGTTTGGGGTCAGAAATGAGTATATAAATTATACTCTTTAAACAGTCTTCTGATCAATTTTTAAAAGTACACATTTTTCATCTCATGTAAAAATTTTATGGACATATTGTGATTTCCGAATTTTGACTGTCTTCTTGTTTTATTCATACTTATGGTTCTAGTTGTAGGTAAATATTGTCTTTGCAGCACCTTGATCACCTCATTTTTCCTTTGATATCAGTATATTCTCCAGCTAGATTTGCTCTTTCTCTATACCGTGTATTATTTACTGATGTTTTCTTTGTTTTTTCCTGATGTTTGTATCTGTCTCTGTCCAGTCCTCTACTTTTGAAACTCCTTTTCCATTCATACCCACCTTTCATCCAAATTTCCCATTTTATGCAATCTCATACAATTTCATACCTAATCCCAAGCACAACACTGTACCTGCCACTAAGAAAAAATGTAACTTTATCCCAGCTAAAACCAGGACAACAGGATAAAGATGGGTGCTAGAAAAGTGGAAGATATTGCATGTCATCTTTTTTCCTATCTCCATCCGCAACTGAAAATCACATAATCATGTCCTTTGGAAAGTAAACTGAGACACAAAGTCTCAGACTGCAAGTCTTCTGGTAATCATAGTGATTCCTTCCAAAACATGAGTTACCTTCTTTGCCCACCCATAGTAGTCATGATCACAGATATTCCCTAGTTAGAAGTGAGAAATTAATTTTCTGCTTTCAGTATAAAATTTCACTTTCTTGGCACACTGCTTCTGGACTCAGCAGCTGCCTCCATACTTCACAGCTTTCTATTTCTTCTGTTTCCTTTCCCTTATTTTTCAAGTCTATTTTTAATATCTAAGAAGGTTATCTTTTATTTCTGTCCCTTCTGATTTGGAAAGATTTTCCTGTGATGATGCAGTAGCTTTCCATCCTACATCCATGAATTTTCCCCAAGTTCCCAAATTTCTTGAAGAGTATCAGCTTGCAAAAACTCCAACTGGAAAATAACGTTATCTGTAATCATTGCATCAGACACATTCTGAAGACAGAAATTTTTACTCTTGCATGCAAATGATATTGAATACATGTATCCATTTCATATTTGGGCAAACTAGTTTGCTGTTGGTAATCTTTTCTTTTCTTCTTCTGATACAAATTCCACTTACACTCATCTTTTTTAACCTCAGTGGAACTTCTGTCCAATTTTCTTAGGTTTTTTGTTTATGATAAGCTTTAGATTTCTGCTATAGAGAATTTTCTTATTTTTATGTTTAATTTCTTGTCATTTATCTTAACTGTATCTTTCGATTTCATTATTACAGCGTGTTAATCTTCATATAAGAGCTGCTATGCAGAATCATTTTCTTACATCTTTATATGGGATTTAGCATGGAAGGTTTTAAGCAAATGTGCTGAATCCATTCTGTGATAAGAGATGAATTACCCTTTCAGCTAACCTGTGGATTGGGGCAGCGGGGAGGGGAGGAAAGATAATACCTCAGGATTCTCAGATACACTGGCAAAATTAAACTAAGTTAAAAAACATAAAATGAACTGTTACACTCACTCTGGGTTTGTCCTGTGTCTCACCTCAGCATGATGAAATCCTTTCAACCTACTTGCATTTCAAATTGCCAATACACCCAATTGCTCAAATTAGCTTAAAAGGCATTTTCCTTCCTCAGTGGGAGGATAACTGCTCTGTCCCTAGGACATAACACCAAGAGAGCTGTGAGACACAAGGCATGATGCCTTCATTTTGTAACATCCTGAGTGTTAGCTTGGCATCTGGGCAGGGGGAGCTCAGGTGCCACTATCATATTATGTGTGACTACTTTTCATCTCTTCTACATTCTGGCTGTTTCCTAACCTCACTGAACTAATTACACAAGAGCAGCTAACAGCCACGCTGCTCTAACTTATCAATAATGAAAAGTGAGCTGGAGCTGTCAGGAAATACATTTGACATCCTAACTTGGAAGAACAGGAACTCTGTGCTCCCTCTGTAGATATGAGGGGAAATAAAACCATTAGTAAACCTAATTTATTTCATAAGCAGAGTTGACAGCATGATTCCTTTTCAATATTTCCTGGCACTTTCCTATTATGAGATTCTGCTTTTAGTTGTCTACATCAGACAAACATGATTTGTTCAGACTGAAATAGCCCAAGCTGAGCACTTTCTACTGCTAAGATTATTTTTTTATCTTTCAGTTTGTATCCATACTTTTTAAACTATTGTAACTTTAAAACCATTATAAATAAAAACATACATTAGGAAGACGTTGACTCAGATGGCAGAGATAGCATATAGTAAATGAAGAGTTTTAGCATGGAGCCACAGCAGCTCTGTGCTATACAAAAGAGACGATTAGGTAAAGAAGGCAAAGAGCAGGATGTGATTTTTGAAGTAGGGATCATTAAGGAATTCAGAAGTGGATGGGCTATAGCCTGTGGAAAGGGAAGACAGACATTAGCTAAGATTTATCCAATTCTTATTTCTCAGAATACAACAGAATGTTTTTAGGGTTCAAAGTACTGAAAAAAACCTGTCTTTTGAAGCCAGCCTTCACAGCAGCCTAGGGAGATAAAAAAATTAAATAACAGATGTGCTTTATTTTTTTCAAAACTGAGGAAGCAAAAGGGAACTGATATGCAATAGTCCTCCTTTACAGGAAAGTAAACTGAAAAACTCCCTATTTCTACAAAAACTTCAATAGGTTCTATAGAGAAAGAAAGAAGGAGAACTCCAAATCACTCTGCTGGTATATATGTCCTCTAGGGTGAGCATTTTTCTGCAGAGGATGAATGTCCTAAACAGGCAAAAATAAGAAAGAGGCCAAAAATCCCAAGAATTTTATGAACTTTGTGAAAACTAGCTACTCTTGTTAGAACAACTTTTTTGAATAAAAATGTTTTTATGCAGAGTTTGTTAGATTGATTTTAACGGTCTCTTAAAGGATTAGAGAACAGAGGATTCTTATTGGAAGATATTATATAGGTCAATTTCCTTGTGCATTTTGCTTTAGAACATTCTTCAGTGTTTAGAACAGCACTTCAGCTGATCTGCAATACAAGAACCTGAAATTAGCCAGCAAAATGGGATCAATATTGAGCAATATTTTGTCTCTGAAAGAAATTCACTGTGACAGAGAACAGTAAGAGCAGTGTAAGGAAACAGAGACTCTGGCTAAAAAGCTGGATACAGAAATCTCCTACAAAGCAGTACAAATTAATTGATGTCACCAGAGCAAGAAAACCATAGTGACAGAATAAAATGTTATCCAGGTTCCAGAATACTTTATTATCACCACCTTAGGTCACTAAGCTTCAGAAGCTATATCCATCAAATTTGATAGCAGTATATATACTCACAGCTGAAGCTAGAAGGTGCAGTGCTTTAATGTACTAACGATGTACATTAAGACACCTGGGTTCAAAGTCAGTTTATGACAGGAACAAAATGAGTTTGTTGGTCTCAGCCTGCACTCTAGTGGACAATTGCACATAAACCCAGTCTTGAGAAGAATCTCAAGAATTAGATTTGGTGGCCAAAACATATGGTGAAATTCATATTCTCTGTACATTATTAAAAACAAAATATCTTTGCTTCTTGTGCTATTCTGAAGTACTGCAAGATGAGACATTTCCATCAGCATCTCTTTAATACTATGTTTTCTTGTTGATTTGAAAGAATACAATAAAAGGTGAAACACTACAATGGAAGGCAGCAAAGCCAGTAAGATGCTTCCATGTTAGGGGGAAAATGGAGATGTGAGGACAAGCTGCCATACAAGACATATATAATGTTTATGAATAGGTAAAATATTTATCTTTATTTATCTATTTTTATAATAAAATACTGAAAAAGAAAAAAAATGACACACATAATAATGACAAAATAATATTTTCTTGATACATAATACACCTGTACATCTCAGGCCTTAGACATCTTAGAGGCAAGACCTAAACAGAACTTGAAAAAAAAATGCTGTTACATGAATAATAAGAATAGCAAAGTAAGATAGTATTAAAGGGACTCAATACTAGTACGAGGGACTCAAATTCTTACAATTCAAGATATAAAACAAATTGCCTTAAGCATGGGTGCAAACTACACCCACAGATCTTTTGTTTCCTTAGTGTATTCTATACAATGTTTACACATATTTCAGTGAGCATGCAGTAGAATGCTGGAGTCTCAGATTTGTGTGGTCTGTGGTGTTTCCTACTTGAAGAAATTAGTTGCAAAACGTTGTCTGGAACTATAACCCCATTTCAGGTTATTGCCCTTTATATTGTTTAACTTCTTATCAGTCAAGTGAACAATATTGATATCCAAGCATTTACAATTACAGTCATATGTTGACTATAGAAGCAAAGTAAAAAAAAAAAATTGAGTTATCCTATCTCTTCAAAACTCTATTTAAATATAAAAGAAGTTTTCTATCACTAGCTTAAAATTGACCATTACATGTTATACATTATATTAACATAAATATATATTATGTTAACACAGTTTTTTACAGTCTTGTGATATGTCTTAGTCCAAGCTGACCTTTCCCTTATTTTCCATCATGTCATCTACCTCACTAATTTTCTGAAGTGTTTGGACACTTCTACAGTTCACAAGCCTACAATTCAAGATCAAGATAAATTTAAAATTCATTTTTTATTCAAATGAAGTTCACTTGATGGTGTGGCTACTGTTTAGCATGTTTAGAATGCTATATTTCTAGATTTTTCATAATTAAAAAGGAGTCTTTGTCAGTGTTTTAGTGACAGTGTAGCCTCTCTGACTGTATGCTGATTCCAAATTTAGAAAATCATAGATTTTTTGCAAAAAAAAAAAATATTGCCCTTAATTTCATGAAGAAATTCGTGTTTATCTGCAGCTCCAGATAAACTTTAAAGTGAAATTTATCAAACACAATTATCCTCTGTCCCCTCAGTTACTATTACACTATTTGTTTATCAAAGCTCTTCCTTCCATGGTGCTTTCATAATTGCTTGTTCTGATTATTTTATTTCCAATCTTCTGACAGTTCATGGTTTTCCATGAGGTTTTCCACAAGGTTGAGCCAATAAATGTTAGTGTGAAAATATGAGTTATCATTTACAAAGTTCCCACATTTTTTCTAGCTTTTGTAGATAAAAAGTGAATTTTAACTGCTTTTTAAAAGTGAGCTAAGTGAATCTGAAAACATCTAAAATCACAAAGCAAACAAAGTCAAATTTTAATCTCTTGGGGAAAGGAGCTGAACTCGTAAATTCTGCTTATGCAAAGACAACAATATGCTTCCATGAGTAAAATCTTACTCCAAAACTATGTTTTAATGGAATAGCTTGACAAGAATAATTTCCTTGAAGATAAAAAAAATAATTAGAAATGTTAAATAGGACCCAAAATTGTCAAGCATAACACAGAGGAATGAAACCGCTAATGCTCATATAACTTCAAAAGAATTTGAATTATGCACTTAAATTCAGACTTATGGCACGAACTAAGATAATTACCAGGAAAATAGCAGCTTTTGCAGTCAATAACAGGCATTGGATTGAGTTTGTCAATTTTTCTGAGCTGACAAATGAAAGGTGATAGCTGCTGAAATGAGCTGTGGATTATATAAGAACTACTACAGTATGTAAGAGCTAATGCTTTTATTCTCAGAGGCTGAAGCCGAAAAATTATTAATAAAACCATTTTTATCTAGCTAGTTTCAGTGCATCAGGTACCCAGGAAAGAAAGGTTTCTTGATAGAGGTAGTCTTTGTTTACACTTGGCATCAAACACAGCTTTCTAAAAATGTTTTTCTGTTCTATTCTCCTGATAATTCAACAGCAGTAGGACCAAGAAAACCTTGTCAGAAGTACCAGCTGCTTGCACAGAATTTTTGTTGTACTCATGACCACCTGCTGGCAAATACTAATGCACAGGACAAAAATAAGTAAGATAGCTATAGCTCAAAATGGATAGTGCAGGAAGTGTAATATAGCAAGTGTACTGATAGAGAAATCCCACCCATATAATAGTGGTGCCTCACTGCCAGAGAATAAATAAATAAAACCCAGTATTTACACTATGCAAGATCTTAATCTTTATTTGTGATCTTACAAAAGAGCTTAAAATCCTTTCCTTTCTGCAGAGCAGAGATCTGTGCATACTGAAGGAGGAACATACTGTAACCATGACTGTAAGTTCCAGGGATATAAACCACTGAATGACAGCTCAGGATCAGCCAAAGCTGATCAAAGCCTCAAGAATTTTATCTCCCCAAATTCTGTAGGAGCCTACTGTGACAAGCTTATCTCTTTGATCCCAAATTTAGAAAATGTCAAAATAAGTTAATCCTACATGTTTATTTTCACATTTGACAATATTTTTTTCATTAAAATGGTAGGCAGGACCCAAGCTTTCAATTTTCAATTTTCTCACTGGTTTCTCACTTTCATTTGGAAAGAGCCATGGCACGGAGCAAAGTTCTAACTTTTGGATTTCACCTTTTGGCTTAAGTATTTTCATCTTTTCCTGAGGTCTTCAAAAGGTTTCTGAATTGGTTTGCAGAGAGATATGAATGTTAAAAAACCTTAGAACAAAAGTCTTAGAAAGTGCTACGGAAAGGAAGTGAGAAGAACCCCTGCCTATTACTATTTTTACACCTCATTATTTTGAAAAGTTGCTGATTTTTTTAATGCTGTAATGGAACTATCTTAGCCATGGTACAGATATGGTACAGATTTCCCAGGTCAGGCAGTCAGTTCCCTGTACCCAAAGGAATGGTGCATCCAGACAAGCAGGTCATCACCCTGAGTGATGGATCTTCTTATGAGCCTGACTGGCAGCTGGGTTACCAAAGGCTGATACTCCCTTTTAGGAAGCTGGTGAGAGGGGAACCCTACATTTTCCTTTTGTTCAGTCTTGTTATCATTCACTGCAATCTCATGGTTACTTCTGCACAGAGGCTTCGATACTGAGCCGTTCCCTTTTTTCCACCGGCCCCGTGTGCCAGCCTGGTGACACATCTGGGTTACTGAGCATGTTCCATGAAGAGTTGTCCCTGGTGCCTTAGCAGGGAAACTCAAGGCATATCTATAACCTGACTGTGTACAGCATCACTTTCATTACAATTGTCATTCCAGATGTGATGCCAGTAAGGGGGTCACAAAAATATCAGTGGGGACAGCTGTTCACTAAAACTGATAGTGCTATGAGGGATGGAAGCACAGGGCAGCTACATTAATTAAATATCCATAGGACTAAGGGAAAAATCAAGAGCAAATGGGAGAGAAAGTCCCAGAACAGCACGTATTCCCCCATATCTCCCCACTTTTTTATTTATTTGTTCTTTACAGACACAGCTCTGAGGAAAGGAACCCTGCCAGGAATGTCCTTCAAAAACCTCTAGACTAGATCATGGCCAAGGAACAACTAGGGGCTTACACCTAGGCACTTCTTCACTACAGCTCTGCTGTAATTCAAAAAAGTGTAACATTGTAAGAAAGAGGAAATTTGTCAAAATGAAGAGAAGAGCAGTTAAGACTCTCAACTCTGTACAGGCACCAAGGAACCTATTTAAAGATATCATAGCTGAAGTACATATTTTCTCTTAAGAAATACTTCAGAAAGGGCAAAGGAAGCTGGTGTAACTAACCAGCAGGGTAAGTAAGGCTGTTAGAAGCAAAAATCTATCTTTGAAACTGCTGAAGTCATGTTCAAATTACACAAGAAGAAAGAGTTACAAACTCTGCAAGGTTAAATGTGAAAACATACTAAGGCAGACCAAAAAGCATCTGAAGAATACCTAACAAAGGAATCAAAACTAATAATCCTTTTCACTACAAAACACATCAGGAGCAGGGGGTTTGCCAGAATCTGTAAGTCTAGTTTGTTTTCAGGGCATAAAAGAGTACTCAGAGAAGTCAAGGTCATTGCAGAGAAGCTAAGTGAACCCTTTGCATTGGTGTTCGCTGTGGAAGGAACTGGGAAGATTCCAAAATCAGAACCCTTCTTGGCAGGGAACTCATCTGAAAAGCAGTCTGATATTGAAGAGATTATGGAATAAGTAGATTAAGTGAGAATCACCAGGAATATATAGCATACACTTCAAATTTCTAAAGGAACTCAAGGACAAAAGAGCTGAATTACTCACTGCAGGGTTTAACCTATTGCTAAAAATTGCTTTGCTTCTGGAAGGCAGAAGATGCAAAATCAATTTTTTAAAGAGGTTCCAGGGAAAATCTGGAAATAGTGGGAGTCTAAGTCTGATCTGCACAGGACAAATTACTAGAAACTTTATAAGAAACACAATCAGAAGCCACCTGGATAGGTCAGATTTATTTCAGAAGAGTTAGCATTCTGTTGAGGAAGACACTGATTTGCAATTCTGATCGTTTTTCAAAGGAGACAAAAAGGATGTGGATTATATAGGCATGATAATATTGACACAGTCTACTTTGATTTCCAAAAGCCATGAGTTCAGGTTAAAATTAGGGTTTTCTAAATCCAAATGTCTACAAGGGTGGTAAGACTGAGGGTAGAAGAAAAAGACCACCAAGACAGAACTTGGGCATGCTGGTTTATAGGGAGCACATTATGTGAGGGCATCCTAAGCAAGTTCAGCCTGGTCTGACATAGGCCTTGGGGCAAGACTAAGGAAAAATTGTTCCAAAGAGCATGACTCTTGTTCTCAAATAAAGGAAAAGGCCCAGAAAAAGCAAAGGCCTCTTACTGGTACAATGAGAAACTATTCACTGTGTTGTTTTTTATATTGCTTTCAGATGTAGCTCAGTAAACAGGATTTTGTCAATACAAGTAAAAGGCCAGATGCTCTGTAGCAACCTGATAGTGCTGGGTTTCAGGAACTCTCTGGGCTTGTCTTGACATAAGCTGATTTTAATTTGGGGTTTTCTTTTGTGTGTGTGTGTGTGTGTGTGTGTGTGTGTATGACAATCATTTAGCGGCCAAGAGGTTGACCACTGTGTATACTTTATACGGTAAAAACATAACTATCCCATTGTAACAGTGGCTTTTTACATTGAAAGATGCTGCGGGGGAAATTTCAGACTTGAGAATCATCCAATCATCCAATGAGAAGAATGCAGACTGCTGTTAAGAAAACCCAAGCAGATCCCAAAACAGAGGGGAAAGAGACTCCTACTGTGAACATCAAAGTCTTTCCATCAAAGGACCCAGAAGGCCAGTGACATGCCCATTTCTGAAGTAATCTTTTTAAGGAAGATGGAAGTTGTTAACCTTAGAACCCATTGGGACATGCAGGAGGTGAGTACAGCCCCACAGAAAGTAGGAAAAACAAAGTTTCTAGGAATAATTTTAGCTGTATTGCTAATGTACTTTTTCTGCAGTAATGGGGTTAATTGTACCATTAGATTATTAAAACATTAATAGCATTAACACTACATTTGTACCTCCTCTTTTAAGGCACGATCCCTTTAGCCTGTAGGATTTGAAAGTAACATGAATCCAGCCTCAGGTTAGGGAAAGTCATAAGGTCTAGGGTTAAAGTATAAAAAACTAGAAAGCTTACAGAGGGTGATGAGGCTGAGGGTAGAAAAGGGACTCCAAGGAAATGCAGGACAGGTGTCCAGGAGATTCCCAGGGAGAACATTATTCAAGGGACCTTAAGCATGCTAGGAGACTTCAGCCTAACCTCTGTGTTTGCCCTTGACAAGCTTCAGAAAAGGTGGTTGAAAAGAGTGTGCTTCTTGATTCAATGTGGAAGAAAATGTCTGGGGGAAAAAGAGCTATCACAAGTTATGATGATATGTATGTATGTCTCTCAGAAGCAGTATCTACTGTACTGCTCTTTGTGCATTCATAGAATCATAGAGTCATTTAGGTAAGAAAGGACCTTTAAGATCAAGCCCAGCTATAAACCACTTCCAGATCCACTCTTTGAACCTGAGCTCTGCCTAGGCTATGATTAAGGTTTGTTTCAATACAATCCTGACAGGAATGGGAGGACAGAGTAAGAGCTAGAACCCCCTGGGAGTAGAGGGCAGGCCTTAAGTAGTTCCTTAGGAACATTAGGCTAAAGGACCCTGCATCTATCTAAACAATAACAGCTTAAAAATGGAGGCTTCCTGCATGGATAAGTAGTTGGTTAAGAGATAAAAGCAAGAGCATCAGACTAAATGGTCAGTATTCATAGTAAAAGAGGTCAAAAGTGAAGTTTCACAGTGGCCTGTCTAAGATACATTTTCCCATATATTTATAAATTATTTTGAAATGAGAGCCCCAATAATAAGATGACAGTGTGGGTTGGTGATACCATAAAATTAATACTTAGTGGGACAAAGGTTTGTTGTGAAGAATTGCTACAGTCCCAGAGACCAGTGAAGTCCTTAAATATACAATACAAACTATGCCTCCTCTTTGAAGGGAGTGAAAGAGAATGTGCCAGGAGGGATATCTGCTGGTCCAAGATTATGAAGAGGTAGATGCCAGCTCTGTCACTTCATTTGGCCCCCAGTAGATGGGTAGTTACAACTCCATCTGGTAATGAATGGTTCAAAGGGCTTTGGGCTTGCATAGTCCAAGAGATCGACTGTCAAGATGGACAGTGCCAGGGGCCAGAAACCCTCCAGAACCAATGCTAGGATGAGACAGGCAGTTTGGTAAAATCATTAATTTATATGAATGGCTGGAGAACCAGTCTTCTAATGCTCTACCAGTTTGTGCAGCTGGCTGTAGTGATCAATTTATGGGACCATATTTGGCTTAGAGAACACATCTCTGCATGGAAAGTCACAAACTCAGGCTTTGTTCTTTGGATTTCAGAAAGCCAACAATGAAGATGCTTACACTTTCCTCTTTATTTTTGTCATTATTTAAAATCTATATCCACTAATAAATCACAAAGAACAGAAATTCAAAGTATACAAGGAAAAAACTAACTTCTCTAGCAATGTTCTATATTACCTTTAACATGCCCACAAAATTTTCAGTGAAGCAAAAAACAGCATATGACAAAAGTCTCAAATTAGACTTCTTTTCACCATGAATCACTGTGGAATTCATTGGGGTTTCAGTGGAAAGACTTTTAAAAGGAATTCCACTTTTAAATATATAACTGTTTAATAGGTTGGAATAGTAATTCTTCTTCCATCAAATTTAATGGGTACTTTTTAGATTTCATGTGTTTGTGACATTTTTGCAGGCTCATATTTCTTCTGCTGTTTTCACATTGCAGCAGAGTCGCACCCCAGGGTACTCTCTGAAACTGTGATGTAAAAACTTGACTGGCAGATTTGGTGCACAAAATATATGTTTCAGGACATTTTAAAGTATTTCTTGATGGAATCTACTTTGTTCTGTATGAGGCTGTAGTTCATTTCTGTTATATGAAAACATATTTTTGCATTGGGTACAGTACCAAACACATTGCTTTATGTACTGTCTGCAAAATGTTAAATATTGCTTATGGCACTATGACAGGTATCTAAAAATTCAAGAGGAACATTTCTATTTTGGTAAACTGCCCAGATCTTCCACACAAATAGATTTTTTAATACTTTGGTGTGAAGATTACCAAAATGAAAATCACGCATAACAAACTAGATTTGTTTCTTTAGGAGAATGACAACAAAAGCACACAAAAGTAAAGAAGCATATATTATTCCCTTGGATTCCAAGGAAGCTTTTAATCTAGTACCAAATGCATTATTAATGAATAGGGTAAGAAGGTAAGGAAGTAATTCTCAACTGGACAACAAACTGGCTTACTTTCAAAGTCAAGGAATGGCCATAAATCTGAAAGGAAGATGACAAATGCAGACAGCTTAGCATTAGATCCACATTTTCATCACACTAAAGAACGGGACAACTGGCTTCAAGCTTCAAGGTGCATAATGTGATGTGTGAGGAATACAGGTAACAGCTGATCATGAACAGAAACAAGAACGATATAGTTCAAATTCAGTGGAGGAGAAAAGGTAGATATGTATATGCTATAGAAGTGAAAATCTATAATGCATAAAAGTAAGTATGTTAAAAGTAAGAATATTAAAAAAACAACAGAGATTATGCCCTAAATTATGGGTTGTACTGAGCATGTCAAAGACCTTGTGGTGTTCAATAAAAATTTTAAAACATCAGCTAATTGGATAAATGATTATATTAAATTCTGTTCAAACTATTTGGTAAGAATGAAAAATACCATTAGTCATTCAATATATGGCAGCAGCTAGAAAGGACAAAAACCATATACAGAAGATGGAGAATGCTAAATTCTGACTCACAGTAGAAAAGAGAGTGGCAAGAATTGAAAACTACAATATTAGTTTGAAGCTGTTTCAGGAAGACAAAGATTAACTCTTCTTTCCATCAGTTTACTTGTTTGTCTATGCAGTGAACTGGTAACTATGCCAGCAGACACATCAGTGACTGATGGAATTGCAAAATGAATTTTACTCTGAGAATTTTCCAGTTACTGTCAAAAAATCAGAAAGAGTAACAGAGGTAGAGGACAGCAATTGTTGGAAGATTGCTGTGATATGTCTGGGAATAAAGAAGGATTTAGTGCACTGTACTTCAAAAGTGAATGTATTAAGCACTAAGTGATGTTCTTCGTTGCTATATTCTCTAACCAGTGCAGTATATGCTAAACTCATCACTGGTGTATACACCCTCACACTTTGAGCGCTGCTGTGTGAATTCTCCCCTCACCCCCAAAGTGTTTACTCAAAACTCAAAAGTGAGTGGAAGCAGAACTATTGCTACCAAATCCTCGATCTACATAAGTCACATGGGGATTTTGTCTCCCACCTGCCTTTTCAGTTTCCAAATGCAGAAGAATGACTTAGAAAGATGTCATAAAGTAAAACACAGGAAATTTCACCTCAACATGGGGAAGAACTTCAATACATTAAGGGTAGCAGAGCAGCTAGGTTCCCAGCTAGGCTCCCAGGAGTCTCCTTCTCTGTAGAGCTTCAACCCACCTGGATATGTTCCAGTATAACCTGTTCTAGGTGACCCTGCCTTGGCCATGGGCTCAGGCCAGATGATCTCCATAGGTCCCTTCCAACCCAAACAACTGTGATTCTGTGAAGATAAGGCACCACCACGTGTAAAGTACACTTCACATATAACCATATTCATCAGAATCAAAATAGCTTATTCTCTTAACAGCAGCTCCTAAATAAACATTTGACTGAAGATGAAGCAAAGGAATAAGTTATGCTACTTGAAGAGCTCACAGAGGTACTAAGTCTACTCTGGACATAAAAAGCAGTAAGTGGCCAACTCAGCCCATAAATATGGATGGCTTGTGGATCCTTACATCTTTGCATCTGGGACTAATGCTTGCTCTCAGGTAGATCTCTTCATTGAACTGCTCTAGATAATGATCTTGCTATGTTATTCTAACTTTAGTTACCTAGATTACAGCAAAGCAGAGTGAAATCTTCACCTTTCCAGGTGCTCTAGCCTGTTTTTCATCTTCTGAAACTCAGAGACAATTCTGGTCACATAAAACTCATTCTGCACTATTCATACTGCTTTTTCATTGATTTGTAATCTGAACATCTGAGATCCCACTATTCTGCAGCCTCAGGCCAAGCTAACTGAAATCTAGAGGATGAAGAATGTGAGGTTATGGTTTGAAAGAGATGCTCTATCAAAATAACATCTACCTGTATGACAGAAAATTTTGGAGGGAGAGAGGTAGGGGAAAGAAATAAAAATAGAATCAATTCTTGCAGAAAGAAAAGACAATCACGCCTGGTCACTGCCTTCTGCTTCATCTGCAAGACCAGCTACACCAGAAAACAGACCTTTCCTCAATGATGCAAACCAAAATGATGCATACATATTGCCTCAGTATTTATGGCAGAGGTTAAATGATACCATACCTCATTATTGAAAGAATTCAAGTACCAACATACTAAATGGGGCATAAGAAAATTAATACAATTGAATAGGTCTTGTTTTCACAGTGAATTCTAGCCCTCACTACATAGAGGAAATTCTTGCTATTGATGTCAGATACCTATGGAGAAAACTGCATTGAAAACAGTGATTGAAAGGGGATTCTTCCTGACAGTTTTTTTGCTGGAGATCAAGGTGCTGAAAAGAAACATTCTCCTTGTCCCATCTGAATCCTTCTCACAGCAAGAGCATGAACTAATCTCTACCATGCTGACCCATTCTGTGTTGGTCTATTTTAGCTCCTCTTTGCTGTTAAACCTATCTAAGTGGGAATGGACAGCACTCGTGGTTTTCTTTTATGATTCTCTTGAATTAGCCTGTGGCTGTT
This sequence comes from Cyanistes caeruleus, assembly GCF_971803275.1. Lineage (NCBI taxonomy): Eukaryota > Metazoa > Chordata > Aves > Passeriformes > Paridae > Cyanistes > Cyanistes caeruleus. The sequence goes on along the minus strand of NC_141705.1, from coordinate 32,622,165 downwards.
CTTGCTTAATTCTTAACACATCTTCAACATTTTCATCATCTTACTGGTGATGGTAATATAAAAGTGCTGTCAAATTCTCTGATGAATCTTAGATCTATACTTAATATCTAATATTTTCATAAGGAATTTTTCCTCAAAGACTTTCAGATATCCACCTTCGGCAGATTTCCAGATTTTGTATCCACACATTAAGATGCAAATTATCCCTCCTATCCCTCCTTAAAACTATCTCTTAACGCTTCTTTTCATAATATTGTCAGCTTCTAACTTTTAAATGCTCATTTTGTAATAGTAATAACCTTTTTTGGTAGAATATGCAAAACAGAGTAATCTGCAGTTAGCACAACTGGCATCAGTGGTATTATTCCTACTCTTGGTGAGTACAATGATGAATACAAATTGGCCCAATGCATTTGAGAATAGTTTCTTGGGATCCTGTTCTGGACAATTTTCCATTTAATTGTTTCTTTTATGAAGCTTTCAAGACATCCAGAAATTTCTATAAATCTTTCTAATAAGTTGGAAGAAATATAATAATGTATTTAATAGGCATATACAGAATGAAGCTATGAAAATGAAATGAGGATAGAGGCAGAAATGGAAGCAATCTCACCACTGTACTATTAAAAAAAAAAAAAAAGGACTTGCTGTGAGTTCTTTGCTTTATGTTATTATATTGAAAAGAATTAATATATTAAATGTACTTACTGGTGGCTCATTTATAAGTAAATGGTCATCAGCTATGGTCTATATGGTGGTCTTACATTATTTATTAGCTCCTGCTCCACATCAACCACATGTAAGCCTTAATCAACAAATCATCAATACCTCACTTCTTTATTCTATGGGCTTTTATATAGTTTTTTTTTAATACATTGTATATATCTATATCTATATCTATATCTATATCTATATCTATATCTGTATTTCCCAGCCTTTCCAAACCCATCAGAAGTAATTTTATTTCTAATCAATAAAGACACACATATCACTTGGGAGCTGTGATTAGTTCTGTATACAGAGCAAGGATTTAAATAGCATAAAATAAAATAGCACAAGTTGTTTATGCATTAGAACTTCGCAGCCTTAGAGCTTCGAAGATGAACAGAACTAGGTTCCATGTTTAGGCAATGGTTTTATTTTACTGGGAATTGTGCTTCTGTGTCATGAGAATAGAGAATGCTCAAGAGCTCAAATTTTAGAAAAGAAGAGAAATGGTATAAATCTCTCTGAGGTGTAAGTTGATTCTCTCTGAATTCCTGCAGTAATTTTAAAAGGATAGAATTATGGAACATGTTACTACCACAAAGTATCTTCTCCTTACAGAATTTGTAAGATTTGAAGTGATTGAAAGGAATGGTAAAACTTAATAAAAACAGTGTTTGTTTTCCAATAAACTGCTTCCTTCAGGAAAGTGAGATGGTTAATGACACAACAGTAAATGCTGAAGATACAGCTTGACGTACTTTCTGTAGTGGGCTTGTAGTAGGCCCTAGGCTGAATGTTTAAGTACAGCCATACTTCACCCACAGGCTTGAATGGAAGTTCAGTTCACTTAGGAATTTAACTTTATTTCAAACCACAGGGAAAAAAAAAGCAACCTTTAAAGCTTCTTGCTATTACCCCTAAACTTATTTTAAAGGTGCTTTTTGAGAAGGAAAACTAAACCATTAGTCTGAATGACAATTATTACTGTTCTCAAAATGAAACCACTTAAAGAATCTGTGTGTTCTTATGGAAAAGTTTAAAACTATTATACTTCAAATTAAATTTGAAGGTATTGCATATTGAGTTGCCTTTTTCTTTTCTTCCATCGATTTTAATTACTAGTACATTTGCATGAAAATAGGATCTTTATTTCTTGAAAGCTCATCAGCTCCTGCTGCTTATTCTTCATTGTATCTATCACATGCAAAGGGTTAGATCTTCAGGTGAGGTAGAAGCAAGAGCAGATGTGCTTGGAAGAAAGGAAGTTTTTTATGCAAATACTATTCTTAATAAAGCAGAAGAGGATAAAAAGTGAAAATACATGCTCTGAAAGCAAAATTCCAATATCTCTTTCAGGATATACAGATGTCCCTCCAAACAAAAGTAATTTCAAATCTTAAAACTGGATATAAAACACAAAAATACAATATGAAACCCTAAAGAATCACTGCACCATTGCTTACTCAAATTTCTCTTCTTGATACTCATGCCTTTATTGTACAAAAAAGAAACGAGACCCAAGCAGTCAGGTTCATTTAAACCCTCAAAGTAAGATTTTTTTCCTATATAAAGTTTCTAATTTTTGATGGTCCTTTCTGAAACAAATGGCTGATTTCTACCTTCATATTGTAAAAACAACAGTCAAATGCTTATGTGAAGAAACTGCCAGCAGCCAATACTGAATGAACACAAACTATGAAGTAATCATTGGCTTCTCCATGTGCAGATCCAGTTTAACACAGTGGTGCAACTCTTTGAGGGAGTTTGCACCGCCACATGTCTGTACTTTCAAAGAAGACTGAAGGTATTTAGCACCATTTTTAATAGAAGACCCCTGCTTCTACATCTTGATAATGTAGCTTGATTCCAACTACCAACAAAACTGAGTGTGTGAAAAGAGTAAAGAGAGACTGAAATGTATTTGCAGTACAGGAAAAGCCATCAAAGACCTACACACTGCTCTGCTTTAAAAGTGCTACTGTGCTCTACTAAATTTTATTGAATATTAACTGGTCTTCTGATGGCTCTGGCTATTGAGAAAATAAATGTGGCAGTTATGTTTGACAATCATTGCAACTGCCTGCAGCCTATCTGGGAAGCACCCTGAAGTTCATCGCACTCTGGGCACCAGGCTGGTGATGACAGTAAATGAGCTGTTATTCATCAGGTATTCCAAAACTGAGCACAAAAATTTGGGTGTGTACATATTTTGGAATGACAAAAGGGCACTAATGATTGTCATGGTCAGATCCCCAGTCTGTGTAGGGTAAATTATGGGCAGTACTGCCTCTCTGATAAGAGAGGGCACCACTTGGGAAGGGGGAAGGGAAGGGCAGGGAAGGGAAGGGCAGGGAAGGGCAGGGAAGGGCAGGGCAGGGAAGGGCAGGGCAGGGAAGGGCAGGGCAGGGCAGGGCAGGGCAGGGCAGGGCAGGGCAGGGCAGGGCAGGGGAGGGCAGGGCAGGGCAGGGCAGGGCAGGGCAGGGAAGGGCAGGGAAGGGAAGGGAAGGGAAGGGAAGGGAAGGGAAGGGAAGGGAAGGGAAGGGAAGGGAAGGGAAGGGAAGGGAAGGGAAGGGAAGGGAAGGGAAGGGAAGGGAAGGGAAGGGAAGGGAAGGGAAGGGAAGGGGGAAGGGGGAAGGGGGAAGGGGGAAGGGGGAAGGGGGAAGGGAACAGGGTTGGGTTTATAACATGGTTTATAACATAGGTTTATAAAAATAGAGCTCTGTCAAATTTCTGGAAGTGGTATTTAGCCTCATTTTCTCTGGTACAGAAAATTGCACAGAGGCAGAGGTAAGGCCCAGAGAGTATTTTACCTGCAGCAGGGAAATATTGACAGTGCACTCAAATACTTGGATTCAAATCTGCAAAACAAATGAATTGCTACTAATAAAAACAAAGCACAGAGTCCCTTTTACATTGTTTTATCCTGTTTAAAAGACAAACATTTGGATGCTGCAAGCCTCAAATGGATAAATGCTACCATGAGAACTTATAAGCCATCTGCTAGCTTCCTAATGAAGCCAGTAACTATTATTGTTTACAGTTGAACGTCGGGGGTCATGTGTATTTGCTGAAATGAAAGAATCAATGCATCACTGCAGATGCTAAAAGAAAACTTTTTTTTTTCCAGACGGCTAATTATAAATACAATAAAGTAGCAAATTAAAAAAAAATCTGTTCATTTCCATAGAGAAATAGTGCTTGGCACACCAATTACAAAACACAGCACTGCTCTGTTTTCTAGTAGTCTCCACTTGACAGGCTCAGTGTACAGAAACAGAATCACAAAAAGTTACTCTTCAATACTTAACAAATAGCTCATCACCAAGGGGTTCTTAGCCCCTAATTCTCTAATCTTTACAAACCTCCTACATTATTTAATTGTATTATTTATCCGAATGCAATGATGAAGTGTGCATTAGCAGATATCCCTCTGTTGCTGTTTCACTCTGTTTTTCCTGCTCAAAGAAGACGCATGATACATGAAAACTTCAGCTATTAAAAACATCCTGAAGTTTCTTGGATTTTTTAAATGTTTGTTGAAGAGAAATTGATGCACAGCAGTATTACAATTCATTTCAAGAGATCAGACCAAAATGCGTTAAAACAAACATGCTATAAGCATTTATGAAATTGTTTAATAGTTGCTGGTCAAAATGTTGACTTATTTCCTATCAGAGATGTTGCACTTGTTCTCAGGCTTGTGTTACATAACACTTTATTTGCTGTGTATGTTCCCTGTTGTGCTGTTTATCACCTCTGGGGCCTGGATTAAGGGTATAATTTTATTGTACTTTGTAACACCGGTTTATGATAGGATAAAATTACTGGCCATGAAACTAATCTGGTATTTGTACTCAGCATTACCATCATCCCAGTGCTTTGGGAGCCATCTCAGAACTATTAATTGTTAATAATTACACTCTTTAGCTCTTCAACTCGGAGCACTAATCTGTGGGGAACACAAGGCAGGACACTTTCCCCTGCTCCTCCACCTTCCCTTTCTCCTTCACCTTCCCCTTCTCCTCCAGGCTAGTTAAAATAGCTCTTGAAAATTTTTTATATCCTCAGGATGTTCAAACTAGCATGTTCCTGTTGATATGTCTCCTACTCCTGAGTATGTTTCAGGTTGTTTAAACAACTATTTAAGAATACCACCCTAAGATCTCCCCCAAGGCTGGATAGTTATGAGTGGCAGGGTATGGGGGGATAGTAAGAGCAAGTACCTCAGACAGTGCAAACCTCCAATGTTTCAGAACCTCACTTCTGAACAAGTGGAGAATACTGAATAATTAGTAAAGTATTTGGAAAAATTAGGCCATCACCCTGACCATTCCAGAGAGACACAAATCACTGCAACATGCTGGGGACTGGCCCAGGCCAACCAAGCCCTACTCAACACTACTCAGCACCTGCAAGGAGAAAAGAAAGTGTCTGGATGTGATGAGAAAACATCTGGTATTGCAGCTACTCCAACACTTGCAACATGTACTACAGCTACTGCAAGACCCCTGACGTGGCTACTCCAACCCCAGTGTCTGGCACAGCTACTCCAACCTCCATGACAAGCACTGCAGCTGAACTAGAGAACCAACCCTTGCCAGTATCAGTCACCCAATACACAAGAAGAAATGTTGGAAGCAAAAGTCAACTCATCTGGAAAAGGACGAAACTCTTCCCTTACTAAGGGAGGAAGTGACAAGGCAGATGACTCCAGAGCAGGACCATCAGGAGAACATGAGAAAGGAGATGCAGGACTCTGAAAGGAGAGGATAATCTATTCCCAAGTGAGATAGGAGATACGTGAAAAGATTTCAGCCATCATCCAGGTGAGCACATTGTCACCTTGTAGCTTTGCTGCTGGGATAACCCTGAAATTACAGGGTAGGAAAGCCAAAGAGCTGGGATTCTTTTTTTGGGGAAACAGCATTGATAATGCAGTAGGAAAAGAGACACAAGTACTCAGCTTCTGGAGCTGACACCTGCCAGGCCCTAGGGAAATGTATCCCTTCAAGAAAGTGGTTGTATATCACCCAGACAAATGGAGAAAGGTATGTGTGGAAGCTTATACAGAGCTCAACACCATCGTATGCCAACTCATTGTTAGTAATGACCTAGAGAGACAGAGAGGGACAAACAGTGTGTGAATTGGCTGTCCAGCTCTGGCAATATGAAGAAAGTATCTCTGCCCCATTATAGACCTATGCCTCAGCTGTGGAGAAACTGCCCAAAAAATTGTCCTGTGAATTCCAGCAACTCATATATTGTACTCCCCACCACTATGAACCAGCATCTCAGCTATGAGGACTCTGCTCAAGAAATAGGATCATGGGTCATCCTGTGGTTTTATCTGCATGAATTCAGAGATGACAGAAGGAAAACCAGCCTCAGCTCTAGAGGGACAGGTATGTGAGTTGCAAGAATGCTCAGTATATAAACTAGGGGGGAAGCTGGCTAGGGACCACTGCTTGGGAAATGGCTGGACATCTGTCAGTGGTTGGTGAGCAATTGAATTGTGCACCACTTCTTTTGTATATTCTGTTTCTCCTACTATTATTATTATTAGTAGTAGTATTAGTATTAATGATAATAATAATTATTTATTACTATTATTATTGTCATCATCATCACAACCATCACCATCATCATTGTTCCTTTCTTTTCTCTTCTACTGAATTGTCTTTATCTCAACCCATGAATTTTACCTTTTTGTCCCTCCGGTTCTCTTCCCCATTCCAGTGGCAGGGAAACAGTGAGCAAACAGGTGTGGTGTTCAGCTGCCTCCCAGATTAAACCACAACAATAATTTCATTTCAGACCCTACTCTGACAACATTTCCATCTTTGTGAACTTAAGTGAATAACTCAATTTACGTGTCTTAATTCTCTATTTCATAACATGTCTGAGATAATATTTTCTTACCCATACCATAGGCAAATGTCTATGAATATGCTCGCTTCCCCAAATTACAGGAGAGTTAGTTGCAAGAATTAATTAGTTAATGTTTGCAAAGTGCTCTGAAGGCAGAAAGCACTCTATAAATGCTAATGATTATTATATCAATGGTTTATCTGACTTTATTAACAAACCACTAATAAAATAAGTTACATAGCTGTTGCAGGTTGGAAAAAGCACTTTTACTGTCTAAAAGATATAAAGGTTTTAATTAGCAAATATTTTGAAAGCACTTTGCTGAGGGAAAGAAATGGTAACTGTTAATACAGGTTTTCCCTAATGTAAATAGCTACAAAATATGAACTCCTGGATGCTACTGTAACTTCTGCATATATTATCTAAAGTTTTGTCCCACGGCAACAATATTTTTATTTGAGGCACAATTTTTGTAATATTTATGAAAAGATTGTGCTTATGTTTGTCAAATAAATGTTTGGATGCAGCAAGAGATTAAAGGTATCATTCTTAGCAGAGAATACAAAAACCTCATTGTCAAATTATACATGTATACACTTACCATTATTCTTCCTATTTAACTTAAAAGTGTATTTTGCTAACTTTCCAAGCTTCTGCTGATTCACAGATTTGAAACTTCTCTGTATAGGCATTTAGAAAGACTGAATTCTCAAAGTGCCTCAAGCCCTCTGAAACACTATAGATCTCTAGCTCACAGTTTGATCCTGCCAGGAGAAACCTTTTGCTCACCTGTTGTGACATGTGTTTCCCTTCTGGATGTAATAATATAAACTTGGGTACAATAATAAAAATGTGTTGATTTATTGAGTGTAATAATTAATGTATTAAGACCATTGGTTCTGACTCATCCCCTTCCTACGTACATTTTTGATATACACTTTCTTGTAAAGCCTTACAAACTGCATTATTATTTATTATTTTTATTATTGTTGTTGTTATTGTTATTATTAATATTTCAAAGTCATCAGATAGTTATCAGTATTTCTCAAGTACCTGGACTAGTGGTTTGAAAAGAAATTTGGAAGTAGATCATGATATGCTTATTCCCTGATGTAATGTCTGCCTGTGACTGTAGAAAATCAGAAACCTTGAGCCATAAGGAAAGTCGTATTAGTCTGCTTTGCTGAAAGAGAAGTGTGACAAAATCCTCCCCACTTAAAGCTCTGCAGATTGAGGGAGGATAAGGATGCAGTCAGCCAGGCCCATTCAGTGAAGCAATGCAGCCTGGCTGTTGGGCCATTTCTACAGTCCAGGAGACAAAAAGCCTCCTGCTGTTCCCAGTGCTCTTAGCAGGAAGGAGGGATCCAGGTGCTGCTCCTGGAAAGATCAAGGATTTGCAGCTTTCCAATGCCACAGACTGGTGGCTCCAAAACACCCAAACACTCCTGGGGAAGGTGGGGATATATGTTCATTAATTTGAGCCATAAATCACAACTTCATATGGCAGAAAAATACCCAGAAAATTATATGCTACTGTAAAGCACCATTTCTGTGCTCTTACATCTGCTCTTCCAGGCAGATGGGGAGTCAGAAGAGGAATGCCAAACCTTTATCTTGCAAGATTTGTCAAGTTATCCCTGAAGGAAAGGTGACTGAGATTTTCTAGAAAGGAGGCAGGGTTCAGGGCTGGGGACAAGAAGGGCCATCTATTCCTAGATGGGAAACAAAAAGTGTCCAGGTGATCTGTCAAAATGTTAAAGGGGCCCTCAGCAAAAGAAACTCAAGATTACTAAATTTCTCTAAGCCCAGGGTTTTCTGATTATGTTTTCTTGGGTCGCAAATTTACTTTATAAACCAAAAATTAGTATATATTTACTTTATCTTTTTTAATTTACAAAACAATCCTAGACTACCTAATAAAAAGTCCAAATTATTTTGTGGTTAGTCAAAAATTACACATTGTGAAATAAATTGTCAATGTCATAAAGCAAGAGCAGTAGAGCTGAAGTCTTGATATTTTTGTTGTTATCACTATAACTATTAGCTCTTATTTTTAAAAAATCATAGAAAATTGTGGTGCCTTTCTGAAGAAAGTTTATGGATTTTAAGATTAATAGATAGCATTGAGATTATACTAAAAAGTGTGGAAAAATAATAAGAATCCATTTGAAAATTATTTTTAATACGACATTAATTAAATTAAAATGGACTCAAGTAACATAAAGGTATATATAAATCCTTGCTTGGAAAATCTTAAGACGTATGTCAGCTTCCTTAGAATAATTCTGATGGCATCAGAGCTCAAAAATACAGGACTACTTTGAGTCCTGTATTTTGACTATGTGTAGTTTAGTTTCTCACATTCTGGTATCACAAGAGGTATTGTTCCATTCATGGATTCCAACAACAGAATTAGACATAATGTAGAGAAAAAACGGCAGACATGGTCAAGAAATACTTTCATCTTGTAGCTGGGCAAAAGGCAGATGAAATATTAATAAATGGTGCTAATAAAATACTTCCTGTTCTGACACTAAATTCTGAAAAAGCGGGAGATGGCACTGGAATGGGCTGAGCTTTGGAATATGATGCCAAAAGTAAGCAATAGGAATTCAACAGGAAAAAAACTGTGTTATCTAGGGAAAAAGTATTCAGGTTATCAGTAGAGGAGTGTGCTCTTAGCCCTAGGAATCTGTCTCAGAAGAGGAGCTTCAGTCACAGCAGCAATTCTTGAACACAAGTTTGTCCACAATGAGATGGTGTAACTGGAGGAGGTAATCCAATCTATAGCAAAATAAAATGGAAACTATAGCAGAGGTGGATAGATATTCCTATCTCTATACCTGGTGTGATTACTAATGGGAAGTTAGTTGTATTTCTGACATTTCAAAGAGAAAACAGCTCCTTTAACTGGAGTGGAGTCAGAAGAGAGAAATGAAAATTCTTAAGTGTCTGGAAAGTAGGCTTTACAGGGGAAATTTACCAAAGAAGAGATTAAGAGGTTATTTGATCATATTATGTACACTTGCAAAATAGAAATATTCATTTCCATGTTTTCAGGATGAGATTTAAACTCATTTGATAAAATACAAGAGTGAAGAATTCTGTGATGGAAATGGTATAGCTATGCTTAATTCTGGTATATATAAATCAAAATCTGCGGGGGGTTTAGGATGCAAAAATCCACTGCTTGACTTGCTTCAATTAAAAACTCAACAGTTACTAACATCAGCTCTTTCGGTTTCCTGGAATCATTTGAAGGCAACCTTCCTATTTGGTTTGGTATTCCATCACCCTTGCTTAGCTTAGCATTGTAGTTTTCTTCCTACAGGCTACATGTTTACTTGCAAGAAAGTCTGCTCCTGTGACTTGTCCCAGAAAAATTTGCTTATACACATTAAAAATGTGAATAAGTCTAACTACACATTGAGATAATCTCAGATTTCAGATATCATGTGTAACAATCCAAGTAGAATATATCCCAGCATTGGTCAGGAAAAGCAAGGCTTTCCAGAGGCGAAGTCCTGTTGTACCCTGGAATTGACATTGCCCTGCAGGCAGGCTGGATGCCATTTGGAATATGGGATCAGGTTAAGAATTGAAATCACTGGACTAGCAGGACTTTGCTTGGTGCTGCAGAAGTATCAACTCTCAGGTAGAGCAGCAGGGAAAACAAAGTTTTGATGTGCTCATTACCCTTTCTCTTTCATCCATCATAGCTTGGCTTTGGTTTTGTTTTATTTTGCTATTTCTTAGTTTTCTGCAGGTCCTTAAGTTCAGCATTCGACATGGTTTCAAAAATATGACATGACAAAATATCATAATTATTCTGTCATGATGGTTTTGTATATTTAAACATATGAATTCTCTGTAAATATGTAAAAGGTTATGAAAAAGAATTTTAGCTCTGCAGTCTGTTTGTTTTTTTTAATTTTACTTTGATTTGGAAATGTCATGGTTCACTGCAAGCTCACCAGAGTGAGTTTAATGGATTAGAATATATTACTAAAATGAGACTGCTCAAGAAGTATATTGCACAGATGTGGAATCCTGTGAATGTGTTACTGTAAACTCTGCTGCATTAGAAGGCAGTGTACCGCTATCTTTTCTTTCTTGCCTTAGAGGATTACAGGCAGGAGCAGCACAGCAAGTTCACTACAGTGGAAAAATTTTATCTATTTTCAGGTTTTCTTCATCTATGTTGATACATCAAAAAAGAGCTCTTAAAGATAAATACATAAAAGCATTACTCTTTCATATCATATTATGGACACAAAATGTGCATATATTTACTTTTGAGATTTTTATGGTATTTTTTTGTTTTTTAATTTTTTTTGTTTTATGAAACAAGATTTAAGGATTTACTTCATTCAAGAAAATCTCTTTACATAAACAACTCATTATCTTCTCCTTCCTTACCTCAGGGTATAAATAAAACAAAAGCTTGTGTTAGACTGCCCATGATCCATGAAAACCATCTAAAATTTCAAAAATCTGGTTTTAATTGGACAGATATTTGTTTTCTCTTAACAGCATTTTGGCACCTGTGATTAGTGATGTTACACGTAGCTTGAGAACAGCCCATTCTCTGAAAACAGTGTAGAAGGCACACCAATTGGAAGGCTGTCAATAGCCCTCAGTCTCCAGTTCCTGCTTCTTAGAGTCATAGAATAAGCTGAGTTGGAAGGGATTCACGAGGATCATTGACTACAGCTGCTGGCCCTGCACAGAACAATTCCAGGAATCACACTGTGCATCATGGAGTGCTGTCCAAAACGTTTCTTGAACTCTATGGAACCATAGAGTATTCTTCCAGCTCTCACTGCTAGAGTGGCTCTTGGTGCTGTTTTGAGGCCACTGCAGGATGTGCAGAGTACTCCCCTTCACTCAGAGCCCTTCCCGAGCAGAACCCAGGCTAAGCACTCCTGTTTTGGCTTTGAATTTTCTGGCTGAGTAGGATGGTTTAAATGACAACCCCAGCCACTGACTCGAACAGCAGATGTCACTGTTGGCAGCGTGGTCCTTTGCTGCCTGTGCACAGCAACAGGTAGAGAGACTTATAAGATTCTTCCAAGAAGTGGGGTGTGGGGATCCTCCAGAGGAGGGAGCAGCAAGGTTGGTACACATTGTGGGGCACAGTGACCATCAGTGATATATCAAAAATCACCATGAATCCTGGTTTAAGTATAGGGGGTGAAACGGAATGGAAGCTGTACCTCCTTCTGTATTTTGAAGACATGCTGTACTTTATTTCCTTGGGGTGGAAGACCTAATTCTGCAATCTAAAAGAAAAGTCCAAACTTATTGTTTCTGTGCTCCTGGACTGGGAAGCACACTACTGCATAAGAGTATTGCACTTCTTTCACATTTATGTTTGGGGAAAAAAGGTGTCCATGTTAAGTGATCAGAGTTTCTGAACCAGTATTTGAAAACACCATTTTTCTTCTTTATATTACCCCCCACACTTCAATTTGTTTCAGTTACTGAACATGGCTTATTGAGTTGTACAGTCATGTATTAATGCTTCTGTAGAAGAACCAAGGTCTTTTATGAGTGATGATGTCCACAACACCACTGACAGCTGCAGAGACTACGATCTTGAGACAGTTTATTGCTTGTTCTGATTGTCTAGTGAGACTAAAGGCAAAGCACAACTGATTCCAAACATCCAGTCTCTTGCGTGCTGGGCACCTCTGGCCCACAGTACGAGAAGCCAGTTTGCAGTTCAGCAACTTCTTTGGTTTGATTTATAAGGCAATATTTTGTGCCCTTTAAAGATGTGGAGAAATGAACAAATGGGAATCTCATGCAGTTCAGAAAAAAAAAAAAAATGCAAGGTCCTGTACCCAAGGAAGAACAACCTTGTGTACCAGTACACACTCCAGGCCAAGGTGATCCTTGGTGACACAAAGTGATCAAGGAAGGTGATCCTTGTCCTCTCCTCAGCACTGGTCACATCTGGCATGGTGGGTACAATTATGGGCTTCCTTGCGCAAGAGTCCAGCAAAGCACCACACAAGGATGATTAAGGGACTGGAGTGTGTAACTGGCTCAGTTATATCTCACAAATGTATGGAAAGGCCTGAATGGAGGATGCAAAGAAGATGGAGCCAGGCTCTTTTCAGTGGTGCTCAGTGACAAGATCAGGGGTAATGGGCACAAATTGAGACAAGGAGATTCCCTCTGAACATCATGAAACTTTTTCCTATGAGGGTGACCAAGCAGTGGAGCAGGCTGACCTGAGAGGCTGGGGAATCTCCATCCTGGGAGATACTAAAAAGAATGCCTGGACATGATCCTGGGCAACTGTCTCTAGGTGGCCCTGTGTAATCAGATTGAACAGGATGACCTCCAGATGACACCCTTCCAACATCCATCATCCTGTAATCCTGTGATTCCTTTGGTATAAGCACCAACTATTTATCCTTTTGCTTTCACCTTTACAGAACAGCTGATTATCAGCAACAGCTCTGACATTTCATACTTCATAATGTATTTCATACATTATGCATTATTTAATACCTAATACTTTAATACTTAAATTTTGCAGACTTTGCCTAGATTTAAATTATTTTTTTTAATTCTTGCTCAGTATAATCTTTTTATGGTGTTGGAAGCTGTTTCTTTATTAGTATGTTTCATTCATAACAAGTATAGCTAACTACAGTTTATGCTTTTGTTTTTCCACAAGGAAATTCAAAGGAGAGAGCTGTTGAAATATTGTCATGGGTCTTATATATGGACACAAGCACCTCATAACACATGCTTGACCATATGGAATTGATAACTTTTATACATATTTTATCTGAGAATAAGATACCAAAAAAGGGAATTTTTGGATGAATCATAAAGTTTTCCTAGTGATAATAAAGCTTATCCCAAGCATTTCTGAGACCACATATTGAAATAATAAAATTGACACAATTCAGTTCAACAGATTCAGTTCAGGAGCTGAAAGCACCCAACATTCTAATACCTGTCCTAGTTCATATAGGTATCTTTTTACTCCATCATGTCACTTAACACAATTCTTTCTTTGATGTTCATTGAAAAGTGGACATAATAATATCATGCTGTGTTCTTCAAAATATTTCAATCCTCCAAAAAGGGCAAACATTGGGAGTCTGGGTTTTGGATAATCAGACTAGAATGAAAATTGACATGGAATGATTCATACAATTCAGCAACATCTCTAGCAGTCTAGAAGTGCTAAATCATGGTATGGATGGATAAGTTCTATTTTTGCTATGAATTTGCACAGATTTTTTTTTTTTTTGCAGCATGGTTTTTAGCCTCACTTAGCATTAATATAGGATTGAGGTTCCTTTGTTGTTGGTTAGGCCAGACATCAAAATACTTTGGATTCATGCAAAGAAACTCTATTTTTGAGGGGAAAGAAGAGATGAAAAGTGGGTAAAGGGGGAAAATGCACTTTTTTATATTAGAGTTTGGCAAGTCCATACTTCTTTGCATTTAAAATACAATTTTTCATTTGTTAGAGGGAAGATTCCCTAAGGCTCTCCATCAGTCAGAGAATCATTTTTTCTTTTGTAGTGCAGGTGTTAAATACTCTATTAGTCTAGTCTACTTCATTCACTGCACAGTGTTCCAGAAAATATATGGATAACACAGAGAAGAAATGTACTTCAGGAAGTTGTTGCTAAAACATGACTTTTCGTGTTTCATCTGTTTCTCCTCTTAGATACAATACAGCTAACATACACTATGTGCTTTCTTCTGGCTGAGGTGGGAACACTTAACTACTTGCAACAGTAGAGAGGGACTGTTAAAAGCATTAGCTCTGTAAACCTGTAAACTTGAATACTAGTTCATAAAACATCTTAAATACTTCAAGAAATTAACTGCTGTTCACTGCCAAAGGAGCTGTTACGGAGAAATTCCTCCATTCCTCCCTTCATGCCAATGAGCATTAACCCTCAATTGCTGGCCAGCTTCTTTCTTACATGTGGCCAAAAGAGAAGACCAGGCCCTTGGGAACCATCCTGGCTAACTAGACTTGCTTTGTGGTTTTCCAAAGCCATTAGGCAGCAGTGAATGCACAGTGTAATTCCATAGATGTGATGAAACATAGGAACCTAAATGTGTATACAAGTATCAGAAATACAAAAAAGATACAGTGAGACTGTTACTGTGGGGGATTTAAAACCAAGACTTCATCAAGAATTTTTTGGAAATATGCATCAGACACTATTTTGGACCTCATCAGTCCTAGGGGTTTTGGAATAACCAAAATTCTTCATCTTCTTTTTCCACAAAAACTTCAGCAGTATGAATCAGACTTAACAGAACTGAATGCTAAAGTCAGTTTAATAAGTGGCTTGGTGTGAGTTTGAGAATTTTACCATGAAAACGTTACTCATATTTCCATAGCTAACTTTGAGGCAAACCTTATATCACATTTCCATTCTAAACTTTTAATTTTCTACTCTAAACTTTTAATCGGACTAGCACTAATTTAAAACCATTCTCTGCACTTACTTTCAGGTTCATAGTGTGTCTTGATTCAAAACATGTAATTACTCAGTACTTTATCCTATGCATGTCTGAAAGGAAAAAAGAAGGGGTCAAAATTCTGGGCAAAAACCCAACAAACTAGTATATATTAATTTGAAGCAGAACCTGGTATAGTCTTTTTTCACTGATACTCTGGGAAATCTTTGTAGAACTGTCTAAGCAGCAAGCTGTTCAATTGGATGTAAGTGGAGAGAGCAGGCTTTGGAATAACAAGAAAAGCTGGATGAGCATGAACATTATCTGGCTCCATGGATTCTGCAGAGCTTCATCACAAATTCAACTAGAAACAGTATTATTCAAAGATCTTTTACTCTCAGATGTATACATGCATCAGAAGCTGACAACAGTAAAAGCAGCACTCCTCCTCCTTTCCTCCCTCATGCATGTACACAGTTTTTCTGTGCAGGACTTTTTAAACACTCGTTAAAACTAAAAATCTCACTGCATATGGGAGAATTTTTTGGTGTGCGCATTTTTTTCTTTGAAAACATAGCTGTCAGATAAAATTCACTGTTGTTAAATAAACAAATATTTATAATGCTGAAAATACTGATTAGTTTTTAGAGTTTTACAGTAGCTACATGTGACAAGTCAGACTCATTGTACATATTTGGTGGTTTAAGTGTTCAAAAAACCCCAACATAACCAATATATATTTTAAAATATTTTTGTCAGATGCTCCTAGAAATTAATTCTGTTACCATACCTCATAATTCATTCTGTAGTCAATTCTCTGTGCAAGCTGTGAAAGCTGAACTATGGAAATTTTCAGGGAGATTGCTGCAGCTCCTGTTTCAGAGCCACTTGTGGATAGTACAAGTTAGAGTTGTAACAGCTGTACATTTCATTGGGGATGACATTCCAGTGGATCATCAAATTAAGTCTCCTATTAGGGAAGGACAAGTTACAAACACGAGTTTTTTGATCATGGTCAGTCCCAGGAACAGACTTATTATGAAAGAAGAAGCAAGCAGAAAGTATCAGGAGATTAACAAAGGATATTAGCAAAGACTGGAGTGGGTATTTTTCTTGTTACATGACTGACGCTGCCCCTGCCGCGGCTCTCCTCGCCCTGGCTAGCTCTTGCTCCCTAGCCGCTGGCAGCGCCGAGAGTGGGGAACGGTCTGGGAGCTCGTTGTCCCAGACCGAACCTTCAGAGCCTGCGAGCCAGCAAGCTCTGCGGTCTCAAGTGCGTCGTGGGTGCCCGATGAAGGCAAGGAGGAGGCTCAGAGTCCCAGGTTCTCTCCAGAAACCAGGTTTTATTCCAGGGTCGGGAGCAGTGGATGGGGGAACGACTGGAAAGGTCAAGGGTAGGACGGTCTCAGCGAGGAGCACCTCCGTGCGCTCCAATTTAAGGTGGGGAGGGTACAAACACAAGAACCAATCAGGGCATCTCAGGGGAGGAGTTGGGGGGAGGGTTTACAATGTTGGGGACCAATAGGAATAACACGTGGGAGGGGCGGCAGTCACAATGCCAATGGGGCTTCGAGTGAGGGACAAATGACAGGGAAGGAGCTAGAACAAGAGGTGGGGTTTACATAGATTGATGGGGTTCAGGGGCAGGAACAAGGTGATGGACAAGGAAGGTTCAGGAAAAAGGGGAGGGGTTTACAAAACTGACAAGCGGGTAAAACCATTACAACTCATGGGGGGAACAACATCAAGAACAAACCATTTAAATTAATAACCAGAACAAAATAAACGGACGGCAACACAGGCCTTTGAAGACCTCCTTTTTGGATACAGCCATTTCCATACCTATGTTCTGAATTTTCACATTTTCTCTTCTAGCTGACACAAAATAGTTATGTTTCTAATTCCCTTTAGCTCAGTTTTTTAACTATGCACTACTTACTGTGGGAATTTCTCCAGGCCTGTTAAACATGCATATGCAAAGCAAGATAGGAATGATTAGCTCCTTTGCATTGATTACCTCTTGTTATTTATCATACTTTCTAATAGATACTTAAATCATGCCATAGCTACACTGTTCCATGCTTTTGGACACCTACTTCATAGAAACCCGTCTGTGTTTTGAGTAAAGCATGCTTACATCTTCTAAACTATGCTGTCTTATGCAATTAAGGCAAACAATCTGTGGTATGCTGTCAGCTGACAATGTCAGCACAACATGCTAGGCAGGTTATCAGTTGAAATGCAGGAGGTATACCTGAAAAAAATACTTTCAAGAAGCTGTATGTTCTCACTGGCAATATTAAAGGTCTTTTTACACAAATAACACCTACTTTTTGTCCATCTGACTTCAAATACTGTCATGCCTAAGTAGTCCTAAACTAGCATTCTGGACTGTAGACTCTAAGTATGGATGAAAACACAATGAAGTACTCAGACAAAGGAAAATAGAGGGAGGAAGGGGAAAGCCCAACACCATGCAGCAGTTTATACTTCAGTGTAAGCACATCTGTATATAAACACACAAGCATATAGATAAAAAGTAGACAATTATGCAGTGACTTCAGTGTATTTATTTCCAAAATTTAAGAATTAAAATTTCCATTTATGCATGCTAATTAAAATACTGATGCCTTCTGATGAGCAGTATTACACTGGTAAAGATGGTTGTAACAATGACAATGGTTATAATTCAGATCCACATCCATGTGGATCTCATCTGACCAAGAATCAAAGATGTGGGTCTGGCTGCCTTGGTGGTGACAGGAACTGAATATTCCTTCAAGTGTCATGACTACCTTCAAAGGAAGTATTGACACAAATGATGTTCCAGTTTTGTCTTGGTATTACAGATATTCTAATTTTATTCTTTATTTTGTGTGAATTATTTAGAGACTAGAACTACAGGGGTGCTGCTGTATAAAAAGCTTGCTTTTTCAAGATGAAAAAGGCTATATGGTTATAAAAGCTCTGGGTTAATGCCAAAGATAAGTAACTGGCAGCTGGTTCCAGAAAGAAAAGTATCTCCTCTACAGATTTTTATCAACTTACATAACAATTTTTTAACTGATAATGCAAACTGAACTTTAGAACGGTAAAAGAAATTCAGTTTATCCTGTCCCTCAACTGTTACATGTAATTTCTCACTGTAGGGCAACACCTATAAACAATTTATAAAAATGAGTAGACTGTTTAAAGGGACAGAAACTAAATGCTTAGTAAAAGTGGGGATTTTTTTTTTCTTCTTAATGATAGACAAGAAAACTGGCCCTTACAAACTAATCAGCTCATTGAAACAATATTCTCAATGAAAATAAATGCATCTGTCTCTTTAATAGGCAATGATCCTGCTGCATTCCCTAAGCGGCTCAATTCTTATGGATATCCAGAAGTCAGGACAATTCAGTTTTTCTCCATTGTTAACTACCAGGACCTTATTTCATGTATGTAATTTCACTGCACATTACCTTAATACAACAGATGTCAAAATCTTCAAGAGTCTGGAGGAGGGAGGCATATGGGTCATTTGGAAACAAGGTTGCAGAATAAGTAGAATGACTAAAATAATACAGATCTTATCTGTACCAGACAGGCAATTAGCTAAATTAAAATAATATCTTGCTTGTATATTTTTCTATTTAGGAGCAGACCCAACAGTAGGACTTAGATAGCTGTAAATTAGTTACTTCAATGCTTGTCAGATATGTGGCCTCTGAAGTGGAATCCAAAAACTTGTTATGCACAGAACAAGTCCAGTACTTAATAAGTGTAAATTGCCCCACAAGAATAATTCACAGAGCTGAATACTAGAAAGCTATAATGGAGAAGGTAAACAGACACAACCCCCCCCCCCAAAAATAAAAACCAAAAACCCAAACCAAAAACACAGCTCTGGGTTTGAGACTTCTCCCAGGAAAATCTTGTTACTTAAAGCCAGTAACTTTAAATGAAAAGAAGTAAAACATTCTAGGAAACAGGGACTTGAGTTACCTAGGAGTCCTAGCTGCTAAACTAAAGAGTCATATTCCCCCATTGATGCTCTACTTCTGGTGCCAGATCTTGGGAATCAGATACACATGCAAATTAATAGAGCTCATTAAGTTACCTTCTACCAGCTATACCATGGTAACCAGCCTGGGGTACTCTTCTCCTGTGGCAAATGAGAGATAAACAGTAACTCACACCTGGTGTCTATACTTAATGCGACTTAGCTGCTTGCTTTTCAGGCCACAAAAGTCCAGGGCACGCATGGTGAACGCATGTTCTTCACTGGTGGTTCTGTTAAAAAAAATCCAAACCAACAAACACACAAAAACAAAGCTAAAGACACTAAGTTTAGGTAGTTCCATGGTTAAAGAGGGGCTCCCATTTGTATTTAAATTTTGAACCCAAGTATTTTAAATATCAAGGTCCTTTTTAGGATCCCTTGAACCTTACTGGGCTTTAGCGAGAGTTCACAAGGGTGTGAAGAGAGATTAGCGGGACCTGAACAGCTGGGAGAGAGAACTCGGCACCGCCCCGGCTCAGGGCATGGAGGCAGTGGCACAGCTGCCTCTTCCCGGGGCACGTTCCCCGCGCTCCCAGGGCCAGGACATGCCCCGCGACAAAGTCTCCTGCGCCATCCGATGCAGGGCCGCGGCAAGCTGGCGGACAAAGAGCAGGACGCGGCGGTGTCCGTCGTGCTTGGCGCTGCTGTCCCCCGCGGGCGGCGGTGACCGCGGGGCTCCCGGCCCTGACAGGCTGCGGGGACGCGGCCGGAGTGCCCGTCCCCCGCAGGGGGCTGTCTCCTGCCCCTACACCGGCCGAGCCCCCGGGCAAAGCTCGATGGAAGCAGGCGGGCGCCTCTCGCAGCTTTCCTCCCGCTCCAGCCCGCCGTCCTGCCCTACGCGCTGCCCCGCCGGCCGCTTCCGTGCGGGATCCGCGGCCGGGGCCTGCCCGGCCCAGCCCGGCGGGCAGCGCGGCCAGGGTTAACCCTGAGGAATGCGGCGGGAGGAATGTGCATGCAGATGAGATGGATGCTAATCTCATGCTAATGAGCGGCGGCCGGGGCCGCCCGGGGCTCAGCCGGGCTCCCCGCGCCCAGACGGCAGCTGGGCTCCGCCGGCAGCCCTGACCCGCCGGCAGCCCGGGCATGGGGCACTGAGGCCCGGCCGCTGCAGAGGGCTTCCCTGGGCTCCCGCGAGCCCCCGCTCCCGGCCCCTTCCCGGCCCGGGTCGGGGCTTTTCCCGCTTCCCGTCTTTCTTTCTGTCCCTATGGAGCAGCCACCCCCGCCGCCCGACCATGCCTAGGAAAGCGGGGAATGGGCAGCTTCCCTTACCCGATGGCTGGGAGGAGGCGCGGGATTACGACGGCAAAGTCTTCTACATCGACCACAACTCCAAGCAGACCAGCTGGATCGACCCCCGGGACAGGTGGTGCGCGGGCAGGGAGGCGGCGAGGCCCGGGCGGGCGGTGGGGTCGGAGCGGCCCCGCCGGGGCGGCCCGGGCGCGGAGGGACGGGCGGGGGGCGCCGAAGGGTCCCCTCCCGGGCCGGGGAGTGGGGGGGCAGGAGAATCCCCTGCTTACAGCTTGGCACACCGTGCCCTCACTCCCACCGGCACCGATACAGGCTTGTTTCTAAGCCAGTGGCGTGAGTTGGTGTTGGGGCGGGGAGGGAGAAGCCTGTAGAATTCCTCCCGGAGCGGCCGGGGGTTGCTGACATTTGGGGAGCTCCGGACAGGTACCGAAGTTTGCGAGTCCCTCTCAAACCAGAGGCGCTGGCTCCTCGCCCTCCCTCTCCCCAGGGCGTTGCCGAGCGAGGCCGCTTCCCCCGTCGTGGCTGGCGGAGCATCCCGGGCGCCGGGCCCTCCCGTGTGCCCCGCTCCCCCGGAGCCGTGTGCGGGGCTGCCGGCGAAGGAGCCGGGGCTGCCGGAGGCCTCGTGTGCTCGCTAGGCCTCAGCGAGCCCAAATCCGCTCAGCCCCGCCAGCCGGAGCCAGGCGTGTTTGCTGAGCCCTGCCGGGGCTACGCTCTATGAAACTCCCGTGGAAAGACTTCATGAGCACCCTGCGCCAAGGCTGCTCGTCCCGGAGTCCCCGGGGCAGCTCTGCCGGCTGGACACGGATGCTGGCTCTGTGCGTCGGCTTCAAATGACTGTTTTTAATAGCTGGATTACCGGCGCACAAGATAGTCCAAAACGTACCTTTTGTCCGCAGTGGTGCTGCAAAGTAATTAAACCTCAAAACTTTGTGCATATTATGAAATACGATGTTGCAATTGCAAGCAGTGCAATCTTATTATTTTTAAAAAAGGACCCCAACTTTTAAAAGACATTATAAATTTATGAAACAAGGAGCCCTGAATTATAAATGAAGGCCTTGGTGTATATTTCTCAGGTGAACTTGGAAAAGGTGGTCGTGACGAAGCTTGCTGGCTGCAAGTTGCAGAGGGAAGTTTTGACGTGCATCATGTGCTATGTAAGGCCTGCTGCTCAGTCTTACTTGCTATAACAGCAAATTCCAGTAGTGGCAAACTTCATGCTTAAATTCCTCCGTACTTCACAACATGTTAATTACCTTATAAATATTAGTGAGGTGATAATTTACACAGGACAATGTTATTTGTTATACCTGGCATTCTTGGGTGTTGTATTTTTTCAAATGCAGGCAATATAAAACTTCTGTCTTTGTTGTCTCTAGAAATAGTGGATATGAAGTTTTGTTTAGTTTTAGACCTTGAACGTGTGTTTCCAAAGCAGAATAGAAGATAGTATGATTGAGGTAAAGTAAAATGTGATATGGAAAGTACTTGTAATACTGCCTCAATAAGTATCCTACTAATTTAATTAAGATATGCTGTATTCCTAAAGAGTTCAAGGCTTCATATTTGATGGTAAAATTTGAGTCTTCACTCTCATTTACAGAGTAGACAGTGACATAACTGTTGTGTGATTGCCATCCTGTAGGGATACCTTACAGGTGAAAGGGAAACCAAGTCCTGAGACTTTACTTCCATAGCTCTCATAACAGATTATAAAGACCTTTTTCAGAAGAGTAGTGTTTGAAATAATTGTTAACCTGTGTCAGTCATGCAAAACAACCAAAAAGGGATTTTGCCCTAGGTACTTAAGAGAATCCACGCTTTAGTGTACAAGGCTCAGCTGTGAAGCTGAATTGCCTGCACAGATGAGAGACTGACAAGCCCATTTGATGTGCAACTTGCAATATTTGTATTTACAATATCTCTATTTGTAGTCTGTATTTATATTGGTGGCCTATTTTGGAAAAAGCTAATAAGAAATTAATGAAAGTCTTTTGATGATTTTACTTTAGATTTAGTTTTATTTTCCATGTATTTAGACAATATACATTTGGAAACCATACAGGACATTATTTGGGCTTGCTGTCAGAAAAGTTGAAAAGTGGCTTTCCAAGTTTGTCAATACAATAAAATCTGGATTAATGCTATTTCTAAAACTTATATTAAATTGTCAAAATGAAGGTAATGGATTCTAAAGAATGAATGAAAACATGTTGCCTTGTCTGGTGATACTTTAGGACTTTTTTTTCCCCCCAATTATTTTCTCTCATAGAGATCATAAAATTTTCATACTGTACCTGTGGAATATTATCATGCACAGGTTCCTAAAATGTTTCATTGGTAAAGCAAGTGTAAAATAGATAAGTTTTTATCAACAGTATTCCTTCTGCCATTGTTGCATTGCATTCCCTGGATGATTACATTACTGTTGAAAATGCCGTATTTGAAAGCGTCTTGGAAATTTGTGCTTGTTGTTGTGTTTTTAAATATTTTTTGTCATGTTCTTTTCTAGAACATGTATTTGTTACTGCTTGTGTACAGCCATGGGAAAAAACTTACATCAGCTTCAAGCTTGGGACTCAGTTTTCAGTTTTTCCCACTTTATGTATCTGAATAATCCCACTGATGTTAGAGAATCTCACACTTCCAAGGGCAGTAGTGACTTAGTTTGTGTTTTAGGAGGGTTGTGGAAGCTCAGGAGTTTTGAATGTTTTGCACTGTTCACCAGTGATTTTTCTCTCCAAACACTTACTGTTCTGTTCTGAAGTGGCCCAAAAGATAGGGCACTTTAAAATCTATAATTCAGACAGACAGAGAGACATAAAGGCGAGAATGTGAGAGTTGTAGCAACATTTTCATTTACTAAATATATAGATGTGATATCTTTGTTCATGATGCCCTCAAGCTACAGCAAGCTGAGAACTTGCTGGTCATGACAGTTCTTCTGGAACTGGCTTATTGTAAGCAGGAAAATAGCCCAAAGTATCAATTTTATCCTACTACTACTTGATGAAAATATTAAAAGACAACTATGGACTGAAGAGGATGAAGCAGATGAAAGGGGGAGAAAGGGCTAGAGGAATGCCTACTTTTATTTGAAGTTCCCCTGAAACTCTTTCAAGTACTTGGAATACTGAGTTATTGTAAAGTATTGCTTTCGGTTTTTGTTTGTTTTGTTGTTTTTTTTCTGATAATTAATAGGGGCTTGGGATGGGACAGGAATTTGAGAAGGAAAATTTTTCTTTTTTTCTGTCATCAACACATTTTAAGTAGGCCTCGTGTTTGTTATATTCCTGAGTGGAACCAAGCACCAAGGAGGAGTGAAATAAGATATAGGAATCTCAGTAATGTGTTTTTTTCAGCAATTGGATGATGCTTGGTTTTCTTACCATGAGTTCAGGGCTTCTCATATCTTGGTTTCTACATAATAAGTAGTCCAATGCATGCTGCTGATCACCATTGACCCAAAACAGGTGTTTTTTTTATAGTTTGCCTAAAATGAGTTCTGCATCACAAGTTCTGAAGCTACAAGTGATCTTCATTTAAATCTTAATCTGCACTCTTGTCCCACTCCTGTCGGTGGTAGGGAATGAGATGCTGTGAAAACAAAACTATCCTTTCTGTTCTCACTTTGCTTTCCACTGAGGACTAAAATCTTTTGAAAATACACTTGTACATTTGAAATAGTTTATAGTATACTTCTGCTAAAATGTTTTGAGAGTACTTGCTAACTGTATAACTAAGAAAGTGCTTGAGAAGCATTGGACGTGCAGAAAACCACAGAACTTTACAAGTTAAGAGATTGTGAAAGAGTTTGCTTTATGAGTAGGGAATGCAGTTTCCATTGCTTTCACCTTTGTGGAGGGGAAAACTGCTTTCATCTTTTGGGGATCTGAAAACACTACAGTTTTTAGCATGGGATTCTGTAACTTGTGCTAGATTTGTCTGAATTAGAAAATTTGCTATGTTTCAGCAATTAAATGTTGTTTGCTCTTTTTCCATAGAAAAGAAGGGCAGTTTATTCCTTGCTTTCTCACTGGAACTTGCTTTCTCTTGTCTTGTGAACAGCAGAGACTGTGAGGACTGAAGATACTGAAGTTGAAGTTATTTAAGCAAGGGGACTTTCATCCTGTCTCTTTTCTGGACATTGCTGTAGCTCAGGGGTGCATGGTAAAAGACTTTCAGTCACAATAGAAATAGGACTCATATAAGACACTGGGCTCATTAAAGGTAGCAAATAAGAGGCAAACAGAAATGAAGTAACATGGTGAGAGACATCATCAGAGACTTGAAAATATATTTAGATTGATTATTTCATGCATATAACAAAGCTGTGCTGTGACAGATTGATAAAATAATAAGTGTTAGTTATTACAGTTTGAAAGGGATTGATCTTAATTCTGATTTAAGTGCTAACCTCAACACAGATCAGTTACTGCTACAGCAAGTACCTGATAAAGGCCTTTGGGCTGCTGCTTTCTAAGAATGAATTTAATGGCAAACCAACACTGGTTTCTCACACCATTTCTTACTCTCTTTCCATCTTTCCTTCCCTTGCTAGCTAGTAACTAAGGAGGGAGTGAGGCTTTTGTTTTTGATGGCGTGGAGCTGCTAAATGACTGTTTCAACATACTTTATGACATTTGAGCCTTAAAAAGCAATGGTCAACTTGCTGCTTTGAAAAGAGCATTCTTTGATGGCACTCCAAGGTGTACTGCTTGCAATAATACTGTGGTGAGATAGGGCAAGGATTTTTTTCCCCAAATATCTTTTTCTTCCTTGTTTCATCCTGTAGTATCATTTGCTGGTTTTTATCCCAATTGCACCTAATTTATTCTTGCCTCCTTGTCTGCTCAGGAATGTGCATGCTCCCTGAGAAAGTGTCTAGTATCTCATTCTGATTTCAGTGACAGGTTGAGGACTGCTCTTGCTTAATTGATCTATATTTATTCAAAATAAAACCCATGATGCAAGTACTGAACATGCAGTGAGAGACTAGCTGTGTCTGAAGTTCTGACATCTTCATTTGTTTACCCAGTGTAAAGCAGAATTCTAATATTGCAGTGCTACTATAGCTGTGGTAGCATCAGACAGTGTTAAAATACAAACTGATTGTGTATGTGAGTTCTTTAACTAGTCTGTCATTTGCATGGGGCTGTGTGTTGTTGATTTTAGCATTAGTGAAAATGGCTATGATAACTCTGAGATAACGCTTTTATTCTTTATTTCTCTGGGAGTGATAGAGCTGTACTGTGTCTTTCATCTTGGAGCATGTGAAGCTAACAAGTCAGGAAATGCTGTGGAGTATTTGCTTATGTGTGCAAAGTATGTACTGCTGGTCACAGCCAAGAGCTCTGACCTGCTCTGTGAAGTGGGACAAGTGCTACAGGCTGTGGTTTATACAGACCTGTGTCTGTAGTGCTTGCCTACTAGAGCTATTTTGATTAAAACCTATCTTGACTTACAAAGTAGTGTTACAATAGCTGTCACACACAACATAATACTTAATGAGAAGTTGAATACGTGAAGGAAAATAGTGAGAGTCTATATATAGATCAAATATGAAAAATTATTTATAACTTTAGAGATCTGTACAGATTGCATTAGGAGTTCTTAATTTTTTTCCAGTTAAATAACCAGTCTTCAACTGTTTGGTTCAAATTCTGTGATTTGAACACAATACTAAGGTTATTCTAATAGGATAAGAGGATTTCTCTACTTCCACTTACTTATGTTTGTGACATCAAGAGAAATGTTAAATTTTGTGAAAAGGCTTTTCTTTTGGTTTCTTGCTACCTTCTTTTTAGCCTAAAAAAGTGTTATAGGTATCTGTGACTTAACAATTTCTATATCACACAGGTGGGTGAAAACTGGACTTAGTACTCCTGGAAGTAATGGAAAAGATTGAAAATGGACAAACAAATATTTACATACAGTAATATTTCCATTGTGAAACACCTTCTATTCATGCCTTCAGAAAGGCATGAATAGAAGTGATGCTAAGACCCCACAGCAACAGTTGTGCTGCTGTGTTTAAGTTCTTACAAATTTTAGCTACCTGGAAGTAGAAAAGTATTCCAGGAGATTTATGCAGCCTACTGAGTCCAGACTGGCATGGTTCTGCTTACATGTCCTCTTTCTGCCACCAAAACTGAGCCCAGGAGACGATTTGGCTAAAATGAACCCCATTGTTTTTAGGGTTGTTTTCCAGCAGAATCAGCGTGTTGTGTCGCTGACTGGGTACTAATGCTAGTGCAATCCAGGAGTCAATTCCAGAGCTGGGAGCAAAAGGGGAGAGTGGTGCTGTAGAAATCAAAATGAAAATTAATCCTAGTTGCCATGGAACTATTGTCTTAGGTGTCCATTTCTGTTGTGGGGTGTCTCCATTGTTTTCTTGTGCCTTTGTGTTCATCTTTGCTGGGTGAGCCAGTAGGAAAAGTGTCACAGATGTCGTGATTCTAAATGTTTTCTGTCACCAAGATACCTTTATGATGTTGCAGAATTTTTTTGCTGACCTTTTAAATGTTTGTTGCTGTGCAGCTTGTGTTGAGAGAAATTGTCATTGCATGGTTGCAGAATGAGGTGTTTTTTGGAAATGTGCTGCTGTTGACAATATGTTTATGAATAGCTAATTTCTACTGTTTATGAAAGTAGATAAGAAATTCTTTGACTTTGGTGCGTTTTGTTCCTAATTATTCATAAAATGTGTCCTATACTGTGGTGCAAAGTGTCTCACCAGAATGATGGTGTAATTCAAGATTTTTTATGTCTTATTGTTTGAGCCATTTTTTCATGCATTTGAGATCATCATCTGTATGGACATCTCGACTTGTCCTTCATTTGGAAGGAACAGCTAGTGACTGAAAAGGGGAGTTATACAGTAGTGTTATGGTTTTCCTTTTGTGTTTCTTCAGTGATTTGAAGGGATTTGCATTGTGGATGTAAGTTTTGGGGTTTTTAATAGCACATATTGGGTATTCATAAATATTACTGCTCTTCCCAGCAGATTTTTCCGTTCAAATCTGTTAATGATGGTGAAGTTCCTACCTGATGAGGTCAATTTCTGACTCTTGTTTTTAAAAGAACTTCTTGGGGGAGAGATTCCTTTCCCCCTTTGTTTAAGCATACTTTTCAAAAGCTAATTTGCTTCTGGAATTGTTTTGTTTGTTAGGACTTGTGGACTAGGGACAGTCTGTCAGTTTATTCTGTCAACTGAAACCATCATTTGCATCTTATAGAACAAGATCAGATGCTGTCCTTTGAACTTGGATACTGTTTGTACTTGAAGAAAAGGAACTTTATCTCATCAACTCTGAATACATATTGTATTCAAAGTAATTGTGTGTGTATGTAAAGGCACATTATCTTGGGACAGCAAACTTGAACTTCTGTATATTCTTGCTGTGTGTAATACAGTATTTTAAGTTGGACCTACTTTGATATGTCTGTGCTATTTTTGTCAGTTAACAAAATAAAACTTCAATCTTTATTTGAAAAACAAACAGAAAAAAACAGCCTACTGGAATGCCTTCCATAATATGCTGATTGATCTGCTTTCAGTGTCTAGAAATACCAGTATTTTTTGACTTTTCCTGTGGGGGAAGGATCTAGGAGAATCTATATTTTAACTAAACTCTGTGAGGACACTCTTTTTATATTAGCAACTTGTTCCTGTTGTTAATGAAGGAATAGTACTTTACACACCTTTTTAAAGTAGTTTCAAGTACTAAACTGTAGTCTTGTCCAGATAAGCTTATTTTAAGGCTTACAGATCTGACTGGTGAAGAACTCTTACTCTGATTCAATGCTTGGCCCTTCTCTCTTAAGAGCTTTTCTCCCTCATGGAGCTAGGAATGTCTGCCTGGGAATGGGGCTGTTTTAATCATATGGCAGATGAACTTTTGATAGTCTGCAAATTGTGTACAAGCACATCATACCATATGGCAGAAAATATGCCCAATGCATGATGAATGTCGCCTGCCTTTTAGCTAAGTGGCAGGCGTATGTCTTAGTAGCATCTTGTAAAGATGGGTTTGACCAAAGCACAGGTGTCCCCTCTCATATAGCTGCATGGCAGTGTTTTTATTGGGATCACACTGTGGAGGAACAATTCTGGTCTCTTCTGCCTGTCACTCCCTAGGACATTTCTGGGCAGGGTATTTGCTATATCGTTCTCTTAATGCTTCCAAAAGAGAAGGAATGACCCACTTTGGTCAGAAACGTGGGCATTTAACTTTACTCGCTGTGATGGACTGTAGAAAATTGTCAGGGAAAGACATTTATTTATCCTTTATGGAGACACAATGGATGGGTTTTTTTTCTTTGTCTAGTACTGTCAGTGATTAAACTGCAGTGTAGTCCAGAAATGTCTGTGTCATGAGAGGCCATGCTGACCTGATCTACAAGGAGTACTCTTATTCAAAACCTAGTCTCTTCATTCTTAATGCACATTTTCTTGATTATGCAAAAAATGTCTGTATAGATTTAAACTTTTTGCCTCCTCATCAATGTAAACAAAATGTCTCTGGGAAAACTTTTAATTCCTCTTAGAAATAATCCTGCACAAATCAGGGTTAACTGTAAAATCCAGTTTGCATCAGAGATGTGATTCAGAATTATGTGGTAGATTTTTGAAATGCTGTTATTAGCCAACTAACTGTATTTTTAAAATGCTCTTATTTAGCAAGAAATTACAGTGTCATCCTGTGGTTTGACTGAACCACTGATGTTCCTGAACCATTCTGACCGTAGCCTGACTCTCGCAGACCAAGGGGGTTGCTGGTTTTGGCTTCTGTTGCACAAAGTACCCAGCAGTGACCATTTGTCAGTGGAGAAAGATTTATATTGCAGGAAGGCTGAAACAGCTGGGAGATGAACTAGAGAGGGAATAGCTGGACGTTCTTCTTCTTTTAGGGAAGGCAATAGGAAAAGTAGGACATGTAATGATACCTAATGGACTTTGCTTCTGTGAAATAATTTGTGATCACTACTGCTTATGAAGCTACTTTGACTTCGATGTAGTCTCTGATAGGTTTGTAAGATGTGCTAGTGATACCAAGTTTCCTTGTGAGCTAAGTGACATTTTTGTTTCATAGATTATCCACCACTCAAGTGTACTTCTGTTGTCATATGTGTGTTGTTACTTGGGATGTAATTTAAATTTTAAGACATTTTGTCTGTCCTGGTTTGCACTGTGAATACCCAGCTTGAGGTATTTCTGTATACGTTGTTTCTTGGTATAGCATGAAACAATCTATTTTTATTTTTTAATTATTTTTGAAGAGAGATATGTCAAAAATACTCTTCCCTGAGACACTTGGGAGACTTCAGAAATTTAGGAGCTCAAATTTCATATAGGAAGCATTTTCTCAGTAGGGATATATTAACACATTACTTGTGTTCTTAATTTATTTTAAAACTGTGACAGAGGTCAGGGTCTGCCTAAAGGTTCTATGAGACTTGATAATGGTTTTGTGTACTCTTGGGAATGTACTCCCATGTGTATCTAAGCCCACTGTCCATCCAAATCTGATCCTTCTATTCCCAAGACCTGTACAATATATATTTGGTGTAGGTACATGTTTCAGAAAATAAAAAATGGGTCTTTTTCAGTTCCTTCTGTTAGTGCAGTCTTAACGTGTCCACATCTTGTACAGTAATTTGTAATAAATTCTAAATTATGACCTTGAAAATGTTACTTGTGACTGTATTTTTTCTGAGGTTTATTTTAGTTTCATTCCCAGTAATGGAAAATTCTTTTGTATGCAGGATCTGACCCAAATGGTATTTTGGGTCCTTTGTTGCTTGAGACCTGTAGTGCGAAGTGCAGACTTGCACGTAGTCCCCCTTTTTAGTTTGAATGGAATTATACCGTGGAAATGAGTTTTAGTTTTGAATGCTATGGACTTCTCTCAGGAAGATTTACAAAGTAAGTTAAGGTATGAGTTTAAGGCACAAAACTATTTAGTATTATATTCCAGAAGGAACAGTGACAAACTGACATCGGAATGTCCATAGGGTTGGATTAAGATTAAGAAAACTGGATAGTCCTCAGATGACGTGATCTCTGAAGGTCTGACTTGAATGTCACCCTTCTGAAGTAAGTTACAGTGTACCCTTTAATTTATGGATTAAGTAATTGTTTTGAAATGTAGACATGTGGAGAAACCTCAGAAATATCAATGTCTTTTTTCCTGTGTTTTCATGTCTTAATGTTGGTGGTCAGCAGGACTTTTGTCAAAGTTTTTCGTATTTCCTGCATTCTTTTGCAGCTTGCAGCTATGTTTTATGCAGAGGTGGCAGGCTGAGGTGGTGCTTTAGTGGGCTACAGCATGATCATTTGGGATGGAAGTATAAAATATTTAAAATATATTTGGCCTAAGCATGGAGGAGTAAATGGGAATACATAAGAGAATGCAATTCAAGGCAGCAATCTGCCAAGGAATTGAGACGTGGCCTCTTTCTGTCATGTTGTGAGTATTGCAGTGTTTGAAATGAACTGCTAACACATTTACAGTCATTCTAATGAGTAGTAGAATGCCATGGATGTGAATAATCATCTGAAGCCTCTACAGGACATTCCTGAAATAGTGTTTAAATGACTAGAGATATTATAGGATGCAGGAAAGTACACAAATACCGTAAGCCTTTTAGGCTAGTCTGGTCAGTGGTTTACTACTGCAGCAAGTAAGGCTGACTGTGCAGTATTATTTAGTACACAGTAAACAGACGTTTTGTTCAAGTTTCTGAACTCTGCATATTCTTTTCTGGCTTTTTGGTTGTTTTTTTTTTTGTCTCTGTTATTGATAATCCCTAGGCTGTCATTTGATACCATTTTATATCTACTCTTGGAGAGAAAGTTGGTTCAAACTAAAGTTTGAAGTTTGCTAAGGGATTGTTGGTTAAGCAGTTGTTAGGCAAATTAATGATGCTATGGTCTAGAAGGAGAATGAATTGGTGATAGCAAAAGAAATTATTGAGGTGTTACGGATTTTGGTGTTTCGTTCTTGCTTTTGTTCTTGTTTGCTTATGTGGTTGTTGTTCTGGCTCATTTGCTTACAGTGATGTAAAATGAGCCACAGGCTTCTGTGCTGTAGCAGGTTGCTGATTTGCATTCAGGACCTGGCTGGCCTGTTGGCTTATGCATGAAAGACATCAAAACTTCATTTTTCCAGGCAAGATTTTGGCAAGAAAATGAACTTGGAGGACAAATGTAGAACAGTTAGGGATTTTTAAAGCAAAACCCTTAGAACCTCCTAGATTTGATATTTCATGTCTTTTTTTTTTTTTTTTTTTTTTTTCCCCCAGCCTAGGTTTTGCTGAAAAATTGTAATGCGTCTTCTTTGTGGTCAAAGTTGTGGTGCCTAGTGTGGCTAGTATTTAAAAAAATGTATGAAGAGTATTTTATAAAAGAAACAGCAACAACAAAACAAACTCAAAAAATGCCCTGAAGTAATGTTCCCTTAATCAACACTTATGATTAATCATTTAATCAATCTAATTACTTTTTATTTTATTCTGAATTTGGCTGGTGTCCTAGTTAGTTAAGCAGTGTCATCCAGCTGCCGGAAGTTCTTGAAACACTTTCACTGCAGGTGTCTGATGTTGAGGGATGACAGTATTTAAAGAACCCTTCTTGTGGCAGAACTTAATGAGGTAGTAGGTCATTGCTTATTAAGGTAATAGGTTTCTAACAGATCTTTTGAGAATAAGCTCTCATAAATAGCTATTTTGTAATACTGTATTTGAAGTTTTTTTTTAAATGGCCAGTATTAAACTTTGAATGCCCTCTTTTTACTTAGGTAAGTACCCATCTGTTTAAGATTTGCAGAGGTGTTTAAAGCTGATATTGCACTGATGATGAACACAGTAACATTCAGATACCATGAAAGTTTCATGTGGCCTTGATGGTGGTGATGTCCTGATGGGTATTTTGATTACATAATAACTTAGTGCTTACCTTTAAACATTCGCTACTTATAAAAAATTTTGATGGGCTAGAAGCTTAAAGACTTAAGAATGGTTGCATCTAAACAGAAGTATAAGCACATACCCTGGAAATCTAGTCCAATGGCCACCTGAACTGTAGTCCTGATCATAACAGGTTGTAGGTCTCTCTTGGACCAGCTGATCCAGAAGTCAGCATTGAGAGATTGGAGCAGTATTTCAGCAAGTTTCACTTCATTATAGCATCCAGCAGCCCAGGAAGTTGGAAGGACTCTGAAACCACACTTTTCCCAGTTGAGATATACCCAAAGAGCATTGCCTCTTTATTTCTTATTGGAATATCTCTGAGATATCTCCTTTGGCTGTGAATCATCGCTTGAAAAAAAGAAATATTGAGATGGTAAAATCTTTCAAAGTGGCTATTCCTATACTGTGTGATGTTTTGTCTTTTCAAGAATGTTTACACTGAAGTCATAGAATTCTGAGCTAAGCCAAGAGTATAAATAAGCTTCCTATTGCTGTGTACAAAGTCATCAAGGTCCAAGTGAGGCAATGTAGGGACAAATGTTTTCCTCTAGTGTTAAGACCTTTGGATCTGCTGTAGAAATATCCTAAGAAAATACCCTGTAATAGAAATCAGATATTAAGTTGGAAGGCAGGAGGGTGGGCCAAGAGTCTGTATGATGAATAGCAGTCTTTATTTTTAATTATTTTTTAAATAAGAAAGAACTAAGCACAAAATTTTACAAAATCAATGTTTGCTGTTCTGTTTCAGAGAAACGCATTAGTGCATTACTGTATTTCAGTTCTACCTGTTTGCTTGAGATCTATTTGATTTTCATGTGAAAACATCTATATGTTTCTTTCAGACAATAAAGTGGTTCATGGGCAGTATTTAGCTGATGCTTCATTGTGTAGCATGATGAATTTATAAAAGAGAGAACTGAGACTAGCAGACTGAAGTTTTTAGTTTTTGAATAAAATTTTTTGCTAGTAAAGGCTGAAGGCAATTCCCTTTCCATGTATTGCCTCTGTTTGACGCCCCTTTTCAGTCATACTACAGATCTGTTTGTGCAAATTTGTTCTGCATCAAAGTAGAAGGGTTTAAAAGCAGCAAGAACAAAGATGAAAAATATCCCATTAAAGATCATAGCACAACAAAAGCTGATAGTACTTCTGCATCAATGAAAAGTCAGTTTACCTTTTTTATGAAAGTTATTATTATTTTGAAAAGTTTGATCGCCTGAACACAATCCCTGCACGTCATGGAGACTAAGGATAAATAAAGTATAGAATGTGTACCACGTGAGTACTGACTTTGGTCTTCCATACAAATGTTAAAGTAACAACAGGCAACTGATGAATTTTTTTTTTCAGCAGAAACCAGAGTTTAACATGGAAATAGAATTAATACTATTCATTTTATTGAAACTGATGGGCCAATATATAATCTGCATCCAAGAAAAGCTTTAAAAATTTTTGCAAATGGAATTGTGCAATTATTTTCTGCATCAGAAATAAAAATGGCAGTGTAGCCTGGGATTTGTGGGCAAATACTAGAATAGGTAGAATAGTCATGCCCTGAATGCCTGTGGGCCTGACTCAGAGCCCCCAGTCTGGTTTCAGAATTGTCCTGCACTGGGCAGTATGTTGGCCCAGACAATCTCCAGATGTTCCTTCCCTTCATTTTTTACCAGGCATATGTAGGTAAACGTGGCTTTAATAGTGTTAGATTATCTAATAACTAGACACCATGTTTTGGAAAAAGATACTACTTTTGGCAAGGTGAAGGGTTGATGTAATCTGTTTAAATGCAAGCAAAGTACTTCTTACCCTACCCAACATGAAGTCCTTAATCTCAAACACCTCTGCCTTTGAAGGACAAATTACACGATCAAGTAGCTGTGGGACAAGGAGACTAAAATGTTCTGTATTGGAATGGGAATTATGAGGGTGGTTGGAGGTTTTAGGGTCTGTTTAGCAGCGTAATGGAAGTAACTCAAGCACTCTTCACTTCAGTAATGTCTACAAAGATTTAAAGCTTCAATTTGCTGTAGCTATCAATTCTACAAGAAAATTATAGAAATTAAATTTGTCACTTTAAAAGCTAACTCTGCTTTGTTTGATATCAATGTAGATCTCTCACACCCTGAAGTTACTGTGTACTTATAATAATTTGAATTTTGGAATTAGATGACGAAAATATTTATTGTATCTAATGATTGGTTTATTAAAGATACCTCTGTGTGGGCTACATAATTTGAAGCATAATGTTAAAGTTCCTACTAAATGTACTAGAAACATCTTGTTGCATTTTTTTTTTCTTATTCCTTCAAATGTGACTTTGGAAAAGACAGCGTTTTAAAGTTTGTTACGGAAGGCACTTTGAGAGATGGATGATTGAAAACAACTCTCCTGAATGGCACCTTGCTGCACTACACAGATCATAACAGCTTTTATTCACCACTGTGATTGTTTTTTAAATTACTACCTGTGGATGAATACTTGAAAGAATTGGTCTGCTGGCTATATATTTGGTTTGATTGAGGGCTATCTTGAAGTTGCCTTTAAATTACGTGGGGTTCTTGATGATCCTAGCATTTTCTAATCTTTTTTGTACTACATGGTTTGTTTTATTTCTTAAGTTCTTGCAATTTTCAGAAGAATAATAATTCTGTCTTTAATTTGTTTTGTGTTTTAAAAAAAATGTCATTTCAAACTAAGATTTACAGAAATGCTTCTTTAGCAAATGATAGTTGCTGCTTATTTTGCATTATTCTTTCAGTTAAAGTAATAAATTATGTAATGAATAATTATTATACTAATAGCTGCTGATGGACTGGGAACTGTTTAATTTATAGGAGATACATTTGTTATAGGGATCGCTCCAAGTGATATCTGTAACTGTGGTGTACAAAAGCAAAACTTCATTAGTTTATTGAAAATATCAAGAAGGCAGTAGCATGCTATATGCACATTTCATTGAACTGTCACTAATAAGCCAGGCAGGAGAAAAAGGAAAAAAATGAATGTTGGAAGACAAACTGACAGTTGAAGTTGGTTAAAACATTTAAATAAACATTCCTTTTTATTTTTTCAGAAGTTGTAGTGTTGATAAATCTGTATAAAACATTCCATTATTCCATTTTAATGAAAAATTTGTGTCAGAGGCTCTTTTGGGAGTGTAGAACTTGGGAATATCTTATTGCTTGTTAGCCAGTGCAGTGGTCAGGAATGTGAAAAAAAGATTCCAATCTGTTTCCTGACTTGGAATGGCTTGGTGCTATTGAAAAGCCACCTTCCCATAATGAATGAGATGGAAGAGGTACCTGAGCATCCCAGTTCTGTTTCTTGAGCTGCCATAACCCAAGGCAACAGGAAAATCCAGTTTTCAGTTTTGAAAATGGATCAGGTTGAAAAACTTGAGGGGGGAAATGCAGACAAATAAGTGCAAAGAAACGAAGCTCGAAATTCCTGTGGAATGTAATCATTGTGCCCTAGATAGCGTTGAGAGGTGTGCCTCTCACTAAAAACATTCAACCAATCAAGGACTGTCTGTGATCTATGTAAATTCCTCCAGATTCTTATCACCCGCAGTTCCCAGCTTCAGCTGCCATATCCTGAGTGCCCTCCATTCCTAGTACCTGATCTTTTCTCTTTACATTCAGAAAATAGCTTGATTGAGTAAGCAGAAGATAGGAGTGTGATGAAAAGAGTGGGTCTTAGCCTGTTTGAATACATCACTGTGTGAATAGGACGGAATAAATAAAAGGTAGGTAAGGGTGATAGCAGCGGGAGAATGCAACATTTTTCAATGCTCTGAAATCCACAATACATTTTAGCTTGTTGGCAGCTTAACAACACTACTAAGATTGGTAGTGACTGGCAGAAGGAGCGTGATTTGCACTGTATGGTTCTTGTTAGTTCTGCTTTTTTTGGGCCACAACAGCAAAACAGAAGGAAACAAAGACATAAAGGTCAGGGCTGGGGTGTTTAAGTCTTTGTATTGTCTCTAGTGGGGAGTTTGCAGGCTCCAAACATCTTCCCTAACCTTGGCTGAGGGATTTGCGTGATCCCTCTCTGCCTCATTCTGCACCTAGTGACTGAAAATCATGCTCTGCAAAAAATGCTCTGTCCCACTTCGCTCTTCTGACAGACGGACTCGGCAGCCTTTCTGCCTGGTGTCGCTCTATTGGGAATGGCGGGAAGAAGGACACAGACTCTCTTGTGAGTTGAACAGGAGAGCTCCCAAGGTTTATTACCTCAGATCTTTTTTGTAGACCGATACGTGAAAGTCCAGAAAAGAAAGCTCTTGTTGGTCAGTGAACTAACATATCACCATCATTGGTCAGTGGGGTACACTACCCCTCGACCTTCTCTTGCAAGAAAACAAGGAACAGACAAACAGCACCTGCAAGGCTGTCTTCTATCTCTGAGGATTGTTTTAATTCCTCCTTATGATTTCCCAGGCCACTTTCTCAGGTGAGACTGAGAAAGTTATGCGGCCTGCTTTTCCGCAGGCACTGTGCTCCCTGCTTGCTGCTTGCATTTAGCATCCGTATGCCTAGTCTGTGTATCACAGGAGCAGCACACCATGTGAATCTTCTTGCCTGTGTCCCCCCTGTCCCTGCAGTTATCCATTTTGCAGCACACTCTCAGTTACAGCCATTCAGAAGTATTTGGGCCATTTATAAAGGACTTCAGTTATAGCTTAAGCATAGGAAATGTTAGTACAGTAAAAGCCCTTTGGACATCAATTAAGCTTCCCAGTCAGGTTTGTGAAAGGAAGAGATTCTGTCTTCCCAAAGGCAGTGAAAGAATCAAAAAATGCCATAGCCTGCTTTTTTCAGCTGGCACAGTGGATTGCCATGCTCCATCAACCAGACTAATTCTTTGGCTGCCAGTGAGGGTCACCAAGCACTGCTGCTTCCTTGTATATCTCCCAGGAGCTGGCTTTAGAGGGACAACAGGAAGAATAATCCAGGCATGGAAAAACAAGGAGATAAGGCTAGTTACTTTGCAAACTCTCTTGGTCTCTGTTGCACAAGACCATGCATTTCTTCAGCAGACTCTTGAACAAGGATATTGATTTCATCATGAGAAGTTATATATGGTGGTGTTTGGGTTTGGATGAGCTTTTTTTGTATTTATTAGGATTCCAAATAAAAGATGTCTGCTGGTATGAATGGATTATTGAAAGCAGCAATCCCTCTGAGACAGAATGTCTTGTATGTGTAGATGCAGAAATGCTAATAATTACTGAGATATTGTAATGTTAAAAAATGATCACTTCTCTCCCTTGGTACCTGGAGAATGCTCTGGTACCATTTGGTAGAAGTCTCTAGTTCTTGTTGCTGTTTATGTAAGTTTTTGTAAACCAAGCCAGAGACCTTGTTAAAATCTGTTTAATGCAAATGATAGAGGTACAGTGACTTTAATATAGAGAAAACAATATGGCGACAGGCAAAATTAAAACCTTTTTGTATCTGTGGCACGAAGCAGTGAAGTCAGCAGAAAAGACAGGACTTGGACTCTTTCGCCTGGACTTTTAGTAAAAAGCTGAGTTTTCCCACTATTTCTTCAGGGGAAAAAACTGGTGAAACACAGAAGTTAGGCTGGGAGATAATGCATTACCTACCATATACTGAAAAAGTCAGTGAAGAGCTATGCAGATTGCATTTAAGAAGAAGAAATGCAAATGCTTTATTTTATTACAAACTCTGCCATGCTTCCTTACTGTTTTTACCTACAAAAGTTTTGTTCTTCGTAGCATGGCACAGAAAGAGACGCTTGTTATGCTGACAAAACACGATTTGATTAACTTGTAAGTGGGTTAAAAATATTTTGAACCAAATTTAAAAGAATGGGGTTTTCTTTAAGCAAGCATGTAATGCTGATGCTTAACTTCTACCTTTTCAAGAGCTTGACAGATCTTTCTTTTTATGGCTGATTTAAATCCATCGTTATTCTGTCCAGCAAAATTCCAAGCCGACATTTGAAAGCTCTTTTGAGAATTATACTTCCCTACCCTAGGTAATATCTGCCAGATCAGGAAATTCCAACTCCTTCTCTTAAATTTACTAGAGAATTCCTGGAGTCTAAAACCCTAAAGCTCAGAAAACAGATTTTTGCAGGTCTGTGTATAATCAGTAGGAAGAAAGTCCTCTTTCTTCCCTAACCTTTCCCAACCACATACTTTATAAATTAGAACTGTAGCCATGCTGAGTGCCTGCAGATAAGCTAGAAAAGAATTGCATGGACTGTTATGAGTTTGGAAATCTGTCCTCTTGTTAATTAAGCTCCATGCTCACACACTTTCTGACTGAACGTTAATTTTCCTTGTATTTGTTTTCTGTACATAGCATATTGAAAAGCATTGAAATGCACGCAGATACCTAATGGTATTTTCAACAGATCAGAAGTTTGACTCCTATTTAATTACAGTGTGCCTACTTTTAAACTTTCCAGTACTTCTGGAAATGGTTTTAGATGACTGATGTTTATAGGATGAGAGTCAGAAGTCTTGCCTCCAAGAAGATACATTTTATTTTAAAAGCTTGAATGATACATGAAGTAATTTCCTAAAGGAACCTAAGGATATTATGTAGAATTGCAGGAAAAATAGTAGCTCAAAGCATTAATATTTATGTTAAAGATTTTTCACAAAAGCATCTGATGTCGGTTGATTTATGAGAGATAGTAAGAGCCTTCCATTGAGAAATTGAAAGAGACTACATAAGTAATTGGATAGTAGAGATTTGTATCTGGACTATCTCTTAAGAGCAATCTTCTCTATTCAGTTTAAAAGAATAATAAATGGCAAATGGAGATGTAATGGTTATCTTGGCAAGGAGTTACTGTATTTCCACTGTATGAGTTAATGCTGAGGTTTTTTCATTACTCAAACTGTATAAAAACTTTACATCCAACAAAATACTGAAAGTGATTTTTATGAAGTATTCATTTGAAAATACTGTGTCTAAGAAATTCCAGAAGTCTGTAAAATTGCAACTTCCTAGTTCAGCTGAATTTATTGAAGCATTGCTTATATGGCAGCTTGCCTCTTACACTACAAAAGAAGTGTACAGTGTGGGAGATTACCATTAAATCAATTGTTTATGCTTAGGTGTTGTTTTTCTATGAAAGTGCCTCTGCTCAGTATTTGAGACAGCAGTGTAGTTTTTGTGTCATTAGCAATTATTTTTAAACTCTCTCCTTACGATTACCTCATTAAGGAACCAGTTTGGATTTAAAAAAAAAAAAGTCAAAATGCCTAAGGTAAAGGCTCTCAAAGAAGGATGAAATATTTTTTTGATTTTGTTTTGGCAAACATGACAAAAGTATTAATCACATACTAAGTTTGCTTCTAGCCTTGTCCAAGGCAAGGCTGCCTTTGACTTCAGTGTAGAAATTTCCTTGGTGTGGTCTGTGAAGTTTTGTATCCTTCACAGAATTGGGCAGTTAACTGATTTACATTATTCTAATTTGAAATTCAAGCAGCAAGTAGATCAAGGTATTAGAATAAACAGAAATTTTCCTATGCTCAAGCATTTGCATTTCATAATCCAACATCAACCAGTTAAGATTCATCGTTAGTCCAAAAAACCCTCCACCTACCAAAATCAACCCCCTAACTTTCACCACATGAAAACATTACAAAGCAGGTAAGCATTTCTCCAATTTTGCTTGCTTAGTCCTATCTGTCTTGTTTTAATAGCTAAATCATAAGGGGAAGGAGGAGGTGGAATCATGTAAGTTGCAGCACTCCAAGCAGCTCCAAGAACCAGGGTTTCAGTATCTTTTACAAACTGTTGTTCATGACCAATTCACACCAATCTGAATTTGGACTGAAAATGGTTCTGCCCTTTTTCTTGTATTGGCATTTTTACTGGTACTGAACTGATTGGGCAGATAAACTGGTTAAAAAAAATTAAAAATTCAATTTCTCCTCCTAATTTTTTTCTTTGAACTGACATATTACAGAGTCACATGAATGCCAGAGAAGAGGTATGAACATGCAGCATGGAGGAAAAGCAGGACTCTGACAGCTGGGTTAAAACAACTTAAATTGTTATGGAACTGCAGTATTTGGTGTGGCATTAGGATGGTGCAAAAAATACTTTTTTCTACTCGAGTTACACAATGTTGAAGTGTTAAGCTCCAAGAAACAAAGGCAATGTGGGAGTGAGCACACAACTATTTATATGTGTGCATATGGTTTGGAAGCGTGGCAATAGCAAAGACTTAAAAGTTATATGCAAAACACATGGTCAGCTGTGAGATCAGTTACTCTCGTACAACTACTCCATTTAGTTTGTCCAACCACATGCCTATCCTCATGGTGAGTTTTTTCTTCATATTCAACTTAAACTTGTTTCAACTCATGTCTGTTTTCTCTCTTCCTTCTACCATGTTAACCCTTGAAAAGAGCCTGACAGTCATCTCAAAAAACTTCCTTGTAGGTAGGGGCAGGCTGCTGCTGTGTCTTCTCCAGGATGAACACCCCTCCGTCCCTCAGTCTCTTCACTTTAGCTTGGTGCTTGGGTGCTTCATCTCCCAAGCATCCTGATGGCTTTCCCTTGGACTTGCACCAGTTAGGTTTGTTGATTTTTTTTCTTGGTGTAGAAGATCAGAACTGCATGCATTAATTGAGATGCAGTGTAGTGAGTGCAGAATAGAGGAGGTAATTGCTTTCCTTGATCTATTGGCCACACTCTTGCTGATAGGATAGGCTCTGCAGCCAGGGCACTGGTTCACTGACAGATCACTGCCCACCAGGGCCCCAGAGCTGCTCCTCAGTCATTCCCAGCCTCTGTTGCTGTAAAGGGGCAGTTGCTTCCTGGATGCAGGACTTCGCATTTCTTGATGCTGAGTCTCTGAAGGTTCCTGTTGGGTTTTTCCTGCAGCCCAGGTCCTTCTGAATGGTGTTCATGTCTTGACTGTGTTGGTTGTTCCCGCCCAACGTGGTGTCATATGCAAATCTGATGCCTTTTCCAAATCATTAATACAGATGTTAAACA
This sequence comes from Cyanistes caeruleus, assembly GCF_971803275.1. Lineage (NCBI taxonomy): Eukaryota > Metazoa > Chordata > Aves > Passeriformes > Paridae > Cyanistes > Cyanistes caeruleus. The sequence continues at coordinate 32,580,879 of NC_141705.1, read as the reverse complement.
GGACAGGTCTCTCCAGTAGTCCACTTTTTACTGGCTTCCAGGTAAAATACAATCTGTTGACTACCAGTCTGAAGAAAGTCAATAATGATGTGCAGGCTGCTGTTGAAAAACTAGGGCATGAGAAGAAGATGAAGAGAGTTAGGACTGTGTTTTTAATCAAAAGTTGAGACTTGCTCTGACTTCTTTCTTACTCAAGATAGAACTCAAGTGACACTCGGTCCCATAGTCTAGTTGTGGTGTTAGAGGATGGGTTGGACTTGATCTTGGAGGTCTCTTCCAACCTTCTCATTCTGTTGAATTCTGTTGTTGAATTTAAACTTAGTCTCTCTACTAAGTTAGCTTTCCATTGTTAGTAAAATTCAGTTTTGACCACATATTATTTTCCAGAAATGGGATTCATGTAAGTCTAAAAAATGTCGACTATAATTCAATGTGAAAAAAAGTTAGGCAAAACTAGTGATCCTTTATGAAAGGGTTCAATAACTATATGGTTATTAAATGAGAATACACTGAAGGGACTTCAAGGGTATTTTTGCTTATGAGTTATGATGCTCACAATATTCTCTGTAGTAAGAAAGTTTAAGAATACTTTCTAATAAGGTCCATTTTGAAGTGTGTGCACAAACTCCTGTAGGAAAATTGTTGTATCTGGACTATCATACATACTGTCATGGTGAATCTGTTCTTTGCAATTTTTGTCAAATCAGTTTTTGAAAGTCAAAATCAGTTTTTTATGATTTGGACCTCAACAAAATGCAGTGGCAGTGAGGTTCAGCTATGATTGTGCATTGTGCAGAACTTTGGTTTGAGTCTGCTCCTCTGTACTTTCTGCATGTGTTTCTTGTAGCATGAGAAACAGAGTAAATGCTGCCCATGCCTTTCATGTATTTGGTATTTGCACCCTGTGAGCAGCTACCAAGATGAATGACATTAATCTGTACAGTTATGTTACATTATATACCCTGATTGCCACTGCCCCCTTTCCTCTGTATGTTGGTCTGTAGTTTTAGTTTCAACATCTTGTCATGGTACAGAAGTGCTGGGGCCACCAGAGCTGAATGCAGTATTTAATTAAAGGTAATCAAATAACAGTTTTATATAAATTGCACAGTGTTGTTTTCTGATTTGTTTTATGTTTGTTTCCTCATAACTTGTAAGGAAGTGTTTGGTATTTTGACTTCTGCTAAATGTTCAGCTGATTCAAAGAGCCATCCATGAAGAGTTGAATGACTTCTTTAGTGGTGTTGGCAAAAACAATTGATGCCTCTTGGTCTAGAACAGTGATACAAAATCTCCTCACAGATTTTTGTAAAATACCTACCTCCTTTTTTAATTTTAAGTGTTAGCGTAAGAAATTGAATTTGAAAATGTTTAGAATAGCCTCGCTGTGGTATTCTCATCTTCTTTCCCTGTCTCACATATGCTTTCACTTTGGAAGAGAGGACTTGTAAAACGTGGCTGTTACCTACTCATAGACATTTTTTTGAATATTATTTTGATGTTGTATGATTATCTGAAGAAATGGTAATTCACTCTGTGCTATTAGCCACCACAAATAGGGACGAGGTTTTAATATATACTATATTCTCTGAAATAATTGTTTAACCTGGTTTAGAAAAATCTTTAAATCAGTGATGCAGACTGCTAATGAAGCTAAAGGGAGTGCATTTTCATGTTTGGGAAAGGTAGGCAGCTCTGTTTGAGTCAGTAAGTAGAGTATTAACTCATCTGGAAACTCCAGGTTCCCTTTTACAGTGTCTCAGATAATTCCTCAGCAATCTTTGCAAATTGCTGCCTTGGAAATATTTCTCCTGCTCTAAATAATTTTGTGCCAACCACACTTGGTAAAGAGGGGTGTGTGGCAAACAGTTATACGCTGGGGGTAGAGGAAGGGCTTGTAAGGGTTCAGGGAAAAGGAACCAAAAAGATAGCTGACCTGAAAGGGGTTTAATCTGTTTGATGTGAGAAGCAAAAACTGATTTTTTTTTTCCTTTCCTTATAATAGGCCATGCTTCAGTAAAACTGTGTTTGTGCTGTATTTCTGCTAGGAATTGCTGGAAGATTTGCTGCCTCCATTACAGATTTTGGGGTGCTTTTTTCAGGCAGTTTCTGGGAGTGGGTGTGTGCGAAGGAAGTCACAGCAAACTTAGGCGTTTCCTGTTGGGTAATTGTTACATATTTCCCATTCCTCAAGCCTTGCTGCCACTGGGAATAAATTTGATCTACAACTTGAAGTCAATTAATACTGTGAATAAAGAAATGTTAGAAAAGTAGAGACCCTGAAGGAACTCTGCATTGATATTGTTTAATATAACACTATTTTCTGATAATCTCACAGTATACAAAGAGACATTACGAAAAAAGCATTACAAAAACAGCATTACGAACTAGAGTTCTTCAAAATAAAATTAGTAGTGGGAGGGTTTAAATGTAGGCCAGAACATATATCTGAAATCTTCTTATAATTACAATTTTACATTGCTGTAATCTTACAGTACTCCGACTTCATTATCTTGCACTTTTAAGTTCAATGTTAGATATGTACGAAGCAAACATTTGCTACAGCCCTTACTCATCAGTTCAGTTTTGTGCAGTTTTACTAATATACATTAGCCCCTGACTTCCATCACTCTGCTGTCAAGAATGACTTTTCTAGAGTCTCTCATGTGTGAAAACAGCTGAAATCTTTTAGAGCCATTTGAATCAAGGGCTGGCAGATGTTTTTATGATCTCTTATTAATATTAAAATACAAATGTGTTGTCCTTTTTGTCTTCAGTATGATGTCGATTTCAGTTTTATAAAATCAGTGTTGTTTGTTAATTTTCCATGTATAAAACTGTTGATACATTTTTAAAGATTTCTCCTATAACATCTGGAAACAATTTACCAGAGTCCAGAGATTGGCCAAGCGATTGTGTGCCATTTGAGCTCTGATCTAGCGCAGTCTTTCTGCAACAGGAGCTGCATTGTACTGCAAAACACAGAATGTTTAATGAAGTATGCACTGAAAATTGTTACAAGAGTTGGATGATAAGCTGGAATCAAGACATGAACTCAGAATTGAGAACAAAGTGGGTGCTCTCTCCTGTTGGATGCAGTTTTTAGGTCTGTAAGCGAATTGTAGAGACATTGGACATATTAACTCAAGTTCATTTCTCCCTGCTTCTGGAACGATTGATATACTTGGCTGAAGGGCTTCGGAGCACTGAAGTCAAAAGTTTGTGAGGTTATCTGAGATGTTCAGATGGATACTACTTTTTCAAAGTGCTTTTTAGAGATTTAGGTTTCCTGCTACTGAAATTGGTAACACTCCTGCTGACTTCAGTGGGAGCAGAGTTAGGTGAGGAGAGACTTTAAATATCCTCTCTGTAAATCCAAAGGTCACTTACAGTGCAAGGGTTTGTTTGCAGGAAAAGTGGAATTTACAGAACAAAATTTTCGAAATAATTTTCTTTACCTGATGAGGTGAGCATTACTCATGCAATAAGGGTGATTTGGACTAGTGTGTATGAAATTACAGAAAGGAGGAATGCAAAAAGTTAAGAGATTGGGAAGATCTTTTAATGCTGATGTTAAATATGATAATTTTCTGGGTTCTGACTATGTTTTTTTCTTTGAAATACATTTCTCTTTCTCATATTTAATTATCACAATACAAAAATGTCCTAAATTTAACCCTAACAATATGCCATAAAAACTGCTTTTGGTACTTCGTGCCTGACAGCCAAGATGACAAATCACTGAAATTAACAGAATAAATGTTTTAATCCTCTATCATAAGTGTGTCTGTTTTGATTAATTCCTAATAAAGTAATCCAGTCTCTAGACATTTTCTACCTGTAGTTTGTTATATCATACTTCTATCAAACAGTAAGCTTTTGGGTATGAATTAGTTGCTCCCATTTGTATGTGGAAATTACTGCAGAGTTTGTGCCATTTTTTGAATTTCATGAACCAATGCTTGAGTGGATTTGTTGTGGTTTGATATTGGTTTGGCTTTTTTTTTTTCTTACTTTGAGTAGTCTTAAGAGTACATCTTCCTATTGTAGAAGAATATTTGCTTGTAAATATATAAAATGAATAGCAGAGTGGTACAAGAAAAGTGAAGAAAAACCTTTCTAAGTCAGATTTACACTGAGAGATTGGAGGATCGGGAACACTTAAAATTAGTGGGAAAGCAGCATGGTGTTTATGTAATTAAACTAAAATTAATAGCTAAATTTCTTAACAGTGCTGTCAATGACAACATTTTCCTTCTAACAACAGTGTACAGTCATGTATGTATAAATAAACTATAGCAACACTGCACATAACAGCCTTTTAATAATGTCACTGCATTTGAGCTTTCCGGGGGAAGGCACAAAGGTCGTATCATTGGTTTATGGCTGTGGAATTATCCCTGTGCTAGGGTATGGTTATCAGGCATTCCTCACATTCCAGGTGTCTAATATTATAGTGCTTACATGCCAGTGTAGGACCAACTGCTGCGTCAAAGAAAAACGCTGGAGAAAACATTCATGGTAGTACCCATTTCCATTTCTCTGTGGACCCCTTCCCCCTGTAACCTTTCAAAATGTCATCTTTGCATTGAACTTGGCAACGTTTAACAGATAAATGAATTAAAAATAGTGATTTGGTTGGAGGCTTTGCCATACAGAAACAAACAGCTGGTATGCTGAGCTGGAAAATATTGGTTCTCCTTTTCACTTTTATTACTTTCAACGATGAAATGATGTGGCAAAATATATAGCTGAGTTCAGTGTGGAGTTTTTTTCTTCATTGACAGCAATTGTGCAGTGGAAAGCCAAAACAGTTTATCATAATCAAAAGGAAAAGGAAACAAAAAACCAAGCCAGCAGGCAGTTTGACCTGGTCCTTCAACCAGTGGGTGTGGGTCCCTTCCTTCCCAAATGCATTCTTCCCTTTCTGGGTCTCAGCTATTCAGTTCATGTGCCTTTTCACAGAAGCACCTGTGAGGGGACAGAGTGAGCTGACATTGAGCTAATGCCACCGCTTTGTAACTGGGAGGAGGCAGTTATGCTCGACTTCCTTGCTGGTAGCCCATTTTTATGGCAGTCATTAACATGCACACAGCATCTCATAGCGAGCTGGGAGGCAGCACACTCCCTCTGCACTCACCTCCCTCTGTCTGCTGCCTGCTGGACTGAAAGCTTCACTTGTGTGTTCTCTGCTTCCTGCCTTTTGGGCATGTGTGTGTGAGAGAAGGACATCAGTTGTCCATTTTGTGTGGGTTCTTTTCTGTGGAGGAAGCAGGCAAGGTCTTTGGATGACCTGAAGATTTTAATCCTTAGCTTTTCTGTATTGCATAAAGCATGGGGAGTTTGGGGATGTGTAGAACTTTTGACCATTGAGAACAAGTCTTTTAAAATAAAGAAATAAAAAGGGTATGAATTTTTGTTAATATATTGCAAGCATTTAATTTCTGATGTTTTTACATTACACTTGCAAAACTGCTAAATGAAGTAGGAAGGGTTTTTTATTAAAATGGACATTAGGGACCTTAAAGATCATCCAGTTCCAACTCCCCTGCCGTGGATTGGGGCATCTTTCACTAAACCATGTTGCTCAGATCTCTGTTCAGCTTGGCCTTGAACACTTCTCGGCATGAGGCATCCACTATTTCCCTGAGCAACCTGTTCCAATGCCTCACTACCCTCACAGTAAATATTTTTTTCCTAATATCTAACCAAAACCTACTGATTTCACTTTGAATTGTCCTTTACTTGTTTAAAACAATAGAATTTGTTCTGTAGGGGTTTTTTTGTTCAGCAATTTCTGCTATCAGGTTTTACTTTTGAATACTTGTGCTGCTGTTAAAATAAGTGGAGTCAAAAAATGTGCAGTTATATTTTTGTTTCAAAGAACTTGCTCTCTATGTACAACACAACTTTTGTAGCAAAAATTCATAGCTGTATTGGCTTAAACTGGTTATGTTCATAATAGGTATTAAAAAATAGAACTTTTGTCAAGATACCTGATTTTCCTATGTTGTACAAGTTTAGTAAGTTATGTATAAATATAGTGGATTGGATACATTTTGTTGTAGTTCAGTTGCAGTAAGGTTTGTTGTTTTGTTTTCATCCTTGCCCTGGCAGTTTAATGTTTAACTAAATCAAGAAGAACTGGAAAACATTTGAGGAATGGAGTACAGTTTGCTACTGTAGTTAGTGCTTGTCTCCAAACCCCGTCATTGGTGAGCTGCAGACTTGCTGTTTCTAAGCAGGACTTGCTGAATATGTTGAACAGTTCATGCTGTGCTACAGCGTAGGAGACTGAGTTGGTCTGCAGGAAGGCAGCAATCAGAACTGATGATGGGCTGATATTGCCTCTTCACATGGCAGCAGTAGTGCAGCTGTCTGGAAGGCTGACTGGAAACTGAGACACTGCTCAGCACACTGCCCTTTTCAGCAAAGCATTTCAAAAACCACCTTGAGTACTTTGCCTAAATTACAGAGAAGAAACCACTTATTCAGTCAGTACTCTAAAGTTGTTTTTTTTTAAATCCCAAACCTTACAAGGACAGAAAAAGATTAGATTTTAGTTTCTACTTGATCCTTGTGTGCTTCCTGAATACGATATTGTGTTTACCTGGGTTGCTGGCTAGCTAGACCCAGGTCTAAAAGAGTCTTTTAATGGAAAGTGTATTTTTCAAAGTCTTAGATAATCTCTGAAACATCATTGAATGTGGTATAGTCCTATCTAGTGAACCCACAGCTTACTTATAAATGGGAGTTTTAGCAAATCATCTTCAGTATGAGTTCAGTACTGGAAACTAAGTTTTTGAGGTTATTAAATAGTTGTGTGAGCCTATTATCCCAGTAGTACATCTCAAATAATGTCCCTCCATTCTGTGTTGCTGTGAGGTAGAGAAATAATGTATGTCTCTTAGTATAATTCTCCATCTGCATATTTATACATTTTTCTTTACCAAGGAAACTCTGTAAAACCAAGAAATATATTTCTTTAAGGCTGTCTGTCTGTTTTAAGTATTCAAGGATTTAAAACAATCACAGGATAGAAATTACAAGCTATTAAAAGTGGTACTATACCTGTATAATTTTTTAGAAAACTAGAGTCAGTGCCTATTTCAAGTTTCTAATCTTATACAAATTTGAGTGTTTTACCTGTCTTTGTACTGCCAGGAGCAAAATTATCTGAAATCTAGAAAACAAGTGAAAATTCGTGAAATGTATCCAGGAAGTACTTGCTGCTGGAGTTAATAAATCTTTGTCTCCAGAAAGTGTGTAACTGCTGTGAGTTCAGTCTCTGCAATTAGTTTTTGAGTATCCAGTGGTGTAAAAAGGTGAAGACGCAGTACTGTTAACTGCTACATATCCATTCTAGCCAGGAGTGGAGCCATGAACATTTGACTATAAACCTCTACTGCTGTGTGCACGTGTGTGTAATACAAAGCAAACACATTAGTGGTGCACATGCTAATGTCTACAGGCATACATTTAGTGCTATTAAGAAGTTTAATGTTACTGAACACATTTCATCATTAGGGAATGGTTTAGTTTGAGCTATTAGTGATTCTGTTTTGGCATAGAAAAGATAACATGCATGTTTGCTGTCTTTTGAGCACAGGAATTTGTTGACATTTGGTTGCACACATCTTGTGAGCAAGGTAAACATGCATGACCTTACCATATTTGTTTATTTTGCACCACTATTTCAAGCTGGGATTGCGACCATGCTGCTCCTTGTTTGATCTGTTCTTCTCTGGTATTGATGTCCACTTAGTTACCCTTTCAAAATAATACCTGTAATAAAGTGGTGCTATATCTTAATAGTACCCTTATATTAAAAGAGAATGTACCTAAACAATTCAAAGTTTGTACATAACGTCTTGGCCTGATACCTGAATGGGAGGCACTACTGTGTTAAGAACATGGTGTTTAGCAGTAGAAATCCTGTTGACAGACTCATGAATGAGCTTTTTCAAGAGAGAGATTTTGTGTGGGATTTGCTAGTTCATAACTTATAGAATCCAATGAACAAAGGATATGGCAAAAGGGCGTTTTGTGGGCCAGTACTGCCCCTTTTGACAGGTAAACAGCCTGGTTACCATTTTTCAAAGTTAGGAAAGAGTTAAGAGTTAATAACATTAATACAAAGTAAATGCATTTTGTTACCGCTTCAGCCACTGTAATTTGTAGAAGAGAAAATTGTGTTTGCTATGAAGTATAATTTTCATGCTGTTAGGGAGCAGCAATGCCTCTCTCTAACTCTGACCTGCAACATGGAGCAACAGCTGGGTCTCTTTTGCCATTCTGTGTGCACTCTGCTGTCTGCTACAGAATTCATCCTGCTTAAATTTAGTTACCCTTGCACAAGCTAAGGATTCATGTATTCAGAATCCTGTACTCACCAGGGAAAGAGGGGAACCTTCAGGTATGAAATAGATGTGCTGAATCTGCCTCCCTAGGGATCCTAAAGGAGTAATTCAGGCTAGGTAACTGACTTTTTGAAGTTAATGAGATTAATTGCACCCCTGAATTTTATATAAGAAATTAATCTTGAGTGCCTGAAGTGAGTAAAATCCATTTTTGTAAGCATATTTAGTATGGGATTAGAATGCATATTTATACACCCTTCAAAGTAATAATGCCTTTAGCTTTAGAAAGTTGGGTAAGAATTGAATTGATTTTGAGATCCGACTTGAGCACTAAATTCAGGAGGTTTGGTGAAGAATTGAGAACATTTTTCTTCTTCTGTTTGTACATTCCTGTCACTGATTAAAATTTTACATTTGCTTCTCTCAAACTATGGATCAAAATAAGAATTAAATACTTCCACTCATCCTTTTGCAAAATGAAAAATTAGTTGATGCTGATTTTATGTTACTATTCTGTGTAATTGTGCTAACTGAAAGTGCTTGAAGTAAACCTTTTGTAAACTGTTGTATTGGTGGGTATTACTGTGGGTAAACCATCTGTAGACCCTTCTGTAGTGGTGTATGGATTCCAAATAAATGTGCATGCAATTCTTCCATCACTGGATTTCTTCTCTTACATTTTAATAGATTGTCCATTTCTGCACATCTGAATAGCAGCTTTTGTTTTGTCTTCTCATTTCCTTGGAGTTTGGAGAAGAGGTGAATTTTTCAGAAAAATTTCTGTCAAGAAAAAGTGCTAGCAAGTACTGCATTGTAAAAGAAAATAATTAATGTATAATATACATCATTATATATGAGAAATGAATGAATGTGAAATTTAATCTGTACAACATTTTGCATAAGTGTCACATAGGATCTTGCTACACAACAAAGCACATGAGTTCATTTTGGATATTTGGAGAAAGTCCTCAAATGCACATTGAAGTTGCTATAAAAACTGAGCATTGACCCTAGTTACAACTGAATTCCAAACTACAAATCTTGGCTGTAAGTCAAGTTCCACACAGCAAAATAGATGTTCTTGGAAGTAATTTTGAAAGGCATTAAGGTGAACCTGTTAATAATTCTCAGGTATTTGTGTACCTCTTACAAACCTGTGTTTTCTTCCTTTCTAACTGAAGAAAAGTATATTCAGATTTGTGTGGGGTGAGGTTATTTTTCACATCCGTGTCTCTTTCCCCCTGCTTCTCTTTTCTGAGATCTGCCTATTGTAACCATCTTCTTTTTTCTATTGATAGAATACGAACCATAATATGCATAACTTATGTTTCAGTATTACTGTTTACTTAATCTTAAATGGATTTTGGAGAAAAAAGGATTCAGAGCAGGAATGCAGCACAATCCAGCATTTCTCTTGCATAGAGCATTTTGTTCATAGTGTGTGTGTGTGTGTACACATATATGTGCATACACATTTTTAAGAACATGCCTCTTGATATTCTCAGATCACAGAAATGGGAAGTATCATGGGCTGTCTGTATCTTGACAGAAAGATAGTCTTACTGATTCATGTAATAAATGTCACATTTTTTTGTGGACCCCAGTCTTTGAAAGAAGCCTGTCTTCTATGTATTTCTGTGATCTGGGGACCTCAAAATGTGATTTACATTGAATAAGAGTGCTGTCCAAATGAAGCAGTATTTCTGCACTGACAATCCATCAATCTGTAGCTATGGTTCCATTTTCCAGTATCTTCAGCCTCATGTTTTTTTTTAGACCATGGTGCTCGTAACACCAAGGTTTTGGGTTCCATCCCCATGTGGGCCATTCCCTGAAGAGCTGAATCAGTAATCCTCTTTGGGTCCCTTCCAACTCAGAATATGCTGTGGTTCTATGATTCATTATTAACTTTAGCTGCATACACACACTTATTCTTACAGGTGTACTCCAAACCCCACCATACCATACAGGTATGGCTGTAGATGCAAGAACAACTGTTAATGATAACACATATATCATTGCAGAATCTGCATTTTAAGAGCTTAGCTAGCTAACCCCGTGTTTTGAAAACTTGAAAGAAAACTGTGGATTTGTTATGATAATAGAGATTTTCAATTGGTAAACTGTATTTGCCTCCTAAGTCTCCCCAAGTACCTGTGAAGTGATTGACATAATCATGCATTGTTTATATAATGGAATTGCAGAACGCTTCCTGGTTTTCCTTAAAATAGCCACTTCTCCATACCTACACCTGCCCCTTGCTCACTAAGGTTAAAGAAAAAGGAATCCCTAGGTGAGAATACTTGAGCTTAATGATATGCATTAAAGAAATCCAAGCCTTTTTTTGACTAATTGAACTTCATTGGATACTAAATGTGAACTTTGATGTCATCCTTTTTAGAGTATTGACATTCTTTTAAGAACATGTAAATGTATGGCTACAAACTGAAACAGTGTTATGAACTATCTCAGAATATCAGTGCCCAAGACATGCAGCACTTAATCCTCTATTATGGTGTAATAAACCTCATTTTTCTTGGTTCATGTTTAATGACTGTAATGCCAGTTCATCTATCATAGGTTACTATGTCACAGATAATGATCTTCACACAGACAAGATTCCTTCAGTCCCTGTTCCTAGATATTATTTCCTGTCCAATTATATCTTGTAACTCTCTGCTTTTGTCTTGCAGATTTTCTCTTGCTTCATGTTGTGTTAATTTCATCCATTTGTCATAAGTATTTTGAAAGTAAATAGCGGTTATGTTGAGGCAGTTCTGAGGGCCATAAGCAATCAGGTATCAATCACCCTGTGCTGATTGCTGCTCAGTTGTAAAATGACACATCAGGCTCAAAAATGGTGTGTTATTAAGGACTCTGGAACAAAAAAGGGAGTAATGGAAATGTTACCCTCTTAAGTAGTTGTGATCTTATTATGTACAAACCTTCTTATGTTTTAAAAATCTACTCTGGAACAGTTCTGACATAGTTCAGATCTTAAGGATGTGATGTCCAAGCATGATCTGGCGAAGCAGAATTCATAAAACAAATCGTGCTATGCTGCCTCTCTTTTTGGACCTCTGTCTCCCTCTTCTCATTTTGTTTAAGGTCTAGTGTGGGTCATTCAAGTACTTTTCTACAGTTTTTTAGTGTCTCTTTAATTTATGGAGTGTCTGGGATGAGAGGATGGCTGTTATTCATTCCCATGGTATCTGGTTTTGGACAGGTGAGAACACCTGGATGGAATATTTGCATGATCAGAGTTGACTGCAGTCTAACCTAGAGAATGTGCTATTTATAGTAAGAAATATTTTATTAAAAGTAAAATTGGTGTAGAGTGCAGATGAAAAGTCAGGGTTGTACTGGGCTTATATCCCTCCTGTGGAGGTGATCTAAAAATCACATCATGACTGTTGCTGGCTCTGGTGTGTAACTTTGGTGAAAGTATTGAATGTTTATTAAAAACCATCTGGCTCTGTTTATATTTTGAATTCATATTAGGATTTCTATGTTGCTAAAAGGCATTTCAAATATTTTTTCTTCTTGAACTACACGAATTGAATTTTGAGTTAATATTATAATGTGAAGGCTAAGGATGACACTGAACTTTAATTTTATTCAGTTTGTTTCACATACATCTACACATGTAATCAAATTTGAGACAGGCCTTTCTTCACATGTAGGTGTGCCCTTGTAGTTGGCACATCTTGTTCTCATGACTAACCAGACTCAGCAAAGCACTGTTGCTTTTACATGATTGATGCTTCCTCTGAGCATTAGTGGCCTGGGAACTGTGACACAGATGCCCTGTGTTCAGTCTGCTGCATGCTGCCTGCCTGAAATTGTGCCTGTGTTTATCCTGCATTTGGAAGGCTTCTCCTGCTTCCCTAAGAGCCACCCCTTTCTCTCTAGCAATTACTATTTACAACAAAGCAGTAATCTTTGAAGTGGTGCTGGTAATTGTGAGCAGGCAGCATTTGGGCAGGTGTACGTGGTACAGCGGCACTAGGCAGCTGCAGCCAGCAGGCCAGCCAGCTGTTGGCCTGCTGAGCTGCACAGCTGGATCCTGGCCATGGCAGCACAGCTTCTGCTGCCCAGAGAGGAGGAGCAAGGTGGCAGGTCAGAGCTGGGGCTTCTGGAGAGTCCTTGGAGCAGCCCCACTCAGAGCGGTGCCAGTGTCTGGATTTAAAAAGGCAAGTCAGCAGCGTGAGAGGATACAATACACTGGCTTAGCTTGCTATAGACCTCCTCTTCACTGGAAATCACTGTCAAGTTGACAACCTACTTGTGCTACTTATAATCCATGTTTTTGTATATGCCCTAAACCAGGTCACCTAGTGATCCAAAAATGACCGCATTGGTAATTTCATCTGTATTTTATAGTAGTTTTTGGTGTGTTTAGTGGTTTAACATAGCAGTTTATAAATGGCAATAAATTAGGGAATTTGTGTTATACTTACAAATTTGTTCAGAACCTCAAATACAGTGTTAGTGACCTTCACAGGATTATGATGTAAACTTTGGAGAAATATGAGGAAGTTGATTCCAGCTTGCAATTTAAAAATGTTTTGAATCCTAAGAGCCTTATTCTTTGTGATTTCTGCAACCCTAGCTTGGAGGAATACTATTCAACTTAAGGAATTGGTAGATCATATCCATTGATGATGATGATAATAAAAATAATAGTGGGACAATGATTTCTAAATCAAATTCGTGCTTAAATTTATTTTTTTCAGCTGCATAAAGAATTCAGTTTTTTTGTAAAGTGCTTTTTATCTGGTGTTTTGTACACAAAATCCAATTTAGTTTGTAAGAGGTAAAATGTACTATTGTTTTCTCTTTCTCTTCTCAGTAAAGTGTCAATAAACCTCTTCCTTTTGGCCAGGAATTAATAAAGAAAAAATCCTGAAAAACATGAATTAGCTTTTTATTTGTGTAGAATTTTAATGGTGAGATGAAAAAACAGTCTTAGGTGATAAAACAGTCAGCAGTGAGTAAAGGAGTGCTGCTTGTGTGTCCCACAAACTGGTCTTCATCATGTCACTCTGAGGATTTTTTTTTTTTTAACTCTAGATATCTACTTAATCTTATTGTCACTATGGTGACAATAAAACCTTAAATTGCTTTTTCTTCCTATTAGATATATCACTATGTTAGAGATGGCATTTATCTGTGGATTTATCAACAGGAAACTCAATAATAATTTATTTTTTAAAAAAAAAGGACCAAAAGATGATCACATAAAGCTTTGCTCAGCCTCAGTTGGAAAAGAGCCCATGTATTATATTTATCACTCTAGTTCTTATATCAAATAGGTACTCTATTATTAAAGTGAAAAAACTTTAATTATCTGTCTTTCTACAAAAGCACCATGTGAATATCTAAAGCCCATTAAATGTTACTTATAAAATGTCAACCCTGAACACACTGCTGCTTGTTTTATTCAAGTGCAGGGATTGATAAGTGCTGCTAACTGCATCTTAGGTGGTTGTATTCTCTTTTCTCACTTCCCTGTCTCTGGTCATTAGAAACACTGATCTTGAAATCTTGCGCTCTCTTCACCAACTCAAGCAGTTTTCACGGGGACAAATAGGAATTTATTTTTTTTTAAGCTGTTGGTTGTTGTTTATTTTTAGACTGTCAGATGTGAAGGGTGTTGCAGTGGATTTCTCACTTGAATTCCTGTACTGAAAAATGTTTGAAGTAATACTTTAAGAGGGGAAAAAAACTTGCTCTCCTTTTTCCCTGCTATGTTTCTTTAGCTTCTGTCATAATAGGAATTAATAAAATAAAGATTAAATTAATAATTAATATTAATAATTAATAAATAATAAAAATAGGAATAACAAACCTATATGGAAGAGAGAAAAGCTATATCACTGAATTGTTTCCTTGTTGTAGGTTAACAAAGCCCTTGTCATTTGCGGATTGTGTTGGGGATGAATTGCCATGGGGATGGGAAGCCACGTATGACCCTCAGATTGGTGTATACTATATTGATCACATAAACCGTAAGTATTTCTTACTTTTTTGCCATGTTGATTATAAAAGGCCACTCATCTTGGTTAGGCTCAGAATTCTTGATTAGAATAGAAATACTGGGGAAAATTTTCCTTTGGTATAGCATTATTGGCTTTATAATGCTTGCAAGAAAATCTGCTGGTAGAAAATGGCTACATCTGTTTCTATGTATATTTTTAATTGCATGGTGATTATGTCTAAACCGTGTAAAACTAGCAAAACATGAAATACAATGGTATTTAGACCTATTGAAATGAATATATTCCTGAAAGCATTTATATTTTCTCTTTATACATTTATTACTCCGTATTGATATGTTTTTCTATTTTCCCAGAAATAGTCTTTAACAGCACAATGGCAAAGATTCTATTTGAGATCAACACCTGAATCTAGGTACCTGCATCTGTGCTAGCAGTACCTGTACTTACCTAAAAATTACGAAGTATCTACAGCCATTTCAGATGCTTAAAATTAGCAGAGGCAACTGCACAAGGTCCATAGATGTGGCATGGACAGTAAGAGGCAGGTGACCTTCTGAATGGCATCTCAGATGTATGGGCAAGTGAATCCACCCTGCCTTGTCTAAGCTGTTTTTCCAGTCAGTACTCTCTAGCCAGTTCAGCTGGAGTAATGTAAAAAGTGATGTAGCTGACTGGCTGGGTGTCTGCTTTGCTGATGAGATGATTTAACCTCCTTTGGTTGAGTTGGACTAGAGCTCTGATAATTAAAATGGGACATTAGATATCAGGTGTACTTGTTGAGCACCTGCAGATAGACAGATATAGACCTGAATCCCACCCAATAACCTCATTTGTGCTCTTACAGCCCTGCTTTACAATGAGAGGAACTTTTAAACATACAAGCATCCTTGACTGAATTCAAAAGGGTTTTCTTCTGAATCTAAATGAGATTTTCATCTTAAACTTGTCTCTAACTTCTGCCTAGGCCAAAATTATGGGGTATACACCTGTAAAATTTTGAGAGGCCAGTTGCATTTCTGGGTGTTTTGAGAGTGCTTTCAGATCAGTGTGCTCTGATAATTATGCTCCTTTTATTTAATGTGTCTTCAAAATTTTTAATCAGTTCTGAAAACCTCTTGTAGCTTTGTTACCTTTTTTTTAGAAATAATTTAAATGCTTTCTTTACTCTTAAATGTTACTCCTGTGCATTGAAGGTGAATTCCTGAATATTAGGAGCTATTAATGGTTTGAATTTTTGGTATACTTAATTGTATATCCATATACTTAATATACATCCACTGTTCAGTAGTGCACTTGATTCCTCTTATATTAATATGTATATTCCTTTATAGCAATTTCAGTGAAACTTATATTATAAAGCGGTGAATTTTAGTTTTGTACACTGTATTTTGCACAATGTTTTTTGTGAGAGTACTCTTCAGTTGCTGGGTGGTAAACTGCCTAAGGATCTTACAAGTAGGTCATTCGTTTGATGTGCAAGATATGGAGATTATAACTTCTTCTGACTAGGGTGCATGCAATGTTTTGATGCTATTGAAATCTCTGGTATGGAGGTAATTTGAAATTAGTGGAGAAAAGCCTTTCTAGGAAACAGTTTTTGTGTCTGTTTAGTGCTTTTTTGGTTTTGTAATAAGTCAGATGTGCTGAGTATGCTTTTTTGGATTTGAACTGTTAAAATTCCTTGTCAGGAGAGCAGCTATATTAGAACATGGAAGACTTACTCTTTTGAAAGTAGTTTTGTTAATTCTCTCTGCTACTGGACAAAGAAGCCAAATGGGGGAGAAAAAACATACCTACTGCTAGGAGGAAGAACAAATAGATAGATGCCTGAAAAACAGGTTGGATAAAGAAGAATTTCAGGACTCATAAGTAGCAGCTTGAGGGATAGCACCTTGGGAAGAAATCTGCTCCCATGTGTTAGGCAGGGAGAGGTGACTAATGATGCTTCATGTTCACTGCCATTTGGCTGGATTTATTTCAGCAAAATGTTTGAGGAAAGGTCTACTGATTCTCTCCTTTTGCATCCCATAATTAATTATTCTGAATAGCTTCTCCCTTATCTGTCCTTTTTCTCATTTGCTTTTCTAGAGTTGTTCCTACTGTTTGCCTCTCTACAAAGCTACTTTTGTTCCAACTGTGAAGTTTAAGGTTGTCCACAGGACTTGGACCAGTTTTACTATGATGGCTCCAATTTTGTTACATTTCTCAGACCAACCCAGCGAGCTGAGGAGCAGGTTGTTACTGAAGGTTTTTCCCTCCTTTTCTGTAAAAATTTGGGGTTGAAAATGGTAAGGGTGGAGTTTCCATTTATCAGATAGGTACTTACTGCAGTGGATATCGATGGAACTCCCAATAATTTAGAGAAAGCAGTATTAAACTGCACCTGGCAAAGTTCTAAAACATCTACTGAATTTGTAGAAAGTAATTTTTTTCAAAAAATATGTAAATTAATATACATTTTATTTTTTTCAAAGTATTTTCCTCATCTGTGCAATTCTTTGTCTTGATCTTTTTCCTTCTCTTCTCTCACATAAACCTGAGAAAAGCCTACTCGTCTCTTCTGCAAAGGGTTAAGAATTGTCTGTGAGCAGTGTGCAAATATAGAAAAATCCCTCAGATTCTTTTGGTGTCAATATGTTTAAGTATAATTTAGTTTTATCTCACATTTTCTATATTTTCTATATTTAATTTTTTTTCTTTTGCCCCCAAATACAGTTTGGGTTTTTCTACTGCCCTAGGGCTTTCTCATGATCCTTTTGGATGATGTAACCCACTTTGAGAAGCACTGACTGAGGTCATTACTTTATGAATATATTACCTTACCCCAATTAGGAGATTTAATGTGATGCTTTCAGCTTCAAGAGAGACCAGATTACAGGCCATCTGGCAAGGCAGAACATGCATATGATGTGGGTAGCTAATACTGTAAGAACTTAAATGCTTACCCTATTCTTCAGTAGCCCCATTTGTTAGAGGATGACTGAAAGGATATTATTTAGTGGGCAGCGCCTGAGGAGTTTTTGTGCAGGATCTTTATTACTGTGGTTTAGGAAAGTCCAAAGATTTTATGACTTATGCAGTTGACTCCTATAATCATTATTGCATACCTTGTTCTCATGTGTTCATCTACTTCAGCTTATTTGCTAACATTTACTGATTTTGCTAAATAACATGGTTAGAAACTCAAGGCAATACCGAAAATAACATGTAACTATTAGTCCACTTTATTTCATATATCTGCAGGCAAAGTCATCACTTTCTAATTTTTTCCAATTCTCCTGTGGGCTTTTCCACATCAAGCATTAAGTGTCTGAGATGAAAACATTTACATTCTTAGAGCTTGGATTTGCAAACACCTTTAAGCTGATACAATCTTTGAAAGTATTGGTCCTGCTCTATTGCTACCTCTGGCCTTTTGTTCTGTCCCTGCAAAGTTTTTGATTATACTGCCATGAGCATTTGCATGGCCAGACAGTGAATCAGATCAGGGAGCTGATTCAAGTTGAAACTGATCCAGTATGGAAGTAAAAAAAAAAACAACTGCTATTTGTTCTCCTTTCCACACCTCTATTTATGCAAGCAAGAAAAGGAAGGTGACCTGGGGATATGAATGAACAGTCAGGTGGAAGAGATGGAGAATAGCTACTTCTCATAGTAGCAGTGGTTAAAGGCATTTTGAAATTACACCCTTGAATTTTCATGTTCCATGTGCAGGCTTGGCAGGAACCAGTTTTCATTCTGAGGCTGTGATTTCCAGGTGCACTTCTTAGGTGGTGGTAGCAGCTGAAGTAGAAGTCCATGCTTGCTCTGGTTCCTGTCCCCACAATGTGTCTGCATGAGGATATGCAGTGAACATGGACAACAGGAAACACTCTGCTTCCTGAGGTGTGAGTTGTTCTCCGCCTCCTTTCCCCCAGCTGGTCAGGTTTTCTGATGTGGATCAGTCTATGGTGTGTTTAGATGAACAGTTGTGGAGGTAATGGCAGAAAGAAAAGGAAACTTCTGGTTTGATATGCATCGTCTAAGGGAATCCTGTAGTGCGACAAGTTCTGCCTTGACTTCAGCACCCTATCTGTTCCTAAATAACTTACCCCCTTTACTTTCAATTCTCATCTTCTCAGATAAGTCTCAAGAATAACAAGGAAGTGGTTGCTTTCTTCATTGCATTGGTGTAGTTAATTCATAAATACTCTGCTCTTAGTTTAGTGGCAAAGGTAGCAGAACGGCAATGAGTGACAGAGTTTAAAAGATATTGATAGGAAGGAATAGTTTTCCTAGCCCAGTACAATTTCAGACTATCACATCACTTTTTTTTGTATTCAGTATGATAGCTCTTCTCCCTGCGCTCCACCCGGCACTTTTCTTCAAAATGGAGTTGGACAACCACCTTCTCTGCTTCTGCAGCTCCTTGCTACTTAGTTTTAATTGTCCCTTTTGGAAGCATGAATATGTCTTTCCTAGAAACATCCTTCAATCACTGTTTCATCCACAAAAAAATCAAAACTTGAGTCAGTGATGATAAAAAAAATGGTGAAAAGAATAGCTATTTGTGTACAGTTTCACACTTACAGCACAACATTTTAACTACAAGAGTTCTACTTGTAATCATAAAGGCTTTCACGCTAGTTTATGCTTGTGCAACTGGTTTATCTAACACAGGGACTTCTGTGGATAGACTGTTTCAGCCTGGGAGTCTAGTACATCTGCATCTATGGAAGTAGGCCAGATCAATTCTCAGGAAAGGAGGAATCTGAAAATCCCACCTCGAGTCTGCAATTACCAATAGCCTAAGGGAGTCGAGTGGCACATCATCAAGTGGCATATCAAATGTGTCCTCTTTGTTCCCATGACCTATCACCATCTTGTATGCAAGTGGTGACATGCAACCAATTGTGAAGACTCTTTACTGTTAGCAAATGCACATGGCAGAAACCCAAGTGTGATGTGTCTTACCTTGACTCTTTTTTAAAGTATTTTCTCCGCATTCTGGCTGTAGGAAGGGATTAGAGTAATCTGGTGCATGCTGGCTACAGGAGGCTCAAGTAGTGAAGGCTCTGCATTAAAGATGGTTTTACCTGCTGGCATTTATGTAAAGATCATACTTGCATCTTTTTCTTATGTCTTTGTTCTGCTAGTCTTAGTAGAACATTACCTACTTGCTTGATAATGTAGAACAAAATCCTCAAATTTCTACTGTGTTTGACTCTGAAATAGATAAGCATATGCTGCCCCATATCTAGAGGAAACCAACAGTAAAAATCTTTGAATTAATCTTTTTTGGAAATTTGCTCATACTTGGACAGTATAGCTTGGAAAAAGTTCTCATTTTCTCTCATTGCTCAAATTCAAGAGCAAAATTATTTTATGGAAAAGTTAAGAAAGTGTCTGGAAGAGAGGGGGCACTTTCTGTATGAATATTTGATGGCAGGAAACAAACTGTAGAGAGGTCAGTTTTGAACATACTCTAAATAACCTAGTTTTCATCCATGTCTCTCTTTAAAACCCATATTCCATTTAATTATGTGATAGAATGTTATTTTCTTTGAGTATCCAGCAATGTGTTAGATCATTTTTAATATGTCATCTTTTTGGCTTGCATGGTCTTACTGAAACTGCTGTCTCTGTAATGTGCAATTCTTTATTTTTATGTACCTATGGAACAAAAATGTCAGTGTGAAATGATGCAATATTTACTTGTGAAACCTTCTACAAATTTTTGAGTACAAATTGCTTTTCTTGTTGTTTGAGTTTGAATACCAAGTATTTTAAAAAGCAGGGGAAAAAAAGGAATAAGGAAAAACAAATTCAGAAAGTACTTGCTATGTAAACAATAAAGTACATTCCTTAAGACAGTCTAGTAACACTTGATTATTCTCCCAGAAACTAGTGCCAGTGCAATTGCTCCTTTGCTAAACATTTATCCCAGTTGCCTGCAAGATGTGTTATGCCTGTTGAAGTACAATGAGGTAATATTTGCACTTTCTTTTCCTAAGTGTATTTTTGTTTGATTGCAGGCAAAAGTACTGGAGGGTTGAAAGCCAGTTTGTTTATCAAGTAATGTGGGATACACTTGTAGAATAAACATATCCATAGTGATTACGTCATGTTGTTGATAAAATTGCTTTTATCAACCACCACTTAGCTAACTCGCACTATCCTGTGGTAGTTGGTATCCAACAACATTTTTCCTCTTCTGATATTATATGTCAAAGGGTTGTTCTTGGTTTTGTTTGTGCCATGTTTGAGACATTTTTGTGCAGGCTACCATTAAAATCTTAATTCCCTTTGCTGCACCTGGCCCTAGTTTGATTTGCCTGCAGCCCTTAACCAGGAGCTTGCTCTCAGCATGCAGTAGGATGCTTTCAAGATATCTGCTCCTTCTCAAACCACCTCCATGGAATAGGATGTAAACCTGACAAAGCAACAGTATTGAGGACTGTTGAAAAGCCAATCTCTAGCTTGTACACTGTCTTCAGCAGCTAGGGTAAGGAGAAGTTCCAGTGGTGAGGGAACCTGAATGTAGCCAGCTGTTCCGTTTAAGGGTTTCAGGTCTGCACAATTCTCTTAAAGGTGGGGTTCATTTGGCTGGAAGGGGTAGTCCTCCAATTATTATGTGAGATAACCAGAGATGTCAGGTGTAGTGCAGTTATCTTTTCATCACTTACTGCTTCAGGCAGAGAAATTGCCACCTTGGCACAGAGTGTTGAACTCAACCACGACACGGAGAATTAGCTCTGCCCCAGTCACAGCTACCCTTTTCAGGGCTCAGCCACTGCAGTTTTGTTGCCTCCTTCTGGTAACCCAGGTTTCCAGGTTTGGGAATATTCCTGTAAGTTGTTATATGAGGGTGAAGGTACACAGTATTGATGAGTAGATCCATATTTATGAATGCAATGCATTACTAGATCTGTAAGTAGGCTTACTGTTGCCAGAAACAAGATCTTTCCCCCAGCTGAGTTGTTCTTCCTACTTTGTACTGGCTCATTGGACCTTTGATAACAACTCACCTAACCCGACATGATGTGTCTGCCTCCATGTCATCTTCTGGAGACAGGTAGTGTTTGGGTGGGCTTCAGACATCAGATATGCTGGATTGAGTAAGTACCAGACTGTGTAAAGAGAACATGTGTATGTCTAAAGGTGGGGACTGAGGGTTTGAGGCCATGGTAGAAACCATCACTGACAAAAGAGAGAGCGATTACACAGCTCCAGCTGTGGCATGCAACTCTCCCCTGCTCTCCTTCCTACAGATCTTAGGTCTCTGGTCCTCATTTCTTGCCAGGTTGGCTGGTTTCCCTTGGGATAGCCACTTTTCTGAGATGGTGATTCTGCAACAGTTACAAACTAAAATAATATGGACATATGTTTAAACAGATGAGAGTTCTCTCTTCAGAATAAAAAGTATGTCATGATTTTCTCTCCTCTTGCTGTGTATTTGTCCTCCTCAAGTAGCAATCTAGATTATCTGGCTTGTTTTTTCTGAGGGACCTCTTGAGAGCATTTGTTCTCTGTGTTGCCTGAATGCAAGTGTCTCTGACTTAACACTATTTACATATTAGTTGTTCTAGAGCCAGTTGACGCTATTATTTTGTTTGGCAAGGGGAGATATTGGAAAACTATTGCTTCCACATATTGTTTATCCTGTAGTAAAATATCCAATTCTCTTATGTTTAGCAGTGGGGCGTCAGGGAGCTGTTCCCTTCCCAGTGGGATTTTCTAGTGGGATTGTAATTCCATGTATTTTAGGGAAATAAGATCTACTGCTGATAAAGTAATAGTTTCCTTCTGGTTAAGTAGACTGTAAAAATTTGGCAGAACTTCTTGATAGGAAACAGGAACATAACATGTAAAAATATCTCATTTAAAAAAAATAACATGCCTGACTATCGCCTGTATCCCAAGTATAATATATATCCTATGTATAATTGCAAAGACATGTGTAACATTTTTGCAGTTGAAGTGTATTTTTGCCAAAAGAACAAACAAAATTTCCAAGGCATAAGGTCAGTCCTGACATTTTGATTTTGAATTATTGTTCTGGCCAGGTTTTTGTTTTTTAGTTGGTTTTTTTTGTTGTTGTTGTTGTTGGGTTTTTTTTTGTTTTTTTTTTTGCTGAGTTTTAGTGCCTCAAACTTGGGTGGCAGTGAGCCAGGAAGAGTGCATTTCATGAATAACAGTGTGATTAAAGCCAGCACAGCCTCCTCCTCTATGTTACAGGGCTGTGATCCTTTCAGGGACAGGAATGTCCTTGGGTGGAGTGTGCCATCCTGCCTTTTGTGCGGTTCCGCTGTGTGAGACCACAGAATTTCCCCCCAGTGTGGCTAGTCATTCAGATCTTTAAAAATAAGGAGGAAATAAACTGCTTGTTTATTGGGGTTTTTAAATAAATTTATTAACTATACACTTGCAGTAATTTGTTTCAAGTTTAATTAATTGGTTTTAAATTAAGCTGTCTTCACAGAATTGAGTAATTTTGCTTTGCAAGAGCCTTTGCTTACAGGATGCTAAATCCAAGTCAAATTAGGAATAAGTAACCTGAGTATTACACACACTGCCACCCTCTTAATTCTGTTACTATGGATCATTATTTTTGCATTGTGTTTGGACAAGGAAGTTGATATACACAATTTAAAAAAAAAATCTAAGTTATAGTATTCATAGAGCCTGATGTACTACTCCTACTCATTTAAAGATCCATTTGAAGCAGGTTTCTTTAGTTCACACCTAAGTTTATGCAGAAAATGTTGGAGAGGCCCTGCCAAGAGGAGATGGTTTGTTCATTTTCCACTGTTGATGATTGAAGTCCAGTTTGCATTTTCTAGAACAGATGCAGCTCTACAGCTCTGTCTAGTGTTCATTATCAGTGCTTCCTCCTCACCTGAGGAGCAGAAATGACATCTCTCCATCTGACTAGCAGGCAATCTGCTGCATTATTCCTATCTGCTGCAGACAGGGTTATAACGTATCCTGTTGCAGTCACCAGTGGGAACATTTATCTGCCTTAAAAAAGAAATGAGATCTCCCTACTTTATTTAACATTAGCTGCTGAATAGTAAGGGGAGGGAAAAAGTTTGGATGTTCTTTGTGGTTTAAATCTCACTCTGGTTTAAGCATGAAGGACTTCATAACTCGTTTTCAAATGTTCAGGAAACTTTTCCCTCAATTATTTGCATGTAACTATCTCAATAATATTCTTGTGTGTACAAGTTTGACCTTAACAGCAGGTGCTTGAAACATTCTTGTCCAAGGAAAAAAATCCTTATCTTTCCTGAGAAGTATAAATATTTATTTTTGAAAGAACGCTGCTTTAAAAAAAGTTATCGGCTCTTGGAAGGTGCTGAAATGAACATACTTTTCAGTGCTACATTTCAAAATGTAGTGCTACAGAACCAGAAATATCATCCATAGTTCTGTCTTTGGGGTTTTTTTCTTCTGTGGAATAAACCTACTGATGAAAATAGAGCTAACTGAAAAATATAGATGAACAAACATATGGTGCTGCTATACAGGCACACGTTTTTAGAAATATGTATACGTACATATAAATATATTATATGAACAACTTGCCAGACAAGAGATATGCTTTTTTTGGTTTTTAAATTCATAATATTTAAGAAGAGAACAGAATAAAATTTTCAGAGTCTTCCCTGTTTGATAGCGTAACCATTCTAGGATAGTCATTCCATACTGCTTCTGTTTTTCCATGGTGATGTATTTTCACAACTGAGCATTTGTTCCAGAATAAATACATGCAGTTAAAATTGACTGAGAGTAATTTGATCAGCCAATGTACCTACACATGCAAATGCCCAAACGTTGGTATGCTGAAGTTAGTGTGCAGTTTTTTTAAATGCAGGGTCACCTTTAACTCATTTATGATTCTCAGTATAAAGGATGCTAGCTCATATAATCATAGTATTGTTTTGTACTTGCAGCTTGGAGAGGCAAAAAGGAAATGTTTGATTGTATTTGTCAGCAATACAAAATAATCTGCTGTTGATCAGCTTTGTCCTTCTCTTGCAGTCACAAGGACAGGGCATCTGTAGGCCATGTTTTAGAACTCTGCAGGCTACATTTGGTCTTTGGGCTGCATGTTGAGCAATCCTCACTTAAAACCTACAAAGCAATTACCTGCAACATGCTCGAAGATGAGACCTTCCAATCTTGTAAGATTATTTGGTGTCTGCTGGTTGCACTCTTAAAACACAATCACATCATTACATTCATCTAAAAAACCACCATAACTGCATTTATCGTATTTGATCATTGACCCATGAGAATTCTGCTTCATGCTCTTCAACTTGCTTTACAAAAAAGGACAAGTCTGGAAACCAGCACTTCTTATCTTGTGTAAATAACTGTGAATGTGCAGTGTGTTAAAGCACAACAACAATAAGTGGGCACAGATAGGAACATGTGTTGACCATTTAGGAGAGAAAAGGTATTGATTTGCTTCTTTGTGTGCCCAATATCTTTGTGTAAAAGAGCAGGTGGCTATAAACACGGATATATGTGTATGTGTGTCTGTAGCCATAGCTAGTTTTTTTGAGAGAGCGTTCCTGTTGGGGTTATTTGGAAAACCAACTGTGTATAAAGCTCTTCTGCTTTAATCTTTTATGCACCACACTTGAGTTTATGTGGGTTATACTTTCTATGAATTCATCGTGCGCATCCAAGAAATGCCTTTCCCAAGTAGAAATGTCACATTTGTAAATGGTGGAGGGAGGGTGTTTATGTATTTAATTGTTTTTAAATGCATCAGTAGCTCCATAGAGATCGTCATTTTAGGATGCTACGGGGTTTGTTTTATGGGATGCTGCTTTTTCTTTGTATGTCTTTTTGTTATTGTGATATTAACAAGATATTGTGATATTAACAAGAGAAAATGCTTTTGAAAAACTGGTAGATTAACTATTAGAAATTGTTTTTAACTAGGTCCTGTCCTTATCAGCTTTTGCTGTTACACAAGCTGTTTTGGTTTCTTACATGGAGTTGAAAGAGTGCCTTCTCCCAAGAGTGCACTTCAGCTACAGTTTAGAGCAATCACATTGGTTAGGCTGCAGTTCTTTTTCCTCTCCGCATCTTCAGCCACTTGTTCCCATTTTTTTCCCTCCTGCATTGGTTCCAACAGTAAAGCAATTCAGAGGACTAAAGCAGCAGAAATCTAACCCAGAGAACAAATGTGCCTCCTACTTTTGCAGAAAAATTCTGAAGTGAATACTTTGCACTTAAATGTTTTGTTACCAAATGTTACTTTTTATCTCTGTAGATCTATGCAGATTTACAGAATGTAACTTAGGAAGAGTGGTGCACATTTGCATTTAGATTTCAGACTTTTCATGGCTATGTCTTATGAGAATGTTTTCGTACTTAGTACAGCTTTAAAGGAAGAATATTCATTTTACAGCTTCAAAACGTGCTCAACTAAATAAGGAAATATTGATAAATTTGAACATTCAACCATATATAATCCTCTCTGTATGTTTGCATTAGAAATAAAATCTTAAAATCTTCAGTTAGATTGATCTCACATATAGATTGATCTTTCTGTTATGTCTGATCCTCTTGTCCATGTATCCTATGCAAGTCTGTGTTGTGTGTGGCTGCTGGACTTCAAATGTTACCTGAAGCCCTTTGTAAATTAAAGGCCTACTCATTTTTATTACCTGAGTAGTTGGTGAAAAGAAGGAGACATCTCAGAAAAGCAATTTGGTCCCACAGATCTCGGACACCTGTCTTTGACAGACAGAAGTGCCCACTGAGGGCAGCCCTCTCTATTGGCCATAAAAGAGAGTTGAGTGTTAGATCATGTGTCTAGCAGCATAGGGATGGAGTTAGGAGAGGTGAGCTGGAGAGTTAATGATCTATTAGTTCAGTTACAGGGGGGAAGATAAAATTGTTTTTATAGAGTGAAAGGAGAGAGATAACCACTAAAAAGCTGAATAACATATGACTGTAAAAAATAATGAAGTGGGGAGGAAGGGAGTTGAAAAAATGTAATAGCTAAGATTGATTTTAGTTTTTGTTCAGAAATGCCTTGTTTTAAGATGTTGAAAGACTTTGTTGATCCTATTATTTCCAAATACTCTGATGCAAAAAATATTTTTTTTTGAGTTTTAGGATGTTGCTAATTCAAGGTTGACAGCATGGGAATGATCTCCGTAACCATTTGTCTATTTTACTCTAATTTCTAATTTTGCAACTGATCCCTTGAATTCTGTTTCTTACATGCACTGTGGTGACAGCGGAAGTGAGGCATCTGCTTAGTAACCAAAGGCAAACTATGGTTTAGACTACTCTAACTGTGAATTACAGGAAAAGAAGCAAGTTTTGTTGTCAGTGGGTTTCAGCAGAGGTCTCTTTAAATAATTAATTTTTCTCCTATAAAGAAACAACACAAATAGAAGATCCCAGGAAACAATGGCGGCAAGAACAAGAGAGAATGTTAAAAGATTATCTTACAATAGCCCAGGATGCTCTCAGTACCCAGAAGGAGCTGTACCAGGTGAAAGAACAGAGACTAGCACTTGCACTGGATGAGTATGTACGGTTGAATGGTGCCTACAAAGAAAAATCAAGCTCTCGTACAAGCTGTAAGTACAGTAGAGAATACAATGTAACTTCTTTGATCTCTGCCTTGCAGGGGATCCTGTTTCTCTTTAGGATAAGTTTTCAAGGTTTGCTAGGAACACCTTGTGCTCTGGCTTTTTTAGAGTTAGCATCCCTAGATTATTTATTTATTTAAGACAAAGATATTCTGCTGGAGAGAATCCTCCTCTCTTTGATACAATTGAACTCCTTTGAGCCATGATTTAGAACAGTTGGCTCTGAAATCTATTTTGTCATGCAGTTTGTTGAGGCAAAATTATGCCAAATCTATGTTCAAAGTGAATAGGATCTCTTGCCTTCCTGGCTGCCTGCTGAACTACCCTTCAGTGTTGACAGGTGTCTGCAATAGACCAAGAAGGGAATGTGCCTCTGATTTATAGGAAGAGAAGACAGTAATTTTGTAGCCTATGTTCTGTGACCAGGGATGGAGTAGAGATACAGGTTGTTACCTTGGGCAGGGAATGGGCATCTGGAAAGGCACTGTCAAAGCTTGTTATTGGCCAAACACCTCTCTTAGAAGTAGACAGTGTATGAAAGGAGCATGTGCATCTGTGGAAGAACTGAGTGCCAGATCTCTGAGACTTCTGAATAAATCTTCTGCTTTCCTGAGATCTCCTTAAAAATTACACTTCTCAGGAAGGAAGTGATTGCAAGATGTCCCAGCTAGAGGAATAGGAGCAGAGAGCACGGAAAAAAGCCAGGGAGAATGAGGTTCTACCTAAGGATCCTGGGATAAATAAATGAGGGAGAGATGTAATGAAAGGTAGTGGTAGGGGGAAAAAGGGGAAAATTTTGATTATTCAGTAATTACTGCTATGCTGCAATGATGACTACTCTATAAAAGGCTAGCTTTTAAAGTATTATATAGTTTTGAGCATATTCTAAGGTTTTGATCAATGTGGATTCATCAAGGAATGGACTAATTAGTGATTTTAAAGTATTTAAATATTTGTCTATTTTATCTTTTTTTAAAAAGTGTTTTCAGGCTCTTCATCAAGCACAAAATATGACCCTGACATTCTGAAGGCTGAAATCTCCACTACAAGATTAAGGGTGAGAGTCTTTAACTCATGTTCATCTGGATTCTGTCTATGATTATAGAATAAGCATAGCTTGAACTAGCAGGTGTATCTTGTCCTGGTACTGAAACCTCCTAATGTTCTAATTAGATACCATTCAGAGGTTTAAAGTTAATTTTTAAAGCTGTCTCTGGTGCTTTCAGATAACACTTTTTTGGGAAACTTTGACAGATATTCTAATTAGATGTAGGTTTAGATAAATATGATAATTATTTTCAGTTGTATGCCTTTGTTTTCTAATGGAAGAGTGAAAATGGAAAAGTAGTAGGCTAAGGTGAGCTGCATCTAGATGAACTGTTTTTACACAACCTTTCTTCTGTGAGAAATGCATCATTAGCTGCTGGAACTGCCTCAGAAGTTTCTGTTGGTTTGAAAAATATTTCTCAATAATGGCGTGAAACCCCTCTGTTATGTCAAAATGGAACAGTTCAGATCAAACATGAAAGTTTGTGTTTGGATTTTGAAATTTCTAATGAACATAAATCCATGGTTTGGTCAGCTGTGTTCAGTACGGTCAGTAACAAACTCCATATAAAGAACTTTCATTCATAGGCTAGTCCCTAGTGAATTTATCTTGAATAAGGAAGAAATGGTGTGGAAGACATTTAAAATATCTATAGGGATTTAATTTATTTCAGTTGTGGCATATAATGTTTTATGGATAGCCTACACTCTCTGTATTTAGTAATGAAAAAAATTACATCAAAGCCTGCAGGTTAAAAAGACAGCACCTCACAGCACAGTTCTTCTGTGTGGGCTGGAATACAGACTCCAGGGGAGCAGAAGCAGCAAATGACAGCATTTACTCAACTGTTCCATTGTCCTCTCCTGGTCTGTGTACAGAGCAACACTCATAGAAGCCCCAGAGAGTAACATCTTCCTTCACCTGGAGTAAGAGTTGTGATTATTTGTGACTATTCATGTCTGAGAGGAACTTTGGAATAGCTCATTCAACTTTTAAAACCCAGTATAAATCAGGGATGGCATGCACTCTAAAACTCATGTCTGGATGTTACTCTCCTGACTACACCTGCTCATCCTAACCAGTCTTGATTTGTAGTCCCTTATCCATTAAAGCATGGTGATTAGTGAGGGAGCTTATTAGAATGCTGGAGGTGGGAAGAAAATTTTTTTAAGCTTAGTAGAGGGAATCAAAGCCAGTAAGGACCCTGTCAGGAACAAGAAAGAAGAAACAAGGCAGTAGTTTCTTTCTAAAATGAGTGGAGCAGTAACAGATGTTTCCTTTGCAAGGCAATCACCAGTATATTTAGGAAATTTACAATGTTGTTGAAGAACAAAACACATGATGAAATTTAAGTATAGTCATCTACTTGTCAAGAGGGGAAAATTCAGGCATGGTTCTGTGCTTACTTTTTCCCATTACCATTGACTGCAGATCTACAAATTGCTCACCAAGGTGAGAAT
Organism: Cyanistes caeruleus; assembly: GCF_971803275.1. Taxonomy (NCBI): domain Eukaryota; kingdom Metazoa; phylum Chordata; class Aves; order Passeriformes; family Paridae; genus Cyanistes; species Cyanistes caeruleus. The sequence continues at coordinate 32,551,404 of NC_141705.1, read as the reverse complement.
CAGATGTGTTTGTCACGGTAATTCACTTTTTGGAGGAGCTTTGCTCTCTTCATTGTTTCTTGGAGTCAAGGAGCCTAATATCCTGCTGGCTCCCAACACCTGATTTGTTGGCATTGCATAGTCCTGCATATATGCCTAAAATAGGTGACCTGAATCTTGTCTGCAGAGTTTAGAAGGGTGCAGTCCAAGAGTATCTGTATCAGCATAAAGTGTGTGGTCATCCAAAGCCACTGGATGTGAAAACTGAGATAAGAAAAGGTGGAACCCTGTGATGATAGGGCTGGAAAGTGGTTGTCATGGAAGATGGCAAGAGAGGTATGGCTATTATCACAGTTTACCCTTCTTTGAATGTTTGAAGTTGCTTGCTAATATGCCAGCTTTGGGCATTTTGCAGTTTATGCATGCATGGACTTCATGAGAAACAGTCATTAGTAAGCTGCTAGCCAGCTACTTAGATTTTGCACTTTGTTAGATCAATTGTACTAAACCTGTTTCTCTGTGTCACAGCATCTAAGGCTTACTGGTATCATCAGGTTAACGGTGGCTGGAGGGGGGAAACAGCATTTGAGGAAGTTCTGAATTGGCCTTTGGCCTTTTCCTTGTTAGCTGTGTGTAATATATGCGTCTGGAGCCTTCTGGATACACGAACTGCCCGTTGTGCAATATAGGTCACGGAGAAAATATGACAGAAATCAGACACCTGTTAAATGAAATAATAAGAAGAAATATTTTTCTCACTGGACTAAAATTGAGGGATCGTATCCTGCAGTAGACTTTGAGTGGGGTCATTTGGGGTCTTAATTAGCAATCAGCAAGATAACTCAAACAGCACAAAGCATATGTGATCACAGTAAGTTTTATGCACATGCAGCAAGTGAGTAGGAAATGCACCTTTATAAAATAACAAGGGGTGGAGGGGCTGGGGAGGGTGGCTCTGTTCCATTAGGACTCGAGTGTCAAGAAAGGGGTTAACACAGGAGCCTGCTTGAAGATGTGGTTAGGAGTAGGAAGGAGAGATCTGTCAGGTGGCTGAAGGTGCAGAAGCAGTAGGAAGGGGGCGAATGCTAGAACAAGTAAAGAGTTGTGCAGGAATTATATGAAAGTTTTGAAGGAGAGGACAAGGAGCCTAAGAATAGTTTAATGCAGGGATGATGCAGTAAACACAGAGGCTATATTTCAATGTAGGTCACATCCTTCTAGGATAATGCACCCAACTCACATTTCTTGATAATGAAATGATGATTAAGTACAGCAGAGGACACTCAGAGAATGATCTTGAGGAAAAATATAAGGGTTTCTGAGAGATCCAATCCTCTAAGTTGAAATCAAGTATGCCTTCTGCTATTAATGTAAATACATGTTTCTGATTTTGAAAGGGAAAGCTTTAGCCATCCTGTATTTGTCAGAAAAATTCAGACTTGTTTCAGATTTTACACAACACTTTAACTGAAACACAGAGGTGATATCTGTTCATTTTCCTTAACCTTGATCAGAACACATGAGAAATTATTCTTGGAGTTTTCATACTAGTCAAGGAGAAAATAGCTGAGGAGCACTGAATGTATACTTAGAGAAATTGTCTATTTGTCATGCTAACTATTCAGTATGGTCTAAATAAAAACAGTTTTCTGTCAAGTAAAGCAACTAGTGATGATAGTATGATAGTTTTCAAAAGCCTGAACATTACCCCTCATCCAGAGAACAGGTTTTGCTTTGAAGAAAATAGAGATTAAAAGCATTTTATTTCTGTCACAGAAAATACATTAGCCAGAAACTGCAAGCTGGAATGTCTAAGTATCATTCACAACCCCCTACAAAGACTGTGTAAATCACTAGTTATTTTAGAAATGTAGAGCATTTTAAGTCTCCTGGAAAGCTGCAGCAGCTTCTGATGCTGAGTGCTTTTTGTTACCTGGCATGCTGGGAAACATACCTGTTTGTTTGTTTGGTTGTTTTTGTTTGGTTGTGGGGGTTTTTTTGGGTTTTTTTGTTTGCTTAGGTTTTTTTAAAAATTATTTTTATTTTAAGAATATCAGCAAGTAGGAAGTCTAAAGGGATTTGGATACAAAATATCTTGGAGACATAATTTGAAATTAATTTCAGTTAAAGTGGTCTAAGTTCTTGATATTAGTATAATTTTTCAAGAGTTGAATATCAGAGGAGCTTTTAAAAACAAGCAAGAATTTTACAGAGGTAGGTGACAGCAGTGGACTTCTAGCTTTTCCTTTTTTCACCTTAATGACTGAAAAGTTAGAAAGCCTAACAATATCTGGCTAGTATGTAGAGTGCAAACAAGCCAGCTGTAGATGTATAAATACCAAAATCTTGGACTCCACACTTTAAAGAGGCATTTGTCTCTATGGGTGTGCTGATGATTAATTTGTGTTTAAGTACATTCATTTTTAGGTGGTTCGTAAAACTTTGCTTCATACATTTGGGAAATATGACATTAAAAATTAAATTAAGGATTTTTAAATTTAATCTTGATTCATAAATATTTTTTAGTGCACTCATATGTTCTGACATCTCAAATAGCAATATTACGTTTAAGAAGAAACGGACCATGAAAATTTAGGGAGAGTAGGGATTATTTTCCAAAGACATTTTTATTAAATATTTTATTAAATATTTGTGATTCACATGTCTGTAGTGATTGTTGTCTTTGGATTAAATAAGTGTGAATTATGTATTTATGGATCCAGTATCTGTAAAGCTTTATAAGAATGGATGGTTCCTAGAGAAAAAAAAAGAGTCCATTTTGTCTTTTACAGTGCAAATGACTGAACAGCTTCTAGGAATTAAAAAGTGAAAATATAATAAAACTAAAAGTAAACAGGCATGTCCCTGTAGGACAGTTGGAATGCATGCTTAACAAGTGAGAAGTAAATTACTTGTTAACGTTCTCTCAGGTTTAATAACACAGTGTGATATCAATACAAATAAGGAATGTGATTTAATCTGCTTGTGTCCCTTTAATACTAAAGCATGTTGCCCATAGACATCAGGAAGAGATAAGATCCTTTTTTTTTTTAATGTGTATCAGTAGAGCAATTTACTCTTTTTCTCTCATCTGATATAGTGCACACTTTAATTGTTCAAAGCCATGTGTTACATCGTTTAACAAGAGGAATTTTCTAACTCTTGCTTTGATTTAACACACAAGGTTAAGAAGCTGAAGAGAGAACTCTCTCAGATGAAGCAAGAGCTGCTGTACAAGGAGCAGGGCTTTGAAACACTGCAACAGTGAGTAAATGAAAATAGTAGAAACTGACTTAATTCAGTCACCTGATTTCTTTTCTTTGGCATGGAATTGAATCTGTTTTATCTGAGAGAATTATTGTGGAGGAAAAGGGGAATCTAATAACTGGTATAGTTAGGAAATGGGAAATCTGTGGAAATGGCAAGTGCCATTTTGTGCAAGTGTTAACATAAGAAATTTGTCTCCCCTTTTACATTTTCTTTCGTGGGGTAGCTTGTGTTGCAAAGAGGCAGACAGAAGGGCAGTGGTCAGGGCTCCTAAGGACAAAAATAGCTGCTTTGTGTGTCCAATTAAAATTAATTTTTTTTTATTTTTGAAAAGGTACTTAGGTCTTTCTTTCCTCCTTCCCCACCTATGAGCTCAAAAGAAAGAGAAAGGTGCTGTTCTTGGAGGTATGAATGGTACACAACTCTGCAGGGTTGGAAATTAGTCACAATTTGAGGATTAGAGACCCGCCTTTCTTTGTTCCAGTTGCTGGGATGCCTGGTGTCCAAAGGGCTGATGCTGAACCGGGTGAGCTTTCTGGGTATTTAACCAGTTAGATTACTAGGGAATGAATTTTTTTCAGTCTAAGAACTCCCTGCTGCTCCTGCCTTACACAATTAGGCCCTAAAATATTAAACATTACTGGAACTGTCACCATAAAGAACTTGCTGCACAGGAAACCTTGCTAACAAGTGTGTTTTCTTGACTAATGTGAAGAGAAATTTATTAATGGTAGCTGTTTTCCACATTGTGGTATGAATCCATACATTAAGCATACATTTGCACAGTAAAATGCTGAGCTGTTTGCTCTTAGTACTAGTTCCAGTAGCAGAAGCAATCCTCAGCACATTAGGAAGATGCCAGCTAAGTCTCTATCTTCCTTATTTTGACTAAAACAGAAATATAAGATTTGTCTGTTATTTAAATTAATAAAGACCAGCAAGGATAGTTTATTGAATATAACCATGAATCAGATCTCATTTGTAGTAAAATTTAGAAGAAGAAAGACATATTGATTCCAAAGCTTAAGGTAATAAAAACTCACACTGCTGTCCCAGGATTAAAGGTTAGCCAATCATGCTGGTTTTATTATATTAATTCAACAATGAAGTATTGTTTTAAAGCAGCTTGCTCGCAAGCCATTTTGATAGGAATCCAAAGCATGTTTCAGAAACTGTCAACAGCATTCCACGGAAACACAATGGACGTTTGTTTTTAAAATTCAGTCAGCCACGTTCAAACAGTACTAATCCCATTAATTTAAAACAGGATGATGGAATATCTTATATATCAGAGATCCTTCTTGTCTATCTTAATTATATACAGAATAAAGCAGTTGTAATTTGAATGTGGCTTGTCATGTTACTCGACAGCATGTGGTGTATTACCCAACTGTTCATTCATGATCCCAGTGTTGGTGTATCCTGTATCTATTTGACCTTAGCAACCTGGTAAGTTACCAAAAATTGAGAGTTGTCACACAGTAAGTGCCTGCCTATGAAAGAGTTTGAGGAACTTTAAAGCTGAAATAAATATGTCCTTGAATAGGAATGATTGCCAAGTCACAGAGGTATTTTTGTTACACAAATGCAGTTTAGTTTGTACAGAAACTGGAATGCAGGGAAAGGAGAACAGATATGCTCACAGTTTTACAGACTACTTTAGAACTTTGATATTTCTGTGGCCAAAACTTGAAGAAAAATAGAATACAGTTAGAGGTGTTTTTTACAAATTGCTGTTCTTGCTGGGGATGCTGTTGGTCACTTCTGATTTGTTCACTCCTCACTCACAAAGCTGTTAACTTCCAGAAAAGATGGTGGATGATGATAAAAACAGAAAACAATTGTATTATAAATGAATGTATTTTGTACTAAATGCTTGATTTTTATCAAGATGGCTGTTGGTTGGTTTTAATTTTTGAAGCACAGTTGCAATCATTCCCATGATACTATGAAATATTCTGTTAAACTAGACACCAGAGAAATGTGTTTACAAACTGTAGTTCTTGAAGGAAATACAGAAATACTAAAATGAATGATCTTTTTATCTCTAAGTTTAGCATAGCCTTGTTTTATTATTTTCAGGTTACAGTTTCTAAAATCATTGGTAGTTCAGGAATTTAATGAATTGTCCAATCTATGACATATGGTATTAATTATCCAGAGATTTTGTGAATAAAGAGAGCCTGGTGACTGGCTGAGCAGAACAGCTGTTCCAGACAGTTAATGCCCAGGATTAGGGTGAACTAGAGGGAAGCTGAGACAAGAATGGTGCTGGTTATGTTTCTGCTCAGAAAGGCTGATCAGTACCAAGAAGTCTGCCTGTATGCCCATGTCCCAGTGTGGGTTTGGGTGGAAGGATATACTTGAAATAAATTCTGCTTCTGTAAGGAGCACAAACAGTTATTAGTATGAAAGGTGTACCCAAAAGCTGCTTTATGCTGCAGAGTTCTGGTGGGAATGGGAGTATTATCAGCAGTAACTCTGTGCTCCTTGACATTTTTGCCAAGGATTAAATTGCATTTGAATGGAGATTTCAGTGTCATTTTTCCTTTCCATGTCTGTTGAAATAAGTGATATTTCACCTCCTTCCCTTCTGTTCTCTAACTCTGCTTCTGCCTGAAGTAGAACAGAAGAGATACTGGTATGATTTTCTCTGTCTTCTATTAATATTCTCTCTTTCCACAGAATTGACCAAAAAATGTCTGGAGGCCAGAGTGGGTATGAACTGTGTGAGGCCAAAGCCATCCTGAAGGAACTGAAGTCCATCAGAAAGGCGATCAGTTCAGGCGAGAGAGAAAAGCAAGATTTAATGAAGGTATTTTGGTTGGTTAATGGAAGTTTTGTGTGGATTTGTTTTAACATGACTCACTTCCCTGATGATAAATACTTTGCATTTTATACTTTAAAAGGATTCTCAAAACTCTTTGAGCCAAACTCAAACAAAGGTATTGAAATTAATTTTCAGATGCAGAAACTGAAGCCTGTGACATTCCTAGTTCAAAAAGCTGCTCTGTATCAGAGAACACAGATTTTTTTTTTGGAACTTGAATGTAATTTACCATGCATATGTTACCTCTAAAGCACAATTTAGAATATTAAGTGGACAAAATTGATATATTCTGAGATGCCTGACCATTTCATAAATCAATGAAAGTTTTCCTAATCTAAATTGTCCTATTTCCATTCCTGAAAGCAGATTTCCTTTTTGTTTCTTCTCTTTTTTTTCAGCAAAATTCATAATTGGTTGACAAATTAAAAAACACAAAGGAAGTCCCAAAACAGACACAAACCCAAATGAGTAGCTTTTACTTTTTCACAGGTGTTGGTCACCCTTAGTGTCACCTACCAATGGCTTGATTAAAAGTATGGGTTGCTTAATATGAAATAAACCAAATCTTTTATGTAAATATCTTTTGGAGATAAACTGGTATAAACATGGTAAAGTGCAAAGGAACTTTAATGCCACTTTCTTCTCTAATTCCTGGACAGAGTCTTGCAAAGCTGAGGGAAAAATTCAATGTCGACCAAACCACCGAAACATCTGAAGCAGACTTGAGTTCCAGCTCTGTAAACTCCCAGCTGTGTTTTCCTAGGCAAACTCTGGATACAGGGTCTCAGACTGACATTTCTGGTGAGGTGAGCTTTTTTTCCATTTTGTCCAGTGTAAAGAGAAATTGAGGAGAATGCTACTGTTAATGGAATTGGAATCAAATGGCTGTTAGCTGTTGCAGATAGCATATAGGTACATTTATTTCACAGAATTCCTTAGAATCACTCACACTAGAATTACTTTTCTGATGTTTTACCCCTGAATATTACATGAAGATTCAGATTTACTTTATACATTTGTCATGAAGCATTTATGACAATCTGATTTAATCAAATGGTTCCAGTACAGCGAAGATCAGAAGTGGCTAGTATTTTTTTATCTGTCTATAGGATATCTTTCATTTAATAGACCTCATTAGATAGGAAGATTAACTTTTTTTAAAAAAAATTCAGGAAAAGGCATCTCAGAATTTAAATGCACAATTTTATTTCACACAGCTGAAAAACTGTGGAATTACTTGTTCAGTGATTTAGTAAAACCTTGTTTCACTGCTGTTATATTTTACATACACAGAAGGCTGTTTAATTTTGATACCTTCTTTGAAGTTCTGCAAGCTAAGTTTGTAAGAAAGAGAAGGGTACAAGGTTTTCCAGGCAAAGAGCTTGTCTGTGTTTTGTAACAAATTTATTAAAGTCTAACTTTGAAATGCACTGAAATTCACTCAGAGTTTAACAGAATTCATAGTAGGAGATCAGAATTTTCGATTTGCAGTTGCTGCAAGAATTCTTTGCAAGGGCTCTGGCTTTCCTGTGATGGAATATCAGCACATGATAGTACAGTAGCTAAAAACGTATGAAGGAGGAAAACAGCACTGCTTTGTACAGCTGAGTAGATGAGATCTTAACTAGGCATTAAACAGCAAATGGCTGCAGGGGCAGGGGGTAGTTTTATTTTTCTTTAAGCTGTAATTTTTCTAGCTTCTGCCTAGGTTTTGATGGTTCATTTAAAAGCTTTGCACACTAACGAGGCTACTTTTTTTGTTTGGTCGGGGTTTTTTCCCTCAACAGAGTGGAGCAAGAAGTATATCGAATTTAGCAGAGAAGGTCAGACTCAGTCTGCAGTACGAAGAGGCCAAGCGAAGGTAACGGGGTCGGTGGGACCATGCGGGAAGCTGCGGGTGCCCGGGAAGCTGCCGGTGCCCGGGAAGCTGTCGGTGCCCGGGAAGCTGCGGGTGCCCGGGAAGCTGCCGGTGCCCGGGAAGCTGTCGGTGCCCGGGAAGCTGTCGGTGCCCGGGAAGCTGCGGGTGCCCGGGAAGCTGTCGGTGCCCGGGAAGCTGCCGGTGCCCGGGAAGCTCTCCGTGCCCGGGAAGCTGCCCGTGCCCGGGAAGCTGCGGGTGCCCGCGGCTCCAAGGCTGTGCTCGCAGCGACATCCAGCGGGCGGTACCTTCTGGGGGCTGCGGCGCTCGGCAACGCTGCGGCTGCTCCTTAGTGCTAAGCTGGATGTGCCGTGAAACAAAATTAAAACGCTGACAAATTAGTGGCAGTTCCAGGATTAAGGGAATAGAGTGCGGTGGCTTTCTGAGGAAAAGCAGTCGCCAGGTTATTTATGTCCATTATATCCTTCTTTGGGATCATAATTTCACTTTACTATACCACTGAAGGCTCGTCAGTTTTAGAGTTGCTTCAGACTGCCAGTGCAGATTTAGTAGGCTTAATTATTTCTTTTTTCCCTTGGGACTTTAGATAATTTAAAAACTTGTTATCACTATGGGTTGGCTTTTTTTTCATTAGTTTAATGTGAGGAGAAAATACGTCAGGAGCTGCTGAATGAGTGTGGAATGCCTTTCAAATGAAGTTCTGTGGTGCTTGCCCATGAAAGCGGTGCCATCTTGATGAATTGCTGCAGCACTGAAAAATGGGCATCAGGAAGCTGAACATTCAGGGTTTGAATGACATCTTCTGGTGTACCAGAAGTGCTGCATAATTCTGGGGGAAGATTTACTATAGGGATAGTACTCTTGTGTGGTATTATTTTCTGATACTTGTCAGCAAATTATTTGTCAGCTATTCAGAAGCCTTATTGTTCTTGTTGTGGAAGTTCATTGTAAGTTAAGGGAAATAGAAATGTAAGTACTATTCCACACCCAAGTTTTGGGGTTTTTTTACTATGAAGAACTAAACAAGGCAACAAAATTAAAAAATAGGGCTTTTCCCCAGATGAAAACTGTGCCTAGAATGCTATTTAATCTGAGATTTAAATATTATTTCAGTTGGAAAACACCAGCATGAGCATTTGAAAAAACACAAAAATAAATTTTCTACTTAGAAGTACCAAGTAACAGCTTAGTTGTTTTTAGGTTTTAAAAGCAGGAGTCTGCATGAATTTTTTTTTTTGCCTAATTTCAAATATATACTTCCTCCTGCAGTATCTACTGTCCTTACCAGTAACAACAGCAATCCTTTATCAGTTCATCATGGATCATAAAACCCCATTGTATGCTCAATGCACTCATCAAAGAACACCTATTGTTCTAATAAAGGCTATTGTGTTTGTTTAATATTGAACGTGTATGATTTTGGCTCAGAATCATCACGTATATAATCTTGTCAGGTGGTAACTCACATGCAGGTAGGTGGCATTGTTTCTCAGGCATAATTGATCCAAAACCTGTTTACCCTCTGTTTTGGCTGTGTCTTGATACCAAGAAGTCCCAGCATGGCATTTTATCTTTCTTTTGTAAGGACAGAAACTTCCTTGAAGTAAGTCAGTTTGCCACTTCTGTCTTGGGGTGGGGGGAAAAGAGAAAAAGTGAGAAACAGTACAGTGCTCAGAGTATGGACAACTGCAGCACAGGATCTTTCTTTCTCACGAATTACTTAGCCAAGAACGTGGGTTGGAATTTCAGTGCATGTAACTTGGAATAATGAAGATACATACCAGTTTGCACATGAAGTTCAGTATCTAGTTATACCCTTCCCCCAAGTATTGTCACCACTGTAACCACCACTGTAATTTAAAAAGTGTTGATCTTCTCTGAAATAATGTACGTACAAATTCTTGATTATTTTGTGGTAAAATAGCTAAGATGAAGAGAGGATCTTGTAAGTGAACATTTCTACTTGAAAAAATATCAGATAATTTTGTACATTGCAGATTTGACATTGCTTAGCCAGCAGAATGTCTTGAAGAGGTGGAGCGTTCATAACTACACTGAATTCAGTTGCAATTGTTATTCAAAAGGATCTGATACAACATGCTGACACTCCTATCTTGATATGGTGAAGATCTGGCTAATACTCCTTTTTGGCCTGTTGTGACATCCCACTCTTAAGGGGAAAGGAATACCCAAGAGTCATAGATGCCCATGGTCAATAAGGAATGACATAAGTCAAAGAGTCAGCAAAAACTTACAAACTTGTATTAGTAAATTATACACACGGCATGGAAAAGGGGACATCAGTCCCTGACCTCAGAGTATAAACAAGTGATGATGGATTTTGAATAGGGGGTAGGATGAAATCGGAAAGGGAGAGAAAAGAAGAGAGCAAAGAAGCAAACAAACATCACCAATCCTGGCTCCAGCATGGATCCATCTGATGAGGCGTCCAGGGTCCTGGGACACCCATGGGGGTACCTGATTTTATTGCCAAGCTTTTCTTGCCCTGGAGTTACGTTTCTTGCTTTCTATGCAAACTAGCTATCATGAGCAGTCTGTACTTCCAGACCCTTCCAGAAATGTGTTGAGGGCTTCAGGAGCTTTGGTGGTCTTGATCCCCCCCTACTGCAATGGAACAGCAGTTGCACAAAGTCAAACTGTTGAGTTCATCTCTTTTCTCCTTAGGTAGCTGCTGTTGTATTGCCTTTTTCTTTAATTGCATAGGAGAGCAATGCTTTTGTCTTAAGATTTGCTGAAGTGAGCGCCTTGCTGTGGTGCACATTCTTTTACCATGGCCATGTCTGTTTCTGAGGAGCTGTCGGTCTCCCACAGCACAGGAGAAATCTATCATACTCGTGAATGAGTAAAGCATGCTGCCACTGCTATGCTACCGACAGATTGCTCCCAAAAAAGCTTTTAGTAACGTTGTGACTTCTACTTGAACTGGAATAGGAGCAGCTAATTTTTAATGCATATACATATTGCCTAGATATGTGGCCTGATTCTCTGGCATAGTCTTCGTTCTAGTGAAACAAAAGGAGAAGTAGGACCTTGAGTATAAAATGTTGTTATATCCTGATATGTTTCAAAATATTGTATCACTTCTCTCTTTCCTGGGCTTTGTGTGCTGTGCTGGACTCAGGTGAATCTGCTTTGTTTTATTTTAGCATGGCTAATTTGAAGATTGAACTCTCTAAGCTAGATAGTGAAGCCTGGCCTGGAGCACTGGATGTGGAAAAGGAAAAACTGATGTTAATCAATGAAAAAGAAGAGCTTCTAAAGGAGCTCCAGTTTATTACACCACGCAAACGTACTCAAGATGAGCTAGAGCAGCTAGAAGCAGAAAGGAAGAGGCTTGAGGACGAGTTGGTGTCTGTGAAAAGCACACCCAGTCAAGCACTTGCTGAAAGGTAAGGGGTTGCCTTTTGCTAATATTTAATGCTGCTTTCTGCAATCTAACCTTTGTACTCATTGCAGACCCTGACCTATACCTTGATGGGCTGTTTTCCTTCAGTGACTGTTATATGTAGATCTTAATTAAATTCGTTATTAGCCCAATGGGCAGAAAAACAAAGAAGTCTTCAGTACTGTGAGGAATGTGAACACCCTGTATCTGCTCTGCAGTATCAGTTGCTCTGCATTTGTTACCAGCATGAAAATGCCTGTGACAGATGTTAAATAACTGAGGAATGTCAACACAGCAGCAGGAAGGCAATACATCATTCACTCGTTTCTGATAATAGCTGTAAACTGTTTGAACTCAGGTTACAAAGATTATCATGATTGTTGCAACATCTGAAGCCTTTCATTGTGAGTTTTATTACGCACAAAAATGCAACCAAAAGCGGGAAAACCCCAAAAAGTTCAGATGAGAAGGATAGTTGCTGCAAAACTTTCCTAACTTGCTGCTACCCAAATAGTAAGTGAAGCTGCTCTCACAATAAATTGTTTTTAGCCATATTCAGAGTCTGAGAAAATCAAAGCTGACTGTCCCAGATGTACTTTTCATCAGCTCTAAGTGGAAATAAATTTAGGGGCACCTCTAGCCCACATAAAATGCAATAAGCACAAAATGTCCTTGTGTGTATCACTGTAGTATGCCTTACTGAAGTGATGCAATCAGCATTGTGGGGCTTTCTTACTTCCCTCTACTAGGAAACATCTGCTGTTGCTCCAGTGTACTATATGGCCAAATTCCTGTTATAGGATTAGAAGCTGAGTCCTAAATTGTAGCTGAGTAACAAGGAAGTTCTTTTGTTGACAAAGTACAAATGTGTGTATTAAGAAAGATACATTTTTTAAACATTTTTACGTTTTATAATAGTTTCAACTGCATTATATTAATAATTCAAATACGTTTTAGATGAAGGGGACTATATTTTCACAGGAGAAGCTACTTGTCTGTGTTAGTAATGCATAAAGTACCATGGATCTGTTGCTCTTTGACTCCCATTAATACATGGATAATAAGGGGTCAGTAATAAAATCTCATTCACAAAGAAGTAATTTGAATCTAAGATTTTGATAATATGCTGTTGTATAGCTAAATCTTGACTCAAGCTATAAATAGGTACCTGGTGTCTGAATCTTGTGGTTTGGATTTGCTTTAGTGGCAGAGTAGGTTCTGCACCTGACTGTTCTCCCATATATGTCAGATGCCAAACTTGGAGTACCAAGGCCAAGTAAAATTGTCCCCCATTGTCAAGAAGAAATGAATTTTCCATGTATACTGACAGAATGAGTTGTTAGAGCTTCCTTTTTCCCCCTCTCTTTTCCTCAAACTTTTTTCCTTTTATTTTTAATCCTGAAAATATGGAGTGTTAGGGCTTTTTTTTCCCTGAGGTTAATGTAAGCTGTGTTGTGCACTGCTGATTGAGGTAGCAGTTACGGTGGCTTCTGGGTTACTTTTTTGTTATTCCAGGAAATCTCCTGTGAATTTCTAGTTTCAACTGCTTATATTAAAACTGTCTCCTTTGGTGACTTCAGAGCACATAAATTCTTTCACATGAGGCTATTTTGAGGATTATTTCTTGTTTGCCTACTATAAACAAAAAGTAAATCTTCTTTTTCAGAAAGATTCAGATGATGAAACTTTTTCTGAAATGTTAATTTTTAAAAAATACATTTAATTATATCAGATCAGTCAGCAGGATTTTTTTTCTTGAAGATGAGGGAGATTCTCCTCTCTATTACCAGTGGAGGAGCCATGCCATCTTCAAAATATTTTATCATTGTTGCATTACCATTTTCGTGTACGAGGTTTCATGAATGCTTTCAGTTTTCAGAGTTTTCACAAGTACTGATAATGAAGCAGCAGCATAAGAAGCTGTGGATTGTACCAGAGCTCAATGCAAGGAGGGTTCTTTCATTTGGTTTGATTTTTATTATTTCTAAAGGGAAAAGAAACAGGAGACGTGCTCTGACTTAAAACAAAAACATCTGACTTAAAACAAAAACATAGCCCTGGGTTATTTTGGAGCAGGATGCTGAAATTGCCACTAGTAGATGTACGTGGATTCAATTTACAGAAGGAGGGTGTAGATCATAACATATCAACTTCAAAAAGGCAGAGACAGGGCGTACTCTGACTGCTTTAAGAAGCCTCAAAGCAACTGTGTAGAAATAAGTGGATTGTGGAACTGGTGAGTACTACTTGCTACTTTTTTACCTCTGAGTTCCATTATTGCTTTAATCCTTGGCAGTATCTCCCAAGTAAACACAGCCATTTGAACAGGTCCATGATTTAAATACTTGATTGTGCTGTTGTCTGCAAAACTGGCACCTGCTCTTGTGCCTGTCACGAACATGTCCACCCGAGTTTGCACTGAAAGGTTAGGTATGTGCATTTTAAATTTTAATGTATTTTCTTTAAAGATCCTCTGCTCCTCTCAGTGATGTTACAATTTAAGACCAAAAGAGAAAGATGTCTCACTAACACTGAAGTCCCTCCTGCAAGGAATAATAGGGTAGTTTAAATAGAAGTGGTGGAAACAGTAGAGACTGAGAGAAGCCCATGTCAGAATAGATAACACAATGGTTATTTAGGTGTTTACACAGGGTTTTTTTGGATATTATAATTCCTGCTTGTGCTATAAAGAGGGAAAGTTCATTGTCTGAAAGTTTTGGAGGTGGGGTTGTTAGGTTTTTTCCCATTTGGCCTGATGTAGAATGAAAAAACTTTCCCTGAATCTCAATTTGTTGTGAGACAATAAAATTACTTCCTGCATTTCCTCAAACTTCCACAAGTGATTCATCACTTGGCTTGTATTTGTGATTTGTGACTAGCATCTTTCTGACATTAGCCTGCAGGTATTAACAATTGTATTTAATTACTAGTAGATCAAATTACTTCCAGGAATGAATGTTTTTTCAGGTGCTAAATTATAAAAGATAAATTATGTTTATCAACCTCCTTTAGACAGTAAAAGAAAGCAAACTGTTAATTGTGCTTTTGAGAGAAAAACCAATGAAACCTGTTAGTTCAGTAGTACAAATACTGTTGCTATAGTGTCTCTCTCAAGGTGGTTGTAAGTGTGTCTTTGGAGGACTTCAGTCAGAGAAATTACTAAGCTTTTATTTTTTTCTTGTTTTTACCATTAGTAGTTGAACACAGAGCTATTTCTATGCCTCTTCTTGAGAAAAAAATCATACTTCATTACTGGGAAGCCACAAAAGAGCTAGTGAAGAGCACTCTTGCTTGGGAAAAGCAGGATAGATTAGGCTTTAAAATAAGACAGAAGGCATTGATAAATAGTAAAATGATAGGGAAGAGTGTCTGATACTATAGATGAACATAATTCCTGGTGTGGAAACCTGTGTGTATGTCTTCCTGAGCGAAGAATGAAATACTGTGTGTGCTTTTAACAGCCTTAGCAGGTATTGGCAGATGAACACATCACTGTAGTGTGAGAGCACATGTACCGTGGGCAGTGGAGTGGAAGTCACACCCTGGCTCACCCCAGGGTAACTTATTCACCTTTGCATAACCCAGATTTGCTTACTGAATTAGCATGAGTGTAAGCAAGTGCTTTTCATGCCTTGCTGAATCAGGGACTTACCTTTTTGCTGGTATCTGATGTTCAAAGGGAGTGAATTCTCGGCACTCTTGAGTACCTAATTTAGTTAATTCACTCTGTGTAAGAAAGCAATGGTTGATGTTTCTTGTTTCTCAGATTAGTTGCTTGAGAACTTGTGACATGTATCAGTTGACTGAGCAAGGCCTAGAGAAGAATATAGTAATCCACAACTACAGGAGGATTTGAGCTGAATCCACTGAGAGAAAGCAATTTATTTAGTGTAAATGGAGTGATAAAAGGGAATTAAAAGAGGGGGGAAAATCACTCTAAAGGTTAGTGGATAATTTCTCCTATCCAAGAGGAATAGGAGAGTTCCCCATTTTGTGGCTTTAGAGCTGTGCTCGATAGCAAAGCAGGAGGCAATAAATCCTGCTTTCTCGTAAAGGTGAACTTGTTGATGAGCATTACAATGCTTTGTGGCACTGAGGTGCTGACAAAGCTGTTAGGAATGTAGAAATCTTTACCAAGGACTCCTAAATATGGTCTATAATCTCAGAACCTTTCACTACTTTGATTTGCTGTGCTTTATCTCTATATAAAGATTCTGAAATTAAAAGGAGTGCTTTGATTTTAAACTTCACAATATCAAAACTGATACTGGTATTACTGGTATTAGTGTTCTTGAGGTTTGTTTCTTTGTTTTGGTGTTTTTTTTCCTGGTTTTGTTGGTTGCCTTTTTTTTTCCCCTGGAACTATATTGAGTGAGGAGGAAGTCTGCAGCATGGCTTTTAAAAACTGTATGAATGCAGATCTTATTATCCTGAAGTTGTAGCTATTTTCACAGTCCTCATCTGTTACTCTTCTATTGGGTGCATGTTCCCCTTGGTACAGTGTGAATGTCCCAGCCCTGTGCTTGCTTGCACACTCAGCAGGTTTGTTAGAGTGCTTGGTATTCTGCAGTTAAAGTCACTCTGCTGAAGCAGTTGGGGTTTTACGATCAGACCGAGAGCTAACACAGTATTTTGGATTTTAGTCACCGGCAACCTGATAAAAAAAGAGGGATCTTGATTTCATTTCTTTTTTTATCTATAAAATGTTCTAGCCTATTCTGTAATGCTTTCCTGAACTAATATGTCCATCTTTTTGCAGATTAAAATTGGAGGAGAGAAGAAAAGAGTTGGTACAGAAACTTGAAGAAACGACAAAGTTAACTACCTATTTGCATTCACAGCTTAGGAGGTGAGACTGTACTGCATGTTGTAAAACCTGTTTTGTACTGGACCTGGATGTCTCAACTTAATTCTTAGGGTTTTCTCGTAGCAGAAAGCTCAGCAAAATTTAAGTAAGAAAATGCAAGTGTAATAGCTTCAAGCATTTTGTCACCATGAAAACCTGGTGTATTTAATAATTTCTGCAAATTTTCCAAGTTGATAGTTCTGTCATTGTTCAGTAAATATATTTTAAGTGTTTAGAAGAGCCTGCTTCAATTATTTTTCCTGACATTTTTTCCCAGCAGTTCTCCAGAGCCAAGGCAGTGACACTCACTCTGGCCTGGCAGGACTCTCTGTCTCCTGTTATTAATAGGACAATATTGCATGTTACAGCCTTTGCCATAATTTATACAGTTGGATTTACTGTGCATGTGGAGTGTGTGTTGCCACACATATGGGAAGCAGTTCTGCTATAAGTTGTCTATCTGGCATCTTTCCCAGGTGCTTGGGCATAGGGTAGGCTGCATGAATTGCTCTAGAAGTGGCAACACTCCTCTGCTGTCATAAGCTCTATCTTGGGGATCCCTGTGCTGTCACATTGACCACACGAGCACCCACATCAGAGTGGAGCAGGTTTCCAATGGGATATAACAGTGGAGAAGGCTTCTGTTACTGCCAGACCAGTTTGTCAAATCTGCAGCCTTCTCCAGAAGAAAAGGGGTTTAGGCAGGTGGCCATAAGCTGGATAAATTTCCCTGGTAGTATGCAGGATGGGCACACTGAGCTAAACCAGGTATAGGTGCTTAAAAACATAAATGCCCCAAGCAGCTTTTGGTTGTGATCTGTTACAAGGTAGTTTCAGACAAACTTCCCTCTCTTCATTCTGTTTTGTGCTGGTTTAGTTAGTAACCATCAGTATGTTTGTGCTTTCTTTGCAGCCTCTCAGCTAGTACGCTGTCTGTGTCTTCAGGGAGCAGTTTGGGATCCCTGGCATCCAGCCGGGGATCTCTGAACACATCAAGCAGGGGGTCGCTAAACTCGCTCAGCTCCACGGATCTCTACTATAACCAAGGCGATCAAATTACAGATTTGGACTATCAGTACAAACTTGATTTCATATTACAAGAAAAAACTGGTTACATTCCTTCGGGACCTATCACTACTATTCATGAAAATGAAGTGGTCAGCTCCCATGGGAGACTTGGTTACAGTGACTCTCCTTCAGCTGCAGACCATCCCAAATTGACTGAACCTCCCAAATCTGTGACATCACTGTCTTCCAGATCCTCACTCTCCTCCTTGTCCCCCCCAGGCTCCCCTTTAGTTTTAGAAGCTGCATTTTCAGCTCAAAATTCCCCTCTGCATCATCTCACTACAGACTTTGAAGACTCTGACCTTTCAGGTGATTTTGCAGGCATTAGCTTCTGTGAGAACCAAATATTACTGGACTCTGAAGCCAGAGCAGGATCTCAGATTCCTACAGATGATAAAGATCTAAACGTTAGGCAGCCTTCTCTACATGAAGGAAGTTCAGGTAATTAAAAAAAATAATAAAAAAATCTTATGTCAAATGTATACACAACATGAAAATGAACAGCTGGCTCTTGAAATGAGGAGGTACCTTGTGTAACTGAAGAGTATCTTGATCAGCATGTGCTTGCATGTTCTGAGGGATGTTACCTAACTTCTAGTTCTGGCAGCAGAGAGCTGCAATCACTCTGATTCTGTCCACATTTTTCAATAGCTATTTTAGGAAGTAAGTTCATGTATTGCAGTCTGTCATGAAAACCTGAATCTGGATTTTGGAAGCATGGAGGACACGTGGTGTTTCTAGGTTTTATCAGGATGTATGGATATGGAGCAAATACCCTCTGCTGGTTTTCTGATAACTTGAAATCAGATACTTTGTTTCTTATTGAAAAGTTACAAACTGACATCCTCAGTAAAAGAGACTTCTGGATTGAGAATTATGTGTATCTAATTATTTGAGTGCTGTCACTGAAAGATCTGCAGTTCATTTTGAATTGAGAAAGACAGGTGACTACATGCCTCATAAGTTACAGTGGGAGTTTCCCCATTTTTAACATGGATTTCCCAGCTTTTAGCTTTCTATGCAAGTTAGAACAGAGTTCCTAAGTGAGTGTACACTCCCCCTGCAGTCTGTGGGTAACTTCCAAAAGAATGAGGCATCTTGTCCTAAAGCATACTTCCCTTTAAGGAAGAAGGGATGAATGACTGTGAGTTATCAAGGTATCCTCAGTTACTAGTTAACTTTAACTTTGAGGTGGCTGAATTAGGTGTAATGAATTCCACTTCTGGTCTGTAGCAAAAACCATGCAACATACTAAATTATCTTATATTGTCAAAACCTTTGTCAGAGCTAGAATTTCAAAAATTCCACCTGTCAAGAATTGATGGTTTGTGCTCAGTCTTAGAGTGCTCACTTTTCTGCCTTTTGTTAGGGCTGACAGTATGTTGTACTGTCTCTGCACATTTATTCATTTCTAGTGTCATTCGTGTCATTGTCTTCAAGTATGTTACAAACCATTCCTGTTTATGTTACACTCTGTTTTCTCAAGGAAGAACTGAGTGAGACAGATTTCCAGTAGTGCTGAGCACTGGCAGCCCTATTTGAAACCTGGTCAGTACCTGGCATTTCCAACTATATTTCTGAGCTGGTAGGGAAGCAGCTAATTAAGGAGTTCGGTGTTTTAGAATAAGTATGGCCTAGCTCTTGAGCATTGTCCTGATTTGTTACCAAGTTTGAACCCTTCTGCTTGGAGTTTTCCAACTTTTAATAAAAGCACCTTGTCATATTCATACAGTTATATACTTGAATGAGAAAATGGCTTTTATTTTTTTTAATTCTCGCAAGGAATTGTTGTAACATCTGTTGTATAATTAGATTAGCTTACTGCATGCAGTACTGTGGTAATTTCAATGTTGGCCAGAGCAATGTGGCACCAGAAGAGAATGGTGTGCTTAGGAAGGCCCCACTCTGTTTCACTGTGCAGAAGGAAAATAAGAAATTGTCTGATATCCGAAAGGTCTGAACCTGTGAAATGCAAAGTTGAAGAAACATGGAAAGGGAATTTGGGGAGAGAGTCTTTTTGCCCTTTGTCTTTTCACAACAGTATAGCACAGTATTTATTTTACTTTAGAGCCATATTATAAAACATTGAAACAATAATTAATTTTCCTGCCTGTATTACAACAGCATATCCTTTCCAAATTAACAACAATTTTCAGTCTGTCTTTTCAATCTGGCTGCAGCTTACATAGTCAGAGAACTGAATTCAAAATGACTTGGAATTTGGGAACACTTTGGGCTATGTGGAATCAGAACTTTTTAAAAAAAAAATATTTCTATAGATCATTATTTTCAAAAGCATTTTGTGGTTCTCTGACATTTTTTTAACTTTTTGAGGATCTCTTATTCTGGATATTGTCAGGTTGCCTTTTAAGTCTATATAAGTAATTATGGTTTTAAAATGTAAATTAATTCTGTGACTCTTCATACTGATACTTCCTTATGTAGCACCATATGCATAATACAATTTGTCTTTAAACTTGTATTAAGGCTGCCAAAACAAGAATTTGAATTTTGAATAGTCAGATATTAGCTAATTACACTTCAATACCTCTGGTTTCCACAGTAAAATGGGCCTCATGGTGAGACTTCAGTAATTAACTGTGAGATACAGACCTGGGGTTTGTTCAGTGTTTCTATTCCAATATCATTCTTGAAACTGCTGTGATGCTGAATGGGTAGGTTTGAACAAACTCAGCCAGAGGCACTAAACCTACATAGAAAATTTCAGCCCTTAGGTTTTTACTGGACTACAGATCTGAATTCTGCTGAACCTTAACTTGAGAATAGACAAAGACTCAAAGGTAGTACAGCTCCTATCGCCATGTAATCTGCACTGGCTCTCTAGATGCTGTGTTCACCTGCCTCTCTGGCTGTCTCTGACTTTTCTGTACAGGTGAACCATAGAGATATTTGCTCCTCAGCACATGTCCCTGCTGTCAGAAACCAAGTTGGAATATCTTGTAGTTCTTTCACAGTCAGTCTCTGTCATTGTCAAAGTCAATTCAGGCTGCCGTTGTAATTCCTAAGGGTAATCAATAAATCATGTCATCACCTTCACCCCTCACACGGTGAGGGGGAAGGGAAAGAGCACTTCATCATCAAGGAAAAAGCATTCCTACTGCCATAAATAAAGGCACAAATGCAGCAATCAATCATCTAATCTAGAGCCTTAAATTCTAACATCTTAACAGGATGTAAAGTCATGATTCCGATGGGGATGATAATGCATACCAATATCCTCAC
The DNA here is from genome assembly GCF_971803275.1 of Cyanistes caeruleus. NCBI lineage: Eukaryota > Metazoa > Chordata > Aves > Passeriformes > Paridae > Cyanistes > Cyanistes caeruleus. The sequence continues at coordinate 32,530,889 of NC_141705.1, read as the reverse complement.
CCCTCGGCAGATAAAAGGACTGCGTAGGCCCTCAGCTTACTGTGCTGCAGAATGTGGCTTCACGGCATGACACTCGCATATGAATGCAAGTTGAAGATTAAAGCTAAGTAGTCATTGAGAGCCTGTAGCATAGAAAGTTTTTGATGATAGTAAACCAGAAAGGATTTTATTTCTAGCAGTTATATCACTGGGGAGAGGATGTCTGTCTGACTTTTGAATATTTAATAAACAGTAGGCAAGCACTTGGCATGTAGCTGCAGTGTTACCACAGTGCTGAATGTGAACATGGCAAATACTGGTTTAAAGATCAGGAAAATGAGGGTTGATAATTAAGGATAATAACTAGCTCCGTGCATAAGGGTGATCATAGGAGTCTGTGTCTCTGGGAAGGAATAATAGTACATTTTCAAGTTCATCAGTCTAGTTATATCTGTAGCCAGAATATGTGGTAGCAGCAGTACAGTCTCAGAATGTTTAATGATATGGAACAAAACTACTCTGTGATACTCAGCTAAGGGTCACTGCTTTCAACTTGACAACTTTCTAAGCGATGCTCATCTCTCTTTCTGACTGTTAATCTCTTGGACTAATTTTCATTCTTTTTCCTTTTTGTAGGCGGTGATTTACCAAGAAGAACAGCTGGTCATCTGCTTGAGGAGAAAACAGCTTGTGTATCTGCTGCTGTGTCTGATGAGTCTGTAGCTGGAGATAGTGGTGTATATGAAGCTTCTCTGAAACAGTAGGTTTGAGAAATCATGCAAGGCTTTCCACCAAAAATTTAAATATATCTATGATCAGTTACACAGTACGAGCAGAAGTTGTTAATTAGCCCTGCCCTTTTTAGAAATAATTTGTACTTTCAGACGGAAAGGAAGGTGTATTTGCCAAACAATGAAGTTTGATTTGGGTTATTTTTTTTGTGCTTGTATAACTTGGTTGAATAGCATTAATATACTTCCTTATAATCTTGGGGGTTTTTCTTGCTAGAAATGTTCTCAGGAGAAAAGTTTGATTTAAACTCAGAAAGTTCTGCCATGTGACTCTATTGACAATACTTAGTTATGGTTTTTACTTCTTGTTTTGTTAAGGATTTTTATGATTGCATAGCAATTTTTGGAATGTTTTTATTTTTAAAAAGAGGTTATAGAAAAGACAAGAAAAAACTCTGTTGTAATATTGGTATTAAAATAATCTAGGTTGAGGCTTAATGTTCACTGCAGTGATCAGGATATAAGAAATATATTTGCTGTTACTTTTGACCCAACAACTTCTATAGGATTCTGCATACTAATTTATATAGTATTGCCTGTAATCTTCAGTAATCAGCCTCAGGCCTTTCTGAATCATTGCTGCAGCTGTTAAACTATTCCAGCAGCAACTGTCCCTAAAACAAGCACTGTTGTTGTATAGGCTCTGAAATTCTTATTTGGAGTGCATGCTGTAATTAAATAAGAATGTTTAGGAGAATGGATATATGTTCTGTGTATGCATATCTTAATAATTACTGAAAGCTAGCTATAATTTTCCAAAATTTGAGTATTTGCCTGGTTTTCCTAGATCAAACGAAACTGAGGACGTTGTATATAGTGAAGATGATACAACAATTCTAGAGGCTGCTCAGGTACAAATAGGACTCAGGTGAGTGACCAGCAAAGGGAATATTTCTGTTGATCCATAAATGTAAATAGTAAATTCCCCTTGTATTGTCCTTTCTTTAACAGATATGACCACAGCAATTCAAGTTTCGTGATAATCATAGTACGGCTTAGAAACCTTCCAGCGTTTTTTGTCCCCCTCGGCTCTAAGTTGTAAGTCAAACAATCACTGAGAAGTAGTGTTAAAATGTAAGAGGATAATAAGAAATCTTAAAAATTCTCTAAAGGAATCGGTCGATTTATGGCTTAAAAGCACTGAAATGTGTATTAAACTTTTCAAATTGTTGTAGTATTTAGCTTTTGCATATTACAGCAATGCTGCAAGAATGAGATGTTATCAGGAAATTTGCACATTCCATTAAACTGGAATAAAAACTATTTTAAAATGGTATTTTATCTACTGCTAAACATTCTATCTTTGTGAGTGTGAAACAGTTATGCTCTAGTTACTAAAAACATTATTTTGATACTTTGGCATCCTTTCAGCTCATAATGTTGTCTTTTTATATTTATGTGCCTTTTTGATGTAAAACAGTATTTAAAGCAGTATTTGTCTTTTAAGTGAGCTTTTAAAGGAAGGGGGTAATTTAATAAATTGCAAGTGGACAAGCACAGTCACGTTGAGATACACCATCCCTAACAACTAGAGCTTGGAGGTCTGCTAAGAATTAGTTCTTGAGTCAAATTGGACCAACATGCAAAGTCTAAAAGTAAATTACAGTGTAAATCATGTGTAGAAAATGAACAGAAAACCCTGAATATGTTACCACTGAGTTTCTAATCCAAAATTCTCATCTGTATAAATAAGTACTAATTGTCTTGGGGATACTTGTACTTGAGCAAGCTTTTTGACAGACTCTAAGACCACAAACAGTTGAAAAGCTTAATAAGATTGAAGTAGTATAATCAATCCTTGAAAAGTTTGTTTTTCATGCCAGTTCTTTCCCCTTTTTATCCCATTGCCTTAAATTTGATTGGCAGATAAATAGGGAGCCACTGGGTTGGAAAGGATGCATTAAGGATAGAGGCCTGAGTGCTTGCTGGATTTTTCTGTTTGTTTTTGTTGATAACAAATGGTTGTTCTACTACTATCCTTCCTTCTGTGAACTAGTCTTTCCTCTGCTGACCTTCCAAGTCCACTAACATTTAGCACAAGAAAACAGAAAAACTATAGAAGAAAAAATTGACACAGGTGGGAGGAAAAGTAGATAATGTAGAACAGCAAAAAGATGTTCAGTAACATAAAGCTAGATCAGAGTAGGCATCTACATCAGAAAAGATGTACAACTATTACTATGCTCATTTTTGTGTATGAGAACCTGTGCAATTTGTAAATAGCACATACAAATTGCATTAAAAATGTCTTTTTTCTGTCAAGCTGCTGCTAAAGTGGGACATGCAAGTTAGCTAGTACAGCTTTTATGCACATAATATCCATTCCTACTGGTTGTGTAAAACTAATGCAGTCTTGTAACAATTCCAAGTTGTTCTCTGTGCTTTAATTTAGACTTGCAAGATGCATTCTTCCATATTTCATTTAATATGTTATGAATTGATCTTTAGCAGCTATGGCCCTAGCTATTTTCTTCATTGCTTTCCTTAGTTTTCTGCTTTCTTTGGAAATGTTGTTTGATTTGTTTCCTTAAAAGATTAAAATACATCACTGATTTTCAGTGCTGCTTGCATTATTCTAAGAATTTAATTTTTGCATCCGCCTCATTTTTTCTCATTTTTTTAAATTAACATTAAGGACATGTTTCCTCCCACCTGTGACATGATCTTCATTGTTTCCAGTACTAAACTTGGATAGAGTCAGAAACTGCTACTTCTCTAGGTACTACTACATTACTAGGTATAAAAATTCCTTTTTGGGAAATGTTTCTGCAAGGGACAAGAGGAGCTCTTCACTCATCTTTGTCATCTCTTTTCCATTCCACTGATAAGTTACTGTTCCATTTTGTTGCTATGCAGTCCTTAAGTTGACGAGGTGAACTTCTCTCATGCATCACCAGCAAGTGCCAGTTTAAACAGAGGTAAAGATTTTGTTTTGTTTCTGGCAGGTATATTAGAGTAGCAGTCCTTCCATCCTCCACTGATATCAGCTGTCTGTTCCGCACTAAAGTTCATCCTGCCATGGAAACCATTTTATTCAACGAGATATTCAGAGTAGCCATTTCTCAAGTAACACTGCTGCAGAAGACACTGAGAGTAGATGTTTGTGCTGTCAGTAGAAGTCGTCAGGAAGAATGCTTGGTATGCGGTTTTATTTCTCGTGCTTTTTTGGCATGTGTTTGTTTATAGTGTCCCCTCTTGATGGTCAAGGCTGCTAAAATTCCACAGCAGTTGGAGACAGTGTCTGAAGCATAACTTAGTTGTTGCTATAGTACCTACAATACTGCCTTTCTCTGAAACTCCTAGTACAGAATCTAATCCTGGATGGAAGATGTTTTGATAATTCTAACAGGACTTTAACCCTTTAATTAGGGACTGATATTCCATCTTTGCCATTTTATACATAAAACCCCTATAAATTTCCATGCAACATCACTTTAACACTTGCTAGGTTTTAAAGTAAAAACTGAAGAAGAGCCACAGTAAAAAAATAAGAGAGCAAACCCTCATTATCATCACTTGTCACAAAGAACAAACTAAATTACATTTTGGACGTTATTTTAGATTATATGATGGACACATTTTTGGTCTTTATGATCTGTTGAAATAAAAAAGCATGAGAGTTATAGATCAGCCCATTGGAAGCTGTCACTTTAAATTTTTTTGTTAATCATAGTCATCACTGAATCAGTAATGCTTCATTTATTTTCAAATTGCTTTTGCATGGTCTGGTACAACTCAAGTCTAGTTTTTCACCATGAGAGGGATTTTAGTAGTACAGTGAGATTTTTTTCAGTTACAACACACCGAAGAGATGCTGGAATCTGCTGGGGTTTATCAACTCTGACTACTGTGAAACAGCCTCACTTTCAAAATGTAGAAGTTAAATTAATTCCTGGGGAACACGCTGGCCTTTTTCAGTACGTAAGAATTTTCCCCTGAGGAAAGGAAAGGGCAACAAAACAAAAATGCAACCTCAGGCAGGATACAAAGGTGAAGGAAGAGCTCAACAATAACAAAAAACCTCAATGAAGACAAGGGTTTATTCGCAAGATCAAATGAAAGTGATGGGAGTATCATCCCCAGCAGAAAGCCCCAGACAACATGACCAGAGTCTTGGCAAGAGCTGTGTGTGCAGCCCAGTAGCTGTGGAGATAACATGCTTTGCCAAAGAACAGAGGATTTTAATCTCCAAGGCCCAGCCCAAATATGAGTACTTCAGAAGTTTTCCCAGAGTACCAACTCAGTGGATGTCAGTGCTTGTCCAAATGAAATGACAGTTCTTAATCTCTTTTACTGGCTTTTCATCTCCTTCTTCCCTGGTTAGAGCAAGCAAGGTCATCCATTATTTGTTGTATGCATTCTTTTTGTGGTGGGACAGCTGAAAAATCATGTGACACTGCCCCATGAGCTGGTGCTGCACAAGTTTTCCTTACTGAATGCACAAGAGCAGGTGTGTGCAAAACTGTGGGATGGGGTGGGGTGTGCGTGTGGGGAGACATTTCCGCAGACTGAAATAAGAGATGGCAGAATGGACAATATGAAGGACATTTCCATGTACTTCTATTTGTCTGTTTTAACTGGAAGTGGAGGGAAATAGAAAACTGTACAGTTAAAAAGGGAATTAAGGTTCATGTCAAATCTGTGCTCCCCGTTTTGCATGATGAGTACTGTAGAATGTTTTGTAGGAAACAAACCAAATTTAAATAATTTCTTTTTCCCCTTTCTTATTTTGTGCAGGCTGGGACTCAGATCAGCCTGGCAGATTTATCACTTTCTGATGAGACCTGTACTCTGTGGTACAACCTGTTGTCTTGCAAGCAGACACCAGGCAAAAAACCCAAGGAACTAAATGACGAACACATGTTTCTGTTAGGCAAGCAATCACAGTCATTGGACTCACTGGACTTGGTGAGCAACGTGTTGGCTATTACTGTGATAGCAAGAAAAAAGGCAGAGACTCCAGTAGTGTCGTTGCATTGTAGTTATTTGAATGTGTGAACTGTCCTGCCCTGAAGGTCCAAGACCCTGTTTTGCAGGCACTTTTGTCTAGAGTGACTTCGTGTGATATGGGGCTGTAGGGGATCTCAGAAGGGAGTGGGATATGGTAGATGGTTTTTACTGGATACAAGATTCCACTTCCAATTTGAAACCCTTCAGCTGTGTTTCTTTTTAGAAACAATGTTATTGAAGAGCTTCCTTAAGTGTGTCATTTATTTTCATATGCACACATTAAAAATTGCTATTTATTAACTATTTTATTCTGCATACTCAAAGCCATTGCATTGAACATGCTGTTTATTCAAAAATGTACTAACTCTTCTGGTTAAATAAGCTTTTCTGCTTCAATCCCTTCTTAAGAGAACTGCATAGAAAATGTAGCTTTGAAGAGCACCCTTTTTTCACCTAAGAACATTATGGGTATGAGAGGGAAGATGAGAAAATACATGAAGGATGTTAGGAGCATATTGGATTGCATTGTCATTTTAAAACCAATTGTTTTCCATTGAGATTTATTCTGTGTAAAAGTAATATCCTATGTACTAGACACTGACAATTCAAACGCCGTATCCTCGTGATCTGGGGGTTGTTTCTACTGACTTCTGGGAGCGGTAAGGTAATGCAGCTCTTGCAACTCTTGCAAGAGTTGTCATTTTCCTACCTGTTATGTTTCCTTCAACTCTGGTTTCATCTTTTTCCTTGTGAGCAGGATGCTGTGTCAGCTCTGCTGGAGAGGACATCTGCTGAGCTGGAAGCAGTAGAACAAGAGCTGGCTGAAGATGAGGAGAAGGAACAAGAGCAAAGAGCCTCTGAGGAAGACTGGTAAAGACACTTACCCACCCTCACTGTTCATGCCTGAATGATTCAGCTCATTCTTCCTTTTCTTAGACAAACAAAAGGGCTGTACTTTTGGAAATCATAAACTCATAGAATGGTATGGGTTGGAAGGGATCTTTAAAGATCATCCAGTCTAATGCTGCTGCCATGGGCAGGGACACCTTCCACTATACCTGTCCAACCTGGCCTTGAACGTTTCCAAGGACAGGACATGTATAGCTTCTCTGGACAACCTGTTCCAGTGCCTCACCACCACTGGAATTGAAGTAAAGTCTTGCCCTCTTGTGTGGCCAATTCATTCACGTTCCTTTAGTTACAGTGTCTTGGATGGTCTATGAACTCTTACTGCCAATGCTCCTCCAATCCATGTATATCTTCCTGTGAAACCACTTGGGCTGTGAAGCCACTGGAAGTGTAGCAAAACATCAAATATTATAGTTACATTAACTATAACAGGCAAGCAGTAGGATTTGAAAAGAGAGCTGCTGTCTGATGAAGTCAGTGTGGATGTACTTCCATCAATGGTCTTATTTTTGAAGAAATTGTGAGCTTTCCCAATAAACAGATTTCTTGAGAAATTGCTATTTGAGTTCTGTTACTGTGCAATTTCTTAGCTGCAGTGTAGAAGAAAATGCATGCTTTATTGGGGGGAAGAGGGGAGTGGCTTTTGTTTTATGAACTTATAATGAAAGTCCTTCAACATAATGAACATTGCAGCTAATGAATGTAATGCAGTGCTGTCATAATGACCTTGAAGGTGAACTGTAGTAGTGCTTGCTGGGTTCTACTGGAGGCAGCAATGAAATGGGCCTACACATGAACTTGGTGAAAGCATTTGGATGATAGTTGTTTTCCCTGTCAGGAAAATGCATGCCTTACACATGAGTGCAGGTCTGGGCTTTCTGGTAGCTTTCTCTGGTGAGCTTTTTCAGTTTCAGAATAAGCCTGGGCTACTTCTGTTCATACAGGCTAGAGATGCTTGCAGAGGCCTCTGATGAAATTGTGGATGAAGAGGAAGATGGCATTAAGCTGGAAGCAGAAGGTGACTGTAATGATGACATGGGGTTACTCATGGATGCACCAAAAATGAATGAAGACAAGAACAGAGAGGACAGTGAGGAGGCCCAGGAAAGCCAGCAAGCTGCTGTAATTCTAACCCTGGTGAATATCTTAGAGTTCACATTCCTGCAGTATCTTACTGTGTCTAAGAATCTATTTCTAAGCAATTAATACAGAAGTCTCCTGCATCTATGCATTTACGATTTGATGTGGCCTTCACTGTAGCGCTTGTCAGTTGTACCTGTAACAAAACTGGTGTGGTTGCTTCTGAACTATGAAAGGGACACAGACATGCTAGGCAGAATTTCTAAGGCCAGGATGATTAACCAAGACTCTTCATCTTCACTTTTTTTGTTGTTTATGGAGAACATTCAAAATACAAGAGTAGTTCAGTACCTTCAGCTTGTACGTATTTAAAATATTTCTGCACATCTGTTTCATTGTTTCCTTTTCTTTTTTTCTGATTTGCCCACTAAACAGGGAAAAACACATGACAAGGGTCAAGATCTTTAAACCAATGCAGGGATTTCCTTATTTTTCCCCCTTGTTTTTGGGTGTGAAATACAAGAACTGTCTTAGCAGAAAAAAGGACAAAAGATTCATGAACAGAAAATTCCAAAATGTGTATTAAAACTGTGTGTACTTTTGAACTATCGTGCTCACACACTGCATAAAACAAATTCTAATTCCATTTTCTTGATAACTGTTGTTTTTTAAATTATATTCCATTTTCTTGAAAGCACTTCTAGTAAATGTTTAGTGAACGTATCCCTGATGTGGTAGCACAATCTCAGAAATAAAATTTTTAGAATCTCTGCATCTTAATAAAAATACTATTGCATGTTTTAAACTCACAAAACTATAAAATAGCAGAGGTAAAAAGACAAAGAGTGACATCTCATTCCTTCAACTTTGTGGCAATACAAAAGTTTAACATCTCAGTGGACTTGCTGGAAACTGTAATTAACTTCCAATTAATGTGGCAAGATGCCAAATGAGCTAAGGCTGTGGTATTAAAAGGACTGACAGTCTTCTGGGTAGCAAGTGAATATAGATCAAAGCCCTAACTCAGCAAGGGGAGACTTCAAGGACGACATGTGAAGGTTAGACACGCACCCAAGTGCTTTGCTAAGCCTGGGCTGGGTGGACCCAGACAGTGAGTGAGACAGCAGACTCCCCTGCAGAACCAGTCACAGCATAGATGTCTGTGAGAACATCTTCTCGGGGTTGCTGTTGTGCTATTTAGGTCACTGTATTTATCACCTGCACTGTGAAAACCATGGCTTGGCCTAGCCTAGCAGCCAGGATGATTGCAGCATGGAAGTAAACACAGGCTGTGCCACCCATGGGGATGGGGGCACTTGAGGCTCCCTCTGGCACATAGGGGACAGCTCTAGTAGGCAGCAGGCTGTGCTGAGGGACAGCAGCCAGCAGTGTCTTTTCCCTGGGTTCACAAGGCTGGTGAAGCTCTGGAGATTGCCATAAAGCAGCCCTGCTGCTGAGGCTTGTAGATGTGTGGCAGTATGCCTGGAAGGACCTGGGCAGTGTAGCTTTCCCAGCTGCCTCCTTTCAGTGTGCACAGGCACCATCTCTGGCACGGCAGAACCTTGCTCTTCTGCAAATACCAAAAGAGTAAATATAAACGTGCAATAATCATAATATCTGCAAATGGCAAAGCAAAACATTTCTTGGACTGTGTTTGCATCAAACTATCTGCCAAGCAGCAAAGGCCTTTCTGCAAAAGATTCGGCTTTACTGGCTACAAAGAGTACCTTCAAAGCCTCTCTACACACTCTTAAGCCTCTTGGGAATTTTGTATTTCTTTACTTAGAATAGCTTCTCTGTAAATGCACGGTGCTTTTTGCCACTGGTCTTTTTCCATCCACTGCAAGGTAATGAGAATGCTTGTAAAATCTGAAGGCACAAAAACTATGTGGGGGCATGTATCTGGTTATAGTAAGTCTTACACATTAAATTCCTTTTCATAGGTGGATAAAGAGACTAACACTGAGGAACTGGTTAACGAGAACACAGCAGTCCGACCCAAGGACAGAGGCAGCTGGAGCTCCAGACAGCGTCCCTTTGTCAGGAACAGCATGATAGTGCGCTCCCAAACCTTCTCTCCAGGCGAGCGGAACCAATACATCTGCAGGGTAAGAGGAAAAACACTTGGAATGAAGAGCTATTAACCAAACAGTCATTTAACTTCTTGGGAATGAAGCATTAATGACACTGAGTCATGTACCAATTTTCCCTGTGAGAGGCAGAGCCTGTGCTTTCTCTAGAGTCTTTCCCTATCTGAACTGATGCATAGTAGAATTGACTTTCAGCAGAGTTGCATACTCTTGCAAAACACCTCTACTAGGGCAAAAATACATCCTATTGGAGAGAAATAACACAGATGGCTGTGCTGGCTGTCTGCAAAAAGTGTTTCCCTGCACGTCAGCAACTCCAGCACTCTCACAGCAAAACAATTTGTTACAACATGAAATAGAATTCACTGTAAAATGCCATTGCATTACCATATTTTAATAATGCAACCATTTAAGGGTAACAGTGTGGAAAGAGCTCAGTCATCAATTTTAAATCTCGCTTTGTATCTCAACTGGTTTTAAACCTAGGCAGCCCAAATCCTGCTGTAATTGCGTCTTTGAAAGATGTGCAAGCGCTGCCTTGGGGCTGGGTTTTAAACATGGCTTTGGCAGCTAAGTTCTCCAGTCTCTCTAGATCTGTGGTAGCATGGAAAAAGGAAAAAAAGATTTAAATTGTGAGTCCTGCTGCTGCTAAACTAACTATGAAAACCACGTGTTTAAAGATTTAAGCGTGGACTACCGGCTCTATAAATTTTAATCACAGATACCCTAGAAAAGGCAGTTTATTTTGATCTTTAGTTTCTACAGTTTACTCATACAAATACGTCCTTTTTTTAAAAAAAGTAATACTTACGTTTTAATTCCCCAGATCAGTTAGAGGCATTTGCCTTAATCATTTGGGAACATTAAAGTTCATCACTTCTCTGTGATTCTCATTGGCTTAAAAAAAATAAATCTTTAGTCAATACCTACATACTTAAATAACTATTCCATATACCCTCCAGAATGAAATATAGCAGATTGTTTTCTAACAATCTTTATATAATTTGGATAGATTATTGGCTGAATTCAGAAGCTACCCTTCATCTTAATTCCTATGATGGAACTTAATTCCTAAACTGAAGTTAATAGTATTGGGGAAAAAAAGATCATCTTATCCTGCTGCCTATGTAGGTCTTCAACAGGAAGTAAAACTAATTGCTTTAGTAGTTTAGTCAGTGTAAACTTCTGAGGTTTTTGCATCTGGAAATGTATTGGGCTTTTGTAGCTTTGAACATTGCTACATACCTGCTGCCAAGAGCCAGAATAAAAAACCCAAAACCTTACTTTGAATAAAGCATTCTGTTTCTCATTGTGTATGGTATTGCCTGGAAGCACAGTACCCTGTGAAAAGAGCATGTCTGCAGATACATCTTTTGCCATGTCAGGAACACTTGTTACCCACTGCTGGTGACTCCAGAGTGGGCACTGTAGCTGCATCCAAGTTCGCAAAGAGGGCTGAAGAGCTGGGGGTCTTCCCAGTCCCCAACTTGCACCACAGGCACATTCAGCCTTCCTTGCATTATGGTGCTGTACAAGAGGAAAATGCCTGTTGAATACACTTTGGTGAAGTGCCAGCTGCTCTCTATCAAGAGAGAGATCTCTTATCTCCATCAAGAGATGGCTTAGCTTTAAGAGAGCACTTCTGATGTTACAGAAAACAGAGATCCTTGAGGCCTGACGGACAGAACCAAAGTCTGTTGGTGCTTTGGAAAATGTCCCTTGAAAAGTGCCTAGAACACTAGTGTAATGATGGCTGCCTCTCTGTATCAAGGAGTGAGCTTCCAGTAGTTGCTCATGGTGAAAAGACAGATTTGTCTCTCAAGAGGTCTACTTTGTATTGCAAATGCTTGTATTTCTTACTCCCCAGCTCCCAGTCAGCCCTGTGTAAACACACTTTAGGGCCTTGGCTTTGCTTACTGAAATGTTAGCAGAGTAATTACTTTTTTGTCCTTTCCTGAAGAGGTGAAATACATATTCTGCAGAGAGATGATTCTGACCATCTGTTGATGCTGATGCACCTAACAGTCATTCTGCACTGATGTGTATGAAATAATGCTAAAGTTATGAAGAAACTACTGCCAAGCTGTGGCACATAATTTTAAAAAGTAGGAAGTGCTTCTGAAGGAAGTTGTAAGCATGCCTTTGCTCATTACAGTTAATTACTATACAAAAATACTGCTGGTTGGACAGGTGCATGTCTACAGTAATTTACCTGCCCTGTAGTAAAATTGTTAAAAGCCTGCCCCAGGAAAGTGAAATCCATAGTTTGTATCTGCAGCCAGACAATGATACTTATTAACTGTTGTTACCTTCCTTGCCTTCCTAAAGAGTCTTGTTATTCATTCGCTAAGATCAATGGTGTAGGATTATAATTTTAGAGTAGATGCTTATTCTAGTTGCAAACTTGTTAACTTTATCCTAAAATTATGGCCTATATGTATATAAACGCTGAGGTTCCCTAACTGGTTCTACCAGTGCAGGTGTATTTGCATAAGAAGGTGCTTTATATCTGTTTGTTACGTACATTTTGGCAGTTGAATCGCAGCGACAGCGACAGCTCCACACTAGCCAAGAAGTCTCTCTTTGTGAGAAACGCCACAGAACGACGGAGCCTGAGAGTTAAACGGGTAAGTGCTGTGTTACCTGGACGTGGTTTAAAATGAAATATGGGGACACTGGGAGTACCAAATGACATAAAGGACACCCTTTATTTCAAGTATTTCAGCAAAAGCAACATAAGTATCACAACTCTGTGCTGTAGTTTCATGTTGAAATATCAACATAGTGGTCTCAGTACAATGTCATCTCCCCTCCAACAAAGCCTGTGTTGTTTCAGTCGTGGCTGAAGCCAGCAGCAAAACACTGATGCTCAGCATCATGGCATTTCTTGTTAAATTTGAGCTTATTGTTGAACTTGAGTTACTGTCAAAGGGATCTGGGTTAAAGAACATGAGTATTATAAAGTGACACAAAGTGGCCTATGCTGCACAGAAGTTAACATCAGCAATATATATCTTGAGCAAATTTTGGTGAAGATTTCAAGGATTTAAATGTCCTTTTAAAGGGAATTTACTCTCCACCAAAAGTATTCAAGTAGCGAAAGGATTGAAGGACAAGAGAGTAAGATTCTCTTGCATGAAATTCATTCTTACATGAATTTAGAGAATTATATACTAGGTAGTAGGAGGCATTTTACATAGGAAAGAAAAGTCTGGGGAAACTGAATAGTCTGGGATAGCTTCTCCTCCTGACTTAAGCAAAAAGTCACTGTGAAAGGAGAGTAAATCGTGTGAAATATGCTGAAGAAGTGCATGTTTACAGAGTTTGTAACATTCTGTGTTTGGTTAGGCCTTGAAAAAGCAAATATTTACAAAAATAAATAACCTAGTTGAAATCTGTGGGGAATTCTGTTTAGTGTTGTGTCTCCCAGCAGTGTCATCCCAGGGATCAGAATGGGTTTTTTGTTTTTAACCTGTAAATACATCATGCACTTGGTTGGAGCATTTATTTTTAGCTATTGACTAAAGAAAAATTCCAGGATAGGTGAATTTTTTTTACTTCAGAAAAAATGACTGCCAAAAAACCCGCACCAAAATATCTCAAAAAATCTGAGCTTTTCAGATTGCAGTATGTCGAAGTCTCCACCAGCCTCTCCAGCTGTTAATTTTTACTGTTCTCTCCCAAACGACACAGCCTGTTTGCCAGCCGATCATGCGAAGAGCTGCACAAGAGTGCCCCGTGCGCACTTCCCTGGACTTGGAGCTGGATCTCCAGGCGTCACGCACAAGGCAGAATCGTCTGAACGATGAGCTCCAGGCCTTGAGGGACCTCAAACAAAAGCTTGAGGAGATAAAAGGCAGAGGAGAGGCAGACCTTCCTCTGTGTGTGCTAGAGGATGAACGTTTCCAGAAACTCTTGAAACAAGCTGAAAAACAGGTATGAGCAGCATTCACATATGTGTGAGTAAATATGCCCCTACCTTTGCTATAAATTTGTTAATTGGTCAATGATGTTAAAATATTTTTACATAAGCTCACATTTGACTAGTTACATCTCTATTACATTATTAATTACAAAGTGTAAACTATTCCTTTATTGATCAATACTACAACATTAAACACAGAATTTGAGGTAACATTTTCCTAGTGCCCTCTAAATACTTTGTCACATTAGAAACTCTATTATTTGGAGTAATAGTTATGGCTGGTGTAGTAAAATAGCATTTACTTCAGAGTTAATTTAGAATTCTCACACCCCAGCCCTGTTTTTACAGACTTGCATTGTGCTTTCTGTCCCTCAGCACTGGTTGCTTTGCAGTCTGCCCAGAACTTGTAGCCAAAAGATGCTTGCAACAGGTAGAAGGAGCAATTACCACTACTTAGAGTGGTATGGCCATGGGGATAAGGCAATGGCTTATTTCTTCATGCAGGACATACTTGTTCTAGTTTTGGCAAAGGAAAGCCAAATTCTGTTCTCTACATGATGGTCTCTTGAACAGTACAAGTGTACATGCACTGCCATAAGGTAGTAGGATGCCCCCACATGATTAAAAGACAAGAAACAGGATAGAAGACTGAGATGCAACAGTGAGAAGTTGGAATATGAAAATTCCAACAAGATACATTAATAAGTTAGATGTTGTAGGGTTTCTATTATATTTTTGGGGAGGTTGTTTGTTTTTTTCAAATCATTAAGGCAGATCATCGACTGGAATAGGGCCCTGGAGGGCTTGCTGGAGGAGTTAAAGACTCAACCAAGTGAAAAAAGCAAAACAAACCCACCCAAACTGCACATTTGGAGGTATTCTAAACCTTACTGGTCTAGACTGATTACTCAGCTCTGGCATCACCTAATGTGAACAGGAGGTTGGAGTAAACACCTTCTGGAGCCTGCTTCCCATCCAAGTCAGTCAATGTACATCGGTTTTAAATGAGGGGACATTGTGAGTGACGGCCAGGAGGGATCTGTGCTCCTTAGCTCTTCATGGTTAATAGAGTTTGGTGTTTTGATACATCAGGTTATTCAGAGTAGTAAAAATGGGAAGTTCTAACAAGGTGCAGAGGCCCTCCTCATATGTAAGCAACAGTTGTTGGTTTTGTTTTTTTTTAAACTAAATGTCAGTAAATAGCCTTGTGTAGAAGAGGAAAGGATGATCCTAATATTTACATTTACAAAGCTGTGCTCTAAATTAAATTTTATGAATCAGATACTCCACATATAAGAGACAAAAACATAAACAAAACCATCACAGGATCAGCAGATGTCAAAAAGCAAATAAGACAGGAATTGCTAAGAAAAATACTTGGAATAAAACATATAATTGCTTTAAGATCTAAATATTATATGCTTGTACCATAAACATAGTTAATTTTTGGTTTCCCTTTTCAAAAGGGATGATCAAAGGGGATAATGATCCTATGGAGGATCAACAAGGATGGTCAAGGGAGGAAACAACTTCTGTGTTAGGAACAGCTAAGTAGCTGCAACTGAAGTCCATACAACCATGAGTGAGGTGGAAGAGAGCAATTAATCATGGTCTTGTATCTCCAAAAAGTAGAAAATCAAACAGATGGCAGGTTAAATGCAGGCAAACATAACATGACATTCAGAAACTGTAAAAATGTTTTCAATAAAACATTGAGTGCTGTAAGCTTCCATAGGTTAAAAAAATTACGGATTTATTGATTTGCTAAATTCATGGTAGAAAAAGGCATGTAATGACACCACATATTTCAAGAAATCCTTGACTGATACCGTAGGAAATAAAACTTCCCCAGCATGTTCTCCCAATCCTACATTTATGTCCTTTTGCGTCTTCTGGTCCCACTTTTGGCATCTGCTGTTGGCTATAGTTAGTGGAGTACTAAAATGACTATAGAACACTAGCAGAGTTTAGGGTGAACATGGATGAGTGTTCTGAAAAATGCTGGGCAAAATGGGGGAAGATAGTGCACTCTTTAGTGTAACTGTATTGGTTTTTACCATGTGAATTCATTATATGAATTTGATCTAAGTTTTAACCCATAAAAATGTAACTTATAGGAAAGAAGCATAGCAAAATTTATGTAGAATTACACAGTTTAATGCTGGATGCAGGGTAGAATTTATAATTTCTGACTGTTTAATTTAATAAAACTACTCCCATTCTAAAGCTATTCCCTGTAGAACAGAGTATGCCTCTGCAACATTTCATATTATGAATACTTTGGATTTGTGCTTTATTTCAGCTGACTTTTCCAAGGCAGGAGGTAGGTTTGTCACATTTTGTATGGCTGGTGATCAGTGATCAACACCATTACACACACTCTGGTGACGAATAATACACATTCCTAAAATAAATGCAGGCAGTAGCACAGCATTTAAGTCCTCCTTTCCAAGGTAAAAGTCAGAACAATGATCACAATAACTCCACCACTTTGAAGAGTGCTTACAAAGTTTCTAGAAATATTTCTACCCTTAAAATCATTGCAGCCTTCCCCTATGGAGCAAAACAACCCTGAGAGCACTGTACTGTGTTGTCAGTGTTTCCCCTTGGGTTAGCAAAACACAGCAGCCTAGAGAACATTGTCATAGATTATTTCTTAGATCCTGCAGGCATTATAATGGCACAGACTAATGTAGCAGCTGGAAACACCAGAGAAACTGAGAGAGTCTCAAGTGAAAAATGAAACTGCAGATGTGGGGGATGTTGAAAATCAGTGACTGCTTGCTAGCATGCAGTTACTCTGCTTGAAGCCAAATCCACAGACTCCATACCTTTCTTCCCATTCCTTCCACACCTTCCTAACTGCAGCAAGTATGTAATGCCCACTAATACCTGCAGATCAGAAAACAGAAGTAATTCTGTGCAGCATAAGCATTTTCTCTTGTTTAGATTGGATGTTTGTGAGAAAACACACAGTATTTCAAAGTCTGAGTCTTAAATCCTCATACAAGTAAGTTTTCAGACACCTAATGTCCTCTGAAGTATTACTGCTTTTCTATCCAAAAAAGATTCCTGTAAGTATCATCTTTGTTTCTTTTTAATACATCATTAATGTTGAGATAATGTGTAATTATGTCATTAATACCAATAAGTATGTTATTGTCCCAGTGATTTGGTGTTTAGCACAGTTAGTTTTATTTTGGATTCAGTTTCTCCTATACAAAGCCCATGGAAAAACAATGCAGGAAATAGCATTTCAGCTTAGTAACTTTGTCAGCAAACTAACTTAAGCTAAGCCCAGATAGAGAGATTCCTGTCTGACACTTCCATTTGGTAGCTAAGTGTCATGAATGAGTGTTTTAAGATTGCTTAAAGAATCTGAGATTATAGTGTTGCCAGGGTGGGGGGGTACATCAGCACAAAATGTGCCAGATTTTGGGACTTATTGAATGTCTGGCCATTGTATTAGTGTTATTTTCTATATTTTATATTAAACACTCAAGGAACATGATGTAAATATAAACCTGGTCATGTACATACTTTCTCATGTGCATATTCCTAGAGACATTGGGCTGAAACCGAGGTTTCTCTTAGAGAGTCCTGAAAAAATAAATGGATTCAAAAATGAAAAAAGGATACACAATAATAGAAAGTATCTATGCCCCTAAACCTGAAATGCAGTAATCACAAGACTCTCATGTATAGTAAGGGAAAGGATAAAACTAGAAAAATTTGAAATATTGTATGTGTAGTGTTTTGATGATAAATTAATTAGGAGAGCTGGTAAATGGCATGGCCAGTGATATACATAAAGTTAATTAAGACATTACCAGTTGTAGATCACAAATTTATGTTCACTTACTAATAAAGAAAACAATTATTTATAGATTAATTTCATTTAAAAATCATAGCTATTTGAGTTGGGGACTGAAGAAGTTAACAGCAGTATAAGCTGACTGGATTTTGAGTGAGTTTTTGAAAGGGTGCTGCTCTTTCATGTAAAACACTTTCATATAGAAACCAGAGTGCGTTTCAACAGACAGAGGGTACCACTATCCTGCTGTGAGCAGCTTTCTTACAACTACCCAGTATGAAACTGATAGTATGGACTAGCTCTTTTGAATTAGTTGGTTTTGTTGTTTAGGACTCTACTGGGTTGAATTCAGAACTGAGATGTGAACTTCTAAGTCACAAACTAGCTTTGAAGATTGCTGTTTCAGGCTTGCAAATGTATTTTAATTTAAGTAATGAACAGCATTTTCAACTCTGAAGAATCAAAAATTAAACTCTCTACTACTTTATAGTTGTTTAAGAATGTGAACTGCTTCTATTGAATTTTGATGGCTGACGAAATTCAAAATACAATAAATAACATTTGTCTGACAGCCTCTGTAGTCTAGAAATAAAAGCACTGCCCACACGATGTACCCCGCGTGTGATGTGGGTGACAGTTTGTTACAGAACTCACCTGTGTATGAACAGGGGTCATTTATCTAAGAATTTCAGGAGACTGGCCACCTAAAAAGAGTTACTATTCAAATTATTGGATATTGGATATTCAGAAGCCCTTGATAGTTTTTAAAGCCAAAGCACAGCTATTAGTAGCAGTCTTGTTGCCGAAATAGTGGATGGCATAGCTGCAGCTGTCCTGTTGAAGTTTAGTAAAGATGTAAGTAATAGAGCCAGCAATACTGAGGTACAGAAATTCAGTAACTTACTGTGGGGTATGTAGCTGCTCAGCACTGTTCACCAAAGACCTTTGAGCTGTTGTTACCATGGGTGTTCTGTTTCCTTGCCTTGGCTTTTATACCTCTACAATGCAAATGAAAGAAGTGAGTGTCATGTGCAAAATATGCCATGAATATGCTATGTCATGAATAAAGGCACAAAAATTAATGTTCCTTGCTAACATGGCCAGCAAAACCTGAAAGTGTATTTTGAGAGCACACCTTCCCTATTTTTTTCTGTCAGTCATTCTAGAGTGGGTATAGGCAACTTTCCTAAGAGCTTTTCTCAGGAAATAAAAGTATTTTATATGGGAAGAGAATCAGTGGCTCACAGTTCTAGAAAGATACTTGGATAGACAACATGTGTTCATACAAATTTAGGTATTGTCTAACTACACCCCTAAGAAATACCAGAATTTACAAAATGGAGTAGCCACCTGTGATGATATGGAATTTGCTCTATTTATTCTTTTAGGAAAAGCCCCGTTAGCTTATTTTGTGGCCATGGCTTAGACTTGTGATGTCAGCCTTTTATCTTGCTGATCTTTTATATATAAGAGATTATCATAGATTCATTTAGTCTGGAAAAGACCTTTAATATCATTGAGCAACAGCAAACCTGACACTGCCAAGTGTTTTGCTTGACACAGAAGTATCTCTCACTTCTTTGAAATGAGTAGTTGTTCATTATCAGCAAAATACAGTTGTTTTTCCTGACACAGGCTGAACAGTCAAAAGAAGAGGAGAAACAAGGTTTAAGTGCTGAGAAATTGATGAGGAAAGCTTCTAAGGATGTGTGCCGGCTACGGGAGCAGAGCCAGAAAGTGCCACGGCAGGTGCAGTCATTCAGGTATGGCCTGTTCTGCTTTTGATGCTCTTTTTAATGTAGTGAAGTAATGTGAACTGTTTCTAGGTATAATCAGACACGCTCTGTAGTATTAGTAAAAAGTCATCATGGCTTTGACTTGCCAGAAACATCACAGATTTTTAACATGGCTCTAAGTCAGAGTTTCAGGGGGCCAGGCCTCAGTGACCTGCTGATGTGGCAGTTCAGAGGGTGGAGAGGAAGCTGAGTGGAGTGTCAGACTCCTGTGTGACATCTGCTGCGGGCAGGCATATGTGTGACTTGCTGTAGCTCACTTCACCCACAGCAGGTTGACAGTAGGCTTTAAGTCATGGGAGCTCTTCAGTGATGGCAAGGGCCTGAAAAAAATTGCCACTCAAGGAGAAGACAGGATACAGCTCATCAGGAAACTCCTTACTTGTGCTTTGCTCAAGACTTAATATTAAAGAAAGATCTTGAATCCCTCCTCTGCTTTGTTTCCCTTCTCCTTTTGGTTGTGAAGCAACTGATTACTTGAAGCAATTAATGAAGTGTTCTAGTTTAACATAAACTAGAATGAACATTATTTATCTTAATTCTCAGTGGTCTAAATTCCTAAAAGACTGGCCAGTAAGTGGCAGGGTTTGCAGCCTGGAGGCCACACTTCTATATAAGAATAAATATACATCTGTTGATTGAAAAATGCATTGCTTGTTCTTGCACGTAGAAATAGTACTGCAAGTTAACTTGGTTTGTTTTGTCAGTTAATACACATTTTTAAAGTTTGAATTTTGGATTCCTTTATAGGAAATTTAAGTCAGCTGCTAATAAATGTGAGACTTTTTTTTTAACCATCTTATGCAGCAATCTATAAGCAAGTAGGGGCCTGTGTGGCAGCATGTATTGCAAACCATAGCTGTAAGTGATGCAGAATCAAAGCAAGAGAGAAAGGAAAGGGGTTCCTAAGCTAAGCTGTGTTACAGCTGAGTTATCTTTCTTCAGTTTGAAATTCAGAGCATCCTGAAGATTTCACTTTCTATGCATGTCTTGAGAAAGAGTTTTGGTTGGTGCTGGTCTTTAACAGTGACATTTAATCAGTGTCATTTAGTAGACAGACTACTGCCTAAATCTACAGGAATGTGTAATAGTGCCTAAAACTCCATCCCCCTGCAAGAAGGGTATCAAAAGGCTCCATTTTCCTTTCTTTTCTAGTCATCACACAACTAGAAAGTCAGTTTAGGTTGATTTTGCTCTGAGCTACTGTTTTCATGGCAACTCAATCTTCACCAGTGGAAAACATAGTTTAGTCTTCTGGATGAATACTTACCTTTGGTGGCTGAATTGTACGTGCCCTGCTAGTTGGAATTATTACAGTGCTGTGGCCTCAGACTAATCACTGAGAGATTTTTAAAGCTCTCAAGAAAAATGACTCTTCTGAGCTTTAATTTTTAAGCTCCCAGTACTTCTCTTCTGCTTTCTAGCCTGCTGCTAGGCAAGCCTGTATAAACTTGTTATGCTTCAGTAATGTTTTGGTTCGTAGGTGACAGAAATGGTAACAGTACAGGGGAAGCAACTAGAGAACTGCTTGATAATTCTGCTTCTCTGAGTCTTGACCAGACACGACTATTCCCCCCTTGTCCTTTTCACAAGTCAGGGTAAAAAATGATTTATTTTGCCTTCTCATCCCCCTACTGAAAGTACCACCATTGGAAATTGTGTGACTGGAACAATATTACAGTCTTCTCATTGAAGCTATTAATGAAATACTGGTATTTTTTCTCTTTGAAAATTGGAACTGCTTTTTACATAAATCTGCTTGAGAAGGTAATTGTGTCAGAATGCCACATTTGTTGTAAATAAATTTTCTATGTATTTTCCAAACCTGTGTTTTAAAGAACTATGCTCCAGAATTAGCAACTCTACAGCAGATGACATTGGAGTTATGCCACAAATGATAAAAAAATCCCTTGCTTTCTTTTCTAATTTCAGGGAGAAGATAGCATACTTCACAAGAGCAAAGATCAGTATACCAGCCCTTCCAGCTGATGATGTATAATTATGCATTTTCATTGAAGTGTTTTTCCACTTATTCATCTCTTTTCAGATGAGCTTTGTAGTTCCAGTAACGTGCTTTCAAAGATCTTGTATTTTACAGTCACTATTGATATGTTTATTTGTGAAGTATAGTGAACTTAACTGTTGTAAGCTTAAAAAATTGCAAAAAAAACCCAACAAACAGAAAACCAAAGTAGAATAATTTTGGTATACTGATGCTGATTTTGTACAGTTTGTGTGTATCGCATCTGTTTTTATTTTGTAAAGATGGAACAAAGGAACAAAGGCAGTACTAAGCATGTATCCTGTTGAACTGCACTGTGTTGAGAAAAATTATGTTCAACAGACAATTTCTTATCTTTTCACTATTTTCATGTGAGCAGACTGTGAAAATGGCTGTTCTGCCATGTAATACTTTTGTACAAGAGTGTAACTTTTATAGTTTAAAGTTAGCCACAAGCATAAGCTCCTTTCCAAAACATCCAGACTGCCTCACAACAGCTGCTGATTAGATTCATTACCCACAGTGTAATTTTGTTTTTGAAAATAATTTTTTTCTGGTTTTGTTTTTTAATACTTTGTAGGAAGACATGGAATTCAGAGTTTAGTTTTGTGAATGTACAGTACTTTAACCTGCACTAAAAGGTTTCTTGCATCTGCGGGAGAGTGAGAAAAGCAAGGCAGACAAGTAACCCTAAAAACTTACTTTGAGACTACCAAAAGGGGCAGCTGCTTTCTGAACAAGATGAATCAAATTCATAATACTAACATTGAAATTTAAATAGTTATACCCACTCTGCTCTTGAAACAGAGAGTTTTTCTCTGTTAATCATTTGTCCTAGGGGGGCTGTCTGGTCACCAGCTAGGAATACATGAAGGAGTGCGCTAGGTTTACAGATCTGAAGATGCTTCATTAAAGTATTTATACCAGAAAAAAAATATCTCACATGCTAACTCAGATATCAGAAGTCCTGTTGGTAAGGTAAACCCCTTCTGAAAAAGAAAAGCTCCTTACTAGACCTCTGCACAAATTATGGTACAATAAATAACAATTTTTAAAATTTACAATTCACCCTGTATGCAATTGGTGGTGCACAGGTTTAATGAATATATGTGAACTACTTGTTTCAAATATGTCTTACATGCTTCTTCCTAGCAGGCTGCTTCATCAGAAGGCAACTTGGATGCCTTCCATTAGAAGTTCAGAACATTGGATGTAGGTGTTCAAGCAGTCCTGGCTTGGTAAAGCAGTTGGGATCATCTTCTGTAGGTACTGTGTAAGTAGGTGGATATTGCAGAGAACAGAAATATTTCATATTCTGCTTAGTGTGTTGCACTCAGATGTATTTCATTCACTGGCTACGGTTTTCTTCCCCAAGCAACAAGACACATTGCATGGACTTCATTTTTCAGAAATGATATAATTATTTGGTCAGCAAATGGAAACAATATAACCACAATATGGTAGCAGCTGTCTTAGATTCCAAGTGACAGTTCTGTAATGACAGGTCTGTGTAACACCCAAGGGTTTTCTTATGCACAAATACAGCAGTTCACTAAAATATAAAGCCAAACATGCTATTTTGAGCAAGATGACTGATCAAGCATCCTTTATGAATGCCCCATTTGTTTTTTGTGTCTTGGGTTTGAGATAATATTCATGTTTGAAAGGTCAGTTTAAAAAAGAATCTGGAATTATTTAATGTAGAGGTGAAATGAAGGTTGACAGTTTCAGCTTCTCAATTTGATTATATAAGGTGTTTGTAGAATGATGTTTAGAGGTCTACTTTATGATTTTTCTTTTATTTATTTACAGTCTTATTTATGTTCTGTTTAATATAGTTCAGTTCTGGCCATAAAAATATATGTCATTAAGGATGCTATTGTGAAAAATACATAGAGGCGTCTAAATTCTTGCCCAGTTAGCTGTTTTTTCTCAAATGTTGAATAATTTTCAAAAAAAAAAAAAGTATTATTGTCTGATTTGTAAGCATAAGGTGAAGTCAAAACTGAAGTATTGCCGGCTTCAGCTTACAAAACTCCTTTAAAACGAGAGACTTAGACATAGTCTTCATACTCTTATTTTTCCAGAATGGTAAAGTTGAACATACTTATAGGCAGCTTTTGACAATTCTGGATTTGGAGTTTGGGGATTTTTTACTAATTTAGCATGTCACACTTGAAACACTCAATGGAATAAGCTAAAACAATACAAATAAATAAACTCCCGTAAGTTTAAAGTGATAAATATTACTCCTGAAGTGAAATTTACCCTGCACAGCAGGGTATAGCGAATGTAATTAATTCTATTGCCAGGTACCAATGTCACTGCAGTTGCATATATCAAAATGTAAATATTACTGGTACAAGAATATTTAGCCAAATGAGCAAAGTTTAGCAGAAATTGTAATAGAACACAAATCAAATAATTTTAAGATTATTTTTCTTTTTACTATTGCTATGTTTATACTGTATCAAATATTGAATGCTCAGGACTGAACTAAATATTTAATCAGGTTATATTCTGAATGTGTTTCTGTTCTAATTTTGTCTGTAAGAGTATGCAAGTACATTACATAGATTAACTTGTCTCTGCACTTTTCATGTGTTTCAGTGATTGGAAAATACATTTTTTTTAACAAAGCTCTTTTCCAGACCAGTGTTTTATTTAATTCTTTTATTGCTCTTTGTGTCTTTATATGGTCTTTGCAGAAACAGATGGCCACTACAGCTTTGTCAATGTAAAATCATGGCAATTTATAGACAGTTCACATCAATCACTGGCAACTCTAAGGATAAGTTATATGGAAACTAATTCATATACTTGAAGTTATTTTTTTCACATTTGTGAAGTAAGAACTGCACCAGCAATGAACATGGTTGAGTCTCCTCTGACAACAGCTCATAATTGCCCAGAAATACTGTTTTTCCTTAGAGAGAGAGACTGGGCAGGGATAGAGGTGCTCATATTCTCTCTCACAATGGAAAATCTTGCATTACATTACATAAGGTCTGCAAACATTTAGTTTACTGTAAATGATACAGGCCCAGCAAACTTCATTCAAGGTTGAACTGCATTAGGTTTCTGTAATGCATGGTGAACTGGTGTTACAAACTCTTTCAGACCTCACCTAATATTCTTTTGTAAAAAAATACATTGTCTAAAGCAGCCCCAGTAGGAGTTCTGCCATTTAAAATATGGTCAAGTCTCCATGCAGGCCTAGAGATTAAAATTTTTATACTCACTCCCCCAAGTCATACCACAACAACAAAATCTGTCATTGATCAGACTTGGGAGAAATACAGTTTATGGTATTAGATTAGATGGTTTAGATTGCCATAGCTCATCAATTAAAATTAATTAAAAGCAGAAGTAAGTAGTGATTAAAGGAACTACTCAGTAAAAAAGAATCCTACCCAGCTCTTGTAAACAGTAACCTGTCTGTTCAGGAGGTCATTCCCTCTTACTGTAATGCAAGCAAGAAGTCAGAAAACCCAATACCTGCCCTTTTTAAGTCTTCCATTTCCAATTTCCACATGCAGATGGGCATCTTGTATATCTTCCACTGCACACTGCTCTCATAACTGATGGTCAGATGACAAGCAGGTTGTGAAGAGGAGGAGAGATCTCCCTAGAGTTAGAAAAAATCCACCAAACCAAGCACTGAACACTGCATCCCCTGTTTCCTATCTGGGCTGCCATCATTCCAAATCTTCTGGATTACAGTGTAAGCAAGGGACAGCATCTCCAGACATCACCTGGAGTATTCCTTCAAGTAGGAAGAGCATTTTTTATCTTCTGCACTGAATACTCCATCTTTAGGCAGTCCAAACCAGGATTGGAGATCACAAGGCTCAGAAGTCCTAGTCCATTTTATGTAGCTACTAAAATCATGGAAATCTTGAATTCTAGGAAACAATAAAAACTTTTACACTGTGTTCCTACATCACTTGCCAGAGTCTTGTTCTCCAAAGCTCTGGTGCATTTTTGTCTAAGTTGAGATTTTTCCAGCCTGGTAAGTAATTACAGGTGCCAGTTGAAATCCTTCCTAGCACAGACAACAGAAATCCAGCTAACAGTAGCCTGTGTCTGTTTGCCAAGTTCATTTTGTGCAGTCACAGAAGCACCAAACCATTGGTTTTTGCAGACATGTTCAGCTCAGTTCTTTGTCATACATAAGCCCAAGTTAAAGCAATGCTCTATGAAGCATGAAATACTTCTCCCCTCCCTCCTGCTTTGTGTTGCCTGGTTCCATGTGCACTGTTGGAGGACTGGGAAGTGGTGTGGTAAAGGAGTGGTGTGGCCACATTTGGGCTCACTTTTCGTTAGTTTTTGGTTTGTTTTTTTTAAGAAAAACATACACTCGGTTTTTCATCAATCAGCTAAAGCATTACAGCAGTTTTGCTGATTTTGGCATCTCACAGTTTGTTTTTAAGTTCTAATATCACATTGATGAACTTCCACTTAGGCAAATTATACTGTCTGCTTTATGGCCAGTTAAATGTCATATGTTTAATGTCAGATATACAGCAACATATTCCAAACATGAGTGAATGGAACTTACGGGACCTTGGATAGGATGCATAATGACTGACTGTCAGAGGAAGATAGCTACACTGGTTTTTAAAGCAGCATTTCTCAGCCTATTTTTGGTGCATTAAGTATGCAGATGCCAGAAACACTTAGAATAACTTGTATGGGCAGTTTAATGTGGCAGACTGGAAAAATACAGTTTGCTGCATATAAGGACCCACACCATCACACACCATGCACAAAAAGATAATTGCAAAGCTTGCTGCAATTTCAGAGCTTACTAAGCTTGCTTCTACTATAAATCTTGTAAAACTTGCTACTATTTCCAAATACACAGAAAAAACATTAGATGCAATGCAGGAATTAAGACTGTTTAGGATCGGAAATCTCCAAGTTCATCTGTCACTGCATCAGTCAACTGGAAAATTGCAACAGGGAATCAAACTTTGGGGCTTATTTCATTGGTTACATAAAAAGGAAGCACATTTTGGTTAAAATCCAAGCTGTAAGAGAACATGCATATTCATTTTCAGGATTTTACAGTGCAGTTATGAAAGCAAAAGCACCTTTTCTGTGCAGTCTGTGAACACCTCAGCATTTTGCTGCGAAACAGTTTGAAGCAGTTCCACAGGTGAGAAAACACACCACCTTCCAATATCAGTTGATGGAGAAAACAGACATAAATTTAGGAAATCAGCTGGATAACAAGGAGTCCTTTGAATTACTACCAGAACAAGCTTCTGGCTTGCACTAGGGTTTGGAAAAGATAGGTCAGTATTGCTGTACTGCTTAAAACCTCACATTTTAAGGCCTTGTTTCAGTTTCCAAGCGTTGACACTGATCCTGCTGTTCTGCTACTGCATAACGGACCGAAGACGAATGGACATCAGTAGAACAGATTGTGCAATTAAGTAGGGATCCTCCTAATATAAGACAAAATCCAGCAAGCCAGCCAACAAACAATGCTTCCCCAAAATCCCACCTGGGAACAATATCTGGTATATTCTCATCCCAAAACTCCTGGACTGTGGAATGGGCAACCCAGGAAACTGGGACAATAGCTGTAATCCCCGATATCCAGAAGAGCATTCCTCCAAACAGCAACAACCGTTTCTTTTGTTCCTGTTGTCTTTCACCAATTTTCATACAGTCCAACCCAAATCCTGAGAGCAAAAGGCCCAAAAGCCCTGATCCATTGGAAAAAAACATCAAAATCCTAGAAATCCTGAGCTCTGGAGGCAAAGCTAGGAAAGAATCAAAGTCCTTGCATTGCATTCCACCTTCTTCCTGGACAACACAAGCTTGCCAGAGTCCCATGGTCCAGATCTCCAGTTCATTTAGTTCCAAGTTAAGGTTTTTCCACTGGGGTAGATAGGTGGTGAGACAGGAGAGGACCCATCCCAACAGAGAGACCAATATGCCACTTAATTGCATCACTGGTTGATAGACTAAGGCCATTGTAAGAGCAGAGTCCTGATAGCTTGAGGAGAAAGGTCTCCCCAGCAGTTCTGTATCAACTGCTACCTTGGGTGATGGTGGAAGCTGTGGTGATTTTAGGTCTCTGCTGCCCCAAATATAAGCCCTTGCTATTAACCCTTTGCAAGCTCTGAAACACTTTTTTGTTCTTCATGAATATAAAGTTTCACATAAAGGATGAAGGACTTCACTAAACCATGAGTTAGGCTTTCCGATAAGGATTTGATCTGTTACCTTCCAATTTGCTTGGTAAAATTATATCCCAATGCCTGATGATTACAAGCCTGAGGATGAACAAAGAGGGCTCTATGACCCCTCACCCTAAAACACAACAGAAATCTTTGTGCTTCAATACGGATTAATTAGATTTTAAGTGGTGATAAAAAGGCAGCTCTGTGTGCAACAGGACTTCATTGTAATAGCTAAATTTGAGATTTCAGGGATGTAAATCAAGGCCTTGTAAAGAAAGGTAGACTGTTTGCCTATAATCTTTATTCTTAGGCTTCCTCAACATACATAATGGCTTATCTTCCACTGCCCTGTTTTATGTCCCCAGCACTGTAAAAGACGCTTTGTAAAAGATCCTTATGTTTCACATTTTCTACATTCATTTCTTTTAAAATAGGCTTTGTTTTGACTGACTCTTAAGGGGAAAAGGAGACGGGTATGGTGAAAGTACCTAGAAAATGAAATCCTAGACATCCCCTCCACCATAATGAACCCAGGCAGATCATCAGGCAGTGTAAACTTTACCTGCCCCAGGACTTCAGCAACACCATGGTAGCAGCTTACAGCAGCTCAGTGTCTCCTTTCCTAAAGCCCATGTTCCAGATGGCACACAGTGTATTCACTTAGTATCTAACAACATTTGGCACTCAATGCTCCCAGGGCCAGGAATGCTAGTACACCTTTCTGATCAAAGCAAGATATCATTATGCCATTACCCCATTAGGAAACACTGCTTTTTCCTGCTCTCATGTCATCTAACCTTGTGCTTGTCTACAGGGTCAGATGGAAAACATCTGTTTGCTGTTTCCCTTCCCACATGTAACAGCACAGCCTTTCTGGGAAGGAACTGAGCAGCATGAACACATCCACATGAGTATGACCCAGCAATGTTTTCCAATCTTTCTTGATTTCATTTCCTAGATGTGATAATGTACTTATCTGTATATTTTAATTCTCAGTTGCTGAAAATGGGTTATGTGATGGGAAAACATAACACTTATTTTGAAGGTTTCCAAGATCCTGAATCATTATCATGGATATCGTTAAGGTTATCATTAAGAACTGTCACTGTGCAATGATCTCTTCTTCCTCATTTTTATACAGACTTAATTTCAAACCCTTGTTTTTTTCCTGTCACAAGCTGTAAAGAACCAACAAAAAAACCCCAGAAAGATGACCTCCCTTCTTCTTGTATACCAACCCATTAGCTCAACAGCTTATACTTGGTCAAAAAATTACTATGCACAAGACTAGAAATCACCAAGGATATAACTGTCAACCCTGGGATCAAAGTGTTGCAAGCTAACCTGTAACTTTGGTCATCCACAGGGCAAAAGAAAAATAAGACAGATCAATTCCGCATTCATTCATTCATTCATTCATTCATTCATTCATTCATTCATCCATTCATCCATCCATTCATTCATTCATCCATCCATTCATTCTCCAGACTGTATTTTCATACTTGGTGTTGTTTTTCTCTCCTTTCTCTGTTCACAGCAGAAATGCTTGTTTTAGAAATCCTTCTGACTTCCAATGAGAAACTCCATAACACCATTTGAATAATTTTTAAGATAAACAACCACAATTTAGGAGTGATTCTGCTCCTTCAGGGGCTACATGCTTATCTAACTTAAAAATCACAGTTTCTGAAAGACTTATGGAAGCCTGTTGCACTTCTCTTGACTGTGAGCATTTAATAGTTTCTTCTCTGCACTTAATTCCAACAGTCAATATAGTCTGAGAGCACAGCACCAGGTCTGTGAAGTCCATCCATTTTACAAATGTTGACTACAACAGGCACAGTATACCAGCCTTTAAATTATAGCCAATAGAAGCACTGGGACTGCTGCATTATTAAGGTCTGCCAATTAAGTTCCGTAACTTACTATTAACAATGCACTAACTTAGAGGAAGAAAAGCTTCCTCACAGTACTCTGGATAAGATTATATGCAATCCTTGTTCTTTTGGAGGGGAGGAGAAGGTAACACTTGTCTTGACACTAGGATAATAATGAGGCCTGAAATGCCTTTACTTGGAACTTACTGATCTTATGAAAAACCACAGCTGGACTATGTACATTCTTAGGTCAGTTACTCCTTAGTCTTATCTCCCTTGTCCCTCTTTCACACTTTTTCTTCCCATTGTTACTTCTTTTCTCTACATCTAAAGATGTCTCATTCTCAGAATAATTGATTTTGGTGGACTTGTATCATCTACATGGACCATGTACAAGAGAGCTGCTCCAGTACAACTCTGCCCCTTCTCTTTGCCCCTGCTCCCCTTGTCAGCCTCTGCAGCAAGCACTGTGCTTTCAGGTAAGGAAGGTGAGGATGGATTTAGAGGGAGTTTTCAGTGTGTTTAAAGTATTTTTTCCCCTATTCCTTTTTCCATATAGACTTTAAAGTCTGAGGTATGTAACATACAGGGATACCAGCCTACAGAGGCCTATGCAGGTAAAACAATGCCTGTGAAGAATATAGTACAGGTATGATGAAGTAAATACAGGTTCAGTAATGCTTTTCAAGCAGTGGAAATTACATCATTCATTCAAACTAGCTCCAAGCATCATTTTGCAAATTGATTTTGACTAGACTAAAGCAGAACCGAGGTGGTCAGTGTGCATATCATTTTATGCAGTTAAGTGCATTTAATTTTTACTCCCCACAAAGCCATTTCAGGCTGAACACAAGGATTCTGAATCTCACAGCAAGTGATATATATTCTCTTTAAAAGTCATGCTAACTTCTGGATACTTCCACAACCAGAGATAGATACACTAATATTTTTCCCCCTGAAAAGAGTAGTAGAGAAGTGTTGCCTTTACACAGCTCTGCAGCCCACACAATTATCCCAATGTTATCAGGTTCAGCACTTTGGGCTGTAATTAGGCAATTTGATCCCCCAAAAGCATAATTATGAGACTGTCTCTTTCCTACACTTTCAGTTCCTTTGTAAAGCATGTTCATGTTGTCGGCTTTTTCATTCTTTTCCAGTGGTCCAAAAAGTGTGGTCCATCTGTGAAGTACAATTGTCCCCAATAGCATAGCCCAGACACTGCTGTTGTTTTCTAATTTGAAGATAGTCCTAGAGTTCCCTATTTTTTTGTTGTTGTTGCTCATTCAAATATCATGTATTTTCATGAATCATTCACAGGTCTCTCAGTTTTAGATTCCCATACATATACACAAAAGATGGAAATAAGAGCTAGTGTATAGATTTTCTGTGGCGGAATCTTAGTTGCAGCCAGTAAAAGAGCTGCTGTCAGAAGTTGGCAAGGTAATGCCTTCAGCATCCTGCTACAAGTGACTTAATTCATTCAGCTTGACAGCCTTGCTTTTCACCTTATTGCTTGCACTGGAAGTCATGAGAGTTAGCATTTCTTTACCCAACTAAGAATCCATCTATTTGTGAAGCTGGAGCACCTTCTGGGTTTGCATAGCCAATGTGCTCTTCAGTGAAACCACAGAAACACTAAGCAAAGAACACAGCCTAAATGCTATCCATACTGACTTACTCTAGTCTGCATTTAAGTGAGATTTGACAAAAATAATTATTTCTATTGGTAGATCTTAAGGTTTCAGGGTGCTTCAGAGAGCATCATAGTAAAGAAGTTAACTTCTCCCTGAGTATATATCTGTTTGTCTCCAAATCTTGAGAGTCATAAACTTCACAGAAGAGTGACAGCAGGTACCTTTTGATCTCCTAATGATGTGGACTAATCTAAATTTTATTTATTCCTAAAGTGACCATGGTGGTTTCTTCTGTTTGAGTTCCTCTCAGTTTCCTTCACTGAAATTACAGTATCAAGTTAGACACAGACTCACACAGAGCTAGAAGGATAAATGTAGTGCTCATGTGAGAAGTTCAGTCAATCAAAGCAACACAATGTCCCCTAGTACTCCTCACTCCAATGTATGAGTGGCACTTGTTATACTTCTTCTTGAGCTGTAGTGCAGTCCACAACAGCGACCTTTACTTATGGGCCCTTAGAAGCCATTGTGAAAGCAAGTAAGAGGCAATATGGAGAGGGGTACGCCAGTTATGAAGAGAATGACAATTTCCATCTTGAAAAGGGAAAAGAGAGTAACTTCAAACACACACAGCTAGGCTTGTGGTGCCATTCACTAAAAACCAAACTCAATATTTAAAGGAGATGATTCATAAGACCACATTATTTGTTTCTGTATTATATCTGAAGACACTGTCCCTCAGTGAATACAAACAACTGAATATTTTGTGGAGAAGTTAGAGCAGAACAGGACAGCCCAGCAGAGACAAAGAAAATCATCACAAAGACCACAACACTGCTTCTGATCCATTTCCCCAGTGCAGGCAGCAAGGATACCCCAGCAGTCCAGCCCCTGCAGATGGTTCCACACTGCTGCTGCATCAGAGCCAGAGCTGTGCTGAGCACAGCAGGAGAAGATGAAGATTCAGCACCTTCAGGAGAGCCAGGAAGGGGCTTCAGAACCCTCTCAAGTGGGAAAAGGGTACAGCCATCACTGTCCTGATTTCTAAAGGGCATATTCCCTGCTTTTCAGTATCGCAGGGCCTGCCTAAGCCTGCATACCTTCCCTCTTCAAACATTGGATGTAATTCATTAAGCAACTTTAGCAAGAGCCTATTAAGCATGTAAAAGAAATGTATTTCTGTGATTGAAAGATCTTGCTAAGTTACACTTCTGTAAGATCAATCAAAAGCCTGAAATAGGATGTCATGTAGAACTAATGGTAGTTGCACAAAATCTAGAAGGAAAAGACACTGAAAGAGGCAAGCACAGCAACATGAAACTGCTGATTTCTGCTTTAGGGACTTATTCAAAACATTGAAATGAGAGAGGGTAGATTTGCCATCATTATACTGGAAGAATAAAGAATGCTTTAAGGTTCAGTACCTCAAACTTTGAGAAACTTTTCCATCACCATCCCAATCCAGACTTCAAAGTGAGGGTTGACTGGGCTAGAAAATTAGCCTTATTCTTCAGGGAACTATTTTTGATATACTGTCAATACAGGAGATTACTGTAAGTATGAAAACTCACATCACTTGAGCAGTGATTGGAATGTGATTTCCTGGAATGGTGAAAGACTAAGAAACTAATTTCTGAGCTGAGAAATGTATGGGCTTCTTTATCACTATGCATCCCTCACTGGGAGATTCTGGTTTAGTAGAGTGTTACAGATACATATTTCTATAATGCTTTCCATTTCACATCTGCAGACAATTATTATAATAAGCTTTCTCTCATTCCTTAAGATATATTTCTTATTAGTAGTAAACTTAGGAGAAATTATTTGTAGTTCCCAGTTGAACCTACATAGGAATTGTTATTGCACTACAGTTGGGATTACAAAGGTGATACAAATTTGCTAACCATAAAATTATAAGATTGCACACACCTTTTAACAGCAATCTAGCCACAATGTAGCATAAACTGTAAGTGAAGGAAGTGTGGGGCACCTACGGCATTTTGATAATCTGCATATTGAGATTTGGGGGGAAGGGAGGAAAGAAGCTGAACAGATATATGGTTTTTGAAATAGGATTGTTCCTTAAATTCTAGTGTATTAAGTTGGTTTTGCTCTTTACCTTTTAAGGTTCAAAGAGCTAGGAAATGCAGAAAGGGAAGATCTTTCCTAGCAAGCAATTTTTCTCTCTTGCAATGCAATATCTTTCAGTTAAAAAAAGAAAAAACACAAAAAACTCAACCAACCAAAAAAACAAAACAGCTTTTTTTCCCTTACAGGATTTCATCAGAGTTTAAGTATCCCCCAAGCAATGAAATCTAAGCAAACCTATAGTTTAAAGAGTTCATGACATCCTGTAATTAACAAATTAAAGCACTAACATTTTCAGTATTAGTTAAAGTATGCTTTACAGTTGTCTTCTGCCATGTTCATCCTCACCCCTTCTCTCTACTCCCTCTCACCTTCCCTACTTTACATCAAGAAAACCCGAAAGGTCACTATCAAGTCAGGTTCCTTCAGCAGGGCAGTGAGGAGGGAGTCAAGCTGAGGTGTCCATGGATATTCTGGTGGAAAGAATGGAGACAGGATGGAATGTGGGACAGCAGCTTCCTCCCTACACTTCACCAGTTGTGGGCACCCAGCAGCACCCTCCAACACCAAACGCTGCCCACAGAGGTGAAAGGGGTGATGCACGGTATCCACAAGCATGTGTAATGCCCCCATGTACTGCAAAACTTGGCATAGCTGAGACAAGCAAGAGTGCAGGAGTTCCAATGAACTGGGTAGATTGAGACAATATCTGCCCACGTTTCATATCAGCCCAGAGAGAGAGAAATCCTGAAGACTTCTAGCATCATGCCTCTACAATGGTTATGTGATAGTTGCTTCTACTTTTCTTAGTTGATGATGACTGTCTCTTGGAAAGGTACTAAGCATCTGCTGCAAAGTATCACATGTTTTCCAAACATATTTGCATAGAGGTAAGGGCTACTTCCATCCATGGACTTAAACATTTAAACAGAAAATGCTTCATCTTAAATGAAAGTCAGTGAAGAAATTTAGGTTCTGACTTCAGGAAAACAATTGTGAAGATGATTCAAATTGGTATTCCCCAATATGAAGATAACCTGTGTTTACTTGAGCAGACATTGTTTTTGATTCTTTGGTCTATCACAAGGATCTACTTTCAATTTTCAAGGTATCCAGGAAGACATGCTGAGAAAGTAACTGTTTTGAAACATACTCAAGTCTTTGTAGCATTTGTACAATTCCATGTAGGAAAAGGAAACAGCAGCATGAGTTGAAGGACTGTACAAAGACAAAGACACATGACTGAGCTTGGTATACACCTGCAAAGCTACATTCACTCATACAGGAACAGCAGTACTATGCTAGGACAAGCCAAAGCTTTATCTAGCCCAGCAGGAAAAGAATATAAACACATGGTAAGGACAGATTGCTGTTGTCTTCATCCTACAGTGTGAAAATCTCTGAGTCTGGAATTTAAATCTAACTTTGGGACAGAAGTTTTGTTAAAATCTTCCCTGAAGTTGAAAATATTGTGAACAACACTATCTTCTTGGTTTTGGTGTCTGCATTTTGGCATCTATATTTTGGCAAAAAGAACTCTAGCCCTAGAAATAAAATGGAAAAAAAGTGAATCATCTCAACAGGGCTCTGCTTGAAATCTAGTATCTTTCACTGTAAGATATGATTGAAAAGTCACTTTTTTTTTCTTAATGGGAAGGATACACTCCCAAGTGAATGTACAAATGAGCTTCCTGTAATATTCTGCCAGATGCACAGATGGCATAAGATGAGGAAAGTGCTCCTTGCATCAAGTGTGTGATGATTTTCATAAAGTATAGGTTCAGTGGTTAGGAGCAATACATCTGTACTCATTTAAAACCCCTTTATACTACAGCACATTATCATGCTTCTCTTTATCTAATTATCACTTCTCCACAGGACAATTATTGCAGAATTTTCTGCTATTGTGGTAAATGGAAAAATGGGGCATTATATCCCTCCAAGGGGGTATGTGAATTTGACTATCTGACCCATATGTCCAGTTAAACAGACTGTAACCCACAGGAACACCACTGACAGCAGGGTGCTGAAATGTTTTTAACCAGGGGAGTTTCCCCAAAAAGGTAAATTAAATCACATCTAGCTTCCATACAAATTCAAAGAATCAGTAAAACTGACTTTTGTCCATCTCTGTCTTACAAGACAAAATAAAGCAAATGACAACTAATAGACAGTTGCTTAGCTTCCCTTAAAAAAATAAATCTCTGCTGACAGAATA
This sequence comes from Cyanistes caeruleus, assembly GCF_971803275.1. Taxonomy (NCBI): domain Eukaryota; kingdom Metazoa; phylum Chordata; class Aves; order Passeriformes; family Paridae; genus Cyanistes; species Cyanistes caeruleus. The sequence continues at coordinate 32,495,542 of NC_141705.1, read as the reverse complement.
AACACAGTGTTCCTAAGACACCTGCTCTAATGAAGCACTGGATAATGGATTGTACTTCCTAAGGCCATGTTCATGTTCTCACATTTGGTCCTGCTTTCTTAAGCAACAGCACCTAGTAGTGAATATCCTAGAATGATTTGGAAAGGATCCTCAAGGATCACTGAGTCCAGGTCCTGGCCCTGCACAGGACAACACCAAGAATCACAGCATGTGTCAGAGACATGAGCACTGCCTGCTCTCTTACAAACAGCTTTCCTCTTGTTGCAATCCCTTAAAGGAAGTAGCATTTTCTTTTTTCTTTCCATCATTAAATCATATTCAATTTATGATTTGCTGTCATTTTTAATTCTGGTGTAATATTCATATTTCTTATAGCATGCATGCATCCTCTGATGATGTTGATAAGACAAAACCCTTTCCCAGCTCCTAGCAGATGTATGGAAGATGGGGACTGACAATCATTACCCTTCCTCTACTCCCTGCTAGTATCCTTCCATATAACAATGACAGAAAAGCCTTTGTCTCTCACCTCTGCAAGTGGTCCTGCTTCTAGAAATGTTTCATCACTGAGCTCCCTGTTGAACTCTTATTTCATCTCCACGAATGCCAGCCTTTTTGAGATTTCTGAATCAGAATCAAACTATGTCCAAATTGTGAAAAGCTGGAAATGAGGTGGCTTTAGGAAAGGGATGGGAAAAGATAACCTGGGAACATCTGATTAAAGATATGGAGCTGAATTCCTAAATACTGTGCCCATGTGAGGCATAGTACATATGAGAAGAAAAGATGCGTCAGTATGTAGCTGTGGCACTTTTTCCCACCTCATAACAGAGCAGCTACATCTTTTTGATTATTTTCTAGAACACATAAAACCTTCATGTGCTCAGATGATCTCACAGCTACCACACAGAACATTTACCTTTCTTGTGGTCACATTGTGTTCCACAAAATAAATACAGCAAATAAACTTCTCAGGTTTGAAACATGGTTCTCAAAACAAGGTTTTACCTTCAGCCAACCTGAAGTAGCCCAAGCTGCAAAGCCAGCAATCCTCACAGGGCTGAGGAGAGCAGCTGCAGTGAAACTAGTCAGAGGAGGGAACAGCTTTTATCAGAGTACAGCAATTGGGCTGCACCACTGCCCTGAACTCCCAATGCAACAGGCAACAGGATCTTCTGACACACTGTTGACTACAGAGCTACATTATTTGTGCAAGACCAGAAGTGGGCCAAGGAAAAGTTTTCATGTTCCCATAGCAAAAAGGTAACAAAAACCCTGTCTCCTATGTCCTTTGCATGATTTAGCTTTCTATCAGAGAACAGCAGGACTGAAAATACACTGATAGGGTCTGGTAAGTGACCTAAACAACCACCTACAGGAAAAGATCTTTGAGCATGATTGAAGATACTCAAGTTTCAGTAGATGGATCTACAGTGTCAGGTACTGCAGCACAGCCTGGGACTGCCACAATCCCCATTGCCAGTTGGAACAGGAATTAAAGGCAGAAATGAATGACTCTTGCAAATGAAACAGAAGTGACAAATGCATAATTTGGGAGCTCCCAACAGCTCAGGGAAGAAGCAATAACTGATAGAAAGCTAAGAGCTGCTGAGAGCAGCCTACTGAAATTTCATCAGTAAAGGAAGATTTACAGTCAGCTGGGCAAACTGGGACAAGAAGCTATCTTTGGGAATGTGTCTCACAGAAATGCTGCAAACTGAAGCATAAAAAACATCTTTGAAATGCTACGTATATGAAGCATTAGACAATTAATATAGAAAACTTGAGACTGCAATGCCATGAGCATCTGATACAGATAAAAACCTAATTTATAGAGACATATCTAGGGCCCTGGAGACAAAAAAAATAAAATAATTTTGATCATAAAGCAAAGAAACACTGGTGTTAGGATTTGGTGTTAGAAGCAGTAAAAGAAGGGGGTTGTCACAGGCTTCATAATGCAGTTTGTATCTACATACATCTTGAACTGCCTTTGACTACCTTGCTTTACTTTGGTTTTAACTAGTGTCAGTTGAGAATCAAAAGCTCAAAGAATTTCAACTGAAAACACGCTGACAGCTCCAAGCAGTAAGAAAAGTCTTCTGTTACCCAGACAAGTGGGTGGTGCTAAATCCAAGAAGGTGCATTAAGAGCACATATTACAGCCATACACCAAAGGACTGCTTAGCCAGTATCCTGTTCCTGGCAGAACAACAAGGTAAGGAGATAATGCTATATCATACCCTCATTACCTTTTCCAGCTTTCACAGAAATGCAGGTCAGGGGCTTCCTAAGTCTAGAGGCTGTGTCTTTGCATTCAATGGCTTGCTCATCAATTGCCCAAGCACTTACTGAAGTTATGTTTAACTACAAGAAAACTTATCTCAGGCCAACACTACTTAAAACTTGCCTGTAGAAGTGTTAGCTAATAGTGAAAGGTGGTCCCTTCCCCCTCTTTTAAAATCAGCACCTAAGTAAGTTTTTCTGCTTATTTCCCTTTGAGGGACTAAGATATATTAGATAACAAGACACAGTAGGAGGGCTTTCATGAAAATAGCCACATGACAAAAATATATATTTAAATAGTGCACACAAAAATCAAACATTTAAATATAAGCATGTATGTTCCTTCTGGTATTTCATTTATTAAAAAGAAAAAAAAAAAAAAAAAAAAAGAAAAAAAAGCCAAGCTGTTCCAAATTTCCCCCCCCCTTTTTTTTTTTTTGGTGAATCTAGGCATCTGCTTTACTTTCAGAAACAGAATGCTGTTTCCACTAGCCTCATCTATCCTTGAAGCATATAACTTACACTACAAATTATTTCTTGGTGTTCTAAACAGTGCTTTGTGCCTTCTCTTTGTTTTGTTATGTGCAAAGTAAACACTAATCCCCCTCCAGGCAAAAAGACAGACTTACTTCTTCTATTGAAGCGACAAGAAACTCAAAGGCAGCATAAAGTTATTGTATAATAGAAATCAGAAGCATAAAGTCAAGTCAGTCTTAATGCATGGGAAAATAGATGAAAATATATAAATAAGTAAATAAATAAAAGCAGCATGAACAAGTAGAGTTTACACAACTGGCAATGAGAAGACCTGTGCTTAAGTTTAGACCTCCACAGAAACTGGATCGCTGAGAAATCATCACAATTCACAGTCTGGATTCAGTGGCTCTACAGACCAAGGAAAGCAGTATGCAATACACAGAACATGGAAGATGACCAATGGCTGGAATACAAACTCCAGTCTTTTTCTTAATTCCTATAATGGATATTACTTTTAAGAAGCAATTTAACTACATTTTCTGCAAGTACTTCATTTTCCTTCATCTAAAAAAACTATTGCACATTTAAGGTGTCCAGAAAGAACAAAATAGTTACTGTGGAAAATACTTGTACAAGAAGCAAACTAATTCTGCTTATTTATAAGGCAAATAATTTCACTTTCAAAAGAAAAAAAGCTATATTGGAGGAACATTTTAGTGCACAGTACATTTAGCAATAACTCTAGCAGTGTCAGTATTCTGATGAGGAAAGTGGTCCTAAGGGTAGATACATCTAATGACTATAGGAGAATTGATAGCAGAAGAGAATTCTTTGATGTTTTATTTAAAGGTTTTGCTCAATAATTCAATAAAGAGATCCATTATAAATCAGGAAAGAGTAAGAACATGCCACAAGTACAATCCAGTAATGAATAAAAATCAAACCTACACAAGGATGGCAAGTATCTGTAATTTAGGCAGCATATAATTCACTACTTAACCCTACCAAATTGAGTTATGCTGTGTATAAACCAAGCTGGATCTAAACAGTGATCCAGCTGTAAGTGCAAGAGTGAATAGATGAAAAGTACACAGCAGCTCCAATATTTTCCTTAACAGACTTACAGTGGTCTCGTTTTTGGATCACCTATTGATGCCATATTTTTTTTCAGTATTCCAGGTGAGGCAAATATAAAAAGGAAAAACAAGGGGTATTTGCTTTGTTTCTTATGTCTTTCCCTCTCATCTCTGACCAAGCACTGTCAGCTCAGATAGGTATCCAGTGCATAGTAATAAATCAAAACTATGTTGTGCATGAGTTTCAAGAGCAGGATTCAACAGGATTCATCCCAAAAAGGGCATGTACCTTTACTTAGTAGAAAAATTTGTTGCTTTATTGCTCCTAAGCCTCAAAAACAACATGTGGCATAATAGGATTGGATTTCTAGAATCTCTGGTGGACACCTTCACAGACAACTCATTTTCCCCCTATGCTGTCTACGTTTAGTCTCAAATGCAGAAGATTAGAAATACTAATTTCTTACATTCCAACATACCTAGCCATTCTGTACATTCTAGCAGGAGCTACAAAATTACTTTGCATAACCTCACAAGGAATCTGCTAGCATCAAAGAAACCAAATCAAATTAGGAAATTAATTTCCACGGAGTCTTCCATCAAAACACAGTAAATACGGACATTTCCAACAACTCAGCATGTTGTTCCATTGCCATTTGCCCATAAATTCCAGTAATACATAGCTCTGGGATCCCACTAGCATCCTAGAGAGTAAATAACAAGTGAGCTATGAATCTCAAGCCCCATAATCACAGTCATTTTGTTGCCCATCCCCTGTCTTTGAATCCTAAAGATTTTTTAAATTGCATTAGCTATTTTTTATTTTTGTGCCAAAATAAGCAATTCTGAATGAAATTACATGTTTTGGTGTCAACTTCAGGTGTTACCTTCTCATCAAACGTCACTCTCTGTAAACAAGAGCTCCAGGTAGGGAGTGAAAAAAAAGGAGAAAAATAATGACAACTTCAGTGTCTATTACAGCAGCAACATCTCAATTAGATATAGAGGGGTAAACACTCAGTGCTTCCTTCCTTCCCACAAAATAATATTGCCAATATTTATTCTATTCCAGATAGTCCTGATTGTCCCTTTAGAATAACATCATAATTGGTCCCAGAAGCTCCTCTGTAGGTATTGATTAATAGTAATAATAGCACCTTTCTTTTTGACTCAGGTACCACTGAAGCACCCAAGGTCAATATCAACACCAACCAGAACTCAGAAGGACATGACAGTGGTAACATTTGCAAGGATACAATATTTTGCTTTAATCAATCTCCTACTACTTTATATTCCTAATCTGAAGGCAAATGCCACTAGGTTGATATGTCTTCAGGTAAAGAATTGCTGCCTCCGTTTTATTATCCTAACTGGATTGTAAAAAAAAATCAATTAAGAAAATCCATGTCTCTAAAAGATTACTTAGGAAAAAGCTCTGAGAATTGTATAAACCTTCCTTATGCTACAATGTCAGGCATAACTCAGAAGCCAGATAAAATGAGAAACATAAGCCTGAAGAACTAAATGGCAGTGATGCAAAACTAAACCACCTCCTGCTAGATCTCTACTTCTTTCTCACTTCTGTAAAGCTATAGTAGAAACCTGTTCTGCTTTCATATATAGATGCTAGAATTTGTTATACTTGCCATTACCTAAATTCCTAAAAGTCAGATCTGACAGTCATCTAAATTATGCTAGAAGTTGGAAAATAAAAAGTTTTGTGTTGTAAAGGGTTGTGACATCACCTTTGAGCTTACTATAACTGTAGAGTTGGGGGTTTATGATAATGTTTTTATTGTCTCCAGATATTAATTTCTGTAAGGTTGGAATAATTTACTGTACCATGAACTGGCCTTGACTTGCCAGATTTATTTCTTCTCAAGTAGGGCTTGTTCTTTTAAACAAATCACGTAAAAACATCATTCACATACCCAACATTTTCTGTTGCTACATATTTGAATAAGCAAAGTGTAAAGGCATATTTTGCAGAACCATGATCAATCAGTAGTGAAGCGATGAACAACCATTCCAGGCGGTTTGCCCACAAATAAGTTTCCTCTCCACTTAAATAAGAGACAGTTGGGGGTTATTTCCAGATATAGTTTATATGTATTCATAAACAAAACCAAATAGTTACATACATCAGAGAAAGTTACAACTGATATTAACATTATACTTGCCTCTCCTACATTACAGTTTCTCTTATGTCATGACCTGAGCTGAGTGTTTTCAAAGATTTTCAATTAAATGCAGCTTGACTTCTTTAGCATCTGTGAGACCAACACCTGAACACCTTTATTATGTAGCTTACAAACATTTTATTGCTAGTGCAATAATGTGCCATGAGCTGATGTTTATAGCTCTAACATGAGAAGGGGCATATGGCTCCTGTCAGACTATTCTGTTTATTTCATCCTTAGAGCTGTTATGGAAGCAAACAGAAATTTTAGGTGGAACTCTCAAAACTTGAATTGGTTTCTGTATGCATAGCTATTTATGCTAAAAGCTTTCATTTAAACAAATACCTTAGTGCAGTTGGCACAACCAAAAGCAATTGAGAGTCATTCACCATTTGTTTTCCCTTTCATGATATGACTGCTCAGTGATCCTTCACGCAAATGCAGCAGTGCTCTGAGACATGCTATGACAGCATACAAAGTGCCAGTGCCTGATCCTCAGGACTTTCAAAAACAAAAGATTAAAATCTTCTGTAACAGTTTCCCTGCGGGCCTGATGGAAAAAGCCACAATTAATATCATTGCCAGAGTTCACTGGGGCTCCAAACAGTGCACAATAAAACTAGATGCTGTGCTAAGTAACAACACTTGCCTCAACTTTCTCTGGTCTTAAGCTAGGTCCTCATTCCTACCATGAGCACAGCTCACAATCAGATGGGAAGCCTGGGGCTACTTAAAGAAAACATTCATTCTCATCAACTCTCTGACAGCTTTTAAACAAGCAGATTAAAACTGCTTCCAACTTTTGAACATTAGAAATGGTCTCAACAAAAACAGATCTGTAAGGCACAGAAGGCTGCCAGCAATGAGAAACAAGTTGAATCAATGAAATTTACTGCCTTGCCATCTGATGGAAGATAACACATCTCTTCAGACTGTAGCAAATACATGCAAATATGTTCTATTCTAGCAAAATATTTGTTCATCACATCTGGAAAGATTATAGAATTGGTCCTTTCCTTACCAGCAAATAAAAGCAGCAGCCTGGTAGTACAGGCAGAGTAGATTCATGCCTGGAGTGCCAGCTTATGGAATCCTGCATTTTCATCCAAATCTGTGCCTCCAGTTTTTGATCACCAAACACAGCAATGCATGCTCAAATGTGCAGAAAGCCTAATTCAATTGCTTGGACAAACACATATCTCTTTTTCTCTGTACTGGGTTGTAACCTCAGGTCCACTGCTAGACCTACAGGACACACACGCCTCCCAAAACAGAGCTGTACAAACCCCATGGGCTCAACCAACACTGTGGCTTTTTAATCCACACACTATGTTTATTTACAGTAAAGCCTGCTTGCTATTGCTCCCAGCACCACTCTGCAGGGGCATTTGGATACATGGAAGGGCTTCACAGCTTGGTGTATGATCAAGCTTTTAGAACAGAATGCTCTTACCAATTGAGTGTGCCCAGCAAGAATCTGGGTGCATTTGTCATCAGCACATGTCTAGCAACCAAACATATCCTACAAAAACACATCTGCACCCAGAAAGGAGTATTAATAACCAGAAGGAATAAATATGCTTCACATTTCTATTAGAAATGTATTAACTTGCTGTAAATATTGAGTTTGCTGTAGTTTAGACAGCTAAATGCAAATTAATGGAAAGCTTATGGGAACATAAAGAGAATATGCTCTTAATGATCTTCTTAATACTATCTTTCAGCATACCAGTGGGAATTATGGAGAGATGCATTGTGAGGTAGTATTTCTAGTACCATTAGAGCATTAAGACATACAGATATAAGTATGACATAAGTATGCATAAGAAAGTATTTTAGTAACTCTTAATAACTTCTTAATCATAAAAGTATTTCTAATACAATTGTTTCCAGCATGTAATTTAAATTTAGTGTGTAACAGGAATAGAGGTAATGAACCAGTTTTATTAGGATTCCTTATTAGAATATGTTAGTTCTGAAAATTAGCAGAAGCTAATATTTTCAGTATCATACACTGCTGTGGTAGAAGACAAATTGTTAGAAGACATCAATGATTCATTGTTCAGCTATTATCTGTGAGAGAATTCAAGTACCTTTTCTAATATATGTCACTTAAAAACACTGAGAGTGAAGAAAGAAGAAAATTCCTATTTATAAATTAGTTGGGAAAAAACAGCTGAGTAACTTTATATTGTAAGACAAAATATGTGCCCTAGCTATAAGGGAGAGCATTTTGTTTTTGCAAAAGAGACTGTTGTTCTAGACAAGAGTGGGCTAGATCATCTCTAAGTAAATTAAATGCTTCTTTTTTAAGTTACTTCTAAATTGAACCAGAACAATCTGGCAAATTGCACCTGATAACGTGCAAGCTTAAAACATTAGCCTCTGTGATTACCTAGATTTCCTAAATTTAGACCTGTCCCATGCAAGAGTTTTGTGACAAGGCTCAGCCCTTACACCACAAAAGCATGATGAAAGACATGCTCTGTGTCATCAGTAATGAACTCAACAGCTACAAAAAGGTCTCAGGGAACCAAGAGACTTCCTCATGATGCCATTCTAGATTTAATTCATTTGCTTAGAAGAGAAAACTTTACATCATTTTTGTCTCTTTTTGAGAGTTGAAGCTAGTTAGAAGTATGCAGACAAAAAAAAATCCAGCTTCCTTACTTGCACTGACTGGTGGGTATATGGGGAATACACCAACAGAACTTTTAAGTTACGAATTCCAGGTTCAAATAGGCCTATGAAGCAAACAAGCCAAAAGTTCCCAGTGGTAATGACCAGTCTGTCAGCAATACTTCTTGTATCACTTCTGGAAAGCAGAGTTTCAGAAATCTCCATCTGAGGCATTAGAAATCCCTAAGCACTCATTCCACATACTTGGGTGGGAACAGAGAGGACACCATTTATGAATGCCAAGAAATAACTAAAAAAGATCTGTCTCAGAAATATGAATACCAAAGCTATGTAGGATCCACTGCCCTGCCATAGGCATGCACGGATCTTGCTACTTTTTTTTTTTTTTTTTTTTTTTTTAGGAAGGATAAAATGCTTAATAATGTTTGTGGGGCAAGTCATCCAAGGTATCAACCTCTTTCCAAGAAACCACTCAACTCTTCCATTTGTTCAATCTAATCTCGACGTGTAAACAAGTTTCCACACAAGTTCTGCCACACAAATCCTGCTGGACAGTGCAAACTGGAGCCTCAGTCAGGATTTAAGCACCACCAAAAAAAAGTGAGCCTCCTTCCAGGTGCCTACCAAGGCCTTGCTGCAACAGCTCTCACAGGGAGCACAGACTTCTAAACTCTCACATCCCTTGGCAAACACCACTGCAGATCAAGTAGGTCTGCCTCTCTCCTGACACAAGTCTCTGCAGAGCTCTCATTTGAGCCCAGCCTTTCCTAACTCAAAGAACAAACTGTAAAATTCCTGCCCTCAGTTTGGTTCCTCCACGTCCTTGTTTCGTCTCACTTCATGTGGATTGTGATTTTCTTGCAGCCAAGCACTAACTCCACTACAGGAGTTTTCTTCTGCCATAGATCTTTCCTGCCCACCTCCTCAGTTGTCTCCTGGTTCCTCAAACCTCCATGCTCAGCTGAGAGCTAACTAGGCCATCAGGCTTCATTAAGCTTCCTTCTTGATAATTAAGGGTTACACCTCTGCAACTTCCCATCTCTGTCATGACAAGAGGGCAAACTTCAACCCCTAATGTGTACAGATGACATTAAGGAATTTTTAGGTTGCATTTTACATGGAAGAATGCAGGAAACAGACTGCTTTCTGCCATTGCAAAGATTTGCATTGGTTTCAGAAAAACAAGTTTTTTTAATTTTTTTTTTTTTGCTTTGAGATGGACCCTTATGCTTTAAAAACTTACAGGAATAAAATAAGATTGACCTGTTCATTCCAGAAGAATAAATAGTTTTGGTTGTTCAGTTAAGATCAAAGAGACTCTGTTCAAACTGATGTTGACCTCTGGAGAAGCTTCCAGTGAACAGGTATGTTCTTGTGGAACTGCTGAGTTACCATACTAACCCTCCAAATAACAAAGAAAACCACTTCCCCCCGCAACAAAACCTAAGGTTTTTGTCTTAAATGCTGCAAAACTGAACACAAAGTACTTTTGCCACCACATGTCACCAAGTTCAGGAACAGCAGTGAGGAGCTGCTCCTCAACCCAGTATGGAAGTACACAATTGAATGTCCCAGTTCTTAAGTTTTGCATGTAAAGAAAGTAACCTCTACAGCCTGGTGCTTAGATCTGCACAAGAGTGGGCACATGGATTTCAGTCCTTCTTTTGGCAACTATCCTATATCAACTATTCATAAGAACCAAGCTCCCCCATCTTCCCTTTTCTTAGGGAGTCCTCTCACCAGCAAGTGATAAACTCACTCTTGCTGATCCAAAGCATACTTAATCATTTCATGCAAAACTTCAGTAAAGGGAATTCAGTAAGCACTATTCTTGAACATTTTATAGCCTCTCAATTAGGGCATTGCATTTGGAATTCCTGCAGGCAGTAAATTAAATGGACTTTGTGCACCTATTGCCTGCAAATGCTCTAATCATTAAGCCCTTGGATAAACAAGGAGAGGGTACAGGCCACTCTTTCCTTTTTACTAGTCTAAAAAATAAAACATTTCTATATCAACTTCATTTTAAACACAAATAAAAAATATGTGAAGCAAGTCAACCCAGCAAGCAGCAGACATTTTTTCTACCCTTTCTCTACCTGACCCTTCAGACCACTGTGTAGGAATGCCCTATGTCACATAGGCTCACCTGGATACCCACAGGTATCTGAACATCCATCCTTTCCAGAGACATTTGTCTTTAGACCACCCACTTCTCTTCGTAGACTGGTATCAAAATTACACAGTTAAGTATGAATTAGACACCCACAGATTGTTTTATTAAGTATTATGGCTGTTCTCTCCCAGGTCTGTAGAATACCCCTTGCTCCAAATTTCCTCTCCTAAAAAGTACCACTGTTCCTGAGCTACTGTGCTTTACAAGGACCCTAAGCTTGTTACATCCATAACAGTAACAGGATTAATTTCCAGTTATGAAGAGTTACCTCATTGTTGAGCATCATTGGGACCTATATAGATGAGAGAGGTCTCCAGCACCATCAAATGAGACACCCTTGGGCATGGCACATGGTCTGTGGTAACTTTATTGTCAGAGAAGCAGCACCTGTGGGTTACTGATCCTTCAATGCAAAATTTCAGTTGAGTGCAAATTTTAACATCACATACATAAATATGTAATACATACATAAATCCATTGGTGGGTCTAACCTTTGGGCCTTTAACAAAAACCCCGAAACTTAACCTCAGCATGTATATTCTCTTTTTGCTATGGTTCTCTTTCCCATCTCACCTGTGAATTAGCCAACTAATTTACAACTGAGCTGCAAACCACAGTTTGGGAATTAAAAAGACAGAAGACATATTTGCTTAATACCACTGGAATGAACCCCAAATTTGTTCAGCATTTATCCTTAAAGTAAGCTTGACAATGGGGCAACATGAGACTGAAATGCTCAAAGGCAAAATTGTTCTGAGATAATCGGTTTATGCTCATTCCCAGAGTGTGCCAGTCATGGTGTGCCCAGTACAAACTCCCTTCCTGTGCTAAAGGACAGAAGGGCTCTGGATGTTTACTGGTCATAACTGGAAGTCTCACTCCATATCATGATAAAAGCTAGCAAATCTATAATGAATCCATGCCAGTTCATTACAATGAAGGACAAAAATTAAAAAAAAAAAAAATGCAGACTATAAATTCATAGGATATCTGCTTCCCAGATACTGAAAATATCTAACTAAATGCTAGTTTCAAATCTGTGCAGCAGGCTTCTTGACTAACACTTGGCTCTCAATAAAGAGATTACTGTAGGATTAAGCCTTACCTTGGGAGGTAGAAAAGAAACAAATCTCTAATTATCTCTACTCTTGTACTCTGGCCATGATTTGTCTTTCTCTGGGGAAAAATAAGCTTTGAACAGTCTAAAGTTTAAGGTGTGTATTCTTTCCATTTATTTTAATATATTTTAAAGTTTTAATAAGATAACTTGTAACTTTTATATTCTAGTTTTCACATGTACTTTCTAACTGGAGTGTTTTTTGTGATTGTTCTTGCAACATATACACATGTTCATGCTAAAAAGCCTTTTTAAAAATATTTTACTCCATAACCTGAAATTCCTTTTTATGTGCAGCCTAAACCACTTGAACCACTGCAAGAGAAGGAATTTTCGATTTGCAATCACACAGTTTACTTTTTGTTACTATTTAACTAAATTATTGACAAATATTTGCAAGGCAAACTGTCTGTTATTGACTAAACACCATCAAGAACAAAAATAACCTTACAAATTTGGAGAGGAATGCCATCCAAGAGGCAAAACTACTATCTTGTTCTTCCTCCTAGGGGCAAAGTAGAAACTGGAAGAAAAATAACTGAGGAAAAAACCCACAGAAGTCTTGATCTAGAAAAATAAAATCATGGCTATGCTGAGTGAAGAGAGAAGGAATCTCAAGGACCTGCTTTCTAATAATGTGAGAGAAAACTCAGTATGTAATTCTGAGACAGAAAATGAGAAGTTAATGTCAGGCTGCAAATGGAGTTTAAAATAACATTAGAAAAACACATGAGAGATTACTTTTGGTCAATTTGATGAAGAGGAAAGAGAAATGCAGAGAAATGAAGATAAAAAAAATATAGAGAAATGAGGAAAACTAGTAAGGGATCACAGCAAGGTATAGGAAGATAGTAAGGAAAAAGTATCAAGAAGATGTGAGAGAGAAGCATGGATTGTTGCATGAGACAGATAACCAGATGCTGCACATGTAGAAATTAGAATCACCAGGAAAATTCACTAACCTACACTAAAGAAACAGAAGCTAGAAAAGGAAAAAAACAACATGAAAAATGAAGAAAACCTTAAGTTATCTGCCATTTTCTCATTTGTATTAAACCTAATCTAAATTATACAGAATATAGTTTGATTTAGAGGCAGTTGGGACAGTTCTACAAAATATTTTGCTTTTTTTTTTCCCTGGAAAACAAAGTGTCCAAATCACAATTTTCCTGAACTATTTCTATTCTGCTAGGGAAAGTTGAACAAAATCTATTATACTGGGTTAAACTGAATTGATGTTTAGTTTACCTAACCAATCAATCCCCTTATCTGGGGTTAATCTATAACTAAACTTCTCCTGGGTCAATTGTTGTAGAATTTCTGGGGAGTTATTGTTCAACTACCATGCTCTTTTCAATGGATTAGCTTTTCCAAGGAGAATTGCAGCTTTCCATCTGCCAAAACTGTTACGTTATACAGTACTTGAAGTAAATCCTTATGTCATGGGAGACATCACCTAAACAGACACCTAGTCTAGAGATGAAAATGGGAATAGGGCACAGAACAGTTTCTTTCATGAATGTCCCCATTTCCAGATGTAGTCATTATTTGATTCCAGTCTACAGCCTTATTATGGTTTTCTATTTCCTACCCTCACTTCCTTTCACATCCAAAGATATTTTTCTAGGCTCCATGCTCTTACCTCTACTACACCTCTTTCTACATTTCTGCTACCTTCTCTCTGTTCCCTCCTTTATTTACTGCACACTGCCTGCTAGGCATCCTAGTATGCCTGCAAAGAAAAGTAATATGTTCTCCTTGGAATTTTGGGCACATCATTCTGTCCAGGAATCTTCATTCTCATATGATTGTCACTCAAACCCCTTTCATGACCCCACAAAAAAAGGCCTCTTGGCTGATGAAAGGGTTAGTTAAAGGGTCAATAGAATAGGTGAGTAAAACATTAAGTCCTTGGTGTATGCTGGCACATAGCACACATTTTCATAGGGTTAAAAAAAAAATAAAAATTCAATGATGTGTTGTGATGTATATCCCCAGGTGTGTAACATGTATTTATATCTGATAGGTATGTTGATAATAAGAAATGCTTTCAGTTTCCACTGATTATTTTCCTTGTCACTAGGACTAGCTACAGAAGTAAACAGATTTCCAAAAATCCATTGCAAAAAACATAGCATGTACAAAAGAAATTAAGTATTGGATCACAGATCAATTGTAACTGGATTTCTTCTGTTTTGTTTTGTTTTCTTTAAGACAGTAACTTCATGTATTTTACAAACTAAAGAAGCTTATACGTAAAATTAACTTCCATGTATTGCAAATGTATAGGTCATTTTAGCCCTTCCTTCTGGAATCAGCTAACCTCACAGGAAAAACCTTTTCAAAGCTTCCCTCCAAAGAACATTAGTCTCTAAATTATGAGAGACCTAAAGGATGAACTAGTCAAATGTTCTCCAAATCCTGAGCAAATCAGCTTTGTGTTGGGGAGGAGTTGTCTTCCACCCCCACAAAGGAATTTCAAAGGTGTGAGTTACTCAATGTACTTGTATTTTTCAACAGAAATAACAGATGTTCTCAAGTTTCTCCAAGCTGTGACTCCAACTGTTGTGCTGAAAAAAGTCATGACCTAGCTCCTACAAACATATTAAAACTGATTTTTTTCACTTTAAATTTTATTAGCCAGTTGCTTTGCCTATTTATACCTTTAAACATGATGATTACAACTACAAAGAGACTCATCACACACTAATTGAAACTAATGTCAGCACTCCAACTGAGTGCCAGAGTCCTTTACAAACACTGGCAAGCATGCTCAATGAACCCCATGTTTTAAAAAAGTCCAATCTTTGCATCAATTCTAATGTCTCGTGGTATTCAGAATACCAACACAACAGGTATGGGAACTACAGAATTTAATCAAGGATCTGTCCCTTTCTAATTACACCTCAAAACTGCAAGGTTAGACACGCCTTCTTATTTTATAAAAGAGGTATTATTGGATGACATTGCTTGAATAAAGCACATATGAACTAGTGATGCAATTATGGTATAAATCTCATTAACTGCTAATTTAGGACTGGACTAAATCAAGTTCACATAGGATAAAAACTCTTTTAAAAATACACAGCTATCATTTCATGTACATTTTAGTTGACCATGTCCCCTACTTGTGAGCATGGTAAGACATAGCACATGATGTGCAATTTTAGACAGCAGCTGACAGAATGAGAGGACACAGCGTTAAGCTGCACCAAGAGAAATTTCGGTTGGATGTTAGGAAAAAGTTCTTCACGGAAAGAGTGATAAAATGCTGGAATGGTTTGCCTGGGGAGGTGGTAGAGGCACCAACCCTGGATGTGTTTAAAAAAAGACTGGATATGGCACTTGGTGCCATGGTTTAGTTGGTATTAGGGCATTGGTTTGACTCGATGATCTTGAAGGTCTCTTCCAACCTAGTCATTCTGTGATTCTGTGAATCTGAATTAGGCCTATACCAAATGGTCACCTAGTGTATCTAAGGAAAATGGCAATAGCTGAGCCCTTTCCAAAACCTTTGCACCATGAGAACCATCATGTGAGCTTCTCTCTAGCCACCTCTCCATATTCACAAAACTTGTAGGAGTCCAACTGGTTTTGATATTTAAAAACAATTTTCTTCTCAAACTTGACACATAAAACTGGCAACAATGGATGAGAAAAAGGCTGTTACTCAACAACATTTTTTTCCCTCAGTCTTCAATGGCAACCTCTTTTCCTACACTTCCTGAGTGGATGGACAACTGGATGGGAACTGGGGGAGCAAAGTCCCTCTGATCAAGTTCCTTCCAAGGAACCTGAATGTGCATAAGCCTGTGGGACCCAATAAGGTCCCACATCCCAGAATCCTGAGGGAATTGGCTCATGTAGCTGCCAAGGCACTCTCCATGATATTTAAAAAGTCATTGCAGTCAGGTGAAGTCCCAGGTGACTGGAAAAGGGAAACAATAGTGCCTAGCTTTAGAAAGAGTAGAAAGAAGGACCCTGGGAATTACCAACCTGTCAGCCTCACGTCTGTGTCTGGGAAGGTGATGGAAGAGATCATCCTAGAAACTGTGCTAAAGGCACATGGAAGACAGGAAGGTGATTTGAGACACCTAGCATGGACTGACCAAAGTCATTGCATGACCAGCCTAGTGGCCTTCTCTGCTGTAGTGACTACTACACGTGGACAAGGGAAGCTCTACAAATGTCATTTATCTGGAGTTTTGTAAAGCCTTTTACAGGGTCCCTCACAACATCATCCCCTTTAAATTGGAGTGAGAAGGATTTGATGGGTGGATTAGGAATTAGTTGGATGGCTGTAGGAGTCCCTTAGGAGTCCATCCTGGAACCAGCGCTATTTAGTATCTTCATTAATGACACAAATTAAGGGATTAAGTACACCCTCAGCAAATTTGCAGATGACACCAAGCTGAGTGGTGCTGTTGACACACCTAAAGGATGGGATGCCATCCAGAGGGATTTGGACAAGCCCCAGAACCTGGGCCACGGGACTCTCATAAGGTTTACAAGACCAAGCACAAGATGCTGTGCCTGGGCTGAGGCAATCCCTCATATCAAAACAAGCTGGGGGATGAAGGGATCAAAAACAGTATGGCCAACAGAGCAAGGGAGGTGATTCTGCTCCTCTCTTCTGGTCTTGTGAGATGCCAAGACCCCACAGGGAATGCTGCATCCACTCCTGGGGTCCCCAGCACAGGAAGGACATAAACCTATTGGAGTGAGTCCCAAAGAGAGATGCCAAGATGATCAGAGGAATGGAACCCATCTCCTACAAGGAAAGGCTGAGAGAATTGACATTGTTCAACCTGGAGAAAAGAAGGCTCTGGGGATACCTACTGGCAGCCTTCCAGTACCTGAAGGGGCCTACAAGAAAGCCAGAGACCTTTTATATGGGCATGTAATGATAGGACAAAGGGGAATGGCTTTAAACTGAGAGAGAGTAGGTTTAGATTAGGTATTAGGAAAAAAATCTTTACTGTGAGGGTGATGAAACATTGGAACAGGTTGCCCTGAGCAATTGCAGATGCCCCATTCCTGGAAGTGTTCAAGGTCAGGTTGGATGAGGTTTGGAGCAACCTGGTCTAGTGGAAGGTGTCCCTGCCCATGGCAGGGGGGTTGGAACTAAATGATGTTTAAGGTCCCTTGCAACTCAAACCATTCTGGGATTCTACGATAAATTGGTCCATATATTTAGAACTTGTTATGGACAGGTTAATAGACAAGGAGCATGAAACCAAGTAAAATAGTAACGTTGCACAAAACTGATGCAGCCCATTCTGCATACATTAAAACTGCCTGACTGACAGACCCTAGAAAGTAATTACAATGGTGAAATCATTAACTAGTACTGTGTTAACTCTGGGGAGCTCTGCAAACAAAGATTCTCTTTTAGTTTGTCAGAAACACAAGAGAATAGTATCTTTCTGTTCAGGATTTATGGGCTGAAATACTAAAAGAGTTTGTTATCCAAGTCAGACAAGCCTGTAACAGTAAAGCCTTCACTTAAAAGCTCTGTTGATAATACTAGTCACTTGCTGTGGACATATTCATAAGTTAAGAAACTTTCTTAAACACAATTCGGGTTGCACTTTGTAACTTTAGGAGATATCAGATTATTACAAGCCACTAAAAAGTGTATTTAATTTTGTCTCTCTCATAGCAAATTGCACCATTTTTAGTTTAATAAAGTTAAATACACAATGCCTGTCTTCTTACAGTATTGTCTCAATCAAAATATACTTTTGAAGAAAATGGAAGGTTTTGACTGCTGTCAATTGAATAGATCTTACAAAAAGTAATTTCTCTACTGCCTTGTTTCTTACGCTCATCAACCAAATATTCAGGGCCCCAGCTCTCTATACATTCATAACTAAAAAGACAATAATGTGTAGCCTGTGAGACATTTTCAGACAAAGGAGAGAGCCTTCCTCACCTGTATTCAGAGTTTTTGTCTGTGTGATTTACTCATACAGTAATGTTATTTGAATGACTTAAGTCAAAGGTCTTTTCACCATGTACCTGGTGGAATCAACACTTATTTCCCAGATGAATAATAGGGTTTGCAGCTTGGGAATCAAGTTTTCCTGAATACTAGAGTCTGCTATCTATAGGTGATTACTGGGTGTATACTCCACTTTTTAAAAGCATAAATACTCTGAAACTTCATGGCACGTCACCTTAATTAGTCAAACTACTAGACAAGTAAAGACACATTTTATTATCAGTGCTATTTGTTCCTGAGTGCCAGAGAAAAAAAAATGGTTTTGCCTTTCATTGCCTGCATGGAGAAATTACTAAGACATCTGCTGAGAATTGTGCAGAGAATTGTACTGACATCACAGATATTAAACTTTGTATAACTGAGTATCAGTGAATGGCATCAGGGACTCATCAAGCTTCAGAGGAGCTGAAGCTCTCTTTTCTCATCTGGCATATGTGTTCACACTACTGAGGGCTCACTCTTTCTCGGGGCTTTGAGAGAAGTTTTCACCCTTTCACTATTCAGTCCACAGATTCACTAAGTCACATAATCACTTATCTTGTGATTAGTCCAACAACATGAAAATGATATCTGGATATTTTTAAAGGTATATTTATCCACTGTGCACTGGATGGGGTCATGCCCTGCACTGGGCTCAGCAGTTCATGAGCTTTATTGCATGGTTGCATCACTGATTCATTCAATTAAGAACCTGATAATACTTATTTTATAAAACAGAGAAGACATGACTACCTTATAATTTTGAGATGTAACTAGAAAAGGATAGACAGATCCCTGACAACCTGCTTTGGTTCTTGTGCCCATTGTTTGGTATTCTGAATACTTCAAGATGTTAGACATTATGCAAAGACTGGACATTTTTAAACTAGAAGCATTATAAGGCAATAAAGTAAAAACACAGAAAGGAGGCAGGCATATTGCAGGGAGCTGTGACATGGCAAACCACCACATAGAAAAACAGTTTTTAATTTTTTTGCTTCCCATGCATCTCTTTTATGTAGGCTGCCACACAGAATAAAACAAATGCCCTACACAAACTAGTGTATTATGTCAATAGAGTCATCTTTATCAAATGTACTTGTAATCTTGCCAGAGAATGATATCAAAGCTATTTGACGAGTTTCATTTTTCCTGAATAAAACAGGCATTTTGTGGTCATGAATGAAAATGTGATCTTCTAGCTGCTTAATATTGAGAGCATGTAGATCTCATTTCTCTAGCTTTTTGTCCACCTCTCAGTGATATCTTAAGATACCACTGATCTTTAAGAATCTTAAATTGCATACCCTGACTATTTTTCTAAATTCTGCTCCAATCTTTACCCTTTTATTGGTTTTTGAAAGCTATAACTTACAACAGAATATTCACTTTAACTACACATGAGATGATAAAATAACAGAATTTCCAAAAGGAACAGAAACAGGGGTGAAAAAGCCTTTTTATATTAGGTCTTCATAAAACAGAATTTTCCAGAACCACTCATAGTTCCATGTTAAAAGAAATGTGGCCAAATGTTTGCCCAGTCAGCACTGTGGGTGAATTTGACTATGATCCTGG
The DNA here is from genome assembly GCF_971803275.1 of Cyanistes caeruleus. Lineage (NCBI taxonomy): Eukaryota > Metazoa > Chordata > Aves > Passeriformes > Paridae > Cyanistes > Cyanistes caeruleus. The sequence continues at coordinate 32,476,029 of NC_141705.1, read as the reverse complement.
TAAGGGACCTGTAAAACACATCACCATGCCCCCACCCCACCATGCTGAGCATGGTTCTCACTGAGTGATTCTAACAGAGTGACTACAGCCCCTCAGGGTGCATTCTGGTAATTCTGCTAAGCCAGTAACAGTCATCTGTCAGCAAAGGCACAGTTCCAGTCCCCCTCTTTCTGTCTTAGTCCCTGCGGCAAATTTATTCCTGGAATCCACAGATTTAAGCAACTTTGGTATAGCAAATTAAACAGCCTGTGTTGGAACTACTACCTGGAAGTATCTTACAGACTTAGAAACAAGATAAATAATTAGGTTTACTGTATTTTTATTGTTAATACTACTCTTAAAATTACACCTAAACCCACCCTCACTGTAGCTTGCACTGTACAGACATAAAAACAACGAACTTTTTTGCCTCTGAAATGCCTTATAGAGAAAAGATGAGCAGGAAGAAGTTAGAACTGGTTCGTATGAACAAGCATCTCTAGCAAAACAGTTATGCTATTTGGACTCTGACAAAGTCAGAGCTATGCTTGGACTCTGACAAAGCCGAGACAGAGACTTGATGCTTGAAAAAGCAGAGAAAATTGCTCTAGGTTTAGGTTAGGAAAACCTAAAAGATTTCCTTAGGGAAGGTTTAGGGGTATAACATGGATATTTTGCTATGCAAAATCAGCAGCATGGTGAAAGCATGAAAGTGAATGTACAAGTCTTCCTTAAAATACTGGTATACTGGTTTGTATAGTGGCAGTGAAGGATCCTTCCTGGTGATGTAGATTAGACATTAGGTTAGGCTTGAAAAGTAAAGAAAAGTCATTTGTATTTCACACAGTGAAGAAAGGGAGCCAATGGCACTGTGCAAAAGAGGAGTGAGGGGACTGGGACAATGAGCCGAGAAAATGACCTTTACAATTGGGTTGAAAGACAATGAAAGCATTGTTAAGTACCTGTATGTTATGCATATAGCTCCCAGCAGTTGGTTTTCTAGGGAGGTAGAGAGACCATGGGAGCTGAGAAGGTAAGCCAAGCATACCTGAAAATGATAAAAAGCAGTAATGGGAAACATCAGCTCTTGAAAACAAAGCACAGTCCACAGATTAACAACTTGAACAGCTGTTTTGGATGAGAAAAGAGACAGCACAAGTGCATCTACCATTAAGTGAACTATAATTAAAGATTAGAAATCCTTGTAAGAAATTTATACAAATCTGAGACAGCAGTCTGGAAAGCAGCAGTAATGAAGACTATCTCAGAAATAGTCCTGAAACACTTAAGCACATACTGAATTTAAGGTAACCTGGACAGTTATTGGTGTTTGCTTTCTTAAAACAGAAGTGAATCTCAAATAAGTTTAAAGGAATTACAACATATTTACTGTCTTTCTCCCAGTGTCTCTGGAGTTTTTCCACTGGGACTTAAAAAATGTGAGCAAGCAGAGATGAAGGGCAAGTCTTAAGAAAAGGCCTGTCTTCTGCCAGAACTCTTGAGCACTGATTTGGGGATACAAAGAAGATGTGGATTTGGATTAGCAGGCTACCCACTGATTCTCCCAGCATACTGAGTCCCCCTGTACTGTAAGGGCCTGGATATAGTATAAAGTGTAAAGGAGTTCTTGCTTTGTCCAAGAAAAGAACTTTTATTTTCTCATTCTGTCCAGGTGGTGTTCTGCCATGAAAAAGGGATTTGCTGTAAGCCTTTAAGTGTTGTACACTGACCAAATTTTCTATTAAAAAGTTCCATGTGGACAAATCAGACTACAGCACACATTTAGGAAGACTCAGGAGACCTACAAGAGTACTTTTGTGCAGTGATAGCAACAAATACTGTGACAGCTAGCAAAATTCAGCTGTGATCTTCTAATTATTGTGTGCTCCAAACACTTTTCACAGACTAAAACCCTCTGCAGTTGGAGCTCTGCAGTCTCTGAAAGGCTTATCTGGAGTTTATCCTCTGGAGGCTGTGGGGAGAAAGGGAGTGACTCTTTCCTGACTAATTATGCAGCTTTATCTGCCTTCTCAGACAGAAGATGAAATGTCAGTTTTGAGAGCTTTTATATTTTTGGTGGGTTTTTTCTTTTTCATATTTAAAAAAATAGTTACTTGGTTTTGCACTTACTTAAAAAAAAAACAAAAAAAGCTTTCTGACATATAGGGCTCTAAGAAATGGTCCACCATTGTTTTCCCAGGAGGAGGAAAAATTGCCTGTGGGATAATGAATGCCTCTTTCTGCACTTGTATACAACCTGGTGGTGTGAGCCCAAGCTGTATCCAATCTTGGAAGAAATTATACCCCTCCAAGGCTGCCTTATAGTGGGGACAAGTGCCATCTTTCTACCATGGCCTGTAAGGAATCAAAGACAGGATTACCCTGTGATAATAGCTCACAGCACTAGTAAGATTAAATACTCCTGTAAAGCTTTATTATTCTACATACTATACCTTGTTAGGGTATTCCTCCTTTCCTCTTCTAGGACTAGAATCAATTTCTGTTTCATTCTGATCTTCAAGTCTGTGAACTTCCAAATACACAGCCATCAGGTCTTGTAATTAGACAGCTCTTCATGGCACTCCGTCTGGGTTGTCTGGCAGGCTTTCACATGGCACTGTCTTCTCAGCATAGTAATGCTTCATCTGTCTTTGGTGGAACACAGTTACTTGCAATATCTTTGTTTTCTACCTGCTAAATTCATCTACTGACCAACATCTCTTACCTAAATAGCACAGCTCAGTATTTGGCCTTCATTCCTTGCCAACAGATTCTCTTTCACCAATGGAATTGTTACATTGTTTTAAGTCTCTCTATACTGTTTCCAAATGCAATGTTTTTCTTTATGAAAAGGGATTTGCTTCCACAATCTTGTCTAGGTTAAATCTCGTAGTTTTTAAGCCACAGTTCTGCATTTAAATATGGGGACAAGAAAAAAAAACCAGACCCTTCTACAAACTCATCAAGAGTTTTTGTCTTGGACAAGTTTTACCATATTCAGCAAATAGAAAACCACAAGCTTGGGTATCAGCAGTCAAGTCTCTTATAAATGGAATTAATAACATCATAGCCATAAGTTTAATATTTTGCTTGTGTTGTTGCCAGCTCCCTGATCTCTGTGCACTCACTGTAGAAACAAACCCCTGGTGCTGGCCCAGAATAAGAATGTATTTGATTTTTGCCCCAGTGTTAGGTTTTCAGTTCCTGTCTGCAATAATTAATTATAAACCACTACTCCCAGGCCTTCCTCTCTATTACTGTTTTCTAAAGAGCAGCTCCTGATTTTGTATGTAGGATGATTACTATTTCTTCCCAGGTGTATTACCTTACATTTATCTATATTAAATCTCATTTCTCTTTCCTCTGTCCATCTCTCAAAAGTTGTCCCTAACTTTATTCTCCAGTGAGGAGAGATTCTTTCTCAGAGCTGCTTTGTTTACGCAATGCATTGCTAGAAGTGAATAATAGGAAAAATAGTTGTATATCTCTTCTAGACTTTTCATTTCTTCTTTTCTGCATTCCAGTTCTGCTCCCTCTGATGTAGTCATTGACTTCAATTCAATCAAGAACAAGCATTTAAAGAGCTGGTCCATTGTTTTGATAATGGCAGTAGTCCAGTTATTGAAATTTCTTAATCCTTTGTTTGGATTAAATTTCTTGTTCTCTTCTGAAACAAGCATGGGGGATGAGAGAAGAGATTAAACTATATTACACTGCATCCCAAGCCTACAAAAAGTATTTCATAAAAGTGATTTGTAAATAATCTCAGTGTCTGCTGGTTTTCTGCACCTGAAGGAAGTTGTGTAATTTCATGCCAGCACTTTCATTTTGGCATGTTTGGATTCATTTGTGTCTCTGCTGGATCCAAGTTTGACTTTTAGCTGACAGATACTTGGTTCTGTGCTAGCTTTTGGCACAGCAACCTCAGTACTGTACATCACCATTGATTTCTACCCTGATGTCTCTCAAGTCTTCTATAATTCTCTCTACACTTCAGCAAAATTAAGATGAATTAGCTGAGAGCAACCCTTTGGGTTTTAGATAGCCTTTGACAAAATCTTGCCCGGGAAGTAGATTTGCATGGTCCCAGCCAGCAGTCTAACTCAATCTGAGAAAGGCCCTCATACAGATGAGAAAGTGAATCTTTTCTACAAGTGTCACTTGAAATGTTCTTGAAATGCTCTACAGATGACAAGAGTTGCTGCAGTAGCTTCTCAGGGGTTTGGGAGTTCAGGCTCCCTTCCTGGCTTTGGCACTAATGATCATGCAGTCCCGCAGGGAGTCGGCTCAGCAATGAAGCTAATTAATTACTGCAGACAGGAGTTCAAAATCTAACATTGTTGAAAAATCAACTGCCTGTGCTGTTTTGTCTGCAGCTGGTCTCTAATGGCTGCATTTAGGGAAAATCTTTAGCACAACTAAGAGTAAAAATGCTCTCTTTCTTTCACTCTACTGTAAAAAAATTACATCAGTGAAGGATGGAATAGTACCAAATGCAACAAATTAGCAAGTGGCTAACTAATGTCAAATTCAGAAAAATTAGTTCTCAACAGTTTTAACACTAGGGTACTCTTAACAAGGGTACAGCTAAAAATATAAGACTGGAAAAGACCACCTGGGTCACTGAGTCAGTCCCTGCAAACACAAGCTGTCATTCAATCACTGAGTCCAGAATGATCCACAGAATATTGACCCTGCATGCTTCCATACAAGACAGGTCTCTTTCATCATCTTACAATAATCTTAAGACCTACTGTGAACACAAAAAGTCACATCAATAATATGCTTCAGGAAAAGAGCAAATGAAATCATGGACATTGTCCATGTCTGAGGACATAGATTCCCAATCCAGCCTTTCTCCCTTTCCCTTCTCTCACTACATGTAGCAGCACACCAGCATCAGGTCAGGTCACAAATTTAAAACTCACTGTATGAAAGAGCGATTCATTTTCAGATACATCAACTCCATTAAATCAGTGGAGGACAAGCAGGATTTTTTGGGGTTTAGTTCAAGCTTAGTTCTTGGCTGCAAAGCTCCTTGGACCAGCCTCCTGCTCAGCTGCAAAAATACCAGGACAGACCATGATAACTCCGACTTAGATAAGGATAAATTGCTATGGAACTGTACTTCAGAGATGAAATTTCTCATTGCAGCAAAGCCAGCTAAATGGGTAGCTGTCACTGAAAAGAGCAGCTCCATACAAGTCTGTCCCAACTGGCACTGCTATTCAATAAACTATTCAGTAATTACTTACTTTTTATGGTGAGGTTTGTTTTCTTCTAGTTCAGCTTGACATGGCTACCAAAAAAATGGAAATGCATGGCCAAGGAGGAGGGGGAGAAGCAGAATGATCTCACTTTTTTTTTGCACTGGCAAACTGCAAGCATTGTGGTTATATTACAAAGCTGTGCTGCATAAGCAGTTCCCCTTGAATGCTCCTATCTGCTCTTGTACCATTTGTGTGCTAGCATCCACAGTCATACAGCCTATGTTAGACAGGATCATTGCCTAATTAAACTCAAGAAATCTTGAGAAGTAAAAGAACAGGCTTTCTTCTTCCTGACAGCAGTGTTCCCTGACTGAGTTCATGTTAGAGTTGAATAGGATTTGCCTCTCTGATAGAAGAATAAGAAAAAGGTGTGGTAGATAAGGAGTCAGAGGAGTTGTGGACAAAATTTTCAGATTTTCCAAAGAGGTCCATTCCTAAGTGAATGTTGTCAACAGCCTGCATCAAGCACAGAGCTGGACTAGTTGATTTGCACATATCCTTCCCAAACAACATTTCTGTGATTTTATAATTCTCTACCACAGGAGTTAAAGTCATACACCTGTACTCAGAGCAGTTTTTAAATGAGATAAACAAATAGAGATAAACTTGCACAAGCTATTAATGACATTTTTTTTCTTACCAGTTTTGTATGTGTCCAGACATAAGCCAGCCAGCTCTATTAAATTTCAGCTTTTCTTGGGTAGAACTCCTAACTGGGTGCTATTTTCATCCCCCCTGATGCCCACATAAACAGTCACTCAGAGCTTTCACAGAAATCTGCCACCGTGTTCTCTCAGTGCTTCTTCACCCTTTTTCTTCCACTCTGAGCACAGCAATAGAATACTTCTCTTCCTAATGTAGGATCTCTCCTACAGGAAGAACAAAATTAACTCTTTGCAATGTAGCCTTTCCCTCTTAATTTGGAAAATGGGAACTACAATTTTTATGTATTAGTGGGATTTATGGATCATCTAAGTAGCTAAAAGGGACACTGTATGCAGAAAATCTGACAGACATTGCTCCTTGAATTCAGAGCATGAATTAGGTAGTGCAAACACACATTGCAAGTGTCAGACCTCCACAGTTCTAGGGACTTTATCTACCAGTCTATTGACACATGCAATGCATCAGCAAATGTCAGCTGTAATACATAATAACTGATTATCCTCTGTAGGAAAAAAGGGAGTAACTATTAGGATGTGACCTTGCTCTACACCCAGCATCAGAAAAAGCAGTGCCGATGATTCAGGGATATATATAAGCACTAGAAAAAAAAATCAGAGGGCAGAACAAATGATCCAGAGGTTGAAAAATAACACCTAAGGTATAAGGTTTAAGACATCTACTAAATCTGTCAGAGAAGAGTGGTGACTGGATCACTGTACCCAGATATACACACATGGAAAAGGCACTTGATTGTAGGGTGAGCTTTTCAGTCTTGCAGACAGAAACATAAAAAGATATAATGAATGGAAACTAGAGTCAGACAAATTCAGGATTGAAATTAAGGGATTTCTTAGCAATGGGGGTAACTAGACATTGGAACAACTTACCTGAGGAGGTGGTAAGTCACCATTGCTTGGAATCTTTCAGGCAAAATGAGGTGTTTTCCCAGGAGACATATTCTAGTCCAGCCTCTAGGAAACCTCCTGAAAGAGATTAGGCAAAATGATCGCTTGTTTATAGCCTACCAGACAGGAAGCTTTTTCATACAAGTGTATAAATGCACCCCAACAAAGTGCCTGCTATGCTGTTTGAGCTGGGGAACTGAGGCTGGGCCTACAGTATCAAATTCATAATGTCCCTTCTGGAAGAAATAGTGCCCTTGTATCCCAGGCACAAATTTGATTTAAATATTTATCATCTGGTAGCAACAGATGGATTTTAAAAATAAATAAATAATTTTTAAAAGAACAGAAATCAAACATATATTGCTTATAAATATTTACATAATTTTCATGGATAATGTTGGCTTTTGTATTTCTCTCTTTAAAAGCATTTTGCCAAGTGCCATGACTTTAAAAGTCAGAGATAGCTAGCTGTGCATGCATATATTTTTTCTGGCAGGCACAGTGGAAAAAAACCTAATTGAAGATAACATCAAAAAGACTAAAAAAAAAAATTAAAATACCAAACTTTTGATTACTTACTCTGTGTATGCCTTTTTCTAAGCAATATTATTTTTTAAAATCTATGCTCCTGCTATGTAGTGGGCAATATCACTGCCATACCTTGAACAAGAAAAAACTGGTTGATGACATTATAAAGTTTATAAAGATCACTCAAATCTTCAGGGAACTGGATCCCTCTTTGTGACATTAAACAATTAACAAAGTGCCAGGATCAACCATACCAATATAAAAAAGCTATGAATTCTCATAATTTTCATCATTTCACAGGTATCATATTTTACTTATGTCCAAGTTGTCCAATTATGTCCATTATGTCCAAGTATATTATGCAGCACAGTTGCTAGCTGACTTGCCACAGGTCAGTTGCCATAGATTATAGCACTCTTCGGGTTGGAAGGAACCTTGAAGATCAGCCAGTTCCAGCACACATGCCATGCACAGGGACACCTTTTACTAGACCAGATATCTCAGAGCCTCATCCAACCTAATCTTGAACACTTCCAGGGATGGGGCATCCACAACTGCTCAAAGCAACCTGTTCCAGTGCCTCACCATCCTCACAGCAAGGAACATTTTCCTGATATCCAATCTAAACCTAACCCCTTTCAGTTCAAAGCCATTCCCCCTTGTCCTATCATTACATGCCCTTGTGAAAAGTCTCTCTTCAGCTCTCTTGCAGCCCCCTTCTAAGTGGTAAAGGCCACAATCAGATCTCCCCAGAGCTTTCTCTTCTGTAGGCTGAAAAACCCCAACTCCCTCAGTCTTTCCTCATCCATCCCCCTGATCATCCTGCTCTCCTCTGGACTCACTCCAACAGGTCTATGTCCTTATGTAGGGGACCCCAGAGCTGGATGCAGCATTCCAAGTGGTGTCTAATGAGAGCAGAGGAGAGGGGCAGAATCCCCTCCCTCACTCTGCTGGCCATGCTGATTTTGATGCAGCCCAGGACACGTTTGGCTTTCTGGGCTGCAGGTGGCACTTTTGTCAGCTCATGTCAATCTTCTCATCCACCCACCTGTCCAGCCTGTATTCATGCCTGTATTCATGCCTGGGATTGCCCACACCCACAGCCTTGCACTTGGCTTTGTTGAATTCCATGATGCTTGCACAATCCCACAGCTCAAGACTGACCAGATCACCCTAGTGCATCCCTTCCCTGCAGTGTGCCAACTGCACCACAGAGTTAGGTGTTGATGGCAAACTTGCTAAGGGTGCCCTCAACATCCCTCTCTATGTTACCTTGCAAAGGTGTTAAACAGTGCCTGTCCCATTACCAACCTCTGAGGAACACCACTTGTCACTCTTCCATTTGGACATTAGGCATTGACAGCAACTCAGAACTGAGTGTGACTATCCAGCCACATCCTTATCTGCCAAGTGGTCCATCCATCAAATCTGTATCCCTTCAGTTTACAAACAGGGCTATTGTACAGGACAGTGTCAGATGCTTTGCACAAGACCAGGTAGATGATTTCAATTGCTCTTTCCTTACCCACTGTTACCTCACTGTAGAAGCCCAACAAATTTGTCAGGCATGACTTGCTGTTAGTGAAGTCATGCTGGCGGTCACCAATCACTTCCTTATTTTCTATATGCCATAGAACAGTTTCCAGGTGGATTTGCTTCATGATCTTGCAAGATAACAAGGTGAAACTGACTGGCCTCTAGTCCCCTATATCTTCCTTTTCCCTGTCTTTAAACATGAGGACTACATTTCCCCTTTTCTAGTTAGAGGGAACTTCACCAAACTGTCACAGCTTCTCCAATACAATGGGTAGTGACCTAGCCACTTCCTCTGCCACTTCCCTTGGGACCTGTGGATGTATCTCATCTGGTCCTATGAACCTGGGCATCTTCAGGTTCTCAAAACCTCATCTTCTCCTAGAGCAGAATCTGATCTTCCTTCCCCAGTCCCTGCCCTTGCCTTCTGTAACTTGGGCACTGTGACTGGAGCACCTGTCAGTGAAGACTGAGGCAAAAAAGTTGTTGTGTACCTTAGTTTTCTCCATATATTGGAAGAGCACGTCCCATTTCCTTATAGAAAGGGTCCACATTTTCACTAGTCTTTCCTAGTTATTACTGATGGCTCACAACATTCTGATGAAACCTTTGTCTCATCTGTCTGTCAAACAGAAATGAAACAACAGAGAGAAGTTGCCAGAATGACTACCTGAGATCCTTTAAAAAATACAAAAAAAGGAGAAAGATCTTGTAATTCCCTTTATCCCACAGGTCATTCTGAACACTGCCTCTTGAAAAAAGCTTCTTCAGCTTACTTTGTTCTTACTAATAAGCACTAACCTTCCTACAAACATCAACTTGAACATTTCAATTTTGAAAGAATGTTATATTTATAGATATATGAAGCAGTTATGTAAAAAGACAGCAATTCTGCAGTCAGTGCTTTGGTGATATATTTGCCATCCAGTTACATAGATACAGAATTTATGTTGTAGTCATGATCGTATCTCCAATCTGAAACATTGCTTTGTCTCACTGAAGGGGGAAGGCAGGTCTCCTGATAAATGTACTGGAGAAGAATGTGCTTGGCTCTTTGTCATACTGCTGTCTGCCTCCATGACCTTGCAGCAGATATGCACAATTTCCATAAACTTCTAGTGACTGAAAAAATTACCATCCCCTTCTTTCCTGCTCCTCTCAGTACTTACAGCCTTAATTAAGAAGTAAAACAGAACAGTTTTAAGAAGCAGCTGTGTTGGATGCCCATTATTCCACAACAACAACAACTCAGAGCCTGAAAAACACACTTAAAAGTGTGTCTTCTGTTTTTATCAAGAGGGAAGTAAACCTGGAACAAAGCCACATCTGACACCTGTATGTGGAAAATGCATGTTACTGAAGCTAAACCCTACAGGGGTAATGAACAAGTGGCCAAGAGCAAACCATTTCTCTCTCTGGATGCACACATATGGCCTCATGCAGCAGTTAGTGCAGAATGCTCCAGCCAGGTCTGAGCTGGACGCACAGGCTCTGTGTATTTGCATGACCACAGTGTTGTATCTAACCTAATTAGCACCACGTCCAACCTAATTAGCACCACCTACCACAGGGTTAAGTACTTTGGGTGCAACAGCACTCATACACAAGTCTACAGCTGCTGTCTCCTATTTCAAAAGTAACTCGATGAATATATGCTAAGTCTTATGCTCTGTTGCATGGTGTAGAGGTGCCCCCTGTCATGTTTGTGTTGCTTGTTTTTTTAAATAGCAAACACAGATAATTTTATTTTATTGCTTCCAAGGCAATATGCTGCTCACTGCTGTTTTTCTATACAGTTTCCATTTAACTGAATAGGAAAAAGAATGCTTAGCACACCAAGATACTAGGATGAAATATGTTTAGGATATGCTTCTACATGTGTCTAAAAAGAACCCAAACAGTAAAAACAGCTAGGTGAAAAGAAATCCCTAAATCTCTATGCTCAGCTGCCCATATAAGTGCTGACTCTCTACTATCATGTCTCTGGGGCAGTAATTTACAATTCTGTAAGATGTTATTGTAAACTGCTTAGTAGCAATGCTATGTCCATTTGCACAAGCATGAATGATGACTCAAGGTGTGAAAGCAACAGGAAATAATCCTCTGATATTTATATATGACCTTAGGGAAGTACATCTCCTCTAGGGCATAGCTTTGGGAATTTTTGCTCTTTTAAAAAAAAAAAAAAAAAAGAAAAAAGGTTCTGTTTAATCCCTTTTAGCTTCTCAAATAAACTGATAGACTATGCCTGTTTCAAGGTAACACATGGTTACGTTAAGTGTTGTAATGAAATCCAAAATTCCTACAAGCAACTAAACTGGGCATTATCTGCTGGCAGTTTACAGTATGTGTCATGGTAAGAGAAAATCTTGAGAGATTTGAAAGATGCAGCAATTGCTCCAGAGAGTGTATTCCATATGTTGAGGGTGACCAAAAGGACATCATTAACACAGCTATGAGAAAAACAGATGGAGTAGATACGGAGACTGAGAGGGAAGAGGACAAGCAATGACAGGAAAAGACAAAGTTGTGAAGCGCTGTGGTGCAACTGAGGCCAAAGTTGAGCTGACAGAGCTGCTGCTGAGTGGGTGGGTGGGCTCCATGGGCTCTTGAAACAATAGCCAGGAAAGCCCTCAGAAGAAGCAAGTGCTTCTGTGCTGGGTTAGCTCCCACAGCTGGCTCACTTGGGTGAGATAAGCACCTGTGTTGGCACAAGGGAATGGACAGGAACCAAGCTGTGCTGAGAGTGAGGAAGGAGGTGCAGCACTACCCTGTCAGCAGCAGGCAGCTATTAGCTTGGCTTATCATCAGAATCAGGTCACCTAACAGCTGGCAGCAGCCTACATAAACCAGCACAGGGCACGGCTGCTCTGCAACCCTGCATCTCTCACTGCTTGTCACTGCTGCAGACCCAACTGCCTCATAGCCTTGACTGGAGAAATAAGCTGGTTGTAAATGGCTCCTCTCCTCCCTTCCCCGTGCTATTTTTCAGCCAAATCAGGTTCCTAATCTGGTTTATCACACAGCTGAACAAAACAACTGTGCCAGCAAACCAGCGGGCATATCAAAGAGACAGGCAGGGATGGCTGGGAGCAAAAACTGTCTTAGGCCAGCACAGCTGCCAAAAAAATTGTCAAACTGCACTCTCAGAGGGCTACAGTTTGCAGAGACAGGGAAATCTATGGAGATACACTAAAGAGGTAAGTACAAAAAGGAACCACAGAAATAGGCCAGAGAGATAAGTGCAAGAATAGTGTTTCAAGGGACCTTCTTGACAGGTCAGGTCAGGCCTGGGAAAAAAAAGCTGTCATAAGCAGGATGAGAGATAACAAAAGCCTAAAAAGTATATCTGTGATGTGAAGATAAGAAGATACTTCAGAGAATAAAAGGAAATAAAATTCATATACATCAAGATAAACAGGTCAAAAAAAGAGTGAAGTCAAAGATGACTCCCATGACTCCTACAGGTCTGATTGACAGACTGTAATTGTGTGCCTTCCAGACAGGATCGCAAACTCCTTATCCAGGACAAAACAGGGGTCCTTGTGTAGGGACAGCAGATGGAGTTTCAGCTCAGGAGGTTCTCTGAAATAGTATACGACATTTCCTCAACAGGTGGAAGCTTTTAATCCTGAATGCCTTCCTATGTAGTTTTTTCAAATTAGCTTGAAAACTAAAATACTTTCATTTGCTCAGAAGGGTAGAAGTAGATAATATCAAAAGCATTGCCATGGAGGACAGGGGTCAAAATTTTTCAGGTGCTTTGTTAACCTTTACATAAGAATCCAGAGTGGGCCAAAGCCGTTTCTTTCAGTGTCTACCTTTGTTGGGGAAGAAGGGGTATTCAGATTCAGAAGCCTTTCCTCTGCCTCCACTGTAATTTTGCTACTGTCAAAATGTAGAACTGCAGCTAGGAGTGTCTAAGAGCTGATTTTGATGACAAATTATTACATCAGGATGGAAAATGAGTTCACATTTGTCTGTTTCAGTAACGGAATGAAAAAGTAAGCCACTCTCAATTTTTGGAATTATACCGAACTTCTAGACATATTTCCATGCAATCTTGTCTCCTTCAGTGCCATCCAGTGGAATTAATGTGAAATATCACTCTTATGCACAGGGAGATTACACAAAAATACAGCAGCACATGGCACACAAAACTGCTCTACATTTTCAGGAGGTGCTCTTCATACCAGGTAAATTGCAGGTTGTCAGGGATATTGGTATACAAGTAATGAAAAACAGAACCATGATTTCCAATAGCTGTAAGTCAAATTAGATCTGACATTGTTGCCTGAATTCTCAGGAAAGCTCCTTACATAATTTCTAAACTAGTTATTTGTGTCTGCAAAATATGTAGGACATACAAATGTCATACTAGTACATTGTGGTATAATGATTTAACAGCACCCATTTGCGTAATGCACCTATCCACAACTCAAACCAGCAAAATATAATTTGTAATTTTGCTTCTCCTCTGAGGTACAAATAACTTGACTGAAGGAGCAGGGATATCTGGATTTACAGATGCTCACATTATCAATAATACAGTATTTTTAACACATATTCACACACATCTAGATTGTATTATGTATGTGTGTATGCAGATATGCATACATGCTGTATACATATATATGCACACAGACATAAAAAAATGTAGGTAAGTTATAGCCTCACAACAGAGTCTCTTTATATAAAACCTCCTTTCCCTTTTAGTACTTTCCTGAATCCTCTCAAATTACAATGAACTTATTCCAGTATTTGCATTAACATTCCTAAGGCCATTTGCTTGCTTTTTCCAGCTCCAAGTTACAGCTGTCTGCCAAAGGCTTAAGGCTTCCTACCTAAAAATTCTTTAAAGGTGGCTTTCAAGATGGGTTTCTGCAAGCAAATGGAATTCTACCTCTTTTGTTCCTTTATAGGACACAGAAAATACAATAAAATATCTTTTACTAAATTAAAAAGAATATTTTCTTGGTTTCACTTACCTTAGCACATAACTATTGGAAATGGAAAAAAAGAAGTCACTGAAATGCTAATGTCTCTGTGCTTTTGAGTTTTACCTTTCCTTTCTCGAGGTCTCTGTTCAAATCCCAGTGGTTCCTCTGTCAGTGCTTCCCTTCCCATCATAGCTTGTCCCTTTTCTCAGAGTCAAGATTTGATTCTGTTTGACTTTGTGTGCTCTACCAATATGCTCTCATTCTTTTGGTTTCCTTACTGGCCTCCACATCTATTCTCGTATAGATTTCTTCTCTGTATGTACTTGTTCCATTGCCTTGAACTCATTCTCCTTCATTTCTCCTTGAGAATTTAGTTTCCTTCCTCACCTAATCCTGTCCTACCCCTATTGCTCTCATGTTAAGGTTTTCCACTTCCAGCAGTTTCAGTCTTGCCTCCATACTTACTGTTTCCTTCCCTTCTGTCAGGTCCTTGTTCCCTCACCATTCCAATAAGACACACTCAAACACCCATGAAAAAGAGAAAACAGCAGCCCTTGGGGAGCACAGGGGATGATTTCCATAGTCTGTCTCAGTCCACAAACCCACCCCAGCCCATAGGGGCAACCAGAGATCTCTTCTGGGCCCACAATAGGGGAACACTTGACTGCAATAGTAGTAAGGACGGTAGGGACACATGCTAATTCAGGAATGTGGAAAATTAATTTCTTTGAGGCTCATATATTATGCTTCATGAAGTCAGAAGAACAGACACCCCAATTCAGTTTTTTATGACATATTCTAAGTTTTCTCTATGATATAAAGGCATTTAAGAACCTCAAACATAAGATCTCCACAAAAAATGATCCTAGAAAAATCCCTTGTTTCTTAGATCATATTTGGTAGTTGTACAGTTGTCCTAAACTTCCATCCTCATTATGGAAAATTTCATGCCAAGCAGTGGACTTTTAGCAAGTGGCTTGCTACCTAAAGCATAGTTTAGCAAGACATTGATATGCTACCTTTAGCTGTAGTTAAGAAAACTGACAATGCTATTGTAGGCACTGTTATATATTTAAAGTATAATGCATTACTAAATGCAAAATATTTAAGTTAGTAATAAGAGCATGTATGTGTAGAGGAAAATTATTATGAATTTACCTTCATTTTCACCCTTATTTTTTATACTCTGTAATAACTCAATACATTTTTCTCAGCTAAGCAGTATCAGAAGAGTGGGTAATTTTGTCATCCAGAGCTGCTTAAGCATAAGAATAGTTGCACGACTGTAGTGAAACAAAAACACAGATCTACTCTAGCTTCCTTTGACAAGCCTATATAGTAACTAATGCTTTTATAGCAACTAATTTATTTTATTCCAAGGATTAGTTTACTGAATAGTAATAACAGGATACTTTGGCACATGCAGACACATCTCCCTGAAAATGCTGTCCCTTGCCCAGGTGAATTTCAATGATCTGCTCTAGCAGAACACATAACATGATATCAGGAAATGGCAAAACATCTCTTCCCCATCCTTCTTTGAGCTTCATTTCTAATAAACTTAAGACAGAGCTCTCCAGTAGTTTACTTATTACTTATAGTAGGGACCAACCTAAGATGGTATTCAGGGGATTTATTGTGCCAGGACAGTAAGATTCCACTGTTATTGCTTTTCTGTGGCAATAACTCTGAGCTCTCTTTGCATTGCGTGATGTTAAGGGCACAGTTCTCATATTAAGCTGAGTAGGGAATGTCACTATATATTAACCTTAACTGCACAGAACATAATTGAACTCAATGGGACATACTGCCCTCTGTGTTTCAGTGGGACTTGACTTTGAAGAAATAATAATTCACTGGTTTATAAAGGCACAAATAAACTTATTATACAAGGAGTGCAGGTGCAATACTGTGATTTATAGACACTGGTATGATTCACCTTGAGATTTTTGTTGTATCTTGCCAAAAGCAGCTATTATCAAACCCCAAATGACTCTTAACAACACTACTATCGACATGGCATTTAGAAGTTCCTTCCCTAGTGGGAACAAAACCATCTCTTTCCTTCCAATGTTGAAAATTAAATGCACAGCATTAGCACCATCAGTGAAGTGTTTAACTTCAAAATTGCCTTTCCTGGTGAGAATGAAAATAGTACTTGTTTTGTTTTTCAAAATTAACAGCAGTGTTTTTCTCTCTTTTCTAATACACAAACTCATCAAACTGAGATACAGTATGTCTCTTAGTGCTCATAGAGTACTACACGTATACATCTATGCTTGTCTGCACACCATCCCATACTCCAGGAGTAGGATTTATCCTGTTTCCAGTGGGATTCAAGCACACAGTAATAAAGTAGAAAGACTATGACTGGAAAAAAACAGGTAGGGAAGAAAAAAGGCTCATTTTTTAAAGTCATCTTTGTACCAACAAGGATACATTGACGCAGCAGTAACACCAAAGAAAATAACCCAAAATTAAAGCATAAGGTTCCAGAAAGGTATCAGACCAGAGAAGTTGTTCACTACAACCAAAAACTGTTATGAGCCATTCTATATGTATGCAAAACTGTTTCTGATTTTTCCCCAGCTGACACCAATATTTGTGTTTACACATATAGTCAGCGGGAAAAGAGGTGAAATGGTTCTCAGTTAATTTGTCCTCTAAAACTGGGCAGGAAGCTGTTCTTTTAATCAGTCTTTTAGCCACTCTTGGTCTAGATAATGTATTAAGCTCTGTAGCTCTGCTGGGCCTCCAACACTTCCTAGAACAATTATTTTGTAGGAACACAGGACTTACACGTGAGTCCATATAAACTTATGCACATGGGGTGACTGGAAACACTCACAAAGCTCTGAGGTGTGGAGTTCTACACCTGTGGTTTGGCTGTCATTAACCCACAACACCACAATACGACTTCTGGAGATCCCTCTGAGTGTATGAAATGTTCCTATCACCATCCTATGGAGTCTAACCCTCCCCAGCTCCACTCTTAACTGGTATATGAGCAGCTCAACATGGACTAGTCCTTAGTCCACTTGGCAATTCAGATGCTTGTGGAGGAGGACAGGGCATTCTTGTCTGTATTGCTTGCTCTTCCGCAAGAGTACAGACAGTTCTGCTGCAGCTACTCAGGCTTCGTTGAATTCCTGCTGTCTCTGAGAGGCAGATCTCAAACCTGGGTCAAGTCTCAACCAGCTTCATTAGAAAGAAAACTGGTTCATTCTTCAATGAGCAAACAGGCTGGCAGAATAGATGATCTTGGCCGAGGTACAAACTCAAACCTATGTTTGCTAAAGATTCCATTTACCATTCCCTTCTAAGATCTGTTTGGACCATGAAGTCAAGAACTGTGGTATCACAGAGGTCTAGGAGACAGGACCACCTCACCTCTACTAAGCAGAAACCCTAACGTGACAGATCATGTCTTTCCTGCATTTGAAGCTACATTACCTGACAACCACTCATGGGATTGATACAACTAATGACTGGAAACAGATGTGGTGACTACAGTTTCTAAACTTTCTGACACTGTCTTGTAACAAACCCATTGTTCCAAGACACCCACATCAGAGAGGGTACAAACTTTCTGCCCATTTCTTCCTCTATGTGCAAACACAAAACAACAGGGAGCCTGTCAGCCCCATCCCATTCATTACTGTTCTCTTGCTCTCTGTCACTGAACTATTGCCAGGACACAAGGTAACATTGTTTGGCCTAACCAGGAAAGCAAAGGAAAAGCACTTCCATTCTAGCAATAGATAAAGAGCAAAAGTACACTGGACTTCATTTTTCTGACTTCATTTCTTTAATCACCTAGTTTTTGGTCTACAGAGGTACTCTTTGTTAAGCCACTACATAACCACTTCCACAGAATAAGACATCTAAGTCAGTTAAGGAGAAACACTCCCTCCTTAAATGCAATCTACCCTGTAGTTCAGTTCATGATGACATGTAGGTGTTAAAAATTGGAAAGTCAAGCAAACCCAGACTTTCAATTCAGGAGGAAAAATCAATACAGCTCTCCAGGGACAGCCCTTCAGAATTCAAATTTTTTTCCTCTTTTGCACTGATTCAGCAAGCCTTATCTTCGCAGACTGAAACTTGTGATATTTTCACAGTGTGCTTATTACTTTTTCATAGAGAATTGTTCAAATGGTTTTGAAACAAATTCTTTTGCAAACAAAAGACAGCCTACAGAGCTGCAACAGCAATTAGCTGAACCCTTTAAATTCAGCAGTTCTCATTTAATGCTTCCTCCAAAATGCCACAACAACCCATGTACTTGCCACTACCTTCCTGTCATCCTTCCCGTCACATGCCAATGTTGTAAAACATGGAATATGTCAAGATTATTGTAAGTCAGGTTAAATTTTTGGTGCAAGCCATGAGGAAAGGAGACCTAATCAGGAGAACAGGCAGCAGCTAGCATCCCTTAGTCAAGGACATCCAGGAATTCACAGGCTTTAAGAACACAGCAAATCAAGATGCTGATGTACATCTATGTATACATTGCTAGCTTGGCAAGTACTCAAGGTCCATGTATCCTATACCTGAACTATCCTCATAATATTAAAATTTGTCCCTATAGGTCAAAATACCCCTGCCCAGGTGAAGACCCTGCCCCAGAGCTTGGATAGAAGTTAGCTGGGGTTACATCAATTCTATGGAAATTACTAACCAATCATAAGAGAGGGGCACCCCTTGGAAAGTAACTAACTCCAAACTTCTATGTAGCAATAACAGCACAGAAATTCTGGAGGGGCATATTTGTTTTGTGGAATACCACTGGGCACCCAGGCTTGTGCAACTCTGAAATAAATATTCACTGTCTCCCTCT
This sequence comes from Cyanistes caeruleus, assembly GCF_971803275.1. Lineage (NCBI taxonomy): Eukaryota > Metazoa > Chordata > Aves > Passeriformes > Paridae > Cyanistes > Cyanistes caeruleus. Next base: position 32,457,368 of record NC_141705.1, on the reverse strand, counting down.
TGAGTATGCAATTATTGTCCTGTTGCACATCAGGTAACAGAACTGATTGTGTGGACAACACTGAGGAAGAAAGAGGGGAGGACCTGAGGGTCTTCTTCCTTTCACCAGTGGAAGAGGATCTGGGGGTGCTGATCGAACATGAGCCAGCAATACATGAGCAAACGTTTTTCCCAGGTGGCCAAGAAGACCAGTGGCATCCTGTCCTGGATCAGAAATAGTGTAGCCAGCAGGAATAGGGAAAGGATTGTCCCTTTGTACTCAGCACTGGTGAAGCTACACCTCAACTGCTGGGTCCAGTTATAGGCCACTCAGTTCAGGAAGGACATTGAGGTGGTGGAGCAAGGCCACAGGAGTGAAATGAAGCTGATGAAGGGTCTGGAGCACAAGTGCTACCAGAAGTGGTTGAGGGAGCTGGGGTTGTTTAGCCAGAACAGGAGGCTCAGGGGAGACCTTATCACCCTCTACAACTACATGAAAGGAGGCTGTAGCCAGGTAGAGATCGGCCTCTTCTTCCAGGCAACCAGCGACTGGGTTAAAGGGCACAGTCTTAAGCTGCGCCGGGGGACGCTTAGGTAGGGCATTAGGAGGAGTGTCTTCACACAAAAGGTTGCCGAGCACTGGAACAGGCTCCTCGGGAAGGCGGTAAAGTCCCCATCCCTGGAGGTGTTCAAAGGAAGACTGGACGTGGCACTTAGTTCAGTGGTCTGACTGACAAAGTGGTGTTCGGCCAGAGGTTGGAGTCCATGATTTCAGAGGACTTTTCCAACCTAAGTGATTCTGTGGTAAAACGCCAACTGATCCCCCACGAACTCCGACCTCAGCAAGCCTGGAAGAATCAAACCTTAGGGCAGAACTTTTGTTCACGCTTTCACCAGTCACAATGCAGGGCTGGTAGCCGCGCCCAGAGCACCGCTTTTCCCCCAGCACCCCGCTATGTGCGGGCGGGACGGGGCAGCTCGGAGACAAGGCCTGAGGCGAGCTCTCGGCTTCCCGTCCCGCCCCGCCCGGCCCGGCGGATGTGAGCTCACAGCGCGCCGGGCGGAAGCAGCGGGGCGGGTGTTTCCGCGGCGGCGGCGGCAGCGATGGCGGGGAAGGCGGCGGCGGGCGAGCCCCTGGGGCGGACGGCGGAAGAGGTGGCCTGGGCAGAGACGCTGCGCGGGGCCTGCGAGCCTGAACACCACTGGCGGTACCGCCGGGAGTTCCTGCTGCGCAACGTTGGGGAGCTGCCGGCGGCGGGCAGCGCCCAGCTGCAGCGCCTGGTGTCCCTCTCCATGGTGTGGGCCAACCACGTCTTCCTGGGATGCCGGTGAGTTTAACGGGACGCGCCGGGGGACGGCGGGGGACGGCGCGGCGCGACCGTCTGACGAGGCCCCTTCCCTCCTTTGCTCTTGTCGCCCCTCCAGGTACCCGCCGCAGGTCATGGAGAAGGCGCTGGAAATGGCCGAAGGCATCCAAGTGACCAACGCGCCTGTCCGCACCACGAGAGACGAACTGGTTGCCAAGGTGAAGAAAAGAGGCATATCAAGTAGCAATGGTTAGCAGATCATAGCTGTGACAATACATAGGAGTCTAGAGAATGCTTGTTTCTGAATGTTCTCGGTTTGCCTCGGGCTTAGAAAGTAGTCGAAATAGTTTACTTTTTAAACTTCCGTTCATAGTTTCCTCTCTCTGTGCTATTCTTTTTCTAATATAATGTCTAAAATGGACGTAATGCATATGTAGTCCTTTGGTAATACAGAGCTGCTGTTTTGAATTGCTACAACTGGTGCACTTTAATCTGATAACTTGTGTGTTGCGATATGGGCTGCTGTGCTACAGCTTAAATACGTTCTTGTTACTTTGCCTTTGTTACCAGTTAGATGTTGTTGCTGTGTAAGAAACTGAATTTCTTGAAGTAATTATCAGAGTAATGTTTTAAAGATGTTTTGTGATATTAATAGGCAAAATACACTTCCTTTATTTTTAAATCAGATAGCCCATTTAATGTATGTTGGCCAGTTCTGGTTTGGACTTCAAGAATAGAAATACATACTTGCCTATGGGTCCAAACCAGCATCTGAAATCTCTCATGAGTATTTTCCGTATTTTGTCCAAAAACCCCAAAAATCTGAAATAGTAGGTTAATAATTGAAATGACTGTTTGAGGTACATTGCTAATATATGCCCCTTAAATTTACAGAGAACATTGCTATAAGGTTTTTGATGATTTCTCTCTGCGTGGATATTTTATAGTGTAGAAATCAAAGAGGATCACGTATTTTACTTGTTTTGCAGAAGGGGTAGAAGAGCCCTGCAAGAGACAAGCTATTGAGAAAAGCAGAGATTCTAAAGATGCTGGAAAGGATGTGAAAACAACAAAGGCAGAAGGAGTGAAGGAATCAGAGAGCACCTTACCCAAAAAGCAGGAAAAAGGTACTAGCAAAGATCCAAAAACTTCCCAGTCAACTTGCAGTTCAGATCAAGAAATGGTCATAGTCTCAGACATAGAAACAGAAGGAAAACCTGCTAATGCTGAAAGTACTGCTGAGCAAAAGCCACCTTCTTCTGAAAAAGAGCCAGGAAAGAAGCCTTGCTCAAGCCCACCTAAGGAAAGCAAGTGTGAAAATGTGCCATCACCTGAAAAGAAAACTACAGTGAGTGCAGCACCACTGGCTGCCGAGAGCACCCCTCAGCCAGATGCGGTGGTGGCAGCACTGCCACCAGCTGCCAAGAGCACTCCACAGGCAGCAGTAGTGCCATCAGCCTCCAAGAGCACCCCACAGGCAGCAGCAGTGCCAGCAACTGCCAAGAGCACCCCACAGGCAGCAGCAGTGCCAGCAGCAGTGCCAGTGACCGCCAAGAGCACCCCACAGGCAGCAGCAGTGCCAGCAGCAGTGCCACCAGCTGCCAAGAGCACCCCACAGGCAACGTCAGCAGCAGCAGCCGTGCCACTGACCACCAAGAGCACCCCACAGGTACCGGCAGTGCCACCAACCACCAAGAGCACCCCTCAAACAAGTGCTGCATTGCTGTCTTCCAAAACCCAAGTGAATGCCCCAGCATCAGTGTCCAAGAGTGGTGCTCAGGTGAGCAGCTCACTGCTTCTGGGCCCCAAGAGTGGCACTCAGGTGGGCACCTCGCTGCTACTGGCCTCCAAGGGCCCGGCTAAGGTGGGCTCCCCACTCCTGGCCTCTAAGAGCAGTGCGGAGGTGGCCGCCTCATTGCTGGCCGCTCGGAGCGGTGCGCAGCCGGGATCCTCACTGCTCGCTTCCAAGAGCAGTGCTCAGGTGGCGGCTTCGCTGCTGGCTGCTCGGAGCGGAGCTCAGCAAGGGCCCTCCCGGGGTGGAGCTCAGGCAGGCGCTTCCCTGCTGGCCTCCAAGAGTGGCTCGCAGGCAGGTGAAAGCCCCGCGAAGGCTTTGTGCAAACCACTAACTAGCGAAGATGCTAAAGAAAGACAACCTTTTTTCAACAGACTCTACAAAGCTGTAGCCTGGAAACTGGTTGCTGTTGGAGGCTTCAGTCCTAATGTGAATCATGCAGAACTTCTAAATTCATCTATTCAGTCTGTAAAAGCTACATTAGATGTTGCTTTTGTTCCTCTGAAGGAACTTGCAGACTTGCCTCAAAATAAAAGCTCACTAGAAAATATAGTTTGTGAACTGAGGTGCAAGTCTGTCTACTTGGGTACTGGCTGTGGTAAAAGTATGGAAAATGCCAAAGCAGTGGCTTCAAGAGAAGCTTTGAAATTATTCCTCAAGAAGAAAGTTATTGTGAAGATATGTAAAAGAAAATACAAAGGTAGTGAAATTGAAGATTTGGTGCTTCTGGATGAAGAGTCAAAACCTTCAAATTTGCCTCCAGCTTTAAGAAATCCTCGTGAGATCTTGTAGGGGAGAATCACTGTTTGTACTGTGTATAGTATTTCAACACAAGGACTGAAGGTTAATTTTGTACTTTGAAAATGTAGGCTTCCAGATATTTTGTATTTCTTTCTCAGTTTTGCAAGACAATGATAGCTCTTTCACTTGGTAGCAATTGTATAAAACTTGTTAGAGATAACAAGTGCACATTTAAAGGTATTGCCTTAATATACAGCACACTAGTGTGCTGTTGTATTTGCAAAATAGTCTACCTAACTCTTCTATTTTTAATTAAACTATTAAGGTACAATTTGCTGTTTAAAACCTGACGTTTTTGTAATTCTTACAATTTGATGGTAGTGTGCTCAATTGTCTACCATATCTTTTCTAGGCTCATAGAAGTGTGTACATAGGGACCATAATACTTGAATAATTGAAAGTTGTTTAAAAATTTCAGTCAAAAAGTTGAATCATCTGTTTCAGGCTTGTTGCTCATAATGTTCACTGTTGCTCATACTAGGAGAAAAAGTAGTTGGTTGACTATTTTTATGGGATGTTTTCATAACACTTGCAATATAAGCGACATCCTGATCCCATTTAACATTATACTATCAGGGTAGAGCCCATTTAATATCACATTGGAAAATTAGCAATTAGCAGTCAAGTCACAGCTATTTTGCCCACCAAAACTGTAAATTAAGATTTAATTTATATGGTGAAGTATAATTTACAGTTTCGTTTGGTATTTTTTTTCCCAAATGAACATGGATTTCTATACTAAGTATATTTTGACTGCTAGTAAAACAATAAAACCTCTGTGATAAGCTTTTATAGTACTTTGGTTTTGGCTACTAAATATTCCAGCCATTTCAATTACATTGCAACACTTTCAGTAAAGCTTTACTTTGAGTGGCTTCAAGGTGTAATCCCACAAGGATGAGTTGGTTTCCTTAGATGTGTAGCTGAAATACTGTAAAACTGATAGAGGAGATCTGTAGAATATCAATTTCTACTTTTGTAACACCAAGGTAAGCAAAATGAAAATGCTGTTGTCTGCTGGAGACAGTGAGTGTATTGTAAAGCATTCATTCTAATCAAGCCCTTCCTTTGCTACATTTTTACTCCCTGTACAGAATAGTTTGAGGCAAAGAAAGTGGGAGATTACCTTTTATTTTCAATGTTGCTGAAGTACCTGCACAAACTGCATGTTTTGGTATATTGGATAATGACATGTAATTGTAAAAACATAATGTCTTCAGTGCTATTTTGAATTAATCTTGTCCTATTACCGTAGTTAGCATCATTTAGTGGTGTCCTTACACTTGACTGACAGATCCATTAATCAAGTACTAAAGGAATGAATAGGAATTTCTGGGATCTCAGTAGTACATACATCCACTTCCAGTTATTTTGTAATTTTGGGACTAAACCACAGTGGTGTTTATGCTGTACCCTACGAGCTTTTGAACAGCAGTGGCTGTCCAGTCCACAGCACGAGAAGCCTGCGAGGCGCTCACACTTCCCGATGGTTGCTTGAGAACTTCCTCCACCTGACCCCTGTGCTTCTGTGCCCTCGGTAGTCCTTCGCCCTAGTTAGATTTCTCAGGAGTTCCCCCTTGGCATTCCTGGAGCACCACCCGGCGTTCAGAATGCAGAGTGCTAAATTGCTAATTAGTGCAAGAATTGGTGTCTGCTTCTAGCGCAGGGCAAGCTTCATGCTGTGCTTAGGAGCCGTGGTATTCATGATGGGAAGTGTGAGATCTGTTTTCAAGTCCTTACCCTGTTCAGGTAGATGGACACACATAAGAACTGTGCTTGTGGGACAGGAGTTGTATCCCGTGCCCTCTGTAGTACAGCTTTCTTTGCTGTTAGTTTGGTCATCTCCAGATCTCTGTTTCAGAATTGCAGCACGTGTTGTAATGTGAAAACCTGTGTTTCTCGTCTGTAAAGCAAAGCTCTCAGTATTCACTGACCTCAAGGGGCTGTTAGGGCAATTGTGTTAAAAGGCTGAGGTGCTAGATGCCTTTTTTAAAAGACCTGACTTAGGATTACTTTCTAAAAAATTTTTAATGTTATTCCTCTTTGATGTTTGGTTGTGAATCATTAAAGAACAAGTCTGTAGCTACTCTTAATAGAAACTAAAACCTGAAGCGTGTTATTTTTATTTCACATTCTGCATGGAAAGCAACTCAATACAAGGATTCACATACAAGTGAATAAGCACTATTCAAGTATTTGAATGAGAACTCATTAACATTTCATTAGCCCTAGAGAAAGGAAGAAAGAAAGAAAGAAATTGAGAGAACTGGCTGTGGCAAGAAGTGTTTATGCAGTCCTGTCAGTTGTAAAATCGCTGTGCCTCTCCTCCAGGTACCGTCCTGGTCTCTAGTGACTGGGCTGCTGGTCTTTACCTATCAGACCCCGCTGACGAGGGCCAGGGAGAACACCTGCACTTACACCGTAGGTGTGCAGAGTTGGCTCAGGGGGACAATGCAAACCAAGCAACCGAAAGGAAAACTGACCCCGTTTTTTCTACGGAAGTGTAGGAAATTGCAGCCATCAGAAAGTGCCTCTCGTTTCCTCCGGGGACTGCTAGCACAGCCTGGCACGCACGGCAGGGTCCTTGCGGACAGCCGCCCGCTGGTTGCTGTTAGCAGCTGTCGGGTGCGCACCAGCGCGGCGTGTATCGCCCGCCGCTCCCGCTGCAGCCTGCGGGCGCGGCGGCGGCCTCAGCGGGGCGGCCGCAGCCGCGGCCACAAGGCGAGGCTGGCGCGCCCACCCGGCTCGGGGCGGGGCCGAGGCGCTCAATTTGCATAGCGCGTTCCCAGGGCCGCTCCGTGCCACCGCGGCCGCTTTCCGCGGCCTCCCGGGGCTGCGGCGCCCCTCGGGGGGCGGCAAGGCCGCCTGATGGTTGTGCATCGCCTGCGGAAGCCAGCAGGGAGGCGAACCCTGGGGCAACACGTACTAGCCCTGACCGCGAAGTTGTCCTATCTGCTGACGTTTATATACCTTCCTCCGCTAGTAACGGAAGCCGGGATGTTCTGAAGACCTGCTCGCTAGGCCACGCACGGAGGACGTTGGTTCCTCATGGGCCCCGGGCCCGCCTAGGGGAAAGTCCCCGGACCGCCGGCAGAGAGTGCCGGGCGCTACCGCGCCCCCGCCCGCTGCCGCCTCACGCCATCCTCCGCCGAGACGCCCCCGGGCCGAGCGGGTGAGCGCGGGGCGGGCTCTCGTCACGGCCACAGATACGCAGGTAGCGCGGCAGGCGCGCCAACAGAACGGGGCTCACTCTCAGGCCATCCTCTTTTGCCGGGCGGGGCCTCCGCAGCGGCGCATCCCGCGGGACACTCAGGGCCGGGTGGTGCCTCCCCGGCGCGGCACAGCTCTGCGCGGGCACGGCAAAGCGTGTGCGGGGACACGCTGCTTCCCCGGCAGTGGCGCGCAGGACCAGCGGCCCCGCGCCCCTCGGTGCTCATACCCGCTGGACTTCAGGCGCCTCTTGGCGTGCAGGATCATTAAGGTTGGAAAAGACCATTGAGATCATCGACTCCAACCTTTGACCGGACACCATCTTGTCAACCAGACCATGGCACTAAGTGCCATGTCGTCTTTCCTTGAACACCTTCAGGGACAAAGGCTCCACCACCTCCCCGGGCAGCCTGTTCCAATGCTTCGCAATCCCTCCTATTGTCCAACGTGAGCACGTTCAATCGGGGAGGCACTTCGGACGGAGCACTTACCTGCCCGAAAAGGCTTTCCCTCCTTCCCAGCTCGAGGAAATAGCAAGAGGCCAGATGGCAGTACTCTGCCGCGAGCACTTGTACCACACAGGAGTTCATGGTGCACCAGCACGGGAGGCTTCGGTGGGTGTCTGGGCGTCGACACAAACACTGACACAGCACCGAGTACAAACCACACTCTTCAGCACCGCGGCCACTTACCCAGGCTGTGCCGTGCGGGGCATACCTACCCCCGGCATCCCCTGCTCCACCTGCTCTGCAGGGAAGGCCACTGCGTGCCTCCAGTGGTTTTTGCCCACTTTAATTAGATTCTCATGCTTAAACTCCCAGGTACTAACTATGCAAGATGCTGCTGCCTTGCTGAAAAACTGAACTAATTTCATAGGCAGTACCACTTTTGCCTCTAGTATGTCAAGCACATGGCACATCATCATGGTCAGCTGGAATAAAGCCCTCTGCTGCACTACAGTCATGTCTGCGTATGAAACACGACAGAAGAGCACTGGCAGAGATCCCCCAAACGACATAAAATTCGGGCATCTCAGACCCAAAATCAATGGTTTATTACCTTACCCAAATTATCTTTGTCGCTTTACCCTAAAAGCTCACAAGTGGCCCAGAGACAATGCTTCCTTCTGGTTCATTCCATCTTGGTGTGTTTGAAGTTCCTGTGGCGAGCCCAGGTCTGCTAAATGATGTCTTTCTCTTTGGTTGAGCGTCAGACCTGTGGCCTATATGCAGGCACAGGACAGTTTGCAAAGTTTGTTTAGTTTTAGTTTCAGTGCAGTGTTAGTTTCCAACACCTGCTGTTCCTCTTCCAGCAATATCCTCGTGGTGACCCCTTTCCAGCCATGCCAGAGCCCACACTAGGCAGAGGGGACAAGTGTGCAGAGCAGGGAGCACCTCTGCAGAACTGGTGGTGGCAGCTCTGACAGCCTCACATGAGAGCCCTGAAAGGGTGTGCAAGGGGCTCAGAAACCACCTGGCTTGAGCTGTTATTTTGATTGCTGTCTTAGCGATTTGAACTACTCATCTGTCTTTGTTTTCTCCTGTGATCCTGCATGGAATCACCTATACATCTATGGGGAAAGAGAGATTTCAAATTAAAATGCTGTCAAAGAACCCATCCCCAAAGAAACAGCTAAACTGGGGCACAGCTCTATGAAGTCTTGTTTTTTTGGCTGAGAAATTGTGATGAAATCTCAGTGTCCCAGTTTCAACTACTAAAAGGATATATCTAAAGCTCTGTGAAGCACCTGCTACAAAGGCTGAAGACCACAGTTAAGCTAGTGGAGACAAGCTGAAGCTTGTGCAGTGATTGATGTGTGCTTGTTTTTCTTTTTTGGTCCTAAAATTGCACTATAGCACCTTAATGACTTGAACTGGTTCTGTGCATGAGTGAACAAAATGGTTTCACCTGTAGGTAATGGTAAATGTTGGTGTTCAAATTTGTTAGTAGGAGAGAATGCATCAAACATCAAACTTCTCTTGCCTATAGGCTAAACTAAGCTGACACAACATGGTCTAGTGGTCCAGATGTTGCGGGGAAAAAGAATTTTGATGCTATCTCTCTTTCACTGGGCAAATCTGTCCCCGAGCTTGTAAGCTGCAAAATATAGAGAAAATAAAAGCAATATCTTTACTTTTAACGTTTTTCTTTCAGCTAGATGTTAATTTTTGCTATGTTTTTGCATAATGTATAATATGCCATGCTCTTTGTTCAGGTAACAACAATTAACTTGACTATGTGTATGTGCCCTCTAGATGGTTCTGTTAGTTGCCACTTCCACAGCAAATGTACTGCCATTAGGTAGGTTAAGCATTTTTAAGAAAATGCTGCCATTAAATCTGCTGTCAGGATGCCTCAATTTTTAGTCTGTGATTAATTAACATTCACTCACAGATGGGCATTTAGGAATACATGTTTTATGTTGATACCTGGTAACAATTTCAAATATGTTGTAGACTAATTATGAAAATAGTGCATGATAATTTCTGAGCACTACTGCCTGTTCCTAAGGTAATGGAAGAGTGAGTGACAGTGGTTACCACCAGTGTATTTTCCTCCTCTGCTAACATTCCTGCAACTAAAAAAGCATTATTCAGCTCCAACATCTGAGCTTGTAGCCTTTTAAAGTTTTCATTGCTACTGGTGGTCAAGTAACATTAACTGTTAAGCCCAAGTGGGCTGCAAAAGGAGCTTTCTTTTCAATATGAATATAGAGATTAATCACACTGGGCAAAAGATATTTTGTCACTAGTAGGAAAACTGGCCAATGGATTTATTAAATCCTCTGATGTTTTACATTTTACATTTCAAATCTTTCCACCTGGAGAAGAGAGAGCTGAGAGAGGATTTTATCAATCCTCTTTGTCTTTAAGTATCCAAAGGAAGGGTGTCAAGAGGATGGAGCCAGGCTCTTCTAGATGGTACCAAGAAATAGGACAAGAGTCAACATGCAGAAATGGATATATAGGAAGTTCCACCTGAATATGATGAAGAACTTCTTTACTGTGTAGGTAACCAAACATTGGAACAGATCGCCCAGAGAAGCTGTAGAGTCTCCATCTCTAGAGGGGTTCAAAAGCTGTCTGGACACAATCTGTGCAATGTGCTCTAGACCCAGCCTGAGCAGGGAAATTGGACCAGATGGCTCACTGTGGTCCCTTCCAGCCTCACCTATTCTGTTATTTTAACTGCAGCTAAGTTCTATGTTCAGTCAGATGTTGCCTATATTTTGACAGCAGTCTTCCAGCCTAAAGCCTGCTATAGTTTGGAGTAAATGCCACATTTCTCATTATTTTGAAGAAGAGGATGTTTGAGAGCCAGGAATCTATTCATATTGTTTAACCATTAATTTTTCTCACAATTACAACTGAATAATAAAACAAATGTAAACTCTGTCTGTTCTTGGAAAAAAAAAACAAACCTGTACATTGGTCATATCCTAATAGCAAAGGACAATACTTTTCTTTTTGGTAACTTGGAGTAAGTGATGGTACTGAAAAATTTGCTTAGCAGAAGCGCTACTAAAAAACCCCTAATGTGGGTGAATTGGTGCTACAGGGTTATTTTGAAGATATGAAATTACTCTCTGGTGCTATTTGTGGTGATTTTTCAGTTGCACTAGAAATTAATTATTTTTACTAGGCTAGGATAAGCAGGTTCCAAAGGAGAAAGAAACCCACACTAGCAGGGAAATAAAATGAGGCTTCCTCCTGTTTGTTGCAGAGTTTTAATGAGGAATGCCAAAACTCTGTCCAAGTTTTCAGGGGAACTCTGAATTTCATAAATAGTAATCATAGGCATGTAATTACCCCATTTTCGCATACAGAGTGGAATTCATTTCACTGACATCTGTGACAAGAGACCTGGGCTCCCCTTACAGTCAATGAAGACATTTTTAGAGCAAGACCTATTTATACTAAGATTCTCTCTCATTCCACATATTTAGCTGGATGACTCCCACTTTTATTTCCTGAGCTAGAAAGAAATAATAACAGCTGCATATGGGAGAGTATTATGAATGTCTTGAACTATCAATGACTGAAACTTTCTGCAGGTACACTGCCCACCCTCATTTCATAATCTTGATTACAGAGGTGCACTTGTGTATATTTGTTCCTCACAAAAGAAAGAAGTAAGAATGTGTTTTTCACATGACCTATGCTGAGAAGCAAAATCACAGAAATGCAGCATCCATCTCAGTATCTTCAGGTAAGAACACACCAAAAATCCTTTCTTTATTGTGTGCAAAAGGGTCTCAGTTCTTTTCCCTTAAATTCATGTGGATTCTTCCATTTATTAGGGTGGAAGAGGATCAGGTTCAGGGCTGAGGTAAAACAAGCAAGACAGTTGTTACCTTTGCAGTAAGATTACCTTGTTACCATTTCAAACTTGGCTTCCCTAAACATCATCTGCACACGTTTCGAGGTTTTTCACATGGTGATTGGTTCTAGAGCTGGAAACCAAAACCACTGATCATTTCTGCTTTATAATAGTAGCTGAGGAAGAAAGCAGTTTCCTGGAGAGAACGGCAGGGAAGTGTTATTTTGGACACAAGTGGACAGATCCATATTGTAAATGACAGGAAATTATCCATGTGGTGCTATCACTGCAGTGGCCAGATGCTGCCCCTCAGCTGATCAGCAGTGGCCTCTCCTCTAAGGAGCTGCAGTTCCTATGCCAGCCAAGCATGCTCCATAGCACCTGTGAGAAGCAGGTAGTGTCCAGCTTCCGCTGATTTCCAGAGGACATTCCAAACAGAGCTGATAGCCTCAAAAAGGAGCAGCGTGGCTCTACTCAAAACAAAGTGACAATGTGTCAGTATGCTCTGATGAATGCAATGAAGTCAAATGTAAGTGAATTTCTTAACACGTCATGCCTTGGGCCTAACAACTTCTCAAAACACTTTTTGCTGTGGCATTAGAGCATGGAAACTGAATGTGAAGAACCATAAAAAATAAATAAAGTTATTACAAAATAAAGCATGGAGTAAACTTAGTCTGCATTTTTTACTCCCTTTTTCAGTCCGCTCATGGTGAAATAAGCAGAATCTATCTGCTTAAAGAAAACATTGAGCAGGATATTGTGGCTGCCTGTGTTAATACAAGCCAACTGGTTACTAAGTCGGGTTCAGGAAGGGATTTTCTTTTATAGCATATTGGCATAAAACAGAGTAGATGTTGTAGATGAGGGACAATATACATCTCATGGTAAGTGTGGGATATTTATTACCTGGTACTGGAAAGCTCTTTGTAACAGTTGAGGATAAAGCTAACAGGGGAAAAAGCAGATACTAGTATTTTCAGGAAATCTACTCTTTAGTTTATCGTCTTATTGAAATGCTCTGATGTCAGTCCATGTCTTAAGTATTCAACACTTCTGTAAATGAAAGAGAAAAATAGTAATATTTGAATTAATATGATTTGTATTCTACCAGATAAATCAAGCCTAATTTTTAAGGAAAACAAAAAGCAATGTGTGGCATCACAGGGAATTTTTTGGATGACATGATGTTAGAGAAGCTTTTGAGAATAGCTTACCTGGTCCAACATAGTAGTATCTCTGGCAAGGATAGCCTCTTCCCAGAATATTGCCTGTACAAAACTCTGCTATGGCCTACAGCTTCCTTCAGCTGACTCTTAAGAAGCCCATACGGCTTGTACTCATTCTTTTTTTAATGGGTTTATTTTTGTGATATCTTGGATGATTCTTCATCCATTTAATCCCATGGAAGCCAGAGAAGCATTTCTGACAAGAAATACATATTATCAAAAATCAGTTCTTTTGCTTAAAAGAAGGACCCTGTTGTCATCCTTTGAGCATTTCTATTAAATGCTAAGAAGTTCTTTCACAATTACAGCCCCCCATGGACTTGTCCTCAACAATAATGCTGCTTTTTCTTTTTTCCACAGCCTGAAACACTTCCTGGGTTATCAATAGAAAGCAAGAAGAAAAAAAAAAAACAACCTCAAGCCAAACAAAAACACATAAACCAAAAAGAATCAAACAAAAAACCCAAAACAAAGCAAAACAAACAACACAAAAACCCAAACCAAAATAAAAAAAACCCTAACCAACTTGTGTATTGTTATGTGAAACAGGACAGGAATCATCTGTGTTTTGAGGATGTAAAATCAAGATGATGAAAGATGAGAGGTGAAACTTCAATTGGGGAAATTACTAGTTGAATTAAATCTCTGGTAATATTTTTATTGTAATAAAGTCTGTAATATAATGAAATAATCTTTCACAAAAAGAAGGGGAATACTCTGGTTGTGACTTTAAAAACCTACACTGATAAATTATAAAGAAACAAAACCAGTTGGGATCTATTCTCCACTCCATAAAAACTGGGATTAGTTTAGAGATATATATAAATAAATCTAAATAAACTGGGTATAGAACCTCTTTATATTCCTTACCCTTGCTGGACAACTATGGAGATATGTTTGATGCAATACACCCTAATACCACATCCCTGCATATGTCAACCTCAAGCTGACAGTTTCCCACTTAGCAGAGAGGGTTGGTGGAAACAGATGATCCTTCTGCCTGTTCTTCTCTACAATTAGCAAAGTTTTGCTCTACCATGCCTCTTCCTATCTCCAGATTATTCTCACATACAGACAGTGAAAGAAGGGACATAGTTGGATCAGTGAACTATCTATTAACCTGAAAACTTCAGCCCAATACATCAAAATTCTCCTGTGCTTGCTCCTAGCCATTTTGAGGCATGAGCAAAGCAGAGAATTTAGTCTACTCTTCTTGCTTTCCTTTTCTCTGAGGCTTCAATCATGCAGCAAGCTAATGCCACCTTTTTCCTAGGGAAATCTGGTCCAGTGCCATTGCTGCGTTCTTAAGATTCCTCAAACTTTAAATTTTTATTTTAGTGTTTGAAAGCAGCAAACAACACTTAAATTCAGAAATCATTAGCTGTTCTCTGTTGTACCTTAAATACTGTTCCCCCATAGTGACAAACAGCAAGCCTTTAGCACAGAAACCACTTGTAACAAATATTATGAATTATTTTCTTGGCTATTTCTTTACTGACACTGCATGCATAGTTTCTTGTGAGAAAGAAAAGAAGATTATGCCAAAATGTTTGGTTTAAATTCATACTTAATAGTAATTGACATTTAATTTAAAATAACATGTTAATTTTGAATTAACTTTTGTTTTATTTTTTATGCTCTATAGGGGAATCTCCTATTTCTTAGCTTTATTTCTTCATGAGATGGCAGAATGTTACACCCATTCAAACTTATTCTAAGCAGAAACACATTCCCTCAAAAGAGCCAGCACCTTTCTCAAGAATATTGTATCATTTATATTAATCCAGGTCCTTTTCACTGTCAAACAGTTAGTGCTTTTTGCCTGTACAGTAAGTGTTATCTGTTAATATTAGATAAAAAATTTTGATCTTCAGTTACCTCAGTTACTCATAAATGACAGCAATGAACACTACACAGTAAATTTTCAGTGAGTTAGTGCTGATGGTAACTAGGTTATGGCAACTTCCTAAATCTATTTGTGCAAAAATGAGACAAGTAGTGAAAAATTATCTGAGGCTTCATTAACCTCTGTTGTGACAGTGGACAAAAGAAGAAAAAAAAAAGCAGCTAGTTTTACAGGTGTTACACTGTAAATTAAAACTGATTTTAAGATGAAGGTGCCCTCCTAAGAACATGGACAGAATTACAGACTTCCTGTTTTTTTGGCCAAAGTGACATCAGTGTAGTGAAGGATGTTTTGAAAGTACTGCCTACAACTTTGTTTTCATTCATTTTATGACCTTGCCAACACATTGCTGACTTGGGCAAAGCTGACTGACTGCAGCTATAATTACTCAACAGCTTGGACATAGACATATGAAACTCCCTGCCATGTAGAACACACGTTCAGTGGCTGTGTGACTTGGAAGTTAGGAATGTTTAAATAGTTCTGTGAACTAGGGTCTTAAGAAAATAACACTTGCAGACTGCCATCATGTGAGACACATTTTCCTGTAGGACTAGCCCTGGAGCCATTTGGTGCAGACCACGTAGAGACGGAATCACAGGAAAAAAGGAGTCTGGATGGATCCTTGGGAGGCGATCAAAGCAGAGCCAGCTTCACAGCCAGATCGGTTGTGTCAGGCCTCATCCAGGGAGGCTCAAAAAATATCCAAGGATGGAGATTATGCAACTTCTCTGTGCAACCTGTGATGCTGCTTCACCACTACTCCAGGTCAGTAAATGCTATCTACAAGATAAGTATGGGTACTCTTTTAGTGCTGGCTACTTAACTACACATAAGAATGTAAGACAGAAGAGGGTCTGGGAATGTGAATTTCTTTCTTTTCAATTTAATTCCTGAATTCAATCATCTCTGATTGGTTTTTGTTTGTCTGCTTGTTTGCTACATTTACCATATGCATTTTCCCTGGATTTTTTTTTTTTATGCCTAAAATATAAATGAAACAATGCAAAATATACAGGTTTCCTCAGGGTGTTTCAAGACTCAACAAAATTAATTTTCTTTTCCTGATGCTTATCAATTACTATTCATGAAGTAAAGACCTGAAAAAAGTCTCAAAGAGGAGGTGAAAACTCGACATTTTAGTATATACACAAAAAGTATAATTTTTGTTTCCTTCTATAATTGTTGTGGCCAAGATTAGGGGGCATAGGAAAGAGAGGATACTCTCAAATTTTGGAGATTTGCTGTTTGGCGAGTGGGTTTTAAAAGGCCAAAGTTTCGTTGATACTTTATTTAAAGTACTTTATTTAAAGTACTCCTGAAATGATTTCTCAGGATTAAAACGTCACTCAGCTTCCCTAAATAGCAGCTCATCACAAATCATCACTGCTTTTCTTTAAAGATAAATCAGGTGGCTCTCACTGCGGGCAGGGACAGCCCGCGCTGGCTCTGCGCGGGTCGCGGCTCCGCCGGGGGGCGGAAGCGCCGGAGGCGCCGGGCGCCTTTAACGGAGGCTCCGCCCCCCGCGCGCGCTCCCGCCCCTCGCCGCGCGCCGGGCCAATGGGAGCACGCGCCTGGGGAAGGCGGGAGAATGCGAACCCCTGGCAGCGCCGCCGGCCGCGCCTTATAAGGGCAGGGCCTCACGCATGCGCGCTGCGGACAGGGGCGGGGGCGCCGAGCGGGGGTTTTGCTCCGGCGGCGGCACCGCGGGAAGGGGCGCGCGACCCGCGGGACCCCGCGGAGGGGCGGCCGCACCTGCCCGGCCCGGCGAGCGCTCACCGCCCCCCGGGCGCGGCTGCCCGAGGGCAACGGGGCGGCGGCAGAAGGAGGAGAAGAAGACGGAGAAGGGAGCGGGGCAGCCGCAAGGACCCCGTGCCCGGTGCGGGCGGCGCGGCGGCGGCGGCGGATGTGCTGCTGGCGCGGGGGGATGATGCTGGCGGGGCCACAGCTGGTGGCGGGGCCGGCGGCGCCGGGCGGGGAGCGGGCCCGGCTGCTCTCGCTCTATGTGCAGGACTACCTGGAGTGCGTGGAGTCGCTGCCGCTGGACATCCAGCGCAACGCGTCGCTGCTGCGGGAGATGGACACGCAGTGCCAAGGTGGGCGCCGCCGCGGGGCACCGGGCGGCGGGGAAAGGGGAAGGGGACGGCCTCCAACCCGCCGCACATGCGCCCGGCGCGGAGGAGCCGGGGCCGGGGTGAAACCCTGCTAGGGCCCCGCGGGGCTGAGCCTGCGGGGGCGCGGGGCTCCCGGCGTCCGGTCGGTCCCGAGGAAGGCCGCCCTGCCTTGGGGCCGGCGAGGCCGCGCTGCCCGCTCTAGGCCCCGGCTCCGCCGTGTGGGGCCGCTCCCGCCCCGCTCCGCCCCGCCGGGCAGCCCTGCTGCCCCAACCGGCGGCGGTGCCGCTGGAGGTGGCGTGCGGAAATCGGCCTCCCCGCGGCTCCTCCCGCCGTGCGGAGCCGGGGGGGCGGTGTCCCGGCGGAGCTCAGCGCCCGTCCCACGGTAGACCGCACGGTGGGGGCGGGGATACATAAAGCGCCAGCAGCGTTCCCTTGGCTCGTGGAGGGAGGCTGTGGAGCGGGAAGTTGCCCAAAACCTCATGCGAAGGCACGGTTCCTTCGGAAGGCAAGTTCAATGCCGATTAAAGACCCTGAGCCCCGCGGAGTTTGAGGGGCACATCGGTGCCCGGCAGCCGCCGGCCGGCCCCTGTCATGAGGCAGGAAGTTGATCCCGTGGAGTCGGCACTGGAACCGCATCTCCCTCCTTCGGCGTGGGCAGCAGGGGACCATGGGGACCGTCAAGGCCTCTTAGACATTGAAGGGCCGCCTCAGGAGGCTGCTGTTGTGAAGGGATTCTTTCAATTATCTTTCTAATTACCCGAGAAGACACATAAAAACAGGCTTTTGTAAATTGCCTGGGATTTAAAGTTTAAACGGCACAGACTTGCCTGCAGCATTTTGAATTCCTAGTCAAGGCTGGCTCTTTACCTCCTGATTCGTGGTGACTAGCCAGCACTCCTCACTCAGCCTTTAATAGATTAAATGTATTCTTTAGACTGTATCTCCTCTATGTATTTATCCAGCCACTAATACAATACTGGGCCATATAAGAAGTTTACTGATAGTTTTAACCAAAGCCTTATACTGTTTTAAAAAAGCAACAACAAAAATTCTTCAAAACCCTGAAAATGGGATAAAAATATTTTAGACCCAAGTCTGAAAATGTAAAAGCAATGCCATATTATTTCAGCTAATTTCAAAGCTAGTGATGGTCTGTGGAGAAGGGCAAAAGTCACTCTTGTTCTTAGAAAACAAATCGTTTTAGCATTTATTAGCTCCACCAAACTTAATCAGATTATCTGTAATGAACACTTGGTCCTGGTTTGGGTTGGAGTTTTTTGTTTGTGTTTTTGTTTTGTTTTTTAAACAGAGGTTTCAGAGCTGTTTATTCGGGGGTATGAATGCCTTGTCTAATCTTTGGGGATTCAGAAGAAGCTTTGTAAACTTCCATCACTGTCAGTCCAAAACTTCTTTGCTCTCTTTAGTGGATGTTGATCCATGTAAAGTTCAGCATATCTTTACAGGCTACATCCAGGCAATAAGCGATGTAGGATGAATGTTGTTCTCTGTCACAGTATGAACGAGAGAACAGCTATTGTGGATGGTTCTGGGTACGGCATTGCCAATACAGGAAATCTGTATAGCTGTATCTACACTCCTACCTCCAAAAAAATTAAGTAGGGGTGGGAGATGGTATGGCTGTACAATACTGTACTCTGGTTATGCCTTTTTTTTTTTCAACACCATACATAGTACCTTACTCTGTGTTTTTCAGGGGCTGAGAGTAAGATTTTTTTTTTTTAAATTTTATTTCTCTTGTCAGGGCAACAGGCAAGTGATGCAGCTGAAGGTACAGGGAAACAAAGTTTATGGTTTAAATAGTAGCTGGAATGCTGATCTTTAGAAAATACAGTTCGAGTTACTGGACAGGCAGAGCAGTGGTCTTTATCTTACCTTAGTGAAAATCTGGAACAGAACAAAATGCAGTTGGCTCCTGTTTTCATACAGGTTTCAGAATTTATAGTAAAAAGCAGCTGTTCATGCTTAAGCTACTGTTCCAAGATATCAGCAGGAAAAAAATCACTAGGAATGATGTTGAGATAACAAGCTTGAATCATTTCACAACAGTGCAGACAAAATCTTTTAAAATGAAAGCAAATTATTTATATGCACATCATTAGGAAGAGGTACATTTTACTGCATAATTTTTGCTTTAGAAGTAAATAATTTATTATCATTTATAAACTCCTTTCCTGTTCAAATAAAATCCTAAATTCTGACTAAACCAATACTGTACCTAACACTGTACATCAAGTTTCATGTAAGTTCTTCTAATTATTTCCTTTCCTCTTTGGAGCTCCTCTGTCCTTTATGTGTAGATCTAGTGTAACATTTGGCTTGGAAAATACTATTTTAAAATCCAGCAATATAGAACAATAGAGTACAGACTGATTTATAAGACACTTGCTGATCTTATATTCAGGTTCATTAAACTTGCTTCTTGGAACTAAATATAACGAAAGATTCACAGCAACTCATGCAGTTATTTTGCGTGACTTGGAAGGGGAAAAGCTTGGAAATCAAACTGTGAGCCACTCGTTTACTAGTTGCTTAAAAATATCCTATGAAGCACTGAAGAGAAGGTCACCTATTCAGAAAAGTTCAACCCTGATTTAAAATGCAGCTTGCTGTAATTTGTTTTGGTAATGGGGAAAGTATTTTGAGGGGTGTAAGTTGATTTTTATTCTGATTGTAAATTTGCTATTATGTAACTTCAGTTGTCATATTCCTTTTATAACTATGTCTACTTGAAAATGTAATGCCAAACCTTGATATGAATAAGAGGGGAAAGCAGAGGACCTGGATAAACTAATTTTGGAGTGTTATAGATCATGATACATGACAACTCTATGAATTCCAGGATTCTTCATGTGATAAAATAAGCTATTGCTTTGGTTTGTTGGCCAGGGTTTTGGAATTACTGTGGTAAGGACTCATAAGAGAAATTCCTCCTGTTTCAGGTGGAAGGAGGATTACCCATGCCTCAACAACTATGGTCTCCCCTCTCTTGGGTTGTCCTTTCTTTTTCCAATGGCTAAAATGAGCTTGCTCTTTTTAGAACATGAGAACATTTTCTTGCAACAGATTGTGACCTTAAACACTGATTTTATGACCACGTGCATTTGAATGATACATTCAATCCAACCTACTAGGGTATAGTATAATTAAGATTTGTCCTATTTCTCATCAGTTAGAAATATATTTGTTTTCTCGAGCATACTCCATCTTGTGTAATTATTCCTATGATTATCTTTATTTTATAGAAGCCTTAAAAGAAATAGATGATGTCTATGAAAAATACAAGTCAGAAAATGATCCTGTGCAGAAGAAACGCTTGCAGCAGCATCTTCAGCGTGCATTAATCAACAGTCAAGAACTTGGAGATGAAAAAATTCAAATAGTTACTCAGATGCTAGAACTGGTAGAGAATAGAGCCCGTCAAATGGAAACACACTCTCAGTGTTTTCAAGATCTGTCTGAGAACGAAAAGCCCCTAGAAAAGGCCAAGATGGAGTCCTGCCAGCCAGAGAGATCCTCCCGTAGACCTCGTCGCCAGCGAACCAGCGAAAGCCGCGACCTGTGCCACATAGCAAATGGTATTGATGACTGCGACGATCAGCCACCTAAAGAGAAAAGATCAAAATCTTCCAAGAAGAAAAAACGTTCCAAAGCCAAACAGGAGAGAGAGGTTTCACCTGTAGAATTTGCAATTGATCCCAATGAACCAACTTACTGCTTATGCAACCAAGTGTCTTATGGCGAAATGATAGGGTGTGACAATGAACAGTGCCCTATTGAGTGGTTCCACTTTTCCTGCGTTGGACTCACGTACAAACCAAAGGGAAAATGGTACTGCCCCAAGTGCAGAGGAGACAATGAGAAAACAATGGACAAATGTACTGACAAATCAAAAAAGGATAGGAGGTCGAGGTAGTGAAAGCAATTGTTTTAAAGATTTGGTCCTTTTATATTAAAATGTTTCATTTCCAGAGAACATTGTTTTAGGAAATGCATAAGACTATGCAATAATTTTTAATCTATAATATTAATGGAGTATTAAAAGCTGTTCTACCTTCTGTGATCTTTAACTTTCTGCACTGAATAACCAAATAATTGAAACAGGGTGGCTTCAGACCTTTCACAGAAGACATTACAAGCAGATGGCGCTTGGTTTCAATTTAACCCCAATAGTATTTTAAAGAACCTTGCGAATCCTGAAATAATGGTGATGGGAAAGATACTGAAGAACTCATGTTATGATAAAGGGGTTGAAAGGCCTCACATCTCTGCTAGCATTTTAACAACTACGTTTGTTCTTTATCCCAGGTTTTACATTTTCAGTTTTTGTGTTAACATCATGCATTTGGAGTTGGGGGTTTTGAATTCAGCTGTAACTGTAAAAGTCTTCCGAGCTATGAGCAGACCTCTCCAGTGACTTTCATATGACCCGTATGTTATTGCAAGGAAGAAAATACCACTAACTTAAATTTTTCTTTTTTGCCAACATTAAACTCTTGTCTTTGTGACTATACTTGGGAGTCAGTTTTTGGGTATGATATAATTATGGTGTGTATTCAGTTTTTGGTAATAGGTTTTGTCAAGCATCCTGATACGGTATTTATCATTTAACATGATCTCTCTATAAGCTTTGAGATGGTAGAAGGATCCCTTGAGAGGAGGGGATATTAACATTTCAGGGAACAGGAAATGTGATCGAATCTTCATTAGAATTGATCTGTAGAGAGCTGAGACATGACTGGTATTCTTTGGGGTGTAAACTTTGCCCTTCCTTAAGTAGTATTTGTGTGTGCATGTGGCCAAACCTGAGTTTAGGCACACCACCAAAGTTCTTGGACTTGGGCAACTATCTTAAAACCTGAAGGCAAAAGCTTTCAATAAAAAGTTAATGGATAATATAAAAAAACAAAACATAAGCATGCATGGCACAGAGCCAAACAGACAAATCCCAGCAAGTTTCTGACAGGTGATGTAATTGTGTTGTCCTGAAGTATGCTGGTAGTATCTGAAAACTACTTGGGTGGTACTTAAAAGTGAACTTCCTTACCCCCATGCCTTAAAGGAGAGGTGCAGAAAAGATGAAAACAGCTGTTGCTGCTCCTTTGCAATGGGAGATGCTAATGAAGTGAGTGGGGTACCAAAGCTCAGTCCTAGGGTTCCTGCTCTGTGGTGCTCTTGAGACTGAAACTGTGGGCTTGGCAAGGCAGGCAGCAGCTCTGCAGGGCTGGCTGTGGGGCTACCTGTGGGTAGGTTGCCAGTGCTCAGAAGTCCCTGTAGGTATCTCCCTTGCTGCTAAGGTTTCCCTTGACACTACAGAGGGAAAAGTGACACCAGCTCTGGCCAAGCCTGATTAGAAAGCAGTTGTGCTGAGTTGAGAGCAGCCCAGAAGGCAGGCAGATGAGCAAAAGCAAGCTGGGATGGATGAATGCCATCAGAACTCCTTGCATCTCCACTAGAGGGCCGTGCCAGCTGGGGCTTGAGGGTGGAATGTGCCATGCAGGATGCAAAGCCTTGGTGCTGTCGGACCAGATTGCACAAATCAATGCACAGCATGCTCGCTTTTATAAGGTAAGTAAAATACCAAGCCTGTTTCCTCAGGTATGATCTGACTCCTTAGCAGGATTGAGCATTTGCAAGTAGTTACCAGGTACTGGGGAGTATAAAGGCAGAGGTTTGGATTTTTGCTCTAAAATTGTAGATTTATGGAGTAGTGCTCCAGTAGGGACACTTGTACCACAGTGAGTAAACAGCTGCAGGAAACTCCTGTAAGGGCTGTGACCATCAGTAGGGTAGGACAGAGGGTAAACCTTGTCCCTACCTTGCTTTCCAGGCCTACTGGCTGATCTCAGGTTGCAAAAATAGTTTTGAGGGGCTGGATCGTGGCTATTGATGGAGAATGATCTGACCAGCTGTTGGAGATAAGTGGCAGTAAGTTGTCTTCTGAACATTTGACTCCTTTTTTATTTGTTATGGTTTAAGGATTCTCAAATTTCCTTCTTGAGAAGATTGATTTGAAGTCTTGAGAATTATATGAACATCTAATGTTTACCTAAAATGGACGTTCTCCCTAGTATTAAAAAATAAACATTGCTTAAGTAAGCACCAAAGTTGCAGAACAAAGTACAAATGAAATTGTAATTATTAATGTTACTGATTTATATGGAAAAGTAGCGCTTGAATTTGTACTGGATAAATCAAGACTACTTCTTTCCAATACAGAGAGGAAATCTGGGAGCCTTATATAATTGTTCATCTGAAATAATTGCTGAAGTAGGAAGTGTATGTTGGGGTGTTACAGAAAGGAAATTTTAGATTTTGAAAGTGGTCCAGATAAATATCTAATATAGGGATGCTTTCTTTTATGCTAATGACCCTTCTAGCAATGAATAGGAATTCTTAAGGCTTCCAGTGAAGGTAGTGCTGCAGAAATGGCATGTGCTTGCCTAAATACACAAAATTGCTTAAATGTAGCAATAGTTCAGTTTATATTGCAAATTATCAGCATCCCTCAAATATACTAGGTGCTTCTGCAATTACTTATTTTAAACTACCTAGCTAATTTGTTGTTAATACATACATGAGAAAAGATCTGATGTTATCTGGTATTTAGCCTTTCACCCCTTTCTTTTAACCAAACCTAAATTTTGTGGATTTCTATCCATTCCCAAAGAAGATCAATGGTAATTGCTGAAGATGCACATAAGATGCTTGTATGAAATCAGAAAGGTAAGTAGAGAATTCTTATGTTGCTTCTTAATGTTGAATTACTTTTCTTAAAGGGATGAACCTCATTAGTGAAGTCAAAATGGAAAGAAAATACTGTTAAACAGTTCCTTTTCAAGATACGTATTTGGTCTCATGAAGTAAGTCTATCTTTTTGCAAAAAAAAAAAAAATTAATCTGGGCAACACATACTTTGGAAATTGATAGAAGTATATGTGACTACACAGTTAACGGCTCTCTCTTCTGAAAATTAATGCTGAAAATTATTGCATCCTAATTCAGCCTAGTTACATCTTGTTTTCTTATAGCTTTTGAAAAAATGGTGCTCTTCTGAGTTCTTTTTGCCTTTCAGTTTTGAAGTACTGCAGGTTCATCAGCAGTAAAAGATCCCCATAAGCTATTTAAAATAAACCATATTGAAGCAAGAATGTTTCTTGATCACTGTCCTGTGGACTGGTTTGATTAATTTTGACAAAATAAGCTTTAAAGCAAAACACAAAAACACAAGAGAAAGCATATTGCTTTGAAAGCAAAACAGGCAATTTAATACTTGCCATCTATATTTATTTTAAGGCCATCTTGGTACCTGCAGCATTATGATAATACTTCTGTATTCAAACTAGTTTTAACTATTTTCCTTCCAAGATTTAACTGATCTACACATCCAGAAATGGTAATGTGATACTGACAGGTCTCAAAACTGGTTCAGAATAGAGGTGCCTCTTTCTTCCCTGAATTTATATGAGGGTTTTGTTTCGGTTACCCTTTTAGAGCTGAGATGGGCCTTTATAAGTTTGGCCACATCAGCAAGTTAATGGCTTGGAGTTATTTTTCCCTCTTGTCTAAATGAATATTTCTTTTATTAAGAGGTTTCATCTCCAGTATCTCTGCAAGTCTTTGATACTGACACCTCAGACTAAAAAATATACCACAAGTCTTTGCATTTGATCGTCTGAAGTTGATGAGCAGAGCTTTCACTCAAACCCACAATTGTTCTTCTGTCCAATGCTAGTTAGGTAAGACATTTTGCTGTCAGTGGTATAAACATATGTTAATGTGCAAGTGTTCAAGTCCCACACTTACATACTGTAGAAGGGAAAATATGTATTTTTTTTCTTTTCCTGTTATCATGCCTCTTTTATAGTACATGCCATGAAAGAGTTGAAAGGAGTTTGAAATTCTCTCCTGTGACAGTTTTCTGTTTACTCTGCAGTCTTTGGAACAGCTTGAGGATTATGCAGTGTCACTACAGCTGGGCAGTAAACAGTTTTATTTAATGAAAATTCTGGGAAATTTTTCATTCAAAGCTGTCATTTGCTTTTGAATCCAAGTCACAAGGTCAAGTTAAGATTTCATCTGAATCCTTTCTAATTTTTTTGGTGGGTAAGATTTCTAAAAGATCATTTTAAAAAATTCTGCATTTTTTCCACCTAGATCTGCTTTCTTTTAATTTACCTGGTATAGGGCAAGTTCAGGTTTAAGTCAACCATTAAGATTTAAATGCAAGTATTAAACTGAATTGCATTTCTGTTCTGCTGCAGCTGTGTTCCAGAAGAGCTTTACTGGCTATAGCATGGCCAATTTTGTACTTCTCAGAGATGCACTTCATGCATTGTGTGCTTTTGGGTTTTTTTCTTAAACACATCAAGGGAGTTATAAGTAGCACAGACATAGATTCAAACTGTAATTTCTGTTTCACAGGCCTGCTTTTCAGTATAGAGATTAGTGTATGCATAGAAAAATAAAATCTTCCCTAAAGCTTTGCTTTCGTATACTTACAGAATGCCTTCACTGCAAATGGAAGAACTGGTGAATGAATTTCACTGCAGTGATTAGCTGTGCACATTGAGATTAGAAGAAAGTTAGAGTTTACAGTTGAAGGAATAGAGGGGAACCAACTCAGGTACTTTTTGGGTTGAATGTAGCACGATCTAAGAATCTGGAAAGGAAACTTTCATCTCTTGAGGAAGAGAATAGAATGAATTCTATTCTTTGATAGCAATGTTCAGCAGAAAAATTAGGATTAAATCCTGCCCCAATTTGAATAAAATTCTATTGAGCAGGGTTCTACCCAGCATACTGATTTCCAGCTTGCTTTGACTAAAGCCTAAAAAAAGATTAAAGCTCCATGGCAACTACTATCTTAACTCCTGACAGCCATAGTATAAATTACATCTTGGAAAAACCTAATACTGAAAAGTTTTATTTAGGTCACCAGTCAGGCTCAGAAATGGAAGGCTTGTAGATAGTACCCAGAACTTCATTTTGTCCCCCTGTGGTATCAGTAAGGCAGATATTTTTGTGGGAGGCAAATTGGATGAGTGTGCAGTATAAATAAAAATCTGACCAATTTTAAGTGTGTAAACTTATTTTATACTTCTGGGGGAAAGACTGGCAATTGACTTGCAACTGTAACCTTCCAGTAAGGAATACAGCGAGGTTCAACTCAGAGACAACAGCCCAGATAGGGATAACGAGGTGGTCACAATAGTTGCATTTGCTGGCAGTGGAGGAACAGTACTGGGTTTGGATTTTTTGGGTTTGGGGTTTCTTTTTTTGTTTGCTTGGTTGCTCTTGGTGTTGTTTTGTTTTTTTGTGGGGCTTTTTGTCTGTTGTTTTCATTTTTCGTTTTGGTTTTGTTTTCACTTTCAGGTCTTTTTGTTGGTTTGGGGGTTTTGTGTGCATTTTGGTTGTTTTTTTCTTATTTGTTTTTAATGGATAGAGGAGGGAAATGGATGGAGGTTGTGAATTCATTTGCCCACAGGTGTTTCAGTTGTGCTGCAGAAGCAGAATCTCAGACTTGTATGGAGATACAGCTTGAGGTTAACAATGCACAGGATGTCAGTGATGGGAATGAATATAAATGGACATTAAAGTTTAGAGCAAACAGAACCCGTGGTAACCAACAACAGTGCAAGCCCCCAAATTTGTATTTGTATGAAGATTATCTGGTACTGCTATTTACTTAGTTCCATTTTCTTGTTCTTTGACCATTTTTGACCCTATTCTCTCTGGCCTATGTGTTTTTCAGGCCCTGAAGAATGCCCTTAATTGTCTAAGGAATGTCTTATTGGATCTAAAATAGCCTGGATAGCCTGGTGGCTGGCACAGGGGAGGGATTGGTAACCAGGATCATTGATTCAGTGCAGGGACAAAGCAGGGCAGATGAGGTGGTTTGCATACTCCCTAGCCTGTCGGCTCCCAAAGCTCTTTTTGACCACATCAGATAGCAAAGTTCAAGTCCTCAATATTCTATTTAAAAGACAAAAAAACTCAGTTTCTCAAATAAAACCAAGGCAATATCAAAATTAGATATGCACTAGATACGTACTACTTGTCAAAAATGTACTAGAGCTGCAGCTCACTACATTCCTACATTATTGCCTATGTATAAATTTTGCATTGAAAATGTTTAATAGTAACATACCTATTACTGGAGAAAGATGATAAAAAAGCACTGCCAGTATAATCAGTTTTATGTGCCTGCAAGTAGGATTGCTTTTGCCTTTTCCTCCAGCAGCTGGAGTTTGATGATCATTGTATAAGGTACTTCTTCATAAACTGGATAAATTTTATGCTGATGTTCAAATGGATCCCAAGCTTTTATCCTGTGAACAGATAACAAGAACATAAATACAGATAGTAAAGTGTATAAGAAAAAGGAAAACTAAAAATACTTTTTTTCCTAAGGGTGTAATATTGAGATAACTAACAATTGCCAGTTGAACACTGGAGTTGTAAAAGTTAACCAGTAGAGCTGGGACACAGGAGATAATGTCATTACTACATGGCTTTTGGGAGAGCTTTAAGATACAGTAAATGATTTTGTATTTCTGAGTATCAGATCATCAGAATTTCTTCATTGGTGAAGAAGTATTAATTTCATAAAACTTAAAAATGTTGAATAATAGATGAACTGATATGGAAACAGACAGTTGAGATTTTCTAAATAAAAATACATACTTTGCCTATGATTTTCAGTCCAGTAATCTGTAATCTAATGATTGTATGTACCAGCATGGCAAATTCGTCTACAGTATGATTACATTTCATGTAGCAATAAAAGGTAAGAATATTTTTTTTATTTTTTTCCCATCTTGCACAGTTAAAATATTTTTAGTAAACCATAACAGTTCTTCTGGATCATTTTATGTAAAGAACATGCAATAGATTTAGTGATTATCATACCAGAGTATTCTAGACTTGTGTTCAGAAGACTGACTTGTCCCTTCCCAAAGCACAGCCAGACTAGGTAAGTGAACAGAGATGTGTGTGACTTTTGGCTGTGCTCACTGTTGCAAATGGTCTTTAACGCATTATCTGGTGAAGCTTTACATTCACAAGATTTGTTTTCCTGTAAATATGCTCTGCACTTTTGAAACCTGCTTAAGAATAAAAGAGGATGCATTCTTGAAAAGTGACATTTTAAGTATGTAAACTTTTCTTCAGAAAAATCCCAAATGTTTTGTCACATGCTTGTGGCTGTTGCCACAGAGACAAAATTGGGTGAAGCAGGTCAGACATAAGTCTCATATTTAATAAATTTTTTTTTTTTTGCTCACAACGCTCTGTCTCGTATTTAATGTCTTGTCATCTGTAATTGCTGGCATGAGGTACAATAGCAGAGAAGAAAGCATCCACAGATTTTAAAGGCTTGACTTTGTGAAGTGTACCAGAGTAGCTGAACTGCAGCTTCAGTAACTGCCAACTGTAAAAGGCTGCTAAAACTTAGGAGAATTAAATTAACTGAAAAAAAATTTAAAACTTATAATAATTCAAATCTTGCAGATTCCTCAGAAGAGGAATGTCCTGAGAGTACCCAGAAACATTCCTGCATCAATTTTATTGCTGGATGAAGGATTTAAAAATAAATAAAAATCTCCTCCTATTTTTGGAATACAAATTTGAGACAGAAGTTTAGTCAAAAAACTCAGTAGGAAAAAGTTGTTAGTATGTTTGCCACTTGGTAGGGCACCTACTTGAGCTTTATGGCCAAAGTCAATCTGCATATAAAGATATATAAAATGTGCCCCAAGTATAGTTCTACTTTTCCTTTTTACTAAATTAGGCACAGATTTTTAAATGGAATCACCTGATGAATATAAAAATTACATTCTTCCATTCAAATCTTTGTAGCTGAAACCAAGTTCCTTAGGCTGACTGTGCTCTCGAACAACTTTTACTTTCCTACTTATGTTAACTGATATTTTCTAAGAGTTTGTGGCTTTTCACTCTGCCCCTTTCTCCAAAGGTGGTGTGTAGACATGCTCTTCATCAGGTACTTTATCTCCTATTCAAAAGCCTGTAACAGATAAGATTGAGGTGAAATTTTAAATCATGGCCTTGGCAAAATATGGAATCTGCATTTAGCAGCTTCTGTCTCTGATCAAAGACTAGCTCTATTTAAAAAAAAATAAAAACCATGAATGCTTAATGATGTTGGAACTGTTTTTGGTTTTTTTACCTTGAATAAAAAAAATCAAGAGGAAACACTGGCTCAAGCTCCTGAACTAAAGCCAGGCATGCAAATACTGAGTAATGAGAGGGTAAATTCATC
This sequence comes from Cyanistes caeruleus, assembly GCF_971803275.1. Taxonomy (NCBI): domain Eukaryota; kingdom Metazoa; phylum Chordata; class Aves; order Passeriformes; family Paridae; genus Cyanistes; species Cyanistes caeruleus. The sequence goes on along the minus strand of NC_141705.1, from coordinate 32,428,413 downwards.
CGGGTAAGATACTGCTTGTGTTTTCAGTAAAATGGCCAAGTTTCTACTGAAGGCTTGGTTGCATCCTAACTAAGGTATCCTAATTGAAGTCATCTAACTTAAGCTCTAAAACACGACTGACAGAATCCATTAGGTATCATGGGTTGCTCCATGGGAAGTATCTGAAGCAGTAATTGTGGTATTGCTATTTCTGCCATGCTTTTGAATGATGTAGGCAGATATTTAATGGAATATTATAAGTTTCAGTTGAAGGTGGTGCTGATATTAACAACTCCATTAGAATAGACTATATAGTAGTTTTGTCATAGTTTTATTTTAGTGTATCATTTCAAGCACTTCCCTGTTTAAACCCTAAATAAAACTCACTAGAGATCACCATATGAGCTGTTAGGCTTGGCAAGATCATGAGACAGTTAACTGGTCTTCCAATAGCTCTAAATACATGGCATGCATTATGTCTCTCAGCTGTCTCTCATTACTACTGTTCATGAATTAAAGACTAAATTTTTTCTAAGTATATTGTGAGATGAATATAGCCACTGGAATCACATCACCTTCTACTCAAATCTCACTGGGTAGCTGGAGATGGCTGGCTGCATTTATCACTACATTTCACTTGGGGTCTTTATTTTGGTTGATGCTTATATCTTCTTCAGTCCAGCGTCTCCCTGTGCTGTTTGTATCACAGTGATTAGATTTTTTTTTGTCCAGAGTGGAATGGTTAACACCTACTTCAGCTGGGAAAAGAGGGGGTCATTCACAAATAGTTATACCTAAAATGAGAGTCCTATGCACTGCTTGCTAAAGATGACACAAAACAAAGCCTAATTTCAAATAAATCATTCAACTCCTTATCAATGAGAGCCTGACATTCCTGCTCATTTCCAGTTTAGAAGATGAGAACATATAAGTAGATACTTACGCATTTGTGTGATGACTTAAAGTAGCAATAACCTGGTAAGATGACTGACCATGGTTTTATCACAGTGAAAGGATGCAAATGAGTGGACGAAAATGACACAAGAGTAATTTGAAAAGATCAGTTGAAGCAATTTTTGCAAACATTATAAATCCTTGCCTTATCAGCGGAAGCACAAAATCTATTAACTTATTCTTTGCATTTCATGAAGTTACCTTATCAGCACTAGCCAGCTTCCTCATTTTTTCTTTTTGACCAAGTGACATGGAGAAGAACTTGATGGTTCTGGAGTGTACCATTCATGTAAGAAAAAAGAGGAATATATTCAGGAGTTTACCCATTTTCCATCATGACTCCAAACCCAATTCTCCTGGTGTCATATGCAATTGACAAGCAGTACAAATCTGGCTCATTATTCAGTAATTTTTTAACTTGAAATTTAGAAAAAAATAGTAATTTTAAATGTCTGTCAGAAAAATGTATCTAATATTAATTTGATACTAGTGTTAAGGAACAGCACTTCAATGATTATTTAATATAGTACAATAATAATTTATAAAAACCCCTAGGATGTGAAGAGATTAAGATCAACATGTTGCTAACTTTGTGCCAATAGCGAAAAGAGTCTCAAAACCCCACCAAATCTTGTGAGATGACTAAATAGGAACTCTGTTTTCAGGTGTTCAGTAATTATATGCTATTTAATTTTAGAAATCACACTTAAAGGTGGAGGGAGCTCAAACAAACAAGATAGAGAAAAGATATATAAGACAATGACTTCTAATGATAGAGCCTAGAAATGAGAGGACTGAGGTAAGGAATCCTCAGTAATGTGAAAATTTGCTTTCAAGAGGTAAGGGACAATCTGTCTAAGTGAAAAGGACCATAATTAATGTCCCTTGGATGGAGCACTGGATGCTTAAATAAGACACTAGCGATAAAAGAAAACAAAAAAATGAGCTGTCTAATCATAGTGACAGTGAAGCACTGGAATATATTATTTTGGAAAGTAAACATCTCCAGTGACAACGATGCTACAAGTCAGACTAGACAACTGTGTTGACTTCAGTTTATTGTAACTGATCCTGTTCTTGGACAAGGGATCAGGAGCTCTTGAGCTGTGGGAAGACCGTGACATATCCTTGGAGGCCCAGGTAAAGTTCCAGAAAAATTTAATTTAGTATTTCTCTTTCTTCTAACCTTTTCCCTTAGAACTACTCTCTGTAAGTAATTTGAAGAATGTTGTACTTAGTCTCAGTCAGCAGGACAGGAAGGGAGCAGAGCCCTCAGATTCTCCCTCCCTAGGGGCACATTTTGAGCATTGCCAGTGGCCAGCTGTTCCATGTTCATTTTGTTCCCTTGGCAAAAGTGAACTGACCTGTGGGGAAGGTGATGCTACTCCAGCAGCAGAATGTGGGGGCTGACCCTTTCTTTCTAATGAAATTCAGATCCACTTCGGAGGAGCATTTAGAGGCATAGGATATGAGGAATGGTGTAATTTCCCAGGGTCATCAAAACTTGGGTTAGGGAGAGGAAGTTTCTATTGATACCTGGCAATTCAGGCAGTGGCTGCAGAACACAACTACCCAGGCACAAGATTCTAGCTATTGTACAGCAGTAGCACCCACATGCTGGACTGAAAATAGGGATGCTTGTATGCATCTATGCCATCACAGTAGAAAGATAGGCCCAATAATAATGAATTTTGGCAACATTGAAATAAATGACCTCCAGAAAGGATTTTCAGTTCCACTTTCTACTTGGTGCACCTAGTTAATAAATTAATAACAAAATTATATTCTTATAATTATATTCTCTGCAGTTCATAGAAAATCTGATGTTCAGGTATCTTAAGCAGAAATCCTTTGCTTTGCTTTGATTTTAACCTTTTCAAGAAACACTGGAATAACATTTCAAAGTATTTTCTTTGGTGTTAATTTTTGGTGAAGGGAGCTGGCAAATTGAGAATATGAAATTTTAGCAACTTACTCAGATAAGATAGTACGTAATCCTTACTGTGCTAATAATTTCTGAGTAGAAATGCAAACTCTTTTTTATGAATACAGCAGTCACTTTTCAACATGAAAAGTGTATTTAAACTTAGAAATAAGTAATACTTTGCATTCTAGTTTCTATGTTTCATGGTATGATACAACTGATTTTCTTTTCTTCAGTGTATCAGGAAAGCACCAGATAGGGGCAGTTGTAAATTAAGACAGTAATGTTAGAAGATAGATGGGCTGGTTTCAAGAAGGCAGAGTTGGCACAAGGCTTGCACACTGAACTCAGAGACATGGTGTACATGGCATGAACCCACTGATGTAAGGAGAGGCAGATCATGTGGTAAGTCAGTCACAAGCCCAAAAACTTTTCTACAGATTTGTCTGTACTTTTCTATCTCATTTATATCTAATTAAAAATATGTACTCTTTTTTCAATCTTAGCATATTTTCTTTCATAATTAGTTAAGTGGCACTGGTGGTGGTCAATGAACCTTAATACCAAATAAATCTCTAGACATAAATCCTTTCATATGGACATATAAATTTTTTTGTGTATGTACACACATGCACTGGTAGTAACTTCTTCAGCTGATCAGTCTGTTGACCAGATGCAATGATAGCTAAGAAAAATCAAAGTGAATCATGTCAAATGAACACAGGGCTGAGAATACCTACAGCAGGTCAGATTAAAATGCTCATGGTAAAGTCAAGCACAAGATCACTGGTGATATATGCAGGTGACAGTAAGTAGAAAAGATTATTAATAAAGTTTGCAAAGTTGTGAAAAAAGAAATTCTGCTTACAACAAAATAAAATTATAAGATTCTTAATAGAAACTATAGAATGAAATCAATACAAAAATACATGGCATAATAATTAAAAATGGAAGACAAAATTGGACAAAATAGCTTCTCAGATTTCTAGCAGTTGTTACATAACATATTCATCAGTAAACAAAACAATATTATGTGAGTTGAAACTGTATAAACTTGACCCATTAGGATATTGTTTTACATCTTTTCATCTTCACTAAGCAGGAAGGATGCAAATTTACCTAATAGGTCATCACTGCAAATGTAAGGCTTCTGGAAAACCTGCTTCCTTCACATCTTTTGTGTATTGTAAGCATGTGGTGGCAAACTGCACCTAAAGTAAGTACTGCATGCAACAGTGGGAGATTAAGTCAAAACATGCTGTCTGTAACTGCAGACTTCAAGAGGTGAATGGAAGTAGTGAGGAAAATTGTTAGTATGTTTACCTCCCATTAATTTGGGACTGCCATGTCAGTGAGGAAAAGTTATGCATGACAGATGGAAAAAAAGATTGGAAACTACCAATTTAGACTCATGTCTAAATGCTACTGAAATAGTATTTAAGTGAGGTCAGTCAAAATCCCTGCTTCCCATTTCTCAGGCAGCTTGAGTCTCTAATTCTTGCAGTTGAAGGAATATAATAATTGCACATCAGTCTGGTCTTCATCTCTTTGATCTCCTTGCTTCAATACAAAGACAGTCTGGCATTAAGAAAGGTTACAATGATCTCATTTAGTCATTCCAGTAATTCATATTTCAGTGTAAATCCATGGCCTGGATAACTGATGTTTCAGCTTCAGCTCTGCAGTGTTGCAGAAGTTAAAATTGTCACTTGTCTTTCTTTTGCTTTTTTGGGTGGAGCCTGCTGGTACAGCTCCCTGGTGGCCTTTGACTGAAGATGGCTTGCCTGAATGGGTTGCTCAGGAGTTTTCTTTGTACTGCAGCTCAGCCAACTCTTTGCAAACCCAGCCTCTAAATTCCCAATGACAAAAAGGTCCCTGGCAAAGCATCAGGATTCTTTGATATCACATGAACCATGTTCTGGGAACAGCACCAAAAGATCTTATCCAAACATTTCTCACAGACCTCACAAACACTACGGAAAACCAACTCAGTCTAACAAGCACAGGGAAGAATGAGTTGCATCTTTTTGCTCCAGTGAGGTCTTTATTGCTATTAGAAGGTTTTATCTCCAGAAAGCGACTTTGTCTCCTCCTATTTCTGGAAAATGGGGCCTTAGCTCTCATTTCAGATCCCACAGTAGCTTTAAAACTAAGAAGTAAAGCTGACCTTAACCAGTCTTAAAGTTTCTACTCAGTTTCACAATACACTATAAAGAATTGCTTATTTTCAGACTTGAACTTTGTTTAGAGATTTCTATGAGTATCTGATGGATTTTTAAACCCTTTATGCTAATAACTATTGAGACTCAAGAAAATAAGATGGTCGACTGAACAATCATTCTAATTAAAAGTATTTAGCAGTTAGTTGTAAGGAGAATGAACATATGGTCTGTTCTATATATAAAACTTTGTGGATGCTGTAGTCAGTGCCAGAGACAAACTCCTACCTATTCTCAGAGAGGCCAGGCAGTAGCCCTCCCTCAGGAATCCTGTACTCTTTACTTTGGCAAGGAACTATGTAATGACCTTGTTTCTTCACATACTTTTTCAAAAGGTCATAAGTTAAAGGAGTCTAGTAAAAACATATTTTAAAAATGTCTTGCCTGCTTTGTGCAATAAATTATCTAAAGACATATATTGTTTAGCTAGGTTTTTATAGAAATATATAAAAAAAATCCATAAGTGTGCATATCCCCTAAACTTGCTTTCTGAGTAAATTTGTGTTTAGTACCTGAAAAATGAGTATTAGAGAATCTGGGAGAGGCAAATCCCTTGTTTGTAAAGACAAAGAGTTTTGTATCCCTTATCAATACACAATATTGATAATATCAAATCAATATTACAATATCAAAGCTTTCTACCTTTTCCATTCTAACAGCATGGCATTCTGATTTCCCTGTGTAAAACCCTGTAATCACTCCAGCAATGAGATTCCTGCATACATCTCCAAGACAAAAATACCCCAAAACATTCATAATTTATGACTAGTAATTATTCTGCCTACAGTGTTGTCACCATTGTGTTTTAAAGTTTGAAGTAGCTTGGTTTATAAATCTTCTGAACCATTCTATGACAATGACTTCCAATTCCCCAGCAGAGTTGTATATGTATCCAGTTGCAACACAGGGCTGAAATCCTGGCCTGAAAACTGAAAAACTGAAAACCAGTGGGAATCAAGAGGTCACTTCTGGAGTTCTGAGCCTTCTTAATTAAGAAAAAAAATCCTTTGTTTTTTGCTATAATTTGGCTGAGACATGGACTAAAAAAGTCACCACATCAAGGTGTTACAAAGATGAGTCCTCTGGCTAATGCTATATGTTCAATTTGCTTTTAAAGGAGATGATTCCAGCAATGCTCACAATTTATGTAAGGTCTGAATCCAGCCCTTTGCAGTGTGTAAACAGGCAAGGCAATTCAGGCACAAATTGCAGAAAGTAGTACCTTTTTGTGCATCCTTTTTGGCAAAACCAACCTTTAAAGGTTTCAGTCATGTTTTCAAAGGCAACATCATGCTTTTCATGTTGTCTTGTCAGCTACCTGTCCTCACCTGAAAGGAAGGCAGTGCTTAAACATCAAATACCTATGTATTTTGAACTTGCCTGGAACAATTTGATATAGTCACAATTTCTCAAATTCTGTTTTGTATTTTTTGCCTTGTTATTGATCTTTGCAGCCAAGTTCCATTTGAAGGTAGTTTCTCAAAAAAGCAAATCACAAAAAGCAAAACAAAGAAGTTCAAGGGAAACACCTATATATTTGAGGTTAAACTGAAAAAAAAAAAGCATTTATAGCACAGGAATAGAATATTCTGCATTTAACATGTGTCTGTGGTTGTTCTACTGGGACTACTTTGGGAGTTTGCTTAACAGTTTACCTGAATTTTGCTGTCTGCCTTTTTGGTAAGTACACTAAAGCCAGATACACCAATGTTTGCAGTGGTGAACATTTCACTTTCTAGGTGAAATACAGGGTACTGATCACTATGTGTAAAGCCTGATGTAATGTAGCTTACAGAGAAAGTAGAAATCACCAAAACTTTCTCTCTTCAACTGTCTTACCACAACAGTTGTGTTCAAAAGGAATGTTTCCAGGTATCTTTTTCTTAGCCAAGCTGCACATGACATTATTTGAAATATGCCATGGTTTTATGACTTCAATGCCATCAAATACACTCATTAATCTCTTATTATTTATAAGATCTAAAATGTATATTCAATTATAAATCTTTGATATCAGTATTCAGTTTACTGGTAAACTATTGAGACAGAAACAGAAGCTTGAAGACGGCACTGAAAATCATACCTTGGTTTCCAGAATGTGGAGATTTTTAGGATTAGTATACATTTCATTGATCAACAGCATTCATAATATTTGGAGCTTAATTTAAATTATCTTAAAAATCCACATTAAATTTGGTTCATATCTCTTGTATTCTCACAAGAATGAATACACTTATTCACCACTTAAGCCCATCTCCTTTGTCACATGATTTATTCCAGGGCATTCAAATCACTTGGTATTAATTTCATTAATCAAATGGCACACTGATTTTCATTGCAACTTTGTTACAGATGTTCATCTGAAACGGTAGGAAGTGAAATAATGTGCCATGGTAAAGTGGAAGAGACTATTGAAATAGAATATGGAACAACAATAGCAATAGTTTGAAATTTCCATTTGCATGATCCTTTCAGAAATCAGAAACAATTCTCCTTTATTAAAAAATGGCAATAGAAGTGGAACCACTCACCTCCAGGATGAACTGAAAGTAACTGGGCCAGATGCCTATGGTCTTCACATTCCAGAGAATTATCTCAGTAGTGTCTGCAACATGGATTAATGCCATGAGATGATAACCCAGATGATTAATGAAGCAGGTGCAAATAAAGTCATTGCAGCAACCCTGGAGAGTGTGAGAGTAGACAAAGGTGCTAACACTGAAATATTCTACCTGCTGCTCTGTAAGGAACAGCAGAGCTGTTCATAGCAGGAGGGAGGCACTTTATAACAGCAATTGTTTTAAACTCTCTAAGACTATTTGAAAAGAAAACATGCTCCATCAATAATATTTTAGGGTCTACTTTACGTCAGGGTAAAGTGAAGTCAGCCCTGCTGACCCTTCTGAAAGAAATGGAGTACTACAGGATTTGCTGTTGGAGCAACTGCTGGGCATGATAGGATGCAGGTACCAGAATCTGGAAGGTTTCATGGAGGTGTAAAAGACCTGAAACCTCCTGCTTTCAGACAACATGGCTGGATGAAAAAATCTGTGGGTAAAAGACCAGACTTTTAAAAGCCCAGGAAGAATTAGACACTTCAAGTTGTTGAAAGGCTTCCAGTGTGATTTTCAAAAACTCCAGAAGAATTTAGAAAAGAAGACCTCATGGGCCACTGCCAAAATATTTTTAAAAACTGGGCACAAGTTCCTTTTCTGAAGAAGCAAGAATAAAGTTTCTACACATTTATTAGCTAAAGATCACAGGGAAGTAGTCATTAGTTACAGCTTCTCCCTGAACAGCGGCCACAGAATCCTAACATACTGATTTAACAACCACATCTCCTTTGCTAGCACCAAATACCCTGGCTTTTTTTCTATTTCTGTACAAAACAACAGTTAATTAAAACAGAAAAAAACATACGTGTAGCCTTAAAGTATCACACTACTAAATAAAACCTGAAGACTTAAGTGCATGTACGAGGAAGACTGAACTCCTTCCAGATGTGTATGCTCAACCCAGTGCAAGAGGTATGTGACAATGTCAGATCCTATACTGTCAGAATCAGCGCAATGAGCAAGGTACCAAATAACCCCCACATGCTCTGATGCAGCCAGATTTGCACTTTTCATAGCAGCTATGACATGACTGGAAAGGGGAGGACTGCTCTGGCAGTGACAGTTCAGGAATAAAAACTATCATATTGCTAAATATGTCAGTTAACTGCATGTTTTAATTCTATAAAAGGTTGTCATGTATGGTAGTTGGGATTTTTAATGTGGTTTGATTTTGCTATTTTCAAAATATTTTGCCCCATCTCCTGTCTCTGTCTGCACTGAATCTAGATGCAATGTTCATTATGATTTGCTGTCCTCTCAGTGTCATCACCATCTGCAAATCTAGTTTTATATATTTCAGATGTTCCAATGATAAAAGGACTGAATAAGGATACCAGCAGGCACTTTGGATGATTTCCTTTACAATCTCTTGTATGCATGGTCTATTGCTTCCTTCCTTTTTCATCCATTTCCTTTCAAACACTGTCTTAACTCCTAGCAATTAACTCCTGGATTTACTTTTGCAAATTATTTTTGTCTTTGATATAGAGTATTGCCAGTGACTTTTGAAAAATTAAATTAATGTGACAGACACTTGTCCTAAACCTCATCCTTCAAGTCCTGCATAAGCAACATACTGCATAAGAAATTATGACCATCCTTTCCTAGCATTATATGCTATAGAAGTGGTCACCCTTAGGAAACCCATTATTTTTTTTACATGACTACAGTATTTACACAGCAAAGATTTATAATGAACCCCCAGCTGACACTGGGAATATGACACCAACAGAGAGAACATTTCTGCATTAGCACAAATCTAGTACTCAGAATATTCAGTTTGACAATCTCAAGAAACATAAAGCTGCATGCCAGGAAAGAATGCCCTTCAAATTATGTTTGGAAGAAGTACTTGAGTAGCAGTTTGTTAGTGGAAGATATAGAAGGTTGCTGAAGAGACAAGAGAAATCATATGTACAAAATTTATCATTGGAATCCCTTATAAATTTGGAATTGGTTTATATAATGACAATATATCAATTATACAGCAATGGAGTAAATATCAAGAAATTATTAACAGACCTGACTTCTCAAAAATATAATGATGGAAGACTGATGTTCAATTGAATTATGAAGAGAAACTTTTTAATATTGAATTCTCAATGGTGAAAAATACTTTCTACCAGTCTATAAACACATAGAATATAAACTTTGACTGAATTTCCTGACATAAGTATGGAGAAATTCCTGTATATAGTTGTATCTGCTGAAGAAAGGGCTATTTCATGCATCAACTGACATGAATCCATCAGATCAAAACTTTGAAATAATAAAAAAAAAATACAGAGCTGAGTATATTTCCTGACTTTGTAGCTGGCATGTAGTCCTTTCCCTTTCCTGACTTCAGAATGAAGTATGAGGCAATAAAATTCTAAGGGGAAGAAAAGTCAAATAAGAAAACAGAGAATGTGAAAGTATAACCCACGCACAAAGCAAAAGAGAAAAATAAATCCGAACAAGAGAGGACTGAAACAGAGATTGAAATGACAGCAGGAATGAAGTACAGAGAGAGAAGTAACAAGCTGTCAGAAACAATTAGGAGGAACATAAAAAGTAATGAGAAAACCCCTAAAAAAGCAAAGTGAAGGGTCATTTTATAGCTAGTTAACTTGTGAAAGAAATTATATCTCATCATCCAAAAGAGTTGTGGAATTTTCTCCCATTATATTTTCTTTAATTAAGAAAATCCTTAAGTGGACATAAAAAGTGTGTGCAATTTATCCAACAGCCACTGCTGAGAGACACAATTGTAAACTGCATAGTTTAAGGTTCGTTTCAGTTTTGCAAGTAATGAGTCTTCTGCTAATAATTTTTAAATTTTTACTTTTCTCTTTTTATTTTCTACATTTGACAGATTCATTCCAAATGTTGGAAAATACTTATTAAAAGTCCTGACAAGTTATCCTATTATTAACTAAATTCATTAGCAAAATAAATACAGTAATAAGTCGTCCTCTCTGAAATGCTGAAAAAAAAAAAAGATAATGAGCCCTTCATAAGTTAGACATTTTAATAAAAGGTATTAAAACCTCATGCTCCAGTGTGTAAGGTAGCCTTTAACTGAGGAAGCCAGTTAACTAAGCAAAAGTTCATTAGACAGCAATTTGATATAAACTGTCTTGTACCTTCCTTTGAAGAACATGACAAAATCCTATCAAGGAACAGAAACCTGAGCTGAAACTGAGGTTACTTGATCAGACTGTTATTATTTTTGCAGGACAAGATTTTGAAACTGAAAAAAAAAATGCCTTAGGAAGTCTAAGAGGCCGTTAAGCCATAACCGGTGTTGTAGAAAGCAAATTTAATTACTACCTATGGAAGTTTCTGTCTCCTGTCAGTTACAATTCTCATGACCAATAGGTTAACCATGTTGCAGAAGTCAAATGATGCCATAGCACTGAAAATTACAAATGACTTCAGCAGGTACCATAGAAGCAGTAGGGACCAGATTTGTATAAAATTGCTCAGCTATAATTAGCTGTGTGAGCTTTCCTGCCCTTTTCATATAAAGAAGTCAACTCCACCTCTTCCTAAAGACTACTTTTGTGTGGTCAGCTACTACTCAGAAATGGTATAAGAAGCTGTTCTTGACCACCTCTCTGCTGTTAATCTCTATGTGTCAACATCCACTTATTTCTCTGTGGATGAGTTATTCCAAGTGCAGAAGGAAATGCGTAGAAAAAATTTCATTTGTCTACAAGGATCAGCACTCCTCCCATACTCTAAGTCAAAAGAAGATTTACTTTTTCAGTGAAATACAAATTGATCTTATGATTTTACAAACTAGAACAATAAATTCCCTTTCACCTTGACCAATTGTTTACCAAAAATAAACACTCCAAGGAGTTCCTGCTTCATTGCCCAAGTCAGTACTGTTTACAGTCAAGAATTTTGAGAGATTTCCTTTTAAAGACTCAGAGAACCTATTCACACTTGCTTCTACCTGGCCTAATTTTCTTAGGGATGACTATTTATTCTCAGTCATTCCTATTTTGGACAATTCTGGTGTCTTTATTCATGTCTCAAGAAGAACAGGATACATAAAAACCAAAGAATGACATGTACATCACAAGTTTTTGCTTTGCCTGCTTTGACACTATAGTGAGGGTTCCCAAAAGAGGTAATAACTTAGCACAGGGAGTCAAACCCTATTTTCCTACCTGGTTGCCATCTGCTCCCAAGCTAACTTGAGGACAAATGCCCAAATCCAAGGCTCTGTGAAGTGTAAGAGATGACTTTCACCTGGCAATCTCCTGGGTATTGAAAGTTGCTCCAGAAAATGGCAGATTGGATTTTAGGAAAAAATTCTTCACCAAAAGGGTTGCCAAGAATTGGAACAGGCTGCCCAGGGAAGAAGTTGTGTCACCATCCCTGGAGTTATTTAAAAGACGTAGCTATGGCACTTAGGGACATGGTGTAATGATGGACTTGGGTTACTGGTTGTACTCTGATCTCACAGGTCTTTTCCAATCTAAATGATTGTATGATTCCATGAAAATCAGACTGCTTTTTGGCTTTTTTTTGCTTCAGCTCCCTCTGGTGGGTAATGCACACTCCAGAGACCAGCAATTACTGCTAAAGGTAACCACCAAAAGTGAAAGAACCTGCAGGTTGCTATATTTTTCTTAAAATACACATAAATATACCGGATGAGCAATGATTACAACAGAGATCAGAGTTAAAGCTGCAACTTCACACATATGTGCTGAGAAATAGAAGATGCAAAGTTCCTATCAGAACAGAAGTCCCTTTGAATTCAGATAAGAGATGAGGATTTCAGTCCAGGCAGAAACTGGTTTTCAGCATCTAACACTGATTAAAATGAAGAACTAATTAAACACAGGGGTTTTTATGAGAACATTTGCTCGTATTTCTGTTGTTGGCTGATACTTTTGAGCTGTCCTGTTTTCAGCTGGGATGGAGTTAATTTGTTTCCTGGTAGCTGGTGCAGTGCTGTGTTTTGGATTCAGTATGAGAATGATGTTAATAACACACCGATGTTTGGTTGTTGCCAAGCACTGCTTACACCAAGTAAAGGATTTTTTGGCGTCCCAGGCTCTGCCAGTGAGGAAGTGCACAAGAAGCTGTGAGGGAGAATGGCCAGGACAGCTGGCATGAACTGGCCAAAGGGATATTCCATACCATGGAATGTCATACTCAGGACATAAACTCACGGAAAGTTGGTCAAGGGCTGGTCAGGGACAGGCTGGACATTGGTCAGCAGGTGGTGAGCAGTGAGACTGTGGACCTCTTGTCCTTCTTGGGGTTTATTATTCTCTCTCCTTTTCATTACAATTATTTTTATTATTACTATTTTTAGTTGTATATTTCATTCTTTTTCAGTTCATCAACTATTCTTATCTCAGTCCATGAGCTTTGGGGTTTTTTTAGTGATTCTTCTCCTCACCATGAGGAATGGATGGAGTGATCAAGCACCTGTGTGATTCTTAGCTGCTGGCTGGGATTGAAGCACAGCAATGGCATAAAGTTTGGTGCTCTTCCTAAAAAGCATTTTGTTGGCAGGATTCAGAAAATATTCATTATTTGGCAAACCTCACTCCTCAGAGATTCTTCATTTGTTAAAAGAAATTTAGTTTCTGTGAAAAAGAAAACTATGCTTTTAAATCTGTGATATCTTACCTACAAAACATGTATGCCCACATATTTACCTGCTAAAATAACTGAAACTTAAAGCATATTTTATAATTTATATGCTTGGGCACAAATATAAGTCCTTCCACAAGAACATTGTGCAGACTGTATGGCAGTATCCCAAATACACTGGTTATGATAATGGCACCTTGTGATAATTTTTATGTTAAAATAAAATCAGTAACCTCTCCTCCCTACAAAATAGTACTTAAATTTTGATTACCTCATAAAAATGCATGGAAATGTTGCAAACATCAGCAATCTGATAGAAAAGGCTTAGAATGAATCATAAATTTCTGCTTTCACAAGTGGAACTAGGAAATCAAACTTTAATTCTTCCATCCCTGTGTTGTTTTTTCTTTCATTCAGAAGCTTGTTTGTTGGTCTGAATCACATACTAACAGTTTTTTTGGGAAAAAACTCCCTCAATGGTCCTGTCAGAAAACTGTAATTGAGTATGAGAACATTTGGGACAAGAATGGTCATATAAATTCACATTCTTCAATGGACCACAACCATACTGTTCAAGCTAAGGACCAACTTAAACAACTGTATAGCCTATTCATTAAATTGCTTATGTAATTACATTACATTTAAAGACAACTCAGTGGATGAGAGGCTGGACATGACCTGGCAATGTGTGCTGGCAGCCCAGAGCCAAACATGTCCTGGGCTGCATCCAAAGCAGTGTGGGTAGGAAAGGGGGTTCTGCCCCTCTGCTCTCATGAGACCCCACCTGGAACCCTGCATCCAGCTCTAAGGTCCCCAGCACAAGACATGGACCTGTTGAAGCAAGTATAGGGGAGGGCCACAAAAATGCTCAGAGGGCTGGAGCACATCTCCTATAAAGAAAGACTAAGAGTTGGGGTCATTCAGCTGAGAGAAGAGGAAGTTCTGTAGAGACTGGATTGCGGCCTGTCACTACTTAGAGGGGGCTTCTAATAAAGATGGGGACAAATATTTTAGCAGGGCCAATTGTCCTAGGACAAGGGGTAACTTAAAGAGCATAGATTCAGACTGAATATAAGGAAGAAGATTTTACAATGGGGGTGGTGAAACACAGGAACAGATTGCCCAGAGAGGTGGTGGATGTTCAGTCCCTGGAAGCATTCAAGGTAAGATTGGATGGGGCTCTGTGGAAGATGTCATTGAGGGGGAGTTGGACTAGATGACCCTTAAATGTCCCTTCCAACCATTTTATGATTCCTTGATAACTAAGCTGCAGGCATGTGTTTTACATCAAAACTTCCATTCTGAAAGAAACTGTAGAACTTACAAAAGACATTTCTTTCTTATGAACATTTTTCTCTTTTTAAAAAAGGAAACCATCCAACTTTCAGGTACGAATAATAACCTGATATCAGAAGCTTTTCAGAAGATATGGAATTCTAATTGGAATTCTAAGCAATGGATAAAATACCCTAGAAACCTCTTGCAGAATTATTTTAATTAGCTCCTCTCCCCTTATGCTGCTTCGTATGTTTGCACTTATATTAAGTAACATAAGGTTTTTATGAGGTGAGGGGCTTACATGTAACATACTGTACTGTACATATACAGTACAGACAGACATGTTTCTAGACATGGAGGACTGAACCCTCCATGTGGTCTCTACTGGCTAATTAATCTGGAAATTTCTGAATCCTCCTGCTCATGTATCATGGACTGGGGACAGAGCACATTTGTATGAACCTGCTTACAACACTCATAGTCCTGTGCTAAGAAGGAAGTACTAAGTGACTTCATTAGCTCTGATGTACAACCACTTTGAACCACTCAGAGAAAATATCTGATTTTCCTTTGTTCTTAATATAAAACCCAGAAAAGATCCATTTTAAGAAGCTCATGAAATCTGTGGCTTTGCTGTTAAATTATTATTGTGTTATTAAGACTACTCTGCAGTAGTAATTTTATTCTCTGCAGTTAAATAGCATTTCACAGCATGTGTTTTGTTTGGCCAAACTCCAGGCTTTCAGGTCCTCTAGTCGTGCCTGAAGAGTTGCCTGCAGACTGTAAAAAGAGTTGCATATGTTTAAGTGGATTAAAAAGCACATTGAACAGGAAAAGGCATATAGGGTTATTGAGAAGCAACGTCTATATTACATATTTATTACAGTGGTGACATTCTCACTAAAGTATTGCTTGTCCTACCACAGGATTCTGAGGAGTACCAAAACCGATGATGTCTTCTTATTACCGAAACGAATCTGTCCCCTCTTTTAGGAAATAATGTATTGCTGATCATTCTGGCTGAATGCCCTTCTCCTAATTTTTGGTTTCTAGTCTCACCTGTCTCCAGAAGCTCAGCGGATGCTTCCTCTCTGAGAGCAAGGAGACCATACTCTTGAAATATGTTATGCAGTTTCTGGAAAGTGCTCAGCCATTTGCTCTTAGCTTGCTGCCTGTGCACAGCTCTCTGCTGAAAATATCCCTGAAAAATGTGTTATGAACATGACTAAAAGACAAGCTGTGAGAACATACTGGAAAGTTAAAAAGCTGCTCTAATCATAAAGCATGATTAAAGAACACCATTACTTTGGGTAGGTGCAGCTCTAGCCTACCAAATTGCTACACAATTTGGCAGATGGACAGATATGGGTTTGAGACTTATTACCTCTGTTTTAACAAGTATATATCTCAATTGGGAAAGTTACACCATCTCTAAGATGGGGATAAAATCTCATATGCCTATTTGATGGCAGTGTAACCAGCATCATCAATAAAGGCTCAGGGAATATTTTCCTTCAGATAATATCTTCCAATGCCGCACTTCATGCTATAATGAGAAAAGCACTGCTCATTTAAATATATGATTCATATGCACGATAAAATGTTGAAAGAAACTCTTCAGACTCAGTATTTTTTTTCATGTAAGCACTTAGCAATTAGATTTCCATTGATTAAAGAAGTGAATCACCTTCAGATTAATGAAAAATAAATTAATCTCTTAACAGATTGGAAGAAAAGAAATGCATATTTATTCTTTAATGAACAACTTCTGAACAGAAGGAATTCAGCATTCACTTGGTAGGCTGCAGTTTGTAAGTACTTGCAACAGAATGGACATGAGAAGAACACATTTCAGGTTTCTTAGGGGACTAGTTAGTGAAATCTCTTGGGAAAATGTTTTTGCAGGTGCTGGGGTCCATCAATGCTGGTCACTTTTTAAACATCACCTCCTAAGAGCACAGGAGCAACAATTCCCAAATGTTGGAAATCAGACAAGGCAGAAGGCTAGTTTAGCTGAACAGGGAAAGTTCTCTTGGAAATAAGGTGAAAAAGGGGAGGTGTAAGCCCAGCGGAAGCAAGGTCAGGTGACATGGGAAGAATACAAACATGTTTTTTGCCACTGTAGGGAGAAAATTTGTGTAGCCAAAGCTCAGGTGGCAATGAAGATGGCCAGAACTGTCGGGGACAATGAAAGATTTTTGTCAAATATATTAATGGCAATAGGCAGTGAAAAATAACATTGGCCTCTTACAGGTTGAGGATGGTCACCTCCCAAACAGGGACAGGGACCAGACAGAAGTGTTTAACACGTTCTTTGCCTCTGTCTTCAACACAGATTATAGACCAAGAGGGTTTCAGTGCTATGAGATGGAAGACCATGGCTCATCTCAAGAATGTTCAACTCCCAGTTGACCCTGAGCAGGATCTGCTGCTTCAGCTGGATCCCTAAAAATCTACGGGGCCTGATGGGATTCATCTGAGAATCCTCGAGGAGCTGGCTGATGTCATCGCAAAACTTCTCTTGATTTTTGAGTGGTTTGGGGAATCCAGAGAGATCTCAGTGGACTGGAATTTGGGTGACACTGTCCTGATTTTCAAGAATGGCAAGAGGGAATACCCTGCAAGCTACAGGCCTGTCAGTCTCATTTCAGTGCCCAGTAAAATAATGGAAAAGATTGTTCTGGGAGATACTGAAAAACACCTGGAGGACAGTGCAGCCATCAGTCCCAGCCAACACAGCTTCATGAGAGGGAAATCCTGCTTGTCAAATCTGATTTCCTTCTATTTTGGCTTCCCTCTATTACTTTCTATTGAGGGATGAAGATGACATATTAAACTGCTCATCTGAAATGTTTGAGTCCAACTCTCTGTTAGAATGAACTTCACTTATACTTTTGATGATTTGCCCAGCTCCCAAAAGCTGCTGAGTAACACCGGCCTGATTACCATCTGTCTGCACTGCTTTTTTGGTTAGAACTATCTCTTTTGATACCCCATGAGATGCAACACAAGTGTCTGCTTTTGCATTATTTCAGTTAAGTTAATTCTTCCAATTATACCTTTAAGTAATTGTAAGATTTTCTTTCATAATATTCCTGAGATGATGGGATAATCAGGCTTTTGCCCCATAAGACCCGAAAACAATGAAAAAACCCCACATACTCAAGGACACAAATACAAACCTAATCTACATACAGCACAAATGAACCAGGTTTCTTATGGTGTGCATCAGTCAAGACTTTGTATTACTGTCCCTTCCTCTTTTGCATTCTAGATTTACAATATGCCCTTTCTTCACATACCAAAAATAATAATGCACTTACGGTACCCTAAAAGTATAAATTAAATACAATTCCAAAATTAAAAGCAAATATCCGGAAAACCTTACAACAAATCTTTTATATCTCATTTTGATACTTCAGAATTTCCAGATGTAGCAAAACACGATGGTGATAATTTCTGACACCACCTGGAAGCCCCCCCCACCTCAGATCAATCAGCTGGAATTATAACTTTTATCTTTACAGTAGTTGTATAAACAAGGATAGTATTTTTCCATTAATGCATTTGTTTCTGCCTCTGATTCTAGCACAAATAAGCATACTAAGATCAGGTTGTTGTAAATAAAATATAATAAAAAATAAGTCTCTGCTGTTATGATTATTTTGCTGTGTTTGATGGCAGAAGCTTTGAATGAGTCAGAGGAAAAATATTTCTCAAATAAGATAGGTATTCTTAAAGATATTCTTAATCTTTGTACTCTGATACCTGAAGTGATTTGATATAATGATGTGCCTCACCAAGATTGTGTATATGCACATGCATGGCAAATCACATTTTAACCATTCTGCTTACAAGACACACATCTAACTGGAGATTTAAATACTGATGAGCTGGATTTAAATTTGCAAAATGTACTTCTAAACCCAAATTTTGTGCACTCCCCTTCCTTCCAGCAGATAAAATCCTGAGCTTGCAACACTCAAAATATTAACTACTCAGAATCTTGCAGAAAAGATGAAGCTTTAGATGAGGTTTTAGAGTTGTCTCCACTTCTTCACTTAACAGAAATTCCATTTGATTGATATTCAAGAATCCTGCAGCTTCAAATCAAAATTTCTAGATTGGTTCCTGTGTATAACTTTTTTCTGGTGACATTCTTTTCTTCCGTCAAGGGCTTACTATTAACACTTTAAAAAATATTTTCTCATCTTTTAAAATACCTTAAGAGGTATTTTAACATACAGAGAAACAACATATGTTTATCAACTGTAATTTTTAGAAGATTAACCAACCATGTTCTTAGGGCTTCAGACTCAAGCTGTTCCTTCCTCCTTCTTTCACTTTTGACTTCTATTGTCATCTTTTCTCCTTAAACAGATATTGAAAGAAGTTGAGTATATGCTTTTCATATTTAGCATGTGTCTCCTCATAGAATATCTTTCCCATTTTGTGATCCTGCAAGACAGTGACCTGCCCTGCTTCTTCTGTGTTCATGAGTACAGCATCTAACAGAGTAGAGCTTGTGTCTGTGAAACAAAGAGTGTTGTGATAATCACAAAGAGATTCTGCCCAATTTTTTACCAGTCAGAGATTGTAGTAGAGGTCTCAAGTACATACATTTAAAACAGGAGTGACACACTGTACCTTGCACATTATATTGTATGCAGCATGACACAAATTACCTCAATTCATTCCAGGCGTGAGGCATAAATAACAGTCAGTAGTTCATATTTTCTTCCTCCCCTACCCAATTCACCTTTCTGTATAAAAGCTATGAAGGAAACACACAGTGATGCTGAGTACCTTTTTTTGCCCTTGCTAGGAAGAAAACAAGTGAGGGATATTACTTGTAGGAATGCACCATGAAAAGGACTAGAGAACCATCATCATGCCATGAAATTAAAAAACACAAGGAAACTGTTCTTGTTGATCTGAGTACACAATTAGTTACTTTATACATATCCTCACCAGCTAATAAGACAATGTATCGCTTACACTTTGAGCATTTTAAATATCATAATAAGCAAGTTAACAAAAGAAAAGAAATACACAGATATAATGGATCCATTTTAAGATAAACTACTAGTTATCTTGTAGAACTTTGCCATTTAATCTCTTTCAGACCGATTGTAAACCAGGTCCAGACAGCCCTTTGTTGACAGCATACAGGTGAATTTGTTTCACCCAGAGCAGTAACACTGTATCTCCTCTCTTTCCCTGAAATGAAAAGGGTTGGAACTACAGCTCATTAACAGCGTGCTAGAATCTGCACTGACTTCTCTAACAGAAATTTATTGAAAGCAATGGTTAAGTCACATAGCTGTATAGTCAAGCTAAAATATCCATTGGCATTTCTAAGTCGCAAATTCACTACATGAAGATAGGCTCTAAAGTAGACTAAACCACTCAGATCCAGACAGTTTTATTAAGCAAATTAATTTGCCTTAATACCTGACCATCCTCTTCAAAGGTCCACTTTGTTCCAGGGACATTTCTGTTACTTTATTTATTTTCACTGTGTGAAAACTTTTTTCTCTTTTCAGCCTTAGGAGAGTACTAAAACAGTTTTTGTATTGCTTTCCCACTAACAGGAACACTAGGATGAAAAGCACTAACCATCTGTTTGGACTCTTCTAAGGGAAAAAACCAACCCACAAACAAAGCCAAAAAAACCATGTAGTCACAGAAAGAAAATCTTCCTATGAATTCTTTTTCATATAAACATCACATAGGCAGCTTTAATTTTGGCACATCCTCACTTCTGAGTAGGATTATTTCCTTTCCTTTAGCACAATTTAATTTTGGAAATAAATGTCTATATGACATCCTGTACTTTTATCATTTAAAGACATATGGCATGAGGAGGGGAAAGGAAAACCATAATTATGCAATATGCCAGTTAACTAAAACCTGGTAATACTCTGGTGCTGATCCTGAAAAATATAAAACTGATAATGCTGGGCAAAATTTGTTAATTATCTACAGAAGCTGTGTACTTTTTAATTGATGGGCTGCTACCTTTTCCCTGAGCTATTATAAAATCTATGTCTTCGAGGTCAATGGAAACATAATTTTCACTATAGGCAGAGATGAAACATTTCTCTACAGTGGAACAACACCTCTCCACGTAACAATGCTTTCTTCACTTTTACCTGCAGGAAGTCATAAAATGCATTACTGACAGAGATACTTGATTTAAAGTAAGGTTCTGCTCTGAGGAGCAAATTCATGCAAGACTGTGTTTATTGTCTTTCAATGACATTACAGCAAATGATTGTTTGAGCAAAAGATTCCTTTCTTCCTTCTGTATTGCTTCTTGAACGATAACTTCCAAACCCAGACTAGGTTAATTTTCCCTTTCTGATCATTAGCAGTAATACAGACACTGCAGAAGAAACACTGCCCTCAGAGACAACCTCACTCCTCTCCAGTATGGCTCTGTAGTTACAGCTTGGCTTTCCCTCTCATTGCTGTGACATTATCCCATCTCACAACATAAACAGCTTCACACCACAGTAAGAGTTTCCAAATTTCTGCCCTCTTTTTAGCATGAATACTTTAAACACAACATCTGTAGGAACCACAGGCATGAATGCTCAGACACAGTAGAGAGGGACAGCTATGTAACATTTTCAGTCTGATACAGGACACAAGTGTCTGGATGTAGATTTTCCTATGTCTTGTGTAATTAAGCCATTTGGAGTCACTCCTCACCTTGCTCTGGATGAAGGAGAGGACAAACAGTTAATGCTTTTCCAGTGCCTAGTCTATATATTTTGTCTTAAGTTATTTCAGAGAGTACACCAGGCTTTCAGAGACTGCTTACACAGGCTCAGAAAGAGAGCAACAGGAAACATAACAGTCAGGCAAACAGAAATTCTTCTCACAACCACAGAACAGACACATTCTGAGATGAATACATGTTGGTGAAAGAAATCAGAGCAACAGAAATAAAATCTACAATCCTCTTGTCCTTTACCATAGCCCAAACTCATGCCAGAATTTAGCTTTTGTTTTGTTGTGTTGTCCTGCAGCAATGAATATTTATCCCCTATGCTCTTCTAGTTTTGCATACAAGGATGTTTTCCCCCATCCACTTCCTCCTCCAATCCACCCAGAACTCTCACACTTCTGGTATTTTCTCTGTTGAATGAACATCTCCGCACTGCATTCTGCTGTTAACTGCAAGAGCTTAGGGTGCCATACTGTTGAAGGAAACAATTTCCAAAGGGAAATTATTTCTGGTTCAGACCAGTTCAAGGATTTTCACAGCACAAATTTCACAGTATAGCCCAAGATAATTTGTAGTGCCTTAGAAGACAGGAGGACAGTATCCTTACATTTGCACTTTTGCCACAGGTCCTCTATGGAGAAATGCTGGCTTTTTTCCTACTGGTCTTTTACTCACCAAAATGTAATTGCTCATCAGTTGGACACTCTTTATCTATCCACCCTACATAGAACCAGTCAGAGCAGGACTGCAGAAATCATCAGCCTTGATTTCAGTGTATCTAAGTCAGGCTGGCCAAGGAGGTGAGCAGGAGATGGTAGGCACACACTGCTGACTAATCACAGCTGTCACCTCCCTATTCAACATATTTAAGGGCAGTCTGCATTACTCCCTGGAATTTGATACATTAGAGTGCAATGGGGCATCTTTGGTCACGGTACCTCAGCATTCTGCACATTTGCTACCTTTAATTTACTCTTACTAGTACTGACACTTGTCTTCTCATGCCAAACAAAGCTCTAAACTGCAAAACTCATTAATTTAAATAGGTGGTGTAGCCCTACCATCAAGAGACTCTTGTTCTACTGAGTAATCACTGATTTTCCACTGCCAGTAGGTTCTTTATAAAAAGAAAAAAGAAAAAAGAAGGTGGCAGTGGATTTTTCAAGTGTTTAGAATTCCTTCAGGAGTCATGGTCTCTTATTTACAATTGTGCCTTGCTTGGCAAGAATCATTACATCTTTCCTTCCCCTCACTTATCACTGCTCAGGCCTCCCCATAATATCAAGTACCCCAATTCTTAAAATTATCTTGTTTCAGCCATCACAGCATATCGGAAAATGGTTCAAAAGACACAAATTACCCTTCACAATTTACACAGAAGCAAAAAATGGGTATAAGATTTTCCAATGCAAAATATTTCCTATGAAAGTAGACTTCAAAGTAAATACATTTACTAACAGAACCAGAGGAGACTCTCAGATATTTTCATGACAGCATGTGATTTACAAGCAGAATAGGAGATGAAAAATCATGCATTTCATAAGGTTAACAAATTACACACAGTAACACTATAAAAAGCAAGAGATCTGGTTCTTATTTGTCCTTCCCCCACCCTCCCTAACTAATCTATTCAGATAAATTGTCATAGCAACTTGATTTACGTACCAAGGATACCAGAAAACACATGTCAATTCCCCTTGGAGAACTTGTGAATAGAGCCCTGCCTGTCCTGGTGCTCTAGACTAAAGCTAAATGCCCTTCCCTGCTGCAGGTTCACTGTGTGCTCCAGAGCAGCTGCTTCTGGCACTGGCACGCTGTGCCGGGTGCTCTTGCTCAGACTGCAGCCGTGAGCCTCCAGTTCATGTCAAAGGCAAAGCTTTGGAAAAAGCCCTGCCTTTTGTACCTTATGACATTTTACTACACCAGAGTTCAAAAAGAAACCAGACTTTCTGAAATGATGGATGCTGTACACAGTGGAGCACACTCTTCTGAAGGGACACTGGGCTTGCTCTGTGTGCACTAAACACAATGGATACTGTCCTATGCTCCTGGTAAAGTGACTGACCCCCCAGCAAAAAACAAACACAGCCACCCTGAAGATCATGTAAACATATCACAAGAGGGAAGATAGAATTCTTTCAGCAGTTTTCAAGAATGCTTGCTTTGTAATAGAGTCCTTTCAATTTCAAATTTGCAAAGTGAAAAGTGCAGTAGGCAATGCAGAATTTAAAACAATAAACACATACCACAGCAGATAAATAGGTATTTATTAAAGTTCATCTCAAAACAAACAAAAATAATAAAGGACATTAAGGCATCTTGTATTCAGTAACAGTTCATACAGTAAAGATGACTTCTCCTCCTTATACAAGAGAGCAGATTAGGAAAAAGAAAGGAGCTCTCACGAAGAAGTTCTCCCAATACATTTGATGGGTTACTGACTTCCACTGTCCCACCACTTAGTCAGCAAATCCCTCCAAAGAATGCCTGTATCTCCAATGAAGCAGCTACAAAATCCCAGCACTCGAGACACGTGCAAGAAAGCACTTTTGCCCCTCCTCAGACATCCCACTGTCTGTAAAGATGCACATTGGAGAAATACCAACAGATGGGATATCGTGAAGAATAAAGAGGATGCACTCCTGCTATAACCACTCATTTTTGAGCAGACTAGAATATTTGGCCTTGCTTTCACTAGTATTTACTATTTCAGCCAGTAACTAGTGAAAACCAGGCCACAAGCTCTAGCCTGTTTTGCAATGCAACAATTTCTGTCTTCTCCTTCTAGTTCATACTAGATAAACAAATGACAAAGGTCTTATTTCCATGGAATAATTTATTTTGATGAATTAAGCTGTCAAGCAACCAATCACTGTTATAGTGCTTTTTTTCTTCAATTGGAATAAGAACATCAGGAAATGTTTACAGTATCATTGGGTTCACTTTAGCAGGATTTTACTACAGACTAAATATAAACTAATAAACACTTCAGCACTATTCACTTCACCACACTGGCTCTCTATACCCTTTGTCACATTCTAACCTTCATTTAAGGCAAGTTTGTTGATTTTTCTGAAGATGACCACATGGTCTCTAGATAAACTTGTGTGACTAGACTTACAAGTTAGGAAATCGAGCTTTATAAAATGTTTACTTCAACAAATATGAAAGTTATTAAGAGAGAGATGGTGACTCAGAATTGCACTGTTTTAAAAGGTGGAGTTTCCTTGTACCAAAGTCCTTTATTCATCATCTTTAGAACCAGTTTTGCTTAACTATAAAAGAGACACAAAAAGAAAGTATTCAAAGTTTAGACTGCCATTCCATTTATTAGGAAACAAGAACATTATTGCCATCTCACACTGAACACGTGTATACTTAAATAACAATACAGACTGATTTTGCTACTGTACCAAGAGACTGAAAATCACCAAAAGTTAATTCTTAAGCTTAAACACTGAGCTTATTTCCTGATCATGAAAGTTGATTTTAAAATAAACAAACAAACAAACAACAACAACAAACCCCAGAAAAACCTCAGGGCATGGTTTCTATTTAATTTGAAGGCTCTATCACAAGCTCTCCAAAAAGAAAAAATAACAATGAAATAATGGAACTTTATCTTCACACATCTCTGAAAGAATTCCCATATAGAAATTTAGACAATATGAAAACAGACATTAACTTAATATTTCTCACCTTTTAAAGCTAGGCTTACAGTTATTAAAAGTAGCATGCCTATCATGAAATCTATCTGAAAACCAAGACATCCACTATAAATAGCCACTTTTAACTCAGAAGGACTCTGCCTGAAACAACCTTCATCATTTACTTCCTCTTATTTAACAACTGGAACTTCTTGTTAACTGGTCTTAGGTTTTACAGTGAAAATTACTTCAATTGTGTAAAATAAAATAGTTTGCTTTCAAAATTGTCAAGCAGTGATTTTCACTGAATCAGAATGATAAGAGGGTGGAAGAAATCAATACTGAGAGAGCAAATAGGAAAGAATTATTCACTGGAGGAGTTGCAGCAGAGAATGAGGCTTGTAGGAGATAGCAAGGTGCTCCCACTTGGGACAGCTCCCTTTTATTTCTTACTTATCCACTGCTCTCCAGAACCTGGCAGCACTACTTACTTTATTTAAAATCTTCTTGTCATATGAAGACAAAATATTTGTAGTGCATTTGGTTAGCAAAGCCCTCTCATCATAAAATTAAAATTTAATTGCTCAATAAATTAAAAAAGGAACAAATGAAGTTCAAAGAGTGAAGTCCTTCAGACTAATATTCAGAAGAACTAGCATTTTAAAGCTTATGAGAAATTTGTAAATTAGAATCCAAAATAAGCAGCAGTTCTTACTCTTTCTTACAAACCTTTCTAACAGTAAAAAAAAAAAGAACTTGAAAATACTTACATGCTGGACACATATAGAAATTAATCAGACATCATAGTCAAATCCAAACATAGGAAGAAAAGTAAGAAAAAAAATTTATCAGATCAGTTTTCTTCAGATATAAGTACAAATATTTTTTAATTTACATACACAGCATATTCACAATACTGTATATAACACACTCACTTTACCTTAATTACATCAACCCAGTTCCATCCTCGTGGAAGCTCCCCTTTGTTATCTGCAGAAAAAGGTTTTAATTTCAACACACAGGCTAAGGGAAATATTTTATCTTTCTTCAAAATCAACCCACAAAATTCTAAATATCCAAAGCCCTCAATTTCTGCACTCTGAAACCATGAGAACAGAAACAGATTTTAATGTCTTAAACACCGTGTTCTTCAACCAACCTCAAAGTGAAAAGAGAAGATGAAATGGCCTTAAACTGTGCCAGGGGAAGTTCAGATTAGATTTCAAAAAACCATTTTTCACTAAAAGAGTAGTTAGGTATAGCAGTCCCCATTAGGGACTCCAGAGGTGTATGGATGTGGCACTTGGGGACAGATTTAGGAGTGATTATGATGGTGATGGATTGACAGTTGGATAGAGGAACTTGAAGGTCTCTTCCAACCTTGGCAATTCTCTGATTATGCAATTCAAAGTAATTCAGTTAAAATAAAAACACCTCAGTCTACCTGAAATTCAGTTTAGAAGGTAGCTCAAATATGAGCTGGGCTGACCAGCAACAATGAATTCTGTCAAAGAACTAAATTTTATGCAGCTTTTCCTTTATACACTTAACATTAAGCTTGCCAATTATTCATTAGGTTAGGTAGATTATATCCAGAAATCGCTATCACAGGATACAATTTATTGCTACAATAGGATAGTATTATCCAGATTATTATTGAAAACTGAAGGTGAACACCAAAATTAACTGAAGTAATCAACACCTTCAATCAAAATCCTATTTCATTGAAAGCACTAAATATCTGCAGAAGCAGTTGTATTTCTAGAATGCAAACTAAATTAGACATTTTACTTTGGGTTCCAAGAGAAATACTTTTGTTTAGAAACTATGTTTTTAATAATGTGAATTATTTATGAGGGTCCACTAAGAAACTGCATTTTTTGCTGAAAGTGAATTTTTAGAGGTCCCAAATTCTCTCCTTCCATAAGCACTTTTTGAAAATTTCATTTTTGTCACAAAATAATAAAATAAAATAAAATAAAGACATAATTGAATCATGACTCTATAGAAAGTTCCTGTGACCAAAACTAACATCTCAGGCAAGAATAATTCATCTAAAACAAATAAAATGGAGACCTTAGACTTAAAGTAGTTCATCTTATAAACAAATTCCTAGTTACTCTTTCTCTAGCAAGGTGTCCCCACTATAAAATTTGGATTTTTATAATGATCAAAGCAAAGATTATTATAGTGAACAAACCTGTTTTATCAGCTAGTTTTCGTTTCTGGGTTTTGGATAACTGCTCCTTTTTCTCTTTTTTCTTACTTGGTGGCACATCAGGAGTTCCAATTGAAATACTATTGCTTACTGAAGTCTGAGAAGAATAAAAGTGGTTGTAAATATTTTGCATATTATTTCCATGGATATCTCTGTGTGATGTGATTGCTGAACCTGACAAACTGAAATATCTTGACTGTCAGAAAGAAGTAATGCTGTAAGCATCCTGCAGCTTTTAATCAGCATATAATCAAGGGCTGTACTTTTAAAAAACATGTGTTAGGGACTGGAATTATTCTCCTCTAGTTGCAAAGGGCACCTTTTTCACTTTTAAGATTTAATCATGGAGTGTGATTTAGTCTGAATGGATTCAGACTTCTCAAACGTAAAAATCCTTCCTCCCTCCTCAAAGCAGATCTGCTGCACCATCATGGCAAACAATGGGCTTACACAGCCCAAAAGCCACAAATTGACCCAGCCTGACTACTTTAAAAGACACTGGAGGTACACTTATGCAGTCCCAGGAAGGCTGCAGTAAATTGCCACCCTTCCAATCTTCAGCAGACACATCTCTGTTTCAGCCTCTTTTAGTTTTGCTTCTGCTCAGTCTCCATTTTAATGTTATCCTGTAGGACATAACAGCAGGCTGAAAACATTTTGCTGTAACAGCAAAATAACTATCAAATTGAACAATTATGACCACAGAGCATTGTGGAACCATACTTTGTGTGCCACTTTCAGCCACTAACATATATAACCAATGGACTAATGTACAACTTAGAGAGAACTCCAAAGCATTCAGGTTATAATAATCAGTATTTTTTTTCCAGTTTGAAAAGCACAAAATTAAAATCAGAATTTATCTACTTACCACAGTGTTAACAGGTTGGTTTTCCATGAACACCTCCTTATTGTCTTTGGCATATTCAAAAAGTGTGTATGTCATTGCAGTTCCAAGATTTGCTTCAACTTCTACCATTAACTTATCCAATATACTTTGCTTAATAGCTGAAGATCTAAAAGAAATCATTAAACTCAACTATAAACTAGACAGAGATAAAAAGCTTTGCAAACAAAGAGCCCCCACCACAAGACCAAGGAGTGAAGCCATCACAAATACTTACATTGTGTTGTTGAAGAAAGCATCCATTGATATGACTGGTGCTGTTTGTGGATATGTTTCTGGCCAAGAAACTTCTATTAGAAAGGCTTTGGGATCTCCACTTTCACCTATCTGAAGAGAAAAAAAACCCAACTTTATAAATCAACAGTTTCCAGTCACTTTCTGAGGATTACAAAGCCAATACAGAAGTCGATTACTTCTTTTAGATCATCAAAATTCCTGGCGACAACTGTTTTGAGAGTTATCAGTTACAAAATAAACCTGTTACCTAGAAAGAGCATTAAATTTTGGACATCAATATTAAGATTTACCCTGCAGTTTTCATTCTTGAAGAAGCAGCAGAAACTGTCAAATCTCTTTTTTATGGTTGGGTTTTTTTAATTCCTTTGTTTTAAAAGCTATTTTGTAGTATCTTCACGCCAAATATTATACTATCACATATGAGAGCAGAAAATATGAAGCTTTTTTTCCTCCACACACATCTAAGCACAGAGCAATAAGAAAACAAGCCACAGGACAGAAATCCTTGAAATAAGGACGATAATAAACTAGTAACCTAAGATAGCAAAAGTAACGGGTAAGAATGTCAATATTTATATCTCATGCCTACAGATATTTTATTTCCCTGTACGAAAGAGTGAGTAGTAAAAGATTTAACAAGTCGGTAGAATGAGTCTGCATTAAAAAAAGTAATAAATTACAGCATTCTATAGACATAAAATCTGAAATAACTGTTTAACTCAAGGATTTGGAAGACTAGCACAGTAAGATTTCTAAAACCACCCAAAATTATCCCTTATTTGCCTCATTATAAAAATCAGCCTTCATCTAATTACATAGAATAAAGTGTGTCTACAAGAAAGGTCCTAATCAAGGTAAGGCTACGGTACTTGAAAATTTAAAAAAAAAAAAAAAAAAAGTAAACAAAAAAATGCTACTTTCTTATTTACAATATCTGTTTCAGCAGACTGGACTAAATGTAAAATGACACACTTTAGGCTTGTAGGCATGTCATACTTCCCCTTTCAGATAAATTAAATTTATTAAGAATGATCCAATCAATGAAGAAAGTCTGCTCTTACATGGCTGGGATTCTAAGTGCTACTAATTAATTGAGCTGTATCTCATTACAATTAGTGACATTATTCTTAAGTTATTTGAGAAGTCACAGAAAGGTGATTTTAGATGGTTTCTCCCTGAGACAGGTATATGGCACTTTCAGAAGTCTCCCTTCTGTCTCATGGGTGCCTAAGATGTTATCAGTAAAGTTTTCTGGACATCAAAAGATCTGCTTCAGTCTGTGCCCAGAACTTCCAGGTTTTTAAATTTGAGAAAGCTGGTGAGAATTTAATGCCAGAATTCAGTTGTGTACCTTGAGCTCAGCTGTATGTCTCTTCTGACCAGACTATCAGTGCACATGCCCAAAGCATTTTGTGGATTTTCTATTTAGCAGGTAAACAAGACATGACAAACAGTCTTTGGACAAGAGACTGGAACCTTGTAGGTAGCAGTTAACAAAAGCTCCAAATTGTACATAGAAGCATCTCTGTAAATCCCTCAATTTCTGACCTATTAGGGTAAATATTACACAGCAGGCTGGCTCCTTCAGAGGGCTTGACAGTTCTGGCTACACAGGGCACACATGTACTAGTGGGATGCCTGGCTCAGGAACAACTGGCTTGTGGTGCCAAGCAATAGGACAAGAGGCAATGGGCAGAAACTGATGGACAGGAAGTTCCACCTGAGTATAAGGAAGGATTTCTTCACTGTGCAGTGACCGAGCACTGGAACAGACTGTCCAGAAAGGTTGTGGAGTCTCCCTCGCTGTAGATTTTCAAGAACCAACTGGACTCAATCCTGTGCCACGTGCTCTAGGATGACCCTGCTTGAGCAGGGAAGGTTGGACCAGATCACCCCCTGTGGTTCCTTCCAGCCTGACCCCTCCTGTGATTCTGTAATAAACCCATGCTGGGAGCAGGCTCATACACATGATACCCTCTGCTATGAAGCATCGTTGTACCGAAGATCCTGAAAAAACCCCTGTGGATCTATCCTTCACTGCACATCGGACACGTCTTTGGCTTAGAAGCCCCTAGTACGGCAACTACAAGGCAGCAAAACAACTTCAAGGTGCAGCTTCGCCTTACCCTGTACTGGAAGGACACCGGGCTGAGCTCCCTGAAGCACAGGTCTCCCTCGTAGATGGATCGCAGCGCTTCCAGCTCCATCTGCCGCCAGGGCCAGAGCAGGGGTTACCGACCGCAGCCCCGGCACGACGCTCGCACCTGCCGCGCTCCCTGCGCGACGCCGTGCCCGGCCCGGCCCCGCCGCCGCCGCCCAGCTCCCTCCGCCCGACCCTCGCCCTCTCCAGAGGCCGCCGCTTCCCTCCTGCCCCCGCCACGGGCGGCCGCCCAGCTCCCCGCACGGCTCTATCCCGCCCTCCCAGCCCTAGTTCCGCTCTCCCTCAGGCTGCGCGGTCCGGCACTCACCTCCTGGTCCTCGTTGGCCGCCATGGCCGGAGCGCCCCGCGCCGCTCCCTCCGGCCCGGCCCGGCCCGGCCCCGCTGCGGCCCGGGCTGGGCGGGCCTGGCTGGCGCGGCCCCGCCGGACTCGCACGGACGCGCCTTCCCCGAGGGCAGCGCGGGGCAGGGCGGGCACCGCCCCCTGCCCTGCTATTGGCCGGCTGCGCGTCCCCCCGCGCTTCCTCCTTCCTCTCACTGGCTCCTTCGCAGTGACGTCCCCGCGCGGGCGCTCCTGACTGGTCCGAGGGGTGCAGCGGAGGCGCCGATTGGCCGCTCCCGCTGCCCTTCTGACGCTGCCCGGCGCTCGCTTCCTGAGGCGGCGGCCCGCCCGCGCCGCCTCCCGTGACCCGCGGCCGCTCCCAGCTGGAGCTTCCCGGCGCTTCCCGCCGCAGTGAGCGGCGTTACGGGGAGCACGGGCCCGGGGCAGCCGGGCGCTCTTGCGGCCGGTCTGGGCCGCCCTCCCGCCGCCGTCCCGTTGCCTTGTAGGCCGCCGTCCCGGGCGCAGGATGACCCCTCCGACTCACTGGGACTTCCCGGTGGAGCTGTGCTGCCGGCCCATGGCGTTCGTCACGCTCACCGGCCTGGACGTGGTGTACAACGCCGTGCACCGCGCCGTGTGGGACGCCTTCTGCGCCAACCGCAGAGCCGACCGCGTCCCCATCTCCTTCAAAGTGCTGCCCGGCGACCACGAGTACCCCAAGTGCAGGACGAAGGTAGAGAGCCGTGCCGGGCCCGGCTGCGCCCCGTCCTGGCGGGGTCCCGGCCCGCTGCCCCAGCAGCACGAGCCGCCGGGAGCCGGGATGCGGGACATGGTGCTCCCGCTGGGGAAGGGCTGTGCTCCAGTCTGCCTGGGGTGCAGCCGGCTGGCACCGCGCTCTGCGGGACCTCGGCTGCCTCTTCTCCCTGTGTTGGAGGGGAAGTGGGGGAGCTTCAAGTCAGGGAAATTGTGAGGTCGAAGGGGAAGCCGAGGTCGTTGTTATGGAGCGCTGTGGTGGATAGGAAATCTAGGGACGCCTTAGCTCATGAGCCAGAAGCAGAGAAAGCCCGTATGGTTTACTTTTTAAAGTACTTGCTACTCTTCTACATAGCATTAAGGTACCGTGTAAAATTTAAGCTTTAATGAAACCCAAAATTTAACTTTGGAGAAACTAGATACTTAATGTCTTTTGAAAAAACCCTAAACTAACCTGTAAAGCTTTTCTTTTATAAAACGTTTCACTTAAACTGAGTGAAACACAGCAGAAGGATTATCTCTGCTATTCTCTCTGCTTTGCAATAGTAAATAAGAAGCAACGTGAATGAGTTTAATTATTGGAAAACTACATTAATCCATGATGCTGGCAAAGAATCTGAACTGATGTGTCTTTGCACTGTTTGAGACCCCTGTTTTCAACTGAGCCTAGTATTTCATGGTAGTGTATGAGACATGTTCCTGAACTTGACGATCTTCTCCAGTCTTCCTGGAATCTGTTGTTTTTTGCTGCTGATATCTCAGACATCAGGCCCTGATGCCTGAGCTGTTGAGGGATATGGCTTAATAGGAAGCAAAGGCTTGAGGGGGACAATGTTAAAGGAAAGATGTCAGTGGGAAGAATGAAGAGGCTATGCCTTTTCTTCCGCTATAAATGTTTGTAAATGGATTTTGTAGCTTGCTTCAATATCCTCAATATTTTCAGAGGACGTCCTATGAGTGGTATATTCCAAAAGGAATCCTGAAGACTGGTTGGATGAACAAACACCTGAACTTGGTTCCAGCACTTGTGGTGGTATTCTATGAACTAGACTGGGATGAGCCACAGTGGAAGGAAAAACAGTTGGAGTGTGCTACTCGAGTTGAAATTGTCAGGTAGATTTTTTTTTTCATTTGTTTCATAATATACTGCAAGCTAATATAAGTGTGAGTTGCAGAATCTGTTTGCATTCTAGAACATATAATTTTTTTTCTTAAACATGAATGAAGGGGAACTTGAAATTTGAATTTTAATATACAACTCACAGTAAAGAACTTTTTTAATGGTTTATTTGTAAAACTTACATAAGTAAAAACAGCCCCTGAAATTTTACTTGCTGAACTCAGCACAATTGTTCTGTCCTAAAAGAGGGAAGACTGTGTTCTCTGAATGATGGAGCATATAATGTTGTTTGGCTTTTTCACCTTTGTAGCATTCTTCCAGTGCTTCCATCTAGACTGAAATCTTATTTTGTTCTGGTTATTCAGAAATAAGGAGTGAAACCTTGACACTGTGCTATGTTGTCTTCATTTTAGGCAAAGTTTGCAGGGAAGAAATACCAAAGTTGCTGTGGTTTTGATTCAGAAAAAAACACCATTGCCTCCAGGTACTTGAAAACTTTATGCACAGTTGTGAAGTTCTCATTTTTCAGAAGGCCCAGTGGACTGAGCTGATTTTGGTTTGTCACATTATCTGTGGTTCTTCATCTGATGTCATCTACATTCATTAAGAGCACTATGACTGCAGGAAGGTGTAAGGATTAAAAGAGCATTCAGAACAGTTGACCTTAAATATTTGATACTTTTATCCCTGACTTCTCCCTCCTAAGTCCAAGTGCATTTTTGATACACAGTATCAGAGATGGTTTATGTGATAATAATCTGACCTGCCTTCTTGTACGCAAGTTGCATTTTAAACGTTGCTTGAGATCAGGATAACCAGTAAAAAGCATTGAGAACTTAGAGGAAGGATATTTGGTACCTACAGGAGTCTTTCTTAAGACTTAAGATTTTAACTTGGTTTTAATTAATAAAATTTTGGAGCCACCTGGAACTGTGAAATGTGATACACTTTACATTCTGTAGAACTACTGCTTGCTTTCTAGTGTCTGGCAAACCATTTTTTGTTTTATGCTCTGCTGCTATATGTGTTTGTCTTTTCTGGACATGTCTTTTTTTTTCAAAAGACATGGGATATTTAATTCTGTGAGAGATGAAAAACTTACATCACACTTGTAATTTTTTTTGCTGAAAACTGATAGAAAGTTTCTGCAATGTGTTCTGCTGGGTGAAGCACATAGTACTCTGAAAGAAGTAAGAAAGAATGGGCTCTTTATTTTATCTTTATTAGATTTTTCAATACTGTTTAGAACTTTTGGTCTACTTAAGGTTCATAACCTGACCTTTATGCTTTTAGAGCTAGTTTGACATTGCAGCACCACGTACCACTTACTTATGGTTTCCTTGACTTTACCAGGGGAAGATGTTATTGCTTCAGAGAGGGCTGCAGCTTTATGTAATGCTTGTGACCTTTCTGGAAAATCACTCTTTGTACTTCCACACACTGATCATCTTGTTGGCTATATTATAAGGTAAGTGGCTGTAAACCCCTGTCTGACCCTGGGTTGGCTTACACAGCACCAGGCCTGCTGGCAGCAGATGGTGTACATTTGTCTCAAAGTGGAAGAAGGATCTGCACACAAGAGTTAGCAGAGCTTACTGAAGAGGCTTTAAACTAGACTTAAAGTGGGAAAGGGATAAAAACAGTTTCACTAAAAATAAGCCTGTGGTCAGCATACCAGTGTTGGACTGTTGGTGTGCTAGTGAGGGCCTTCATTCTGGTAGCTCAGTGGAGATAGTAGGTGGAAATCCATACGGTGCTGTGTCCCATTCTGGGCACCTCTGTGCAAGAAAGACCTTGAGGTGCTAGAGTGTGTCCAGAGAAGGGCCACAGAGCTGGCAAAAGGTCTGGAGCAAAAGCCTTATGGGGAGCAGCTGAGGGAGCTGGAGGTCTCTGGTCTGGAGAAAAGGAGGCTCAGGGAAGATGTTATTGCTCTCTACAGCTCTCTGAAAGGAGGCTGTAGTGGAGTGCAGGTTGGTCTCTTCCCCGGGGCTTCCCTTCAAGCTGTAGGACAAGAAGAAATGGCTTAAGTTGCATCAGGGGAGATTTAGATTGGTGAAGAAATTTTTCCTAATATCCAAAGGGATTATCAAGCATTGGAATAGGCTGCCCTAGGGAAGAGGTTGGGTCACCATTGAAGGTGTATTTAAAAGACACATAGATACTGTGCTTAGGGACAGTAGGATGGGCTTAGTGGTGGATTTGGTAACAGGTTGACAGTTGCATTTGATGATCTTAGAAGTCTTTTCCAATCTAAACAATTCCATGATTCTAATGGAGAATTTGAGAGGTCATAGCTTGAGATGAATGCTATGTGGCACACTCATTGTAGACCAGCGGTGAATGTTTTACCCATTTGCTGGAATTCGTCAGGTTATTCTGATTAATTCCTCACAATTTCATTTCTCTGTGAGGTTGGGTAATGGCAGTCAGGGATGATGCTTTTAAAAAAATATTATTAGATATCCCAAGATGTTCCCCAGGTGGAGGTGAAGTTGGCTTTTTTACTTCTACAGTGGTTTTTGCCCTGCTGCTTCTAAATTATTTTCCATACAAATATGATTTTAGGTTTAACTCTTAGCAGGCTTTTGGTTTCTCCCCTCTTCCACTTCTTGGCCATATAGTTCTCTCTTTTTATTTATGCTAAATGGCATCTATCTGGTTGCAAATATGATGTCTGTCCAATCCATGCTGCTCACAAGCTGACACTAGAATTGATCAAAATCGAGTAACTATTACTTCTAGCTTTTCATATTTTTTTTGGTGAAAAATTGAGATTATAATAACACAACTGGTGTTTCAGTCTTTATTTCCTGCCTGTGTCAGTGCTGTTGCATGTATTCCTCTCTTGAATTCTGATCTTGTTCTAGTTGATTTTGCTTCTTGGTCATACAACAAATGTTCTTTAGATCATTCACAGTCTCATATTGCCTTTGGTGTTCTTGTCTTCTTTGTCCTCTCCCCCTGTGAGTTGCCTTGGCTTATTTCTCTTGCAGACAAGTTCCAATGTTATCTCTGCAACTGAGGTAGCTGTTGATATTTGGACAGGCTGATGAAACCTAGTCTATACCCATGTAATTTTATTTACTGCTATTTTTTCCTTCACAGTCCTTCCCCTACAGTCCAGCAAATAAGATGCCGTTCAGACATAGTCTGTGAGCCTCAGCAGGATTTTTTTTTTTTTGACTTGGGGGCATCTCTCAACTTTCTATTACCTTGCAAAATCAGAATAGCTTATTCTGAGACTATCTTAAATATTAAAGTTTTTTGTATGAGAAGTTAGCATATAAAGCTCTCAAACGTACTTGTTCTACTTATTACTATCCCTTTTGTGAAAGGTTTTTGTCTGCAGACTGTTACCCTGTGTGGTAGTTTAAAGAGGAGTTTAGTAATACCACAAGGTTCTTTGCCAACACTAAAGTAAACTTGATTAAAAGTAACTTATTTTTAAGAACTTCAGAATATCATTGCATGTGGGAGAAACTTTGTGAAACTTATGAGCAACTTTGTTGCAGGTTGGAAAACGCTTTCTATGAGCACGCGCAGACTTACTATTATACAGAAATAAGAAGAGTTAAATCTCATAAGGAGTTCTTGAACAAAACCACTCATCAGGTAACATTACCCTATTTTTGAAATACTGGGCAAGTTATAGCGCATATTAAAACATGAAAATAAGGGTTTTTTGCTTAAATGTTTTTATTTCCCCCTTCCAATTTGAGATGCCCTCTAAGTATAGGACATAAATCTATATCTATTTTCTGCAATTTAAACTTTAATTTTGATTGCTTTTGTTCTTACATTTGTCTTTCCCACATCATCCTTAAAAGAGCTGTAGGGCAAAGTTGAGTTCTCTGACTAAAAAAAGAAAAACTTCTCATTTATCTACATGATTTAACCTATTTGAGTGTAGTATCTTGAGTTGTGGGATGTGCTTCCTGTAGATATTTGGTACTCAGAGTTACACTTAGTTTCAGTTTTTAACTTTTGCTTTTCAAATCTACTCAGACACATTCTGTTCTGTTGCGATTGCCAGCTTCCCTCTCATGGAAGCTGGAATCCAAGCGGTGAGCTCCAAACCACAATCAGCTCTGTTGGCACAGAGATTTTGGGGTGTTTCAAAGCCTCTCCCTTTTGCCAGGATAACAGGCTTTGAATAGATTAAATCTATCGAAAGATCACAGCTTATGGTGCCAGAACTATTAGGAAACAGGTGCACAGTCAGTTTTTCAAGTCAAGTGCTGTATTATGTAAACCTCTGAAGTTACCACCTGTATTTCTTTGTAGGTAACAAGGTATGTTTGGATGTTTGTGAATGGTGTTCACTGGTTGTGTTTTGCAGCTTTTGTTTGTTAGACACCAGTTCAAAATAGCTTTCTTCAGTGAGCTGAAACAGGATACGCAGAATGCTCTCAAGTAAGACTCATGTTATCTTCCCCCACCCTCTCTCCCCCAAATTACTGCTGTGCTATGCTATAAGCTGTGACAAATATTTTCCTGAATGCAAAATTATTTAAACATGTATGTAAGGGGCAAGTTCTTCACTGGGAAGAATGCTCTGGTTGGAAGGCTGCTTTTCACTGCTGGCAGTCCTGTTCTAGAACTTTATTATCATGTGTGATTTAACTCTAATTATTCCTGCTTAGGAATTATAGAACTGCATATAATCTTGTGCATGAATTGAGGGCTCATGAAACAAACATGCTGGAAATCAAGACCATGGCAGGATTTATAAATTACAAGGTAACAACTGTACTTCTGGTCTTTGACAACTGTTATGTAAAAGAAAAAAGTTGATGCTCCTTTAATGTGGAAAGGTTGTAAAGTTCAGTTTTATATTGCTTTTACAGAGATGGTTTAGAAAGAGTTATCATTGGAACACCAATTATGCTCAGACTTGCAGAGACTTCTGAATTCCACACAAAAGAAAGATCCTTAGCTGAAGTTCGGGATTATCTTGAAGAATTTGAGTTCATTTGAGATACAGTCTTCTGAAAGACTGGACTATAACTCTCACTCTGTGCAGGGAGAATGAGCACCAGGACTGCTTGTTCCTGGAATGTTTTTGTCTTCTTGCAAAGCTTAGGCCAATATAGTTCAGTTACTGTTTGTTAGGGGGAAAAAAGTAACTCTAAAAATCAGTCCATGCTTTTGTGGTATTTTGAGGGATTTTAGGTAAAGCAAAACTATTCCACCACTTAGAAGAATCTTGGAGTTGTATTCCATGAAATTCCATTTATGGACTGCAGGCTTCAAAGCAATGATCTTTCTAGAGGCTCTGAAATTCCCTGTTATATTTGGCAGTAAGTTATGCACTCGTGTTGATGTCTTGGGCAAGAAGGGGATGATAAATAGCATTAGATGAAATAGAGGACCACGTGGTTTCAGGTGTAGTACATTATGGTTTACATCTATTTTTCTTCCTTTGTTTTTTATGCAATTTTTTTCCCTTCAGAAGTATTTAATATTAGTTGGGGGAGTGCTGGGGTTGAGTGCTAATCCTTAGCAGCCTAACAGTGGTTTTTCATCTTATTTTTATTTTTTCCTAGATCTGTCGCCTCTGTTTTCAACATAATACTCCACTGGATGCTATTGCACAGTTCAGGAAGCATATTGACCTGTGCAAGAAAAAAATAGGAAGTGCAGAACTGGCTTTTGAGCATGCTGCCTGGATGTCTAAACAGTATGTTTTTGCTTAGTAGTGTTTTAGATAAACAGTGAACTTCGGAAGGTTTACTTACCTAGAGAAGATAAAAATTCTTGGTTCTCTAAGAGATATACAAGAACATAAAATACACTGTCCTGTTTTGCATTGATCATTGACTACTTTTCTCTTTGAATGGACAGAGTACAAACAAATGCAGCCATAGAACTTAGATGCAGAAGTTCAGAGAAATATCCCATGTCTTGAGTAACCAGAACTTTTATTTGTAGGGTACCTTTCAGTTCATATCGCTGTTCTGTACATAATCTTGGTTATAAATGTTTTTTAAACAGGTTTCAGGCTTTTGGTGACTTGTTTGATGAAGCAATTAAGCTGGGATTGACAGCAATTCAAACTCAGAATCCAGGTTTCTATTACCAGCAAGCAGCCTACTATGCACAGGAACGGAAACAACTAGCAAGTATGCTTTGTAACCATGATGTAAGTTGGGAGGGAAAAATGGTCTGTAATTAACCAGACAGTGACTTTGCTAATGTAGTCCTAAATGGAAGTGTAACAATCTGTAATATGTGTAAATGAAATCCAAGGAAAGTATATGTGTCTGTGATGATTGTTAACATTATGTGTATTTGTAATATATGGAAAAAGTCGCTCCAGAAAATGCATTAGTATTTATGTTATTACAAATAACTCTGGTTTATTTTTTAAAATTTGTTTCTAATAATGTACTTTCTACATCTCTGGATACTTGAAAACTCACTTTGTTTTTCCAGTATATTTATATATGCACTGTTGTCTGGTGACTTATAGGAAGCAGAGAAACAAGAGCATTAGTACTAGGATATGGGGGGGGGGTTTGTTTTAGTGTTTTTCCAGCACTTGCCTGGCAGAAAATTAACAGGAACCTTTTTAATTACCATATTTGAATTTACAGTCCTCTGTGACATATCCCAATCCGGATCCCCTGGAAACGCAAACTGGAGTGCTTGACTTCTATGGGCAAAGACCATGGCGGCAAGGAATATTAAGTATGTTTCTCTACTGCTACAGGAATATAAGATTGAATCCTTATTTGAGATAATATTAGAAAAGGGATAATTTGTGTTAACATACACATGTTAAATGTTAAAAGATGCAGTATATGGACTAGGTGGTTTAACTGTAATTTTCTGATTTTGGGTAGATTCTTTAAAACAAGGGAAAAGATAGTTGTGTCGTAGAATTTCCCTTCTAGGGAGATAGAGCTGCCTGTGAAGTAAAAGAATGTGTGATTGTGTTTGAGTTGAAGCTTGCATTGCATATTGCACATGTTATAAATTGTTCCCTTTGGGTCTGGACAGAATTCAGGTTTCATGGATTTTTTCATCATCTTATGCAGGCTTTGATCTTTCTGATCCTGAAAAGGAGAAGATGGGGATTTTATCTCTACAGTTAAAAGAGAAAAATGTTCTTCACTCGGTAAGTTTTATTCTTTAAAAAAAAAAAATCTGTTTCTTTAACATGGCACTAATGTTTGCATATATAATGATATCAGTAATGGTTTTATCTGCTAGGAACTAATAATCACTTTGTTGAGTAATGCTGTCGCACAGTTCAAGAAATACAAATGTCCAAGAATGAAAAGTCATTTGAGTGAGTATAGATAATCAGATGCATTTTTTAAATTTAATTTTGCACAGACTTTCAATAGTGATCTGGAATTTATTTTTTTTTCAGTGGTTCAAATGGGAGAAGAATATTACTATGCTAAAGATTATGCCAAAGCTTTGAAGTGAGTATCATTCATGATTGCTTCTTTTATGTGCTGTCTTCTCACTGAGACCCCCTGTCTTATTGCTATGGAATAATGTTGGAAGCTTGTGTGAGGTGCTCCTTGTATCTGGCTGTGATTGAAGCACAAGCTATTCAGTCTATGAACCCCACTTATATTAAAGGAAGTAAGACAGATGAGTCAGTTATTACAGCATAAAAACTTCCTGCTCTGAGCTGTTGTGGGAATTGGCATATTGGGCAAATATCTATTTCTAGCTCATTGATTGAGTGCTGTCTATCTGTCTCTCTTGTTTGAAGTAGGAGAGATTTATTTACTCGATAATAGCTGATTGGACTTTACATGGAAGAGAGTAATGATAGGATAAAGATCAATTTGTGTCAAGCCTGATTGTTCTATGAACAAGCATTTTTTATGTTAGGTAGATTTTTTTGAAGTAGGCAGAAATTCTTGTCTTAAATAGTTGAGAAGAGTTTAAAAGTTTAAAAATGTCACTTCTCTGCTTTGCTAGTAACAGCAAACAGTGGTCAGTATTAGGAACAGATTAAGGTGTGTATCAGTTTTGCCTGATAAAGATTGATGCAAATGTTTGGACCTTTGAAACCCTTGAAGGGAGATAGGAATGGGATAGGAAGCAGGAGAGAAAAGAAACATCTTGGCATAAGGAACATTAAATTTCTTCAGTTTGGAAGGGGACTTTATTGTGGGGGTGTTGTTTGCTTTTCTAAATACTTACTGCATATTCAATAGTAAGGCATATTTTTAATGCAATATTGGACTAAGGTACTTCTGTCCAGTTGCTGTTTTGCTAGTTCTGTATATGAAGACAGATGAGTTTGCTTGTTGCTCTCTTGTGAAAGTTTTTCTAGCTCAAAATAGAAAATTCAGATAATAAATGTTTCTTTATCATAGTTTCATGCTGTTTTTGATAAATCATTGCCTTGTCTAAACAGTAGACTTTTATCTAGCATTGGTATTAGTGAAGATGAATTTTGAATGATACCAGATAAATGCAAGCTTCTAAAAATATTGGTGAATATAACTTGTTTCCTCTCAATTTTGCTGTGTTGCAGGCTCTTGGATTATGTTATGTGTGAATATCGCAGTGAAGGATGGTGGACCCTCCTCACTTCCATATTGACAACAGCACTCAAATGTTCATATCTGATGGCCCAGCTGAAAGATTATATAATGTACTCTTTAGAGCTACTGGGCAGAGGTATTATTTTAAGAATATTTTGAAATATGACAAATCATTGTCAGACACAGTGCTTACAGTACTTCAAAGTATTTGACTACAAAATAACTGTGAACTTGTGCTGGATTTTTACTGCCTGCTGTGCTACACTGGGAGTTGCGTTGTCTTTCTCTTCTATTATCAAATTCCTTGCGTTCAAACAGATTGCGTCAGGGTATCTGAGACACAGAGCTTCATTTGACACTGTTCAAATAGTGTAACAGGAACTTCCTGAGGTTAGGGATGGGAAAGAACTGTAG
The DNA here is from genome assembly GCF_971803275.1 of Cyanistes caeruleus. NCBI lineage: Eukaryota > Metazoa > Chordata > Aves > Passeriformes > Paridae > Cyanistes > Cyanistes caeruleus. Next base: position 32,386,812 of record NC_141705.1, on the reverse strand, counting down.
TGTAGCTAAAAGAGAAAAACATTTTTCCTAGTAACAAAACTAACGCAATTTTTCTGGACTTTAATACGTGTCTCCCAGATTCTTTATAGAATTGTGCTGATGAAATATGTTTGTGGGATGTTTTAGGGAAAAAATGTAGCATTGGGTGGCTCCACAGTAACAATGTAAGCACTTGGGTCTTTGTAATGCCTGCTCCTTAACAGTGCAGAAATGATCCCTTTTGGGCCCTAAGGTGCTAATACCACTATTAGTGCAGTTGTGGTAAAAATGGGTTTACATCTTCTTAGAGCTAGCCAGGTTACTCTGCTTTGTATTGAAGATTAGAAAATGATGGAAAACTACCTTTATTCAAGAAAAGAATGGTTATTTTAAGTAGTCCTTGTTTCTTCCTGTCACCTTCTGTAGTTGTTTTTTTCTAGTATTATCTGAGCTGGCCTCTTTGCGTGTTCCAGACTTGTCTATGCTTTCTTCTGTTTTTAAACATAAACAATGGGGAGGTATAAGTATTATTCTTCTGAGACTTTGCTCCAATAAATTACAAAATGCTTGTCTAATCAAAAAATATTTTACTTGGTTCCAGTGAAAGTAAGAGATAACATTTAAAATGGGAATGTCCATTATTAGTAGATTCATGTTAGAATTTTTTTTCCTCTGGAATGTGTTATTTGAAAGATGCAATGTGAAGGAAAGATTTACTGTTAAGTTAAAAAAAAAAAGAGACCCTTGCTTCTGTCTTGTAATCTTTGTTTTGTTCTCTTTATTAGCATCTACTCTTAAAGAAGATCAGAAGTCTCGAATAGAAAAAAATCTCATAAAAGTTCTGATGGTAAGTGGCAGAATTTCCTTTTAAATAATCCTAAGAGTGGTCAGTGTCTGGTAACCTTCTTTTATCATTCTTTGTAATCCTTTGGCTGCATACAGAATGAAAGCCCCGATCCTGAACCTGATTGTGACACTGCTGCTGTGAAAGCATCACAGAAATTGTGGGCTGACCGTGTTTCCTTGGCAGGCAGTAATATTTTTACAATAGAAGTCCAAGATTTTATACCATTTGGTAAGTAAAAAAGCAAATTTACACCAGATCATAAATTTGGATGTAGTTATACCTTGAAAATAATTAATTAGGATGAAAATATGAAGGGTGTATTAAAACTAACAACACTGTTCCAGCCTTGCACTGTTCCTTGTCTAAATCAACAAGATGAGAAATAATGAGAGAAGTCAGTGGTCTCTTATCTCTGATATGGATTGCCAAAGAATTCCCTGCTTTTTGGGAAACCTCTGACATTCTGGTGTGCTTTGAAGTAGGACTGTGAGGAAAGAGGTCAGAATGCGTGCAAAGTAGTATTTGCCATTGAAAAGACATGCCAACATGAGTGGCATCCAAATATACAGGACTGTCTATTTTCTGGTGGGCATCTGCATCTCCTCTCCTGTGCAAAGATTTTGGCCAAGTGCTGTAAAGTGGATTTCTGTGATAGTGTTAGTAGCCAAATTTGTCTGCTTGCAAAACAGAGTTGTAAGAGTATACACAGAACAGTTCTTGCCACAATCATTTCAGGAGCGTGCTTCTGGAATTTAATGTTATAGTTTATCTGGAATTTAATGTTATAGTTTGTTTAACACTTCTTGTTTCTTTTTGCTTTTTCTATTCTTTTTTAATTCCAGTACAGTGCAAAGCAAAATTTCTTGCTCCTAGTTTTCATGTTGATGTTCCTGTGCAGTTTGATGTATACTTGAGAGCTGATTGTCCTCATCCTATCAGGTTTTCCAAGCTCTGCATCAGTTTCAATAATCAGGTACCTCTATTTTAAGTATGACTGACCTAATGATAGAAACTGATAATAAGAATGGAATAACATCTTATTGGTTTTAAACATTAAAAAAAAGATCAGAAGTTTTTCCAAAAATTATGTTACTACTTAAGCTGAAAGATGTTTGGGTTTTTAATGCATTATCTGTCGCTTTTGACAAGTATATTGATACTGGAATAAGACTCTGAAATGCAAATTAGTTCATCTGTCATATCTGGAATTTTTTATGAAACTTGCTAAGGTTTCAGAAGGATCAGGTTAATGTCTTATTTCTTCTAATTTATGAAGTTATATTAATATAATAGATATCTTGTGTCAAAGAATTGCAGCGTAATTACTTGCTAGTCTAACTTTGATACTGTGAAAAGTAGGAAAAACACAGTTTGATCCAGTAGCACAGAGAGCACAGAGCTTTAATATTTGCAATATTGCCATTACACTCTAAAGATGTGTTCTGTCTGAATATATCAACTTTTTTCCCCTCTCCTCCATTGTAGGATTACAATCAATACTGTGTTGTTGAAGAAGCCTATCAGAAAAGTGATATTCTAGAACAGTCATCACAAGGAACAATGTGCTTAGTGCCTGGCAAAACAAGAAAGTTCTCTTTCAAATTTGTTGCCAAAACTGAAGATGTAGGAAAGAAGATTGAGGTTTGTCCGTTTGTTTTTTACCCTTCTTACTGTTACATACAGTGAACTCAAACTGCATCTAATCTGGCACCAGTTAAAAAGTTACTGCAGTTCTGAATGTCTGAATTCTTGAAACTGAGTAACAAAAGTGAGTGAAACTATTGACAGTGACAAAACACAAAGACAATCAAAAATTGAAGGATTGTTTCAGGAAAATTTCTAACTTTTTTTTTTAATATGTGCAGTACTGAAAAAGGGAGTGGTGGTATACTACTATGGGAGGGTAGAAAATCTCAGCCTATTACGCTGCTTGCACCTGAACATGGATGCTTTTTCCACTGCTGTTTCATTAAATTAAATCCTAGGGTGATGAGGTTTTCAGTCCCCAAGCTTTTTGATGGTACATGTATTTATTATGCCTGTGTATGCTGGAGAGCTATTTCCTACAATAGGTGGTTGGAAGGCTCACCAATAGATGTTTAAATTTGTGTCTATCAGATCACTTCTGTGGATTTGATCCTGGGAAGTGAATCTGGCCGCTGTGTGATTCTGAACTGGCGAGGAGGAGGGGGAGATGCTTCCTCATCTCAAGAAGCATTGCAGGCAGCACGGTCCTTCAAGCGAAGACCTAAGCTTCCAGACAGTGAAGTGCACTGGGACACGTTGACTATTCAGGCAAGCACGATGTGAGTAATTGGGGTTCCAAACTGGTCTCTTTTTATTGAGTTGTTCCCATCATGTTGTTTTTCAGGAGTCTCATATCTCTTAGTTTAATAGGCCACCAGTTGTGGGAGCTTTCTTAAACAGTAGGGTGTTTTAGCCTCCTTTAAATTAGGCTTAAAAGCAGGTTATTTAAGAAAGATACAATAACTGAGTCTTTTCTCTTAAAGGATTATTTCTAGAGTGCCGAACATTTCTGTTCAGCTGCGTCATGAACCTCCAGCCCTGACTAATGAAATGTATTGTTTGATTGTGACAGTCCAGTCACATGAGGAGACAGTGGCCAAAGATGTCAAGCTTACAGCAGGTTTAAAGCCAGGTATTTGGGGATATTTTCTATTAATCCAGCAGTCTCATAATTGACTCCTTTTTGTGGATGCCATGCAGAGAGATACAATAAACTGTTTTCTTGCAGTAATTAAAAGCCAAACCAAAGTGAAAGTTGGGAATGATGAAATACTAGTGGTAAGAATAATAGCTAACAGATTCTTCCAGTTATGATTATTTCAACCACTGCTTGTCTGTGGTGCTTACATGGGTATTTTTAGAATATAAATCTTTACAAGTTTGAAAGAAAATGTGAACGCTTTTGAATTCCTTTCTAACTTTTCATTCAATTTGCTTGTAACTAAATTTTCCTTTTCCCCAGAGATCTTTTTCTTACTGAGCTGAAAGCGCTAGACAGTGATAGTTAAATGTTTTCTAAGTATAGACTTTATGCATTTTCTCACACATCCACCCTTCTTATTTTGTTTTCCCTGCCCTGGACAGAATGGTTTGGTTCTTAAACCACTTGAAATCTGGGGAGCAGTGGAGCACTGAGGCAGTACTTTTTAGAAAGCAAAGCAAAAAAATGCAAATATTGTATGTCTAAGTCCTACCTATCTGTATGTAGAAATTGCTGACAGTTTTCAGTGTGTGAAGCCCAAATGTTATACTCGGTATGCCTCTTTTTTAGCAATTATCCTGAAAGACAAAAGTATTTTTAAGCCACTAACTAGCATATAGGCTGCCATATGGTCCATGTATTCTGAAATAGAACCTTGTTTTCTATAGTGTTGTATGGTTCATTAAAGTCAGTGGAGTGTTTTTGAAATTTGTTTAATTGGATGTTTGGGCTTGGGTCCTGAAGCAGTGTTTAATAGATGGTCTTTGTTTTTCTTAGTTTTTTTTAATTTTCCTTGCTCGATCTAATTTCTTTAACATGGGATATGCAAGGTCAGTATGGGTTTGCTGATTGTATTAAAAGAACAATTGAAATCTGACATTTCATTTATAGGCAAGGTGATGTATTTTCTGCAGTTGTAACTCTTTGGCAAGATGTAGCTTGTTTTGCTTTGAAAATTATCCCAGGTAATTGCAGTAATGCCATTATTCTAGTTAAGCTCTGACTGAAGAATGGTGTCATTTAACATCTATACATTTCTTTTTATGTGTTTTCAACACCGACTTGAAAGAAAAGTTTTAAAAAATATGTGAAATCATTAAACCATGTTCTTGAAAACAAAGGAATCACAGAACAGTGAAACTTCCTTTCTACTTCATTATAGAGTATCAAGAAAAACTTGGATCATCAAGATTCTCTCGACAAAATGAACTGTGTTAATTCCTCATGCATTGCTTTTTGAGATGTTTTTGTTTGTTTGTTTTTTGACTTTTAGTTATTGTTAGGATGTGAACACTGTTTTTAATCCTAGGGCAAGATGCCAACCTGACTCAGAAAACTCAGGTGACTCTTCATGGAACAGATGCATGTGATGACTCTTTTCCTGCACTGCTTCCTGATATCCCTGTAGGAGACTTGCAACCAGGGGAAAAGGTCAAGGCTTAAAAAACCTTACTTCTATATCACACTCAAGAAAATAGGGACCAACTAATAAAAGACTCTCTTAGACAGACTTCAGTTTACTTTCTGATACCTGAACCAATAAATTAAATGCTTATGGCATATTTTGCCTACTGTTTACATGTAGTTTAATATTCCTTTAATGAGATCACCTTTTGGACTAAATTGGAGATTAAGGTATGTTCTGGGTTTGATGATACAGCTGGGAGATAGGAAATAAAGAGGTTAATTTCAACTGCTAATGAAATGCACTGCTTAATGGACGGTAGATAATAGTCAGCAAGTGTGATTCAAGATGGTAGAGGATCAAATATGCACTAAACTGAAGTGACTAGTAAGTTAGAAGTTGGTTGTGTTGTATATTACACAGTTACGGTTCTTTTTTTGTATTGTTAAGTAACAGACAAGAATCTGGAATAAACAAATCTGGTGATGCAGCTGGAGTTGTGCTGCTCTGGTTAAAATCATTCTCTGTATGATCCAGATTGTGCATTGTAGGAGATACATTATGGTCAAAATAATGCCCATTCTACTGTTGCCCTGTTGGACCAAGTCAGATATTAACAACTTTTGGGCAGCCCTTGGCCTGATTAATTTAGTTTAGATATAGCTCATACAGTGTCTTTTATTTTGCAGCTAGAAAAACCAGTATACATCCGTTGTGGAACAGTTGGTGCAAGAATGTTTCTGTTTTACATTTCTTACTTAATCAACACTGTTGTTGAGGGGAAAGAAATCCTCTGCAGGTGTCACCGGGTAGGTTTTAAAGATGCGCCATTTGCATTTTATAGAGATAAATTTGTGAAATAGAAGAAATATTCTAAAAGCTGAAATTGAATTGCTATCTTAGAACCCTTTCCAGAAGAGAATAAATACTAAATCAGCAGTATGGTAGTTCTTTTTAGCATGAGCAGTTCCATAATTATTATCAGAAGAAAAGTTTTCTATATTTATTTATAAATATCTTTAAAGATACGTTCTTCCCTTGGGAGAACTTGGTTAAAATAATGATTTAAAAAAAGTAACTTTACATTAATAATCTTTGACATCAATAGCCAGGCCTTAAGCTGAATATAACTTTTTTTCCTCTCTTCTTCCCATCCCTTTCATTGCCTCTAAAGGACGAAACTGTAACCATAGACACAGTATTTCCTTTTGATGTTGCTGTCAAATTTGTTTCCACAAAGGTATGTGTTTGAAAAGTTGTTCATGCTTTGGAATCACAGCGCTTTGGAGTCACACCCTGTTTAGTTAGAAATAGTCAGAGCTTGTGTGTGTCTTAACAGCTGGAGCACTTGGACAGAGTATTTGCAGATATACCATTTTTACTGATGACGGACATCCTGAGTGCCTCTCCTTGGCCTCTCACGATTGTAACAAGCCAGTTACAGCTGTCAGCTTCCATGACCCCAGTAGATCAACTGGAATCTTTTGTGGAGAATGGTAAGTTTTCTTAGAGTATATTCTCTATCAGGAGGATACTTTTTGCATTTATTGGGAGTAATAAAGGGGGACATTTTAAATAGTGTTTGCTTTTTGGACTGCAAGTAGAAGAAAGCTGCTTAGTACTGTAGTTGCTTGCCAGAATACAACTTGGACAACAGCATGCTTTAAAATGTAGTTCTGCTTCACTAGGTCAATTAAATAGACTTGGATGATGGATGGTAAATAAATAGACGTGAGGGAAAGCACCTAAAGTACTTCTGAAATGCAACTTGTTACATATCCTTATGAAAAGATATTCAATATTTCCAGTGTTTCTGCGCCATATATATTGCTTTCTGGAATGCAAACACTTTACCATGTAAAGTAATGTATGTACCATATGGTACAAACCAAGGTATGTCCCATAGAGGCAGTATCCAAAGGCCAGTCATCCATGTCCATGATTGCAGTCACAAAACTGAAAAATGTGAAGCTAGAAAGGGTAGGTTATAAAGAATAACAGGTAGTAACCATATTTTTTTTTTAATATTATTGCAGTTTAGTAACTTATTACTAGCGTTTTAAGAAGTTATCTTGAAGATCTCAGCCATTAAAACTACAGTGTGTTAGCCTTAAAGTTAAATAAGTGGAGTAATTAAAAGTAGAGCTGATCCAAAATCTTCCAACAAAACATTGTCTTTGCATTTGTGGCATCAGAGATGTGAATTATGTGTTTTGTCAAAACTCTTGGATCCAATGATGTATTCTGGGTGGCTGCCTGACTGTGGGGAAGTTGTCCACTCATGTAATCAAGGACTTGCAAGGATCTACTTGCTCTGTTGATTCAAGGGTTGCCTGGCAAAAAACAATTACTTCTCAGGTCCTTTAGTCTTCAAACTATGACATTTCATCTTCACCTCTGGCACCTTGTGCTTCATGGCTTCTGGTTGATGCTCCTGAAGGGCTAAGTGCCAGGACATATGAACCCTGTAGGTATCAACCGTTCAGCTGTCCATTTTTTGGTTGATGGGGTTTTTTTAAATATTAATGATAAATTTTGAAAGACTGAAACCTATTTTCTTAGTACTTTTTAAAAATCACTCTCTACATGAAAAGTACTTTTTTTTTTAAATTTGAGTGGAGAAAAAGGAAAAGAAGAAAAAGTGAGAACTCAGTTTCACTGAAAAGCCAAAAGAATATTTTTCTTGTATTCCTTCTCTTCCCCAGGTCTCATTTGAGAGGGAAAGGGGATGCGTCCGTGTTCATTTTAATTTTCAAGCATCAGAGGCATCTTATGCTGATGTCTTGGAATCTACTGTAGAAGTATAGAATTTGAATTGGAATTATTTTGCTTTTTGTGTGTGTTTATGAACTCTAAATTTGCAGTGACTCATTCTATGCGTACATTACAATATTATAATGCTGTTCAGAAGGTAAAGTGACATGTATTTGTGTATGTTACCCTTTCACGTATTGGAACACTTCCCAGTCTATTAGATTTATGCATTACGTAGGTATACTTTGCAAAGCACTTCAAAGGCCTTTCTGGCTGAATGTTTGTGTCATATTGCATTTCTAGACTTGGTGGCTTAGGCTGTTTTTATGCTTTGGTTTTAAACAAAATCTTGCTGATAGTTGTTTTACAGACAGGTGAGAGTGCCAGTGAGTGCTTTTGCCTTCGATGTCCTCCAGTTACTAATGCTAGTGGAGTGGCAACTGGATGTTATATAATTTCCTGGAAGAGGTAAGAATCTATTTGCCTTAATAAGGAGAGGAAGTAAGCTCATTTTTTTTTTTAGGAATGATAGTGGGTTGTTAGTTTGGGTTTTTTTGGGTGTGGGGAGGAGTGCAACAAACAAAAAAGTTTTGTATTTTCCTGTAACAAGCACCATCTAGACTTTGGACCTACTAATTATTATTTAGTTCATATACTTACTTGATACTTTATGTAGTATAATATTCAACATGGTCTGCATTTGACTTTTTCCTGCAGAAGTTCACCTGTGGAAAGTGTACCTGTTGTTAACACAGTCATCACTCTACCACATGTGATTGTAGAGAGCATTCCCCTCCATGTTAATGCAGGTAATATCAATTTGGCAACATACATGTCCCATTTAGAATTTTTAACACTGCCAAAATTTTTACAGCATGCAGAGATTCAATTTACTGTAGCAGAGTACAGAAAAGTGGTGCTGAATATTATGGAACTAGAGAAAGAAACTGCCTCAAGGCTTGCTCTTCTTTCCCCACTTGAAGGGAAGAGGAGGTAAGTAGTTACACAAATGTGTTCTCCTAAAAGCTGTCAGTGGAGCTGACATAGTACTGGACCTGTGTTATAAGGCAGCACATGGACTGGAGTTACCTCTGCTGGCTTCACAGTAGGTTTCTCTAGATGCCTGTGGCAACAGTTGTTCCATCCACCCACATTCTGGGTGTATCCCAGGAAGAAACAGGCTGGAGAGCTAGAGATGTTTGTTGGCAGGTGAAATGCTTCTCTTCTAGCACTTCACCTGCACAAAAGGAGAGGAGGATTGAAATGCCTACCAAACACACATAATTTCAATGTTTTCCTCTGCTTGGTTTCATTTGTACTGAGATTCTTCCACTATCCTCCTATCTTGTTACACTTTGAAAGAGCTTCCTGACAGTATCTGATTAGATTTTGGTAATATGAAAATAGTCAGCAGCAATGGAAGTGACTTCCCAGTTAGTATTCTTGGGCAGTGTTGGCAGCTGGGAGGCTTGTAACTAGATGTTGAAACATGGTACTGAAAAGCTAATGAAGCTGTGTTCTGTTGTTTAATCTGTTTTTTAAAAAAATTGTCAGAAGTGCTTTAGATGCCTAGTTCTTGTATTTTTTTTCCTTAACTTTTCACTGCTTTTTGCAATACCTTTTTTTTTTTTTGAGTGGAACTTGAGAAGTGTTTTGTATTTGAGATTACTTTCTTTTTTTCTTTCTTTCCAAAGATCTTCCATCATTTGGTCGAGTCCGAGAATCCTTACCTGTCAGATATCACCTGCAAAATAAGACCAATTTAGTCCAGGATGTGGAGGTGTCTGTGGAACCCAGTGATGCCTTCATGTTCTCTGGCCTTAAACAGGTACAGAATTGTCACATCCACTGATCCTGCTGGTTTATCTGGTAGTGAGAAATACATTGATCATACACTAATGTACAGATAGGACAAACTCATTGTTTTTTAGGTGTTTAAAGTATGATAAATTCTGTCTGGAAGAATATAGGAATGCAGACTCCATTTTAAAAAGGCCTAGATGGAAGCCTGTCTAGGAGCTATTTGTCATGTCATTGACGGCTAACATGGTGTTTCAGTATAGAAGCAATAGTTTAACTAGAACTGGAAATTAGTTGCATTCTTTCCAGCTTCAGAAAGTAACCAGTGCATAAATAGAAAGTAAACAGAGCTTTTGGACACAGAACTTACCTATGGTTGTGACTTTCTTTTCTTCTTTTTTTAAGATCCGACTAAGAATCCTTCCTGGCACGCAGCAGGAAATGTTGTATAACTTCTATCCTCTGATGGCTGGGTATCAGCAGTTACCTTCTCTTCACGTTAACCTGGTGCGATTCCCAAACTTCACCAATCAGTTGCTCAGACGTTTCATACCGACACACATTTTTGTAAAGGTAAGGGGGTGTGAGGAATGACTTGTTTTTAAAGGCTCCCCTTGGGGCTGCACAGGCTCTGGGGACAACCACCCAGCTATGTTCAAAGCTGAGTGTCTCTAAGCAGGCTAAAGTGTCCAGCTTGTAACAGGGTTACTCGCTTTGAAAAATCTGGTGTTGTGCATTGGTGTTGTCAGCCAAAATCTTCAGGAAATCTGTTTCAGTGCAGTATGTATTTGGTTAGCATTAGATGAACGAACTGAATGCGTTTGTCATGTTCCTGTTATTTTGTTCCTTGTCTCACTCTAAAATGAGTTAAAATTGCCTCTATTTTAAGCATAGTAGAGTGAGCTAAATAATCAAATACTTTTATTACCATAATTCATAGCACTTCTGAAATAAGTGTTTGAGCATTGCATATGACTAGGTTCAGAGACACTGTAGCATCCCACACCTCCCTAAATAACTTCTAAAAACACATTCTGTGAGTGAATCAGTCTAGATTTTTTTTTTCGTAAGTGGTATATCTTTGAATCAGTTCAATCATGCCATGAAAAACAGACTTTTTGACTCCTTAAGAATCATTTAAATCCATTTTCCTCAAACAGAGGTTTCTCATTCCACTGCTGCTGTCTCCAGAATATTTTGTTCACTGTTTATTCAGACTTTTAACAAGCAAAGAGCCCAAAGACTTGTTTATATGATTTGAGATGGGCTTGCTCAGACATCTGTAACCATGTTTCTAGGAAACAGGCCTGGCTTTATTTCAATTTTATTTTAACCAAAAGAGATAGGCAGAACTTACTTTTTGAGTATGCTGGCAGTCACTGGCTCTTCAAGACTGGTTGTCAGGGTATCCTCCTAGGTAAATAGAAGAGGCATTTTTTCTCAAAAGCATGGTGTTCATAAAGCTCCTGTGGACACCCAAGCTTCATGATTCTGTGCTTTACTTTGGAGTTCTCAGAACCTTAGAAAAACTTATTGTAAGGATGCCTTTTCTTCTTTAAAATTTCTTCCTTTCTCTTTCTATCTCTAGTGATGTTGCTTAAAATTCCTCCAAGAAACTGTCAGTCTAATTCCTGTTTTACACCTCAATAATTATTAGTTATCTATAGTGTAGTAGTCCTCAGAGCTCTGATCAGCCAGGCCTTATGCTAAGCTGTGCAGCTGTGTGTGGAGAAGGCATTTAGCGGGGCAGTTGAGGAGCTGAAGCCTCTACCAAGTACTCATGGGGCCAAACTGAAATTCCAGTTGGATGTCCTCTGTGTTTGTGCCACTACTGGAAACCTTTAGAAGTAGGGTAAGCTTAATGCTACACTTGGGTACCAGAGTTACATTGGCAACACGTTGTATTGCAGAGTTAGTTTCCTAGTAGTCTATCTTTTCTGTCTGGGTATGGGTTTTTTGATTGGGTTTGGTTGTTTTGAGGGGAATTTGTTTGGGTGGCTTGTTTTTTATTTTTTTTTTAATTTTCTGTCTTTATTTTCTTAAAGCCTCAGGGTCGTCAAGCAGATGACAACTCGATTGCAGCTGCATAACTTTGAGACCTGTACTTCTGCACTTAAAGAAATGGGATGTTGCACAGAATATGTAAAGCTCACTTTGGAAACATGGCTTTGATCAAACCATAAGAATTAAATTTTATTTTGAAATTACTACTCTTAGCAGAACTAATGTTTAAAAAAAAACCTAGTGTTTCATAGACTTTCTTTAAGGAATAAACACATGGGGAAATCTTGGTGCTTTATTTAATGGGAGCATTCTTTTGAAGTTAATTTTGAATGTCAAACTCTTTAAAAGTATTATTGAGGCATATTAAGTGTCTCGAGTATTTAAGTGAAGAAATGCTAATTCATCTGACCAAACCTGAAAGATGTTTTCACAGTTAACAGTTTAAGTGCAAAGTCTGTGTTTACTATTAAGAGATTTACAACATTGAAAATTACCATTTTTTACAGAAGTTTGTCCTGTGCCACTTGTGTTGAAGACAGAGCAGGTTGTGCAGTAGCACTGTAATTTACAAATGGTTCTGTCCTACTGTTGCAATTGAGCAGCTTACTAGTCCTTTAAAACCATAACTCTCAAAAGGCACTATTTCTCCTGGGTAAGCCATACATCCGATTTTGAATTCAGCAGCTAGTCTAAATAACAGAGATTCAGTCATACCAGTTGAGCTATCCAACCTGGAGCTGATGTGGTTTGGGGTTACTTTTACGCACACAGCTTCCAGGTTAAAAACATGTCTTGATAGTCTCCTGCTGTATGAATTTAAAAAATAGACATCCTACTGTTGTACAGCTCTGGATGAACTGGTGTGTAAAGTACAGTAAAATATGTATATATAAAAAATTGCATTGTGAAAATTTGCGTTGTTTAACTTTCTAAATAATTACATTTTGATTGCTTGGGAAATACCTTATTTATTGTCAAAGTGAAGTTCTAATAAACTGCTTGTGACAGAGTACTTCTGAAACTGTGCCTAACTGCATTGCTTTCACAGTTTTTTCCTAACTCTGATCTCATGTGTGGGCTGATGCATCCATCTATGGCGCTGAAGTCCAGAATAACAGCTGTGATACTTGAAGGAAAGCATGAGTGAAGTACTGAAAAAATATGTATGAGGATATGCTGTTTTTCCATGGAGTGCAGAGGTAGTTGTATTATGAGGGTTCTTCCAGTGTACAGATGGGGATAAGAAGATGACTGATGAACTGTGCTGGGAAGAACAAATGAAACCTTCCTTATTCTTTGCTTAAATGTACTGAACTAAGTGCCAGTCATGGAATAGGTATCTATTTTTTTATTATTTTTTTATTTTTTAAGAGTGGAAAATGCATTTCTTTTCCAGATGTTTTTTTTCTCCTAAGCAGCCAGTCAGGTTGCAGCAATGCTGGCACCTCTGTTACTGCTTCTTAAAAGGCGTGTTGGTGCAAGTAGTGCAAGTATTTGGTGGAGAATTGGGTGCCTTCCCCCACCCCCAAAACAGTCAAACAGTGTTTTTTAGCCCTTTGAGAAAGGGGATGGCCTAAAATACTTTCATTGTTACAATAATGTTGAAGTCTTTAAGGGAATTGTGTAAATATGTTCTTACTTAAAATTGTGAGTAGTAAGAATAATATGGAAATATGGAAATGCAGAAATGCAGGCATATCCCACACAATGGAAAATGCTTGCTCCTTTGCCATAGTTGCAATTCCTGTTCTTTCATTCGCAAAGGGAATCTTTTCTTGTTTTGTATGATCTTACTATAGCTGTAAACACTGCAAAGCAAATATTTTTGTGTTAATTGTCTCTAAAGTGCTAGGCACACCTTTTATGCTATGTAAATGACTGATGTGAATGAAAACATGCAGCAAGCAGGAACCACCTTGTTAAAAATGCTCGAGAAGTGATTAATGATGACTATCTTTCTGACTCATAAGATTCTAATGCTGAGGGGAATGTTTGTGATTCATAACCCAAATCCCTTCGCAAGTCTTAAGGAGATATATTCACATATATTTTAGTGTAAGTGCAATTTTTATTATTTACTGTATTTTGATGAACACCATTCACACTTCAATGTATACTACATTAATGTAGCCTAATTTAATTGGAACTAATTAAGTATTAAAGAAAAGAAGGTGCTTATAGACTGTTTTAAAAATAGCTTTCAGGGAAAAATGATTGAGATGAACATGTTAAAACTGCTACTGAGCTGGAGACCTAGCCCTAGCACTGTAGTTTCCTTATTTGCTACTTGGTGCATGAGGTGGGGAGAACTTGTCCCATCTCAGTGCTTGGGAGGGGAAGAACCTTTCCCATCATCTCTGATCTGGCCTACAGCAAAGTCTGGAGTGGAAAAAGTTCTCTGTTCCTTCTTCTTTTCTTTCAACCACTAAACTCTAGTTATAGGAAGTTAAGGAAAAGTGAAGGTTTAAAAGAAAGATTTTATTTTAGATTGATTTTTAGGGTCTTGTGTTAAGTATTCTCAGATTGTTGATTTGTAGAGGAGTTTGGGGTTCTACCAGCTTCCTTTTTGCATGTCCTAATGAACAAGTTGTTTCTCTTCATTCTTTCTCTGCCTTCACCTGGGAGATTGGAAGCCCCCTGGGGGTAAAGAATACTTCTGCTCAGACCCGCCTTCAGGTCTGAGGTTACTGTGGCTAAAGTAGGAAAGTTCTCAAAAGCACCTCCTTTCTTAAACCTCCCCTGGTGCTTAATTTTCTAAAAACAGTGAGCTCCTGCCCCTTCATGTCTTTTCAGGGAAGAAGTTAGGCTAAAGGAGAGCAACATTGGTATCTTACGCCAAAGTACCTTCACAATCCTCCTCCAGGGATGGTTATGACAAGACACTTCTACGGCTAAGAGGAGCAATCTCTGCTGTATTCCAAGGATTAGGCATGCTACTTGGTTAACTGAAGTGGAGGACAGGGAACTGTGCAGGACTGTATTTAGCTCTCTCAGATTCAGAATGCCCATGCAGAGTGCTTTGCATGTCTCAGCTTTCAGTGTATCATGTGCCCTGACAGACACTTGGCTTAATGGGCTACTGAGGCAGCTTCTGCCCACCAAGTAGTTTTGTCCCATTGCCCTGCCACACCGGGTTGTACAATAGTTCATGATTATACACACTTCTTACCTCACCAGGAATATGATTGTTCAATAGCTGTAAAGTGAGTTATGTTGTCAATAAAAAATAGTGTACATCTCAATTAATCATTGTGCTTAAAGAAAGTTCAGAAAATAAATTTATATAATGTGTAAAATAATTTCAGATAGTATCTTCTTTAGAGCTCTCTGCAGGGGTGGTTCTGGGTACTGTAGTCTGATAGAACTAGATAAAGGGAAAAGTAGTTTCATTTTCTTTGAAGCTTCTGCTGGAGTAAACCCTAGAGATTAAGAACATAGTAGAAGTGTTAAATGTCACCTAAAACCTGTTTAATCCTGCTAAATTTAAGGGCTAGCATGTAGCTAGGCTACATCTGTCTGCTTGTAAAAATCCACAGAGCTGACTTCAGGTAACATAGGTATAGGGTCATCCTGACTTACTGCAAGCTGGTCAAAACTTATCCCAGCTGTTCTCTAGTTTTGGACATCAGCAATCTTCTCTACTGGCAAGAATGTCATCCGTGCAAGTGACTTGCTGCCTTTGCTGCCAGAGAAGGCTCAACAGGATAGAGCTCACTGCTTTTCAAGAAAATTGTGTGTAGGTTCCCTTCACACTCAGGCAGTGGCCTTCCTGCTTTCTTGCTTGCCCATGCAAATGGGTGCTGACTTCCACAGGGCACTGGGCCCTTCTGTTTGGTGTTACTGTATTTCTTGACACATTTTTTTCTCAAAAAGTTCTACAGATTGCCTCTAGAATGAACTCTGATTTCTGCATTTAGTCTACATCTGGTCTCTGCCTTTCCAGGGCCCCAGAACTCTGTGGCTGGAATGTCCTTGGCACCTTGGTGCCTCAGCTTTCTGCTTGTTCAGGGCAAAGTACTCCTAGGAAAACACTTTGTTTCTACAGTACATTGTGTTGGAACCTCCTGTGAAATTGTGCCCAAGTATTTTGGTGATTAAAGCCTTCTGTGAGATAGCTCCCTCAGCCTCTGTCTAGAAGTGAATGCTGCTTAGCATTGTCCCACATGGGAACATGCATATGCACCCTTTTGCTGTAGAAATACCCAGGCATGGTGCAGGGCTCAGGGAAATTTGCAATCTTCATACAGCTCTGAGACCTGTGTTTGTTTACCCCACAGAGGGTGGTGGATGCTGTGACTGTGCAGTGCAGCAGGATGAGGTACAGCAGCCTTTGTGAAGCTCAGTTTTAATATGGGTTAGGTAAGGAATAAATGTTGCAAATAATAATAGGAATTAATAAGATTTTCGGAAACTAAAACTCTACATGTCTCGGTGCTTTTCTGACAAAGAGATGGAAAGTGTTGAAGCAAACCCAGACATTATGTATTTGAATAAAAGCTTAAAATACCCCAAAGATTTATTCAAGACAATAATAATTCCCTCACCTGAACAAAATGTAAATATTTTATTCTAGTTATTTTCAAGCAAATTATGTCGAACTTTCCATGGCAGACCTCTGTATAATCTGCTGAGGAACAAGGTACTTGTTGGCAATGTGCCAAATTGATCAAGTTTGTATGGCCATTCTTGTAGGATGTGTTGTATCAAGGCAAAACTATGTTAACTATGCATGTTGGTTACCATCATCTCAATTTGCCAGTGGGATGGGATGATCTGAGAGTGAGACATTTATCCCTGGAAAGTAAATTAAAACTTGTAGGTGACACTTTTTTGCCTGCTTTTAGAAGTAGCTAAGAAGTGTGTGATTCCATTGGAATGTTCAAAGCTGACCTTAAGGCTGAAGTTTCAGTTAATCTTTCTAGAAGTGTAACTGTTCCTCCTCCAACAGTGGTTTTACTTTAGAACATACACATACTTTCCCCACGTAAATCATTTTGCATACAAAAATTTAATTTTCTGTCTTATCTGTACTCTTTAGCAATTACTGTGGGATTTTAATGTTTTAAAGTAGGTAAGGGTAAATCTTGAACTTGTAATTTTTTATTTTTTTTTTTTACCTTTTTTTTTTGCTAACCAGTATTTAAACTACTCATTTACCAAACTATTTTAATAAGTAATTATCTGAAATATGTTGAATCCAGTTGGTTCTCATTATGTAGCTTTTATATATGCATACATGTATATGTACTCTTACCTATGTATGCCAGTGAAATAAATAAATTCCAGTAGAACAACAATGAATACCCAAATGAGGCTAAAACCCCTTATATTTCAATTCCTTGTCCCACACAGAAGACATTCCAATAGCCTGCAGCTTGGGATGAATTTAGACTGATTTTTCTTTACATTAGATTTCATGATGCCATAATAGAAACCTTCTTGGCACCTGTTTTAATGAGCAGTAGAGGTGGGGGTCTTGGGCTGTCTTGCACCCTCAGCCAGGGGCATTCCAAGTGTAAACAAAACCATGCAGCTGCTTTACAGCAGCCGGTAGTTCGTCCCTCCAGAGTCACCAGCTGGAAATGTGGTATAAACACATACATACACATATATAGATATCTACATCCTCTGTTTTGTAATTGACATCAAGGAATCCCACCTCAGCATCTCCTGGAAGCTTGGTACTGGGACATATGTGCTCAGTAATGGATTACTTTCTCAAAATAGTCTACAACTGACTGTGCAAACATTTGTAATAATAAATATCAAAACACATATGATAATTACAGAGGGAAGGAAAACAGAAATGTTCTCAAAGATATCAGAATGCTCCCTGTTTAGTTTTCCATACAATGGTTTCTCTATGCACCAACATTAGGAAGTTATAAAGCAAAATATAGTTGTTTTAGTCCAGCTTTCAAGCACCAGGAAAAATGCCAATTATTCTCTATCTACTACAAAATGGCCTTATAAGATGTTTATAAGATATTTACCTGGCTAGGAGGTTGCAGAGACGAGGTCAGACAGAAGTTATCTTTAGTAACATCTCACTCTCTCTTGGGGTCACTGCTCTTCCACTGAAGATTTTTCATGTGGCTAACATAACAATTGCTTGCATTAATTTATAACCTCAAAGGTACTCATCACTTACAGTGGATTTTGACTTGAGAAACTTTTAGTTCAAGTACTTTTATAGCCCAGGAACAAAAGGGATGCTGATAAGAATGGTTAATGAATTCAGTGAAGGACTTTTTAGGTAGTGAGAGAGGAATGCTCTTATCCCCTCAGCCATGTACTACTGTGTACACCAGCTAATTTTAACAGAAATGTTTTTCTAATTCCTGGGTTTGTTATATTTCCCTAAGAAGTCAGGCTTTTTGCAGGAGCAACCTGATATTGTTCCACTGACTGGAAAGGACCTGTGCCCATTTGCACCTGGGGGGAACTGGCATGATGTTCTTTGTGCCATGGTTACTCCATGATGAGATGAAGTGTGCTGAGCGGAGGACATGGGATTTATGTAGAGGATTGCTAGAGGAAAACCAGCATTAGTTATGTGCATGATCAGTTATGAGCTATCCATGATGAGCAGACAGCATAGTGTTTTCTGAAAGGAAATAGAGATGTACAGCTATGATTAAGTTTTGTGTTTGTTACTGTAATGCAAATAATTGTGGTGAACTTTGGCTTGTGATTGCTGTCCTATTTCTAGGTAAATTAATTTGATGTTTTATTAGTTTATCCATGTGAGAAGATATACAAATGCAGGCTATTGCTGCATGACTTCACTGGAAGTAACCTGTCTTCTTAGGCTGTAAAACCAATGGCTGTCTCCTGAAAATCATGATCAGAATGTCTTGGAGTTTCCTCTACCCCATCTACATAGGCTGAGAGGAAGATAGGTTTGATTGAAAGATTTATGCAGGGACAAACTGAATGCTGGGGTCTGTAATGGTTAAACAGCATGAAAGAAAAACCCAACAGGCCATGGAAAGAGGACTAGGCAAAGAATCCTAAGGAGCTGTAGACCAGGAGTAGTGATGAACCCTGACTGTGAAGTACTCTTGCCTGCTTTGAAGCCTGAAGAAGATTTGCTTGGGACTGTGGTCCTTAAGAAGAGGGCTGATCTAGCCATCCCCTCTTTACCTTGGCCTGAATGCCTCCTCCCCTTCTTATCCTTCAGCAATGGAGAAAAGGAAGTTAACCAATGGAAGCCAAACTCCTAGGACTACCTAAACCAGCACTAGTGGAGCAGTAGGTCTGCCAGGATATTCTCAAATTAACTTCTGTCCTTGGTTTTCAGTGCCTGCTGGGTACTCCTGTTGATGTTCTTCTGCTGTCAGCTGTACCCTTTTGTGCTTTCAGGTTTCCCCCAAGGCTGTCCATAGCTAAGGATTAGGGGCAAGACACAGTGCCACCAAGATACACTCCCACAGATGGCCACAGACTTCATGCGCATTGCTGTGTGTGTCAAAAAGATCAGGTTTGAAAACAAAAGTTGCTGAGGCTGAGATTAGCAGCAAACCCAACTGTTCCTGCTCCCCTCTGTCCAGCACCATCCAGTGGCACCTGCTGAAGCAGGATTGCCACAGTGACCAGCCAGTCAGAGCAGGGTTACCTGCAGCTCTGTTCTCCACGGGGGTCCTTCCAGGTACACCGCCTCAAGGGTTTTGAACAATGAGTTAGTGTGAGTTAAAAAGAAAACAAGGAAACCCTAGGATTTCTTCTCTCCATCCCCCCTTCCAATGCCTGGGTTGCTGTGATCCTCCTGGAAACCACCCAGCCTTTGAAAGCAGCAGTAGGTTGGCCTCAAAAAGGGTCAAAAGTCAAGTATGGGTTGACCACAGGCAGTTGCCGCAGCATTTCTGAATGTGTCCTTTCAGTGTGTGGAAGCAGTTAGTACAACAGGTGGCTGTTGGGGTTGGTAACTTGTAGCATTTCCTATGGCAAAGAGAAGGAAAAGCCTAAAATATTTTTTTCTAAATTTAACACATACCCTGGCAAAGATCTTCCCATAAACCATGGTAAAAACTACTCATTCCCACCTCTTCCTTGCAAAGAAATTATCTGATTTTTGGCTACTAACAAGTAATTCTCTTCTCCACAAATATGAAGCAGTGATGTGTCCATTTTTATACAATCAGGGAACCTGATTTCAAAACCAAGACAAAATTAATTTATAGACATCATCTTTATTACCTTAGCAGGAAACTGTATTTTCTCCTGAGTCAGACATTTGCCAATGGAGTGGGCTCAGATTTAGTTACTGAAAAGTGCATTGCCAAAGAAATAACCCAGGAAAGCTTACCTGATATGTCTTATGGTCTTGCTATTGAGCTTTGAGCTTTTGGTGAACTTTCCTTTCTGAGCTCAACCTAATCCTGGTGGGACTGGGATCTCTCCCCAGAACCACAGCACTACTGTGGTGATTGAGGTCAGCCCCTGCTCTCTTCCACAGTGTATCTCAGCTGCATTCTGGGAATGGCAGGAAAGCACATGGTGGTATTGCATAGAGGTCCCTAGGCAAAGCATGAAAATGGAGGGAGGGGAGAGGAGAGAAGAAAGACACTGCCCACCATGCCTGAGATGTTTAAAATATTATCAGTAAGCTGATAATGGCTAATAGAAGAACAAAAGCTAAACTTTCTGCTTTGGCCTGGTGTTGGGTCCATGGATAATCTTCAAAGAGGAGCTACAAAATTTAAAGGGAATTAAGCTCTGGGAAATGTTAAATCTGACACATCTGGTTTACAAAGGGGTTTGTTGTTTTTTTTCTGGATGCTGCTGTTTTCATTTTCTGTTGGAGTGCCAAAGGCAATTCTCTGTCAAATGTAGACTCTTGACCTTCTAGTCAGGATGACAAGAAAGTCATCCTTGGGTGTGTCCACACCTGTCAGACAATATTAGGCAGAAAATAGAGCTGTCTGTCTTCTTTAGCTAAAATGGTTTCACAAATAGTTCATAAATGCCTGTCTTCACAGAGAAGTGCCTGTATCTTGGTGCACTCAACATTGAGATTGATGACAACTGGGGTCATTGGTTAAACTGTCTAATCCTGACAAGCCAAAGCAAAGAGAAGAGGCAGGAAAGTAGCACGGTGGCTGCTTAAAATTACCTGCAAGAGAGACCAGTCCTGAGAGCAGGCAGGGCTAGTGAGGAAACTGGCAGGTCTTTGCTGTGACTCACCCACTAGATCCCGCTGCATGGAGACACTGCCTCACAGACATGTACAGGCTGTACTTGAGGATCAACACTTGGGACATTGGGCAGGTTTACCTCAGCTCCCATAAAATAAAAACAGAGCTCGCAACTGTAATTACAGCTATTATAGAAGGTCTAATACAAGGGAGCAATGTTCAGGAGATGGGAGCCAAATTGCTCTTTATGCAGAAGGTTTAGCTCTAATGAAGGGCTATTAAACCAGGAATAAATTCTCTTACATCCACCCCACCCCCCTTTTCACCAATTCCTTGTTGCCGAAGGGGACCTGAAGGCGAGCATCTAGCCCATCAGCATTCATATTTGTCTCTTTGCTCTCAGTGAAATTAAATGATGGAGGAGTGAAGCACCTAGCTGATGGCTGGCCAACACCATAACCTGAAAGTGTGCCAGTTCTTGGCACTCACCTGACAGGCACAAAACCAGTCCTGTGGCCACAAAACCAGGAAGAGCTGTGGCAGGTCCTGTTGGAGAAGGAGTCTGTTACCTCTCTCCCTACGCACATGAACATTTGCTGCACTATTCCACCAACCTTCACCAGTTAAAAGAGCAAGAGGGAATGTTTCACAGCATGGTGTAACAGGTATTGGTTTGTTTTTAAAAGTAATAGTTGTTTATTGTAGGCAAATGTAAGGTGCCTGTTACTCTCATATTTTTAAAACAAGCATGGCTTTGACTGAACTTCATCAAGGGCAAGCAGCTTAAGGCCTGAAGTGAAAAGACAGACCGGTGTTGAATTGAGAAAAATTTAAAAGAAATTTCTGTGAAGGAAGAAGAGAGAAAATAAAAAACCATGATGGTAATTTATTTCTCAGGGATACTTTGTCCCTTCCTAGAGGCATCTGTATCAAGTGAAGAAACATCAAAAATTGGTATTCTGATCGAGAAAAGACAGAGATGAGCTGGTGGGCTGGTAGTGGCTGGAGAAGCAGCAAGAAGAGCGGAGAATCAAAACCCAAGGTGGGCATGTTATCCAACATTCTTTGCTGCCTCCAGCGTTCCCCTACCTGCAAAGACAGTGGTAGGGGTTAGTTCTGCTTCCCACAGGCATTTTCCTATGCTTGATTGTAGAAACCCTCTTCCTGCAAAGCTCTGTGGGTGGGAAAGACAAGCCTTTGGTTTAGGGATGCCCAGAGGGAGGCTGTAAGCCAGGGTCACATTTTCTGAACTTGGTCATGAGTTAGAGACATGGTATTCCTACCCTTTTCAAGCTCATGTCAGCTCTTCAGCTCAGACCCATGTCTACTTGTCACCCACAGCTCTGTCACCAGAGGAAAGCAAACGCTGCTTACAAAGCCATGTCCAGCTCTGGTTCTCTCACCCTGTGTACTGATCAGCCTGTCTGCAGAGAGCCTTGTGGTGCAGAATCCTGTTTTAATTTTTTTTTTTTTAACCCAGGTGAGCATTGTAATAGCAGCTCCTGATTTAATTCTTCTGAAAAGTAGAAGAGTTAATTTAATTGTACATTTAGAAGTGGTCAGCTCTGCCTACCTGGCTTTCTTGCTTAGGCACAAAATGTACTTCACAAATGAAAGTGTGGAGTCACAGGTCATCATTTGCTCATTTTGGCTCACAGTCTAATGGGGTCCCTACAGGAAAACTGAGCCAGTACAGGTTGGAGCTCTTGGCTGTGCATGTTACATGAACAAGGATTTCCCTTTATCTCACTTTGCCTATGTATGCATTTACATTTGCATACGCTTAGGGGTACAGGTATCTCACTGGAATTTTGTTCTGAGTGCAGTTTTGCACTACCCCCAGCACCTACAGGACTTGCCTTGTACTACATGAGAAGGGACTGTAGGAGTAAACCTATTCAAAGCAGAGAAAATTCAGATTAAAATGCTAAGGCGGGGGAAGAACTTCTGATCTCCTTGGTCTGACTTTGGCATCATTAATCTGGCAATATGAGATCTGCCAGGGATCAACCACATGCCTTTTCTAGGCTGGCTCAGGCTGCAGGCTGTAAAGGGAAATATGAAAAATGGTGGAGAAATAGATTTTATTGCCCTTTCTTCCAAAGCACTCATGAAAATTAATGGCCATTTCATTCACAAGCTCTTTCCATTACTGGTAGGGGAATCATAAAAACAAACCCTAGTTCTTTTTGCACATCAGTGCCTGAGCTGCCTCAATGTGTTTTCAGTAGTTCTTGCAAGGCAATGTGACAAGCAGATATTTTTGAAGGCAAACTGGTGTGCCATTTCCACAATTAAAATTGTATGTTTCCTTCAAGTATTGAAACCTTTATGGCTTCAGTAGAGTACAATTTCAGAGTTTGAAATAAATCCAGTCTTGGTCAAATATATATTCTAAGCCCCCACCTTAGTGTCTGGCTGTAATCTGGCCAAAAGCAATCATCAATACTATAGCAGGGAAGAGACAAATATAGGTGGGAAGGCACATAAAAACATCACTAGAAAAAAAATTTGGAAAGTCAAGATATAAATATACCCTTCTCTTGCCTCTATTATTTTACAATTATGAATTTCCCATGCAGAAAATCTGTTCTGGCCCCTTTAACCCACACTGCTGTTGTCAGCTGTACACCATTTTTTTTTTTTTTATTCAAAAGCATCTATAAGTCTTGTTTCCCTCTTTGCAAATTCATACATAAATAAAATTAAAGGGCTTTCCAAACCAGGTGTTTTAGTGCTGTGTTATTTACACGTCTAAACATAGGCACCTGAGTTTCAATGTGAGAAACCTGTACCCTGTATTGCGCATATTCTGTGAGTAAAGTGGGAACTTGTTTTCGGTGGCTGCTGGGAGGTGATTTTCCTTCTAGCCAGTTGTAACTTCCCCAGTATGTGTAGGCTATTGTTAAGCAGACAATAGATAATAGTCTACCTACCAGCTCACCTATCCAAGCAGCACTCACCTAGCTGCAAATGTTTAATACTGTTGCCAAAGATTTTCCTGAAGAGGAAGATAGACACACCTGCCCATAACCTGGGATCTCCTCTCCTCCCTTGGGTCGCATCCTGCCCCCAGGATCCTTCTTGATGCCAGCGTGTCTGAGTCAGGTAAAAGCACAGAGCTTAAAAATTATGCAGTCAGCTATTTCCTGCTCTGTTTATTAGTTGGGTGTTTAGTTTGGACCTAGCTCATCACTCTTCATGCAGGAAACTCCCATTGACTTCACTGGGAACACTGTCTGAGCAAGGATTTCTGAGCAGGGCTTCTTGATGGAGGATGGCAGGACAGGACTGAGCACAGAAGTACTTGGCTTCTACCAGAGCAGAGACAGTGCTGATTTTTAATAGCAGGCCTCAAAGGACTTCATGAATCTGAGAAGTATTATTATCCCTGAATTGCAAAAACTGGTTACCATAACAAAAAGGCGAAGCTAAACAATATAGTGTTTCAGGAGTTCTTGGTGGCAAGTAAGTATCATCATGTGATGCAAACTAGGTGAATGTAGAGTGATATTTACCTACAAAGGATGTCACATTTCTGGGAAGAGTTTTAAGGAACAACTATTAATATGCCCCTTCCACCATTTTGCTTTCCTTAGGTGCAAGTTCCCACCACTGTTCATGACCTGCTGTTTTAGAGGATTTACTCTTCTAAGATTGCTCCTGGCTTTTCTCACAGTATGACAAGAAGAGCAGCATCCAGCCTGTGTGTTACTAACACATCTGCTCCTGGCCCTTCCCTGTGCACCTGCAGCAGCAAAGGCAGAGCCCGCTGACATTGACTCCATGTCCAGGAAAGTCTAGCCAGGCTCATGTAACTCTTGAATGGGGCAGGAGGAGGGCATAACTCTTCTCAAAATTTATTATTGAGGTCTCCATGCTCTGGTCTCATTAAAGCTGCAGTCAGTGCCGTTTCTGACAACGCAGTTGCACTGAGCTGTGCAACTGCACCACCAGTATACATGTTTAAAAAAATATCCTGTCAGAAATTTCCTAAAAGAACATCCTGTAGCTCATGGTTTTGTGCCAAACATGCTTCTACCACCACCTGAAAACCCACATAATGATAAGAGAATCTTCTTCCCATGAGAGACAACTGGGCTGGGAAGTATCCAGGATTGTCTTAACAGGTGGTAACACTGGATGGACAGTTGGAGGGAAGGAATCATTTCTACTAGTATAAAATGACTAGAGAGACTTAAAAAATATTTTCCTAATAGGAAATAGTCTTTCAAAACCTCTTCTGGAAGGCACTTACTAACATACTACCTGAGTACTGTGTCTGAAGCAGATCACTTGCTGACTTTCTGGGTAGGCTGTGAAATTCTGAAACTTGCCTTATTATGTACAATTCAATGATGCACAATCACTATATATTCCTCCTCAGCCTTGATTTTCCATTCTGTGGCTTTGGATGAATTCTGGGGGAATACCTTTTTCCCAGGAAGTTTTTAGTGAGGCAACGTTTGCAGCAGACAGAGATGCCACTCCTGAGCTATGGGTCAGTACAGACAGCCAGAGAACACAGCTCTGTCAGGCTTGTTTGGCTTTCTGCTCCCATCCAGAATGAACAACACCATTTGCTGCAGACCTCCTGCACCACTGATGCATTTCAAAGAGACATGTCTAAATCTTCAGGGATTTCCTCCTGCTGGCAACGTAAACTTCTGCCTTTCCAAACACTTCAGAGACACTTAGGAGTTCCTCTTCACCTGCTTTCATAATTTGGCCATAAGAAGATTGTAGGCTGTCTTCTCACTTGTATTTCTACTGGGAAATACCAGATGGGCTTTAGTCTGGCCGTAGATGTTGATATCTTGGAACAAGTCCCTTGAAGTGACAGAATGAAAACTAAAGAGATACTACTCAACACCAAACCCACAAGTCAAAAAATGTAAACAAACAAAAATAAACCAAACACCCCAAATTCTGAAGATAAAAAATGTTTGACTCAATAAAGAGATGGAAAAAAAGGGAAGTAATGAATGATGAACAGTTTACTCAGTTACATATTTGTTGTCCACAGCCTATCCCCTGGCCTGTGAGTTTCTTAACCAGACCCTCAAGATCTTTCTTAGGCAATCCTGGCACTGGCTTCTGTGGGGACAGTGCCTAACCCCTGGCACACAGTGTATTTTGGTTTGTGCCCCAGTTTCCTCTGACAGGTG
The DNA here is from genome assembly GCF_971803275.1 of Cyanistes caeruleus. Classification (NCBI taxonomy): domain Eukaryota; kingdom Metazoa; phylum Chordata; class Aves; order Passeriformes; family Paridae; genus Cyanistes; species Cyanistes caeruleus. Next base: position 32,360,990 of record NC_141705.1, on the reverse strand, counting down.
CTGGACAAATTACTGCATGCCCTCTTTCATTGCCTTGTCATCACAAGTGTGTGACACTACATGTGTGCAAGCTGCGGAGAGGGGCAGCAAGCTGAAAAGGAGAGGGAGGGAGGGAGGGAGGGAGGGAGGGAGGGAGGGAGGGAGGGAGGGAGGGAGGGAGGGAGGGAGGGAGGGAGGGAGGGAGGGAGGGAGGGAGGGAGGGAGGGAGGGAGGGAGGGAGGGAGGAGGTGAAGCCTGTGAGCACAGAGGCCTGAAGTGGTGTGAGGGCAAAGGTGTTGAAAGCAGGGTGGGAGAGGAATAACAGGTTGGGGACAAGCCTTTATAGGAGAATGAGCCAGGGGCAGGTAGAGGCCCACAAACACTATTGCAAGGAGGAGAAAAATGACTGTATGGCACGTTTTGCCACACCAATTGCTTCAGAAGTCACTACTGAAGGGAAAAAGAGATACTGGAGAGAGCTACACTGATGCCATGACCAAAGGCTGACAGGCATGCGACACTGAACATGCGTTTGTGTCAGGGGCAGCAGAAGGATCACAGATTTGGCCAGCACTTGGGATTTGAGGGATGTAGGCAAAGTGTGGGACTCCACATCTAACTGTTCAGGATGTATCTGGTGCAAAAACTTAAAAACAGTCAAAAGGCTTAATTTGGCTCTTTTGTTCTGTAGTTAGGAATAAAAATGAAAACTCATCCGAGCCCTGAAGTTACCTGGTGACTCTGCTCAGCAGTTGAGATGTCAATGTGATGTGCTCCACATAAAAGCAACACAAAGGTGAGCCCTGCCCAGAGAACTGAAATGCAAGTATGATGGGCAAGATAAAAGGCTGATATAATGCAGAGGAGGAAGGCACAAGGTAAGAATAACATGAATATGACAAGATCATGACAGTAGTTTCAACACACTAAGACTAGGTCTTTCAACAGACAACCAGTGGCTTAGTTGAACTTTGGGAAGCATTTTGGAGGACATTGAGGGTGCCAGGGGTGTCCTCTTGCAAAGCTTAATAAAAGAGCTCCTTTGAAATCCTGACAGCAGCAACATTAAAACTATTCCTGGCTGTGGTGAGGGGTCTCTTGAGATCTTGCTCTGCTGGAGACTTGGGAAGGGATAGAGACTTTCAAACTGTGTATTAACACTCTCTGCTCCTGGCCCAAAACGACTCACAGTGCTTCTGGAAAATTTATTTAACCTCTGATTTCCCCTTTGGAAACATGTGTTTCATACAACTTGCTTTTTCCTTGTAAAACTCTTTGGGATACTGGTAAATTTGACCTTCCACAGTACAGTGACAGCACTGAATGTAACCCAGAGAAGCAATTGGATGAAACTATCTGGAAAGTGGCACAGGATTTGAGTAAGATTAGAAACAAATGGGTGATAGTTTAAGGGGGACAGATATGTCAAGAGACGTTTATGTGAATGATCTCAGAAGCAACAGGTAGAACATTGTTGTTTGTGCACAGCATGGAATGTTGCAGCTCTCATACTGCTGCCTGGCAGAGCAGCTGCTGCCTGCTCCCTCCTCTCACTCATCTCTGTTCTGCCTCCACTCTTGGCCCTGCTTCTCTACAGTGGTTTTCTTTGTGTCATTTGTCTTTCTGCTACATTCTCATGGTTCACTGCCTGTGGCCCAAGTGCCATAGTGCCCTGCTCCCTGGGGCAAGGTGAGAGCTGCTGCTGAGACCACCTATAGTTCACACACCACCAAGGTGTCCAACAGACCAATGGTACAGACCATTCCTCAAGCCCTAATTTCCGAATTGAGACTAATTTTTGCTGTGGGTTTGAGGGTTCATATAGAAGATAGGAGTGAAATTCCTAAATCTGGCTTCTCACAAGCATGGCCAGCACCTTGCTGCCAGCACCTGCAGCTCAGCAGCCACCTACCACCTTGATGCACACCCGGCTGCCAGCCTTGCACTGACAGAAAGGACCCCTCCCGTTCTGCTTGCACCTTGCTCAATTTTGCTGAGCCCTCCCTTGAGCCTCACGGGCAGCTGGTGATCCAGAACACAGAGGAGGCAAAATATTATATTGCTGGAAAAAAAGCTACAGAAGTTAGGAATGAGCCTTACACTTGCTCCACATTACAGTACGACTAAGACAAAAAGTAACTCAGAATTACAGCGAGTGCAGAGAGGCGTTTGGACATTGGAAGAAACAAAACCATAAGGAATTATAAAACTTGCTGGGATAATCTGTACGTGGCTGGGGAACGCTTCACTCGTGGAGGGGAGGGGTGAGGGTCTCCCGAAGGTGGGGACGGGGAGTGGTGCCGGGAAGCCTAAACCACCGTGCGGGACAGTGACCACGCTCATTTCCTTTCTAGGGACGATGCTCCCGTGCTGGGACAGGGAAGTGTGAGGTGGGGAGCCGGGCGTGCGGACTTCCCTGCCGGGAGACAGCGGCGCCGGACCGGGCCGGGGGTGTGCCGGGGGCGGAGCGGGCCGGGCCGGACCGGGGGTGTGCTGGGGCCGGAGCGGGCCGGACCGGGCCGGGGGTGTGCCGGGGGCGGAGCGGGCCGGAGCGGGCCGGAGCGGGCCGGGGGTGTGCCGGGGCCGGAGCGGGCCGGAGCGGGCCGGGGGTGTGCCGGGGGCGGAGCGGGCCGGGCCGGGCCGCGGCGGGGCGGAGCGGCGCGGAGCGCGGACAGCCGGCCGCGGGAGGCAGCGCGGCCGTGGGGAGGTATGTCCGTGTCCGTGCCCGTGCCCGTGCCCGTGTCCGTGTCCGTGCCCGTGTCCGTGCCCGTGCCCGGCGGCGGGCGGTGAGCGGCCATGCCGCGCAGGGCGGAGAGGTGCCTGCAGATCGCCCCGCACTCCCTGGCCATCGTCCTGGACGCCGCGGCCGGGGGGCGGCCGGGAGGCGACGGTGCCGGCGGTGCCGGGGCCGGTGCCTGTGCGGGGCCGGCGGCGGAGCTGGGCCGCCACCGCATCGGCTACGAGATCTTCGCGGACTTCAAGCGGGAGAACATGCAGCACTTCTGGGACCGGCGGGCCACGGCGGCGGTGGCCGAGACCTTCTTCCTGGGCTGGATCGACGAGCAGGTGCTGCTGGTGCAGGGCAAGGAGGAGCACCTGGAGGTGCTGCGGCAGGGCTGGGCGCGCCGCTCCCTCAAGCCCCCGAGCGGCTTCCACATCAAGTGCCTGGGTAGGTGCCGCCGGGCCGGGCCCGCGGAGCTGCCCCGGGGCAGCCGCCGCAGCTGCCCGGAGGCAGCGGGGGCGGAAAGGGGGGCCCTCCCCGCCGCGGGGTTTCAGCTCCCAAAAGTGGCTGTTCGCGAAAGGGCTGAGGCGGGATGGGAGCGGTGGCATTACGGGGATGCGGCCAAGTGGTGTTCTCCGGAAGAGCTGCCGGTCGCGGCTGCACGGTCTGTTGGAGAGGTGTGTTCTCCGGTTCCCTTCAGCGGGCGAGGGTAAAAACATAAACTGGAAGAGTTGGAATATACCCCCTGCAGCATGAAATGCCCGCCGGTCTCCTTCGGGCCGGCTCCGCCTGCAGCATGCTCCGGAGGCTGCTTGGCTCGGGAGTTAAAAGTTCTGTTTAGTATTACCAGGTGTGCTAAAAACAGTATTTTACTTTATAAGCGGCTCTGCGTGCTAGATCAAACTTGTATCACAGCGTTGCTGTGAAGGTGTCTTTCACAGGGAGAAGGAGTAGTAGGAGATGAGTAACATGCGGTTTTTTTGCAGTGCAAGGCAGGTGGCTTTTGGAGCTGTGAACGGCAAGTCTGTTATGCCAAGGTGGGCTGAAGTTTCAAGTTACAGTGTGATTCCCTAAGGGAGTCCATCAGTGCGCAGTGGCCTAGGACAAAGCGCACCTCATCCTGAATTTTTTCTAGGAAACTAAAAAATCCTAGCATGGAGAGCAAAAATGTTTCAGCACTTGTTTTGACATGAAAAGAACCCAACAAACATGGCCAAAAACCAATCCAACCCTCCACCACCACCCTACCACCCCAAACCCTCAGATACAAAGCTGTGGCTATACTGGTACATTGGTATATTGGTGGGTATTCTGGAGAGCTGTGAAGGACAACAGAGAAGAAATTTTTCTTAGGATTTAAGGCAACTCAACATTCATCACAGCTTGAAACATGCAGCTTCTCTTGTAGAGTAAAGGAAAATTGTGAGAATTTTCTTTATTGCTGGCTTAATTACTTGCCGTGGTTGCTGTAATGATGGTGAGGCAAACTGTCTTTTCCTTGTGTACAATTTATATCAGCCATGTCCTATGCAGCAGGCACCATGAGCAGGTCACAAAGCCAGAGATGCTCTCTCTCTGTGCTGGGAGTTTCAGACCTTGAAACAGGATGCTTCCATGCATTTATTTTTTTTTAAAAAAACAGCTGAGTAAGGTTCCTGGAAAGTATGGAACATGAATATTCGAGGTTTCTGAGTTTCCTGTTTTTAATCTGGCTTTTGAATGTTTTTAGTTACCTTTGTCCTTTAGAACAAGCAATGCAGACTCTTATAGTTTCTAGTTATTAGCGGTCTTGTCTCTTGCAGAGTTGTCAGACACTTGTCTGTCACTCACTGTTTCCCTATCAGACTTACTTGAATATTACCATTTTTTCTGTGCTTAGAGGGAAGGTCAGGACAAGTTGCCCTGTTAAAAATGAACTGATGGACCTTTTTTTCCACAGAATAATGAATTTTCCTCTGAACCTCAGGTGACAAGACAGTGTTGCAGAGCAGGTGGTTAATCCTCTTCTGGTGATAGAAAAGTTTTGTGTGGTCCACCACTATTTGGAGAAGGGAAGAAGTTGAGCAGTGGTTAGTGCTGGCTGCTCAGCCTAGCTCACCTGGGCTTTTTGGCTGCAGCTGGATGGAGGATGAAGAGCTTTTGAATAGGCCCTGTCACCTGATGGAGTATCAGCGTCAGTATTTAATTTTGGGGGTGTCCCTGGACCTTGCTCATTGGGTGACATTCCTCAGCCTGCTGCCCAGGAGGGCTGTAGAAAGGTGCATTCTGACCTTGACTTTACTAAAGCCATCCAAGGAATGTAAACAAGTCTTTGTAGCCTATCTTAAAATATGGAAACAAAACTTTTGCTAGAAGTTCACGTTAATAAGTAAGCTCACTGGTGTGCAAATAATATGCATTCCTTTGGGGGGTTATCTTTGCTGCAGATTTACAAAAGACTGGAGCCAGAGTTTTTTATTTGGCTTTAAAAATAACAAATGCCTTTCAGCATTTGATTAAAGGCTATGAAAGAAGAGCAGGGACCTGTTGGAGTCTTGCCTTGTTTAGCTGTGCTAAATATGATGGGAAGAACTGATTGACTTTTATTTTTTTCCACTGTTTTTTTTTCCACTCCCAGATTGATAATTCAGGTCTTGTATCTAAGTAGATTCAACCTGCACTTGCAGTAAAGTTAAAGAATTGTGAAAATAATGGGCTTGGCCTGTGGGCATGAGCATCTGCTTAAATGCATGTCATTGTATTTTCAACATAATTAGGTACCTAATGTGTAAATGGCTGTGACTTACTGAGGAACTCTCTCACACTTTATTATCTACTTTGTTTCATTAAAGCAGCAAATAACACACCGACAAAAAGAAGAAGTCCCAATGCTTTTCAGCTTTAAAAAATGTGGTTGGTATCTTAGGCTGATAGGAAAACCTGCCTGCTGGGAGTTGCAGAATAGTAATATTTTACTCCTGTTAATAAATAACTGGTAGGGTCAAGGGGGAAAAGTGGCATAGTGTTTTTGATGAAGGTGATGTTGTTTCTCTTGCTCTGGTCCAGCTGGTAGTTCCCATGCTGCGGTGGGAATAGGGGTTGCCATGCCTGGGCAGTTGCAGGGTGTGCATGGGGGGGGACTGATCAGGGGTGTCTTTCTCTGCACCCCAGGGCCATGGGAATATCTGGACAATGCTATGATAAGTTGTTGGGTTGGTTCTTGTCTCACTTCTCAGCTGGCTGTTTTTTTGCAGACAGATGGGGATAGATTTCTGCCTCACCTGCCGCTGGAGTCCAGCTGGGATGGAGTAGCTGGACGACCAGCTACCTGCCCCACGGTGGTGTGAGGGGAGCATCCCAACCTCCTGCTGCTGTCTAGCATGGGGCAAGGGACAGAAAAGTGTCCTCAGCTGCACAACCTCCATGCACAGGTCGTAGAGAGCCTTGGACAACACTTCCCTTCCCCTATGGTAAATGCTAACATGAGGCAGAAATCACAACTGCAGCCCAACTTTCAAACCTCTGCTGATGTTGCTGGTGTTTCTTTTTCACTGTGGTTCAGAGCCTTGGCTCTGGTGGGTTATGGTGGCCCTGGAGATAATAACTGGAGGAAAAAATAGCTGGTGAGGAGGAAGTAATACTGTATCTCTAGTGTGCATAGCATGTTTTCTGCTGCTGGAATTGTAAAATGTGAACAAGGAGAGACTCACTGCTGAGTAGTCTTCCCACCTTTAAGTCATCCTGACTTGATAATGAAAAGTTCATGAAAGTATAATCTGTAGTGAACAGGGCTGGATGGTCCTATTGTGCTCAGTGCAGGTGTACCTGAGCCACAAAGGGAATGAGTTAAAATCCACATGAGATTCCAGTGTCTGAATATTTGAATTATTAAATTAGACTTTAGAATTAAATGCAGCAGGAATATGAAGCACATGAGAAATTTGCTTATAGCACTGACATCTTAGAGCTGGAGGGTATGGGGGATGAAGTGATTCATGTGTGACTTTTAAACTTACTCCTCTGGCAGTTTTCTTAAACTGAGCGGTTACGCCATAAAAGCTTGCTCAGTGACCAGTTTTGCGGTGATCAAAGTTATTCGGATATTAGGAAATTGTTGGGTGTATCAAGGTTTTTAAGCTGGCAGATGGGAAACTTTGGGAAACACAAGTAGTCTCTGAATAAACAGAATTCCCAAACAAGCACTTGCTTGATTTAGGGGGTCAAGGAAGCCTTATGCAAATCTATAGGTCCAGTGATGAAATTCATTGTCTTCGGAAGCTCTCTTGTAACTTTGCAAGACTTTTGCAACTTAAGTCTTTAATGAGCGTTAGTATTTTAATAAGATTTCTTTTTTTGACACACCTTTTATTTGCACTCACTAATATTTGTCATCCTGGAAGCTGATTTTTTTTTTTTTTAAACCTTTCAGCTCTTCTGTGCTATGTGCTGTCAGAGCAGGATGTTCCACCTCATTTTCATGTCTTCATTGCCTTTTGTGTTCCCAGATAAGACTTCCTTCCGTATCTCTTGCTCTTGATTTCTGTGTCACGGACAATAGGCATCTTTGAGAGGTTTTCATACACTTTGCAGAAGGGCCATATCCTTTTGTTGCTTGAAAAGAAGTGACCAAACTTTCTAATTGCCCTTTGGCCATGCCCAGAGCAATTTCTCCAATTAGAAGCCAGTGTTCAGATGGGGTTTTTAAGAAATGTATGTGCAATAATTAAACTAACTAGCAGGAGTTATAATTCAGTAAAGTCGGCAGGGCTGGGCTGTTGTGCATTGTTCCTGCTTGGCCAAGCATAGGGGGGAAACTTTTTTTGCCACGCTGGGAGTTGGAGCTAAGTGCTCCCTTTCTTTTCTCTCTCTGCCATATCCTCTCATGCCACCAAAAAATTAAATTAACACCCCACCAGTTTAGGTTCGGCAGTTTTCACAATAAGTTTTGCAGTCATTAGTGGATGATTATGGTGAAGTGTAGACTGTTGGACATTAAACGTTATTCATCTATAGACACTTACAAATCATGAATTCCTTTCTTTCCTCCCAATTATCTCTTTATAGAATGAAAATTTCTCTTCAGTGAGGGAGCATTAGGTTTCATAGTAATAAAACCTCCAATGACTTTAGCACACACTCAACTACACCTTTTGTATGCCCTGTCGTATTACCATGGGAAATTCAGTGGATTTAAACTAAAATTTTTTTTTTCTCCTTCTCTACCACTCCATCCTAGAGCCAGATAGAGATTCACTGAGCACTTTTTTTATCTGTGAGGTGGTTATTGCAGCCTGAAACAGAAAGGGTAAACTTAAGCTTATGGCCAGGCTGAAGTGCTTATGAATTTTCTCTCAACTCTGAGTAAAGAACTTCACTGCTCACAAGTGTTGGGTTGGGCCTTTAATTTAATTTGTAAAAGCAGCTTTCAGAGGCTGGGGAGACAGAGACAAGAGCTAAATGAGTATGGACTGCATATAAAGTGCCTGATTTCTCAGTATGTGGTTTGTGCTTGTGTTGTGGGAATGAGGTCTTAGAAGCAGAATTGCTTTCTGCTCTATAAAGAAAACTGTGCATGGCCTGCAAAGCTAGTGCTAGTCATCAAGAACGTATTGTGAAAGTAAAAAGAACACAAGGGAAGAAAAGATATGGCCTATTTAATTTCATTTTTTCACTCAAAGCAGCTTCTCTTGAGAAAGCAAAGTCAAATACACAGATCTGTGCTGTTCATTGTGCAACTAAAGGGAAGGATTTATAAGGTTAATAGCCAGCTAGTACTGTCTCCCCACCTCCTTCTTCCCCACAAAGAACACCATTGTATAGGAAAGCATCTTTTCCAGTGTCAAAAAAGTCACCCAGCCTTGCAAGTTAAGTGCATGCTCTGTGTGAAAAGCAAAGCTGTAAGGGAACCGTGGCGGCCGAGAGCAGCCCTTGGCCATGGGGTTTTGACAAAGCAAGAGAGAGATCTCTCACTCTCTCCATCTCTTTGTTTGTGCATGAGGGTCCGGTCTTTAATTAAATGCTCCTCGTTCCTTTCCTCAAAGGGCCCTTGTCTTTGCTGTGGAGCAGCACTGTGGGTGTGCACTGAATGAAGCCCTTGTCAGGTGTTATTTCCAGCACTTAAGTGGGCTCCTGGGCTGCCAGCATCATGTGCCACCAGACCAGTCACTAAATCACCTTTCCATCTGTCCTACTCTTCTTTTTTATATAGTCATTTTTGGATTTAGGAAGACTGAGGTGAATGAGTTGTTCAGGGGCCATGCAATGGATAACCATGGAGCTGCTGGTCACAGGCACCTCCATCCTGCCTGCTCACTTTTACCATTTTGTGTCATGAAAACTCAGTTGTGTTTCCTCTTTTGTCCACCTTTGTAATTTTCTAATAAGAGGCATGTTGTTAAATACTTTACTTATCAAACTGTAATGATTTTACAGTTGACAAAGTACAGACCTTCTATGCATGTTGCCACAGTTTAACATTTTGCTTTGAATGAGTTTTGATTCACAGAATGGCTTGGGTTGGAAGGGACCTTAACAATAATCTCATTCCAACCCCTGTGCCGTGGCCAGGGAACCTTCCACTAGACCAGGTTGCTCAGAGCTCTGTCCAGCCTGGCTTTAAGCTCTTCCAGGGATGGGACACCCACAGCTTCTTTTGACAACCTGTTCCAGCACCTCACTGCCCTCACAGTAAAGAATTTTGTCCTAGTATCTATGCTAAACTTATTCTTTTTCAGTTTAAGGCCACTTCCCTTGTCCTATCACTACATGCCCTTGTGAAGTTCCTTTTCCAGCTCTCTTGCAGGCCTCCATAGGTACTGAAAGGTACTAGAAGGCCTCCCCAGAGTCTTCTCAGTCTGTCTCTACGAGAGGTGCTCCAGCCCCCAAGCCTGGAGAAATGTGCGCTCAGTGCACAGAGAAAGGCACTAGGAAGGGTCAACTGTGTCTGAAAACACTGCTGTCCCTGGGCTTGGCTGGCAGATTTTTGTTTCAGCTCTTTCGTAAAGGCAATGCTAACAAAGTTGGTGCTCTCTCCCAGCAGTTCTGCTGCTGTTCCCTCAGGCCATGATTTTGGATAGTAAATCTCTCCTTCTTTCTGCAGACCAGGAGAATCACAGCTTGTCCCCCAACAGGATGTGCCAAAGCATTACCACATTCTTGTCTGCATTTTAGGCACTCTTCTGGTGAGTGTAGCAAAAAAGGTGCAACCCAGGTGGATTGGGCATCCTCCAAAACTCCTGGCCTCAAAAGCTGCCTCCCAAGCAACATCACTCCTTCCCTTGGCTATGGCAAATATGATAGGCAGGCTTCTCTTTTCTTTTAGTAGTCAAGGAAAGTCTGAAGTGTTCAGAGAACATAAAAACTGCAAGCAGGTGGTGGTTTCCTCTGCAGAAGCTGAGGCTGTGAAATGTGAGGATGGAAGGAACTTCTTAATAGTTTTCTTCAATAACAGAGATTTAACAGGGTTCTGAAAATTCAAGCTGTCTCCAAATTTTTCTTCTTTGTTTTAAATACAAAAACATAAATGTTTTGATTATTTTCAAATTATGTTGACTGCTGGGAATGTTATTGCAGTCTCTGCTTTCCAATATTGAAACTGCTCCCTGGGTGGGCCAGATCTGGAAAAATTTTTAGGGATATTACCTTCTTGGAATAAATCCCTTCACCTAATATGTAAACATGCTTTCTTCTGTCTGCTGTACTTGATCCCTCTATTTATGACCTGGGATTTCACCTGAGACTTGTGATGAGAAGTATCTGAATGTAAAGAATGTACAAACACATATATTTTGATGAAACAAAGTGTTTTCATGTTGATATTTGATCAGGTCGTCACTCCTCATTTTTAAATTGGGGTCCTGTTCTGAGCCACAGTAGCAATTGAGCACACATTCAAAGGTCAATAACTACCCAGGGAATCTGAATAGGGGCTCTTCTAGTTGTGTTTTTTTTTCCCCTGTAACAGAAAAGCAATGGTGTAATATTACCATCAGCAACTTACTAAGCTATATTTGGTTTTCTTATGAAAGCAAGTTACTATTCTGTGCACTAAATTAATGCGCAGAGTAATGACTTCTGTAGTGTATTTTCTGGAGCTGGATATAATTCTAATCCATGTAATATAAGACTTTGTTGCTGTTCTTGCACACGAGTACAGGATGGGATACCAAAAGAGCAGAAGTCAGAGTAAAACACAGCAGCCTTTTAGCTTAACTTTGAATTCCACCGTCAGAAAATTAATAAAGATATATGCAGGTGTATCAAAGATTGCTCTTTTAGAAGTGCAAAGCAGTTCACTTAAGCTCTGGGAAACAACTCCAAATTTGGTTCTTTACAGAATCTGAATACTGTAACTGTGTAAAATGCTTCTACCTGAAGAGCTTGGTTTGGGTATATTCCAAAAGCTTTAGTTTTAAAGCAATTTTTGGTAACTGTTAGTGCTGCAGAGGGTACCTATGCTGGCTCATGCATGTCTTTAGAGGAGCTTGAGAATGCTGAAGGATGCACTAGTGGCTCCAGTATGGGGAATCCCACTGAGAGAGCAGAATGGACTGTTGGATGGTGACCCAAGGGCTTTCACAATGACATGGCCTAAATCACAGAGGCCTTTAGGATTGGGCTGGCCACAGGGCAGGCTGATTCCTCCTTCTGGTGCCAGAAGGAGAATAAAGGTATGTGCTGGGCTGGTCTGTGGCTGAGCAAGTGTCTCAGTTCCCACACTGGTAGCAGGGCAGTCACATTGCTGTGTCCATCCTCATCAGTAACTGCAGCTCCAGTAACTCTGCTTGTCTGCTGCCTTGCAGTTGCATGTGCTGCAATGTCTTCTCTCACTGGGTGTTCAGAGGCTCCTGGGAAGGAGCAAAACTGCAAGGACCATGTTTTCACTGGAGCTGTAAAACTTGCAATGTATTATTAGCATTGTAACAAGCTGGGTGCTGCCAGTGTATTTGAGATTTGGCAGCAGAGTCTTAGGTATTATTGAAGGGCTATAAAATGAGTATTTTTTTAAAATGGAAACATTTTTTTGTTCTTAAAAAAAGCCCTATCGCAAGTCTAGCTAAAGAAGAAAAATTAAAATTCATTTTTTCAGATTATAGTTGTATTTTCCACCTTGGCCAGAATATCCGTGGATATCTTTCTATATGCAAAGAATATGGGAGAAATAGACTTCTGGATGCAGCAGGCTTTCTCCAGGTTTTTGGGAGAAAGGCTTAATGGCCTAATAAATATATCATGTCTACTTGCCTTGTGTTGTCAGTATCCTTGGGTGCATGAGGTTGGAGTCCAGCTACTGTGCCAATAGCAGTGCATACAGTTTATTATTTGTGTCCTTTTACAAAGGGATCAACTTGACATAAATAAGGTTTATTATTGCCTGTTAATTTACTGTGTTTGAATTCTAAAGAAGTAACTGAAGTCCTGTAAACTCCACATGGTGCTGCAGTATGTTTGGTGGGGCTTTTTTGTAGTTTTGAATGTGGTGGTTGGGTTTTTTGGGAGGGCTGTTTTTTCGTTTCTGTTTTTTTAATTGCTTTTTTTAAGGGAGGTGTTTTGCTCAAGGAATTCATGATGGTTTTTTGGTGCCAGTAGTCCTTAGCCTGCCCTTGAGCCTTCCAGCCACTTTTCAGCATGTGTGGAATTGGACCATGCCCTTGACTCCCACTCTGGCAGATCGGCATTAAATGTTTGCGCTCCTGCTTGTGCATATTGCAGGGCTGGTGCCCAAACAAGTTCCCTTTTCACTGACAGATGAAATAACAATAGCTGGCATTAAGAGAAAGCCGAGTGTTTTCTTTGGGTTTCCCTGAAGGGCCTCCTTTGTCTCTACCGTCTCTGCTCAGGGAAACATGTACACATTGCTAAATCTGAGGATGCTGTTGAGATGCTCTGGCTTGTGAAGTCAGGGGTAGGTCAGCACCCATGTGAAGATTTCCATCCACTACGTGTGCCTGCTACTCCTGGGAAGGCTTTGCAAGTAGTCACTGTCCAGGGAGGTGGTCCAGGCTGATGTGGGCAATCTTGAGAGTGCAAAGCAGAGGGTGAAACATAGAGAGCACCAGGAAGGAGAGTAGAGGAAACGGGTCCTGGTGGACTGCCCCTTACTCAATGTTTATATGGCTCAAAGGAGGAGAAAATTATGGACAGCTGGATGAACCTGAACAGATGTTTACAGGTGCCTGATATTACCTGAGTGGCCCTAGTCTGGCTGGGTGAAGTCAGCAACTCACCTGGGCCATAGGGATGTCCTGATTAGTCACACGCTCACAAGGTGGTTTAACCAGTTGAAAACCAGGATTTTAAGATCTATTTTAAAGCAAATACAGTATCTAACATAGTAGTCCTGTTAGCAGAATAGTACCCTTATTAGCAGAAGGGGTTATTGAAAATAAATAAAAGTGGGCAGCAACTTTCTCTCTGGTTTAATCATAGAAGAAAGAGTTTAAAGGGGCCACATTAACCCACTGTCCCTGAAGTGGGGAGGGAAAAAGCTTTGAGGACACTAAACTTTGCTGCCATCATTGCTGGTTTATCACAATTATCCTATTGGATAAAAAAAACCAAAACAACCTTATTGGTGTTACTGATAGAAAAATCCTAGGCACCTTGAGGGAAAAATTAGGAAGCTGCAGAGAAGAAAAGTCACAAAGAGCTAAAGGATAAGGGCTAAGGGATAAAAATAGGGAGAAGAAAAGTAACTCCAAATCTCTTAGGTGTTCTAGAAAAAAGTTTGTTTTTCAGTTATGTTCAGACCAGATGTCAGCCTTGTAGGGAATCCTCTTATAGGAATATGAAAATCTGGCAAGAGTGGGAGACGAAAAGAGAAGGGAAGCCAGACAGCCTTTTAGTGAAATGAAAAGATAATCTTGGACAGTGCTTCATGTGGTTGGGAGGCAATGTTGATAGGTGTCAGGTCTGCTCTGTTTTTGAACAGTGGAGAAAAGTGAGAGAGAAAAAGTGGAGAAAAGTAGAGACTTTAATTGTACTTAATGCATTTTCTTAGGAGGTCTAGCTAGATGGTATCTCCATCTCTAAGGAGACTGGGACATGTCTGCAACATGGGAGTGGAAGAGCACAGGGCCATGAAGCTTTGCAGTGTTTTTCAAATAAATTTAGTGTGCTTATGTATTCCCTGCTGGAAGCTTAGGACAATTTTCAGCTGGGCTTGCTTCATGTAGACATATGTGTGAGGGTGTATATAGTGTTTCAAGTGCTGTATGAACAGAGGTTTTCTATTACTTTGAGTGGTCTTGATTCAACAAGGTACAGATACCCACATGTGCTTACAGTAAGTTAAGTTACTCCATCTTAAAGTTACTCTCAGTCTGGTGGGAGGACTCACATTTTTGAATATAGGCATGTCATATATTCTTGCATTTGCCTGACTGTTGTTAAGAGATTTGCCAGAGGAATCTCCTCCTGATTAATCCCAGAGTGGGTCATCTGTGTCTAAACCAGGAGCCCTTGGAGAATTCAGCTTGGGAATCCAAGATTAGTATTCTCTTCATTTTTATTTTGATGTACACAGTACTCTGAGAAATAAATAGCAGAAGAGCTTACCCAGCTTTTGTAGGTGACTTCAGGAAAATGTGAAGAGGAAGTATTAATTAATACTTCAAATAAAAGTATGAGGAGAAAGTCTGAATTAATACTCTGTCAATAAAGCCATAAAAAGTAGGCAACTTGACCTACAATCATTCTGATTTCTTTCCTTGGGTAGGAGTTGGTGGCTATCTTCTTGTCATTTTTCATTTATGGCAGTAGCTTGTAGCCTTTAGCTTATAGATTTCTTATTAATTCAAGGTCTTTGGATTTGTTTCCAAGGTACTTTTTATTGATAGTTTGTCTTTGCTAGAGGTGTACAGATAGAGCTCCTCAGTGAAGCTGATGCCAGATAGCTGTTGGAAGGTCTGTAGGGACTTGCTTCTTGGCTGCTTTTCAAGTGCAGTATGGCTGTAAAATGTTTTAGTGTCAGAATCACTACATCTATCATTGTTCTGCTTTTCTCTGTCAATAACTAGTCTCATTCAGTGACATATTTGTTCTTAAAGAGGGAAAGCAGATTCATCTGTCTGCCAGCACATGAGTCTTTTCAATTTTTCTGCTCAGATAATCATTTGGCTTCAGGTTTCAGTGGTTACTTAAATTAATCCCAGTGATGTCTTTCCAGTCTCTTCAATGTTTGTGTTGAGAGGAAGGCCGAAACAAATCCTGTCTGTTGGGAACCACTAGACACCAATCATCTGGGGAGATGGAAGAAAAGTGAGCTGCAATCTTCAATGTTGATTTTTGTGATGAATGACTGGGGTAAAAAGGAAATAATTTTGACAGAACTTTTCCCACTACTTAGGACAATATTTAACAACTGGAATGTGTTATTTCAATTTTTCCTTTCTTTTTGTGCTGGGAGTACTTTTGTTGTTGGCTTGTGCACCCATTTGGGTCATTTATCCTGCCTCCTGTCCTGGTGAGTGACAATCCACTAGTGTGATGATCCTCACCTTTCTTTAGTTTGCAGATTGCTAAGTTTCCAGTGAAAATACAGCAAATGTAAGTGGTGCTTTTCACTTTCATCTTTTGTGGACCATTTGGAAAAGAGTACGAATCACCTGGGGACATGCAGACTGAAAACTCCTGTTGAAAACTCCTGACCTCGCCAACCCCAGCATTTTATACCTGAATGTGCAGATACCTACACAACTGAAGCTTGTGCTCCCCTACCAGTGTGCTGCAGATTTACTAAACTTTCCCTTCAAATAATTCACAATTTATCATCTATGATAGCTACCCCGAGCCTCAGTGTTTGCTCTGCACCTTTTCCTTGTCACCTTTTCTTCAAGGACACCTGTGGTGGTAACTTTTGGAGCAGCAGGGATGACTGGGAGTTTGATGACTGCAGGCTGGAAAGCTTGGTCCAAGCATTGTTCTTTGTCTTGTGTTTGAGAGCACTAGTCCTTTGGGGCAGAGAACTTGGTGGCTCTGTCACACTGATGTTCTGGGCACTGCAGTGCTGAGCTGGGGCTAAAGTCCTTAGGTGCTCCCACAGTTCAAAACCTTTTATAGTGATACACACATGTGAGGTTACTTGTCAATGAGAGGTAATCTGTACACAGGCAGCCAGGCAAAGAATTCTTGCTCAAAACCTGCCTGGATTTGCTTTACCTGTTTTCTCACCACTTGGGCAATAGTAATTACTTTTTGTGGCAGTCCTCAGCCTGCTCCATGAATGAGTTGCATGCATAAGTCTTGAAAGCTTTAGTAGAGCTGTGGTGAGTTTGCAATCACAGATACTTAGACATGTGTTTGGCTTGAATCTGGAGCCATAAATCTGTAGTAGTTCATAAAAGGCTGTCCTTGCTTTATTTCTGTTTATTTCCTGTTGTTAACTAAGAAAATGAGAGCAGGCCCCAGTGGGTCAATCCGTGTAAGAGAAGACATGTCATACTGTCCCAGTCTGTGGTCTTGTACTCCTGGTATATGACATGTAAACACTACCTGTGATTGCACAGAAGGGAGCTGGAGCCTCTCATGGATTATATAGTGTTTCTTTCAATAAACTGCAAGATAATGATTCTTGTGTGACGTTACCTGTAGCTTTTAGTATGGCTGTATGTGGCTTCTTACAGGCTTGGTCTTTCCTAATTGTGGTAAGAAGAGATGAAATTTACCCCTCAAGGCATCTCTGTATCTTCTAGTGAAGCATGTTTGGCAGTGCAGTCCTTTTAAGGTTTGTTGGTAGTGGCAGTGCCCAGAAGTACATCTGTGGAAGTGACCTACTCTTGTCCTGGAAAAGCAGAGGTGAAGAGAGAAGTGGTGTTTTGTGGGGTATCTTTCTTTTCCCTTCCTGAAACCACAGGTCTCAGTGCTTCTGCAAGATGACTAAGGTTTCTTTCAGCCTTGGGCTCCTTGATTTTTCCCGCGTGTGTTTCAGTTGAACATAAATACATCTGAGTTAGTTTTGAAGTAGCCAGCTCAGGTGTGGTTTGCATTCTTCAACTCCAGCAGTAATTATGGTTTTCAGCAGTGTCTAACTCCCCTTGCTGCTCAGGGAGCCTGTGATGAGCTGCTACAGTAAGAGACTTGAGTTCCTAGATTAAAGCCAGCTCAGTCTTATCCAGACTGCAGTGCTGGGATACGGTAACTCTCCTTTACAAACTGAACTATTGCAGTGAATTCCTCAGGGCTTTTTCCTTCCTGCCTTTTGAATTTCTTTTTCTGTGAACTTAGCAAGCGTGGCTTTTACCTTTATCCATGACTGACCTTTTCTCAATGCTATCTCTCTGCTTAAAAGCTCATGCCAGCATGTAAGCTCTTGTCATCTTCTCCAGCAATGGCTTTGTGCCAGGCTCACACCAGTCTGATAAAGTGCCCCGATCAGCCTGTCCCTTCTCAGCCTAACTGCCTCACTGCTGGCAGCATCATCGTTCTTCTGTTGGCTCTGCTCTACCTGCTTCTACAAAATCCACCTTCTCTGGAGACATCTCGTCTCTCCTGATGGCTCCAGAAATTTCACTGGCTTCATTTTGTTGCTAGCTGGGGCTGAGCCTTGTAGAGTTGGCTCTTGGAAAGGGTATAGTGATACTGTGCTTTGAAGTCAGACCATGTGTTTTTTAAAGGGCATGTTTTTGATCCTTAAAACCATGAGATGGTTAAGGCAAGGCATGATGCCAAACAGTGTGGGAAAAATGGGGTTGAGAAACCAACCGCTGGGATGTACTAAGGTAGATGTGGGAAGTGCTTGAGTTGATCTGTGCCAGTGCTGTCCCTAACTTGCCTTTTTTAATTCTGTTTACACTTCATTGAGTAAGGCACAGGTCTGTTTCCAGGTGTTTGGCTGCAGTACTATAGCCCTCCTTCTTCCCAGCAGGAACTGCTTCCCTCTGTACCTGCACTGCCACAGTGATTTGAGCTGCTGTGAGTCAGCACCAAGGTCACACAGCCTTTGCTCTGACATGGGAGCCCACAATGAGCCATCTCAAAGGCAGAAACCTGACCTGGAGTGAGGAGAGAGGAAAAGAGAGTTCAGGATAAATTACCGTGGTCCAGCTGCCTTATCTTCTCTGCATTATACTCTTCAAACAAATATGTGTGGCATCATAAGGTAATTTTTGTAGGAAGAGACCTTCATGGGTCTCTGGTCTGACCTCCCGCTTGCAACCATGACATTGGGTAAATTGTTCCCATCATCTAACCTGTAATGCCCTGCTGAAGACAGCAGCAGCTAACAGCAACTCTAGTGGATCTTGTGGATGATTTCCCCAATTCCCACGTGTTTTGCTGTGGACAGGTCCTTTTGGAGCCTTGGCTCTGCCTAACAGGTTCCCCTGGTCTTTCTGCCTCCCGTTGTTCTGCGTAATGGGGGACCCGGGAGCACCCAGTGCCGTCTGGCTGTCTCTTCCACCCACGTTGTTTGGACACTGCCTTTCTTGAGGCAAATGGGATACCTTTTTGAATGCACAGCTCTGAACAAGATTAGGCAGCTGTTGCCATTAGTTGAAATGTGTTTGTCTAAAAAAAAGAAGTGTAACTCCTTCCCCAGCCTGCCTCAGATACATTTCTGTGTTTTGACAGATCCTTAAGGTGATTGACAGACCTATAGTTGCCAGCAGCTTTTTATAGGAGCTTTTTTTACCATTCTTGTCTTGGGAAAGACTTTTTTCTTTTGAACCACTTAATCCATGGTTTAAACTTTTTTAAAGTCCCAGCAGTAGCTGCTTTAGGTAATCTTGATAGATCTTTTGAAATGTCCGGTAACCCTACCCTTTCTTTAATTTTAAATGCTGAGAAATTAGGCTGTAATGACTTGGTGACTGGAAGTTATAGAAAACAAATAATCAAGTGCTTTTTCTTCCTTCTCATAACCTCATTTTCTCACTTCTTTTGTGACTTTTCTGTCTGCAGATGACCTGCTCCTTGTGCAACCACAGTCTTTTTACTCAGCTCATTAAGTCATGTTTTTCGTCAGAGTTTAGACTCTCAAACTACTCTTAGGCAACAGTTCCTTCTTGTTTTCTGTTTTATGTCAGCTGTGGCAGAAAGCGCTTAATGGAGTCTGCAGACGTTGAAGTTGGTCTCAGAGTAGAGGGGAGGAGGAGACATTGGTCATTCATACTTCTTTTAGTGTTTCTGCAGTCTGACAGATACCCTTTGGGCTGTGCAAACATGTGGTTCTTGGATTTGCAGAGAATTAATTGTCTGAATAAGTGACTTACAAAAAAAAAAAAACAGAAAGAAAAATACCCTATATATATATATTTGTATGGTAGCGTCAGTAAACCCACAGAAAACACAAAAAGTTAGTGAGTGTTTTTGCTCATCTGCTATAATTTCTAATACAACAGATCTATTGATCTGCTCCTAGTGAGACTGGCTGTCTTCAGTGTACCTGCTCAGTGGATTTGGGCATCTGCACCACAGCAGATCTGAAAAGGGTCTTGCTAAAGGAAGAAGCAAAGTAGATGGATGACCTTTGTGCTTTTAGAAGCTAGTACTTAAATCTTGGTGGGTTATTGGAAGAGGCAGGCTTTGGAACTATAGACCTTCCCATCCCATCCTACATGAAAGAGCCAACATTTATTTCCATCAGTGGGAATTTCCTGCTGATAGTAGAAGCTAGAAGATCTCTAAAGTGAAATGAGAAATAGAGATGCCTCAAGCTAAGAAGAACACAGAGGAAAAAGAATATAGGAAACGTAGACTTTGCACTTTGTCTGATTCTTTCTTTAATATCTATTTTCTCACTTTTCTATTTTTTTCACTATCTTTTGCACAAACTGTCGATTTCTTTGTGGTGGTCTAAGTGGCTGATTTCAGTGAATTGTAGAAGGGACAGTGGAATAAAACCAAGCACTTCTGCTCATGTGTCCTAGTTACTCTGTTTTACATTTACACAATTGAGCAGTTTATATGTGCAAGCAAAGTTTGCTGCCAACCCAGCAGGATTATAAAACTTTCCTGATGATGTAACTCGTACAAAATACACTGCCCAAAGCATTGCTAGAAATGTGATATAGTGGCATTTGCAAGCCCAGGCAAATGTATACAAGATTTTCTACATTTCTAAATGTAGAATCTAGAGCTGCCTGTCTGACTAATACATTGGTAAGGGCATGCCTAACTTTATTAGACAGGAGTCTGTGTTTTGGCTTTATTAGATGGCACTTTTTTTTTTCTTTTTTTTTACTTTCTGACTAGCTAGCAGTGTCTGGGCAAAGATATCTCACACTATTAGCTCCCGACTTCTTGAAAGTAAAAGCATCATTCTGTTTCTTTGGAAATTTGCAAAATTTATTACTATGCATTGTAAACAAGGAGAGGAAAATATAGATGTTATGTTAAAAAAATTATTGTTGGTGCAGTTTGTATTTCCTTCTTTCAGCCCACTTGCCACTCATTTAAACAACTTCCTTCCCCATCCCATGTTTGTGTTGGATGTCAGGTTGTCTGTTTTTGTTTGTGGTGGTGGCCTGGACACCCACACTCCTGGCACTCAGGAGTTCAGGCTGGACAATGCTGAGAATGCAGATGCACAACAAACGCAATTAAAATGTCTTTTTTCCTGTTAAGAACATGTTTGTTAGGTGTATTTAAAGGCAAGGGTGTGAAGCACCTTTGTGACTACAGTTAGGTTTATTTTTTTCTTTGAAGGTCACAGCTTTTCCATTGCAGGAGCTCTAGTGTTTATTCTGGCTGACCAGACAACTGGACCAAAGGTTTTTGCTCAGCCTTCTTTAGGCAGCGAAGTACTTGTACGTTTAATGTCTAAATAATAGGAAAATATTTGAGAACATACTCAAGTTGATAACTAAAAGATAAAAAGAATAGAAATAAATAGAAAAGAGGCAGGAGCTTAAGCTTCCTCTCTGATTTTTTGAAACTTGCAGTGTTTTGCCAGTTTGGTTTGAACTTAATGTATGCTTGGAAGTTTTTTTCTGATAAACTCGTGGTTTAAGAAATAAGTAATAAAATGGATGGTAGTAGAATACCAATAAAAAAAAGCTAGAGAACTAGAAAAGATGCATGGATAGGTATTCCTGAGGTTTGGAGAATCATTTTTGCATGTTGCAGCTATATTGTGGAAGCTGACTGAATTATGAGTCCTGAGAGAAAATGAGTTGAGCAATTATGTTTTTCTGTTTGGATTTTTTTTTTTTTTCCTGATATAACAATTCGGGAGCATCTAATTAAATTATTAGGAGGTAAGTCTGAAACAAGCAAAAGAGCTGTATTTTCAGAAAACATAATAAAACAGTGAAAAAGTAATATCTCAGACTTACTGTATCCTCCATATCTTACATGAAGGATTTCTCATAAAAAAACCAAACAACAGAATAGCTTTTCCCCATCCCCCCAACCTGAAACTTTTCAGAATAAATGGATACATTCACAGAAGAAAAATTTGGCACGCACAAGAATTTCTTTGTGTGCTGCCAGACCATTCCTGGCTCCCTGTGACTAATTTGAAGCTGGCTTTTGTAGCCACAGGTGGCTCCCAGCAGAGTTCACGGGAGCTGTGTGTGGAGATGCTCCTTTTTCTGCTCTGTGTTGTGCCAGTGGCCAGTGAGTCTGAAGGGCCAGGGTAGGTACCTGGCCTGCGGTCTCAGAGCCGTGCGGGTTTGATTTGGCTGAGAGGTGGGCAGTAGGCACAGGAGACGGGGACCTCTCCTCGATGAAAACCAAAGCACAGGGCATTGAGCAGAAGATCCCAGCCTGAAAATGCTGGTTTGAATTCCCATCGTGGGTTGAAGGGGGTCAGTGCACTGGTATGCCGCCTATTATACGATCTTCCTTCTACTTTTACAGACGCATCATTTTCTTCATCTGATAATTTGCTTCAAGGACCAGAAAAGTGAGTTTAAGGAATTTGCCCCCATTGCTGAAAGAAAAACCTGGGGACCTCCCAGGAGCTCATTACAGAGTTCTAAGGACCTACATGAAGCCAGAGGTTCTTGGTGTCAGGGGCTCTGTACAAAAGGAGGTATTTGCTACAGTATTGATTTCAAAATGGACTGTTTTATTTAAAAATGCTGAGCTTGGAACAAACTGCATATTAGTGGTTTTTGGGTCCTGATCTCTTCAAATGCCAGAAGAGGAGATGAAATGTCTCTTCATAGGGATACTTATAATGACTGTCATGTTTACTCGTGTGAATATTTTCCAAAGCGTGACCACAAAGTACAAACATTTTGAATAACATGCAAATGTAGGGAAGTGTAGAGAATTCTTTTGTCTTGTCTGTTGAATAGCATGAACAAGACAAGGGTAACAGCTCATTAACACCTCCAACAAAAGAAAAAAATACTTTATTGCTACCTGTGTGGAGCTATTTAACAATAAAAAATGAACCTGCTGAGCTTCTGTGGAATACAGGATCTCACACAGGGGCTCATTTAGGATTTTTTCTCATTTCTAACTGTTGCTTAATATTTTGTTTTTTAATTTTAATTTTTCCTGCTGGAAAATTCATCATGACAAATGACATAGCATGACACAGCCATAGTAGGCCTTTTTTTCTGTTGGTGCCACTCCTTAAGATTGGGTCAGCCAGTAAAGAATGACAACCCAATTTTGGCTTGTGGTATAGCACTGTGTGCAACAGGAAGTAGGAAGGACAGAAGTAGTTGGGCTCTCTATAAGTAATGGATTTCCAAGCAGCAAGATGCTCATTTGAGAGAGGCCTTGCTTACACCATCTTATGTGATGGTTTGAGAAGCAGTTACTTGGAAGTCTTCCTCTGCCCAAATCTTCTCAAGGATTGGTTGGACAGGATGCACTGAGCTGAAGCAAGAGCTTGTCAGTGTGCTCCTGGGACTTACCTAGAGCAGGCACAACCTATTTGGTGTATCCCCAGAAATTGCTTTGCTTTGCCAGCCCTAGAGAAAACAAACAGCTGAGTCATGCATATCCAAAAATGCCAGGTATGGCAGAGACAGAGGAAGGGCTCACTTCCACAGTTTAGGGAGCAAGGTCCAGCTCATGTTGAGTTGTTGGGGAAGTGATCTGAGCATGTTAGGGACTGCACTCTTAGTTGCTGTGCTTGTGTGCAAGACAGACTGATGACAGCTTTAGAAACAAGGCTTGCAGAAGCTGGTGTGGCAGACTGAGGAGAAAAAATTTTGGATTGTTTACTCCTTTGCAGTAATTTTTCCTTGCTATGGTGGCTTCAGCATTATTGAATAATTTTCTAAAAATCTTTACTTCTACCTGCTAGTGTGGCTCAGCCAGACCAAGGTGGCAAGGTACCTTGTGAAATGCTAGATCCTGGGAGAAATCTTTAAATCCCATGGGTGCTTTGGGATAACCACTCCCTTATGCTTCAGTCTGCTGGGCAGTGCACCAAACAGATTGTTGACAGAACATTTATTACACTGATACCTGCAAACATGAAGTAAGATTGTATATTAAGGAGGATTTATGCTGCAACTGCATGCAAGGAAATCTGGTCTTCAAGCTTAAGGAAACTAGAACTTTCAGAAGCAAATCCTAGTATCAGAGCTTAGTCATTTGCATGATCTGGCTGGCCCAGACAATCAGATTGGTGGCAGACAGAAATCATAACCATACGGGTTATGCCTGGTGATAGTATTATGGAGAACAGAGGGAAGAAAGAATGGAACAAAAGAAATTGGACAGAAACAGTAAAAGTGAAGAGAACATCTGGGTTATAGATTCATTCGGAGAGGAAACCCAAAGAAAGTTATCCTGTGTGTCTTATACATGTATGCGTGTATACTGTGCTGTGGTGATGGCAGTATGTCCTGATTGTGGCTGGGGTTTTAGGGCTTTGGCCTTTGTGTAAGCAGAATGTAAAAAAGATTCTCTGTCTAGAATATTTAGAAGTAATCTGTAAACATAATGTGATATTGAATATAGAGTATTTACTGATCAAAATGTGAACAGAATAGACAAGAGTGGCTTCTTGAGGAGGCGAGTTGCATTTTGGATTCCCATTCTTCTCTTCCAAACTATTCTTCCCCATTAAAAAGCCCAGATGAGGTAAGATGTATGAGTGTGGAATCCAGTGGGTCTCCTTGCCATTGTGTAAGGTTGCTTTGCTGTGTATTTTGGAGGATTTATCCCTGTGGTGTTCTGTTTGCATTATGGTACTTGCTCTCTGCTTCTAAAATAGTGGCAGAATGTCGTAAAATCAGGCCTTTATCTTTGCTGTGGGTAAACTTTATTACAGAGCAGCACTCCATCTTCAGCCTGCATCTTCACTTTGCATTGAACTACGTAAGATAAGCGTACTGGTTTCACTCTCTCTTGCTTCTCTCGTAGGTTGGACTTGATCTTGGAGGTCTTTTCCAACCTAATTGAGTCTGTGATTCTGTAATGGCTTTGTCCAGCTTATTAGTCGCCTTGTGGAAGCAAAGGTATGTGTGTCTTGCTGGATGACTGGTAAAGCCTAACTCATTTTGCTCTAAGCTATTTCTTGGGTTTATGTTACAAAAGGTAAACTCCTTTGACGCAGTGCAGAACAGAGGGTCAGCTATTACGGGTATAATTATCCCAGTGAAGAATGCAGGGTGTTTTAAATACTGCTGTCCAGCTGGGCTGTGTCTTAGACCTATCTGACAGGTAAAGAAGACTAAGAAATAGCTGTATTTTTCTCCCATGACCTTGTTTAAAGGCGATATGGGTCCTTGCTCCTCCTGCTTTTTCTCTCCTGCAAAAAATACACATATTTTGTTTAAGTGCTGATCCTACAGTCCTGTGAGCAGTTTCAGCTCGACAAGGAATGCTTGATGTAATCTTCTGAAATTAGGCATGTAGGTGTGTTGGGCTTATTAGCCTGCTAGTGGCCGTTTAGCTATTTTATCTCAGTTATAATTAAGATTGCTACCAGGAAAGGAGGAAGAGTATGTGGGTCAGGAAACTGAAGCTGGATCCAAGGCAGGATGTGCTTGGGCCTGTGGATGGGAAGTGTCTGGCAAAGGTGTGCCTGTGTCTTCTAGCTATCAGACTACATTTATACTGAAAAAGATGATTTTTGGTTCCAAAATATTAATTTTGCACTGTTATTTGAAGAGGTTTCTTACCCCTTGGTGCAAACATCTGCATAACTCTCCTCAAATCACCCCCATTAATGCACAGGGTGTTTTGGTCAAACTGAGATAAAGCACTTTCCTCCTGCAAAATTATTTGTTTCCCACACAGAGAGATGATAAGGTGCATGAATTTAAATGTGACCTGCAAAGCATATCTATTTGATTTAAAGTATTTTGTTTTAGGATCTCACACAGACCATATTTTTCTTTGTGAGTTGTGACTGACTCTTCAGGCCTCAGGAAAACAAACTGTTTTTGTTTCAGTCTTCTTCATCTACAAAATGAAGATGAAATAAAGTGAAGACCTTGTTGCATGTCCTTCTACTCTTATCACATTCCCTTGGAGTGAATTTGTTGAAATGTTGATGGGGAGCTCTTGAAAATGGCTGGTGTTCTCTGGCTCACTGTTTATACACCCCTGGAGGATCTGCAACGAAGCCAGTTCAGAATTGCACCAAGAGATTGGGAAATCCCTTCTGTCTAAATTAGAGCATTTGGAGTGATGGAAGTTTCTTTGTAGGGGTAGAACGACCACCCCTTTAAAAGTAACTGGTAGTGTCATGAAGGGAATGGTGTTGTAGCATCCAGTAGTGATGAGGAAGATAAACCAAAGCCATCCTTGCAGGGAACATGCAGCACAGTCCCCTTTGCTGTGCAGAAAAACAGGCAGCCTTGTGTTACTTGTGATGGGCCAGATAGGGCCTTGTGCCAGAAATTAGTGACAGTTTGAAGAACCAAATTTTGCTTCTGAATGGGGCAATAATTGTGTAAATGAGATTTTTGAATTGTTTTTAAAATTATTTTAACAAGTGCCAAGTGAATTCTTTTCTTCTGATGAAATTGAGGACTGAGTTGTTTCTGGTAGAAAATGAAAACCTACTTCTTTATGGAGGGGGACAAAGTGAAAAACCCATAAAGATGAAACCATCAGCAGGTCTCTGGTGAGGAAGGAAGCTCACTGTAGGTGTTGTCAAGGAAGGGGTGCTGCTTTTCATAACCCAGAGGAAAGGGTGTGAAATGTGGTAATAATTGTAGGAAATAATTATTGTCGTTGTTCTGGCTGGACTGTGTCCTACACAGCAAAGGGAAATAAACACAGGTCTCTCTGAATCTTGTTACTGTGCTAGTTTAGTTTCATGGTGCAGTAAGAAAGGAAATTATGAAGTAAAAGGGATCTTGGCAGGCTTTGGTTTTCCTCTGCAGAGGGGTGGGAAGGAGAGCAGAGTTTAGTCATACCCTGTAAAATGTGTATGTTTGGTCTGAAGTATTTCAGGCTCAGGCAGAAGGTAAAACACCTGTATAAACTCCTGACTTGTGCCTGTGGATTATGTCTGTTAGGGGTTCTGATATCAATGATACATAAAAGTTCTGGGGTTTTTCCTCTCTCTTCCCTACAGTATTTCTGCTGTGCATGACAAAACTTTTCTCCTTGAACTTTGATTTATCTTCACATCTTTTCTGCCTCAACACCCTTTCTTGGCCAGGCCACTGTGACCTTTTGCTATCTGTTTTGACTGCTTTGCTTTCAACCCTCCTCCTTCCTTAGCCCCTGATCCTCATTGGCCTCTCCAGATGTCCTGCTTGCCCTTGGTTCAGTTCTCCCTGCCTCTTTTCTGATCTACCCTGCAGATTGCTGTTGGATCTTGCCAGTCCAGTCCCTTGCCTGCTGTATGCCAGCCTGCTCCATGGTCTTGGCTACCCTTTCCATATTGCTCACCTGCTCTGCCTTGTTCATTGCTTCCCACTTAGCCTTTCATTGCCTTTATTTTGACGCTCCTCTCAGTAGCCTACTGGTGGTATGAGCCTCCCTCCCAAACACCTTTTCTTAATCCCGTCACAGTTTTTGCCTGCCCTATCCCATTTGGACACACAGTGAGTAGTTGTTCTGTCTCCTGCTCATCCCTCGCGTCCAGACTGCGTGCAAAATCCGCGGCTACAAACTTTCGAGGAAATATAATTCCATTTTTACGAGCTCCAACCTTTGCAGGCTATAATTACCTCTTGCCATCATCACTGAGACCTCTTTCCTGCCGGCTCACCTGACGCAGGCACGCACGCACACAGGTGTACATATACCACATCCCTTCAGCCTGTGCAACCATCGGCTCACCTGCACTGGGTACTTGCTGTCGCTGCCCCTTGGCACAACTCTTTCAGCTGCTCCAGGCTCTACCTCATTTTCTTCCTGTCTGCCAGGTATTGTTCCCTGCCTTACCCTTGCCCATCGAGCTGGTGAGGAAGGGTTCGCTTGTGTGTATCTGCAATGTCTTTCTGGGTTGGCTGGGCCTTACTTTTGCTATATTGAAATACCCTCAGTGGTTGTCTCCACTGGATATCTTCATTCCTTTGTGTGGAGATTCCATTTCTGTAGAAGGTCCAGCTCTCTGTCAATGCCCAGCCTTGACACAACTGCTCTGATTTTGTTGTTCCCCTTGGTTCTTCTTGTCTTGCCCTTCTGGTCTAAGGCAGGTGAGCACCTTTCTGCATAAGGGTGCTTCCACATTTTAGTCTAGTCTAGGAAATAAACAGCATCCTAACCTGGTAATGAAATATTTTTTAACAGCTCTGATGAACTTATCCATAGTGTGACATTGCATGTCAGTGAGGTTAAATTTTTATGCTGATCTTTGTAAGAAAATAAAAATAAAAAAAACCACTTTAGAAATTACTTGCAGGGTGTCTGCAAATTTATGGAGGACATAAAAAGTAAGCTTTCATGAAGAAACAGCCTTTTGTCATTGTACCTGCTTTTTCTAGCCTGGATGCACAGTTAACATTGTCACCACTTGTTTCTTGGGTAAAATACCCAAACCCTTAAAATACAGAGTAGAAGAAGCCCCTGGATGTGGGACATGAAGCTGCTTTCACTCTGGTTTGGGCACGCTTGTCTGATTTCAGAGTCAATGGAGCAATCATGGTATGTCCTTTTGTCTTCTCCCTGCTTCTCCTTGGAGGCCTTCTGGCAGGTCTTCAAGGGCAGAACTTGCAATCCAGGATTGCTTGAGTCAAGATTTGAGAGCAGAAGCCCAAGTAAACATAATTTTTAACATACAAAAAATCTCTGCTTATGCAGCCCATCAGCACAGGGCACCCATGTAAAGCCTTCCCTCTCCTGCACTTCACCCCTTGGCTCATTTTCCTCATTTCTTGATGTACATGAGTTCATCTACTTCAGGCAGTGGGGCAGCAGAACAAAGCAGTTTTCAGAGGAAACAAAGGCCGTTTATATCTGGTTTTCATTTCCTTTTTCTTCTATTTGGTAAACTGTACAATATTTAATAACAGAAGACTTGCTCATTCTTGTGTCTTAGACTCTGAATTGTTAAATCTCAGAATCTCTGATTCAGATAAAGAGTAATTAGTGTGTGCAGTATCTTCCTGACACGTGCTGGAGATGTAATCAGGAACCAAGGTGCTCTTGGCAAATGCTTTGTTAAAGTACACTGTAAAGTACCACATTACCAGGAATGGAAAGAGCCTGTAGTCAAAGGAAAAAAATCCCTCTTGGAAGCTGAAAGCTTTGGGAAGATGGGATCAGGTATATGTAGCATTAGAGACAGTGCTCATCTGCTGGGTTTATCCTTCATTAAATTTTCAGCATGGATCCTCATAGGGTAGTGTCAGCAGAAATGCAGGCAAAGCTTAAGGGATTACACTGATTAATATGTGGATGTAAGTTTTGGGTTTTGTTTGTTGCATTAGAGCTGAAGGAGTCATTTGGGTGCTTTGCTTGGACTCATGCCCACTTCTAACCATATGGTAGAGAAGTTGATGGAATGCAGATAATAACTTCATTTTCTTTGCTGTTTAGGTTCAAACTTGTGCTAACAGGTCCCCTCCCAAGCTTTGTTTCAACCCACTAGGTGAACCTAATAGGGATATTCATCTCTCCATGCCTCAGTTTCCCCATACAGCAAACAGCAATAACAGTAATAATACACTGCTTCTCTTTTAATGTGTTTGGAGTGTACGGATAAAAAGCGCCAAATATGAGCTTGCTATTTAATTATTTGGCCTACTACTTGTACTCAGTTTGACTGACCATGCAGTGGGAACACCCATGTTGGGAAAACCTGGACTTCCCCTATGTGTCTGGGCAGTGCTGCCAGCCTGGCCAGTTGGGCTGTGACCTACAGAATGGCAAATACAACTGGTGTTAGTCAGCTGGCCACCTCAAAAGATGAGGGGGAGAAGAGAATGAGGACTTGCAGGGGAAAACCATGCTTCAAACCTGAATAAACCAACCAACCTTTTTCTCTTCTGACCAGGGAGCCTGGATACACAGGCAGTGCCACTTCCTAGGTAATTTCAAGATGTATTCATATTTCAAAAGAGGAGTCAAACCAGCTAATCCATGTAAACTGTTGTCACAGGTATGTGGTGAAATCCACATCCGTCAGCCCTGAGCAGTTGCTGTGTGGGTCTGGGTCAAGGCATATTGGTGCCCCTGTTTCCCTGGGTGGTATGGGAAGCAAGTCACAGGCTGTGGGAATACCAGTCTATTTCCTTAGCAAATTAATCGTGAAGGACTTTTCAGATCTGGAGTCCTAAGGCACGCCCTGTGAGCATGGATAGCATGTTGTTACTACTTTTTACAGGATTAAATGTGTCCCAGGCAGAATCTGCTTTGGAGTAGACTTCAAAATTTGGAGGCAGGCTAAACGAGCCTCAGAGGGCTGATAGCAATGTGTGTGCTGTCCAGAGGTGTTCTGACCTTCTGAGAACAGATAAATAGATAGACATGTAGTAGCTAATATATCTACAATATCGATACCTATTTTAAATTTGAAATTTAAAAGGAAAATTTTCAAACCTTGAAAATTAACCAGTAGTTCAGAAAAATGTGCAATACGGAGCACTTCTGTTAAGAATGGTATTGTGTCATAGCGTAACACTAATTCTACCAAGCCTATAGGCAAAGGCTTATGCCTTGGATTTAAAAAGTATGTGGTGTGTTCTGGTCTCAGTGTAGAAACCACGTGTAGGAGGAGACAGTTTCAATG
Organism: Cyanistes caeruleus; assembly: GCF_971803275.1. Taxonomy (NCBI): domain Eukaryota; kingdom Metazoa; phylum Chordata; class Aves; order Passeriformes; family Paridae; genus Cyanistes; species Cyanistes caeruleus. Next base: position 32,331,264 of record NC_141705.1, on the reverse strand, counting down.
CTGTCATTAGTTGTTCCTTAGTCTTCTGACTCTAAGGTTGCTCCACCAGAAAGTGCCAGGCAATCACTTTAAGGGGTGCTGGAGCTGATCTTCAAAGTCATGTGATTTTTATAATGTTTTTAAGGAACAACTTGACTGCAGAGTCACATGTTACTCTGTGAAAATTTTGGGGAGATAATGGTGGTCCAAAAGTTTTGCACGGATACAAATATAGGCACAAAGGTAAAATGAATATTTAAGTGTAAGTGGTTCTTAGTGCCCTTGAATTTACAAGCAAATAAACATTTGATTTCAGAGCTCTTTCCAGTTTCTGCCAAAAGCAGTATCTTCCAGTAACAAAGTTACGGCCTCCAGATAGAATGGAGAGCACAGATTTCTCTTTTAAACAGCTGAAATATGAATTTCTTTTATGCGAGCTGAAAAAAGTCTGACTATTGGAGCATTCCAGCTGTCTGTGAGCTAGTTTCAGCCTGGCCATTTTCCTGTGTAGTGTAACCTACCTGACATATTATTTTCTTTTCCCCTTCTGCTTTTTTTTCCCTTTTCCAGTTTCATTGCTGTTTCTCCTGTTTTGTGGAGATGATGCTAATATCTTTTCTGTGTGTGTAAGCCACCATCTTCCCTCCTGCTCCATAGAGCTGTTGTCTCTTCCATTGACTGCCACAGCTTTTATGTGAAATGGAAGCTATTAAATGTAAATGGTATCTCAACAGCAATTAAAAGTTTAAGTACATAAAATGAAATTGGTTTAGCTGTAAAAGAACAAAGTGGAAGTGACCCTGTATTTGGTTTTATGCCATAAGCAATTTCTTTTTTATCTGAATGGCCCAAATAAATTGGATCTAGATTCAGCATGTGGTCTGCAGGTACCTAGGTTTTGGGAATTATTTGTGCACCAAAAAGTTCATGGTGATCACAAAGTTTTTGCAGGAATGGTGTTAGAACAGCTTGCACTAGCTTTTTCAAGCACCTAGCCTACATACTGTGATTTTTATTTTTTTTTTTTAGTTATGCCTAAACCCAGAATTTGTTTTTAAATACTGCATTTTAAATATTTTCTAGGTGTGTAAGCTGTCTAACTAATTCTGACTGAAGTCACTGTAGCATTAAATCACAGTGCAAAAAGCCAGAAATATGCAGGATCCAGGCCACTAGTTGTACATGATGAGGGAGGAAAACCCTGCACCGTCCCACACTTAAAATTTCCCATTCAGCAAGCCCTCAGTTTAATACCTGATGTCCTCATTTGTTTTATGTGGGAGACAGCTTACGTACCAAGAACTGGAGAAACTTGCTCTGGTCTATGATTTTGACATTGGAAAGAAAATATCCTTTCTGGTTCCTCTGCATACGTTTCTCCCAGTGAAGCGAGTCTGGTGGCAGCTCCATGCCTTGCTGTGGTCTAGACCAGATTATTCTTGGCAAATGCTTCCCACTGGTGCTAGCAATGATGAAGGTGAGCGTGTAAGCCAGGCTTACTGTTTTCTTCTCTCATTAGTCATGTCACATAGGTTATTACTGCTGACCTCAGGAGCTCTCCTTACTTATCCCTGCCAGCCACCTCCACCTCATGGCAGAGGTATGTTGGGGAAGTTGTAAAACAGTAGGGTAGAGGCAGTCTAGGCATGTACTAATTTTAATTTCTTTTCCCCCTTCTTAATACCTTTTCCAGTATTTTCCAAAGGTCGGGAACTACAGAATGCTTGCTGTCAAGCTTGCACTTGCTTTGCTGCTTTTGAAATCTGAGCTAATTTTACCTTTTTCCAGGGTTTCTGAATGACTGCAGGTCTTGGAGGTTTGATGTTTCACACTGCTGAATAGCTTACTGCTGCTTGTGCTATATTAATCCTGACTTTTGGTCATGATTCTGCAAGCTTGTTTCAATGTCTGCTGTTTCTGGGGGCAGCTCAGGAGGCAGCTTTGGTCCTTCTCTGGTAGGAAATGCCTCACATGGCTCTTGGTGATGCTGTTGGGGGCTTGATGTGGCCATCTTGGTATTCATCTGCAGGGAGGCAGAGTGAGTGAGGAGGTAAGAATTTGCCTTTTAGCATTTTTAATGGTATGGAGCTGAGTAAACACATCCCAAGCTCTATACCTTTTCAAGTCCTGAGATCCTGGGAATGCTGCTGTGGTTGCACACTGAGAGTCCTACGGCATCATGGCAAATACCATAGTCTCTGTGAAATGCACGCAGTAATGTTTACAGTTTCTGTGTGCTCTGATCGTGACAACTCTGGCAAGCTCTATGATAGCTGCTGGCTGCAAGTAGGTCTTGTAACTGGTGGGAACAAAAGCAAATGCCTCTGTGAAAATCTTTTGTAAACCTTCTTGTGTGTCCTTAGCTTGGTTGTGCCTGGCCTACTCTGAAATTCCAGAGCAGAAAAAAACCATTGAGCTGTTGAGGATGCTAGAGAGTCTCATGTTAACCCAGGGTTTCTGTGTTCGGGGCTGCCTGGGGCAGCCTTTCTGTAGACCATCACATGGAGGGGTCACTTCTGAGCAGGCTCAGGAAGATGATGTTGCCAAAGTGTCATTTTGCTGATTTCCATGTGAGCCCTCCTTGGTGGCAGCAGCAGGAAGGCTGTCCTTGGCAAATTGTTTGTGGTGAGGATGGGTTTCTTTTGGGTCTGCAGAAATCCAAACTGGGAGTGTGATGGGGTAAAAGCATCTGCCATGGGAAGGAATCTGGAGTCAGAATCTGGAATCAGACTTCACACAGATCCATGTGGGTAGTGCTATGACCATGACCCTTAAACACTGCTGTTTCCCTGCTCTTGGGTGTCATTACCTGCCAGGAAACAGGTGGAAAAATTGTCCAGGAAAAATGGATCAGGCTTTTGTAATAGGCAATGTGGGTTTTGGCAGCCGGGGTGAAAAGGCCACTTTCCATTGAGCATCTGTTTCAATGCGAAAAATGGCAGGAAATCTGTTTTTTCAATCCTTTTGACACTTGTCTATGCATTGACTCAAATGCCTCAAATATTCCACCTGAGGTATGAGGTAACACCAATAACAAAATAATGCTTAATTTCAATGTTGCAAATATCTGAAGCAACATTTTTTTTAAAAAATGCTCTCATCCAGAACAAGCATTGCAAAACCACCACTATGTGTAACCCTGCATCATGTGAAGTGGTAGCTAGAAAAACCCTTATCCCCTCTCCTCCACCCATTTGTCTTTGCCACCTGCTCCCCTCTTTGGATTTGGGCATCCCTCATGTTTCCCCATAACAAATCTTTCCAGTTCCCTTAATCACAGGAGAGACGCAAGGAGTTGAAGGGTTGTTAGTGGCAGCCCTGTCCCACACCTTTCCTCTCCCTGAAACTTGTGCCTGCTTAAATGTGCTTTGCCTAACTGGCAGATGGGCAAGACTGTGTTCCTGTGGAGTCAGGAATAAGAGGAGCGTCAGGAAACTCCTGTGTCATGAAGATGGTGGAACGTCTACAGTTCCTTGTAGATCAGGAAAATTTCAGAGCCCTAGTGTTTTTGTTCATTGATTAAAATGAAAACTAGGAGTGTGCAGCTTTGAGCCCTGTGTCATTTTATGTATGGAAGAATAAAGTGGGCACTTGAAGAGCAGGAAGCAGAACCCTGCTCACAGGCTACCTTGCTTCCATCCCTAGAAATACCTCACTGCGTATTTTTTACCTCTTCTGCTGTGCAAGGGTCCCCAGCTGCAGGCGTGTGCATGTGTGAGCTGAGCAGAGTGGTGGATGTCACACCCCCTGGCTCTGTCCCCAGGTAAGCACCAGCTTCCCTCTATCTTCATGATCTCCTGTGTGAAAGTCCTGGGCCCAGCTCACCCCTCTGCAAACCAATCCGTTTGGTGTTCTTTCACAAATCCCTGTGAAATCCTGATGCAATACAGTACAAATGTATGCTTTTTTAGTTCAAGACCAAGCCTGGACAGAATTTTGCTTCTTAAGCATTGAAAACCTGCAAATATAACTTAAATAAATAAAGAAAAAAATTAAAAATAATTTTATTGCTATTTAAGATCTATGAAAATTTCACATTTTCAAAATGCACAGTGTACAAAGCAGGTGCACTTCCAATGTCAAAGCTTTTTTACAGTGAGGAGGTCAGAGCTCTCCTGCAGTTTCCAGCAGGGCTGCACCTTTCAGTACAGATTTTTCCACCCTGTTTTTTTAGCTGTTTGAACTACCCTGGAGCAGAGATGAAAACCACTAAAATGACAGCATGACTGAAATACTCCACAAGTGAACAATCTAGGAATTTATTTTTTTTTAATTCTTATTTTCTCCTCCTTGACTGACAGCAAAAACAGCTGGAATGGAAAGAATCCAGCTTTGTGTTTGGAGAAAAGAAGTCTTTGGGTATTTCATCAAATAATTGCGGTGGCTGAGATTTTTAGCTGGTTGTAGGGCCCTTTGCTGCTCCTGTGTTCCTACTAGTCAGTCTGGATTGACCTCTGTATTTATGGCATGAACTGAAAGAAGAGGGTGATGGCAGAGCCCTCTTGTAGAGGCTGTGGGTGCTTGCTGGGCCTTCCAGTGCCACAGCCTTCATCCTCCATCACTTGGTGCTGAGCCACTGAGGCACCTGGCAGTGGGGTGATCTGTGTGCCTTGCAAATGAGAGGCCACTCCTCTCCAAAGAATGAGCTCAGGAACATTGGCCCTATTAATTTATTTTCATTGGCATTAATAGGAAAAAGACCCAACCCCAAACCCTCTGTTGTCAGGATTTTCTTTAAATAGTCTGGAAACAGGAAATTCCTCTGGAAACAGGAAACAGATCTGACTATTACATATTAGTCTTAAATCTTTCAATTATCCGCTGCTGCCCATCACCTCTGACTTTTTGCTGCTCAGCAAAATTCTCTATTTATTTTTGAAAAGCTAGTATCTGGAGGTGTTGTGCAAGTCTCAAGGGTATGCTATCATGGAATAAATCAATGTATTTAGTTTTAAAGCTGGCAGGGCTGGTGTTTTTTGTGTCTATCATATCCATTATATGTATGACCACAGGAAATTTTTTTCCCTGTAGTTTGATATAGGGGTGTACAATCTGTTGATTAAATAAAATAAGGAAGAAAATGAGAATTGACATCACGGAAGTCAATGAAGGACAAGGTTGTTGGTTTTTTTTTTTAAGGTTAATAATCAAAGCCTACTGTCAAGAAAGGGCATACCAATGGAACTGGAATACTCTTAGAAATTCAGGGCCAGAAGCGACTTAAAGATATCTTCTAATCCATCTCCTTGCCCCTGAGAAGGCTAGATGTTTATCTTCAAAACCTCTGATGAAGGTGGTTTCACAACCCATCAACAAATCCTATGTTAGGCCTTTACTCTCCATGTTATCAAAAAATATTTTCACAATACCCTCAAAAATTTTTAGGTGTATAAAAGTAAGTATATATATAAGTATATAAGTCTATATATATAGTAAGGTTTTGCTCTTCTTTGTGCAGTAGAACAATTGTTGACCATCCTTTTCAAACACTTATCTGGTCTCAGGTCTCTATATATTCTCAGGATGTATTTGCCACCTCTGTAACCTCTTAAGCAACTGAGTTTTTCCCTATAGATCATGATTCCAAATGTCTTTTGGCTCTTGTTGCTTGCTTCTCAGACTCTGTGCCAAACATGCCTGCCTTTTGTTTGAAAGGGTTATTTCCTAGAGTGGGCAAAGTCTTCATCTGAAGCTGCAGAGCTGATAGCAGAAGGAAATAGCTGCCTTTTGAACTGTGCCTGTGATACCCTCCTAGTCTGTGCTTTGGGGGTCCTTGCAGAAGCTTTGTGTCATCGATTCCTGACCCATTTCTGAACTGGTTTGTAACTTCGGTGTTCTGGTGCCACTGCTCACTGCCGCCTCTCTCTTTATTCCACTTTTGTTTCTGTGGAGTCCTTCTTTCTGAGCAGAGCACAGAGCTATTAACTGTTCTGGGAATGTGTTGGCTCTTAAATAATCGCAAGCAGAGGCACTGTGCCAAGTTTTGGTTTGGAGTAACTGTTTTTTCTGCTTCCAGACCTTGATGTAGCTCCAGAGAAATAAAGGTGTTTACGGATGCTTTATGAATTAGCACCCTGGTTGCCAGCCCTTTGTAGCCAGGTCCCAGCTCAGGCTGGGTGCTGTGACACCTCTTGTGTTGTGAACATGCTTGTGCAGGTGGAAGTCTCTCCACTGATCTGTTGTGTTTGTGTTCAGATTGTCTCCCTGTCACGGTGCACTGGGTCATTCTCAAAGCATTTTGGTAGCCTCTTGTGCACAGGGTGCGATTCATCTTTGTTCACTTCAGCCTTGCTGCTGCCCTTGACACTGAATTCATTACCTCCTGGCTGTTCCTTCCAAGGCTGGCAGGGCATCAGTGCCTCACAGCCTCTTCCCAAAGCGCTCCAAGAAGTGCAGAGCTGCAGGGGTGACGGGGGATCAGCAAGCTGCATCCGCTGTCCAGCCTGTGTGATGTTGGGCTGTAGAGATCTCAGGAACCTGAGAGAGGAAGGCTCCCTGCTGCTCCCCAGCACTGCAGCTCACCCTTGCAGACCCAGGACACAGCATTCTTACCCATACCATGCACATCCTATTTGTAACCATACTTGATGCTTAGCTGACTTCTCCTGCAAGAGTCTCAAGCAGAGACAGGGGTAGTGGTTAACACCAGCTGCGAAGTGACCTGCTGCTGATAAATGTGGCTGTTGATCTCTGTACACCCTCCTGGGTAGCCAAGCAGGAAGTAGCTAACCTGGTGAAATCAATCTTGTACAGTGAGCAACCACCCTAAACTGAAATTCACTTCTGGTCCATGCTTTAAACATCACATCTCTGCCAGGCACCATGCACAGCACTGCTCAGCCCTGCAGTTCCACCTGATCCCTGACATTGCTCTGGTCCAGGACACAGTGCTTTTGATCTTAACTTCATTAGCTCTCAGCAGAGGGTAGCTGCTCTTGGCAAAGGATCCTAAAACAGTTGACACATTAGTAATGAATTAAAACAAACCTGAAATAACTCTTTGTTTTAATTCCAGCATAGCATGTTGAAGCAGTTCAAGTATGCTTTGGCATGCTGAGGAGTAATGGAGATTTTTTTTTTCCTGTGTTGGTTAGTTTGAAAAATAACGACTGATTGCAGCTGAAACAATAAAGACGTGTCTTCCAAATCAACTGTAGGTCTCGAAGAGTCTGCACTGTTCAGTGACTGTTCTGATACCTTCTTGGTCTAAATAAGTGTGATGGCTTTACCTTTGAAATATAACCAACGGGGGAAAAAAAGTCATTAGCCATTAGTCGGAGAGAAGCTTCCAAGTGATGTCCCCAGAAATGTACGGGAAAATAACAATAAATTACTTTTTTTCTTATCCAAGAGTAGTGATATTAATTTTTGTCTTTGTTGAATTTCTCTGGAGGCTGTTGTGTTATGTTCTAGAGTTTACCTGAGGTCAATGGGAGCCTTGCTGGTGATTTCATCATATCTCTATGCAGCTCTGTCGTGGTGACAGCTCATCTTTCCAGCTTACTTGGGGAGGAGGCTGGAAATCCTGATTCTGATGTAGAGGAGTGGAATAGCCAGCTAACCAGTCTGGCTGGGTGTTTTTGGTGTCAGCTTCCTGGATTTCTAAAAGGCAGCTGAATCTGGTTTTTTTGGTGTCCCTGAGCTGGGGTGCTGTGTTTGTGCCAGCATTTGGGTGGCAGCTCTTGACAGAGTCAACTCAAATGTATGTACAAATGTAATTTTGCATAGAGGCTGTGTTTCCTACTTATGCAGCAGTGACTTTTCAGGGCCCCTGAACATGTACAAGAGCTGGGCTGGGGCTCAGTACTTGCTCTGACTGGCACTTCCTACCAGCTCTGCCCAAGGATGTGGCTTGTGGCTGTAGCAGAGGAGGAGGGCTGCTGCGAGAGTAATCTCCCCAGCTGGCCAGACACACCTCCTGTGCTTCTTTCACCTGGGAGTAGTATTCAGAGCTCATAATATTTAATTATTGCTGCTCCCATCAATATGTACAAAGGTCCTAATCATTCTTGTAGTGTTCCCCAATGCTGGGCACTGAGCACAGTCTCTGGGACTTCAGCATGTTACTTTCTAATATGACCTTCCTGCAAATAATTTACCTGAAACAAATGGTCATTATACTCCTGTTGGTATGTGAATCAGAAGATTCTTTTGGTATAAAGCATGCTAGCATTTTGGAGCATGACTTCTCTTGAAGGCATTAAGTTTTCAAGGAGTTAAGTATGTTCAAGTGTATTTCACAGAGAGCCAAGTGAAAAACGGTAAGTAGGTTCCCTCTGCTGCCTTGAAGGAGGGTTGCTTTTATTTTTTTAAACATAGATGGCCTCTGCTGTCTGCCTTTCCTTTAAATAAATGCATAGCTGGTAGGTTTGTTGCCTTTTTGTTGGAGAACTATTGAAATTTGGACCTGTGGCTTCTCACATGTATTTTAAACATTTTTGTTGCTTTCTATAGAATATGAGTGGCTCATTGTGTGAAACAGTCAAATGGCTGGGTTTCTGATGGCCAGGGGCCTGGGACATGTGCTCTGGAAGAAGAAACTGAGGGATAGGGGTTTGTTCAGCCCTGAGGAGATGGCTTTGCAGGAGACCTTTCTGCAGCCTTCCCCACCTATGGGAAAATTGATGAAAAGGTGTCACCAGCTCCAAGGGACAAGGATTGCAAACTGGAGTGGGATTTTCTGAGAGAATATTATGATAAGAATATCTCCATGAGGAAAATTGCACATTGATGACTTGCCTAAAGACACTCTAGGAGCTTTGTTCCCAGAGGTTTTTGAGGCCCAGGTAACCAAGCCCCGTGCAACATCACATGAAGCCAGGATTGGCCCCACTTTGGGCAGGAAGCTGCAGACTTCCTAAGGTTTCTTCCCACCTGAACAGTCTTATTTAGTGACATCATCCATAAATACAGGTCTTGAAAGTGAGTGGAATGCAGTGGGGCTTGGGCTTGCATTCCCTTTGGTATTCCACTTCTAAATGGGGTTAAAAAAATGACTCTATTGTGATTGTGCTGAACTTGGTATTAGTGGGAAATTCTCTCATAGCAAATGTTTCCGTGAGCAATTGACTGCTGCCTGCCTAAGTGCCTCCCCATCAGGGAACACTGGCAGGGTGTTTATCTGTTGCGCTGCAAATACAGCCCTGAAGTCATCCGAGCCTTCAGCCTCGCTGTTATCCCCTTTTTCCAAATCGATGGGTAAATGTTGCCATACTGTACGAAGGGACCCAGATCATGCTGCAAATCCAGGTTTCATTGCAGGAAACCGGAAGAAAAGTAAGATCAGAGTTTCCTGGGCCGACTGGAGCTTGCTCTCCCCAAGCATGCTGGTCCTCCAATTGCTGGGGTGCCTCTTCCAGAGGTCAGGGGCTGGGCCGTCCATAGGTGGGGACGGCAAAGCCTTGGCAAGCACCAAAGCCGGTGCCCGGTGGGCGCGGGACTGACGGCAGCCGCGGGTGGCTCGGCATCCTGGCCAGCAGCGGCTGGCTTTGCTGCTGCGTTTTCACCACTGCGGCAGCCTGGGGAGCGCCGGGCAGGGATGGCCGGGAGCGCGGTGCGTGCCTCAGGAGCCCGACGGGAGCCGCTAGGGGCCCCTCCAGGCGCGGCGATGGCGCGGCCGCACCGCCGGGCCGGGGGAGGTACCGCAGTCGGATCCGGCCTCTTCAAGGATGGAGATCGTCTCCGCAGAAGGGAAGAGGGGAGCTGGTTCTGCCCCTCTACTCCGTTCCCGTGAGACCCTCACCTGCAGTACTGTATCCAGCTCTGGGATCGGCAGCACAGTAAAGGCGTGGACGTGTTGGAGTGGGTCCAGAGGACGGCCATAAAAATTATTGGAGAGCTAGAGCACATCTGTGGGGACAGGCTGAGAGTTCAGCCGGGAGAACAGAGGGCCCTGGGGAAACCTTTCAGCAGCCTTCCAGTACCTGGAAGGGGCATGTAAGAGTTAAAGAATTAGTATCATCGAGTCCAACTCCTGGCCCTGCACAGAACCATCCCAAGACTCACACCAGGTGCTGGAGAATATTCAAAGATTTCTTGAACTCTATCAGGCTTGGTGCTGTGACCACTTCCCAATGCCCTATGAGTGAAAAACCTTTTTGTTAATATCTAGCTTGAGGAAGATGGGGACAGACTTTTTAGCAGGGCATTTATTGATAACGCAAGTGGTTGTGGTTTTAAACTAAAAGGGGGATTTAGACTGGATACGAGGAAATTTTTATGAGGGTGGTGAGGCGCTGGAACAATTTGCCCAGAGAGGAAGTAGAGGCCCCATTTCTGGGAACATTCAAGGTCAGGCTGGATGATGATTCGAACAACATGATCCAGTTGAAGATGTCACTGTGCGTGGTATGGGTTTGGACCTTTAAAGGTCCCTTCCAACCCAAAGCAGTCTGTGATTCTGTGAAAAGGGAGGCAATGCATTGTGGCCCTCTATTTTTTGGGGATCTTTGGCACCCGTCCCCTTACTGGATCCCCAGATGAACCCCACAGGAGGTGAGCTGAGCTGAAACAGCATCAATGGGTGCATGTCTGTCCCAGCAGTGGACCAAGGCAGATTCCTTTCCAAATCTGATCTGTGGCTCAGCCTCCACAAATCCCGTGTTTTGCACCAATTTTTGTCTTTCTGCTGACACCCAATGTGAGATTGCAGAAATGCAAAGCTGAAGGTATTACTTCTGCCTTTTCGGCTCTGGATTATTTTATTCTGCCTCTGCTTGTCATAGTCTTTGGGAAATCTGTGCCACTTCAGGTCTCTGGTACCTACTTATTCCTTATTTTCCTTTTTGTCCTGCCTCTCTACTTAGTCATGGGGATTTTTAAGGCAGAAATTACTGGTGGTCTGAAGACTTCAGCTGCATAAATTTATCATATGGATTGTGTTTGGCCATTGCAAAGTGTGTTTGACAGTACTAAGGGAAGTGGCTAAATGCCTTGGTGATTTATAGTCCACTTAGGGTACAAACATAATTATTCATTTACCTCATCAAAACAGAGAAGTTCAGCATTAATGAGGGTAGTTCATCACAGCTCAGCTGCCCTGATCTAGTTTAAACTCAGGGATCTCAGATGGGCTCTGGGAAGGATGTAAAGAGCAGAGCCTGCATGCTTGGTGTGTTCTCAAGCAAGGTGTTGCTGCGTGTTTGCCCTCTCCTTGCAGCCTGCTCCATTTGGCCTTGCAGTAATTGCAAGTGAAAGAAAAGGGAAGTATGTTTTTTTCTAACATGAATGCTCCTGGATGTATTTTTACGGTTTTTGGGTACTATTCTGCTAAGTGTAGTGTACATAGTCCATATAATAGCAAAGATTATGCATTTAAAATGTTGGGTAACCAAACAATATTGAGGTACTACTTCACTTTCAGAAGCTTTATTGAATTTTTGGCAAACACTTCTATGAAAATGGTATATATGTTGTCACTTAAAAACAAGTCACACGTGATCAACTGATGAAAAGCATGTTTTACTCTATTTTTCCTTTTCTGCATCTCCAAATGATATAAATTTTTATTTATTTTTCTTTAGTTTAGAGGCATGCCAAATTGGCCTTTTCAGTATAGACTCATTATTTTTATAACCTTAAGTACAACAGCACTGGGAATGTAGTTCTGAGCTGAAACTTGAGCTGCCAACTTTTTGCCTTGCAGTCAGATTTTGCATTTGCATTTTTAAGTTTGTAAAAAACTAGGGAGTTTAAAGTTGTGCAAATGGTGCTTCAGCATGTTTCAGTAACAGTCAGGCTGCAATGCCTGTCTACACAGCTCACCCCATCTGCCTGTCTCTTCCCCTCTGTTTTTTTTTTTTTCTTTATATTGTTTAGGTTTGACTGTGTCTAAACAACAGGCTGGCTACCTATACACAGCATCTTCTGCTATTTTAAAGTGTAGATTTACAGTACAGAAATACATGGGAAAGGCTTCAGAGGTGAGAAGAATGGTGAAAGGGAGGAAAACCCCTTCATGACCCATGATTTTTAAGAGATAAATGAAAGATATGTTTCTATTAGCTCTACCTCATGAAGATTTTAACACACCATTTCCCATCTTCTTACGATGGGAGGTCTAGGAGAGGAATTGAACTGCTCATTCATCAATCCATCAGCAGTAACCTGGTTGTTTCTTTCACAATCCCAGCTGCTCAGTCTGCAGCAGATGGGTTGCCCCTCCACAGCCTTTTTTGTTCTTTCTCCATTTTTTAGAGGTCAACTTCTGTTTCCACAATATCTCTTCCTTCAAAGCTGCTTTTCACAGAGCTGTCTGTCCTCATTTTCAACCTTGTCCTGCTCTGTAGCTCTCTTGGATGTGCAGTGCTCTATGGCTTGTTCCTGCTTGTATCCCATGGCTGTGCATCTTGTTCCTGGGAGGGGAAATGGTCACCAGGATCTAGTAAGCAACCTGAAGGAGTCCAACCAGCATGCAGCCTTTTACCAGCCTGCCAGGTGAGCGTACAGTGTCAAGCCAAGACAGCAGGAATGAAGGGCAGGAGGTGTGATGAAGACAGACAGGTCAGGGGGAAGGACTGCCAGGTTCTGCACACCTCCTTGCCCTCAGGTGTGGTCCCATCCTGGGATGTGCCACTAATGCCTTTCTGACCCTCTGGAGGCTTGTCTTAGCTTCAGTGTAGCAGGCTGAGACATAAATGCACAAAGGAGAAGAAAGAAGGCATTTTGAAAAGTTTTTCATTGATTTAATTGATCAAGATTTTCATTGATTTTCATTGACATGGCAGCAAGTCAGAACAGACATGGCCTGGAGCTCAGCCCTGATATCCCAGTGATCTTTACTTTTTAAAGCACAATAATAACAAACATAGCAAAGTGTGCAAGAGAACATGACAATCTCCTCTCCCTTTCCATCTCTCTCTCTACCTGTGCTTCTCTTTGGTCCTGGGAATGTTCCTCTTTTACCAAAGAGGGTAGAAATTATGGGATTTACTTCTGAGCAGCCTATAGAATAGCCTGGGGCAAGTCATTCCTAGAAGGTGCTTTCCTCTTCTTAAATGGGTCATTTAACATTCACAGCTAAATAGCAAAGCAGGGAGGGGAGAGAAACAAATGGGGAAATAGTTTCCTGAAAGGAGGAAGAAAGAGCTGTTATTCATATTCAGTCATCAGAATATTCTTAGATGTGCGTGGGAACAGCCTAACAAAAGCAGGGAGATAGAGAGAGGCAAGCCAGGTGACAGTGATGTGCCTGGGACAGTCATGAGGGAGTTTGAGCCATGTCATCCTTAGACAGAGACATGGTAGTTCTTCTCGAAGGAGGTTTCTTCTTTATTGTCCCTCTTGGTCTCCTTCATCTGGTACAGGGAACTATAGGAGAGGGGGTGTTTATAAGTTGTTAGTTGTGCTGTTGCTACTCTGGTGCAAGGTGCTCTAGAGAGCCATGCAAAGGTTCCAGGTGCACTCAGGTGCTGATCTCAGGTTGCACTCCTGGAGATGCCAAAGTGTTTGTCTGCTTCAGTGTGCTCTACCAGGATGGCAGGATTGTGCCAGAGGAGCAGGGGCAGTTCTTGTCAAAGTGATGGGAAAATGTGGCTCTCAGAGACCTGGAGAAGCACTCTACACAAGGAGTTTGTGTGGCCTGTGGGGAGGAGGACAAACTCCTGAGGGATCTGGTTAAAGGTTTGAGGCAGGTTGGGAGAACAGCAAAGGATTAGAGCTTACTGCCTCTCTCTGTTCCCTACTGTCAGATCACTTTAGACCCTAGTCAGATTTCATTACTTTGGACAGATAATTAGCAGCCACTCTCACTCAGCAATTAGGGGAGTGTGTGATGATATTGCTGAGGTGGGGAGAAAGTTGTGCCTGCAAAGTCCAGCTGGCAGTTCTGCTTTCATCTGTGTGCAGTACCCAGTGGTAGAAGGTCCTTATGTCCCTGTGCTTCATTCCCATGGCAGCAGGAGGTATTGTAGGTACTGTATTGTAGGTACTGTATGAGGCATTGCAATAGACTACTTGGATGTTGGTTTGGCTTTTTTTTTGCCACTGGCCATCTGAAATGAAAGACTGATAAAACAGATTTTAAAGGATGATATGCAAGGCAAGCAGTTTGTGGAAACTGTAGAAATGCTGGTGTTGCTCTGCATGGTTGGCATGGCTAAGGGAGGTGGGAAGGGTTGTGCTGAACTTCTGTGGCAAGAGAACATGAGAAGTTTGATGGTCATCTCTCCAAGCTTTCATAAAATACTAGATCTTGGATTACAGTGGCAGCATCAGGATTTAAATTCTGTGTCTATTATGCTGTAGCTAAAAGGAAACCAAGTGTATTAATAGGTAGCAAGGCTTTGCACCTGCTTAATCAAATTATCCTTCTTTGACATATTTCACTCCTGTAGATGCTCCTAATAGGTGCTGAGGGATCTAGTATGGCATAAGAAATAACATTTGTGTTCCCCGTTACATTTATTTCCCTGATCAAATGAGGCTACCAGGATGACCCATCTGACTCCTGTGATATTTCTATAAAGAACAGAATTGAGGACTGTCCTTGTGATTAGTGTATTAAAAGTATTAGATTTATTGTCTTAGCTGTGCTGTGTTTTCTCATGTTCTCTCTCATGCTGATTGCTAATGACAGGCTTTGGCAGGAGCTAGTCTAGGCAGTCCTTTCTGTGATGGGAACCAGATGGATGGTTTTGCTCTGGCTGCCCCTCCCATTGAGCACCAGGAGCAGGAGAGGAGGGGGAGCCCTTTGGGGGGGAGAGGGGGCATTTGTAGAAAACTCAGTGAATGGCAGAGAACCAGTTCTTGTCTATCCACCACTTCTCTTCCCTTGAGGCTTCCAGTTTTGCAACTTCTAACCTCACCCTTGGCTCCAACTTCTTGGCTTTCAAGCGATTGTTCTGTGTGTTACATTTTCATTACTGGTAAAATTGATGGAAAATCACATTTTATTATGTGAAAAATGCAGTGTTCTTGACTGTCAAAGCTCTATTCAGCTGGAAAAAATCTATGTGAGGCACTCTTTTATATTTCATGTATTTTGTGCATTGGTTGGAATGAAAAAATAATGAAAGGCTGTATTTTGTCAACTTTTGCATCTGTCTGACTGGCAGCACTGACTGATTTGTTTTTTAAATGTATTTATTTCTTGCAGTAAGCACTATTATTCTCCACCCTTTCACGATAAATGCAAATAATATGTGGAATGTGCAAATAATATGGGAAAAAGAGAGATGCAAATTATTCAGTCCCTCCAGGTAGGTCTGAGAAGAAACTGGAAATGTGACTGCAGCATGAAAACGTGCTGTCTTTATACCAGCTGCAGCAGTGATAACAGGGCTACTGTCTGTCTATGTTCCAGGTTTCTGTGAACACATCTATTGTATCTTTTTTAATTTGTTTTTTCTTCTTCTCTTTTTCCCCTTTCCTCTCCTGCTGTGAAACTCTAAATGGGATCTGGGCACTCTAAATATCTGAAGTACATCACTCACAAACCCTTCTGCCCTTTGTGGGACCACATCTGCTCAGGTGTGGTAAGCCCAAACTGCTGAGGCTCTTGGGCTGAGCACAGGGCATGAACTAAAAAACCTTGGTGTTAGGGAGGACAGGTGGATACTGCTCCTGAGATCCAGACTAGAATACCTTTTAGCCTGAATCAAGCTTCCCCTCAGGGGAGAAACGTGGCTTCCCTTCCTGCACAGCCATGTGCCAGCTGTGTTGGTGCGTGGGCATGAGTCAGATGGAAGGGAGCCAAACTGATTGGCATTGTGAGATGCTGAAGCTCTTGGGATGTCTTTGCAGCAGGAATGGGTTTTGTTCCTGCCTTGCCATTGTCCCTAACCATGCTCCTGCCTGGAAGAAGTTGTCATGCCACTCTGCACTGGATGTGACCCTGGGTGTCTCAGCCATGCTCTTGAACACTGTGTGAGGCCGTAACCAGGGGAGGACAGTGAAGTGCAGCTGACACACCCATCCTCTCAGCAGCCCGGGTGTGCTCTGTGGATCAGGCACACCTGTGATTCAAGATCTCCTTGCAACCTGAAAACAGTGTTTTCTTTTATTACATTTTTTGGCTTTTTTTTTTTTTTTTTTTAATATCAGAATTGTTTTCCTACTTAGATCACTGTAACTGCAATTTCAAGTGAAGGACCTGTGAAAAGAGGTGTCAGGGTGTTCCTGCCCAGCATTATTTCATTGTTGCCATGTGAAAAATTCACTCCCAATTCCAGTGAAGATTTTAATGTGATAACAAATTTTCAGTTATTCTAAATATTAAAAAAGTGATGTCTTTATTCTTGCTAGTTCTATATAGATTTTTCTATCAGTGCAGGGAAAAAAAAGTAAACTCTACAGTAAAAGCTTACAGACAAAATGGTAGAAGTAAAAGCTTACAGAAAGATCTAGAAAATCCTCCTTTATAACTGAGACATGCTTTATTTCTGCACTTTTTGACTCCCAACTCTGTATGTGCTAGAAGCTCTTCAGTGCGAGCTATTAGTCATTAGGAGAACCCTGGTCTGGAGAGCTTCCTGGCTGGAGGAGGGCACCTTGCTATGCTTTTGTAGTTAATTTGCTCCAAAATCTTGTGAGGGTGCTGAGCTTGTGAGGACTTGCTGGCTGGAGAGTCAGCGGTCAGCAGCACATTTGTTTGAGTGAAGTCAAAGAGAAGAGGATTCCAGAAGCTCCTGCTCAGAGCAGTGCCAGCTGTGAGATCAGACAAGGCTGTTCAAGGCTTGATCCAGTCAGGTCAGACTGGAAAGTCTCCAGAGATGTGGATAGCACATCACTGCTGGGCAGCCTGTTCTAGGAAACTCTTGATATTTTGATGTTTGTTACCACGTGGCACTTAGAGTGGTCAGAGGTAAATATGTGGCACAGCTCTCTCTGTAGATGATATTCTTGAGACTCTGTTTAGGAGGTGTGTGTGTAATGACCCCACAAGCCTAGGACATTTCTCCTACATGGTGCTCCCTGCCATGAAGAGGTGGGTACAAGGGATGAGGACCTGCTTTGTCCTTTTTTGGGGGTAGGTATGGGGTAAGCAAAGCCATCCTGCTGATCCAGGGTGCAAAAACCAGTTCAACCCTTTCTATCCCTGGCTTTTCTTGACCTTTTTGCCACAACCACATAAAAGTGATGCAATAGGAATGGTGGTGCTTCTGGGCTGTCCTCCTTTCTCCCCAGTAAGTGATACATCTGTCCTGGCTGAAATAGTTTGCCCTGGATTTGGCAACCTGGTAGCTATCACTGCAGTTAATAGCAGGGCTGAGCCTTGGTGTCCACTGCTGGCAGAAATAATTCTCACTATTTATGTTCCGGCACAGGGCTGGGACATGGGGGACATTGCAGCACCTCACTCAGGGCCTGAGATCCCCAGTGCAAGCCTTCAGAGAGACAGGCACCTCCTGCAGCTTCAGCTGGGGATAGAAAACCAAGCCTCACTGGCAGGATGCAGCCCAGGAGGTGCCTACAGGACTCCCTGCACATTTGCATTTTCTAATCTGCTGCCTAAAGCATTATCTTGCTTGTTCAGACAAGTTATTCACCACATCAGGAACGTGTGGGAAAATAACTCAGTCAGGATAACCAGAGGAAAATAAATGGTTGTGTAGTTGGCCATTTGGAGCTGAGCTAGCTTGGGAATTTTTTTTTCTTCAGCAACACCCTGAAAAAAATGTAGTGTGAATGGGTGTGAAATATAAAGAGAGTTTGCTTCCTTCTTGCATAGGCATATATCCAAAAAAAGACAGCAGTAAATATAGAGACATCTACTGCTAAATGCTTTAGCATAGTGGGGCTTTAAAGGATCTAAAGGCTCAGTGTGTTTGACTTGTAGGACATTGGACCTTCCCCACTGAAATGAGCTTTGAATACAAGGGAAGTCTCTGACACAACAGAAAGGAGAAGCCACAGTGATCACCCAGGGTGTTTCAGTGCGCCGCTCAGTCACCTAGACTCTGCTTCACCCCTTGATTCTCCATTTGTGCTTGAAGAGAGGATTCCAGACAAAATGTAAGTACAGAGGGGAGAAAACATGTCCTGTGTTAGGGGCAGCAAAATGAGACTACAGTGGGTCAGATCCCAAAAGACATTGATGTTTGTTGCTGGGGTGTGGAAAAAAAAATGTGTTCAGGCTACAGCACTTCTGAAAAATGCAGAATTACTTCTCTTCTGCAAGAGGTAAAGTGGATTTCACAGCTAGTGTTTCTGTTGCTATTTAGGAGACATCAGCGAAAAAGAAGAGGATAATGCCTTCTGCTACTGTAGAAATGCCAGTGTAAACGATTTATTTCCTAATTAGTAGACATTGCTCTAATGATAGAGATATTTAACAACAAGTTATTTGTATCATATCAAACCCTGTATTCTAGAGGTGGCTTTTCCCCCTCTGTTGGGTGTTAAAACAGTTGCATGGATTAATCACACTATAGTGCAGCCAAATAGCTCATCCCTGCTTGACTCGGGGAGAAGAGGCTTTTTGGCTTGATATACACATGAAGAAAATCACATCCTAATTCTGAAAAGTATATTTGAAAATAAAAGCTGAAGTTTAAATTAAAAAAACTAAACTAAACACCTTGTTCTTCCCCAGTAAATGAGGTCATGCAGCCTGATTGCCTGGCCCATCTGTTGCTGTTCATAAGTATATTATATTTTTAAAGGCAAATATTAACTGGTATTATGTAGTTATCTACTTTTTTTTTTTTTTAAATTTCTCTCGGCTTGTCAAGCACTGTCATTATATCAACCGCTGTTCTTAAAACAGGATTTTGGTTAAAATAGTATATACCTGCCATCTGGTTGAAAAATGTAAGCTTCCTACACAACTAAGTGGAGTTGAACTACGGTATTAGGAATAGCTCGTGTTCTCTTGAAAATAGCAGCTGATGGCAGATTGCAGAAATCAGCCAGTTATCAGTTGTCATTAAGCTATTTGATATCTGACACACATGGAAAGCATGCTATTTATAAGTATGCAATGTTACAGAAGTATTCCTTTTTTTTCTTTTTCTCCTTCCCTTTACCCGTTTAAATATGTTGGTTTGACTGGACTGGAAAGCAAAGTCTCCCTTAATATTCACAGAATAGATGTGGTGCAGACTGAAGGTGTGCCAGACTGTTTGTAACATTTATGTCGTCAAAAAGTGATCTGAGAGGGGTATAGCAATAAATTTGGTGCTCCTGTGCTATAGAGCTGTGTCTAAAGAGAAATGTCAGCTACAAAGAGCCAAAGAAACAGAAATATGTGGAACTAACTGGTAGAAGATTGCAAAGCTAGAAATCACAATGGAAAAGACGCATGTTACTTCAATATGCATTTGCATTTTGGCTAGCAGGAGAAAAGAGCTCAAGTCTTAGCATCAACTGAAGCAGAAACACTAAAGGCATAATTATTTGCTAACACTGGGCAAGGCACCAAAGACTCTCAGAAGTATAGGTTAGTCACTGTCATGAAAGCTTAATCCTAACCACTAAGCAAGGACTCGTAGAACACAGGGCAGAGGGTGCTGCTGGAGAGGGCAGGGAGGCACAGTGATGCTATGACCTGTTCCCTTGTCATACCCTGTGAGGTATATGGTGGCTACAGAAAACAAAGCAGAAACAGCCTGTTCAAAAAGAGGGATTAAGAATTATTTTGTGAGTGGAAATGTGAACAAAAAAAGAAGTCAAAATAGGATGGGGTGCTTTCAGGCTAATGATTTTATTCAGAGGTAATGTGAGGAGGTGGTATTTTCATGTGGGCTGAGGGTTAGACCCTGATTAATCTGTAGCAATGACATTGAAATCTTGTGAGCACATCCTGCAAGTCTTGGTAAAAAATAAATATATATCACCTATAAAAAAATACAATAAGAAATAATATAAATAATAATATAAATATAATAATATATAAATAATATCTGATTATTCTCACAACTTTTTGGTTATATTAGACCAGAAATGTTTTGAGTACAGTGAGGAGTTTTTTGACACCACTTAAAAAGCCTCAGTCTCTTCTCCTATATAAGTGTTGTCTGGAAAATTAAGGTCTGTAGTGTTCTGGCTTCAGCACAGTCTTGATCAGGTTTGAAACTGTTGGGTTTGAATCTGAATCCTCTTGCTTTTCAAATGACATCTGAAATTCTGGTTGTGAAAGGTCTCTAGTCATTTTGCTTTTAGAAGTTACTTCACCCATAACCATCTAACCATAATAAAAAATGTGTTCAGCTTCATAATTATAAGTTTTAGGTTTTACAGTCAGCAGAGGTATGTTCTAACAGAAAATTAGGTAGCAAAGGTGTAGGTCAGAGGTTGTGGTTTGCTTTTTATTCGTTGACTTTTCCTCACCAGAGAATTTGAACATTTTATTATGGAGACTAATCATGTCTCCCTTGCTTCAGGCTTTTGCAGACCTTCCTAGGCCATCAAAGCAGCTTCAGCAATCTCAGCATTTTGGCAACATTGCAACTATCTTGACCATAAAAAGACCTGTAACTGGTGCAGAGAGCGCCTCCCACAATGGAAGGTTTGCAGGAATGAGGGATGCCCAAGAGCGATTGCGGCTCTCCAGCGCTCCTTCCCAGGTGTGCATACCATATGCCAGCTCTCCGTGCTTTCCTGCTAACCAAGCTGGTGTTCCCAATCAAAAGCAAGGTCTGCAGCTGCTGAGGAGAAGCCTCCTGCTGGCACACAGGGAAAGCCGGCAGAGGAGGCAGGGGCAGACGCCTTACTGAGTGAAAAATGCAGATGTTCGTCAGTTCAGGGCAGTTTGACAGAAAGTGTCTCTTCCTCTCCACTTCCCAGACTGCATACAGTTATTTGCAATTCCAAGATGCTTATTCTCTAATTTAGTAGCTAATGACTCATCTGCCCTGGTGTGCCCCTCCTTCCCTCCCAAGTCACCAGCTCTCCCTGCTCGCTCACTTGCTCACCAGCAGACTGGAGCAAACCTGCTGCCTGGTTTAGCTCCCTTTGGCTCGGCCTTCACAGGTCATTTCAGCTTCCCCACCCTGGCAAAAGGTTAGTGAAAGCCCATTTATCTGCCTCTCTTTCTTTGATTTGTAATTTTTTCATGTGTTTATCTGCACAGCAGATGGCTAATAAAAAATCCCCAATCAAATAATCTGTGTCTTGTGAGGGGTGGTTGGCAGAGAAAATTGGGAGGGAGAACAAACACTCATGGATCAAAAGTAGCTGTGTAGGCAATTTTATTTAAGGACAGAACACAGTATTTTATTTTACTTCTCACATTTGAGGAAAAAAAAATATGTTAAAAATGCTGACTATAGTTGAAGAAAACATTTTTAAGTGTATCAAAACTTGTAAAGATTCATCAGAAGTGGTCCTTGGTAATTAGGTTTCAGTGTGAGAAGCATCCTGGAAGACAAGGATGTTTCTCAAAGGAGCTTGATGGTTTTGCAACTGCATAACAAAGTTTTCCTTTATACAGTAGGCAGATGCCAAAAGTACTGAATATGGTGGCATGTTACACCTAGCATTTTTATAAGGAGGTTAGGAAATGATGTAGCAAAAACCAGTTGTTTTTTCACATGGGTTCTAGGAGTACTGCAGATGAATCCATTGTGTCAGGTGTAAATGTGAGAACTTACTCTCAGCAGTCCTGAACTTACTAAACTTTTCCCAGCAGAAACTTGTCTTGACTTTCTGGGACATTGTTCTGGTGTTGTTCTCAGGTTAATTGTTCCAGGTCAAGTTTTCTTGTGGAAGCTTAAGTCATTTTCTCAGTTTCTCGGATTCTGACCTCTTTATGTCAGTGGGGAATCTGGTAACAGCCATATTTAGGCCACCAGATGCACTGCATTATGAGGACTTGGGGCTTTTCCTTTTTTTAGGGGAAGCAGGAGGTGAGAGAGAGGAGCTCTAAAACTGGTTTTGTTTGCAGCAGCATATAAGTTGCCTTTGGCTTAAGGGAGTATCTTGTCTTTGGCTTGGAAAGTTCTGCCTTTACAAAGAGAGAGAGCTAGAAAATGAAAGTTTTCTTACCGTGGCTTACATTCCTTGAGAAACTTTAGTCATGTCAGAAAAGATTGCTCTGTCTGACCACACAGCCTTTAAAGTAGCAGTTCTGGGATTGCTTAAGAAATTGCAAGACTAAGGAGATCTTCCCAGCACCCAGTGGATACCTCAGGTGCTTTGCTGAAGGGCACCAGTTGATAAAGCAGTCAGTTCCAACTGGGAACTCCCAGGAGCACGCTCCAGGCCTTTAGTGCTGGGGATGCAGCTCTCTCTTGTTCCTGCTTCCTCACAAGGTAACCACAGACTACCCCTCTCATCTCATGTTGCTCAAGATGAGAACACGTGCTGAAGTTCAGGATCAAGTTCCATGGACAACATCCAATGTAATCTGTCTAATCTGATTTTTTTTTTTTTTTAATTTAGTTTAAGTTTTATGTCATGTAGTGGTTGCTGGTGCCAACAGGTATTTTGCATATATATTACTCAGTATATTGCACAGAAAATTAGTGTTTTGGGTTAAGATCAGGAAAGAAGAAAGAATAACTTTTTAAAGTCTGTAAACTTGGCACAAAACACTCTTGGGGGCAAAAAATGGTAGAAGCAATACGAGGCCCATCAGGGCAATATGTTCTGAGATAGTGGCTTTCCACAATGTAAGAAGCAGATATTTAGGGCTGTATGCATGTAGTGTAGGATGTGCATGTAATTAACAGTCTTTCTGTTTTTCTTAAGATACCCTGGAAATTTATATGCTGAAACCTAAAGTTAAAATCTCTGAGGGCAGCTGCTTTCAGCTTAAGAAATGGCAGGTATTTAGTTTCTGGTACGACCTAAAGTTTTGATGTTTTCCTGCCTGTGGTTTATGATGGACAAAACCTCTTCTGGGATACATATATATACATATATATATATATATATATGGACTTTGCTATCTCTGTACCAGAATGTATGTGACATTTTTCCATCTCTGTGATCCCTAAAGGCCTTTAGGAAGGATATGTTAGTGTTGCCATTTTACAGCTGACAGCATGACATAATATGTGACTATGTTTTTCCTCAGGGCTTCTGTTTCATACTAGCTACACAGGTATATGAGGGAAAATACCTGGGGATTCAAGTGGGGGACACCTGAATCTGGCCTGTTATACTGGGAGGGGTGTCCTTGTCCACAAGGCAATGCACTTGTGGCATTATTGCCTCACCTCAGGGGTTCATACATCTTCTTGCCGACTGGATATTTTCGTAAGAAGGTACAGGGAGAACTGGAAACTAACATGCTTTACCTGAAATTGTGCCAGGATCCTTACTAAATACTTTCTTTTTGCTGTAGGGGAGACTTGCTTCGTGACTGTGGTTATTATGTGCAAAAATAATGGTTGTGAAGTACTCATTAAACCCTGCTGAAGAGGACGGTTTCAGTGGGGGGTGGGTTCCCAAGGGCTCAGGAGGCATTGTGCCCATGTCTTCGTGATTCTCTACTGTTCAGTGTGAAGGAGAAGTATTTCTGCTCTAGATAATATAAAGAGTTATCAAGAGGCTTCAGAAGAACAATGTCCTTTGGACTTTTTAAAAATGAAAGGATAATAAAAATGTTTCCTTGACTACAGGAAAGATGCAGGCATTCATGTGTACAAGTGGTGCATTGCGTTACCTTCTCAGGTAGCAAGCAGAATCCCACGCAGTGTTCTACTTGAGGACTGATTTGAGTTGCCCTTGGATCAAGGTCCTGTCTAGATTAAAGGCTCAAATTGAGTCATGTGAGGTGCTGCAACTGCACTTGTACTCTTTGCTCATGACAAATGTAAAGTTATTTGAATTATCTGGCATCTCAAGTAAAAGCCATGAGGTTAATAGTGTAGAGATAATGTTCAGCTGATGCCTGGTAGCTTCATTATGAATTGACCATTGAGGAAAAAGCAGGAGTGTCAGTTTGTACGCTGCTGGGTTGGTTTCATTGTACTGACCACTCCCAGGTAAAACCTTACTTAGCAATGAAATGCAGGTTAGCTTGTTTTAAACAGGAACAGCCTGAATTCAACCAGCCGACACAGATCTAAAGCAGACTTGCCAAATTCTTGAGGGTTGCCTGATGTGTGATGCTTCTCAGCCCTGATTTAAATGGATGTTTGGCATCACCATTGCTCTACTCCTGTCACCCAGCAGAGATTCCATGCATTCAGCAGGGCTGCAGGACAAGCTGGATGGAGCGGCTTGTGACCATGGAGCAGAGCCCCAGGCATCATCAGGAGGACTTGTAGGAGGCAGGAGTGATGGCAGTGATCTTTCCTCCACTTTGTGCCACCACTTGGTGCCTACCATGGTCTTCTTGCTTCAGACAGACCCTACTGGAGCCCCTGGATTTCTAATTTCATACCTAAATTCTAATTCTAATTTCATACCTAGAGTTTAGAACTGGACTATCTGGCACAATGCCAGCTTAACTTATGGGCAGGAATGAGAGAAATGGGAGGGATGGCTCCCATGCTTTCCTCCAGGGGGAAGGAAACTGGACAAAGGAAGCCAGCTGGCTGTACTTCCCTTTTCAGTTTATTCAAGGAATATTCAAAGGGAAAATGAAGGAGAAGCCTGAAATATGGCCAGTTACATAGATTTCTCAGGCAGAACCAAGCACAGCAATGATATTAACTGTCTGCCTGTACTCAGTCTGTATAAGATAGAAAAAGGACATATGAAATAATACTTCCTCCTTCTATGAAATCTCCTTTAACCAGGCTAGAAGAGGAATTATCAGTTTGGAAAAAGGGTTTTTTTAGAACAGCTTTACTACCATAACATCTTCATGCCAGATCAAGTACAGAACCTGGACACCTTGAATGCTTCATGTCTCATGCAAAATTAGATACCTTATGTTTCCACATCTTACATTTCCATGTCTGTGCACATGTGACATGCCTGTTTAAGGCAATGTGAATGCATGCAAAGGACATTTTTTTATGACCTAACTTCCTTGAACAGGTTTTAGTCATGATCAGCTTCATTGAATTTGATTTTGAGTAGAATGATAATAAACTATTTAAAATGCACAAACTTTGCTTTTGGAAAATATTCTTAGTTCATGAAATGGATCAGAAATAATAGCCTGCTGCAGAAGAATTTCTGTTAATCTTCTTAAAGACAGGAGATAAGATTTCAGAATCAGATTAAAATACTTGTATTCCACATTAGGAGACCTCCTTGGTTCTGTCTGACAATCAATTAATCCTCTTTGGGGTCGCAGTTTCTCTGGTCTGCATTTACTTCTTCCATGTTGTGCATGAAAGACCTTTTATAGACTTTTAATGCACATTTATTTGGTTGAAAATTGCATTGCAGCTTGACCTTCCCCTTTTGTTTGTCTTTGTTTCGTTTCTTTTAGCTGAGAGCAGGGAGAGATGGGCACTTCCCACTCCCTTGAGTTTAGTGGGAATGGCAGGGTGGTGTGCAGACCACGTCCCACTGAGCTGTTTAGCTGTCATGGGCGTCTCATGATTAAATCTCATGCTGAAGGTGCCGTATGCTCCCCCCACCCAGCATCTCGACTCACTCAGCATGAATTTCCCACTGTGTAAGATGTGGGAGACGAGGTGACAGCTTGCTTGCAGGCAGAACACAGGATACTACATGGGAAGAGAGAATGTAAAAAAACACCTGCTCTAAGCTGGTGCTGAAGATATTCGCATAATTTATTAGTATTTTTAGAAAACTAGGGCAATTAAGGAAATAAATATTTGTCATAGATGCAGCATATTGTGTTGTTTAATATCAGATGATGTCATTGTTCAGTGGTGCTTTGCATATTATCTCTGTATGCGGCAGAGGGCACTAAGTGGTGCTTAGTATTTTAAAGTACAGGAGAATTCTGCATTCTTTTCCTTCATCATTACCCAGATTGCTGCCTTATGAGTACTTCTCACATGTCTCAGTTACTGACTACTACTTTTTTTGTGTGTCTTTGTCACATTTGTTACATTTTCTCTTCATGAAATTTAGAGAGATGGCCCATCCAAGGGCAGTCTTTCAGCAGGTTTACATTCTGAAAAAAAAAAATCTAAAAAAATTAAGGAAATTAATCTAAAAATTAATTAGAATGAATTAAATTAATTAAATTAAGTGTTACGTCAACTCATTTTCTGAGTTGATTTGCAGTCATCACTGTCATTATGATTCTTCGTAAGTTTCCCGGAAAAATCATGGTGAAGCTGGGGAAGACCTAGACAGATTTCTCATCCTACAATGATGATGTAGGTGAACTCCTAGAAAATCAGGGCTAAAGTCTGAAGAACTTGCCAATGGCCACAAGACTGGAGACAGAAGTATTTTGATGATTTCAACAGTAATGATATTTTGCACAATGACGTAACCACTTCTCTCAATATCAAAATAATTTAAAGTTTTCTGGAAGCTGTGTGATATAAAAAGTGTGTGTGATGGTTCATTACAAGTTTCATAGCCCTACACTAAAAAGTAGTTTATATCACCGCCATCTTTTGAGTACATGCAATTTGCCTGGTTAAAAAATAAATTAAAATAAGTTCATTGTATTTACATACAACATGTCAGGGATGAAAGCATTCT
This sequence comes from Cyanistes caeruleus, assembly GCF_971803275.1. Lineage (NCBI taxonomy): Eukaryota > Metazoa > Chordata > Aves > Passeriformes > Paridae > Cyanistes > Cyanistes caeruleus. The sequence goes on along the minus strand of NC_141705.1, from coordinate 32,304,813 downwards.
TGATGGTAAGAGATGAGGTGAACTCCTTCTTCAGTTAAAATAGTTTGAGGGGAAGTAATACTGGAGGGAGATGGGTTTAAAAGGAAAAGGAGGTGATTCTTCATGCCAGAGAGAGAACTTGCAGGACTTCAGATGATGCTGTGAGTGCAAAAAGTTAACATAGGCTGATGGAAAGACTGGGCAAGCCTTTGGCAGAGAGGCCTCGCAGAGACTACTCAATAGGGGAACCAGAGCAGGCACAGCAAATCCTTCGAGCTGGAAATGGAGGGACACAGAGACTCTTATGAGAAAGTGTGAGCGCCACCTTATTCTTTCCTGGCTGTCTACTACTGGCCTCTTTAGTAGTCTAAATATTGGACTAGATTGTTCTGGGGATTGCTGGGGAGTTTCCTCTGTTTTCTATTAATGGACTTATAAAAAAAAAAAAAACCAAACCAGGCTGTGGAAAGCAGTTCTTGTGCAAATGAATCACAAATGTAAAGCAATTTCAGGTGCATGACAGACTACATTCATTGCTTAGTTATCAGACTATAAATCATATTTATAAACCCCCACCTCTGGAAGAGTTCTGCTGTATTTATTTCAGGTGGCTTTCAAGCCTCATTTACAAATGTATTCCTCCAAATGTTTCCAAATGCTACCTCCTTGTACTTTTTTTATTGTTGAATAACTTCCTAAAATGGTTTGAACCAAATAATTGTGCTATTTACATTTCATCCCTGATCTCCCATATTCAGTTGGTTCACTGATACATCTCCAGTGTGTAGAATGTTAGATTAGTAACGTGAATAGCTGCTTTCTTTTATGTCTTATCCTGACAGTCATGGTATTTGAGCTGGTTACAAACACCATCTGCTATTCAAATGACCAAAATGTAGAATGCTGGACTAAATTAACGTGCATTCATTGCACAAGCCCTGTGGCCACAGTAGTAGTCCAGTCCAAGTCAAGTCTTGTCTTCTAGCAGAAAGGCAGGGAGTTACAGCTGCACGTCTCACACTTGCCGCATCTCTGTCCAGCAGAGTAGTGGCGGTGTCAAAGACATGGCCCAGCACCTTTGAAGGAGCCTTTCACTCTGTCTTGGTGTGATCCCCCAGCCCTGCATGGGGAGCCCATCCTACCACAGCTGCTGGGTAGGGGTTTGCCCAGCAGGACCAGGGGAACCCTGCCCGAGCAGCGCTCATCTTCCCACCTCTGCCAGCAAGTGCCCGTGCAGAGCAGGGTGAGGAAGTGCCGGGGGGTACCGTAATGCTGTGGATGCTTGGAGCAAGCAGGAACTAGGGGCTGATGGGTGGTGGGTCTTTGCCAGCCTCTGGAGGACACATCTTTTCCCAAGGCTGGCTGGCCTGCCTGGGCTTGGAGGGCAATCAGAAGTACATATTCGAGGTTTGATCTGCAGGGCTTTAATCATCCCAAACAAGCCAGTCCTGTCCATATGCAAATACACATTTCATGTAAGAGTTTAGTATTTTTTCTTAGTTTGGCAACTTCTGTGTCTTATGAGAATCAGAAATAATCCCTTTGTCCTTTTGATCACTGCTGTGTTAGAAGTATGTTCCTTTTTTTTCCAATGCCACTCTTTCCCATGTCAAACAAAGTAGTTTTATCATGAAGTTGAGCAAAAAATTTAAATCCTTTCAATTATTTTTTTAAAAGACATGGTACAGGTACTTTAGCATTAAAGATAAATGAAAGATTGGGATCATTCATATCTGTGTGTGTCAAAAGCTACCTTGTCCTTCTGTCTGTGCTTGTTGGTTTAGGGAAAGCGGATATATAGCTCACAGACAATATATGAATGAGGAACATATTTTTAATCTCTTGTTAAGATGTAGGGTTGGCACTAGAAGATGTGAGGACTTTTTATAACTCTGCTCCCAGCGTGGTGCTGGGTGAATCCCCTGGGACTCTCTGGAGAGCAAGAAGTGTGCTGGGGTGTTTCCTGTTAGGACTCTCAGCTGGGGCCTGCTGGGAACTGATTTTCTCCTCGTTTTTTTCCCTGGGATTCTGAAGCCTAGTGAGAGCCAAGCAGTCATTTTTGAAGTTGTGGGACTTCGAACTTCTGTGAAAAATAAATTTAAAAATACCATCCTTCTCACTAAGAAAGACACTGCAAATCACTGAACAGCTTTTAAAAAGTGAGTATGCCTCTGTCTAACTAGCTGCCATATCTCCAAGAGTATTGGGGGACTATTTCAGTTACTTGCATTCCAAGCTACAGAAATGCTGTAAGTAATATATGTATTTTCTATAATTAATAGACCATATAGTTGTGTGTGGTTAATAAACCCCAGTGACATGACAGCCTAAGCACTTGGAATTTTTGTTTTCTTTTCATTTTAAAATGCAGATGTGAATAGGAAAATGATGGTTAGTGATTTCACATGTTTAGGAAAAAGGTTTTTTTCCTGGTCTGGATAGAAGTTTTTGTTGTGTTTGCATTAATGTATGAAATTCAGTGTTCTTTCTTTGTAATAGAATGAATAAAGGTACCATGGGAAAAAAAAAATAAATCGTTTCTTCTGTAGATTTTACACTACTGTGCAGATGTAAGTATTGCATATGTTTATGCCTGTTAATTTTTATTGAAATAAGAGTTTCATGCTCACCCAGAGTTTTATGTTTGTTTTTTTTTTCTTTTAAGAAACACTGCAAGCAAATCCAGTTAGAAAACTAAAAGCAATGTTGTGGGAGATCAAAAGTATATTTTGACTCTGTTTCTTGATTCATGACATAGAGACTTGTGAAATGTAGGATTGCATTAGTGCGCTTAGACCATCTCAGAATATTTCATGCTGGAGAAAGGGAGTCAAATGCCACAGTTTAAGCAGATGGTGTTCATGAGTCTGTCTGTGTAGCACTTCCTACACCACAGAGTGGGCGGAACGATGGGAGTAGAATTCTCTGCACTGTCACAAAGGCTCAGATGCTGTGCCAGATACAGCACCAGGCTGTCTTGCACCAGATGTTGGTGGATCAGAAGGGAACATCCTGCTTGGAGTTCAGCTTTCTTTCACTGTACCTGATTCCTTCTTTTGGGTTTCAGTCTCTGGACTGCTGCTGTGGGATCTGCTGCACCTGTGGTCCCACTCAGGTCCTCAGGACTGCAGAGGTATTGCTGCAGGAGTTGCTTGGAGCTCAGTAGTTTATTGAAAGACACTCCCCTGTCTATCCCCATGGTACTATACCCGTGAAGAGGATCTGATCTCTAACCAGCTGAGCAATGCAACCATCCTACATCAATCTTATCTGCACATACTGCTCTGTGAGAGTGCCTATAAACACATTCTGCATCACATTTACATCCTGGCAATTTGAAGAATCTACTGAAAAATGTCTTTCTCTACTTTCAGGACTCTTCCAGTATATAAAATTACACTGACTACTTTGAATCCTTAACTTTAGTTGCACCACAAGAACACAGTGAAACTTTGCTAGTGGGAAAATAACACAGAAGCTCTTTGTCCATTGCCTACTCTTTGCAGGCTAGGAGGTGGTTATCAGCTGCCTAGACAATTGTAAGGCTGGTGGTTAACCACAGCTGAGGGCAGTAGCATTACTGTAATTTCAGCTAGAAAATACTTTCTGGTGACGTTCAAGGGGGTTAAATGGTCATAGACTGAACTTTCCTGATTTTCAGCAATTTGTTAGCTAAAATATTTTAACTCTTTTCCCAACACTGTCTTTTTACATAATTTGATTTAATGTCCTTAGAAAGGCTGCATTATTTTTCTATGCCCAGAAGGTAATGAGAACAATTATAGTGAAGATAATGAGATCAGTCCTAAAGAAGGAGTGAGATGATCTAAGAGGAATCTGTATTTTCAAGGATGGTTCATTTGACAGGACTCACTGACACACAAATGGTGCCTGTTGCTTCAGGACCATATGACAGTATTTTTGTCATGCATCATGCAAGGTTAACATGGGGGTTGCATCAACAGAGAGTAGTGAACAGAGAGAGGTAGAGGTAGCAGTTCCCAAATGGTGTAAAGGATGTAGCCAGTAATTACAGTCTGGATGATATAAAGGGTATAGCCAGTAATTACAGAGTCACTTCCTTGCCCCTGAGGACCTGAACACTTCTGTCCTGTCTCCAGGCCAGTGAGCAGGGCAGTGTAAAACTGATTCTCTTTTAACCCTTTCTTAAGCTGTGGTGTTAGACATTTGTCATTTAACTCCCTAGCCCTGGGAAGGGTCAAGTATGACCTTTATGGTTGGAGGAGAGCCCATTATTAGAGGGTGAATACCTGATGCCCTTGTGTTGCATGTAGATAAAAGTACAAACGGCGTATTTAATAGATATATAATATACAATATTGCTGCTGCTAACATAAGGAAAGTTACTTTTTTGCAAATATGTGAGTAAATAAACAAGTTGAGCCCACATAAGTCATCAGATCAGGAGTGATAACTCACTGGCCATCTGTTTCTCTCTGTGACTCTGTTTTTGTTGCTTGCTCTTTGGATACAAAAATGTATCCAAATGAAGGCGCTTCAGCTTGCCATCTTCACGTAATTCTTTTGTTGCAGATATCCTTGTGAATATTGAGTGTCTATGTTTTGTTTCTGACTCTGAAAATCATGATATGCAGAAAAAAATTGACTTCAAAAAAGCCAAGCAAAACATGAACTTATACATGAATTATGAACATGATTTATCCAGTTTGTCTGAATAACTGTTTTGTTGCTGGAGTTATTTAATTTTCATCCAGAATGAGTAACCTTCATTACCCCTTTTCAGTAAATGTGAAACCCTACCTTGTGCAGGAATATCTTGAAACTTGTGTAAACATAATTAATAGGAGCATTAAGTGCCTGATAACTTGCCTTCACTACTTGGGAGGTGTTGCTGCTTGTAGTTCTTGTTGTAACTTACATTCACATTGCTGTATACATTTCTATAACTGACTCAAAAACTATGATTCTGCTTTGAAAAGGGATTGGGCACTTCTTGCCATTAAAGGTGCATAGTATCATATTTCTTCTTCAAGAAGGCAGAGATAGAATGTTTTCTGAATTTGTTTTTTTGGGGTTTGACCACTGAATTCACTTACAGTTGGTATGCTTAAGTCTCTTAGACATTATTATATGAATGATAAGGTTTTAATTTCTTACCTAAATGTTCTGGGGTGGTTGGGATACTGTCATCAGAAGTTGGATATGGCAAAATTTATGTTTCTAGCTGCCTTGTCTTGGACTGAAATCTATTGGTTCTGAAATCACTGCAGTGATCATGAAATCATGCAAATTAATAATTTGCACTGATTTTCAAAGTGTAGCAATCAAGGAGAATGCAATTTTCTGAAGTGGTAATGATAAACAGAAGTATGTTCAGACATCTTCTGAACCCAGGTCTTGCCACTTTTGAAATGGCCTGCTCAACATGACAGTTCACTAAAAGAGAAATCTGTGTTATTGTAGTCACATGCTCAATGTTCTTGTTTGGTTTAGTGCTTTTTTCTTTAAATAGGGAAAAAATAAAATACGTTGGAAACTTCTTTGACTGGTAACATAGAAATAAGAATACAATTTCATACTATTATGAAAAAAAATATTTTGTAATGTTAGTGGTATAGGTCTCATTAAAATGGACAAGTCTTATCAGAAAGATGCAATTTTAAAAAACCCCAATTACTATTAAGTCATCAACATTCTTTTGCAAGTAATGCATGGTTGGTTACTTTAGTTGAGCACATAGAGAACCAGGAGTTTCATTTAATACCAAAATATTATCTCTTTCTTTTGGATAAACAAGGCAGACTGATGGTATTTGGTACTATGTGCAATGTGAGGCAAGGTAAGACTGAACTGTGTCTGTTGAATCATTGCTTCTCATTCCTAGGAAGCTCTTTATGGACCAGATCTCCTTCAACAATAAATTACCTTCCTTCTAGGGTTTATTTAGGGATGCTTTTTTAGCTGTATGCTTTGCTGAAGCCTAGGTTCAGGTTACAGCTGCCTGAAGTTTGTTCTTACTTGTTTTATAGGGGTAAGGAGTCCAACAGACAGGCAGAAATCACTAGGTATCTTGAGCTGATTCCTGCCATGAAAAGTGAGGGATGAATGCAAGGAGCATTTTTGGCTGCCAGGGCTATATCCAGCAGTGTCTGTTCTCCAGATACTTCAAAGATTTTGTTCTGCTTCTCTGGCCTAAAGCAGGGAGTCAGGGCAGAGCCTCTGTTTCAGAAGACCCTCATCTCCTTTCAAACTATGGAGAGCCAATACTGCCTGTATGACTGAATTACTGAGGCATTTCTCTGTGTGCTAGTTTGGCATGTTATAAAAGATGTCTGTGATCTGTAATCATAGTTTCTGTGCTTGTTTAATCATCAAGGAACAATAATCCTGCTCACCCTCCTTTGCCTTTCATCCTCCTCTATCTCACCTTGCCAAAAGCATGTGATGTTCCTGAGCTTGCTATAACCTTTCAGTCTTTTTTTTGTAGCTGGAACATTTCAGTGAACAGGCTTGCCCTCCTGTGAAGGTACCCCAATATTATACTGATGTCTAGAAGTAGAGGACAGCAGCTTGTCAGACATGCATGTAAGTCACGGCAGTGACAGTTTCTGTGAGCTGGGCTATACTGATTTGCAAATAACCCAACATTAAACAGCTTAAATAATTTAGAAGTGCAGCAGCCTGTTCTTCAGGATCACCAGTGATTTAAGCATGCATTTGCTGCTGGCTGGAGTACTTGCTTCCATGAACCACTTCACCTAGTTGGAGGTTTTAAACTCCTGGTACCTTTCATGACACTGAAGTCCAAAGGCTCCTCAGACTGTGAACATCACTATGACAACCAGTTACTTTTCTCCTCAAGTACACAGTTTGTAAATTTGGGCAGGGATATTTTTGTGGATGTCTAGTGGAACATCTTGTCAGAAGCTAGTATGGATAGGGCTCATAAGACCTTATGAGACAAGCAAGCCGAACACAAGTTCTTCAAAGTGATTGTAAAAATGAATGTGAAACTCATTTTTTTCATTGAGTTTATGATACCCAAATGAGAAAGGAGAGACACGGAGTGTTCAGGGTGAGACAGGGAACAGAAATAAGGCTCCGACCACCCTGTTTACCTCCAGGAGAATGGAAGTGGGCAGAAAAATGTAACCACCTACCAACAGTTTTGAACCACAAAGCTTATTGTTTACAGCTGGGCCCTGTGTCAGTGGCAGGGCATCATTCTGTTTGCCTTCCATCCCACACTGCATGCAAGTCTCAGAGTTTGAGGTGACAGTACTTGGCAAAGCTGCTATGCTAAAGTGACTGATTTTTTTCCTTTCACGTACCTTGAAAATCCCATCCTGCATAATTACCTGGTTTTGTTGAGAAAAGCTGCAGTGGAGAAAAAGGCTTGTTAGTTTATGGGATAAGAGGGGATAAAACAGGTTTCTCAATCCCTGTTCCTTTTGTGTGCACTAGAAGGCTCTTGGCAGAAAGATAGCTGGATTTGCAGGGCAGCAGGGAGCCACACTGGCTTCTATTGCAGTAATTGGGCAGATGCTACAGAAGATGATGCAATAAAACCTATATGTTACTTTTACCTAACTGGGCTTTTGGTAATTGCTGTAGGACCATTTATTAGGTAAATAATTAGTTTTTTCAGAGAAGAAGTTGGATACAATATATTCATTGGAGAGATTTATGAGAGCTAAAAGGTAACAAATTTACATATTGGCAGCTGTTTATAACACTAATTTGTGTGCTTTATTTAATTCCTGAATATTATTTCAAAAGCTTCATACAATGCAGGATTGAGAAAACTGTGGCTGGAAGTAAAGCAACTGAGAAATGTATTTGAAAACCTTGCATATGATATCCATTCCTTTTGTAAAGAATATTTCCTTTATGACCTCCTCCTGCTTTGTATTTAACATTTCAAAGAACTTTGGGGGACTCTCTGTAGGCTGTGTCTTCACGAAGCCAGTAGCCAAGGATTTAAAGTATTGTCAGTGCTGGCCTGAAGCTGAAAACTGCAGGCGGTTTTAATCTCAGGGTGGGGGGTGGGTGTTTAAACCCAACCTTTTGTGTTCAGATTAGGGAGTGCAGGAGGATAGACTTAAGGGGTGTTAGTGAGAATTTTTTCACTGGCAGTTCAGTAATAGCATCAGGCTTTGGAAATACTTTTTTCCAATTCTTTGTTATTTCAGTAATTACTGTGCGGTGGGTAGAAATCCATAGGGTTTGTGGGTTTTTTAAGTACCTCAGAAATGACTTGGGGATATGGGCAATAAAAAGAAGTACTTGTTTTTATAACTTTTTACTCCTTGGACGACTGTGGGCACTTAAATGCCTTTTCAGATAGTCTATCATTGTTTCAGTCCTAATGTCTGTGTTTATTTTGTCTTGGTTCCATCAGCTGGGATAATAGTAAGATCCATCTTTAGACAGGAAGACAAAAACAATTTGACACTAGCATCGTGCTCTGACAAATCTGAACCCCGCCAGTTTTGAAAGCAGATTTCCTGATCTACTTTACACTATCTGAGGGATGGAAAGGTTACTAAACATCTCCTCCATTAAGAAAAAGATCAAACGCAAGTCACTGAGCACCTTGCATTTGGAGTTTACTTTGTACAACAATCTATGAAACGTTTGTCCTGAGTACTTGATTCCTGGAATAGCTGGGGGTACAAAGCATTTGAAATTTTTATGTATGGGAACATGGTGACTCCTTGCTAAAGTTTCTGAGATGATCACCATAACTAATAAGATTTACCACAGTTGGTTTGTATAGGTATTCAGTTCAGCTCAACAGTGATCAGTTTTAATGAAGACTAAAGAGTTTCTAGCTCTTAATTTTGTACATGATTCTTTCAAATAGAATCCTAATGCTAGGAAATTTTACTTTCATGTAAATGGTCTCACTTGAGATGTTTGTTTCTTTTGAGAAAGGTATTTTTAGGTTTCTGGAAATATTAAATGTCAGTGGTTCTCTGTGCCTTACAAAAGTTCATTGTAATACATAAAGCATTTTGAAAGAAATTTTATCCTGTGCCACTGCCACTCATGTGCTTTAAAGGATGTAAGTATGGTTTTGTGGTAGAAGTGAGGAGTACACTTCAGAATTAGAAAGGAATTTTCTTCTTAAATTTTCCACTTTGATATTAATTTACTTTTCCTAATTTCACAATTTTATTTTGATTATCACAATGATACTCCTTTGTCATAAGGGAATTTTTTTCTTCATGACACCTACATGTTTCACTTGTTCTTATCCTTGTCTCTGATCAGAAAGTTATAGGTTGAAAAATTCACAACAGAGATTGTTCTTGTATCTGATGTGACACTTCAGTGTTGTGTTAGAAACATTTTGATAAGGCTTTGGGTGCTGCTCCCTTCTGCTTAGCTCCGCAGAGGAGTCAAAGGACTGACCTGCAGAAATCTGGGAAGTAACAGTGCTCTCCTGGATTTAAACCTCTCTTTGTGTTTAAAACCAAATTAATTAATAACAAAGCAACTGACAGCTGCACAGTATTATAGAAGGATTTATAGAAAAAGAAAGTAGCAGAGCTCCCCATGGTTAACATGTTTGCTTTAGCAGATTGCTACTGTTGTGTAGGGTATCACTTAGTAAGACAAAAATTATTTTGTTGCACTAGACCCCTGAGAAAGAATTTAACTTTCTTACAAGGTGGTGGGAGAAGTTTATGACCCAGTGCTATAAAATTTCTTTTTCTTGTTCCTCTACTAGAATACAAAAATCTCAGCATTCAGAAGAAGTGCTAAGAACAGCTTCTACAGAGAAGCAAGTGCAAGTAGTGCCTACATAAACCTTCATCTGAACAGGGCAATGGGAAATTGTCTCTGGTAGCACACAGGTGGGTAATATCAGAGCTTCAAAAGCCAAGTGGAGAATGGCAACAAACTGTGGTAACCAGGAGTAGTCAGAGTAGGTGCAATTTTCCTTCTGATGGGTGCTACTGTGGAATCAGAAGAGAAGGGACAAGCTTCAGGATCCCACTGAAAACCAATAACTAAGAGTAGCACCTTCACAGCTGGTCCAGAGAACAAGCAGACTGATGATTTTGCATTGATTTTCCAGAAGCTTTTGAGTCAGGTATCTGGAAAGTGTAATCTAATTTCTGTCAGTTCTTATAATTCCTCTCCAGAGTTTTTTTTATGCCCAAACGTATGTGCCAATGTGGCAGCCTCTGAATCTGAGACTATAATAAAATATCCAAGAAGTGACTGAATTACTTTACTGTGAGGTGAGTAATTGGTGCTTTTTCACTTGTAAGTTTGTCTTGCTTACATTTTCTTCAAACTTATTGGTAGAAACCATACATTTTCAGTACTAAACCACTATTTTGAAAGCCTGTTTAATTTAGGCAGAGCTTCATGCACATATGGAAGTAACTGAATGACAAGAAGTTGTTTACAAAGGGTGGAGTAGCCTATTTTCAGGCCTCCCAATTTTTCTAAGGTTTTAAAGGTCTCTGCCTCTTGTACATGCTATACATATGCAACTATAAAATATACTCAATATACTGAACAGCTGTATAAGCAAGGATTTTGAGAGGGCCCTTAGTACTGTGTTATTCAGCTAATGTTCTGTGGTGTTATAGCAGCTGCTGGGATTTAGTTCCCTTGGTATGCTGCTTTTAGGACTGCCCTTCAAATATGTTCATTGTCCTCTTTGCAGGACAATGCAAGCCATCCTAGATTCAAAACACTGCCCCCTTCTTACTGCCAAGGGCTTTCTTTTCTTAATGATTTTTTTTATTAAAAAGTACCTACCTGACACACAGAATCTCCTTGTTTGTGTTGATGTAGCACAAGAGCACAAGGCCTGCACATGCTTGGTGCCATCTTTGCAACATAGGCTTTGCAGAGCAATGGGAGTAAATAGACACAGAGGTGTGGGACTTTGTCCGTAGGAGAATAATCTGTGATGGCTTTTACTGCTGGTGGGATCTACACTGGCTGTTCACTTCTTGCTCTCCATTGTTTCAACTCCCAAAGCAGAAGGTTAGGCTGTTATTCTAACTTACAGTACAGCTGGCCCCCATATATCAGTATGTTACTTAAATACCAGGGTACTAATGATATGTGACACCAGTGGAAAACAAGAAAGTTGAGGCCAACATTTTTGGCATATCTTTTGCTACTATATCCTTTGGAAGAACAGCCGGTGAGTGAATTGAGTTGTGATTTGAATTGCTGTAAGTCCACTTCTCCAAGTTCCAGAATTCCGTTATATGTGAGAGGAAATTTGTGCAGGATTTGCAGCTTGTCTCTCTCTCTCATTAGTTTTGTACACTGAGGAGTTAAAAGCCCAGCTTTCACCCATTTAAACTAACTTGCTTCGAGTCAGTGATGATAGGAGAGGGAAAGCATGCATCAAAACAAAAGCTGTATCCTACAAGTGTTCCTGCTTGTACACTGCCTTTTAGGTAGACTTGGGTATCCAGATTGAAAAACCTTCTGCATCAATTGTCTTATGTGCAGAGGAAGCACAAATGCAATCAGAAGGTCTGGCATGAAAAAATGAACCAAAACAGGGGAGCCTTTCTTCTCATTACACAGACAGGTTTTTCTTAAAAGTCATGCAAGTTAAAATAAATACCACAGCACATAAGGCAGCACACAGAAAAATTAATCGGTGAACTACAGCATGTGCGCAGCAGCAGCGCTGCATTCCTGTCATCACACATTCCCAAAGCATAACACTGAGAGAAATATGATCTGAAACTAGTTTAAGAGGTGCTGTAAGTAAGCCAGGATTACTACCATGGTATAACACAAGCTGATAGCAAGACTGAAGACTTGCTTGTGACAGGCTTTGAAACATTTTTCTTTTTTATATATTTGGAATTTTTTTCACTTATACCTTTGCCCTTGGGATTTTTTTTTCTTTCCTTTTCTGGTGGAGTTTCTCAAATGCTCTCTTCAAGAAGAGAGTTGTCTGGGCAAGCCCAGCTTTTTCCTTGCCAATAAATCCATCAAGAAATGCTGCCTCGTTTTGTGACCTGGACCACAAGCATTGATTACAAGTACTTGGCTTCTCTTGCATGTTTGAGTAACAAGTACTAGTGAGAGGTGACAGATTAATAGTGTTAGTGTCAGAAGTCTAAGGACTGATGTGAAGGGGTGTGAGTGAGTTTTCTGGATTGTTCTTGCTAGTGTATCTGATTACAAATATCTGGAAGGGAAAAGTAGTGCTTCCTACAGACAAGGTTACAGTGTATTGCTGGACCTCCTTAACCTGTAAAGGATTGCTTAAAAGCATGTCTTTTAGAGTCTGAGTTCTGCACCTTTGTTAATACAGAGATACAAGAATCCACACATGAAAATGGTGATTTTATGAAGTGGACAACTTTCTCCTTCATGGATTTATAATGTTAGAAATGCTGGCAATGTACTTTCTCAGGAACACTCTTATGCAGAGCTGTAAATCTAATAAACCCATAGATTACCAAGGTCTATGATGTTATACATGAGCTTGGGGTTTTTCACAAGTTCATAATTACATTTTTCCCACCTCTTCTCACACTCCATTTTTCCTCCTCCTCCTCCTCTGCTTTACAACTGCTTGTACTACAGGCTTTTTTCCCCACTTTATTTTTTGTTTATTCCTTTCTGTTCTCCCTCTCCTACTTTCAAGGACCCTGCAATTCCTTCACAGAATCTTGCAGCATCCTATCTCCAGCTTTTAAGACATTACAGAATGTGATGGTTTTGTTTTCATTGGCTCCAGAACGACCCTCTGCTCCCTGTTTTACCTGTTTGCCAGTGACTGTGGCTTTCCTTGGTGCAAAGTCTCCTGTGTGTCCCAGTATTACCAATGTTATTTTGTAGTGTTTGTTTCTGAAGTTGGGCATCAGGAAAGAACCCCTCTCAGACCTGCAGGGTGTGATGCTACAAAACTCTGTGTGTCACTTGGCATCTTGTGTTAGCTCCCCCAGTGGTGTTGGGTGCTTGTCAGGCACCAGCTCAGCTGACAGTAATAAAGTGAAGCCCTTCTAATTTCCTCCGTGTGGCAGCCGGTTCAGGCTGTGTGCAACAGGCAAGGTAGTGACAGGGTAAGGGAGAACCCAGGCTTTGAATGTATAGTTTGAGAGAAAATTCTTTTAGAGGTGTAGCTCGTCTTAGTCCAGAGAGGATTGCGTTCCTCCTTGTATGTCCTATTATTTTGCCTTTTTTATTTCAGTGTTTGGCTTGTGTGCTTATTTAATTTGGAAAACCTCATGCAGTCAGTCCCCAAGCCAAGGAAGTAGCTAAGGCAGTAACACCAGCCCACCCTCTTACTGAAGCCTGCTGCTGTCCCTATGGAAACTTGTTTGTCATAGGGAGGAAAAAAAAGTAGTCCCAGCTGAAACTTGAAATACTGCATTACATGAGAGCAATTACCATATATGCACAAGCATGCATTGACATACACATGCAAAGAAACATATATATACAGACCACCATATTGTACTCTGCTACATAGTTATTTTTCAGAGAAGGAAAAATAAACCTATGAAATGAGAGCTGAGACCCCCAAGTTTTAACAGTGCATTATTTGCCACTGATTTTCCACAGTCTTCTGGGTTGGTTATGTCCTTTTCTGTGTTTTTTACAAAATGGGAACAGATCTACTTAGCAGCTAATAAGTGTTTATGAAGATCACATTTAATAGATATTCCTAGTAATATTTGTTTTCTCACTTTTAAAAAGATAAAACAGATTTTCAGAAGCAAAGATTTTGAATTGTTTCTCCAAAAGACTTCAGGCTTCTTAGGAACTCGGACTGAAGGAGGGTTGTGATTGAACATAAAAAAATCCTTTGTAATGTCTGATATGGACCCAAGTTGCGTTTTTGAAATTCATAGTGTTAAATCTATACCTTTGAAATGACTACTGTTATATTGCCAACTCCTGATAAGGAATTGTTAGGTTATGAGAGAGGCAGGATGCCTAATTTTGGTTTAGTTCAGTGTCTTTTTCCCAAGATCTGTACGGTCTATTTATCCAAGTGTCATCTTTCCCTCTAGTAATCCGAGACAGAAATTGCTCCTGTTGGACTTTAAATACCAAATTATAAAAATTACTGCTTTATCTGATTTAAAAGCTTCTGAATTTAATCTTTCCCTTATTAAACAAAAAATCTCCAAAAAAACCCCAAAACCCAAACCAAAATCGTCTCCAAACAATTAGGGATGAATTTAAAAAAGAAAAAAAAAAGAAGCTTGCAAGCAACAAGCTTTGAAGCCATCTCCATTTTTCTCATCACTATCAAGAATTCAGATTTCCGTTGGTACAATTCCTGCCTGGAAGAAAAATTTTTCCTTACTTCTAGCAAGCTCTATCAGACAATTTCCATAGCTGAGAATTCTTTTTTCCTTTTGCTTCTTTGACATACCCATATGAATCCAGAAATTTATATTTCTTTATTAAAAAAAAAAAAAAAAAAGTAAACATAAATGTCTCAGAAAAAAATGTTGTGGATTTGATTGTTCATTTTGTGTTTGTCTTTCTTTTTTTGTCTCTCAAATTTGAGCTTTCAGATCACATGAAGAAAATAGTTTTATTTCATTTTGGCCACTGAAGCAAAAAAAATCAATTAAACTCACAGTTCTAGCTTATTCCAAGGAAAAATGCCAAAACTTATACTTGGTCTTTAATTATATATTTGATTCATCCCAGTAACAACACTTGACTTCAAACAATTCAAGAGCAGGAGGAAACTTGCTCTGAATTCCTCTCTTCAAAGAGGAGTACTTTTTCAGATACCATGTCAGAAGACTTTAAGCTGAAAGCAAACAAGATAACTGTGAGAGGACTTAAAAGTAACTTTACCTGACCACAGGAACAACATCTCAATACTCAGAGAGGGCCTCCAAAACTGTTTTTAAATAGATCTCCCCACATTTGGGAAGGGAAATTTGACCTTGCTAGATGGTCAAACCACCACAGGTGCTTATTTTTCATTCTCTCCTCCTTTCATAGTTGTAGGAGCAAATTGTTATTCATTTCAAATTACCACACAATGAAAATACATCATTATCTGTACCCAAAACTATAAACCAGTCTAATTCCTACAATTGACAAGTGGAAGATACCGTGTGTTAATTGTATGTACTGTATTACTCCTGTGATAATTCATGGAAGTGTACAAATTAAGTTAATTAAAGCCACTCAAAAGTCTTCTGTGCGCTATTGCCAGTTCATTAGTGCACAGCAAATTCCTTGAAAAGAATTGGGACGTGCTTTATCTGACAGTTGCAGAGCCATCCCATCTTTTTTTATTTGATACTTGTTAGAATACTTTAGTTGTGGGTAATTATACAGAAAGCCAGTGTAAAGATCACTGCGGCCTTCTTTGTTATCATGAGCATTTGTGTGTGTGTCCTGCTTTGTTCTGTCTTTCTACTTCTTGACCTCATTTTTTCCTCCTCATTGCTGATTCCTCTTTGTCTCTTGTCTCATGTCTTCTTTTAATGGAACAGATTGATATCTAGGGCTGTGTCTAGACTAGGAGAAAAGTTGAGTTTAGTTCAGCAATAAGTTAGCTGGCCAGCTATATTCAACTGCTTCTTGACTGCTGGAAGGGCAAAGCCATCATTCATTCAACATTCAGATAGTGCAATGTGAATTTATGCTCCTAGATAGAATTTAATTTGCTTCTGCATCTGATAAAATAGGTACATTTTTTAGGTTTGACTTAGCTAGGTAATGCTAACCCATCTACCCCAACCTCAGCCTTCGGGGAGAAAAATGGAACGATTCTAGAAGTTCTTATGGTTTTTCTGGTCTGAGGGTGAAAACATGCTCTATTATAAGCTTTGCGTAGGTTGATGAGTAAATTGCTAGATGAGTAAGTTTCATGATGGAAAATCTTATGTTTTTATTAGAGGAGCTTTAGGCCATCTTTTTTCTCATCTTAATTTTTCCTGTTGCTACCAGTATACAAAGCATCAGTGAAAACATATCTTTCCTATTAGCTCTTCACAGTTGGAAAAAGATGAGACTGAATGAGAAAGAACCCCACAGCATTTAGTTTTCAACGTTCTTGCTGATTTTCATTAATGTATATTCTACTCCTATGAAAGGGACTGCCCTATACAAACACCTGAATAGTTCTGCGGTGTGTGTGCTGCCCGCAGTAGCACAGCCAGATGGGTTGAGATGGCTGCTGAAGTGACTAACTCAGAGCCATACAGCAAGGCAGCTAAGGGATAATATCTCATGGTCTATTTGCTTTGATGTGAAGTTCATTCACTGATGGTCATCTTTTGGCTGGTTCGCCACTATTGAAAATTTCCAATTACAGAATTACAGTCTGTTCTTCAAAGCTCTTAGAAATGTGATACAAACCACTCTAAGAAGGATTAATTATCAAAATGTAAATTTATAAGTAATTTAACAAAGTTGCAAAAGCAACATTTTCACATCCCTGCATTGCAGTTGTCCCCATTGGTAACGGTGGCAGCACCTGACACCAGGCGTGCTCTGAGCTGTTTTGCAGAGGAGGAACCTAGTCCCTTTGCATAGTTCTGGTTAACTGGAGTTCATAAAATGCCCGGGTGGCCAGGCCCCACTCAAGGGGATGCCCTGGGCGTAGATGCGTGAGCCACTGTGAGAGGGTGGGCAGCCTCCTTCCAGCCAGTGAAGAGGGCAGCCCGGGTGTCCTGGATACCCTTGTGGAGTGTGAGGTTTTCAGTGTGGCGGTGTGACTGACCGGGCCCTCCTGGGGAGAGCCGGTTCTTCAGGAGCCGATGGGGAAAGGTGGCGGAGGATGCGTGGGTGAACCCCGCAGGCTCTGCGCAGGGGTGCCCCGGGGGTGCAGATCTGTTCCCGGCGCCCTTCCCTCGCTTGTGTCCATTCGCCCCGCGACTGGCCCGGGGCGGCGGCGGCACCCGAAGGGGCCGATAGCCGGGGCCCGGCCCGCAAGGCCGCCCTGCCCGCTGCTCTCCGGCGGTGCGGGCTGCCCAGCGCTGCGCACCCGGCCCCGGCGCTCCGCCGTCACTGCCACCGCCAGGAAGGAAGGAAGGACGGACGGACGGAAAGGAGGCGGGGCGGGAGGGGGCCGGGTCCCTGCCGTACACGGGGCTTTGTACGCGGGCGCCCGCGAGCCGGTGCCGCGCAGGGGAGCGCGGAGCCCGGCGGGACTAGCAGGGCTCCGGCGGGAGTAGCATGAGCCCGGGCGGCGGCGCGGCGCCCGGCGCTCCGGCAGCGGCTGCTCTTGGCGCGGCGGGGCGGAGGGCAGGCGGCGGGCGGGCCGGGCAGGCGGGAGGAGCGGCCGGCGGCCTCCCCGGTGGCCTCGCCCCCCGCGCCGGCCGCCCCTAGCGCGGAGCCGGCGGCGATCCAGCCCCGGGGACAGGCGGGCGGGAGTCGGCGCCGACCATGGCGAGGCGCGGCGCTGCCGGGGGCCGTGGGCCGCTGCCGGCCGCCCGGGCGCCGCGGGCCTGAGGAAGAAGGAGGCGGCGGTGGGGTGGGTGGGGGGGTCGCGGCTGCATCCGCTCGTCCCGCGGCCGAGAGGCGTCTGTGAGCCCTCCCTCCCTCCTCTCCTCTCCTCTCCTCCTCCTCCCGCCGCTCCTCCCGCCACGCCGGGAGCTACCGCCTCCTCCCCAGTGCCGGGCGCGCCGCGGTCGGGGTCGCAGCCGGCGGCCGCGGGATTTTCCTCGTTTGTTTGGGCCTTTTGTGTCGGGGCTCACAGTTGGCTAAGCACGGCCGGGCTGAATCGGGCCATTGTTCGGGACCCCCGAGCTCCCACGCTGCACATCTCTCGTCCCCAGCCCCCCTTCAGCCCCCCCCTCCCTCCCCCCAATTCCTTTTTTTGCCTGAGAAGCCACATAACGTGCCTTTCCTCCACGCAAATCTGGGAGCTATAAGCCGGACCGATTGCAAATGAAGTGTAATGCATTGTGGGACGTGTGTAAAATTGGATCATTCGAGGGGGAAAAAAAAAAAAAAGGAAGGGACCTGCGGCTGGCGCCCTAGAAGAGGGAGCGGCGAGATGCGCGCAGGTTGCGGCCCGGCGGTGCCCGCGCTAGGCTGATGCCCGGCAGCGCGCACCCCTGACCCATGCTGCGGCGGGAGGAGTAGGCTCGGGCATCCTCAGGATGAAGAAGACGCGGAGTACGACCTTGCGGCGGGCCTGGCCTAGCTCCGACTTCTCCGACCGGGCCTCAGACCGCATGAGGTCCCGCAGCGAGAAGGACTACCGACTGCACAAGCACTTCCCCCCAGCTTTTATTTCCCAGGCATCACGGGGCTACATGACATCAGGTTTGTAACATAATTTGTGTATGCGAGAGAGCTTTATTGCGAGGCTGCTTCGGGATGTGTGTCTGGCCGGGAAGGCTGTGTTGGTGGGTACGGAGGGGAGCCTGCGATCGGGAAGCTGAGTTGTTATGAATAATGCAAAAAAAAAAAAAAAAAAAAAAAATAGCATACATCCACCATTTTGTACCTCTGCAAGATTCACGGCGGGGTCCTCGCAATATGGTGTTTAAAATCTATTAGTCGAGTGAAATAAAATGTATGAGAGAAACGGCTGCATCTCTGTTGTGGAAGAGCAGACAAAAATGACTGGATGTGCAGAGCATGGAGCCCTTTGCGCCTTTTGTGCGTAAAAGCATGTGCTGGATATTTACTGCTCTGGCACACATTCCTCTTTAAATGCAGTTAACTCTAGTTAACTCATCAGGCTTTCGTGTTTTCCCATTTTCCAAGGAAAAGGGTTACTTGTGGTTGCAAACGCAGTTGCCTTGCTACAGACTCAGGCTTTCAGCTGCATGTTTCTGCAATGGCAAGGCATGTGGTGGTGAAAATGACTGTAAACACATTTGCATTTGTTTTTTGAGGTGTAGAAGGAGACCAGACCTGTGTATGTGGTGGAACATACTCGTGCATGTATATTCATTTGTCGGTGGCTTTCAAGGAGGGCTGTAGGGAAATAATGGACACTGCACCAACATGTTTGTGCATGGGAAAGAGAAAGCACAAACAAAACAAAAAACAGCGCAGGGAAAGGCAGGCATCAGGGAGAGGCTTGGCCTCCGACAGAGTGCTGGTGAGATTTTGGAAAACCTCAGTACTGTTAGTAGAATCTGCTCCATCCAGAAATGCGTCTTAATGGCCTTGGAATTAAGGCATTTCATAAACACCCAAAAGAGGACTTGGGAAAATGCCGATGGGGAGGGGGCCGGGAGCAGAAAATCCTGGAAACCTCCTTTGTTGTTCTGCTGCCTGTTTATTGTGATGATAGGACATAACGTTTCATTATTATTACGATGGCAAATTCTAATTTATCACAAAGGCACGTTTCTCCCTCTGAGGCACGATTTAGGTTGAGTAGGCAGATTCCTTTAAAGGAGAAAACTAAGGTATTTATAATACATTACTGAAAACGTCTCCAGCCCTGTATTGCTGTCTCCTCCCGCCCCATTTCTGCTGCAAAGATTGAGCCAAAGATTGTGGTTTTCAGTCATATGCTCACTTTCTTGTCTCTGGCCTTAATAAACATATCTCTTTAGTCAGGGTTGGTTTCTCATGTTTTAAAAAATGTCTTGTGACTGTTTTTTCTTTAATGCCCAAGTACAAGAGAAATAATACTAATTTTATTGAAAAATCTGCCTGTGTAAGAATATAGTGCCATTTTGGTAATTGGTGCTCTGGTTCCTGGGAAGTGAGTGAAAACAACAAGGATAATTTATGCTTGAACAGCTGAAGAAGAGGAGAATGGTTGTGGTGGTGGAGTGGTTGATTTGTTCCGTTCAAAGTGTCTGGACAGCTGAATCTGACAATAAGGCAAAGATTTTTGTTGTTCTTGGTGAATGTCCTGATATTCCCAGTGTAAGATACTCTGTGTCAGTTCTGTTGAAGTCAGTACTTTTTAGGCCTTTCTTCCAGTGTGAAAGCCCATATTTAAAGGAGAAGGAACTCACGTGAGCATTTTGTGCCAAGTGGTGTGGTTCTTGCTTGTTTTTAATTCTTCAGCAAAGTGCTCTGTGAAAGCTTTATGTTGGTAAGATTGGTACAGTCCAACCAGACAGTTGAACACCAGCAATCCACAGAATCAGATGTGTCACCCTGTGTTTTTTGGCAGATACCTGTGTCCTTGAGGGGTAGGAGGGGGCACAGAATTTTAATCTGCTATAGGTGTTTTAAAGTTATCTCCAGACCAAGAATACTTGTTTATGAATATAGAGGGCGTTGATTTCAATTGCAACAACTGAAGATGAAGGACAAATGTCATAAGTTTTACTAATTTGCTAAAGTTGTTGAAGGGAGAGCATATTGAAAAATAAAATCAGCAAATACGTGTTGGTTTTGTTGCGGTTTTTTTGTTGTTGTTGGTTTTTTTTAACCCTAACAACAACTTATTAGGCTTTTATCTGGAAATGTGTTTGTTCTTTCATAACAGATAGTTGGCACATTAATTTATTTTTAAAGGATCCTTGTCCACTGCCTTTCCAAATATTAGTTTTGGAAGGAATAGCTACTGTGTCTAAACATTTCTCACTATTTGAACTGAACTCTCTTCCATGCAGGAAATTTGTAGGAAGTCCACTGGTGTAAAAACTGTGGGGATCAGGAATACAAATACTTTCTTTGTCACCCAGAATGTTGTAGGGGAGAAAGTGTCCCGAAACACATGGGCTTTTCAGAGGGCTGCATTCTGTTTATCCAACCATTTAACCTCATCACCATTAGCATTGTTGTGGTTATCTTTTTAATTAAATGCCTCATTGTTTGGAATGGAGGTGGAGGGTGGGAAAGAAACCTTGGGGTTTTGCCTCAATTACTATGCTTGGGAAAATATGGAAATGCATACGATCAAACAACCTGCAGTAAGATGCTAAAAAGCTTGAAATGTTAATATTCAAGTATGCCTGAATTGAGCACGGAGGAGCTATATATATTTCTTTCAGCACAGAGAAACACTGAGTAATGGTGCTGCAGTCGATGCCATGGTGTTTTGTATGAGGAAAATACAGTTTCTAAGCAGAGCCATGTTCATAATGGAAGTGCAAACCTCATGTTACAGTGGTGAAGCACATCTGATTTTAAGCACCCTTTTCAGTAAAACTGAGTAAGGAGCAGTTTGATATTTGCTTGATTTGAAGCAGCATTGGTGGCTGGCCAGTCACATTTTCAATACTCGGGGAACAAACTGCCCATAATTATAGAAAATTGATGCAGATGCAATTCATATGAAATCTAAAGATTGTTTGACAGATGAATGGAGATTGAAGTAAGGAGGGAAAAAAGCAGACAATTTAGAAAATCACACATTTTTGCTTCTGAATAATCTCTTGATACGTGCTATTAAATAGGCTGTACTCCAGGGTTTCTTTAGGCCTCCTAGCAACCACTAGGTTCAAAGGCCATGCAAGGAGTTCATTGTTCATGCAGAATATTAATTTCCCAGTGGAAGACCCATCTTGGAGAAAAAACACTGAGAAAGAAAATTACAACAATGTAAAGCTTTGACCTTGTGTGGAAAGAGACACTGAAAGTTTGAATCCAATACAATTCATATACATGTATACAATACCCGTTATTGAAAAGGGAGAAATATACTTCAAGTTTTTGATCTACTGCTGCTTAATTCAAGGGAAAAAGAAAATCATATACAGCTGCCAAGCAGGATAAAACTTAATGCAACTTAGGAGGTCTCCAGACAGTTAAATGAAATAGTATATATAGCTTTTCAAATATTGGAAGCTTCTTGCTTATTTTCCCCTTTTTTCCTTCTAAATACAAAAGCAAGTCCTGGATTTTGTTTTAGCAGAGAGAGGAGCTGCACCCTGTGATTGACCCAGCCATTAAATATTACCGGAACAGAGTAACACTCTTGAAAGAAATAACTTTTTCCTGCAGCCTTCTTCAGTAACTTTAATTGACAATTTTGGTGTTGGAGGTAACATGTCAGTTTGAGATGAAGGTGGTGTAGGGTAACAGTCTAACACACACAGCATGAAGGAATGTGTGGAAGAAAGGAAGAGCTTTCTGCAATGGTAAAAACTAATTCCAGAGGATGATCATTTGGAGTTTACCTTCTGAAAAGTGTGTGGTTATTTTACTGCTCTTTGCTTTACATTTTCCTTGCAGAAGTTTCAGTCCTTCAAAGTTGAAGAGTAAAATTCAGTCTCAATGTTGCCTGCTGTTACCAGAGTTTGATTACCAAGTTCAAGCAGAAGGGAAAGGAGAGAAGTATGTAACCCTGCTATCCAACTGATGGTATCT
The DNA here is from genome assembly GCF_971803275.1 of Cyanistes caeruleus. Taxonomy (NCBI): domain Eukaryota; kingdom Metazoa; phylum Chordata; class Aves; order Passeriformes; family Paridae; genus Cyanistes; species Cyanistes caeruleus. Next base: position 32,282,628 of record NC_141705.1, on the reverse strand, counting down.
GTATGCAAATTAGAATTTGTAGGAGGAAAAGATAACCTCATCCTCTCTTTCAGGAATGTTTGATGGAAAGTCTAGGACAAACTCTTCAAGCTCCTTGAACAGTAAGAAGGATTTTGGGAGCGATCTGAGCAAATTTGAGAGTCCAAAGTATTTTTTTTTATTTTTTATTTTTAAGCTTGAACCTCTAAATCTACAGAGTAATATTTGGAGATGGTTACACATGAACTGAAGAACTCCATTTAACGTAATTGACAAGTGCTAGATACATGCAAATCTCATTCAGTTCTCCTGTCCCTTAATTCACTTATCTAAAGGAAGATGTTGTAGCTTAAAAGCAGCTGTAATTAATTTTAATTGTAATTAATATTTAATGGAATAATCAGTATTGCATCACGTACTATTTTTTGAATTATGGTACTAAGAAACACCTTTCCATATATCTTCTTAACACTGATGTAATGTCCTTTCCTCCCTGAATTCTGAGTAGTTTTGTGTTGTTTTTGGCCAGACCCATTACTGGGACAATAAAAACTGAGAGTTTGTGGGTGTCAATGGCTAGTAGGACCAGTTTTAGCTCCTGGATCCTGCTCTATCTCCTTTGCTTCAGTCTATGGTGAACTGGTGAACCTCAAGAGGGTCACTTTGTTCAGTTAGTTCAGGGGCTGTGCCTGCTTTATTGCTTGGGAGGTTACTGTTGGACTCACTGTGTCTTTCCAATCCCTTTTGGTCTCTGTAGCATCCACTTACCTTGGCAGAGAATTAGGAGCTTTCACTGCATCCTGATATGGGGGAAGGATCTAAGTGTGCTATGTCTTCAGACCACAAACTTGGTTCAAGTTCACTGACCAATTATTTTTGTACAGTTTCTACTTAATTTTGTTTTCTCCCTGGTTTCTTGCCTAAAAGAATACAAGACGAGCTTTTCTCTGCTTCTGTAGAGCCCTGGTTTTCATCCCTGCGGTTGTATGTGCAGTGTTAACTCACGTACAGTGCTGTGCTTGTGTGTGTTATTTCACATGTATGCCTGGTCCTTGCCCACCAGATACCAAGACATTTTCTGCATAACCATGAGTTCACTTTTAGACTGAGCTGTGGGCACTGGCCTGAGCACTGCTTGTGTGTTCAGCTGACCAAACTGCACTTGAGTACCTGTTGCTCTTGCTGGCTGTTGTGACCTATGAGTGTAAGGATCCAGAGTCTCTCTTTTCTTCATGGCATTAGAAATGAATTCAAAGAGGAATGAGCATAACAAAGAAAGAGAAGACTGTGTGTGTGCCTATCTTACCTAGACCAGCTTGTGTTTCTGTCTCAGTTCAGAGCGCTCATCTCTGCAGGGCTAAGTTCCAGGTTATTTTTCCTTCCTAGCCCCTTGTTCCTGCTTGCATTTCCATGTTCTCTGTGCTGGTTTGCTTGGATCTTTGGCCAGGTTGGGGGTCACAGAGGTGCTCCAGGATCAAGTCACCAAAGGCCATCATTGACATTTGTATTGCAGTGTCAGTCTGCATCTGAGTACATTTCTAGTTGTGTTTTCTGGTAGCCCTGTGATTGAAGTAATTTTTCTGTATGCACACTCAGTATCATGATAGACTACTGAAGATACAGGAAGCTCCTCTTTCAAGACTAGACAAGGGTTCAGAACAAACACAGTACTGATTCATCACAAGTAGCTCCCAGTCTTTCACAGGTGTAGAAGCTATACCCTGTTGGCAACACTTGATAAACCTGAAGGGTGTTGAATATCTTGCCATTTTGGAATTGAATAGGAGCCACATCTTTGTAAAATGCACTATTTGTTGGAAGAGGCTGAAATGTGAGGATTCTGGAGATCACCTTGGGTTAGCTTGATGACCTGCTCAGTTGTGAGCAACAATAGGCCTTCATTTGTATGCTGGAGAGTTCATCTCGGAGTAAACTATCATCTTTGTAACATTGTTTGCACAGTTTAAAGACATATAAGTACAATCAGAAGACCAGAAAGATTCTGTTTTGCCAAGCATGTTGTAGAAATCCACCAAAAATTGAGGGTTTCTTTTCAGTTTTCTGAAGGTCCTTTAGCACGACTCTGCTTTATATCCCATAGCAGGTTGTAGAATATCTCTGTGAATAGCATTAAAACAGAATCAACATCCAAATTCTGGGCCATGGCTCAAGTAAAGCAGTGCTAAAAAAAAAAAATCAGGTACTATTGCTTTTGGATCCCCCTGAGCATACTTTTACATAGTTGGAAGTGGCCAGACTATATTGGAGTCATGACCAAAAACTGTCAGCTAAGCTAGAGCGTGTGCAAGAATTGCTAAATAACATAATGGTAATGACATTTGTGTTTTTTCCCTTGAAAAACATTATACTTTCCATTAGTTTAAATGACAAAACTGCTATTAAATTACCAAAACTGGATATCTGATGGGTTCGGTGGTGTAGATCTGAATCTTAGCATAGAAATATAGATTGCCTCTTGTAAGAAGTAACTAATTAATACTTCATGCAGTTCTGTCTAACCACTGGGTTAAAATTTTATCAGAAAAGGGAAAAAGGATAGTGACCATTAAAACTGAGACCCGAGTGCCTGAACTTAAACTGAATACTTTCATTTATAGGCCTTTTTTTTCTAGATGAATTAAATTGAACAGGAAGCAGAAGCAAGGGTTCAAAGCTTTTCTAAGAGTCTCAGAAAATTGTGCTTCTGTACTTGTTCTTCCAGAATTTTTGGTATCAAGGCCTGTAGCAACCAGAGTAGTCCTAGAGAAAATGCTTGAATATTGAAGTTGCAAAAATTTCCCAAACCAGAATTTGTTGTTCCTGAGTGACTGCCTGTAGCTATGAAAGAGTATGAAAGTTGTTTATAGCTACCAGCTTCCTTTTTTCAGCATATTTTATTGAGTTGGCTGCACTACTGATGCTGTTTTGTGTCTCACTCTTGGATGACATATAGGTGCTGGAATTATCTTGCTCAAACTGCCTGTGGAGGGGGGCGGGGAAAAAGGAAGACCTGGCTTTACAGCAAGTATATTTGGGTGTGCAGCATGATAGAGTGGGTAGAGCAGTCTAGTTTAGACAGAATCCTGATCTGTATTGGCAGCTTTTAAACAGGCTGCAAAAGGTAAACCGGAACAAGAAAACTTGATTTTCAACAGGCTTGAATTCATTATAAAGAGCATAGCAACTTTCCCTTTTCCTTCCCTCAAAGAGAGATTAAAATCACTGGGTTTGAAAGTTAGTAGATGAGGGAGGTATTCCCAGTTGTATCAGTCATTGACTTTGTTTTCCTGGGTACTTTTAAATGTTTCTATAGTTCTCTGCACTTCTATTGTAATCAGTTCAATTGAAGAATCTTCTCCTTTGTTTTATAATGTAATATTGTCCATCACAAAAAAGGATCCTTTCTCAACCCAGGCTTTGATTTGGTAATGGTGGATAATAAGAGACATCCAGTAATGGGCATGTTCAGTGTGAACATAGCAGTCCTCATTCTGCAGGTGAAATTCCATGTCCAGATCAACACTGTGTTCTTAGAATTTTTCATCTCACTTCCTGCAAGCCAAAAAAGAGAGCCTGTTTATAATACCAGCAGTAAATTATGTGGAATGAGTGTTATTTGGTACTGTTATTGCTTCTACCTTGTCCACCAACTCCTCACAACCCAAAAATAGTTCTGTTTTTTGTAGATTATGTGACTCCCATAATTTTTCAAGTGTACGAGTGTTTCTTGTTGCTTCAGTGGGAAATACTATCTGCAGAAGATGGCTACAAATGCACAGTTCACTAGAAATTTCAAGTTGTGATATTTTAAAACCAGATCTCAGTGTTTTATTGAATTTTACAGGGTATGAAAGCACCAGAGTAAGAATGACCTTGAGCTGCTTTTATTTTGTGGACCTTATGTGTGGGCGTTTGGGTATTGTTAAAAAGATTGAAGGAAAAGTTGATCTCATTTGTACTATGACTTTTTATTTAACTAAAGGAGCAAGGAGCTGAGACATCTTGCCAGTCTTTAATTTTGCATCTGTCTTGCAAAGTTACTCCTAACTTTTGTTTCTGTATGATACATTAAAAGTATAGGCAGTACAGTGCTTTCAGCTCTAAGCAATTAAGAACTAACTGCTTCTGTTTAGCAGTTTTTCTTTTCAAAAGTTGTCCAGATAACCTAGATGAACTGTAGCTCTCTTTTCCTATGCCTTACTGACCAGATTTTATTTTGAAAAGCATGTCTATTGTGGGAGTAGAACAGGCTCCCAGATACTACTTGTCATCTCCTCAAATATGATCAAGAGTGCAGGTGCAGTTTGGCTGGGATGCTTGAACTGAAGGAATATGAGAATGTCTTCTTATGTTTGGTTGGTATCTGTCCTCACTGTGGTATTTGTGTCAATGAAGGATCTTGTACAACCATTGTTGAGGTGCCAATAGTGATAAACCTGCATTTAATGATCTCAAAACACCTTTTCTAGTTACTATTTCCTTTCCCAGCTATATTGTTTAAAGAAAAAAGCCTGAATGGCTCTTTTTAGTGAATCTGACCTCCACATTTTGAGGCTTGGGGAGTATAATAGACAGTTCAGAAATACTTAATGTGGCCTGGAAAAGGCAAAGTTCAGTATGAAAACTGAGTTCACCATAACACAGGAAGCTGTGCTGGGAGAAGCTAGATTGTTTAAATTAGTTTGCTTGCCCATTTGTGTTCTTTTCATTTCCTCCATAATTTCCTATGAATTTCCTGTTGATGACCTGTGACCTAATTTGTAGATGAACTTCTGACCATATGTGATAATGTTGTAAATGCTATAATTGGACTGTTTACCTTATAAGCCAGTAAAGATGATGTACTAAATTTCATTGCGGCACTTAACTTTGCCTCTTAAATTTTCACAGCATTTTAGAGTGAAGTACCATTCTTCATTTTCATAGGACATTCTAAGTTCTGCTCTCATGAGAATTTGCATTCTTGGACCGTACTGTGGCCTACTTCACAACGTATAAGCCTTAAACTAAATATTTGTTTAATCAGAGTGAAATGGAAATGTTTTTTACAAGGTTTTCTTCAGATTTGTGTGTTTTCAGGTGCAATTACTGCATTGCTGGCCGGGTGAGTAGAGTGTCCAGAAACTTTGGAGAAGTTTATTGGCTTTAACATGAAGTTTGGAACAGCTGCGACCTCCACTTGTAAATTTGATATGTTTGCAGTACATCTCTTTTGAGAGATGGAGGACAAATACCAGTGGCCATGGAAAGTTCACCCAAGGCCCAAGTGATTCCTCAGCCTGTGTTTTCAGGGCAGTTTCACAGATGGAGAGATGGGATCACAGGTGGGAGCAGATTGGCTGGCTGTTTGTCCATGTACTGACCTCCTCCCATTCCACTGGTCCAGTCAAAAATTATGAATAAAGGAAGTCAATCTCCAGGGAATATCTAGGGGTTTGTAATATGTTACAAATAGATCTTTAGTCTTTGCTTTCATTATGGATGGATGTAGTTACTTTTCTTTCTCTTTAGATAGAAATGTTCCATAAGCATTGAATTTCAAGAGTGAAATCTTAAAATTGTATTTGCATGGGATGTCTGCATAGGAATGATCTGACTGAAATGTTTTCACAGAACAGAGAAGCAAAAAATGGTTTTCTGCATTCTTTTTTCCTTCCAGCTTTAAATGAAATCTCAGTTTCTGAACAACTTCTTCTAGTTTTGTTGGAAAAATATGTAGCCATCTCTAAATGAAACATTTTTCGGTTTTTGTTTTTTGCTAAAATCATGAGGCATTTTCCTCTGAGTCAATCTTAGGTTCAGTCTGTGTAATTATTTTAAATGCAGAAATATTCTTGTGTAACTATAGGTGTAAAATTCAGGCATGTTTTAGAAACCTCACTTTAAAAATCACATTCTTAACTATCTCTTTTCACAAGAGGCTGGAGTAGCTGTGTGAGGTATTGTTTATATTAGAGCCACATACAATAACTTGTCACCAGATGTGGTCAGCCGTATTGCCTGTTGTGCAGCACAGTAAAATATGATTTATGTACATTTATTAATTGTATACCTAGTGAGCCTGTGCTCTGTGTGCGTGTGCCAATGGTTCTACATAAGAATGTACCTTAAGGCCCCAAGGGTCTGACTCTGTCCTTCAGTGGGAAAAGTGCACAAAGTTTTGGTTGACTGTTGAGGTAGGAAACCTTAACACACAGCAGTGCTCCTTCCAAGAACTGTGCATGTACCCATATCTCTTGCACATATTCTTTGCCTACACAGGAGAATTGGAAAGGTGGAGGAGGGTGTAGCTGTAACTGCTGAGTAATGCTCCCTTTTAATTGAGGTCTGCCTTTGAATTGGGGCCACAGATTGGACCGCTAGAGAAACTGGGGCAGGTTTACCGGAAACAAGGGCAGGTATGATGGCAGAGCACAAAAAGAGGAGTTGTGGGCAGAGTTGCTGTTCTCCCAGAGAAGGCTGATGTGTTCTGGTCACAAGAAGGATGCTTCACTTTTACCAGCTCACCCTTAGATTTCAATTTTGACTTAGATTTCAATTTAAATCATTAAACTGGCTGTATTTAAACCAAGACTATTGCTCCTTCATTTGCATATCTCTGAGCTCATTTCAAAACTGATACAACATTTTTTCTGCCTACCAGATGATAATCTTGTTCGGTTTTCATCGCAGTGCTGACTGTTCCAAACAGACCAACAGGCTCTACAGTACAGTACATTTGGCTTTTCATGGTTATTCTTTTTCATCCTAGCAGTGATGCCTTTTTCACACCCACTGCAGTCTACTTAAGTACAGTGAAGTGTTTCACTGTGCATTTAGAGTTAAATCATGAGAAGGTAAGTTAGAAGAGTTGAGGTAAAAAGCTCAACATTGCTGTGTCATCATAATTCATTCACTAATTAATGTTGCAGTTGAATAGGATGGTGTGGATCAAATGGTGAGAAAGCATACAAAAAGGTGTTGATACTGAATTTTACTAGTGAGTTGGTGTCAAAGCAAGCTTTGTCAGTACTAGGTGTGTCAAAATTGTCTGACAGCACAGTTACCCATGGGAAGTGTCACTTTAATAGCAAATTAGCTTCAAACCCAGCTTTTCAGATCAGAGCATTTGACCTCTTATGTACTCCTGAATGGATGGATGCAAATATGTGATTGCTGTGCATAACTGTGGGAGGGCTATTTTGCTATGGGGAACCAGCAAGGAGAAAAATAACATCTAAAACCCACTCTGGTCTACGTTGCCAATCAGTAGCAGTTTTGGATTATGTTTTTCCAGCAACAAGTGTGTCTGGAAAACAACCTAAGAGTGGCTGTGCCCATTAAGACCCAGGTCTGTTTTGCCTACTCTGCTGTGTCCAACTATAACCACAAAAAGGTATCTAAGGAAGTGGAAAGAGAAGGCAAGTGTGTGTGGTGCTCCCCCCAGTATGCTTCCCATCCTTTGCCAGTTGGTGCAGGAATACCATTTGTTTGGCAGTCCCCATCATGTTTCACTGGTACACTCTGACACCAGGCAGTGGTAGGGGAGTGACAGCTGCTTCCCTTGCATGAGGGGAGCTGCCCTGTGGCAGCCCCGAGTTGTGTGCATCGTCAGTACTAAACTAGCATTAGGTTTCATCCTGTCCTCTTTTGCTGCTTTTCCTAATAATGAGGAATATGCGCACACGTGAGGGAGGTTTTGAGGTTCTTGGTATTTTTTGATGGTAGAAAAACAGCAGATCAGCTGTTAGGTCAAGAGGCAACATTAATCCCATCTTTCCAAACAGCATATACATTGCAGATTCCTGTAGCTAGGATATTAATAGGATTCATGTCATCACACATTCTCTTCTGAAGTCATGAAAGAAGCATTTGTTAATTATTTCTGTAATTCCATTTACTCCTTTCTCATAATTTTCTTCACTTAGTTCCTTCCTATCCTTTCCCTCTGAATTCTGAGCCTCGTGAGCCGTCTCATCTTGAAGGTGACACATTCCTAGATGAAAGGCTGTGCATTAAGTAGGAATTTCTTGTTATATCAACTCTTGACATTCCAAAAATGTCAACTCCTGATTCTAATTGCAAGCAGGATCTGGTGCCAAGGCATTAGTTGTTTCCAAGTCTTCTGCTTACTGGTAAAGCAGAACTGCTGTTTCAAGACAGCACTGACCTGAGAAAAGGATGCAGAAGTGGGTCCTAATGTTTCATGTCTCCAAGGTACCCCTTTTCCTTATTTTTGGAGGCGTTGGCTGGCTCACAGGATTAATCTTGTTTCAGCTAACAGCTAAAGGCCATAACTTTCCACCATGGCTTTCTGAGGTTGTGGTACATTGGATGTCTCCATAAAAGTGCAGTTTTTTGCAGGAGGAAAACGTTCAACATCTCTGAAGGCTTATAAATTGGACTGGATAAATTTCAAAATCCACATACCTGAATTTTCATATGGGCCTGAACTAACCCTATCCATGTGCTCAGTGGGTTGCCTTTGAAAATACTGGTGGAATGTAGAGCTGAATACAAGTCACCATTGTCTCTCTGCAGAGCTGCCGAAGTATCCATCAAAATTATATTCCCAAGCCCTGTCAGTTCATAGACAAGCATAACAAAAATATGCTCTCTGAAATAAATTTCAGGTATGTTGTGTAGAAGCGGATGGAGATAACTGTGTGTGGTGATTCTTCCAGAGATTGTCTGTGTATGCACTGCACATGGTCCAGCCCTCATAAGAGATCCTCTATGCACATTCAGTGATGCTCACAGGAATCATCTTTTTGCTGTGTATGTACAAAATAACTTTGCTGCATGTACTGAGTGCCATAATAAATTCATACATGTTATATTGAATTTTACTTTATACATATGTATTTACATGTACTTTCCTTTTAAAACTTCTCTTTTTAATCTCTACCCTTCTTCCGAAGATTTCTATATATTACATGTTAATATAACATCAGAGCACATCTCTTTAATACATTTTACTTGAGGAGGCTGGGTTTTATACCAGTATGAGTGTATTTTGTTTATGCTTTGTGTACATCTGCAGGTGTTTATTTAGATGTGCATGATATTAGTAATTGTAATTAATGTTGGTGTTTCCTAGCAAGAGTAAAATATAAACATTGAAAAAACAATGCAAATGGTAGACAATATGGGATATAAAAAAGTAAAAAGTGATAAAATTTTCATAATAGACTTCAATTTAAAAAGAAATTGGAGAATTTCCTCTCAGCAGTCTTTAAATTTGTCACTTTTTGTTTTATTTGCAGAAGTGTTCTTAAACACCGTAGTAGCACTGAGATTCTCACAGGACACTGACTTTTGTCCACTCCAGTCCATGATCCAATCTGTCTAGTGGGTGCTTAATCAGAGTACCTCCAAAGTCCATAATTTTAGAGTCTGAAGCTACTATTCCACATTTAAAAAAAAAAAAAAAAAGCATTTTAAACTCTAGTGCACAATGAAACATATCAAATGTCCTTTGCAGGATTTGAAACCTTTTTTTTGTGAATTCTTGAAAAAAAAGTATGTGCTTTTAATCTCTATTAGCCAATTTAGAAACGGCAGCAAAGGTCAAATGTTAAATGTTTAATTTGATTTCTCTAATTGTGGGATCATTAAAAGCGACCTAATAGACTATGGGGTCAGATTCTTCTTTCTATACCAGTCCAATTCTATTGATTTTTAACTGAGTTATTGCTAGTTTATTGTAGCATGAGAGCAAAAGCAAGGCTGTTGAGTCCATTGCTGGCAACAATAGAATGGTTTCTGTAGATAGAGCCAGGCAACAAAATTGGACTTCACTTGATGATGCTCAGGGAACACCATGGATCATTTGCAGTATGAAAATCAGCAGGCTGCATTTATTAGTAGTGTTGGTTTATTCCTAATTGTCTGATTTAAAGGAAGATTGCCACGCTGACATGGAGCAATACCATACCTATCTTTGCAGTAGCTATCATTGAAATGAGTGCTGTTACTACTGTGGCAGTGGTGCCCTCAGTGTGGTCTCCCATGTGCATGTAGGCTGGTGATCCCCTGCTTGCACAATGGTGAAAGGGTGGATCTGCAGCTCTTGGTGCTCAGGTGGAGGGGAAGACCCTGAGGCACTTATGTCAAAACCTGCAGATGACAGAAGGGGAAGAGCTGGAGCCAGAACTGGTTACTGCTGAGAATTACTTGTCCTAAAATCAGGGCAGGATGCCAGGTTTTGTGGCGAGATGTCATGCCTTGCTGACATCGCTGGTCTGACATCACAAAGCTTACCTTTCCTTCCCATGATTCTGACCTGTGCCTTGCTGTCATTGCAATATGACAGTCCCTCCCCTTGACTTTACAGCAGAAAAGCAGGCAGAAAACGGAAGTATCCAAAGAGATTTCTTTGAGTGGAGGCTGAAGGACTTTTCCCGGATAGTTACAACCAGCTATTAAAGTAAAAAAACCCCAAAAAACCAAGAAGACTTTGTGAGCTGTGTTTTCCATCCCTTTCTCTCATCTCTCCCTTCTAGGTAGCTTGATATCTTTTTGAATGTCTGTGCTTTTGCTTCAGTCTTTCCTCAGTACACTTCGTGGTTGATCACCAAGATTTGTAAGAATGTAAGACCTTGGAGGCTGCTCCCCTCTCTGTCAAGTTTGCTTGAGGCTGTCCAAGAGTTGTGATGCAGAAGAAGTGGCAGTGCAGTGCTAAGAGAGAGAGCAGTGTCACACCACACATTCCATTATGAAACTAAACTGTCCAAGAAGTCTACAAACATGTCTCCTTTGTAGGAGCCCTAATTTCAGATGTTTTCATTTACTTAATAGTTAGCTTATAGAAAAATTATGGTTAAACCCAAAGCATTTTACTAAATGCAAAAGCTATCTTTAATCCCGATTTCATGTTCTCTTCACAAATTAACACATTCTTTTCTGATTTTCCCTTTTCCTCTTTCAGCAGTGGAAAGGAATAAGCTGGGTAACTGCTAGAAACCTGTAGGCTATGCCCTCTGTTGTAAAGCATAAATGCTCCTTTCTACTTTGAAGCTAGGATAGTGTATTTAATTTGGCATCAAGGGGAACACTGGATGTGTAAATATTACAGGAGCAGGCCATAAATAAAGTTGGAATATTCAGCAGCACTTTACAACTCTGAAATGAAATATATGAAGTGCAGTGTTAGCAAATGTTTATATAAAACATGCTGCAGTATTACATTGAACAATTATACCTCTCTTATCACAGGCATTTATCTCCAGCTAAAGCCAAGTGGCTTGCAGGTTTTAGTTGCTCAGTATTTTTGAAGTCAGTGTGGTAATGACATATGCTAAGCAGCTGCATTTTGTGTGTGAGCATTTTGGGTATTTTTCTTGGCCTGACTACTTTATCTTTGAAGACACAAATGTAGTCAGAAGGAAAAGGCCAAAGTCTAATAAGTTTAATTGCGAGAACTGGTGTTGGTAGTTGGTTGGTGATGTCGATGTTGGTAGTTGCATTTAAACCTTCTCTTTAGTACTTGGATCTCAACTTTGCAGTTTTTGGAAGTCTTCTGTATAGAAATACTTACATGAGTGTAAATCCTCTACACACCCTCTTGTCACCTCTTTCACAGCCAAAAAGGGTATGGGTGACATAGTCAGGGGTAGCGTGGTGGGACTCTCAGACCCCTTGCACAAGGAGCTGATGGCCTGCCACCAAGCCTGTCTGACCAAGCCTTTGTGAAAGGATGGGCGTAGTGCAAGCTAATTTGTTGAATATATCATAGCTTCTGCTGTGTTGAAAAATTGTAAAAGCTGCCTGAAACCAGTTCAGAGCAGCAGTGACAGTTTATAAAGAGTATATATGTGGCTTCTTTAAAGTGATCTAGAAATCATAGTTATGCTCAGATATTTCTTGGTATAGATGGGTTTGTTGTACTGGTTTTGTTCTTCAAAAAGGAAAAGACATAACCTGCTTTTGTAGATAAGAAATTAATGTTTGCTGCATAGTTTTTTCTTTTAGTGTGTGAATCACAAAAGTTGGAATCTTATGTTGCTTGTCATGCTTTCATGATCGTACAAGATGACCTCATTGTGTTTGCAGCTATAGTTTACACAGAAGAACATTAAGGATCAAATTAATATGGAATTGATAGCTTTTCTTAGGATAGTTCATCAAACACGACCAGCCAGCTCTTCTTGTGACATTAGCAAATCTCTGTGCCTTGCCACTAGTGCAAAACTTGGAAATACTGTGGTCTGGCTTTGGAGGTCAAGGGTGGGATGTGCTTTCTGGTGATTCTCAGAGCATCAGCAGTATGGAACAAATGAAGCCAAAAGTACTGATGTGTGAAGGGATTTATAAGCTGGTTTTGGCAGGATTTGTAGCCATTTTTTCTCAAAAGGTCACTGACAAATCTTCCTCACACCAAGGAAACAAGCTGTATTTCAAAGACTGTGTCACCAAGATAAAGAGACCATTTTTATTTGTTTCCTTTACTGTTATCTTGTGGTGTCTACTCAAGCACCTTCATACATCTCAGGACTTGTGGTGATCTGATAGTGTTTCTATTCTGAATTATTTTCAAAGTAAAATAAAAGTTTTACGTCTCTTACGCACTTTACCAGCAACTTTCAGAGAGTTTCCTGTGGCATTTGTAGGTAGTTTGACCTGTAAAATGTCAGCAAGTATGAGGAAAATTTTGGAAAAGCATGTCAAACCACTGATTTTGAGCTACTAGTATGTCTGCTTTACTTCTGTTTCTCAGACATGAGAGTCCATCTGTGCAACAGCAAAACATTTTTGCTCCTGGCCTTTACTCTGAACCCTCCTGCCTTTATCTCACACTCCCCTCTTCTGGGTGCTTGGCCCCACCCAATGACCCTGCTTTCAGGAAAGCTCCTTTCCCACAACTCTGCTTTCTGCTGTTGTAAAACACAGGCAGAGCTAAAAGTATAAGCAAGACCAGGTTTATTTTACAGTCAAATCAAAGCAGAACTCTGACTAACTAACATAAGCAAGGTATCAAGATCTATTTGATTTGGGAGTACCATCAATTTCTCTTCAAGTTACTGTGAATATTAAAATACTGTATTCAGAGAGAGAATATTTATGGTTTTTTTATTACTAAGTTTTGTACATTTATGTATTGTCTCTATATGGTTTCACTTACTTATGCCCAAAAGCAGTGGTGCTTTGCTCACACATAGTCAGGATATTTTGCTGGGGTGCAATGCAATGCAAATCAGTGTCTTCTCAGTAGAAGTCAACAAGAAATCATAGCAAGTTCAATATATTTTGAGGTTTTCTTGCTATGTTTTTATTAAAACTCAGCTTAATTTAAAAATCAAAACCATATATTGTGCACTGATCATCAGCATGACTTGTTTTGTGATTTGTGTGTAAGTTGTTTTGTTGATGTTGCTGATTTGAAGCTTTATGGTTTGGGGGAAAGATAAGGTAGTTGTATTTAGTGTTTGCACAAGCAGTGTGATATTTTGTCTGGTGATGACAGTAGTACATTCAAGTAACAGTTTAAAACTACTTAGGCAACTTAGTAACCACTTAGTTTAAAACTACAAAGTACCTGTTTGTTAGGGAAAAGTCACTAGCCAAAAGCTGTAGCAAAATGATTTTGAATTTTTTGACCTAACTTCATGTAGCAGGTAACAAAGAAACATAATCCCAGAAATATAAATTCAGGTGTAACATCTGGGATGCTATTGTTCCCCCATTTTTAGGACATTTATTGGAAGAAACAAAATAAAAAAGTCAAAATACTCTGAATTTCAATCTAGTCATTCTTCTATGGAAAAAATATTTTTTAAGATCAGGTGGCTCACTTATGTTGCACTTAAGTTCTAGTGGCAAGAGTACTTGTTCCTATTTAGTGCATTCAGGATTTTAAAGTAGCTGACCCAGACTTTTACATTTGAACTAAAATAAATAGGCATATGGCAAGTGGAAGAACATATAACCACTCTGTTGCCTCAAAATTCTTTTGAGGTCAAGAATTTGAAAACAGGAACCTATAGTGTGGTTTGTGAACACAATAGGAACAGCTGGTGCTCAGCACTTTTGAAAATGAGGTCACTTTATTCTTGGTTGAAATGTGCAAAATGGGTCATCTGGGCATAGGCTTAAGACAAAGGCTGAGCACATGGCCATTTATAACCAAGTTGTCCATGTTTCCAGAACTAGTTGGTTAAAAGGATTCAGTGAAACAAGGAAACATTGAGATAGGTCTGCACTTTCCCCACTTTTGGAAGCATAGCTCCTTATCTTCTACCAGGAAAATAAATCACTGCCCTGTATTTTCAAAGATCTGCTCATGCTGAGGATGACATCATCCATATTTTCCAGAGTCACCCCTCCCTCTGATGCCTTTCTGCTCGTCCTTCACATAACCTACTTTAGGAAACACTGCTCTATTGTACAGTCCTTGGGAACACTGCCTCTCCACCAGTCTCAGCCCTGGGACTTCCCTGGTCTTGCCAGCAAAACAAAGGAGAAAATCCCAAACATGCACAAACTGTAGCATCACTAGCAAAATCTAACAATGCATTAGGAAAGATAACAAGAACACTACTTAGAGCTGGCTTTTGATTCCTCACTATAAATATTCTATTCAAAATATACATAAGTTAATGGCATTAAGGCCACATTTTATATTTCTATGATTTGAACAGCTGTTGCTAACACATCCAAGGTGATGGCAGGAGTCATAGGATACAGGTATACACGAACTGGCAAATTTCAGACTGATGCTGATTGCTGTTGAGTGTTGTATGACAGGCATAAGAAGTTTGGCATGGGAACTTATATTACATTCAATAGGAGTGTGCAGGCTCTCCCAGACCCTGCCTCCAGTCATCCCAATAGCCTGTACAGACTGGCATCTGACTGAACACCTTGAGTATCAAGATCATGGGAAAAATCCAGATTGGAAGGGATCCCAGGTGATTGTAGTACACTCTCTTCATTATAAGACCACACCATTCCTCTCAAGAGGAGTTGAATCTGTGCTCAAACAATGCTTTTAAAATCAAGGTAAATTCTATTCATTTACTTGGGGAGTACTACATGCAAATCACACTGGCTTCAAGCAAAAGCTGCACGCCCACGCTAAAATAAATTGCACTCCTAACTCAAGGACTACTCATTTTGTCATTAATGTTTTTATGTAGAAGAATATTTTGTTAAATCTAGCCTTTTTTTGCTTTAGTTGCAAAAAATGATGACTTTATTGATTGTATAACGCAAGTTTTGTGACTTGTTGATGGAATTACCCAAGAAAGTATGTAGTGACATTGGCAAGAATAAACAAAGCAGAAGGGGAAAACACCACCCTGTTCTCAAATCCTTTGTATTTTGTCTCCCAAGGTGGACTTGTGCTTGAATTATTCAGGGCTGCATCTCATAGCTAGCACCACATTTCAGATGAGCCTATGGGAATGCTTGTCATTATTTTCTCACAACTATAAGTTCCATTTACTGGGTCAGGCTTAAAGATTGCCTTTATATATGAGGCAATATGAGTGAGGTGATTGGTCTGTCTAAATCAGACTCACATTTTGGCTAGTCTTTAACACGAGCTGTCGAAACAAGCATGGAGGAACACAACAAAGTGGTGATAGCAGCAGTACAAGGAGTTCTGGACTGGAAAAACAGAATGCAATTGGACATTTCCATGGTTGGCAAAGTGCAGCAAGGACTAAGCTGGAATATCAGTGGAGTATCAGCACACATTGCTGCAGATCAGTGTTGCTTGTATCACATGTGTTATAGATTTGAATTTGAAAAGTGTTTCCATTGAAAAAATTTTCATTGAATATTGATGTGATGACAACTACGTACTTAATATGAAGATGCATAACAGGTTGGGGTTTTTTCTCTGTACCACAAGGCAGTCAGAAATACAACCTTTTGATACCATGTGGCTTTATTTTAGTTTTACCAGTAGAGGAAAGCACTTAAAAAGGAAAACATAAGATTCCTACATCCTATTTAAGTTGGATGAATTGCTGCACTGAAGTGTAATTTATCACTAGCTGCAAGATGGAACAAGGGTGGCTGGCATAGCAGATAGAAGAAAAATTGTCTGAAGGATGCACAGATGAATGGGCCATGTCTGGAGGAGCATTGGTGATGTCTGTCTTGTTTTCATGACATGAATTGTGTCTCCCTTTTGACTTCATCCCAAGTTCTAGTAGTTTTCAGGTAATGAGGGAGGCTGTTCCAGCTTTTGCAATCTCTGTAATTGATTCTGACTTTGTAGAAGAGATATTTAAAGAGTAATGGTAGTATTTACTAGTCATTTGTATTTCATTTCATCCTCAGCTGAAACTTTTGTTGAACTAATAAATACAACACTCTCTAAGCTACTTCTCTAGGATATCAGGTGTAGTCTTTTCAATTCTTGCAGAAGTTGCATGCTGAAGAAGTCATGTTTAATGAGGATTCCTTTTAGAAAAGAACCATTTCTGGCATCCCTGCAGTACCTTTTATATGACCATATTTTCTTTCTTAATCAGAGATGAAAGGTGTGTGCATGTGTTATGTGGATAAAACTCTGTGTCCTATAATAATGTAGCAGTGATTTAGGAACTCTGTATTTCCCTTGAGGCGAGATATTTTCTTTTAAACTTTCTGCGCAGCTGAGACTTGAAAGCAACCCCTTCAGCAAAGTGTAACTATCAATACAGGCGGGTTGCAAGCCACTTCTAGTAAATACAGTCATTGAAAACGTTTGGACTGCATGTGTCCATTTAATGTGGAACAAGAAGAGTAGAGCTGCATCTCAGGGCCTGTGATCTGCTTGAAAGTAAACTGTCCTCAGTGCAGAGACCATAAAGCAGTTTTAGGGATGCCTTTAGAGAACAGTACACAAGCTCTGAGTTGGGTGACTGTTAGGAAAAAAGAAGGTATATTCTGGGATAAGACTTCTGCATGCTGCAGCTTCAGGGAGACAGTTGTAGTCAAACCTTTCTGAGACCACAGAGCAGGGCAAGGGGAGAGGCCCAGAGGCAATCCAAAGTTGTTTCCACCAATCTTGACATTCTCTGGTAAGTGGCAACTAAAGGAGACTAGAGCATAACCTAGAGTGCTGGGTGTCTGTGCTGCAACAAGAAAGACTGTAAAATCCATTTCCTTGGATTGTAAACTTAGGCATTTTAAGTATAAACAACTCACTGCCTACCAACTGCTTAGGTCAAACTTAGGGCACTTTGCTTCCTTAAGGTAATGAATGTGTAACAGCTCTGATCTTCCCCTGTGAAATGCAGTGTTGCTGCTTGCCATACTTAGTGTTGGATGATGTATCAAACCCCTTGATTCAAATAATATTCAGGGTGTAATTAGCATTATCTGCAATGTTCTAGTATTAACTGTCGTAAGAAATATTACTGAACATTTTACCTGTACTAAAATCTCATTCACATGCTTCGAACCTTCCCCCCAACACTTATGTTGACTGTAGAAGAAAAGTTTATTTAAGTAATGCATCTTTGCATGTTTGTGTACATATCACAAATACACAGACATATTAGATGCTGCACTTTTTAGCTTTTCCGTGCATTTTTTGGTACACTTTCTACTATTTGTTTTAATGCAACTTACTGGGATACTGAACACTGCATCTCCTTTGTTAGGTTTTTGTAGTATTTTCACATTTTTAATTGAAAACTGTAGGGGCCTATGTAGATTCTTTGCCATGCATATGAGTACATTACGCAGGCTTACTTTATTCTATCTCCATGAGTCTTGTTTTAAGTGTTTTCTGTTTTCTGCTTTTTGTGCTGAGTGCTAAATCACAGGCATGATGCTTTTGTTTTAGTTTTGTGGACAGATGACTCCCAAACTCTTGAGACCCTTCATGATTCCCCTTGTAATTATGAATACTTTTATCAATGTATATTTTTAGAAGTATTTACTATGCTTTGTGTATCAGCACAAAATTCACTTGAATTACTCTTGGAGAGCATTCACAATGTTTTGTTTATATTACTACAGTGGATTTTCATTCTTATTTCATTTAATGAATACATTTTTGCCCAACAATAATATTGACTTCTTCAAATGTTTGGTGTCAGATGCTTTTGTCTTAGTGTTTTTCAATGGTATTTTGTCCAACAAACTTAAGTCTTTGCTGTTTTAAATTGATTTTCAGAGTAATTCTTAGATGTCTGTCACATTGTAAAAATACTTGTTGTTTGATTCTGAGGGGAAATCGTGGGAAGGACCCAAGAGACAATTTCTTAGGACCCATAATGACAATGAAGTTTTGATTTAGCCTGACCTCTGCTGGGTGAGTCTTGGACTTGGCTCTTCCTCACTATCCCAACACAACACGGCTCTCCTTTTGTATTGTCAGTGACCTGTCCATGACCAGCAATTCAGGTCTTGACTCTACAAGCACAGAGACTTCACCTAAATTCAGGTGCCTGATGTGTAGCTGAGGAGAAAATGCCCTTCTGTTCTTATAGTAATTTTTTTTTTTTTATTGCACTTCGGTACCTATTGTATTGGACACATAAAATAAAGCATTGTAAATGCTGCAAAGCCTTAAACTCTATCTGCTGAAAGAGAAGTAAGATGCAAAAGAGATGGAGGTGCAAAATACATGCAGAATAAAATGCTCTCCTATATTTTATATTGCCAGTAAATTCTGTCAGTGAAATAATAGTGCAGCAAAGAAGAATCCAGATTATTAACTGGATTGTGTGCAAGAGGAACCTCACTTTTGAATTTGGGGAGTGAGGAATAAATCATCCTTTGGGAGCCTGGGAGCATTTATTCCCTCTTTTTGCAGCAGAGCCATTACCTTCCCAATCCCTGTGTGGAACAGCTGAGTTAAAAACAATTTCTATAAATGATATCTAAATTTAATTGATTTTTGTTTTTGAAATATCAACAAGGCAAAAAGAGGTAGGAGTGATTCTTAACTTTGATCATTCAGCCATTGTCTGATAATGAGAACCTGTGTGTGCATGTGTGTGTGCGTGAAAACGGAGAAAACTGTTGGTGAGATAGGGCCTGTCCACTGTGGAACGAGTAGTTCTGCCAGCAGTGAGGCTGTAGGATGTTATTTAGTATTTAGGCCACATCTTTCTAGTGATGTGATGTTAATCCCTGTTTTCTCAAGATATTGGGAGAATAATGGACATTGCCTATCTGCCTCCCAATCGTTGTGGTTACCAGAATCACCAGAGCCGTCCTACTATAGTGGCAGGTGAAGTCCCTCATGACGTCTGCAAGGCAAGACTCCTTAATGTTTGCCTGAGGGTTGTTCAAGACAAAGATGGGTTACAGACCTGATACCTGTCATCACTAAGGATGGGAAAATGGAAAAATGGAAATGTGGAGTACCATATTCTTGCATGTCAGTTTGACTTGACTGAACAGTGCTGTAAGGGAAATGGTTTGCATTCGTGATTGTGGCACATGTTCAATATGGATCACTGCGCTGGTGGTGGGGATGTAAGTGATACTTGTTTTATGAGGTATTATGGAACTTTGAGAACTTGTTAAAAGCTGTGACTATAACTTGCTGATCTTTTTTTTTCCTGAGAACTGACACTTACAGACTGTGAAACTAGCTTGATTTGTTAACAAGTAAAAACACTGGATGGAAGGAAAGAAAAAAACCCACCAAAACCTTTTGAGGTTAATTCTGGCTGCTTGTACTCAGTTGTATTTTTCTTTAAGTATGTAAAGTAAACGATGTCCTAGTACATGGGGAAATAGGGCTTCTCATTTCTAACTAAGCTTTTATTCCTTGTGTGGAGGTACAAGCTCTGCTATGAAGAGAATGGGGTTCATGGAGATGAGGTGTAATGCCTGGCTGTGTATTCTCTCCCAGGAGACATTATGCCTGTGTAACTAAATGTTTAACAAGCAATAGAGATTGGTAACCCATGGAGGCAACCACTGGAAAATTAATTTACCTCTCAGGTAGATTACATGCCTAGACTGGGAGAGATTATGGGTAGCTATTAACAGGATTTGTAGCTGATTGCTGACACAGAGCTGGTTCCCTTTCTCTCTTGACTTTGAACCTTAATTATACCTTAAAGTGGAAAGTGGACCAATAAAGAAAAATAAAATATTAAAAAACCCTCAAAACAATCCTACAGTCCCCAAATCTCACCCACCCCCTCCAAACCAACTAACAAAAAATGACCAAACCTCCAAACCCCAAAAAAGTTTTTGAGAACCAGCTTTGGATAGCAGGTTGTGGGAATAAAGTGAAGGTTCTGCTGCCTGGGAGGAATTCTGACTTCTGCTGTAAACTGGGTAGAAGTTCTTCCTCTCCACACCACCAGGTTATCCTGTGATTAGAAGCGCTGAGAAGCATTTGGAGGCTATGGTTTCCACCCTGCTTCCAGTCCTGCCATCTTCCAGGCCAGCATCAGAGGCCTGTATCCAAACAGATGCTTGGAAAATGTGTTCAGGATGCTCTGCCTATTTAGCAGTGGTTTCCATGTCCCATCCATAAAGGGCTATCTTTTCATTCCCATAGCCAGGTGAAGAGCTTGTTAGTTCTGTCTCTTTGGTCTGGGTAGTCAAGGGTGCTGATGCTTGTTTACTTGTAGGTTTGCCCTGGTCATAGACTTGGTTTTCTTTGAGGAGGAAAGGAAAATAATTTTTGAGACACCTTCCCCTTTAAAATCCAGCACTTCATAATGCATGGTGTCAGCATCTACTGGAAACCCACTCAGGATAGGTCTCTCTCACTTTTTACTTTAAATCTTTTGTTTGTTTGCCTTTTATCTTAAATGTTTAAAAGTTGCATCCATTTCCGTAAAGCTGTAAATGTTTCTTCTCTCATGAGTTTTAAAACTGTCTCTTTTTTCTTCATAACTGTTTAGATCCCTTCCTGCTCCCCTTTTACCCCTGTTTCCTTCATTTTTCATCTCATTCTGGAAGAACATTTTCCCTTTCTTATTATATCATGTGTGCTCTTGTGTGCTCTTTTGCTGTCCCCCATCACTATCAGCCCTCCCCCCATCCTTTCAGGCAGGATAGAGCACACTTCTAATCACCTGTACTTTTTATCTTCTTTCTGAATCTTAAGCACAGCTTTTCTGATCTCTCTGTGTGTTCTGTGTGGAGCAGAACATGCCAGGATTGGGACAGGGTGAGGCTGAAAGTAAAATTACAGGAGCAATGATTAAGAGTCATCTTGAAAGTAAAAAGTTAACTGTCATTCATTATCTTCTTAACAAGAGCTGGAAGGTTATTTCCATGTTTGTACATTTAAAGTGCTTGCATCTTGAGTGAGCTCAGGAAATTATTTGAAGATGTAAGGTATTGGGATGAGAGTTTCAAATGCATTGTTCAAGTACATTTATGAGCTTTGGAGTCTGGCATTTGTCACATCAAACATTTAAATTGTTCTCTCTTTTTTTCTTTTTTTCTTTTTTTTTTTTTTTTGTTTTGTTTTGTTTTGTTGGGTTTTGCTTTGGCTTTTTTCCCCTCTTTTTAAAGGGTTGCAAGGGGCTTAGTCAGAGAATAGAGATAATGGCTTTTACAAATGGAAATAGTTTTTATTTTAATAATTCCAGAAGCAGGTCCTCATTCAAACATTATTAGAAACACATCTTAAATCACTTTCACCCATATATTGTTGTGTGCATCCTTTGGTTTAGAATAAAAAGTGGCACAAAATTAACTCCCAATATAAGGAATTCTCTTTCTGAAGAGGTTTCATGGTGGCATCCAGAGTATTCCTGAAAGATCATAATTTTCTTTTCCTTTTTTTTTCCTTTTTCTTTTTTAACTTTTCACATCCAGAGTATTCCTGAAAGATCATAATTTTCTTTTCCTTTTTTTTTCTTTTTTCTTTTTTAACTTTTCACATGCTCAGAATTTACCTGGATTATTGTGGCAGCTTTCTATAAAAGTAAAAAATCCAGTTAGATAAAGAAGAGGTTCAGGATGAAGTTTCTAGCTAAAATCCTTTTCTGCTTCTGAAAGTTTACCTGTGTCTCAGTTTACTGCACTTTCAGAAAGTTGGTGCTACTTTTTAATGGACATTTTATTTTTTTCAGCTAATAGCTGGTTAATGAATAGCCCTGACTGTTGCAAGGTTACAAGAATGATGCATCCAATACAAGAGAGGCATGGGGACATTTCCAGTGGTATGTCTACCTTGTTTTGTGAGACATTATTTATCATTAAATTGACATTTAAAACAGCTGGTGTTATGTGCTTCACTTTGTGTGAGGCAGGAATTTTGTCACAGGACTTGTCTCTTTTACATCTTGGTAATAGATAATGAATATTAAATGATGCTTTTATGGATCTGGGCTCCAATAAGAGGCAGTAGAAAGACTTGCAGATAATCTACTCTTAACAAGAGAGCTCAGGCCTAAGATAACAGAAGTGACAAATGCCTGAATGTTGTGTCCAGGTTTCAAGAACTTGTCCACCAGTTGGATCCCCTTTTCACAATACTTGTTTAATATTGCTATTTGGTATGTTCATGAGCAGTGAGGAAATGACAGCTTTTCATGGGCCTTGAGCATTGATGAGCTTTAAGACAAAACCATAGCAGATCTTTAAAACAATTTGGGAGCTTTTGCCATGCAGCAACCAAAACTCGTTTTTCCAGGGTATTTTTGTATACTTCAGAAACGAGTTATACAGAATACTTTGCTTAGTATGATTTGTTCATTTCCAGAAAGGTTACCCTTTCTGATCCCTTGAACATCAAAGTAGGAACAAACACAGAGCTGGCAGTCCCTTCCTACCTAAATGCTTGGTTAGGTGCTTCCAATCTTATTCCCAGGAGCAAATTGGCTGCTCTCGAGACTCTCACTTCATTCACTGAAGTTGCTTAATCTGCAGCATTGTACCAGGTCCAGCCTGACCTGAAAAACCCTGCTAGCTCCACATTCTTCCAGTAGCAAGCCCGTGCTGCTAAGCTTGACAGTGTCCTGAGCTGATAAGCAACTTGCAAGGTGGGGAGGATGAAATCATGCTCTAGACAACATTGCCATTCTGGTTTCTTTGCTTGTGGCATGATGTTATCACTTCAGAATCAAGATTGAAATTAAAAACAAACATTTTCAAAGCAATCTTGCTGCCCTGCAGGGGTTTGTCTTAATGCTTGCTCCTTTGTAACCTGTCTTCCAGGTATTCAGATGCTTTTCCAGCTAACATCCTTCCCACAGTTGCCTTCTGGTAGGGGCCTGGTTCTGATGATAGATGCACTGAGGTTCTTTGAGTCCCACCTCTTGCAAGTGTTGCAGGTGACCATCAAACCTTTCCCTAAGTGATCCATTTTTAAACCAGATTTTGTTCCCACTCTTCCTCTTAGAAGACTGTGCCATTACTCACTGCTATCATGTCTAGCAGTTTTGGTCTCAGTTCCAATCTGGATTTCCTGTTTGCTGAAACTGCTGTTTTCTGGGTGATGTATGGTGACTGTCCCCCCCAGTGCTGGCTGACTTGGTGTTTGTTAGAACAAACCTTAGTGTTTGTTCTGCCTGACTGCATAGCTTAGCTTAAAAAGTAGTAAATTTCTATGGTACAAAATTAGGTATTTTTTAAGGTTTATATTTTAGCATTGAAGAAGAATTCTTGAGATGCTGACTAAGTTTTTGGAGAGAATCTGTTCTATAGTATATCAGCTGTTTCCTTTAGGTTTCTTTTCAGTTTGTTTTCTCTGTGAGTGTGATGAACAAGATCTCTGTCTCAGACTTAAAATATTCCTGCTTTCTTCTTTTCTTCTTGAAACATTTCTTAAAGCTTTTTTTTCTTCTTGCATGCATGAAGTACTTAATGCCCTCCATCTGCATGAAAATGTTTTGTATATAATTCTAAAAGCTCCCTTAGGACTGTAGACTTTTTTAAATGAAGCAATTTAAACATTTTCCACACAAATGGACACTTGGGGCAAATGTCATTATAAAAATCGGAAGAATATTTGTTAGATATTTTCACCGTTTTTGGTTGAGGTTTTGTTTGTTTCTTTTTTTTTCTTTTAAGATCTGCCTCTCCAGTCACAGTGGAAATTGCAAGTCAGAGAGAGTCAGCATGATTTATGTTACTGGCAGAGCAGTAAGGCGTTCCTAAGGCTGGGAAGGCAGACATTAATAAGAAAGAGAAACAATAGACAGTCTTCTCTGCTTCAGTCAACATGGTGCAGGTGTTGAGGCTGATGTAATGCTGTTGCTGCTTTCCTACTCTGAGTTGTACATACATATTTATAAACACATGCAAGTCAATCAAGTCTTGTGTTCAAAAGATAAATTAATAAAACACAGATTGAGATGCAGAACAAGGCAAAAACGCTTCAATCCTGCTCAGACTAAATGAAAGTTTTAATTTTAAACTAATGTGTTAAGTATCTCAAGTTTCACGTGAGGAAATACATGATGCTGGATATTCTTGTAAGGACATATGTTGAAACTTGTTTTATAAAATTTGAGGCTTGCATACAGTTGAGTAGTAGACAGAGGCTCTATTTTGTGGAGGTTTTGGGATTCTAAGGAAATTATTTTCTGATTTGAAACAGAGCTCCAAAGTAGACAGATTTCATGTGGAAGAAAAGCTGAAACCCAGTATTTTTAGATCACATAATTTCAGCAGGATGGTTTGTTTCAAATTTGACTGTTTAAATGTTTTAAATATTGCTCTACCTAATGCAGTCTTTTAGAATGAACCAATTTGAAGGGAGAGAAAGAAACACTTCTTGCAGGAATGCCATAACAGGCATTTGTCAAAATATTTCTCCCTCTTTCTAAAATTAATACTTAAAAAAGTATGGTTTTCTGATACATTTTAATATCAGTGGAATTGTATTCTACACAGTAGGATGTCTGCCATTCATTGTGACTATGTCATCTGTGTTTTGGGGGGAGGTATTCTAGCAGTGGATGGAGAAATGCAGGATCCTTCTTGTGCTCTGCATGTTATTTTCTACTAGAAGGATCAGTATCTGATGTCTAATAGACCATATTCCTTGGGAAGCTCAGTTATTGAAGGTGATGGTTTTTACCAGATCTTTGGAACTACTCATGAAAATGGGTGCATGCTGTCTCTGTAAGAACAGCACTATTTTTAAACATATTCTTGGAATGTGTGTTTGCTACTTATATCCTTGTTTATTCCAGCTGCATGTCCTTACTTTGTTCAAGTCCTGATGGTCTGTCGGGTATGACAAACAAAGCTTGCTTTTGCAGAACTTGCCCTTTGTAGTTGAAGCCAGTGCTGATAGACCTGAATGCCATGAAAATGAATGGAGTTTTAAGCCCTTTGAAAGCTCTAGCTACCACATGGACCTGGTGTCAGGATGGTGACTGTGTCAGTCGTTTTAGTGGTGAGTGGCCATATTACCATGCAATTTTGTAATAACTGAGCAGTTCTTTCCTATAACTGCTGGCTCCCAGAGCAGGAGGTCCTGCTTCTCCACTGCCTGTGACAGACTGCCTCCTGCTTTGCCCTGAGACAGGATCCTCCTCTGTCTTGACAGGGCACCCAGTCAGAGTTTGTCATAATTTTTTTTATTTTTTTTATTTTTTTGGCAGGAGTAGCCAGCTGCTAGGTTAGCTCCCTAAACTAACTCATGAGAGTAGATCAAGCATAAATGTGGGCTGGCCTGGCCAGGATGAGGAGAGCAATGGATAGCCTTGAGGTTTGGTAGCTCTGATGTAGTTAGGCATCTATGGTGAATGCTTTGACAAATGATGACTTGTCTGTGCAAGGACTTTCATTCTCCTGTGAACAAAGGAGAAATACCACAGGATACCACCAGTGTGGTGATGGATTCCTCAGGCCATCTGAAGTAGCAATTATGATATTCAACAGTATTTTCCCGATTTTCTTGTCAGTTTTTAGCACAGATGAGTACAAAATTTCCATCATACATCTGACATGAGTGTTTCAAGTATGTTTCGTCTTTTTATTTCCTGTTTAACCTTATTGCTCTTTTATAAATGAAAGATTTCTGGCATGGAAGATACTATTTTGCATAAACTATTCAGTAAGGTTTTCTAGATACTTAAATTTCAAAATAAATGAACTGTAAGGGGGCCAAACGTACATCTAAGATATGACATGTACTAAGGGCTGTGTAGGCAGGCCAAAGCTCTCTGACCTGGGCAGCTTTGTTAATGTGAAGTAAGTAACTGCTGAACCACAGTGTTCAAGGCAGACCACAAAAGCTATGTGAATGGTCGGTGAGCTTTCCCACATGGGCAGCGTGAATCTGATCCAGATACACTTCTGTTAGTTCCAGCTTGTCCTTCCTGGTTGATGGCCAAATTCTTCCTCCTGTACTTGAGGGAAAAAGGGATCATAAATCTTTAATAATTGAAGGTAGGTGGTTGGGCCCAAAGTCAAACACCAAAACTGATAAAATCGTTATGAGCCTTTTTTTTTCTTTTTCCAAATGAATTTTTAAAATAGCAGTAATTGAAGAGTATGTTAAGCTGAAGATTGCAAGTGGAAGTGATCTTATTGCTTCCATGGCCTTACAGGTAACAATTGTATCTGAAACATCTTGGCTCTGTCTGGACTTGGCTGTGAAGGCCTTCAGGCAATGCCAGTCTTACAGATCTTCTAAAATGCAAGACAGAGCTGTTGTCATCCATGAAAGAACCATTTCCTCATATTTGACTTGTAGAGAAGGCAATGGATGTCAGTGGCATTAGTGAAGGAAATACAATTGCCAGCATGTAAAGGTCTTGTATATTATTGGCAGAGAAGCCAAAGCAATACTACATGAAATTGATGTACAGGCTAGAAAATGTTTCAGACACAATATGGTCATATGTTTTTTTGCACTGTCTTGGATTGTAGCTCCTATGCTGAAATTTTGGCCTAGGATTTCCTCTATGCCAGAGGTTGCATGATCATAGGAATCACCTGCTCTTGCTTTTTTATATTGCCTGGCATGGGGAAATTTGACTTACAGAGGAGTTTTTTGGTTGGTTTTGTTTGTTTTTTCCCACTCAGCTCTTCATTTTGTATGAAAGGGCAGTGTCAGTGTTCCTGTGGATATTGTGTATGCATTTCCAGCATGTAGTTACAGGGTGAGGGAGATTCTAGCACTTGTGCTGCCATCAAGTAGTTCTTGGTCTTGCTTGGAGGGGTTGTCAATTGCCTTTCAAAGTTGATATTACTCTGCTGAGTTACTTTCTTTATCTTTTTTATCCATTGTTCAAGTGGAAAGTTTCTATTTAGTTTACCTTGTCTGCAGTAATGGTTTGTATCTCAAAGTTTGGAATTAAAAGGTTTTTTGCATCTTCCTTAAGTAATTAAAACAGCAATAAGTGAGCTTATAAAGAGAGGAATAATGAAATTCAGGTTGAATGAGTGATTAATTGGCTTCTAGTCTGATCTCAGCTCCCTCTGTGCCTGAGCACTGGAGGAGGATGAGGTCATGGTGCTGATTCTTGACCACAGCATGCTGCAAACACCTCCTGTGTCTGACCAGTGTTTGCCCAGCTGTGTCCCAAACACCGAATTACTGTGACTGTAATACTGCTTTAGCTTTCTCCTAAATATCCATCAGCTAGGTGTGGTTAGGCTGTGCGTGTTGCTGATGCCTGAGGACCATGAGATACACTGGCCCTAAAAACCAAGATGCACATTACACTTTGCACAATCTTCACTTCTCTTGTGAAGAGAGCCCTCAGGTTCAGAGCCAAGTTCAAATTCATCTTCAGGATCCACAGCAGGCACCTATTGTTACCCTGTGATTTGCCTTCATAAACCAATTCTCCTGCTTGCTTTTGATGAAACCAAGGGAGATGGAGAAGGTGGTTTGATTTAGCTTTCTGATTTGTTCTGTAGCTGTGGTTTTCAGCATGTGTGCTGATCACTGTTTTGGCAAACCCTATTTTGGTCATAGAACCTTCTGCATCCATTAAAAATAGAGGCAGTAGATCTTTCTTTGCTTCTTGGGCAAAAAGATTTCTATAATGGTTGCCCTTTTAGACAATAACTTCCTTCTAAATGTAGCTGGCTAATCAGCTGAAGTTTTTGCACAAGTTCAAATCTACTCAATAGCAGCCAGAGAGGAGTATTTTGCTGTTTGACCTTTGACCTCCTTAAACTCTAGAAACGAAGCAACAAAAGCCTTGGATCAATCATGAAAAGTTGCATAAAATACTTGATGGGTATTTTGAAGTACTTTTGAAGCGGGAGGTGGATTTAGTTGCAGCAGCTGTTCAATTTATTTCTGGCATTAGCAGCACATGTCCCATCACACCACTGCCCTCAGGAAGGCAAAGGGTTTTTCGTGCCTGTACTGCTTTTTCGGAGTAGCAACCCCAGGGTTTCTTGTGAGGACAGAGTGCTCACAGATGAATGGGACGGAAATCTGCATTACTATCATGTAAAATCAACACCCTTATACAAAAACACAATGGCCCACGACCTGCAGGCCAAAGAAACCAATCCACAAAACCCCCGCTTCTTTTATTTTTGTTTCTGAGCTCTCCCTCTCTGGGATTTTGGCCGCCCCTGAGGCAGCAGCAGCAGCTCACAGGGGTGCACGTCCTGTGGGAGTTGCTCATGCATCCAAAATGGCTGGGACGTGGGTGGCCTTTGCTGGAAGAGAACACTGCGCCGGGTTTTGGTTGAAAATGTACAAAGGTGGGAGTAACGTCCCATCTTCCGCCTAGGCGCATATCGCTTTTTCTCCCTGTTTCGGGGCCCTAAAGCGTTGGCAGCTTTTCGGGAAGGGAGGGGTAGGGAACGGGCCCCGCGTTGCCATGGCAGCGGGCGGGCTGTCGCGCCTCAGCGCTGCCGGAGGTGCCGCTCGCAGGTTCCGCGTTCCCGGGGGCCCGGCCCGGGCGGTCCTTCCCCGTTCGGCTCGGTTGCTCTCCTCACGGAGCGAGGAAAGCTTCGTCAGCAGCGCGGGGCCGGGGAGGCCGCGCTGCGCTCCCGCCTCGCTGCGGGCGGGCTGTAGCGGCGGGGCCGCGCTTCCCCCGGGAGGCGCGGGTGGTGCCTTGCCCCGGGTGCTCGGCATTAGCGCGGGCTGGCTGCAGCGGGCCGGCAGCGAGTGACGGTGCTGGTGGAGGCTGAGCGTCTCTGCCGCGTTTCGGGGGCGCGGAGGCGGCCGGGGCGCTCCCGGCGCTGGCTGAACGCGGTGGTTCGTGTCTCACGGCATGGCTCAGCCCGGCCGCTCCTGACAGCCCTAGAAAGCTGCAGAGCTTAGTGGCAAAGCGAGTAAGTCTAGTCTATCAAAGCACTTCCTTTGAGGTTCTTTGTTGCTAGTGCTGGAGGGCAAAAGAAACAACATTTTTAAATAGGTTGCAAAATTTCAAAGCGTATTTAAAGCACTGTGAAACATCTCGTCGCTCCTGCTGTGTTGTTTCTTCTCAACGTTTTTAATAGTTGTCCTGCTGCAAAATAGAAATATAAATTTTCCAGACAGGTGAGTGAGAATCCAGGTGAAGCCTTGATCAGCTACTGCAAAATCTGTCCAGTGTTTTTTTCCAGCTTTAGAATGGAAATTGGTATTAGTGCCTACACTCATAATGCTGGAAATATCCTACTCCAGCTCCCATAAGCTGAAAGGAGGGCCTAAGTAAAAAATCTTCCTGAAGTGGCAAGATACTCTCACACTGTACAATTGCTTGTGCTGGTTGCATCACAGGTCAGACTAAAAATTACAAGCCAGGCTGTTTTAGGATTTTTAGATCTTAATCTTAAAATCTGGGGCAGTCCCTGAGGGATAAATTATGCATACATAGTACACCTGATGTGTTGGACCTGCTGCACATTCAAGATAAGACTATATGCGTATAGTAGCTAGTTTTCAGACATCGGGCAGCCTGAGTTTCCAGGCATCTAAAAAAGCGGGTAATTACTTCAAAAATATGGGAAAGGTCTGCATGTGCAAGCTTGCATGGGTCATGGGATTGCTGTGAATAATGTAGTAAGTCTGTTGCCACCCAGTATCATCCTTCCTTTCACCCCTCCTTCCCCCAGCAGATATTTCCAGACTTCCTTTTGTATTTTTTTCCTAGTCGCTTTCTGAAGCTTATTAATAGCTTTGAACACTTGTGCATAAACTAACCAGCAGACCACTTGAGGAGAGTGGTCTGAGTGATGTCCACACTTGCAAAATCAAATGACTGAGGATTCCAAAGATATGAAAGTTGTTTCAGAATTCATCTCCCATGTAAAAGCTCAGGAGGTAGCCTGCATTTCATTCCATTACTTAGGAGCTGTTAATGAAAGCAATACCTTATTTTACAGTATTATTGGTAAAACGGTGCATGCCAGACAAAGACAATTTACAACCTATTTATTTTCAGCATTCTCCTAATGCCCATTATTGGGAGCAAAACCCATCTCTGGACAGACCAGCTTCTTAGTTCCCTTAATCCTGCAACAAAGTGATAATCCTTTATTTGTGACCTCATAGACTGTTGCTACAGAGAATGCTGTGATATCAGAAAGCCAGTGCTGTGACTTCACTGTTGGTAGAAGCCATAGTTGAAGATGACCCACTCTGGAGGCCTGGGGGTCAGTTTATATATTTTTGGTATTCTGCAAGTGCTTCCTAAGGAGCAGTATTTGGCAAACAGAATTGCGTAATGTCTGTCTACCTAGGTGATGAATGAGACAATCAGAGGCTGCATGTGAGGGGAAAATATGTGGTGATTATGTTTTCAAGGTAATTTCTGCCCTTGAAAGAAGTTATGTTATCAGGAAGAAAACTGTCGCTGGGAAGATACACTAGGCTTTTGTATGCTCAGTCTCCAAAGATATCATGAAGAATACCAGTAATATATTCTCTAAAAGCAAGAACTCCTTACTCTGTATGCCTCTTAAGAGTATAATTTTGCAACTCCCAAACTTTCCTTGGAAACACTAATTGCATCAAAACTTCCATTGAATAATGTTTGTCAGGAGCAAGGCAAAAGACATGTAAATCACATTCAAACCTCTGTGCCCTAAAGTAGACTCTTAGGCTCTTGTTTGTAAACTGAATTGTGAAGATGTGTGTCCAAGACTTTCAGGTATTTCCAGATATATTACATGTCTGAATTCTTTTTACATTTGAGTGTGAGCTTTTGTGCCGTGTTCCAGAAATGAGTGCCTAAAATTAGGCTTCTTGGTAAGTCTTGATTTTAAGAAGTACTGATAGTACAGCAGCACTCAATGGAGATAAAGGGAAATTAAAATCTACATCAGTTTTGAAACTCAAGCTGTGACTATTATATTAGAAACAACATATGGCAATAGAAGCCACATTTGGCTCCTTTACTATCTCTGCCTTTTTCCATAACTGGGAGATTTTACAGAAATAGTACTTGCAACTCTAAATGTCAATGGTTATATACTCTGGAAGACTGAAGGTATCGGAAACCAGAAAAAGAAAATACTAGTAAAAAGTTAATTCCTTTGTTTAAACATCCAGTTTTTGAATGCTTATGGGATCATATGATTGAAAAACAGGAAGACATATGCTTGCCTGTAACAATTAGTATTTTATTTTTGCTATTGATAATTCAATTTTTAACTTTCACCTTTTTATGCATGATACAAAAGGTCATGCAGATGAATTTAGCAGGATTATGTGTGTACTACCAACCTCATTGATAAAACTTCTGGAAGTCATGTAGGCTAAATCAGGTTAAAGAAAACACTCCAGAATAAATTGCTATTTACATAGGTATAGCTACACCAAGATAGTTCTGACAGTAAATTAGTCTTTTAGACCAAAGCCCTGAGGTCAGCTTCTATCTTATCCTGTTACACATGTGTTCTCCAAATTATGTTCCAATCATGTATCAAACTGGATACTGCATAACAAACCTGTGTTGGAATAGCTCAGTTAAATGCAGTACCAGAAATGAAATACCACAGTTTAAAGCAAATATTCACACACATTATACATAGGCATTGCAGATCATGCAGGACACCCTTTGTGTTGCCTCACATTTTCAAGTTCTCGTGGATTACACCATCTTTGTATGAAACTACACGCGCATGTGTGTTTTGAAGCGCTGCTCATAAAGCAGCAGAACACTTCTAGACAGTATTGGTGATGACATGCTTAATTGCTTTCACATGTTTCTGTTCAGACTGCCCAAAACATTAACATACTCCCTTAGTGATGTTGTATGTGTGTCTTATTAGCATGCACACTACTAATTTACCCTCAGCTTTCTTTACTGTCCTGTAAGCTCCCACCCTTCCCCTAGCTTTGATCTTTCATCCTAAAAACTTAGAAGCAGTCTTTTGGTTGTGAAGCTAAATGTTTCTTTTAGAACAAAATTCTTAGATATTCTGCCTGTTGCAGACACTGGGAGGGGAGGAGGGCTCTTTCCAAGGCGGTGTAGTAATATGCAGGTACCCTTGGCAGGAGCCTGGCAACTCTGCTGGGGATGCTGCCTTTGCTGGGTCATTGGCACCTGGGTTCAGCCTTGGGGCTGCAGCGAAAGATTTGTTTGTTCTTTCGAGCTTTTAATTGAGACTTTGATTGGAGGCTTTCACTGAATCCTTTGTGTGACAGGGGCTGAAGGTCAGCCCAGAAAACAAAACAGGCGAGCATCAAGTGTATGCAGAGCACATGCAGATCAGCTGTCACAAAACAACTGTCCTTTGTTCATTTCTTTGCTTATTCCATCAATTCTGTAGATCTTTATTTTTTCCCCAGTCTTCTTAAGGCTGGAGGCACTAGTTTTATTTCTTACCATTTGGTTGTTATTTCTGCTTCCATTTAGCCCTGCTAAGCATTTAGATTCATTTAACAAGTCTTCTTTCAGAAGTAATGCCTCAGATGCTACATTGCCTGCTTCAAGAATCAAACAAAATCACCTCTTTCCTCACATTTCCTTTTAACCTTTCCTGTGTTCTTTCTTTCTTATTTTTTTTCTTGTTTTTCTCTCCTGTCTTTTTCTGCTGCTAATTCAACCTTTATATAGCCTAGGTTTTTCTTCAGGTAGCCTATATATCATCTCTTTAAAACTTGTTGCAAGTCAGATAGGAAGAACAACAGGGGTTTCAAAAAGTGCATTCAGAATTACTTGCATCTCCTGCAGATATTTCTGAGGGCTGGTCTGTGCAGCAGTTCCAGCCTCACAAAGGGGGTGGCCAGGTGAGAGAGGGGCATGTACCATCCCCTTCACCATGTGCAGTGCCATGTTTACTAATAATCAGAAATGCTTTTGAAACAGAGGGCCTTCTCAAGCTCTGGTTCTGACCAAGACATTTTTTACCTGTGTTAAGCAGGAGGTACCCTCAGGCCCATAAGATCTGGATGAGCCTCCATGCTGCCCATGGAGGTTGCTTTTTGAAAGAATATGATGGTTACTATAAGGCCTTTTTTCTTATGGCCAAGGGAAAGGAATTACAACATCGTGACAATATGCAAGAAATTAGTTATTTTGTTTTAAATGTGTATTAGAAAATAACTATCTTGCTATGGCATAAGATGTAGTAATTCGGATCTTGGGTTTATGTATCCCCTATGCTTTGATCTCAACAGTTTTTGATACCTCTTTTCTCACTGTGTCTTCTGGTTACTTGTGAAATCTGTTAAAAAAATTATCTTGATGCTCCTTTTGCTAGCCTTTTGGTTTAGTTCAGTTAAAGGTGAGATCATCATCAGTTGCTGAGATCATCTCAGTAATCTAGCCTTGATATCCTAGTTTAGGTCTCTCTATACTGAATAAGAGGGCAAAGAGACAACTATTTTTATGTGCTCTCATCTTTCAGAAAACTGGGTCATAGCGACACTCAGGGAGCACAAGAACTCCATGCTCTAGTGCTTTATAAATGCTTGGTTAAAGTCCAAAAGAAAAGTCTTGTCAAGCTCTGTTTAGTATACAGAGGAGAAAAAAGAAGGATGGCCACTTCTGGGCCCTCTAAATGGTTAACCGTGCTTTGTGCAGCCGGGAATCAATACCAAATGTTTGGGGTTTAATAGCTATATTAAAAATCTGAAGGATGGAATGGATAATGAAGTGGTAACCCTGTCTTGTCAGATCACAGTTGTTCAGGTTCATTAAGACTGCTGAGGAGGATTTCAGGAGGGACTAACGACAGCTGAGTGAAACAGCTGAGCAATTCTGCAGAATAGTGACATCAGCACTGTAGTATAAAGCAGTGCAGTGAGCACTGACAAAATAGTGCTTAAATTTGTTAAGTTTTGTGCTTTTTTAGGAGCATGGTCTCTGCGTGTTGCTGGAGTCAGTAGTGAATGCGTTAGATGAGTCAGGAGTGGAAATTAAAAAGCCTAAACTTCTGACTATATATGAAGAGGTACGTAAGAAGTCATGCAAGAGGGGTTACTCTGTGAAATTGGTAATTTTATCTTTTTGGATACTGTGTTTGGTTTTATTGCTCATGTACAGGGCAATTTTCAGATTCCTGAAATTTAATTTAAAAGTGATGGAGCAGTAGGTAGAGAGGTATTACTGTTTTAACAATAGTAAAACATCTGTTGTATTTTAATTTTAGTTTTAGGTTTGGTTTAGCTTAGTTGAGGTTTTAGTTTACCGCTTCCTGTAAATAAGTGCTCAGTAAAATTCAAAAATAAAAAATATGTGAAATGGATGGAAATATTTCATCCAGTGAGTTGTTTAATTGTGGGAATCCCTGGTTCCAGGTACTGCCACTTATTTGGGGGGGGTAAGTTTTGGTTGCTGCTTTTGCTGATAGCCATATGCATTGGCATAAATAGTCAAAATATGCCAGTCCCTGAAGACGTCAAAAGAACTGTTTCTGTCTGGAACAAGGGCATTTCCCTTTAAGATGCAGTATACACTAGTAGTAATGTGTGCAGTTGGATTTCTAATGCTTCCTCTAAGATGATTGATGAGCATGAGGAAGGCAGCAGATTTGGTGTGTTGCTGAATTGTTGTGCCATGGCATTTTCTTTATTCCCATCCTCACAGCTAATCCCCACACAGAAGAGACCAAAGGACAGAATTTGAAAGAATTTTGAACCACTGTGGGAAGCAGGGGTTATTGCATCTACTTCATGCAGGTAGAACTTAGAGGTAGAA
The DNA here is from genome assembly GCF_971803275.1 of Cyanistes caeruleus. Classification (NCBI taxonomy): domain Eukaryota; kingdom Metazoa; phylum Chordata; class Aves; order Passeriformes; family Paridae; genus Cyanistes; species Cyanistes caeruleus. The sequence goes on along the minus strand of NC_141705.1, from coordinate 32,247,739 downwards.
TATACTAGTATAGCTTCTTCATGTATTGAGGTGTAAAATATTTCAATTTCACTTTAAAGTACATCTTCTTAAAGGTACTCCAGCCATATTGAAAACTGCTTTCGACCACAGGGAAAAAAATGACCCAGTAAACTCTCAACTGCTAAGTCTTTGGAGCATCTAACCTTTTCTTTTTAAAAGCACTTTGGCACTAATTTAATTGATTCCATCCCTGGCCTTTTCATCAGTTCTCTCCTAGCCAGGAAAAACTGGGCTGTTAAAGGCTGCTGCAGTACCATGGGACTTGTGTTCAGTGTTGCAGGTTCTTATTTTAACCTCATGTTATCTGCCAGTCATCACTATTGGTTTGAAAAGCTGTAACCATGGCAGTACTGTCTTTGGGCTGAAAATCTTTCAATGGTTACAGCAGTCAATATAGATGAGAGAGAGTGTGCTATGTCTTTCGGTTGTGTTGCTAATTATCACTTCACCTTTCAAGAATTTTTTCTTCTGACTAGATTATTGCTGAATGTTTGCTGCAGCATCTCCAGCCACACTGCAAATGTGTTCTGGCTAAACTGAAGAGGATAGTGAAGAACATGTGGTTAAGACCTTCAACAGCCATGTTTTGTGCTTTCAGCAGTGTTTGGAAAGGAGTATTTTTCTATGTGTTTTTAAAATTTCCTCCCTATAAGAAAACATCTAGGTTTATCTTTGTTTGTTGGGTTTTGTTTCCTTTGTTTCTCATTTGCCTACTGTCTCTTGCCAAACCTCCTCTAGTGTCAGATTTTTTAAACGCTTCTATCTTTTCTTGCATTTGCTGCCAGAGAACAGGCAGGCTTTGTTTTTGAGGGGGTGTGATATTGGTGTGGTTGATTATAATATAGCATTAACATTAGTCAAATTAATTTGATAGTAGCAGATTTCTATGAAAAAGCCCCAAACCCTCCTCCCTTCTCATTTTGTGGTCCTAGCAACAAAATATGTTAGAGAATTAATCTCTGTGGTTTAAAATATCACATACTTTCTAGCGAGCTATAATTTTAAAAAGCTTCATTTGGTAGCTGAATTCTAAAAAGACACAATTGTTTTACCTAGTGGGATTTTTGGGGGAGGGAGTTGTGTTGGTTGCCTTGGTTCTTCCATTAAGACTTGATGTTTTCATTCAAGTGCTGTTTCCTGGGTGGTTGTATGAGCAAGTGTCACACTGGGTAGTGATTCTGTCCTGCACTAGGTGACACTTAAAGCATTGTTTGTTTTTTGTCTTAGGTTTTGAGATTCTTTTATAGAATGTGGTAAGCAGAGATGCTTAAAAATGGATAACAGCTGAGAAGAATTGGATGATCAAAGATCCTTAATCATATCCACAGAGTGAGCTATTAAAGATCATGGTCTTGGGAGTCAAAACTAAGAATATTTGCTTCAAACTCTCTTGCGGTCAGCATAAAAAGGTTAACTGAAACTGCTTGCTCAGTTGTAGGGTGACAGCAAACCACCAATAAAATACAGTTGTGGGGGAAAAAGCAGGGTATAAGGCAGGCTATTTCCATTAAAAGTAAGGAAATTCTAATTTCCTGGTACCCGGTGCAGGTGGGAGGTTAGCTGGAACACTAGAATATGGTGCAGAATTCTGGTTGTTGCTTTTAAAGGAAAGTTACGTAAGTTAAATGTAGAAGAGTCCTCTAACAGGATTAAAGGGACAGGAAGGGCAGACATACAAAAGAACACTAGAAGAGTGAGATTTTTTTAAAAGCCAGTGGAAGGAGATCTGAAGGAGGGGAGGTGTGTTCTTTGGTAATAAATAGGGGTGTAAGCAGCAGGAGTAAAAAAAATAAAGAGAAAGGATATTTAGCTCCTAGACAGCATTAGCACAAAAACAGATGGGAATTACTTGCTAGGATTTTAGTGAACTTAATACCCTGATCATGTTTCCTCTTGTGATTTCTTAAAGAACCAGGAGATTTGTTCAGGTAAGTCAAGCGGAACTTATTAGCATATTGCAAGTAAGTTGTTGTTAGTGGAGCACTAATATGTCAAAATTTCTAGTATTAAGAGAGTTCCTAAGGACGTGGAAGTGTTAGTTGGTATCTTTCTGATGTTCCTTAATCTGGTTTTTTCTGAGGCCACAAGGGTTCATGGACTGTGCTGCTAGTGTAGTGTCTGGGTGGTTCCTGCTTTGTGAAGTAAGTAGGTTCTTGTAGAGGTGATCATGATGACCAGCATGCTCAGTTGGTTGGAACATGTTTCTAGTAACACCAGGGTTGCAGATTTGGTCTCTTTATGAGCTATTTACTAGTGTTTGACTTGCTGATCCTTGTGGGTCCCTTCCAACTCAGAATATTCTATGATCCTGTGGTAGATAACTATGGTCCCTGCAGCTACGATTGCTGAGCGCTGATGGCTGATTTTAGCCTGTGAAATTTGGGTAGCTGGTACAGGCGAGATGGAATTGCACCCTTGATAACCTTCTTTGCTTCTTTTGACCATGTTCTTTTTAAAGCTTTTTTGTTTTCTGTCATGTGTTATCATGTGTGTGGGGGTGTGTGTGTGCCATTTTAGCATATTCCTTTCCTTATCTTGAGTTTCCCTTTAGTGATCGGGAAGTTGCTGTGGCAAAGGAAAGGAATCCCAGGCCCTGACTCAGGAGGACTGGAGGATATATCCAAGCTAATGTAAAGTTTGACAAAGGAGTGTGAGCAAAGAAAGAAATTGAGATTTTTAATTTATCTGCTTCCTCAGTGTGTGATGGAGATTGGCATTAGGCTATACTGTATTTTCTACTGGTGCATTTGGATGCACATGAATATGCAAGGAATTATACAGAAAGAAGTATGTGGTGTGTTTGTACTGTACACTGTCAGTAAGGCAGCTTTTGTTTTAGTACCAACCTCTGTTGTTCTGCAGAGGGAGATGTGGGATGGAGGAACAGAGTATCTGCCCTGGCTGGGGAGTGCATGTGGTATTTAAGCTAGGCCTTCCTCTTGTGAGGCCATGCTGCTGTAACATCACTGATGAAGGCAGCACTGATTTGTTCATCAACTTCAGCTCTTCTAAACATTCTCATTTGTATTTTCCCTACTGCTGGTCTCTCACTTTTGCTTTCTGCTATGCTTGAAGGTATCAGGTATTTGCTGTTGTTAATACTGATTAAAGGGCTGTGTAATGGTGCTGTAAACTGATGAATTTGAGCAAAGGCATACCTAGGTGCATGCACACACAATGTCTGTGCACCCTAGACACATGTGCATGCTTGGTGCATTCCAGGTACCTGGTAGGCATCACACATGCAAGAGGAATTGTCTCTGAAAGAGCTTGTAGTTGTATTAGTCTGTTCAGAATAGTTGAGTTGGTCCTGAGCATATAATATGGGTTCAAGTGCTAGAGGAATTTGTTAGAGAGAAAAGATATCTAGAATGCAGTATTATCTTTAGGATTCTTCTGCCAGTGTTTTAACTTTGGTGTTAGTTGCAAGACTACTGCCTCAAGAATTTGTCCATGTCTGTGAAAACAGTGCTGCATGCATGAGCCCATTTAGCTTTGCATGAAGGTTGTCTGATGTAAAGGGGAAGAAGATTGGAGCTGTTGTTTTTACTTTCAGTAAGTGCTTGTTCTAATTCACTTTTAAATTTTTCTTCATGGGGTTTTGTTGCTGTAAAATGGGTATGTACTTAGCAGGCAACCTGAATTTCCAAAGGACAATCCTAGGGAACCCAAAACATTGTAAATGCCAAGTTGGATTCATTAGAGGTGGTGTGGCTGATGCTGCAGCTCCAGGGAAGGCAAAAATACTGTAAAGCTGAAGGAAGATTTCCTGGAAGGAGGCCTTTCAGGCCAATGAAAATTGACTGTGTCTAGCAAGCCCTCAGTTTTTAATGCTGATATTATGGCTACTGTGTAACTGCCAGTGTGGCAAAGCATCCCGTTAACCTTACACTTGTAAATTGATCTGCTATATGGCTTTGCTGCCTAACAACCACCACAGACCTGTAACCAAAAATGACTGTTAGTTGAACCTAGCTATTCGCTTGTCCTCTTGAAATGCACAGATCTGTTTTAGGCTTGATTGGACTCCTTCTCTGCCAGGGTTGTTGTGGAGCCAGGGAGGTGGTGACTTTCATATTTAATTCAGTCCTGAGCACCTGGTGTGTTCATTTGGGGAAACATGTAGGAGAACTGCCTGTTCCAGCATAGAACAGGTGGGTCCTAAAATTCTGTGTTTCAAAATTTTATGGATTATGTGCCTTCCTTGCTTCAAACTATTTCAAAATGCTTGGAATGTAGGAACCTTTTAAAAAGTGCTTTGTTGCAAAACTTTTTCTTTTTGCACCTCCATTTTGGCATATTGGTCTGATTTTGATGATTAGGTCATGACTAGAAATAGTTACTTTTCAGTAAAGGCAATTTTAAATGTTTCCTCCTTTTAAAACATTTAAATCTCAGAACAACCAAAAAATATTCATCTGAAACAGCAGCAGCTGTCTCTCATCTCATACACTATTCCTATTTCTTCTGTGTCTTCCTGATGCTTTACCTTAGCATATCCTCACCAAGCAAAGGAAAATCCAGCCCTGGGAGTGAGATCCTGACACAGTGACCTCGTTCTGAGCCTTACCTTCTTTGTCAGTGGTAGCAGAAGCTGAAGCAGCTCTGCTGGCCCTCGGCACTTGGAGCAGTTTGACATTTTCTGTCTGGCATGGTTTCAGGGCTCACTTTGTTTTAAGCCCATATGGTGAATGGGATAATGAAAAATAAGCTCACAAGAACTTGTCCACTGCTTCTAATTTTTTTGATTAATAGTTCACAGAAGCACAACTTTGATCTAGTGTACAGCAGAGCTGCTTGTTACATTTAGGTCCGCAGCGTTCTTCAGGACTGACAAAAGAGAGTAAATCTTTCTTTTTGATTAATAGACCTAAAATTGGTAAGTGTCATGATAAATAGTGAATAGTTAAAGAAAATACTGCTCTGTGTAAGTATCTGTATGTCAACATATGTCTGGGCATTTATGTTTCTGTGTATAGGGGGAGTTGTGCATTACATCAAGAAGATATGTTAGGGGTGATTTTTTTTATCTTGACTAGAGGGTTAAAGCTTTAACTTGCTTTTGCTAATGCATGTAAATAGCTTTCTTGTCCACTTAATGAGAAGGCTGGCTTGTTATCCTGTACAATGCAGCTGGGCACTGTTCCAGAAGCATAGGCACCTCATTTCAAAGACAAAGAAGCCAGCGCAGACACAGGGAGAAACCTGGAACATTGCGCTGTGGATTTTTTCAGAGCGATGACTCATTTCAGTTCACAAAGGATTCTGGGCAGGGTAGTGAGAAGTCAGGTTGGCTGATCCATTCCTATGACTTCACTTTGCAGAGAGCCAGGGAGAAGAGGAGTGACACTGCAGAATCCTGAGGCACTGCAGTGGAGAGGTGCTTTGCAAAGACTGTGAGTGCCTTCGGAACAGGGGGTGGTATTAGAACGTGATTTCAGCCATTCCATGAAAACAGGGCAAAGAGAAAGAGATGTTTTCAAAACACTATGTGGGAGTTATATTTGTAGTCCCTTTTAGATTCTTCTCCACCTCCTCTGTAATTTCTTAACCATTTATTTCTCATGCTTATGTGAGAATTGCGTGAAATAATGTTCCTTTCAGTGGACCTGCTTAGATAACTGCATTTTTTTCTTAAGTATACCCCTATTTCCTGCTTTAAGAGGTGGGTGTTTAGCATATTAATGCCTAAAAGCATGCTTTGTTTTTCTTCTTTCAGGTCCTGTGGCACTGACCTATGCTGCATTCAGCCAGCTTCCACAGTGATATAAGGCCCCAATATGCACATTGTTTTTACATCACAGCTTCTCTGGATACTGTACTGGAGCATGGAACCAGACCATAGGGGTTCAGGTAAGTCCCCCTTTTTTAACATATTGTGTGCCAGGAATATAGACATGAACATTTATTTAAAAATGCATTTGAAAAATATTGTTTGGGGAAACACATTCTAAAGCACACAATATATTAAAAAAAACACAGTCCCACCCCTGCACCTCCTTCCCAGGACAAGCAACGCTACAGAAATCTCCTCAACTGAATCCTCTGGGAAAGTTCCGTGCTCCAGCAGAAACTTTTTATGATCATTGTTGTAACACGTGCTGGGATATCACTTTGGATCAGGAGGCAGCTGGCCACAGGACATGAACAAAGAAAAGGAAAATTAAATCACAGGAAATACACAGGATGAATACATGTAAGACAAATCTGCTGACTGTGGGTAATTTAGCACCTGTTTCTGAAAGTTAGTGCCACGCAGTGAACCTGGAGATCATGATTTTACCTGAGTCTGAATGATTAAAAAGATCAATTTGCACAGTTGAAGTTGGTAACTAGTAAGGAATTAGAATTCTGTTTAGGTTTGTTATATTGGTTATACTAAGTTTGACATGTTTTCTTCAGGCTGTGTAGATTTGGGGTGCTCACATTCTTGGAACTGTTCATTATTTATTTTGGTGGGTGTGCAGTTCAGATATGCAGAAGGAGCTTGCTGGTTAGTAAATGAATGTGTTACTGCATTTGTTGAGCCTTTGTTTAAGCTGCTCTTAAATAGGAATAAATGGAAAAATCTTTAATGTATTTTTTTATTGTTGTTACCAGTCCTCTAATATGTGTAGCTGGCCAGTAAACACAACCTGCAGCTTTTTTCATAAAATACTCCAGGAAATGTAGCTTAAAAGGAGGATTGGGGCTATGTTTGGAAACAGCACAAGCAACATTACTTCTAATTTTCTTTGTTTCTGATTTTATGAGTGAAATGTGATCTTTTCTGTGTAAGCATGCTAGTGCAGATTCAAGGTATTTCATAGTAGTATGGTCAATACCAGAGAAATCTGCATATTCTTTTTTTCTCCTTTTGTTCAATCAAATGGGAACACCAAACTTAAAATCATATATCCTTGTTGTGAATTCACATTAGAATAAGTTTGCTACATCTATGTAAGTATTCTTTAATTAGCATAATTCAGTCAAGTTGGGGTTTGGGGCAAACAGGGGGTAATTGTGCAGCCCAGGCCAGACATATAACTACTTCAGCATCTGTTGCTTCATTAATTAAGTCAATCTGAAAGTGTACTTTTTCTAGAAGAGACTTTTTGCTTTCAGTATATTGGGAAAAAATTATAATATTCTAGGCCCTCCTTTGCCCATTAACAATAGTTTTGTTTGAAAATGACCTTTCTGTAATTCCTCCCAGGGTGAAATCATAGGCAAGTGTTGATCAGAACAGGATGTTGGCAAGAAAATTTTTGTAGGGAATTTCTCTTGCAACCACCACTACAATCATGAGATGCCATGAAGTTACTATGCTCCGGCTCAATGTTTTCTGATTAATAATGTCATTCTGTAAGCAACAAAAGTAGTGAAGTCAGATTTCCCTTGACAGGTGCTTTTTTGACTGGATTCTGTCCCATCTAGTGAGAGGTTGCTATGCCTGAAGCTCTGTATAGATGTAAAGTGTAGCAAACAGTTGTTTTAGAATCACTACTCTTGTCTAGTGAGGCTCAATCTCCCTGACACAGACTGTGATTGTGCAAGTCTCATTTTCTGTGGAAACCAGGCTAAAAATTATGTTTAACGGTTGTCTTGAGTTGTAACAAACAAAAGATTAAAAAGATGTTGAGAGTCTGAAGAAGTGAAACTGGGCTTTGGCTTCCTGTACTTCACAGGATGCAGAGTGTGAATCAGGGGTCTTCTCTCTGTTTCAGAGAAATAGGGTGTATAAATTGTAATATACTATGATTTTGCACTGTAATTTCTTTAATTCATTCGCAATGGTTCTACTGAATTGGTTCCATTTGTAAGTCAAGAGGTGAAATTTCAAGTAATCTTTATGCAAACTTCATGAGACAAAGAGTTTGACTTCCAAGTCACTTCTTTCCAGCAGTAAAATTAGTAATAAAAATTCTGTCATCAGTATGTAGTTGATAGTTTAATTGCTGATATGTAGTACAGAATGTAGTCTGCCTCATTTTCTCACAAAATGTTGTTACCCAGACTTGCAGAGGACAGACACACTTGATACACTGGCACAGGAAAAGTTCTGGCTGGTATGGTTCAGGATGTGGGAATTTTTATTCCCAGCCGTGTTAGACCGTCAATTTCTCATCTGTATGTTAAGGATAGTTATGGTTCCGAGTTTTTCAGAGTATTTGAAAACCATTGAAGAAAAGTGCTATGTAAAAGCTAAGTGTTTATTTTATGGGCTACATAATCTTTTGTTCTAAGTAATAAAAATAATTTTTCCCTCCAGGCTAGTGATACAAATCCCCAAGGCATTAATGAGTACAATTCCTGTTCACTGTTTCTTATGTGCTTAGACATTCTTTAAAATTGAATGTCACTTAATACAAGAAGTCTAAAAAGCTTTTTTTTTTTTTGGTAAATTGTTTAGAGAGGGGTTTGGAAAGACATCGCAGAAACAGAGCTGAAGCTATTATATGTGTGTGTGTATATATATATATATGTAATATTTAAACAAAACATGCAGTCAGCTGGTGAAAACTTCTCTGTGAGCTCCAGTTTTCATTTAATTGGGAACACAAACATATGAAAGTTGAGGCTAGTAATTTGATTTCAAAACAAAGCTGCTTGAGACAAGCATCAGTTAGAGCTAACAGGAGCCATATGCTAGATGTTTTATGTAAGTGATGTGGTCTTCAAAAAAATTAGGAAAAGCATATTTGCTTTTTTTTTTTTTTTTTTCCGAGCAGATCTTTCCTAAAGAAGTTGTAGTAAACCTTCTGTTCAACAGCCTAACAGTACTTATGTGTGTAATTGATGTTAATATATTATATCATCTCATAGATGCAAGATATTTGCTGTTACTGTGCATCAAAGAAGTTTGTTGACTTAAGTATAACCACAGAGTGTATGTGATATTCCAGAGTCACAGGACAGTCAAGATAAAATCTGGCAAATTAGAGCTTCCCTGAGTAAGGGGAGTTTGGCTTTCTGTCACTAGGTCTGCTCAAAATATGTGCTAGCCTTTTTAAACAAGAGCTAGTAACTATCTCCAGCAGACAGTTAGGAACAACTAGCTATGGAGATCGTTCTGTCACAGCAGAGGGGAAACGACAGTTTCCTTGTCATAATGAAGGAGGTCAAAGAACACTCTGTGGAAAAGAATAAGGCTTAACTCACGATATTCCCTAACAAACAAGAAAGGCCCTCACATAAACCAATATTTATTAAACATTTCTATTTCATTTAAAGCCATTTAAATTGCGATTTTATGGGCAATTATAGTAATCTTTGTAGTTAATTAAATGGTTGTCAAGCTCCCAAATATTTGCAAGCAGGATGTGTGTTACCGTGGTACACTAATGTGCTGTGCTAGAAATTGTGTTAACATTAAGGAACCAATACTGAATATTTTGTATTGAGGAGTTATGTGAGGTATAGTTAGTATTTCAGTGGGAGTTCCTTGCTTGTTCCTGGTGACAAGAGTCCTGCAGGCAGAGGTCAAATTCAGTGCAGACTGAATGTTTTCTGCTCACTAACCTAGAAAGCAATTCCATGCTGAAGGCCTGCTTTAAAAGGAAGAATTGTGCAAAGTTACTAAGATCAGGAAAATTTTATTATTTCTTAGCTTGCACTTAGCCAGTTTTAAGTTAAGAAGTCCCGACTGGAAGTGATCTCAGGTGGATCTCTGCAGGCTCTTGGCAGTCAGGGGAGAGGGATGGGCTGCTCCTGGGCATGAGCAGACCAATTTGGTTTCTGGGTTCTTGTTCAAGCATCCCTCTGGGGGCTGCTACAAGCTGCAGAACGAAGCTTCAAGTATAAAACTTCTTGAGTCCCTTTCTCACTTCAGGAAGCTGTACAGTATGTACATTCTTTACATCCTGAGTATCATTCTGGTTAGCTGTGAATGGATCATTCCCATGCAAGGGAAAGAAAGAGGTCTTCCACCCACTTTCCCATCCTGGCACCTGTGTAGGTGGCACTGAGAGTTCATGGCTGGGAACAGGCACAGGGATATTCCTGCCAGGCTGCTTAGGTTTAAGAAATTGCCAGGTCTTTAATGATACAGATAAAACAATTAAGAAGTTACTGCCCTTTACCTGGATGCCCTTAAAGCTGCTCTATCTGAGGCAAAACCAGGACACCAGAGAGCCCATTTCAGTGCCCAATGAGCCTGATAAGATTAAACTTCCACTGTGGCCAATATATGCCAATTTGTCTGACATTGCACTGAACTCAATTCAGTAGCTCTCACAAGGATACCCATGACACATAATCTTTGTGTTAAAGATGGTAATTTCTTAAATTACTTTGCTAAATCTGCATAATTTTTACCTTAATTCTGATTTTTCTTAGACATGAAATTAATCATGAAAGAAACTGATCCCCTGTACAAAGTGTATGGTGACTGGTGATCAAAGTTGGTAAACTTATGTGTCTGTCTGATTACAAAGACCTGTCTGTGAACACGTTTAAACAGATAAAAGAACAGTTTAAGCAGATATAATTATTAGTAAATAGTAGTATAATAACTGCGATGTTCTTGATCCATACTCAAATGATGAGGGAACAAATGGTGTTGCTCCCAAGTCATATGGAAGCATATCTCTCATGTTATTCTGTAAGCTGTGTGTCATCTTCTTTGCCATTGTCTGTAACGCATGTGGCAGGAATATACTTTTAGAAAATACAATTTCAGGTGTATTTGAGTAAAAAATGTCCAGAGAATGTTATATTTTAAGGTCATAATTCCATGGTGAGATAAGAATGAGGAGGATCTTGGGCTTCACTTTGTTGAAGCTGGAAGAATGCTGTCGTCCTGGGAAGGGAATGCAGCATTGATCTGGTCAGGCCTGATTAAGCAAAAGCAGTCAGGATATAGCATAGAATGAATGTGTAGTTTCAAATCATTCTTGTGTCTTGGGTAATGTGTATCACTGTTGTAGAGCAGATTGTAGAGCTTGTGATTGAAAAATATTGCTCATAAGTCTCTCTGAGACAGCTATGCAGTTTACTACTCTCACCAATTTTTTCCCTCCAAAGCACTGAGTATAATGCCAGAGTAAATGCATTTTGATAATCAATTTCATAAGCTGCTGCTCTTGTTTAGTAGACATAATAGGAATATAGAATTAATGGGGCAGATATTAGATCTTCTGAATTAAGAATGAAAATTTGAATTAATTTCTAGTAATTTGATTCATGATTTGATCACAAGGTGTTGCTTTGTGACAGCAGAAATTGGTTGACTTTCCTGACATTTCAAAGCCATTTAGGTAGCTTTTAATCCCTGGCTATTGACTGACCTGTGGCCAGAATAGGATTCATACTTAAGCACCCTTTGTTCTGTCTGTTACTCTTTATCACTCCTTTTCCACTGGCAAGGAAAATATTTTAGCCTGTTGCTTTCCTCTTTTTTGAGATCACTGGGGAGCTGTTACCAGTTCAAGAAGAATTACAGAGCAGAATCAAAGATTTATGTACTTGGCTAAAGCATGTTAAAATGCGCTTGTGTATATGTAGTCATGCTAGTATTATAAAATTGTAATTTCTCCCATAACTTCAAGATCTTTAAATTATTTTTTTTTAAACTACAGGCTAATGAACAGTTTGTAAGACAACATGAGAGAAGTTACAACCAACTTAAATTTCAGGCTGTCCTGAAAACCATTAAAACTTTCTTCCAAAAAAATACGTAATTTGTACAAAGGCATTCGACATGTAGATTGAGGAGAGGTTTATTCAGGTTGTCAGTCTTCTGTATTTTGATGTTTTTGAGCCTATGAAAAGTGTTCTGTGCTTTATCAGCCGAGTTAAAATGTTATTCATTAACTTAGCAACAATTTTTTTGGTCTTTGTTACTATTAATAAAAAATACTATATCAAATGGAAATGGTGGGTAATCTGTACTTTGAAAGGGGAATGGAATTTCCTCTTTTATATCCAGAGAAATATATGCAACTATTTTGTTTGTGCAGTTACCTAGTCTGATGTTAAGCAGGAGGCTTCACAACCATAAGTGCTAATTTATTGGCATTTTTCTGAGTATATTGTACCCTTTGAGAAACTATGTCAGTATAGTGTATATCTCCCATTTCCCAAAGTTCTCTGTGTCTTAAGTTTTGAAATAAGCTGACGGATAGGTCTCCATTGTAAGAGTTTTATCCCCAGCTCAGTACAAAAACTAGAGATCTCTGAATTTTCACCAGCTGTATCACTTCCTCTTTGTCCTATGAGCAGATTTTTAAACAAAGTGCTTCATTGCACATCTTTTGTCTTTTTACAGGTGATGTATCACCCATCAGCATGTCTCCCATCACTCAGTCACAGTTTATTCCACTTGGGGAAATTCTTTGCCTGGCCATCTCAGCAATGAACTCTGCCCGAAAACAAGTCACACAAGAAGCATTAATGGAGCACCTAACCACCTGCTTCCCAGGTAACCGGTCATTAATAAATCATTGGTCAGATGAGCAAGTCTGTAAAAGGGCAGTTAAAGAAGCCCCAGTACCTTCTGCATGGGAAAACTGACTAATCCTGATGTTCTAACCAAAAGTAAAAGGAGACACTAGGGTTCCAATTTTGGAACTTTTTCTTTATTCTTTAATATATAGAGAATTGAGTTCTCTTTGATAAGACCATTCATGTGAAATGAATTTTGCAGGGCAAATTCTTGACTTCATGTAAGTAATAAAAATTACTTGGGGTACTAAATAACAAAGTATTGTCTTGTTTCTTTTTTCAGAGAGTATCAGAATAAGCTTGTTTGTGATTTTTCTCACAAAATAACCTTTTTTATCATCATAGTCAAAGGAGTACAGGGCTTCTTTAGTAGCTATGGAGACCAAAGCATGATGTGTCATAGCCAGACCAAACTCATTTCACCTTGTGGCTTTCAAGCCAGTTGTAGCTTGCCCATAAGAGTTCTGTTGACATCATTCAACCAGTTCAGGTGTCATCGTCCAATCTCCGAAGAGGTAACCTCATGGAGGTCTCTGTAGAGACCTCTCTCCTAAAGACCAGGTTTCCCACACAACTGCATGGCTTCCTTCACCTAGGACAGACTCTCAGTGTGTGGCCTGATGCAAGTAGTAGAGTCCAGTTAAAATGATGTGCCTGCTTCAGGGAGAGGTTATGTTTAAAGTGAAAGGACCATGTCAGCCTGCTTTCCGAGAGTCCTCAGCTCCTTCTTGGACACAGTTCTGGCTTTTGCTTCTGTACCCCCTTGCTTGGAAAACACACAAAAAAAGACATCTCTCTCCACAACTAAACTAAATGTTCTGGAGAGCCATAAATACACTTGCTGTGTTCACAAATGCTGGTGTACTGTTCAGAAGGTATTCTTGTCAGCATTTGATATTTATCAAATGGTAAGTGGAAATTGTCTTGGATTAAAGATACTGTAACATCACAAGACGGGAATCCTATAACAAGAATGTACTCTTGAACATGCTGCTTCTCTTCTGGCCATCTGTATCTGGAGTGGGTGAATCATGCAAAATGCATCTTGTAGAGACATTTTACATTGAAGCACTAAAGTGCAAAGCAGAGGGTTTACTGCTCAAGAGAGCAGAACTTTCTCATTTGTGCTTTGTGTGATCCTGTGCAAGATGTTTACCTATTCTGTGACTGAGTTTACAGTTCTCTAAAGTAGTTGAGAACCTTCTCCATCGTACCTATTCTATAGCTGCAAAAAAGTAGCTAATTAAATATACCTCAGTAGGAAAGCTACTGATGCATCTGTCTCATCTAGGCAGCCTAACCATAGCCATGTTTTGATGTCTGGAATTTTTTTGCTTACATTTTAGAGCAAGAGTTACTTAAAGCCTTGAAATTTACATGTCTTTTGCTATAACTGATACTGAGTTCTGAGAATTTAAAATATAAATCTTAATTGAGAGCTGTGTTTGGAATAAACAATTCTATCTGACATTTAATAATTGCACTTTGAAAAAAATACTGCAAGCATATTTTGTAAATACTGGCTTTCTCTCCCTATTTGTAGTTTTATCAGGCTGATTATGAAAATAGTGGTAAAAATTGTAAGGGTTAGAATGCAAAGAGGGCAAAGCTCATACAATGGTAATTCTTTTAATTCATTTTGATGATTTTTTTCCCCCAAGTTATCATTTTTATGTATGTTATGTACTAGAAGAATTTCATAAATTGCAAGTATTTTTTCAATTATTTTATCAATATTTTTATATAAACATTGTTGCATGGTCGAAATGCTAATTTATTGGTGGCATCCCTTGAATTTCCTGGGAGCATGATTATCAGTTCACTTGGTGTGTTGTGCTATTCTTGTTAGACAGAACCAAACATGAAAAATAATTCAACTGGCTGGATTATTTTGTAGACGTTGCTCAGACAAAGCCTGAGGCAAGTTAGCACATAGTCTCTTGCTGCCTTTTTTTTTTTTCCACTAGCCATTAACATGTGAAATTCTCACATGAGATTAAAAAAAAAAAAAAAAAAAGATAACCTCACTTCCCAAAATGTAGAGAAAATTATTTGAAGGAAAAAAAATGCACCCTTTGTTGCCCAATTTTTTTCTCCTTCTCTAGAGAAATGCCTTTCTCTCCCACCCATGACATATTTAACATAGGAAGTGTCCATGTTCTCTCAGTGCATGAGGATTATCAAAAAATTTTCTCCTTTCCAATAAATAGAACTTCTCATGATGACACTTTTCACTTTTGCCCAAACCCCTATAATAAATCAGCTGTAGCACTTTGAGGTTCTGTGTTCTTTGTGGCTATTGTAAAATACCTGATGTCCTCTCATATTCTGATAGTTTATTTTTCCTAAGTAGGTGCTGATGCTCTGAGGGAGAGAAGAGCATTGCCACTGTAGATGTGTCTGTTATTATCACATAACCTCTCTGTATCTTCTCTTGTAGCAGCACTTGTCTGCCTGTGTTGTTTGTGCTTTAATGAACAGATGCTTCACTGAGTTTCATGGTGAAGATAAATTTCCTAAGACCCCAGATGCTATTCTCAAAAGTGCCTAAGAATAATAAAACCTTTTCCGTAGTGCAGGGTCTTACAGTTGCTGTCTAGCCCTCTAGTTTGCTGAGCCATTGTGCAGGCATAAATCTGGGCCATGGCTCTATCTGAAATAAGGTATGCTAATTATTTATAACATCACATAGCAACCACTCCACATCTTTAACTAGTATTTCATGAGCCAATCAGAGTATTTCTTTTATCCCTTGTTAAGCCTTAGCATCAGCTCAGGAGAAAATCATTTTAGCAGATTTAACACCATTTAAGTACTACTTCAGATGTATTTTTCATGAATTTATTTTATTCAAAAAGCTTGTATTGATAATGCAGATCTTATTTGTTGTTTTCGTTATTTGTCAGATTTTTAAAGAAGCAAGAGAACTGCTCCTGCATGTGCTTCCATTATTCTAACTTAAACAATGAAATGGTTGTACAGCCCTACTTTGTAATTTATTGACCATGGTTTAAATCCCATACATTAAATGTAAATCTTTGAAATCCAGTATAAGGAGCTAAGAATGTAACCCCTGTTCTGTGTTTGGCAATCAGACCCTCTTATTTGTATGAACCTGGAAGAAGACAACATCAAGCCTTAGTCTGTGCTGCCTTTAAAAAGGATATTTGTCTTTTTTTTTTTTGCCTCCCCAATTTTGTCCACATACATGTTTAAATACTTTTAAGACATTCAGAATTTTGGTGTAGAAAATACTTGTGTATTCTCCTAGGTTGCTTTTGAAGCAAGCAGTTTTCTGAAAGCTGGCAAATTCCTCTGACAATCACCTTTATAACTTCACTCTTTAAATATATGAATTATATGTGTAGCACTTAAAAGAAGTGTCTTACATTAACTGAGTTCACTCTAGGTCAGTGTGCTTTGTGAGCAGCAAACAAGACATAATCTTCTGTCTGGAAGCTCAGTGGATGGCATAGTAGACTCTCTTGAGATACAGAAAATGTACATGTCTGATGATTCAGTGTCCAGACAGTTTCTGCTTTTGAATTATTAAACCACTACATAATCTTAAATAACAGCACTGCTGTCATGCAATATTTTATGGGCTAGAATCTGTAAGCCACTGGTTTTTTTTCCCTTGTTCTTATTTAATGGAGGAAGGGAGACCATAAGGAGACCTTTGAATGCAGGGGGGTAGGTCATGTATAGACATTATGTGGGCAGATTGCTTTAAATAGGAAAGTCTTGAGAAAGCCAAGAAATCTATATTCACTCTGGATTCCATTGTTCCTTTTTTAATGTCATTGCTCCTGTTGGCCACAGAGGAAAGCCTAAGCTGAGTTTGGGTCTGTTTCTGTTTTTGTAAGTACCTAAAAGAGCTTGGAATAAAACCCATAGTTACTCTTAGCTGACAGTGCTGAGCTTCCAAGATCTGTATCTGCTGTCATCACTGCTAGCTTAGTGAACCACAGCACGGACTGTATGCTGGGAGTGATAAAAATGATAGGCTTCAACTCCAGAGAGAAGGCTGACACAATTAACTTTACAGCATCATTGACTGCCTGGCATGCTAATTTTTTTTCCCTTGGTGTTTATCTGCACATTCTCCATTCACAGGAGTTACTCAATTAATGTAACTAATGTGCATCCAGTGTTTAAAGACTCACCCAACACATTGTAGCCCTTATGGTTTACTGGGTGAAAAATAAGCATTATTATTATTATTTTTACCATGTATTTGCAGTGGATTTTTGCCTAAATTGCTGTTAAATATCAGTACATCCATTTCAATCTCTTTCCCTAACATTTCTCTAAGCTCCCAGGAGAAATACTTTCATCCCTTTTATTTGTGTTGTGACATTTTTAAAACAGTATGTTAAGAATCTTTTTAGTAAAATAAGGATGAAGAACTAGGTTCTCACAGAGGTAAGTACATGTTGAAGTCTTTACTTGTAAGCTTCTGAAAAGTGCAGTGGATGGGACAGGTTGTTCATGCAGAGGAAGGAAGAGAGGTTGGTTGGCTGCTGCAGAGCCAAGTGCACCTGAGCTGGACCATGGTTGGACCCTGCAAGGGTGTATTCAGCACAGGATGGAGAAACAAATGAGCTTGAGTTTTGCGGTCATCCACGTCTTGTCATGATGCAAGTCATAATGTCAAAGGGGTGGCATTGGCCAAGCAGATACAGCAGCTCCACTGCAGGAATGAAGAGTTAGATGACCACTGGTTATTACAGGGAATGAAACCACTCTTGATGTTCCTGTGTGCTATCAAAAGCTCATGCAGACAACAGCCTGCTTTTCCTCATAATCCAGAAGAAGCTCACATATTGTTTACTTCAGTCCTGAGAGATTCAGAATTCTGGGCTAAGGATAAATAGTCCATTTTTTCTCCCAGCTCTCAGGATTTCATCTTTTCCCACCTGTTGCTGTTTCCGGCATGTTAACTCATTTAGAGGTTCTGAGGGTCTTTGTTACTCTCGCTCAGATTATTACAGAAATTGTGGACACCTGCATAAAAGGAGAGGAAATGCAAGCTCCTGATTCTCCATATTTTTTTTCCTAATTTTCATTCTCATTTATCCTCTCAAATTATATCCTGTATTGACCTCTCACTTCCTGCATCCAAAGTGGCCCCAATATTTCAGCTCTATGGACTGTGCATGGACTATATTAACTCTACCCCAGTCAAAACCAGCACATGTCCCTGTGTATTTCTCCTCAGTGCTTTCTGTGTTGTAACCGCTTTCACTCATGTCCATGTTGTTCCTAACCCTTTGCTGTTTCCATTTTAAGATTTTAGGAATGGATATGAGTAGTATGGTCTTGTCACTAAGTTGAAACAACACTCAAAGTCAGACATAAGAATATGTTGCCTCCAACCCAGTTGCAAGAAATAGGATGAGTTAAGGAATTAGTACAAATTCTCTTTTTCTTGTTGCTTTTAATGGGTGTTGCTGTCACAAGGACATCAGTGAGCTTGCAGGCTTTGACATGTTGGAGGAGAGTTGGTGACCAGACGCTGTGTGCTCCTGGAGATACTGTGTTTGTGGCAGGTATCCCAGCTGAGATTTCTCCATGAAGTGTTTTTGTAAAAAGCATATGCTTCACTGAAATGTTTTTGCATGCATTGAAATTCTATTCTTCAAGACTGAGTTTGACTTGACAAGGTCCTGTCCAACCTCATCTACATTGGCCAGGATTTGAGTGCTGACCAGATGAATTAATGAGTTATCTTCCAACTTAAGTTTCTCTCTGATTCTTCTTTTTTTTAAAATTACTTCTGTTTAAAACTAAGACCCAGAATAAATAGTATTAACTTTTTCTGTTTAAAATAGATCATCCCAGCTTTTGCAATAAAAGTCTCTAGTTCTAAAAATGTAAACCAGACTAGTACTCAGAATTAAAACATATTTTAGTGAAACAAAATGTATTGATTGAAGATAGCTTTTTCCACTGATAACATGGAAGTATTTTAATTTTTTATTCAGCATAAACAGACTTTTAAAAACTAATTTGTGAACTAAAGTTGTTTTTCCTTAGCTCTAGACGGAACTTACTTCTATACACAATATGCCAACTTAGTGTTTTATCAATAAAGTACTGAAGACTTGGTCAAGCACCACTGAATCCAGCAAGTGCACTGGTAATGGGAAGGATCTGGCTCACAATGCCAAGTCTACCATATGCCATTGATGCAGGGTAGTCATACTTGTCCCTCTCTCAGTATGCCATGCATGCACTTAGTGTCCTTTACATCTCACCTAAAGGACAAGGAACTCTGAGAAGCAAATTTTTGTGAGCAAAATCTGTAACTTCCAGCCTAATGGAAAAAACTTTCTGGGTAAGATGAACTGTATCATTCAGGATGTCTCTGTTTAGGAGCAGCTAATGTAGTGGAAACATATTTTAATGGGAGAGCAATTCAGTTAAACCAGGTTTGTGATAAAGGGACAGTTTGAGGACCTGCTTTTTTTTTTGCTTTTTTTTTTTCTGTGTAGTATTCTGTTGGAAAAACTGCTTAGGCATCCAAAGTAACAAATAACTACTGCTTTATATGTGACAAGGTGTTATAAGAATAGTTCTGGTGAATTTGGATGTAAATACTTCATTGGAAGAAGAATAAAAGTAGAATATTTCCCCTGACACTCTGATTTTCAGTGATTCCATCGTGTAGCTTAAGGTCACCTGCGCATTGGAAGTGACTCAAAATTCTCTTGGTTTTTTTTTTAGCACTTTATTAATGGCCTTCTCTTTAATTAATAATTGATATGTCTGAAGTATAGGAGATAAGTGGAGAAATAAACAGAGAAGAGAATGCCTAACAAAATGCTTTACTGTAGTTGTTTGTTCAGCATATTCCAGCTTGCATATTGGAAAAACTAGCTTTTTGTTGGGGAGGGGGGAAACCTTAGAGTCCTACACAGTTTTATGCACTTCCTGATATGTGTTTACTGTTATTTCTAGGCGTTCCAACACCCAGTCCAGAAATCCTTCGACATACTTTGAATATGCTTGTACGGGAGAGGAAAATATACCCAACTCCGGATGGTTATTTCATTGTAACCCCACAGACTTACTTTATAACACCATCTCTCATAAGAACTAACAGTAAATGGTACCATTTGGATGAGAGGATACCTGACAGATCTCAATGTACCTCTCCACAACAAGGAACTATAACTCCCTCCACCTCGGGTTGTGTCAGGGACCGAACACTACCCAAAAACCACTGCGACTCCTGCCATTGTTGCAGAGAAGACATGCACAGCATGCATGCATCTACCCTACAGAGGAAATCAGCAAAAGACTGTAAAGACTCATACTGTCCTCCTTCATTATGTCAGGTCCCACCTACTGAGAAAAGTAAAAGTACTGTCAATTTTTCATATAAATCAGAGACACTCACAAAGCCTAAGGATGTAGAAAAGCAGTCTAAGAAATTTGGACTCAAATTATTCCGATTAAGTTTTAAGAAGGATAAGACCAAACAGTTGGCAAATTTCTCTGCCCAGTTTCCTCCAGAGGAGTGGCCGCTAAGGGACGAGGACACCCCTACCACTATACCTAGAGAGGTAGAAATGGAGATTATTAGGCGCATTAATCCAGACTTGACTGTGGAAAATGTCATGAGACACACTGCACTAATGAAGAAACTTGAAGAAGAAAAAGCTCAACGAAGCAAAGCAGGGTCTTCAGCTCACCACAGTGGACGAAGTAAAAAGAGTAGGAATCACAGAAAATCTCATGGGAAATCGAGGTCGCACAGCAAGACCCGGGTATCCAAAGGAGACCCATCAGATGGTTCTCATTTGGATATACCTGCTGAAAGGGAGTATGAGTTCTATGATCCCTTGACTCGATCCCCACGGGAAGGTTGTTTTATAATAGAACACAAGGGAGATAATTATATAATGCACAGCAATCCTAACATGATTGAATCTCACTTTCCCATGACACCAGAGTGGGATGTGTCTGGTGAACTGGCCAAAAGAAGAACTGAAATGCCTTTCCCTGAACCTTCCAGGGGAAGCTCCCATTCCAAGGTCCATCGGAGCCACAGCCATACACAGGATAGAAGATCAAGGAATGAGCGGTCCAGTAAAGCTAAAGAAAGGTCTAGATCCATGGATAACTCCAAGGGACCTCTGGGCTCAGCTACTTTAGGCACACCTGAAGATATGGGTGAAGGTTGTAGCCCAGATGACCAAACAACTAGCCAAACCTACATTGATGATAGTACCTTAAGGCCATCTCAGTCGCTCAGTCATCAAAGGGCTCTGATTTCATCTGCAAGCTACAAAGAGACTTGCATTCCTGAAATAGCCGGTGGCAGTGTAGAGACCCCCAGTTCTTGTAGCCTATTGGAACAAGGCAAGCCTACAGACAATTTGCCATCATATAGTGAGCTCAACTCCTGCACAACAAAATCTGCAGTTGATGACTATTTTCAGTGCAACACATCCAGTGAGACTGTGCTTACTGCTCCATCACCACTGGGAAAGAATAAAGAGGATCATGATACACTAACAGGGACAGATGGGCTAAAAAAAATGGCTCCCACAGAAAGACAGTCTCAACATATTGCTAGGGAGCCTGGAGTGCACAAGGAGGAGTCCCCAAAGGGCCCGAGCAGTGGTTCAGTGATCGCTGGCCAAACTCCAGAGGTGATAGCTAACGGGCGGCTGGTTCAACACCATAGCACTGAGTCAAGCAGCCTTGATAAAAGGAAAGAAATATTCAGCAAGGATACACTCTTTAAGCCTCTGCACAACACTCTTTCTGTGAATAGTTATCATAAGTCTAACACACCTCTGCTAAAGCCCCATCAAAAAACCCCCTCTGACACATTGCCTGTCAGATGTGAGAAACTTGAACAAGCGATGGTAACCTCAGTCACACAAGTCATGCCTGTTTCTCAGAGACAGCAAGAGACAACCGGGAACCAGGAGGCCTCTTTTGACTACTACAACGTATCTGATGATGATGACTCAGAGGAAGGAACCAACAAAAATGCCGAGGAAGAAAAAAACAGGGATGATGTTGGTACGATGCAATGGCTCCTAGAGAGAGAAAAGGAAAGGGATCTACAGCGAAAGTTTGAGAAAAATCTTACTCTTCTCACCCCGAAGGAAACAGAAAATAGCAACAACCAGAGAGCCACCCACTCAGCCCGCCTGGACAGCATGGACAGCAGCAGCATTACTGTGGACAGCGGGTTCAACTCTCCACGGTAGGATTGTCACATTCATTGCAGCTTTACAGACTAGGAAGTTCCATTTATGGTTTTATGGGTGTATGATATTGGTGACAGAATGTAGGGCTGTATTAAAAAAAGGCACACATTTTCAGACTGTTTTTTCTACAGCCCTGGAATCCTCTATTCAGATGTGTGAATTTCCCACCATACAGTAAGAAACCAGTGACCATTTGCGGCATTGACTCTGTGTTAGTTCATTTTCTGTTTGCTGAAAGCCTCCCTGTATCCTTTTTTTTCTGTATTAAATTTGTATTTGCTTTAGAATAAAAGGGATGAGCTCTTGCATACTCTTCCCTTTCCCTCTAAGATACCATCAACCAGACTAATGGAAAGACTAGGCATGACCAGGTGGCATAACCTTTGGCTCAGACAAAAAGGAAAACAAATTATACTGGTTTGTGTTCGGGCTTCCCTGTTTGTTTTCTTCAGAAATTTTTAAAGTGTATCTAGTCACCATTTCAAACTGGTGAGACTAGAGTAGCCACTGCCCATACAAGTTAAAAGTGCTCAGGATGTTTGAACTTCAGGTGTGACTTAACACTGCTGAGAGAGAGGTGCCTTGTCTAAGATACTTGGGAAAAGAGTCCAGATGTTGATGTGTGGTGGTGCTGGTTAGTAATTACTATTTCAGGGATATCAGGAATCATGGAAGCCTCAATGTGCTAGAAGTCTTTAAAGTGTAGGGAGGAGAGAGTTGTTGGTGCATTCCCTGCCCTGGAGAATTCACAAGTTCATTTCCAGGTTAAGAATCTTTTACACCAGCCTTCTTCCTTGTCTGTTTGACCTTTGGCAGTCCTAGGTCCTTGATGGAATGGAGCATGACCAGTTTTGTTTGGCCTGCATAGGAACTCATCAGACTTCAGAATAATAACTCTTAAGAACACAGAAATAATTTACAGTAGTAGTTTTCTTAGAGTGGCCTACTTAAGCTTAAATTATTTATTGCCTGTATTTAAAAATAAAACCTCCAAGACTGATTTTTGTATTATGTGAAAAAAATGGGTTTTTTTGGTTTTTTCTGTCACTGTTTTATTTTCCCTTGTAAATGGTGTTCTTGTTCCTCAGAAGTATATATATATATTTTTTACATCTATAGCAAAGGCTCTCAGAAAGGCATGTGAAGGATTTCCTTTTTCTACACAGGACTATTCATTTCCAGTTGAAAATTTCATTTTCAGTTGAAGTCTTGTCACTCTGGACGAAATTCCTTTGGATTTGATGTTTACTCCCACTTATGTTAATGACATGACAGAAATTAGTGAGCCTGATGCAGCTTGCAGTGATGTATCGAACTAGAGCAGGCTTCTAGAGAATGTATATTTTTTCTGAGTAGAAAACCTGAAAAATAATTTGAGTAAATCATGCCACTAACACTGAGTCCACTCTAAAAAAGAAGCTTGAGAAGGCTTTCTGTTACTGATTGTTCTGCAGATGCCTGACATAGAACTGTTGTATTAAACTGTTTGCACTTTTTTTTTTAAATGTGATCTCTTCCAGTAGTTGAAGTGCTATACTTGGAGTCAGTTTTTGTAGGGGAGCATGTTGTGGTGTTTGCTTCTTGCTCAGTCTGTCTCACTCAGCACAGCATGAGAGCCACCTCCGGGATAAGATATCAACTGGATTAAAAATCAGTTCTTAGACTACTCTTTTGTATGCTAGCTGAATATCAAGCTTGTGTTTCTGATTAATGCAATGATAGACATTTTCTTCCCTAATTATTTACACAAAAGCTGAAATTTCTGTTTTATGTTAAACTTAGCTAGCAAGAGAATAGGATGTATTGAGCATACTGGATTTAGTGATGTTATACCACTTTGTTTAAATCAAAAAGGAAACAGATGAGCAACTTTGGCTAAAAAGTACCATGTTATTATTATCCTGCCTTATAATAAAAAATGTACTCCACAGCCCTTTTCCAGGAAATACAAAATAGCCATCCAGCATCTATCTGGTAAGATTCAGCTAGGTGTGACAGTGTCTTTTAGCAGATGCCATGGGAAGAATATAAGAACAGATCATGCATATGGTAATGTTCCTCAGGTATATTCTTCTGACCTCCACTGATGATGTAACTCTGCTTCCTGAGGTGGGGTGGTATCTTTCCATTCAAACTGAAGTATGCAATGTTGTTAGGGGAATCAAATTACCAATTTCACACTATAAAAAAGTAAAATATGTTTTTAAAGTCTGATAAATTGAAAAAAGGACAGTAAAAAAATTCAGAAAGAAATGGCTGAAGTTAAAGAGATTTGCAATGGTCATTTGACTTCCAAAGTATTTGTGTGCAAAATGTGTGACCATATTAATCACCATTGGGAAAAAAAGCCTCAATATTTCATGCATTGCTTTTATGCAAGTCATATATAGTAAATACTAGCTGTCAAGATTAATTTTATTCCTTTATTTTTAGGGCTTTTATAATACTGTTGCTCCTTTGTTACCTAAAGAAAGCTATTTTTGGCATTACTCTGCATGCAAAATTTTCAATGCAATTTTTGTGTATACATGTTGTAATGATCAGTTTGTAATACCAAAGTTGAGCATGTCTGAAGATCTGGAATTGGTGGTCCCATAAAGAATAATGCAGCACTAAATCATCTCTGAAAACTAAGATCTATTTTCATTAAAAAGCAGAGGGAGAGGAGTTAAAAAATAAGCAAGACAAGTGCACCATACATCATTGCAGCTCACAGGAATCATTTACTATGTGTGTCACCCATCATAGCTCTTTGGAGCTATGGAAAATAAAACAGTCATTGGCAGAAGAATATCAGTACCATCCATTTTGACCAGTTTAAAAGATCTATGAGAGTTTTCCTAAAAGGCTCATTGATTTTCCAGACTCAGTCAGTTTAAGATTATTTAAATCTGCCCTGTGACTAGGAAAAGTTTTTTTCCTTCCCCTATGCCATGCATCGACACATTTCCCCCCTGCCACATCTAAAGCTGTGCATCCCTACTCTTTCCTTGATGATAGCACTAATCTTTTTTTTTTTTTTTAGGGCTAGTATTTAACTGAGAGTGGTCCCTGATCTGTCTGGCTGCCTGCAAGGCTTAGTCAGGGAAGCAACAGAAACATGTGGCAGGGTCAAACCCACACAAGGCAGGCAAGAGCTACCCCTTTCAGTAGCAGGTAAATTTAGGTTGACTTTAAACTGACTGAAACTTTTGTCATTAGTATCCTTGTTTTTAGTGCTTATTTGATAACTGGATTCAGTCCTCTAGATGTATTCTGTAAACATCTCCATAGCAATTTTACAAAGTAGGGGTACAGGTGAAGGATACCTGACGAGGGGGCCACATGGATATTTGAAAACAAATCTGTTCCTGTACAGGCACACATTATTTAGAGATGAAAAATGATTTAATAGTGTAAAGACAAAAAAAAACAGCAGTACTGGTAAAAGTAGCCTTAGCATGTCATGGCTGAGCTTTTTAAAAGCTGTAGACTAAAATACAAGCTGCTCTGCATTCATAGTTAGATGTATCATTAAAAGGCTTAATCTTTAAAAGTGTTTAGTGTCCTGTCACTCTTGTGGTTAAATTAGATGCTAGAACTAAAGGAACATTGTCCATTTTTTGAATGAAATGGCAGCACTAGTTGTTATCCAGGGCAAGATCACAGGCCAGCCAGTTAAGATTTCTTATTGTCTTGGTAAGTTGCAATCATCTCAGCTGCAAAGCAAAACTGAAGTGTTGCACTTAGAGGCATCGAGGATTTAATGTAAAGTAAAACTTTTATTTAATATTTTGTGTACAAAAACACAGGTAGAAGAGGAGACAGTGGAGTATGCTGTTATATGATTGCTGTCCTAGCTCTGCCTAGTCACTGAGTTGATTTTATGAAGCTAGTTTTGTGCAAAACTGCACCAGTCAGGAAAACTAGCACATTCCAAGTGCAAGATGGAAGCTATTTCCTTGAGTGAAAAATCCAGATGCTTGATACTGGTTCAGCTTACAGTTTGTGTGACAGTCTCAGCTGTGCTTAGTGCAATACCTGTGTTAAGGTATGATGACTGCTGAGCGCCTCTGGGACACATTTTGGAGGAACATATGTGTACTGTCAAAATGAAATGATTCATTGACGTGACATTACATACAAACACAGGAAACCTATTATAAAACACTCTGTTCTCCTTTCCTGTCTGGTCAATAGATATATAGGCATGTCATATATGAGTGTGTATATATATTTCTTTTCCATTCCAGTACTCGTGAGAGCCTGGCATCCAACACTTCAAGTATTGTTGAAAGCAACAGACGTCAGAACCCTGCTCTGAGCCCTGCACATGGTGGCGCAGGACCAACGTTCAACTTCCGAGCCACTGCAGACCCACCCACGAGTGAAGCTGAGAAACTGCAGAAACCTGGTAACTGCCTGCAAGCTTCTGTCACTAGTGTCTGATAGTCAGCCTGCCTCAGATCGTCTGTCTCATCCTATACAGCAAAGTTTACGACACTGGGACTGATGTTTACATCTTTGGGGAAAATAAAACAAGCATCTCAACCACAGTTTTAGTGTTCACTTAAACTGTGCTGCTATGTAGACTAGGGGCAACAAAGAAGTATTTATTTCAAGGTATTGCTTTTCACATTTGAGGCTCTGTAGCAACAGAATAGCAGTAGGGATAATATGTACACTTTTTGCTTCACTTAATTGTAACTGAGCACATATATGAAAGTCTAGACACTGTAAGTGTAATCTGCATTTTCAATGTCCATGCAGTTGCCAACTTCATTTAAAAAAATGCCACAGATGTGTGATGCCCCTGGTCAGAGGCTAAACTCTGCTGCAGAGTTCATCATTTTTTTCTTCGAAAACTGAGCCACTGCTGAAAGTAACCAGCCAGGATCACCATGAGGAAAAACAATGCCAAACATGACAAGTCATGACCTCAGCTCTATATGTGAATTAATACTAATCAGTCATTTTCACTGTGCATTTTTGTGACACAATTTTGCAAATACCTGGTTAAGCAAGTAAAAGGAGGTTTGAGGATTGTTTTGATTTGCTTTTTTTTCCAGATATGGAGGGTGGGAAGGGAGGTGACTCCTCCATTTGTTTCAAAAATATGAGAGGTGTTTACTTAATGAGACTTGCTACTTGACCTTCCATAGTCACTGGTGAGGAGGTGGGCCTTTGCATAGAGTGGGGAGTGGGGAGGGAAGGGAAAGATGTTAACTGTCATGGAGCCACAATTTGTGGAGTGACACAAAATATATTAAATGTATTCAATATAATTCACTTATTTTAAAATAAGATAATTAATTCTCGTGTCACTTCTGGTATTGCAACTTGCCATTAATATAGGAATCAGGATAACTAATTTCTTTGAACAAAAATATCCTTTATGATATAAATGACAAGTATGGCCTGAAGAATTGATTTCTTTCTAGTGGAAGGACATAAATCTATTTTATGTAGCTTATTAAATAGAGTGCCTAAATTAGGCTATTAAAAATAGCATACAGTGTAATGATTATCAGAGAACAAAATTTAGAGAATTATAAACTTCTGGCCTTTTTATTCAGTGGATGTTATTTGCAATTTAGCATTTTATGGACATGCCTAGTTTCTAGAAATTCAATGTGTCCACTTGGTTTGCAGTAGAAATCTGAGTGCTGCAGACATGGTACATCCTAATTGCTCTCCCTAAACTGTTACTTCAATGTAATTAGTACTATGCTAATTACTGCAGAGTAAATTCTACAGATAGTTAAACTCCAAGAGTAATTTTAGGTACAGGGTCACATTCTGCTCTGTTACTCATGCAACCTGGTAGTGCAACAAACTGACTTTTTTATCAGAATAGACAAATTGGTGGAAGAATAACAAAGATACTAAAATGTGCAACAGCCCAAATTGTTTCACAGAAAAGGGTTATTTGCCCTGTCTAGCTCTTGTCGTACACAGGTATGAAACCCAACTGTACATATTAAAACCCAGTATTTTCATCAGGTTCTGGTGACATTTATTACTCTGTATACAAAGTCATTTGAGCCTCACTTATGTTCTCTGTTGTCATCAGAAGTCTTTACTGACGATTCAGCCTTATGTTACATCATCGGATATAGTTCATTTACTTCTAAAACAGCTTTCTAACTTTGGACACAATCGATTTCCAGTTCTGTCAAGATTACCCAGTCAATGCACAGGTCTGTTTTCATTGATTTCAGTGTATGATTTCCATTTCATAGGAGCAATAAGACCTTTCAGTGCACATAAAGGAAATTATTGTGCTTTTGGTTGGTTATCAAAGTCACTTGGCCTTTAGCCTTCTGCCTTATCATACCTTCCAAGATGTGCTCTAATTACCATATAATGCTTTGCATGATGCATCTTATTATTCAATATGTAACTCCAGCCGTACTTATTCCATGCAAACTGTAGAGTCAGAGTTTTTGTGGGGAATTGTCATATACTATGCAGTGGCTGACTGTGATTTTGTTTCTGAGAGGAGCTCTGGCATCAGTAGTATGTATCAATTCAGTAAATAAAAATGTCAAAATGGTAAAAAAATTTACAGTGATGATCTGAAGTACTAATGGCAGTATTAAAATGTGAAGAGCAGAAACAGGTTTCACCTTTGGGGAAACAATTGTTTGTCACAAGCTAATCAGAATTTGTGCAGGCAGCTGGTTGTACAGAAGACATAATTCCAACAAAATGTGACAGTACATACCTATAAACTGTATAGTATGTTATTTCCTAAAGTTCCCAGAGACCAGCAGACAACATAAATGTCATATTAATGTTGACATGGCATTGTACCAATATTAATGTGACTCTTGGAATATGGAATGTAAACAGAAGTTTCACATAGAAACGTTCTAATCTTGATTTTTTTTTTTTCCTTTTAAAATCAACAATGGAAAATAAGAAAATTCCATCTTGAGGTTCTGGTAACAAAACCACGAGAGTGGAGCTTGAGTGCTTTATGTCACCCTAATCCTTTGATGAAATCATAGCCTTGTATTATGTGGTTGCTTATCTATCATTCTTCTAATGTATCAATTTAAAGGTTTACAGAGTTAGATTAGGTTGAATCTGTGTTGTGTTCAACTGTAAAGGGTCAACACAAATCTGTCGGCATTTTGCACACTTAATATGTATTATTATAATACAACATGTTACTTTTATGGTAATTTTTTTTACACATATAACTACCTCCATGAATTTGATGAAATGCAGCAACATGAAAAGTGTATTGTACAAAGCAAGGTTAGAAACTTTGAAGCATTAGGTCATGGCGTTCTCTTGTGTGTCAAAGCTTGCATATGAAGTCATCATGTTTCCATTGCCACAGTTTCCTTCTACAATGTTAAAAAGATGGCTTTCAGATGAGTCACTTAAAGACTTTGACAAGGCTGCATAATTGGGATAAAAGTGAAAGGGAGGCTGAAACCTTCCATCCTCTCCCCAGTTACTGCTAAAATTTCTGCCTGGTAGAACTTGAAAATGTATTTGTAATTTAGCAAATTAGAAACATCTACAGTCTGTGAAATATGATTGACAGTTTGGGGTTTAACAGAAGACACTCTGGGTATTTTCTTGGCAGCCTTCAGATACTTGGGGCCCTATTCTGCCTCCATCTTTGTCAACATTAGTACGTCATGGTTTCTCTGAACAGGCAAGGGTGTTAAAACAGCTCTTCCTTTAATGATATGCACTCTGGTCTCTAGATTGTGTGCATCTAAAACATTTGCTCCTACAGAAATTACCAACAGCCTTTAATTTATGTTGCTGGGAGCAGTATCAGGGTCCCTACTTGAGGTATGTGCCTATTGTTCAAAGAACATGGGCAAGTTTCCAAGAAAAATTAATCTGGCTTTTGAAAAGTAGCCAGCTGCAACAAGCCACCTTTCAATAGGGAAGAAAGAAAGACTTTTGCAAAAACCAAAGGAAGAAAGTGGCAGTTGAACCTAAGCAGATTGCATTATATACAAATCCCGATTTATGAACACCTTTCAGCAAACCTAGTACCATTATCCTGATGAAAATTAATATACAATCATCAGTTGAGCTAATTTTGCCATTTTAAATATTTCAGTTAAAATTTAGAAGAAATCATTAGCCATTTGACTCCCAGGACCACTGTAAAATGACTGTTATATGTGAAACAATGTTCACTCAACTTTAAAAAAAAAAATGTATTGGAAAACAAATATTTTAATGAAAACCGTGGCCTAATTGCTTGCCAGCAGTAGTCTTCATTAGGAAAGAGAACAAGCAAACCAGTATTCAGAGGCCATCATGAACACAGATAACACTTTGCACTTAAATCACACCTTTTTGCCTGAGGGTCTTGAAGCACTTGCCTGTGAGGTAGGCAAAGTTCACTGATCCTACTTTTTGTCTGGGCCCATTGGAAAAAGCAAAAGCTAAGAGTCTATAGAGGAACTTATTAACTAGTTGCTTTTTTAAAGTTACTGAAGTAGGTTTAACAGTTACCAAAGTGTTTAATGTTTATATTCTGAAATTATTCTTTTGATGCATTCAGTTTGTTTAAGTAAGAAACTACTTTATGGCCCTGCAGACACTTTTGGATTAGCAGTTCCAAAAACCAGTTTGCAGTCCTACGAGTACTGGCAGCAGTGGTTTTAGACACAGTCATGTTAATTAAAAATTTGTTTTTCAAATACATTTTGTAGTGCTTTTCCCAACACAATTGTTCAAATTGTACAGAGAAAGCAAATAGCACTCCTGATCTGGTGTCATATCCACAGTTTACAATTCTCTTTGCTCTTCTGAAGAAAACTGTACAGTATTAGAGAGAAAAGTTCTATTTTTTACGAAATTCTTTTAAAAAAAGGCTATATATCTAAAATGTTCCCCCCAGCATAAGTAAAGTGCATCATTACTGCATGAGACACGTGCAGTGGACCCACCAAAAGCCAAGCTGGTGCTAGAAGAAAACGGGACTATCACACTTCTTTCATAGTGGCGCTCTAAACGTTGGTTTCAGTTATGCAAGTGTAAATCTGGCATAACTCCCCTGATCTCCGAGGATCTGAGAGAGACGGGAATGGGTCGTTAACTCCATTGAAGCTCAGTTCTGAGCTGAGGGTTTCCGTGTTCCTCCCCCCACCCTGAGACACTAAACGCAGAGAAGGAGCAGAAGGCCACACACCTGGCTGTGGAAGGGCAGCCTGGGCTGAATCCCTGCTGAAATGCACAGCCACCCAGCCGGGATCCGTGACAGCGCCAGTGTGCCCCACCTCGGAAGGGTGATTTTCCATGTGGTGCACTGCCCTCCTGTTGTATATCGGTTAGAGCCACCCAAAGGATACCCACCCAGAAGTATGAAAGGGCCCTTGGAGTATTTGGCACAGATGTTACTTTTATGTGTGGAGGAGATTTTAAGTTTAAAGGGATCATAATTCTGCAGGTAATTTTCTGTGAGTGACTGAATGTGGCTGTTGCATTAGGTTTAAATGAGTTAATAAATGCAAGTGGGACTTACTGTATGTTAGAAGGGAGTTTTGCAGCCAAGACTGCCTTGTATAAATGTGTTTGCACTGAAAAAAAAAATTAAAAAATTACTTGGTCTCTGGTTGCTGTAAAGGTCATCCAAGATGGATGTTCTGTTTATATTGTATAGTATTTCATATGAAATAATTGCAGTTCATGAAATGTCTTCCCTAACGTTACTGATTTATAACAGCACATTTGTAACATGGTTTTTATTGTGTCAGTGTACCATATTGTAAATGATGATTACTTGTCATGCTTAGTATAATAATTTAAAGGAAAAAAAAAGGACAGGGATTTTTGTAAGTCTATATTTGAAAGTCCCTCCATATGGTAATATTGTGTTCATGTTGTTTATGTAGTGTTGTGTGAAATATCCATTTTGGATTGTGTTACTTTTTAAAATATTAAATAACATTTGGTTATATGTTCTAAGTGGATTCTTTGCACTCATCGGTGGTTTTTAAAGAATATACTTATATTTCCATTTAACATTCTGTTTCTCTCCCTCACTTAGGAAACCTTGCACAGCAAACCAGAAGTCTCAGATAAACAAACACTGTAACAACTCGCTGTGTTCCCCTATGCTTTATAAAAACTCTTTGGGCCATTAAGAGTGCAAGGAAGAAATTTTTTTTTCTGGCTTAGACTGGACATGAAGTTGACAGCTGCAGGGGAAGTATGATCTCCACTGAATGTGAGTGCCCAGCTGAGATGTACCCAAGCTCCAGGAAATGAGACACCCATTAGGACCTCCTGATGCCAAGGGCAACAGGTGTCAGGTCCCTCTTTTACTCTCCTCTCCATCCTCATGAGCTAAAGGAGGACTTGGTGCATACCAAGAAGAGGGTTCTAGCAAGGAATTTTTTTCACATTCTTCAAGAAATCTGATAGCTGATTGGAAAGGCCCAGGTGAACAATGTAACACACAAGTGTCCTTTTCCAACCTTCTGCCACCACCTGGAAGAGGGTTTGGAGAAAATTTAGGGTCCAGGAGATTTGCCAGAGCTGTGCCATGAGAGCTGCTGTTTGCCAAGGTCGGCTATGGGAATTTGCAACATTTATAAGATAAAAAACAAGGCAGCATCTCTTGGAAGTAGGTGCTGTCTTAAGCACCTTGGCTTGTCACCTGCTAGTGGCACATACTTCTGCCACGTTGTTCCTAGTCTTAGCTCATACCCCTTCATCCATCTGCTTCCACTGTAATTCATCTTCATGAAGTAATGCATTTTGAATTATGGGGGCAAAAAATCCCAAAACCAGACAGGTTTAGGTTAGGACTTTATGCCAGCACTGACCTAGTGCTTTGCACAGGCAAAGTCAGTTTTTTGGTTTTGGTAGACTCAGACTTTCAAGGCCTTTTCAGTATTACTGGAGAAGTTTGCAAGCACTGTTTCCTCCTAACACAGCGCTTTGTTTTTGTTTCTATCCTTATGGTGTGCTTGTATTTTAGGTGCTAAAATAGACTGATCATTCATTAATTGCCTAGAAAGAAACTACTGTTGTCCAATGTTACCAAACCTTGCACTTTAAAACTTGCTTGCAAGGCTGGCTTGAATTCTCTTTATAATTACTCTGCTGACAGGTAAACTGAAGATCTTGATCAAGTGATATTTTTTGGCCTGTAACATACTGAAAATATCTAGGGCCACTGCATTCCACTGCTTGTCTGAGGAAGTACACTCTTGCTGTTAGGTCACGCTTTTCTGCAGAGAGCACTGAGTAGATTTACATCCCTCTGTATCTACCGATACCTTACATCTATATGATAACTCTTGAAAGGTCTTCAGATATTTTTCTCCATCAGCCTCTCAACTGTTTCTTTAGTCTATTGTTTTCCTCACAACTTACTTTCTATAATATCCTTCTTCTATTGAATCCCCTCATCTTCTGCTTCTTTTTGACATTTATTCTCCTTCAGGTTGGGGTTTTTTTTCCACTACATGTTAGTTGACACAACAGTCTTCTGGCCCATTTCGCATCCTCCCCTCTAAAAATGTCATTCTAATCTTAGAGTCTTTCTCCCACTTTTCCATTACTTCCCCTTTTTTACTTTCTCTTCTTATCACAAAGACCTTAGAGAAGAAAATGTGGTCAACTTCAGGATAGGTGCTCATGTCAGCATTTCCCTTCAAGCCGTGCTGTTGCAGTTTTTAATTTTAAAAATGTTTTGGAATGTAAATATACACCCATATTTTAGTCCTTTCTGTTCTCTTCCTCCTTTTGACTGCTGCTCCTGTTTTTTTTAAAGACTAAATGCTATTCTGTCCAGCATATCTGTGATTTGAGGGCTCAAAGATGAGACACAAAGCCCCAGAGTGCACTGGAACACCAGGTCACATCTGTCTTCCTCTGGGCATCAAGTAAGGTCTCAGGTAAATGCTTAAAAAAGCAAATTATTCAGCTGTGCTTTGCAGAATGGATATGAAGAAAATGGCCTTTACTTAAAAGTCTTTCCTAAACTGTAGGGAAGGAGCCCATGGCTCTGACACTCCTGTTTACTGTAGCTGGTACGTGAAGAGAGAAGGGTTTTGAGCAGTCAGTGATGCTGGGGCTTTGATAACCGCCTGTGGTTTTGTGTGGAGATGGCTGAGCTTGCATTTATAAGCAACTTCCCTCTATGCCTGTAGGTTCTCATGTTTAACAAAGTATTTTTAGTCCAGCTGTCACAGAAGTGATGAATGGGGACAACGAACGGGAAATCCCAAGTACTTCCATTTAACAACTTTTTTCTTATCTCTCATCCTAATAAGCACATAAAACCTAACCCTGTATTGCCAGCTATGAGAAAGTAAGCAAAGACAGTAAATAAATTTACCAATATGACTGTGCATACACTAAAATAATTACATGCTTTGGTTGCTTGGTTGCTTAGGGAAACATGAAGCCTTTTGTTTTGAGTTCTCTCAATCTCTTTCCTCTTGTCCCTCTGCTTGTTGCTGGTAAAATTAGGCCAGTTGCCATGAAAGTGCCGAAGAGGGTCACTCTGGCAGGAAGCTGCAAAGTAGCAGCAGTAGTGAGAGGACAAGCAAGAGTCAGGGGCCTCTGAGGATATAGGCTTTTCTCATGCAGAAGTCAAAAGGTACACCAGCACTGGCACTTCAGCTGCAAGCAGGGCTGTGCTCCAGGAAGGGCTGTCCTGGGCACCCACATGCATCCTGCGGTGGTTCCAGTTGCAGTCTCAGCACAGATGGGCTGCACCACTTGCTGATGAAACCTCTCTACCAGAGGATGCACATCAGGAGCAGAGCCATAGCACTACAGCCTTTTTAGGTCCTATTAGCTGGGTTTTTAGAAAATGAGGATCTAAGTAATGAACTTCACAGGGCAGCTTGTGCACTGGAAGGGTTGGGATGCAAACCCCACCTATAAGCCATGTACCTGGAGCCTGCTGTTGCTGTCTCCACCATGCACACACTGCGCACACACCACTGGGCAGTGACTGCCAGGAGCAGCCATCAAGACTGCATACTTAAGGACTCCGAAGTGCAAACCTTTGGGCTAGGTGCCTTAGGATTATGGGCAATGACAGGGACAAGGACAGCAGAGAGGGACATTTGACTTTCTGGTTATGGCAGATGGTAGATATCCCTGCCTCCACAGTGAGGTCTCCACACCGTTGTTCCTTGCTCAGTAGCTTTGAATCAAATCCCCAGTCTCAGCTTCCTCCCTGAAGAGCTGTGGGGTCCCAGCCCCTTGCTGCCACTCACCCCCATTGTGAGGAGGCTGTGCTGAGGGAGGGGCTCTTCTCTGTCCAGTTTAGTGCAGGCCTCTGGCTCAGGCACAACATGAACAGAGAAGTCCTGTTGGGCATCCAGCTGCTGCAGTTTAATGTGCTCCTTTGTGACACAAGCAGGTGATGACTTCAAGATACTTGTAACTGGTCCAGCTGTAAAACTCACCTAAAGCATGACCCTGGCACAGCTCTGTAAAATGGTAACCACCTATTTTTTCCCCCTCTTCTTTTTTAACCTAGACAAAGCAGTATGTTTTTTTCTTTCCTTCTAAAGGAGTGCTGAAAATTCCCAGGGGACTCTGGGTTGAGGCAGAGGTCAGATGAAATCTGTGGCAGAAGTATCAGGGCAGGTACCATGAGGAGGAGAGGGGTAGGAACCATTTTGTCCATCATGATACAAGTGCACAAGGCCACCCTGGTGACCAGACTGAGGGGCAGAGGTGCTAAGTCCACAGAGGGACCCCAACTGGAGCCCTCTCCACTTGCCTTGCCCCATGGAGGAGGAGAACACATCCAGCCCACAAAGTAGAAAAGGAAACCTAAAAAGCTTCTCAGCTCTATTGTTCTGCTGTCCCATGGCTCCTGTGCCTGGCAGGCTGGCAGCTCCCCAGAGCCCTCCCTGGCATCATGGGCTGTGTCCCATCTAGTATAGATGGGATTAGTGACCTGTCTTCTCCTCCCCACATCCATCTTACTTACGAAGAAAGTCATTCTGTCTTCTAACCACAGTGCTTTATTTCTAAGTAGCTGCCAGTGGACTCTGGAGATTTATTATTAATTCATAATGAAGGAACTCAGAAGTCCTCAAACCTAAGGCAGGCAATATATATTGCCTTTATGGTTTTATTGTTATCTATAACCCAATACTGAGAGACAATTACCTCTCATGCTTTGCTGTTAGGCAGCAGACAAGTTTCACCAAAACAAAGTTTGTACAGGAATAAAAACAAAATGAGAAACCCACTTATTTTTCAGACAGAAGTAAAAAAAAATAAAGTCCCAGAAAACTAAAGCTTTACAGAATGACAAACAGCTTTGAAAACCTCTTTCACTGCATTTAAAACATTTGTCTGGAGATGGGTGGACCTTTGTTGATCCAGAAACTAATGTCCCTTCTTGGAGACAGGGAAGTTTTGCTGCTGGCTCTGTTTGCCATGCTGGTACATGAAACCTTTTAAACATCATTTGAGGACTTCTCCATTTCTAGCTGTGATTGTCAGGTGAACTGGAAGGGGGATAAAGAACAGGTTCAGGTCATTCTGTAAGATTCATCGTGTATCTTCTCTTTGTTTACCTATTGCCAGTTCCAAATTAGCCCATTACCATCCTTTCAGAGGAAAAGTGCTGGCAGGGATCGTCTCCACCCTGTGGCTGCTGTTTGTGTGCTCAGTAGAGCCTCAGGCTGTGTTCGTGGCTCTCTCTGATTGCATCTTTTCTTCCACCCTTGCAGGATTTTTGGCCAAAAATTCCTGCTTTTTGAGGCTGGGTTTGTTCCTGGCCAGCTGGCAGCCTTGTCCCTGGCTGAGACCCTGGGTGCCGAGCTTGTTATAAAAGAATTTATTTGGTCTTAGGATGCATTTATCATATGAAAGCTGTTAGGCCAGAGGGGATCTCTGTGCTGCAATGACTGCATGTGCCCAAGCATACAGGTACTGTGGATGGTACTTTCTCACAGTGAAGCTGCCCACCTGCCTTATTATTTGGCATTCTGGCTACATTTTCACTGTTAGGATTGTCATGACCCACACTGGCGACAATCAGCAAGTGTTGGAAGGGAACACAGAAGGAGAACTCCTTTTACACAGAAAATTTCCTGTGCTTCAACACTATGCTGGAAATAGGGCCAACAAAACAAGATTTTTTTTCAAGAGAGTGGAGAATACTCAGCTTCACAGAGTCAGGCAAGTGGCCAAGCAGCTCTTCACTAGAGACATCTTTTTATTTAGAGGTTGAAACTGGTAAAGACCCTGCCTACACTGCCCTTTTATCAGCAGTCTCAAATGAAATGCTGTTTTGCTCAGCTTCCTGGAACGATGCCAAAGCTTAGTATTAACAGGAGTATACCTTTCCTGTGGACAAGGGGAAAAAAAGAACAAAAAAGTATAGTGATCTGTGCTGACAGCTTTTTCTGAGAAGTAGTCCATATAATTCACAACAGGAAAGAGATTTTTATCAAGAAATTACTTTAGAATAACAGACTGATAGGAACAGTTCTCCAGCCTGCACTTTGGTAGAAGGTAAATTCTGTCCCAATGATGCCTCACTGGATGTGTGGAGAAAGGCAGGGTAGGAGTAGATGTGAGGAGCAGCACTGAGAAACTGATGACAATCATGGGGATATCTTTTTCCAAATGGTCTGAGGAGCTCTGGTTTGTACTGATACATTGTTTGTTCACATGGTGGTATTTATAATTTTGCTTACACTTCCTAAATGGTACCCCTAATGGAAAATTAAAAATTCCTTATAATCTGTCATGTATCTGAATTTTTTCCTATCTTTTCAATGGGACAAACAACCGTTTTCTTGACTGGTTCAGAACAGTGAACACTGGAGACAGTGAACTGACCAGGAACAATAAAGCATTTTATGTGAAACCTGGCTGGATATTACCTGTTGGATTTGAGCTCATTGAAGCTCATTTGGGAAAATCCACTGTTGATCTCATCCCTTGCCTTTTCCATCACAGGGTACCACAGACAATTTCAGATGTGCCCAGGCCATCTGTTTCAGACATCCTTGAATTCAGCCGACCCCAGGGCACCAGGGGAAATGGTGTGACACACAAAGCAGCAGCTCCTCTAGTTTTTGGGGTCCTTTTGTGAGGGATTCATTTGAAGCCTGTGTGTGGCAGCTCTCCAGTGCAATGGGAATATGTGGCTACCACCACTTTGCCCATCCCACTTAACCTGCCATGGAGCAACCCCCTGTGGAGAGCAGGTCCTGTTTCTATTGCCTCTGCTCCTACACCGTTTATTCCTCCATCCTCCTCCTTTGTATTAATTTCCTGAGCTGCCCCAGCTGTCACATCTGCACAGTTACCAGCTGGTTTCCCATTTTTAATTGCCCTCAGAGGGCTTCTTCAAGAGTCACACCTGCTTTTGTGGGGGCCTTAATTTGTCACTGTCCAAACTGGAGCAGCAAGCATTTAAAATCAGCCTCTATGAGCGTGTTGTATTTCTTCAAGCGCGTGATTAATTGCTAGATCTTTACAGGCTGCACTCAGCTATTTCTGCATAAAACAGAGTCTGTCTTCTGCTGGAAAGCTCCCCACATTATGGATATTATGTATCATCTTTGTAGGACCTGGGTTTGTTCATCCCATTTGTTCTTCTTGAAGAAAGAAGTTGTATGAAACACAAAGAAAGCTCATTGCCCTCACCAGTTTATTCTGTTTAGAGGGGGGAAAATAGTAATCTATTTCTTTGGCAGAAGTGTTCTTGTAAGGAACCACTTGAGATTAAGGCAGAAGGGGATATTTTAGGATGTTTCACCCAGCCCCTGCAGCAATATAAGCAAGCAGTTTGTATAATCCAACTCATAAACTTGAATTCCCTCTTCAAAAAAATTTTTTTTCCCCTCTTTCACAGCTGCTATTTGAAGGCTACCTTAGAATGTTAGTTTTTACACCCAAAATTACTTCCTTGTTATAGCTGTGCTTGGAGAATCCCTCTGTGGATGAGCAAGGGCTGCTTTCCCTCTATCTTACAGAATCTCCTCAGCTGAGGACAGCAAGGTTACCCCTCCCTCAGCCCTTGCATTCTCATGGACAGTGAATGAGCTGTAAGATGAAAACCACACTGCTGCCTACTCTGGAAAACAAGGAAACAAAGTCTTGCACCCCAAAGCTCCACCAGGATGGAGTACATGGTAAAAATATCAAGGAAGAATGCAATTTACAGATGGATGGATGGGTGGACACATTGTGAAGCAAATAAGCCCTTCCCAAAAAATTCATTTTTAATTTGTCAGAGCCTTCTTCTGCCCAGGGATCATGTAGAGGGTGTGAGGCACCTCTCAGAAATCAGAAGCAGGCTCCTGCTGAGCCATTTTCTATGGTCATGTCTTTGCAGGGTAAAACTAACCTGAATAGAGGGTACAGTGAATGCCAATGCAGTGGTTGTTTTAATGATGTAGGATGAGCAGCGTGTGGGACCAGTGAAGAAAGGTTAAAACTGCCTCTAATGGACACATGGCCCAGTTATATACACTTATGTGGCCAGGAGCCTTTGAATAGAGGCAGCCCAGTGAAAGCAGCAGGCTGAGTGACTGTTCAGTAGGGACTGTGGTTGACCCCCTGCAAGCCTGACGTGTGTTCCAAAGCCTTTGCAACACCTGATGCCACCTCAGCCTCCCTTTTTCTATCTGGCAAGGAAGCAATGACAGTGTCTCCAGCCAATTTTGAGGCTTAATTAATATTCACCGAACAATGACTCTAAGTGATGAGTAATGTTTTAGTGTATTATTAATTTTTTGTGAAAAACAGAAAGCTGCTCAAGAGCTGTCAATGCCCACTGTGGCAGCCACAGAAAATTGGTTGGACATGAATTCCCAGCAGAGAATGCTGACATTTTGGGGCTGGCTGCCTGCAGCCCCTTGGTGATGGGCAGAGGAACATCATCTATGCATGCACTGGTGCCCCTTGCTCCTGAAGGCTGATACAATACTGACACTAAAATCCCTCATTTGCTGTGACCAAGGGAGGATCAAAAGCAGCTCCCTGGAGCTCAGGTAAGCCCTGATCTGTGCTGATGTGGAAAGTGGGCACTGAATTTCCCCCACCTCAGCCCAATCTGTGACTGTTTTAGTTGGAGTTTCCCTGCTGTGACAAAAGCTCAGAGTTCGCAGTGTGCCACTGCTGGGACATCTGACCCAAGGATTCTGCGTTCAACCTCCAGCCAAGCTACAAGTGGACACAAGCGGCAGAGCAACAGGTGTGTCACTCCCCCTGCTCCCTCTCCCTCCTGCTTTTATCTGTTTTGTTTCCCACCGGTGGGATCAGGCTCTAATGACAACAAAGGCAGCTTGAGATGCAGCCTGAGAGTGGGAAGTACATCCAGCTGGTTCCTCTCTTGAATCATTTAGAGCCACGTACACGTGAAGGTCTTGCTCTGCCCACTCATCCTGCTGTGGAAACAGGAGCAGGAGCAGGTGGGAAGCTTGCTCAGAGTGCTACATGAAGGCGGCAGGTTTGGGGTGAGGAATCGGCCCTTACACAAAGGGTACCGGGAGAGTTAGAGGGGAGAAAGAGGAGAAGTTGCGATGAGAGACGCAGAAGGAAGGCAAAGGCCCAGTCTTCTCCCGCCTCGCTGAAGGCAAAGCTCGCTCTTGTGCCGAGTGCAGTTTGCGGGCAGGCCGGCAGGGGGCGCACCCGCGCCGGGCCCGGGGCTCTCCCGCCCGAGGGCCCTGAGGCGCTGCGGCCGCGGCGCCTCGGCCTGGCGGGCTGCCCGCGCCAAAAACGGGGGAGCGAGGGGGAGAGGCAGCGTGTGGGAACATCTGTGTCCCCTTCTGGGCTCCTCAGTACAGGAGAGACGTGGAGCTCCTGGAGCACGGAGGGCATGCGGCAGCCTTGGTGCGGTGGTGTGGCTGCACAAGACATTCCCGCATCTTGGGCAGACACCTGGCCGGGCTGGGGACGCACCAGGCAGGAAATATGATAATGTGACGTTTCCAATGCCTTTCACTTCCCAGAGCTCACTTGGCCTGCACCTCGCCCTGAGGTGTATGGGTTAATATCTGACAGATGCCACAGCACCAAGCCTGACAGAGTTCAAGAAGCATTTGGACAATACTCTCGGGCACATGGCGTGATTCTTGGGGATGGTCCTGTGAAGGGCCAGGAGCTGGACTTGATGATTCTTGTGGGTTCCTTCCAACTTACAATACTCTGTGATTTTGTGGTATATTGTGATGTATTAGTTAGGAGACAAGGAAGATGACCAGCACAGCAAAAACTTCTCATTCACTCCTTATTTGCGAAGTCTCTGTACTTGTGAAGGGTGCAGGTCGGTGTCTGTGCCAATGAGGAAGTGTCTCCACAAGGCTTCAGTCTGTGCAGGCAAGGCAGGCTGTATCTGCAGGAATGATGGCGGGCTCACCCGCTGAGCCTTAGCCAGCCATGACATTTGCATGGCCACCAAGGTCATTGGTAAAAAGGGCTCCACTTATTTAGCTGTGAAATTACCACTTTTGGCACTGCCATGGGGAGCAGACTGATTCTTATTCCTGTGCAGGCAGTCCCTCAGCACCTTCCTTTTCTGAGGACCCATGTTCATGGAACATGAGGGGAGCACCTCTGGCAGACCTTGGCAGTGCTACTGGTTCAGAGGGAGTCCTGCTGTGAATCAAAGGACTCGTTGGCATACGTACACTGGTCCTCCTCCATCATCCCTGTACATCCTCCTCCACGTCTCTCCTGTACTGAGGAGCCCACTCCCTGCTCTGTGGTCAGTTAACATAAGGAAAAGGAGATAAATTCTACTGAATAGGCTTGGAGACTTATTTCTATTAAATTAATCTCATCCATGGACCGTGTTGGTTTGTGTAGCTTAGAGTGGAGGAGGGCCCCCTTGTCCAATGTTGGTTTTTGAGGTCTTGTTGACATTTGCACCATCTCTCAGTGGGAAAGTGGGGCTCTGGAGAGCCTGAGCCTAGTGCAGCCTCTTACCAGTGACAATGCTCTTAATTTCTGTGCAAACAGCTGATCTGATGTTGACACAGTGGGCTTAGAGAAGTGGGTCTGGAAAAATCATCCAGGGCTCACCTCTTCTCTTCTAAGAAGTGCAAAATGTTTTGTCATGTCCATTGCCTAGTGGGAATGACATGCTCCTGAACAGATGCTTAAAAGGTTAAACAATGAAATACATCTGGAAAAAAGGACTGCATATAGAAGCTACATCATCTTGTGTGATGCATTTAATGTCCTTAATTTACATGCTGACAACTTTACCATTTCTAAACAATGTTATCATTCGTCTTTCTGATAATTAACCAGCACAAGCTTCAAACACTGTTTATCACACTTTGATGCAGCAATTAGACAAGAAAGGCAGAGTGTTGAAGGGAAGGTTTTGGGCTTTTTTTTTTCTTCAAAAGTCTTACACTATTTACAAAGAAGTGCTTTTTCTAACACCATTTTTAGAATTATTCACTCATTCGCAATCAGTCATTGTATAAAAACATCATTCAGAAATAGGTTTTAAAATACACCCACCTCCATTGCATAGTATACAGAAAAATAGGCAAGAGTTAAGACACTTGATTTTTGAATGAGAACGTGAACTGATTCAGAGGTATGACATTTCTGAGGAAGAAAAATAATGAGCTGTAGTTTTCCTGAAGCTAGTGAGCTCCTTGAAGGTCTGCCATCAAATTTTCCTTTTACAGACCAAGTAACTTTTACCATACACAAAATGCTTGCATTAAGGTCAAACAAATCATATTGCAATTGGATTTACCCTTCAGTATTTCCATGTGGACACTGACAAAAATGAGTTACACAAAGTACTCACAAGGATTGGTTTTGTGTGTCATGGGCCATCCATAGAACAACTCAAGGGACCCAATTTGGTATTTTAAATTTCTGTTTGTATGAGAAGTTGAATATACCCTTATACCTTTAGAAACAT
Organism: Cyanistes caeruleus; assembly: GCF_971803275.1. NCBI lineage: Eukaryota > Metazoa > Chordata > Aves > Passeriformes > Paridae > Cyanistes > Cyanistes caeruleus. The sequence continues at coordinate 32,205,205 of NC_141705.1, read as the reverse complement.
TTCTTCTCTAAGAAGACCTTGGCTTCTGCTTGCTGATAAGACTTAAAATGGAACATAGTGGAGGGGTTAGCAGGCACTGATGGTGTCTATCCTGATGATTTTCAGGCAAAACTTGGTAATTTGGTTATCTTGTATACTGATTTTTTAAAATTTTTATCTTTTTTCTTCAAAAATCTGCTCCAGTGATTTTATTGAGCCTGGTCCATTAACGAGCAACAGGGAACTCTGAACAATAGGTGCTTGTTTTACAGCTACTGCAAATGCTTCGAAAGCACTAAATTGCCTTTTATACTCAACAGTCTAATAACAAAGCCTGATTTTTTCCATTTTTCTCCCAATTGATTTGATGGTTCACTTGAGCTTTAAAAATACATTACATAAATCTTTACAGCTATTACAGAAGTCTTTTGTCAAGTTTAATTTGGTGTTTGTTTTTTTTCCCCACAGTGTAATCATTCACCCTTAGATGCACTGTACCACACATACCCAGATCGTGCTTGTCTCTGGATCCACAAGAGTAGTAAGTCCTAGAGGTTTGTTTTACATGGGGAGGGACCTCAGTCCTTCCAAAGGCAGTTTCTTGCTGAAAGCTCCTGGTTCAAAACTATATCAGACAAAGTGCTGTGCACTCCCAAAGGCACCTCTGGCAACAGCTCTATCCTCTCCTGCTGTTTAATTTAACTTTGCTGTTACAACTTTGTTTGTGCTTGATGGCCCATCATGGAAATAATCACCAGGATTAGCTGGGAGAGTGGGAGATCTATCAGTGTAGACCTTTCTCCCTGCTGCAGAATAAAGGGAAATGTGCTGATCACCAGGCAGAGGTATAGAGAGCAAAAGCTGGTGGAAGAGCAGTAAGTCTTGAAAAGCCTTCAGAAATTCGTTTGGGTATAAAACATCAAAACGTGATCAGATGATATTATCTTCACCAGGAAGAGCAGAGAGGCTGTTAAATGCCAGGCTTCCTCATCCTATGCTCTCCTCACCCTTGTGTGTCCAGATTTCTATTCATTTTCCCATTGGCTTTGAAGTTGAGGATTTCTTTCACATTTGTCTTTCCCAACCCTCCCCTTTGCTGTGATCTGTGAGGAAAGCCTGGCCCTGGAAATGGGCAGAGCCAGTACTCATGTTGGTGAAAATAAAGGGAAGGCTGAGAGAAGTAGGATGCTCTCACTGCTTTCCTGCTGACCCACCTCTCTCAGCATCATGGTCCCTCAGCAAAGCTCTTGGCTCTTTGAAAGCTGTGTCTGTATAGACAGGGCTTGGCTGGTGCTGTAAGGAGATGGGGCTCTGCTGCTGGTGGAGCTGGAGATGAAGGGCTGAACCAGGATGAACCCAGCTAAATGCAAAGAAGTTGGTCTCCACTCCTGAACTTCTCAGTATGGCGAACCAGGGTGAGCTCCTCAGTGAAAGATGCTGGCGTGAGATGTGTTTGATGCTCAGAGATCCCCATGTGCACCCACCAGAAAACTTCATGAATAGCCAGCCAGGATTCTGCCAGTGCTGTAAATCTAGGTGAGTGACAGCATTGTCCCTGGCTGTGTTTGGAGCAGCACAAAACATGGCTTCATGTTAAAACCATTGTAAATGCAGGATGGGTCAGATTCATGCCTGGTGGAGCACAATGGAGGGGTGGGGGACAGCGCTCTATTAATGAAGCTATTATTCAGAAGAAGAACTTTAAAAAAACAAATGGAGAAGGATGGAGTTGCTGGTGACACTGACTGACACTGTTCAGGGATCACAGTAAGGAGATCTGCCTGGAGAACAGGGAGAGCAGAGCTAATGCCAGGACACAGCTGCTGCACAGGGGGAGTGGTGCCAAGGGGGCTGTGTTTCGGAGCATGCACTCCACCCTGGACCAGGAGCCATTGTTGGGCACTGGCTGTACTCCTGCCAAGTGGCACATGATGTTGTAAACATCCACGGATCTGATGGGAGGCGCTCGGTAGTTGGATCGGAAATCTGCAGGCAAAAGAGAGGAGTTGGCATTATGCAACTTGGGCTCAGTCCCTGCAATGTGGGGTGCTGGGGGGCAAGGGTTCCTTTGCCTTTATTGAGACTTACTCACCAGGCTAGAATGTGGCATGCTATGTAATTTACAATGTGGTTCAGCAAAAATATTTTAAACAATTTTATTCATTATTTTTACTTCTAGACCAATTTTATTCTAAAAACTAAACTAAAAAAACTGAAAAAAGACGTGAAGTTTTAGGTACAGGAGCTACTGTATTGTATGTGCTTGATAGACTTAATAGCCTGACATAATTGTGTTGCACATTCTGCTTTTCACTCCTGTCTGCAGTTGCAGCCTGGTGCTCTGCCCTGTTTAAAGGGCCTGATGAAGTGGAAACCAGGAGTTTTGTGTCTGCCCATCAGACAGGTGCATGAGGTATGCTGCAACCTTCCCAAAGGAAGCGCTATAGTGAGTCTGAATCCCGCAACAAAAGCAGGATTCATGTGTTTCAAATAGAATTGAAAGTTTAGGCCAAAATTTAGGAAAGCAGGGCAAAGAGATAGTAACTGCACTGGGACATCAGAGAGAGGCTGACCAAATCCCTTCACATCTCTCTGACTTGTTTCTTCAGCTATAAAATAGGTGCAGTACAACAAACCCTCCATAGTGAGGAAATCCTGCCATCTATTTGTAATTTTTGGTTGTCGCAGAGTGCTACATCAGGGTCCTGATGTGCCAGGGGCCACAGGGATGCAGGGGTGAGGACCATGGGGCTGCAGGGGAAGTAGAACACCTGGGGTGATGGCATTGTACCTGGTCCATATGCAAGGAAGAAGCCTCTCATGTCCATGAGCTCATTGTCGTAGCCATGCCAGCCATTCTGCCAGGCCTCCTTCTTCCCCGTCCCATTCTCCCAGTAGGGCAGCTTGTCCCTGCTCTGGGTGACAACAGCAAAGAGTGGTTAGTGCCTGCCTGCTGGGCTGTGCTGGGGCACTATGGGGTGCTGTGTTGTGTCTCCATGTGCTGTTCTACCCCATCAGCCCTCCACAATGTGCTGTGACCTGCACAGGAGCTCATCCCCAGGAGGGGCATTGCCATACCTACACCACTCCAAGCCCCGTGGCTTTGCTGTCACAGTGAGTAACCACCTCCCAGCTGGGAGACAAGCACAAAGTACCACAGTCATATGTGACACCTGTCAGCAAGGTGCTGTCCCTCTCCCCATGCCTGCAGCACTGCTCTTCCACCCAGCACCATGCACTTCCCAGTGGGTTTGCTGGGGTGTTGTTCTGCCCCACGTGCCATTGACACCTTAGAAAAATAAGTAATTTTTGCTCTATTTGGCTAGTAAGCCTAACAATACAAATATCACCCTTACTAGATACTTTCTAATTACTATCTCTTCTCCCTACTTGTTTTCATATTAAAACAATGAGGTTTGTTCCAAGGAACACTGGCTCTGACCTGAGACAGTCACACTCTCTGTGGCCTAGATTCTGTTTTATTTCCTTGCTCAGTGGATCTCTGCTTTATTAATTAGTTGTTATAAATCTTGTTCTTTCTAGCCCATATTGCACTTAAGATGCTGTTTTAAATTCCTTCCTTACTTTCTCCTACTTTGTATTAACAGCTCTTACCTATGACAGTGTCATATCTGTCAGAGCAGCAGTCCCTAGGAGCTGATCAAATGCTGGACCAACCTGTCCATGAGTTTGTCCTGTCCCATGCTCCTTAGGGATAGCAGCAGACAGATGTGGTACTCCACATTACCCCAAAACAATGTCAGGAATTTCACTTAAACAAAGAACATGAACTGATAGTTTATCAGACCCATGACATTAATTTCTCTGATAATTACAGAGAAGGAGCTGCAGACAGTCCTCTAGAGTGTCCAGGTCTGGCCTTCACTCAGGCACAGAAGGACAGAAGATGCCCCAGAAGAGTTTCCCACATTCCCACTCTGGGCAAATATTGCTGCAGATCTGCAGATGATGAAGCAGATTAACTGAGGATCCCTTTCCTTTTATAAACAATTATTTTGTCTGATTTTTGTCTTCTTCCTTAAGAAAGAAAATTGATTGTGCACTGAGGACAGCAAAAGTGATGACTGAGAGGTGTAGCTCTTCCAACTATTTTCCAGGAGAACCCCCTGTTTCTTCATATGTAATACTCGACAGGTGTACCAGATAATTCCAGAATACTACACAATGCATCTGTTTGGAAGAGATCACAGTGGATCATCTGGTCCAACCTCCCTGCTCAAGCAGGGTTGTCCTAGATCACATTGCATCCAGACAGTTCTTGAACATTTCCAGTGAGAGCGACTCCACAGCTTCTCTGGGTAATCTGTTCCAGATTAAATGAAACTATTTTAGCTACCAATTTTTTTTCCTGTTCCCATCTATTTCCCTGCTCAGAGCAAGCCAAGGAGCAGGCTTCTCATCTTCCTACCATAGTACTTCCTTATGCTGCAGCTTCCAGTGATTCCTGGGGATTAAGTGTGTTGCTTGCCATCAGGCAATATGTACAGCATTAGGAATACTTCAGACAAGTGAAGTCACACTAAATTTGTGATGGTTCTTTGGCAGCATCGTAACATTGCCATACCTACACCACTCCATGGCCCTAGCAGATGTCCTGGATACAGTTGCTTCTCCAGAAATATCAAATGCAGAAGGAGGTAGTGTGCTTTCCATAACCCACTCAGACATCAGGAAACACCTACTCGCAACAGAATGTGCAAAGGCACAGTCATTTCCATCATCTTTGGTGCCAGCTGAGTCAGAAAACATACTGCTGACTTTCATAACTGCAGCTGAAGTGAGAGCTCAGGAAATGGAGACACTAACAGCAGTAGCTTGAGGGACAGGGCTGTTCAAGCATCCCAGCACTGCCCTTCTGGAGCATCAGGCAGTGCCTTACAGCAAACCCCACAAACTCCTGGGGCTTCTTTGGGGCCAGAACACTGGCAGCACACCAATATACCGGCCTTGCAAGTCCAAATGGGATGGAGAATTTGTCTCATACTCAGAATATGTAAAAATTTTCATACTCAGACTAAGCCTGGGCTAGCAATCCTTGTCAAAGATGAAACAGGCATTTCTGAGACTGTGGACAATGGACTTTTGCCTGAGTGGGCATGTTTAGGAAATGTGCTTCAAGTGATGTCTCAATGCTGGGAAAGTACACTGGGATGGGTACAGAGTGAGCTTGCAGTCCTGAGGGCTAGCACACATCATTGCCCAGAAGAGCAGCCGGGGTATCTTAGGCCGAAAGAATGGGGGCCACTCAGTCATGTGAAGGGAACAAGGTGATACGAGCAGATCAGCTTTGATACAGTGTGAAATCCCTCCTCGCCCTGCTTTAACCAAACTGTAGATGGCCTTTAGTTCCTATGCTCCATGATAAGGAAAACAGCTTTCCAGATACAACCCCTTTGTCTCTTTCAAAAACCACCACCAACAAAATCCCCTTTTTCAAACAGCTTTTAGCTATCCACTAGACAAGAGAGAGTTAAAAACCCTGGGAGCACGACAGGGAAGAGCTGCACATCCTCTCTTCGGTGGTTTGGGCAGGAAGTATAATAGAAGGCTCAATCATTTCTTTAAAAACATGACAGGAAACTTTCATTTTCATATCCCATTCACAGATAATGAAAATGTACCAAAGAGAAGGAAAATCTGACAGCATTAATGAGAGGACATTCTTGAAAATCAGAAACAATGGGAAGGAATGGGCAGAGAGACAGAAATAATTATCATAGCAGCAGTGTTTGCTGCACTGTTATTAAGGTTTGTCAGAGTTTCAATGATTTTCTAAGTGCTTTTTTATTTTCTACAGAATATGTAAAAATGTTCTGTTTTGAACTTTTGTACAAAAGAGTTTAGTTGTAATATTTTAAAATAATTTTGGAGAAAATGTTTCAGATTCTGATTTTACCTGTCTAAATCTTAACTCTGGCTTTTTATACTTTTTTTTTTTTTTTTTTAAATCAGAAATGTGGTACTCACCCAGCTGTATTTAAAAGCCAACAGTTTTTTTTTAGAGGTGCATTTTTATCTAGCTGTAGAAACTATTATGCTAAATTCAGGTTGGGTAGTGAGAAATGTGGTCGTGTGGACTGTGCTGAGCAAAGCTTGGTGAGCAATAGCTCTGAAGGCCATGAAAGAAGATGCTGAGTTACAATAACCTGCAAAGCAACGAAATGCACTGACTATGGTGGGACATGAAAGAAACCCAGGACTTCTTGGTTCTGTTGCCAACTTAAGGTACGTATGGCCTTGGGCAAATCACTTACCACTGCTCAGTTTACCTCCTTAGAAGATACAAAATTATCTCACCCTCTGAGCTGTGCTGAACTGCAATCACTATCTGTAATATGGAGGTGCCCAGTAGTGACAAAGCACAAAATAACAACAATTTATAGTAAGAAAATAAGTTAGTATAAAAAAATCTCTTAATGCCTGGGTTCTCTGCTAAACAAGTTCCCAGGTTTTTGGTGTGTGCGCTGGGCATCTCTGAGGAGTAAATCTCCAGTCTGACCCTTTTGAGACTGGTGGGCTTGGGAGAAATGGGGCATTTTTAGGACAGTCTGATGGGAGGAAAGCCAGGCAGAAGGAAAAGTTGCCACAAGGTACTGCTGAGTGGAGGGATAATAAGGACTTGAAATGGAAATACTCTTTTTGTGCCTGAAATGGAAGTAGATGGCAGGGGGAAGAAGAGTAAGGCAACAAAACTGGAATGTGAAAAACAAGAACTACTGCTTTATGTCAACAGAGAAAAAAGAGGCATCTCGACTGTTTAACTGTCTGCCTTTAGTATAGCTGCAATACCTTTAAGTTCTTTTAAGTACACAAAAGAATTTGACATTAGTTTTGTAGTGAGTCTATTGACTTTAACTCAATGATCAGCAATATATTGTACATTTTCACACTCCTGTCTAAGTATTTTGCTTCTATACTTTACCTCTACTATGAACCATCCTTCTTCAGCCACGAGAGTTAGTGGAGACACAAATTTTCCTTTTTTGTAGAAAAATCTGTTTGGAATATCCTGTATGTTATAAACATCCATGTGTTCCACAGCTTTCAATTTTTGATATATCTGCAAAACAGATGAATGTTAGGACACCATATGGCTGTAAAGATCATAAATACACTCATGGGTACATGTAAACACCTGAACTTGCAAGATGGCTAATTATCAGCACATTAAAACCAAGACTTTGCCTGTCTGAAGATCATGGCTGGACAAAACCTGCTTATGTGGCTTAGGAGATTCTGAAAACTCAGATCATAAAATGCATAGGAATGCATGAATTCATGTATTATATGTATTTATAATACACACATTCACAAATGTATACATGTGAGTGTACTGGCCTACAGAAACAGACCAGGAGAAACCACACCTTCACAGGAGGCAGTGAGTGAAGTGGTGAGACACTCAAAGGCACCATGTGGACTATGTACAGATGTGGAAAAGCAATATCATCTTAAGTGTCTGCCACTCATACCCTGTTTGTGCTCTGGAGTGCAGAATGAATGTCACCTCACCTGTGTTTCTTGCACTTACCCAGTTAATCGCTATCAAGACATTGATAGTGCTCAGTTATCTGCTTCGTTAGTTATCTGATGTGAGATTAATTAGCCAAAGCCTGCAGCTTTGAATCTGCACAATGCCATGCAAGTGGTTTATTAATATTAATCATACTGTCTGGAATATAATCATACAAATTATTCAGAAAATAGATTTTAAATGCCTGAAAAAGATGTTCATATGCCAAAGAGAAGGTAGCTGTTGGAGTCTACAGACTCTATATTGTTCTTTAACAAGTTAAATATAAATAATCTTCAGGAATAAATAGCTCAATTCTTCAAAGAATGAAAGGTTTTTCACTAGCCTTTCAGCTAAGTCACCCCTGTGTGTGCATATGTGCCAGATATGTGCACTGATGTGCAGTGACCATAAGGACAGCACCAGGGTGTGATGGCACAATTCCTCCCACTGTGATTTGGGCTAGAGAGTGGTCACCAGTATTTTGAAATGGGGTGATTCTTAGAGATGATAACCACTATGTTATAATATCTCCAACTCATAAACATGCTCCTTAAAATTCATTAGAAATAGAGAATCTAGCTATTGGGAAACTGAAAACTGACTTTATTTTGCTTAAAAAGCAGCCCTCCAGTAAGAAATCCTAAAAAGAAATGAAGAAAGGAAACAAAACCATAGTATAAGTCATTGTACTTTATTCTCCTTAGGTATATTAGGCTGTTTAATGAGAGAGAAGCATGTGCTGAAGAGCTTTGTGGGATGAAACCCCATGACTGTGTGAAGTTGCAACTTGCCCTTGTTTGAAAGTCTGGCCTACAAAAACAGGGAGCTCTGAGTTAAGCATATCAGTGCTGTGATCCCCTGTGATGCACTTGTGAGTGAATTGCTCATGCATGCCTCTAAGCCAGCTACCAGTTCTGGCACTTACTTGAAATGTTCACAATATCACAGACACACAATTCCTGAAGAGACCATTTGGGTGCAAAGATCAGCAAATATTCTCTTTTAAAAAATTGCACAAGCTGTAATATACTGTAACTGTATAAAATATAATGTAGAAACCAAAACTATTTGTCTGGGGAATAGCTTTTCCATTTTGTACATCCACTTACCTATATTCTGAGGACAGCAGTAATGACTTCTCATGCATTGGTTTCTGGTTAGACTATAATGTACTACTCTATTAGTCAGAAAAATTACATTTTCATTCTTTTCCAAGTGATTTCCAAATATTTTCTCTGTTGTTTTAATTTATCCCTTAAAACCCTGAAGTTCTAGGACTGAGCTTTTACAGTTGACTCAATCCAATATGCTTCATCAAAATTTCCTCCAAGGAAAGTACTGTAAAATAATATTTTTTGCAATTCTGGTCTAATGGAGTTGGTTTCTCAGTGGGAGTTTACTGGAATATGAGTGCCTGAACCTGCTTCAGATAATTTGAAAATCCTAGTTAGAGTGTCAATAAATTGACTAATACATATAAAATTGTAAAAGTGCATTTTGAGCTAAAATCTTTTAGCTATTTATCAAAAGTTAATGGGGGTGGGGTTTAAAAGCTCATGTCCTTGCCGTATAACAATGAAAGTTCATGCTTTTTAGTTTTGGAAACCAGCACCACAAGGGTGTCATAGGATCCAAGTCTCACTCCTGATAAGAGCTGATTTTTGCACACATCTCTGAGAGCAGTATTTGGATGTTTAGAGAAAACAGAAGACACAATTGGCATAAAAACAAAGAAAACACAAAGCTGAGAGGTACAACTAGGCTGTACTCACTTCTGCATGCTTCTCTGGAGTTGGCCAGAGGCTCACAACAGGACCTCGGTCCTTCATTTGTATGGTATCACTCATATTGATATGGTTTTTCAGCTCAATCACTTTATCTGTCCAAGAGATGTCTGTCATCCCATGATCAGAGAAGAGGAGGACATTGATGTCATTCTGAAGACCTTTGCTCTGTGAAGAAAGTGCACAACAACTTTTAGGGCCATGTAAGAGCTTTGCACTGTCTGTGCCTGCTGAAAAATTTACCTTTTGACCTCCACTGATTCTGTGGAAGTTAACCAGAAGGATCACATCCATGAACACCCTGCAATGTGTTTTGCCACCACACGTAATGGTGCTCCACTTTTACTTGCTGCTCTGGAAGAGTCTGAGAGGTTCGCGCCAGAGTTTTTCCAAAACAAGGCCACACAGCAATTTTGCTATGATACCATTCTCTTTTCCAAATATGAGCACTTAGCATTAGAGCTTTTAATATTTAGTGAAATTGAAAATACATATTCCTCTCTTCACTGAAACACATAAAAACCCCAACATGCATTTATCATTGTCAGAAATATTCATAGAGTTGCCATTTACCCAAAAGATTTTCTCGCTGCAAAATAATTTCAATAATGCTTGTTTAAAACTAAGTTTAAAGTACAGAGCTCTGGATACTGTCATAAAAACCACTATAAAAGTTAATCGTCTGATTCCACAAACCTTAGGAAACACATAATTTTGATTCCTTTGCCTACAATAAAGTTCAGCTGGCAACACAAGTCATAAACAGAGAAACACGTGTATTGGTTTGTGGCTTCCTGGGGCTACTGGTATAAATCCACCAGGAGGGTTATAATGCCATCAATGACAATAATAATCAGGGTAATGGTGCCTTGACTTCCACATGACCTCAGTAGCCTGTTTCTCAGGAAATAAAAATTTACAGCCACTGCATTCAGTTACAGGTATTAAATAGACTCTCAGCAGTGCCACAAAGACCAGTTTTAAAAGCCTTTTCTCTAGGCACCCTGGAGTTTATGGATGCCACTCACCTTGATGAGTGAGATCATGTTGCTCAAGGCTTTGTCCACTTCCTTCAGAGCATTCTTCCGCTGCTGGGACGAAGGGCCATAGTGGTGGCCTTCCACATCAATACGCTCGTAGTACACTGCGGCCATCTCAGCACTGTTGTTGCTGGGTGTGGGAGAGAGGGCAAGGAGTGAAAGGCTGACACACATGAAGACCTCCTGGCTGTTGGCATTGTCTTCACTACCATATAGGGCCACAAAACCCCATTTTCTGCTTCCAGCCTGTACAGTCCTACCACCTATTGCGCTGCTGGGCTCATTATTCTGAGACCCAGAGTCTCCAGAGTTTGCCTGAGACTCCCATCAGAAGCAGCAGGTGGAAACTGCCATGTGCAAGCACAGGCTGGCCTGGCAGTCCTCTACTAACCTCTTTGAATTAGGAAGGCTTTAATAACAAAGAAATTCTGATTTCTGTGCTGAATGCCCCTATTAAAAGGATTATGGGAATTACCAGTCAAATGTGCTTTAATTAAAGTTTGGCACTTCTGGCTTTCTCCTGTGTGAGGTCTTCCAAACCACAGAGGTCAACTCAGGATGTGCTCTGCCTTACAAAATACCAAGCACTATGAACTGGGATGAGATTTTAGAAGCGGGTTTTTATTCAGGAACATGAACAAGGGAAACTAAGAACTGCAGAATCTCAGAATTGCACAAGTTTAGGTGATCACACTTTTCTGCACTGATTGCTCTCAGCCTAATTAGTGGGGATAGCGCACACATCAGTGCTTAATTTCATTTTCATGACCACTTTACTGTTCACTGTAAATCTCCCTGAGAGATGTTGTGTGGATAAAATCACAAACCTATACTCATGAGGTTCAAACCCAGTCTTTTTGTGCTGTACTTAATATATGGCAGAGCATGCCGTCTGTATTACATGTGCTCATCCATATCAAGATCCCTACAAAAAGACTTATTAGTCCAGCATCTCTGATTAAAGACACCTGGGTAGTCTGGTGTAATGAGTGGGACAGAAGAGGCAAAACAGAGGTGAGAGACTGAGTGAATGTATTAGGGTCTGTCATTTGCATTTCTCAGTTGGAAGAAGGAGCAGTCCTGTGAGAACCTGAAGGTACCTGCTGTGGTGGGAATTTCTCCACTTCTGGCCCTGCAGAACACTGTGGTTCCTCACTCTACAAGATTTTAAAATAATTTAAATGAAGCAGCCCTACCCTCTCCCCAGTTTCATTTGAAGCATTGCTCTCCATCTGTATTAGGCATAAATGATTTTCTAAAATTTAACCCTGTAATTTCTCTATTGCATATACAATCATTGAACCTACTGGAACAGTTCTCTTCTGCTGCAGTGCCTGTATTATGAGCTACTTAAACTAATTTATGTCTTCTCACTGGTAAGTAAATGATCATTTTGATCAAGATAGAAGCTAAGAAAAAGATTTTTGCATAAAAAAAGTGATCTCATTTAGGCCACGGTGAGTTTTCTCAGTGAGGGCTCAGTGCTGTAAGGAAGAATATTTAATTACTTCAATGGGACAAATTCAGTAATGCAGCATGCTTAGGACTTTGCAGGATTTGGTACAGCACGTTTGGAGTTTGACTTTGTTTCCATTTTTGCTTGTTTTCTACGGAAAAAAGGGTTTTCTAAGTTTTCTAAGAAAACCCTTATCATGGTTTGCATGGGGGAAGCAAACCTTCTGTCTTTCTGTTAGTCCCTGTCTTATTCCATCACCAGTAACTTTACAAATAAATGACTTAAAAAAGATTGCTGAAGAAAGTTGGACAGCACTGATGGCAATACCAAAAAGTATTTTATATTCTACCAGCACCCTTTGCAAGCACAATGCAGTCTTCGTGACACCTCTTCAAGAAGGTAGGTAGATTACATCAGCCCTTAAGTTACAGTTGTTGAAAAGATGCAAGGAAGGGTGTAGTTTCCCATGCCAAAAAGAGGTGCTTGAATTTGTTTTGAATATTCTTGGTTCAAATAGTGGTCTTGAAGCACCTGTTTGAAGAGACTGGAGAATATTGCTGAAGGATGATTTCCTTCAGTTGTAAGAGAAGCTCAGTGGCTCCCTGATGAGTTTGGTACTTATCTACCCTGGAGTCCCTGCAAGGTTTGCTTGGTGGGAGCCTAAGTGCAGTTCTTTAACTACTAATAGCTACTATTAGGGCTACTGAGCAAGGCATTGCTCCAGGCAACAGATTGCCCTTGCCACAGGCTGTTTTCTCACATATAGGTAAGGGCAGTCTCAGCCTAATGGGCTTTTCCAATTGTCTGAGGTGTGGAAAGGAAACACACTGCATTTGCCAGCCTTTAAACAGCTTCAAAAGTCAAAAGCACTTGCAAAAGATATAGATGACAAGCCCAAGACTCTTCTACTCAGAGATGCTAAATCCTGCTAAACGAATATGCCTACTATTAAAGCATTTCAGAGGCTTTACTTCTTATGGGCAGGCTCAACAGCATGGAACTTCTAAATCTTAAAGAAATAAACAAAGAGGGTGGATGCGAGAAAGAGTAAGGAAAACCTAACGGATTTTTGATCTGTTCATTCCCTACCTTCCCTTCTTACTTTAAGTCCCTGCAGTATTTACACCCAAACCTGATTATTAATTTTATCTAAGATCATTCACTTTTCCTCTTTCCTGCCTTGTTGGAGACAGGGCACTTAGTTTAAAGAAAAAGAACTCGGGAAGAAATTCACCAGGGATGGTGTGTAAACAGACACCAGAGACAGGACCTCCTGCCGTGCTGGGATGATCTGTAGGATTTGGGCACTTCAGAAGACTGTAGCTGTTATTTATGGCAGACATCCTGGTGGCAGGGATTTTTACTTTTCTTGAAATCATCAGCTTTCACCTCTTGCAAGTTGTTCCACCAACACTGTTGTGTCCCTTGCCTTTTCCACTGCAGACAGCAACAGGCAGTCTTGCGGCTTGGACTGAATTAGCTACCCAAAATAACAGCTTGAAAGGCTGGTACTTTTAACAGTTTCTGTCACACTTTTAACCGTATTCACAATTACAAAGCTGAGAAACAGCACTGAGTGGTTTTATACACTGTGCTTCACAGAAACCAGGCAGGAGGCTTCAAGTATATCTTGACCCATCCCAAAATGATCCAGGCCAAAAAGCTTCCTACAGTAAGTGCTGGTGTCTGTATTATTATCTTCCATTCCCTTTTTTATTAACTGAATTAAAAACATTGCAAAATCTCCAGAAAACCTTCTATGGCACATATGGCTTCCTTATGTCACATGCAGGTAACTTTCTTTAAATCTAAGCTAAATAATTTCAGGATAAAACCTCTCACATGGTCTCTTACACCTTCTGTCTAAGCCCAAAGCCCATGCTGCAAACAACACTTCTTTGTGAGCACCTGTGCAGCAGGACCCAGTGTCCAACTGGGAGCAACATTTCCACCAGCACTCTCATAATTTTGGAGCCTTTATTTCAGCATCTGAATACAAAACATTTCAGATTCAAATTGGTATGGCAGTTGCAAGTATTGAAGTAGAAGGGTTTCCTAGGAGTGAATTTATTATAGAATCAACAAGGTTTTAAAAGGAGGAGCTTAGTTATAGCCAAGGTAAGGCATTGGTTCTGTAGGTGGTGCTGCTATCTTCCCTGATTTTACAGCCTATGTGGAATTGTCTCTTGTAACTGTTTGGATGAGAGACGGTGGAACTTGAAAGCTGGGTCTGGAGCATACATTTTTCCTAGGAGTTGCCTGAGAGATATATGCCTATCAGTTGGACTATATGGTTGTTGTAGATCCCTTCCAATTGAACTCTTCTATTCTACTCTATTCTATACTCACATTTGCACAAAAGGAATGGCCACTCTGAAAATATTTTGCTTGAGATGTTCTAAAATGAAGAAAAAGCCAAAGCATCAGTCTCATAAACAATGGACTGGAGCTGAATTTCAGGATTTCCAAATTTCCTCTCTAAATACAAGCATTTCAAAGCCTTTCCTTGCAGCTCAGTGAACAGACAGGCACAGGCTCATCCTGAAGTTGTTAATTTAAAAAAATAATAAGTCAGGATGTCTCCTTGTTGCAGCCTACACAGAAACAGGAGAACATCTTTCCCTCTATTCTTAATATAAGGACCTATTTCTGTTATGGTGTTTCTATGATAATACTATAAAGAAGTTTCGGCCCCCATCTTCCTACCTGGAAGCCAATCCTGAAAATCTCCCTGACAGTAAATCCATAAACTTGTCCCAGAGAGAGGAAAACCCACACTGCAAAAATCTAGTGACGTACCACAGAGATTCAAGGGCATCGCTGATGGCATCTGCAAAGTTTTTGTCTGTTGGGACGCTGAAGTACTCACGACAGTAACTCGGTCTGACTCCAAGGATTTCAACCTCGCAACCTACGAAAAAAAAATGTGGTAAGCTCTGCTATTTCGCCTTGATCACAGACCCCACACACCTTGGTGTCCAAGTTCAAGTCTGTACATTCCCTGTGACATTGCTTACCTTATGCCTTCCCTGCAGGAAACCACGTGGCTGGCAAAGGAAAAGGGGAGAGAGGTTGGTTTGACAAGTGCTTGTAACAAACTGTGCATTGGATCCTTTTATTTCCCTCTCTAAAAGGAAGGTCTCTGTGTGACCTTCCCACAATAAAATGTGTGATTCCCTAGTGGCAGACCATTTCCACCTAAATCACTAGCTTGTTTATATTTTAACTTCTGGGGCCATATAGCCTCATTTCCAGGCTTCCAACATAATAGATTTAGATATTGTTCTCTGAAAGTTCAGCAAATACTTTCCAGTTAGACGCACTGTATCTTATGTTGCAATATCCTCTATAAACCTCTATTTTACTATGTGATACTGGCTCTCCACTATTATATCTGTTTCCCAGGAGGTCTTATTAAAACAGTGTAAACCAATTAACTCTCTTGGTAACTTGCAGCCTTCCTTGCAAAATAAAGTCTGTTTTGCGGCCTAAAAATTTATGGCGACAAATCCTACAGGAGAACATGGCCCTGAACATAGAAAAACATGTTTTTGTGAGGTTTCTTTGCCCTTTTGCTCTCCAGTTACTATGCTGCTGAATAATATTAATATTTAAAAGAGGTATGCTTCCAGAAACACTGGATTAATTTGAATTATCACTCCAGAACCCCAGAGTCCTCCCATCACAGTTAGGCATTTTCTGATGTATTCCTGGGGCACAAGGAGGAATCAAAACAAAAAAACCCCACCTTTTGCAAAATGGCCTCTGTATATAGCAGCATAGTCTGGTCAAAAAGGCTGCTCGAAGCCAAAGCCTGAATCTATCTATATCTGGGTCCCTCTGCTTCTCCTTTGGGAGGAAAGTGATGGGCATTAAGAGCTGTCATAAGTTGACTTGTTGCTTGGGGCATGAGAAGGAGGTGTAAGTACAGGGAGGGGCCTAGAGCGAGCAGAGATACTATCAGAGGTGATTTACAGATTTGGGACACTCAATCTACAGAATGCCAGTCTTGCATCTCAGCTCCCATGAGCTCACATGACTGATGTGACACTGGGACACAGGGAGAAGCACACTGCTTGCAGGCCAAGCTGGCTAGGAGTCTTCTGATGTGGTAGTTCAGGAGTACAATGAAAAAATGGAAAAATTTAAATGTTTAGGCTTAGGAAATTTTTTAAATCTTCACCAATTTGCAGAAAGCCAGGTAAGTCAGATGGAAATTACTCTTTCCAAAAGTTAAAGGGCCGTAGCACTTGACAGATTCAGTCTCTTTGCCTGTGGTAGTGGCTCCCAGGTCTCCACATGCTTTGTATGTTTCAAGGGATCCCATCCATTATGATTAATTAATTATTTTCAACAATAAACATCAAATGTAGTCAACTGATTTACTTTCCTGTAAGAAAGGAATTTACCTACTCTTGAACCTGTATCTAATTTTTATCTCTATTAAAACTATGGGATGGTGCTCATTTTTCATTCTTCCCCTATTGCCCCAAACACATGACTTAATCTTCCACTTTCTACGTGGAGATACTCTAGTGTTCATCTCTCCACCATGATCCACCATGACAGTTGTCTGCAGCCTGGATAAACAGCCAGCAGAATACTTGACAAGGACTGTCTAGATCATCCCGCAATAAAACTTCTGTACATCTGCACTCAACATCCCCAAGAAATTACACTGTGCAGCAGAGATGGGTCCAAGCTGATACTTAACCAAATCATCAGAAAAATGTATTCCATGAATGGCCTGAAGTCATATCCAGGAAGTCCTCTTCCCTGAGGGCACAGAGCTCCTCTCTCAGAGTCTTTTGTAGGATGTCTTAGGTCATTCAGCAACCTCACATGCTAGAGGTGATGCAGTAGTCCTCTGTGGGCTTTGCTAGTATTTCAGGACTGAATTGGAACTTTGGAGCCAATTTCTCTTTCATACTTGAGTCTGGCTCAAGATTGTCTCCAAAACCAGGGAAGAAGTTAAGAATGCATTTGGAAAGTCATTAGAAATGCCTTGTGTTTTACTTCAGGTGGATGATTGCTCATTGGCAGTGACTAACATGATCATTTTGCCTCTTTTTCCTTCAGATACTGACATCAGATTGTAATTTTCTGAAATAATACTCCTCAGAATTACTCACAAGATAATTTTAACTGGAAACATTAACCTCTTGGGGATCTGGGATATTTTAGTTGCTGAGATATCTTTGCTATTTCTAAATTGTCAAGTAAGTAACGGGCATGATGTAAAAGACTACAGGGTAGCAATAATTAGAAATCATTTTGGCCATGAAATAGTGGTCTTTGAGTGTGCGGTTCATTGACAGTACCACTGGAAATTCAAGATGCTTTGATACCAAGAGCTTACTTTTCCTTTTTTGTTTTTTTTTTTTTAGTCTCTATGATGAATACAACTTAAATTAGGGTTTTTAATGTTGAGCCTTGTTACAAGTCCAAAATACTGGCAATAAAGACTCTTTAATATTTAAATTTCATTTTGGTAAAGACCAGGACAGATGGTAAATTTTCTCTTTTAGATATTATGGGAAAGGAAATTTAAACAGATTTGGAGCCAGCCAAAGGGAATGCTAAATTTTTCTTGGTTAAACTACAAATAGTTAAGCTGTATTTACTAAGATGTAATGCTAGATACCTTTGCATGCTTTTGTATGTTGCTAAACCTTTATTTAAAAACCTGAACTACTGGAGGAGGAGTAAGGACTTCTTTCAGAGTGATATATGGGCCCCTCTTTATCTATCTGACATGGAGACCTGAATCTCTGCCAGCTTTAAATTACATTTCTAAACATTTATTTAACAGTTGGACACTTCATGTCATAACAGAAGATTTTGAACACTTTCCAGACTAGCTGTATGGTCTGGTAAATATTGTGTTTAAATGGCAAAAGTTGAGTTTAGAGTCTTTTTTCTTCCCCCCTCTCATTTCTGTGTTTAGAAAAGTTGTCACTGCACTTCAGCTGAAGTAGTTGCATAGGCTGCTGGAAAATGAAGGAACTTGAGCACCAGGGATGACACCACTTACTGGGCTGAGGGTGAGGACCACTCCAAAGCTTTGACCTCAGTGGTACTGCCTGGATGCTCTTGCACTACTCCGGGCATTCTCCACCTGCTGGAGCAGCAGTGCTTCGGACAGGCAACCTGGGAGCGGGGCTGCGCCTTTCACCCCATGCACAGCATGAAGAAGGGAGCAAAACACCCCTACAATCCAAGGCCTTATATTTTGGCAGAAGGGGTGTTTGGGACCCCCAGCATGGTGATAGTTTGGCTCCTCTGCTTGTAGAGTCAAGAGATCCCAGATGTGTTCTGCCTATGAGTTGTCTTTGCTGGGTTTATGTTAGACTCACAGATAAAACTGTGGGATTGTCGTTCACATCTGGGGGCTCTCCTGTTCTCTATTCCAGTGTGCTGGGGTCTGGATTGTATTTGTTTAGGCAGTGACTACGCACAAGAGAGGAATGTAGGGAAGAAAATGTAGCAGATTTTGCAGGTTCAGACTTTGCAAAGCTTGGAACTAGCTCTGAGGAGGAAATGGCACTGGTGAAAGTTAATCCTGGGAATCTGCACTCTGACATTTCCAGTGCATTCCTGCTATGGTTCATTGATTTTGTTTGTCTTTACTGCTGGCTAAAGACAAAATAGCATCTTCCAGAACAGTGTGATGAATTTGGCTATATATTGCAGCTCTTATTAAGAGTTTCCCAAACTTTTCCTGTTTGGATCTTTATCATAATTGCAAGATTCATTACTAAGCAGTAGTGTATCTTAAGGCTGGAAAGCGAATAGCTAATAGCAGATCATATGCAGTGCAAATGTCTGTGGGACCTCTACTCGCCATGATTATTAAATCTTGGGCTTTTATTTTCATTTTGTTTGGTATTGCTTCTCATTCAAATGGCTTGTTAAGAATTCAAGCTTTAAAATGGTAGATTGAGAATTTTTTAATGGATTTTGTCCTTACTATGGAACAGGAAAATGGTTATTAAAAAATCATATAGGGAAACTAACAAATTCTGTTGCATTTGGAGTATCCTTAAAATAAACATGGCTTCAGCTTTTGCTGAACTGAAGCACTGATTGCTTTGCCAAAGGTCAGCCATCACAGATAAATAATTAAGGACAGACAGAGGTACATGTCACAGTCCACAACTAAAATGCCAGATCATGCAAAAATTCCCCCTCCATGTCATAAGAGAGTTCAATGCATGCACTTGGGAGCATAAGCACTGGGAAAAAAGGGTCTCTTGTTTCTTGCAATTTTCAGCTAGAAATAGCAGGCAGAGTGAAGGGTATATGTATATATATATATATATATATATATACACACACCTCGTGTTTTCCCCCTGGGAAACACTGCTCAAAGGGCAACATGAAGGAGCTAGGTCAAGTCCAAAGGCACTTATTGGAAAGTGATATTGGCTTTTTTGGATTTCAGCGGCTCTCCATAGGCTGTTACATGTACTGAGTACATAATTATACCTATTGAGAGCAATTACAATAGTAGTTAAAAATGAATAGTCTACAAAAAGAGATATTTTTGCAAATTTTTAGAAGAATTTCTACATTCTTGTATAATTTCTATATCCTACTATTTGCATTGCTGTTAGATCACTTGAGGCACTTTCAGTAGGAAGCAGCATGTTTCCAGGGCTGATGTAAACTCTTTGACCGCCTCTGAGTCCATAAAGGCAATATTGTTACCCTCAGACCTTTTTGCTCTTCAATACTGTAGAAACACTCTGGATGGCTTTTCAATGTTTTTCATCTTGGTTTGCTCTTTCTTCCATTCCTTAGAATCGTGGGCTTTTTGCCAGGACACCATTGGCCACATTGCATGGAACGACTGTGGCCAGGCACATGTTCACTGGGATGCAGAGACGAGCTGGCCAGGAGCCCATGGTGTGAGTCAGCTGCCACTGCCCTGCTGGCACTGTCTGTATTCAGTACAGCTCTTCTAACTCTGGTCCTCCAGCCCACACTTGCACATTGAGGATATCTGTAGACTGCTTAGTGTAGGTATCAATTAGAAGGTAAAAACATTGAGAAACTGGATGCTTTGAAAGGGATTTGGTCTGGTTGCTCAGCTGGAACATCTATTTCCATATGAGTCCCTAAAGACATATCCCTAAGGGGATACAATATTTCTGTTCGTTAAAAAGGACTTGTTATTACACATCCCTAGTCATTCTCGTGGTCCAATATCTAACAAACGAGGAACAGAAAGGCCAAGTCTTTCCAAATGAATGGCTCAGACTCAGAGCAACTGGGACCACAGATGAATTGACAATGAAAGATGACCAGAGGACAAGGATGCTTTGCTTTCAGCTGTATTTTCTTGTCCCCACAGAGCAGATCATCTTCAGCTCTCAGCTACTAATTTCCAGATTAAAACCAAAGAAGCACTGGGGGAGGGTGGTTACTGTTTAACTTTGTTTGGACCATGAACCATTCATGGAGCAACCACTCAGCATAGCAGAAGTTACAGGTGGGCAAGAGGAACAAGCTGTTGATGGAGGAGGGCATGCTCTTCAAGGCAGCACCCTCCTGAAGCTAGCATTTAGTGGAAAGCTGCCTCTAGTGACACTTCAGTGTTCTCATTTCTAAGCATATGCAAATTATCATGACTGAATAAAATCTAATTAATTTCTATTCTGATTAGTAAAGCACATAAAATTTCTATTTGTATTTCTATCTGTATTTGTATTAGAGAGCCATTCCTACAGCATATGTAGCGCTCAGATGTCAAGCTGCATTGTAGCAATTTTTCACATACTAACCTGGCCAGTAGTACATGGAAACGTTCTTTTTAGCTTTCATCATTGTGACCCACAGAGGCTCTGATCCATTCCACCAGAGAGGCAACAGACTTTCTTTATTCACACCAATATCAAAAGATACATTTGCCTTTTGGTCCCACATGTAGTTTCCAGTCATCTGATGGACCTCGCAGTGGCGACCTTTGAGAGTAGAGAAGAAAGCAGCACAATCAGATTGGTATTCTTCAGTAGAGGGATGCTGGCAGCACCACCATTGCTACTACTGGATCATCCAGCAAATCAGCTGAAAAGCCCTGTCTTGAATTCTGGGATCTCTTACCTTGAACAGGATCTCCCTGACTCTTACCTTTCACTGGGGTGCTTCAGTTTGCTTACTAAATCCCCCAGTTCAGACACCCAAAAGTTAGTTGCTGGAGCTTGTCAGGCTCCTGTGTTCCCTTCACAATCAATGGATAAGAAGAGTCATGTCTAGAAAGCAGTTCATGCCGCCCTAAGACAGGCATCTCAGGTACATGGAGGTGCATACACTCTCAATTATTGGTAGAGAAAGACTGCAGCCTTTTCTCAGCTTCAGGCAGCCAAATTTTAGACAGCTGAGGTCAGAAGAAACATGCCTTGCACCCCGTGTCCTGCTCAATATTTCAACCCAGCCTCACACACAAACTAAGTCAGCAGCAGCCTGCAAGCACCACATGTTTGGCTGATACCTGGCTCCTTCTACACACCCAATGCCTGCCAAGTCTGAGGCCATTTTAAGGTACCCATCAGTACTCACAGCCAGAGGGCTGTGGAAAGCAAGCTGTGAACAGAAGGTGATACAACCACAATCTAGAAAAATATTGAGAAACTTACATTTCTTCTTCCTTTATCCATAGGGCACATTGTTTTTTCTGCAAGCAGGTGAAAACTAGGCAAACACATTTAGGTTATTTTTATCTTCCATTATTGTTAGCTTTTCTCTTTTTTTGTTGTAATGATCATGCTTTCTTCTTGGTTGTGGGCACAGCAATAATTTCATCAGATATGTTCAGGCCTCTTACTGTGTCTGAGAGACTCTTGGGCAACTTCATATTACAAGAAACTAGTATATAATAATTGAGAGATATCTTCTACTTCTTGTAATTGTCAGAAGAGAAGATGCTATATTTTAATAATTATTCTGAAGATGAATTAACAGAAATGGAAAAAGAAATGTTGAAGAATAAGTTGTACTGGAAGTACCTTATTTACATATCTTAAAAAGCAATGACTAAAGCATGTGATATACACTGTCCTCATTAGCTGGTGAGTCATGTTATTGCAGGGATCCAGATAACAGGCTTTGATTATTTTGAGCCTGAGCATGGTGATCAGAACTGAAATAACCTTAGTATTCGTGTTCTGAAAAGACGTCATTTCAAGCAGAGGACTCTGTATACTTTGGGTGCATGTGATCTTGAAATGGATTTTGAACTCTCCTTCCCTACTAAAAAGTATTTCAGTTATGCAGAATATTTCCTCCTTCCCAGAGGGAAAAAAGAGGTCCCAGTTTGTGGCAGTCACTACTTACCATATTAAGCCAAACAGGTTTAATATAGGAGAACTGGTGGATTGGATGGTCAGTAATCTGCTCTCTTCAGGCTGCTAAGTGCTCTCTTTTCTGTAAGTCTCAAAAGAGACAGAAGGAAGACCCTATAGTGCATCAAAAATGCAGCCCTACAATTTACAGGACAACCTCAGCTTCTTAAAGTCCATGTGTTCCTAAGCATCTATCAACCTGATAAACTGCAGCGGGCAGTTTGTGCCAGCTCGGGAAACTTACAGGTCAGTGCTGAAGCTCTGTCAGTGTGAAACCTACGTATTAGGGATCTGTATGATGAATAATGTAGTCTTCACAAAGAATCAATGAGCTCTAGCTGCTACTGATCCTATAGGACTTAAAGGTTTGCTGTCTGTCCACATTTTTAAGGAAGAGGTTGGAGATTGTTCTCTGTAGTCTTGTTGGGAAGTTTAATTAACTGTTTGAACTGATACAGAAGATAGTGTTCTGTTCTCCACATAAGATTAGCTCAATTTTCTATGGACTCCAAATCCTTTTTTTCACTATTGGAAGAGAGGCCTAGAAGACTATAAGGCATCAGTTTTCATTTCAGACATCCCTGGTTCACAGGGTCAGGAAAGATCAGGTGAGCAACAGATCAGAAGACATGACAATTTAATGCATTCATGTCTACTTCCCTGAGGCCTGTGTCTCAGAAACACCCTAGAAACTTCTTGGAAGACATCAATAATCAACCAATTAATCTCTTCCTTGGGTTGCTCCTCCCAATATTTGTTATCAGTAAACACTGTTCAAAAGTATGCCTGATCTCTAATTTTATTTTTGACCTTTGTTAATCTTCAACCATGGCTATTCTGAGCCTTGCTTACCAGATTGAAAAGCCCTAGAATAACAGGCATTTCTGCCCCCACCCCCTCTCCCCCAGGGTGCTTGTTCACAGAATTAAGGCCATTTCTCAAGTTTCTTTTGGGTCACCTTTCCGACCCTTTTTTTTATATCCTGTTTTTACTTGTTTTCTCCAGCCTAAGAAAATTACCTTTGGTGTGCTTCTTTTGAATCATTTTCAAAATAGCAGCATGGTGTTAGAGAGTCACCATAACATTCCAAATTTATTATTCTTCCATTACTGCAGCTTTCCTCTGTAATCAAACATTATCTTAGGAGTCTCAAAAATAGAAACAGGGCAGAAAGCAATTTCAGCATACAGATGTCACTATTTAAACTCACTGTAATTGTAGTAAAAATTACTCCCTCCTCAAGCAACAGAGGAAAACAAAGAGGGTATAGTTCCCAAGAATATGATAACCGCTGTATCCTTATGGAAGAGAGCCAGCAAAAGCATTTGCAAGTCTGCATGCTACAGCTTACTTGGACACTACATACAGCATTTGTCTAAAGCACATTCCCATGTTTCCAGGCACTTTCATCAGCATTCAAATGAATCTCTGCAAAACAAAGATGAAATTTTAAAAACCAGCAAAACACACAGTCACTTGGCCACCCACAGCAGCAGCACAGCAACGCTGAGTGAGATCCAGAAGCCAGAGTGTGTGCTCCTGGGGCATTTGCCATCTCTGCACTGAGCAAATCAGATTTATCAGAGAACCCACAGTGTGTGTCTTAGCCAGTGCAACAAAGGTACCGTAATCTGATGGTGAACATCAGTACATGCATTTAGCTAAATGTGCTATGCAATATTAGATAAATGCCTTGCCACTATGGTGAGACCTTTCTTCTCACGTCCCACCACGATGCCCCCAGTCTCTGGAAAGTAATAAGAGTCAGGGAGGAAGATGAAAAAACAGGCTGCCACAGGGCTACACAATCTGGGGAAGAGTTAATTTCTTCCATGCAAACAGCTGGATGACTTGCCTTGGGAAATGCTCCCCTCTGCTCACGCCGCCTCCCATAAGGGTGAAGAAAATAGGACCAGCACCATATTCCTGTTCTGGAGCAGATATAGTGGTTGCTCTCCCCAGAAACTGAGCTTTGATATATGCCCTGCTCTACTGTTCCCCTGATGGCTCTCATTTGCTCTGCTTTGATGACAAAGACTACAGACCACATGCTAAACCCTAAGTAGCTCAGAGAAAGCCATAGCTCATGAGAAGTCTGGGGGGAACACTGGTGTGGGCAAAGTGGCCCTGCCATCTGCAGACCCCCAAGAAAAAGTAGTACTTGCATGATGTGCATGGACAATTCATGTTCCAAAGGAGTTTGCTCACAATATCTTTTCAAATTTCTATGACCTCTAATATCAGACAGAGCCAAAGCATGAACACCTTAGCTTGCATCGGGCAAGACTTTGCAATTCAAGGAGGATTGCATCAAAAAGCACAGAAAAAAAAAAATCTCTGCTATACACAGCATTATTTTTTCCCCTAAAGAGGATTCATTTAGTAAGAGATTGAAACTCTTGAGTTCTTTCATCATGGGCCAGGGCTGGGGTGCACAAAAACAGCTAATAAATCATCCAGCTGAGATTTTGCAGATGCATTCTTGTGGGAAGTCAGGTCTTGCGTCCCTGTAGAGCCAGGACTTTGAGCTGTTGATTGTTCTCCTGAATTGTGGTGAGCTCAGGGATCAATCTGGGACCCCTGAACCCCCAGATCTGGGTGTGGCTCAAGGGCACAGAAGCTCCAAGCACTGGACAGAACAATGGACAAAGCTGCTGCCTGCACTATTAGACAGAGTATGAGCCTCTGGCAGTGACTTCAGCTCTGGGCTAAGAAATACCTTGAGATGTGGATACCTACTTCACTAACAGCTGGTAGCAGGTACACTAGTTGTGAGCTGTGAGATTGTAGCTAGTAAGAAGGAAAAAACTCTGTATTTCAATTTGTAGTGTTGTGAACTTGTGTTAGAAAAAACTTCTGTTCTACACTTTAGAAGTGTTTCCATTTTTTTAACTGGTAGGAAGCAAACAGACTTTTGCAATATTTTGGTGTGTGAAAGAGAAAATCTTGATGCTTGGCATTACAGCCTTTCTGCAGGTGGTAAATAAACCAAGTGAGAGGAAGAATGTGAAAATGAAAATCCTCCTGGTTCCCACTATCTTTTCCAGCCTGTTCTTGCTGGGATAGTACCCTTTCCCTGCCAGTTAAAAGTATTACCACAGATTTATTCATACTCTTTTGTTTTCTAACACAGAGTTTCAGAAATGAAAAGCTAATGAATCCAAGAAAAGGAAGATACTTGATTTCAGAGCTGTATTTCACAGACAGAACATTTTAAATTTCTGCTGCTGACATCTATAGCTGTTTGAGAGGACAAAAAAGAAAAAAAAGCCATTTTCCCTTGTCACTCATCATGTACTTTGTGTCCTTCTGGATCTTTTCAAAGCTTGGACAGTGAAGTAGAGATAGTTCATGTATATGTAATAAACTTCTCTCTTGTACTCCTATCCTTCCATTTTTTATGCCTCAGAAAACATGCAGGTATCGCTTACATGGTTAAGAACTCACTTAACTGCTGAACAGAAGTTGTAAACATCCTTTTCTGGACCAGGCTGGAGTCAGGATGCCATTAACTGTGCAGCAGAAAAGAGGCATCCACTAGAACCATCACCAGACTGGACTTCCTTCAGGTACTGAGTGGGAGGAGCCTGGAGCTGTTGTGCTTTTAATCAGGAAACCTCTCACAGTAAACAGTAAATATACTACTATGTGTGCACATCAGCCAGACTCCAGAGGATTCCAGGGTTTGGAGCCCAAAGGGTATTTTCTCCCAGAAAACATGGAATAAATGGGGTGCAGTGTGTATTGATTTGCTGTGCTCAGGGGCAAACAGATGTAGACAGTTTGTTAGACTTTGGCATCATCCACCCAAGCCCTCAGCAGTTAAGTATGCCAACATCAAGAGTGAGGAGTGAAGGGAAGATGTAAATATGGAAGGCGAGTGAAATTCAGTCTGGCAGAGTGGACCTCCCACCTATCTGTGGGAACTCTGCCATATTGCCCCATTCCCTCCTGCTATTCAGAGGAGGAGGTGATGGCATACATAGGGATGGGCTGCAGTGGCTGAGAAAACACACACCACCCCTGTATTTTAGACAAGCCCCAAACACGTCATCACTGTGTTACAGCAAGCATGGGACATCTCGGCAAAGGCCACAACTTCTCCTCACTCCACGTGCAGGAGATTGAAATGTCCTCTAGTCTACCTTCTCCTCCACCCCTCAAGCTTCAGGGGACCTCACAGCCCCTCTGCTACTTATTTAAAATCAGGTCCTGTCCAAAGAGGTACATGGAGGCTCCTCACTGGCTCCTCTCCAAGCAGTTCCCCACCCATCTCTGTGATCAGGAGCTCCCTTTGCTTCCCATGGAGAAGTGAAATATGACTCTTGGATGTGGGGCTGCACAGCTGACCAGGCAGCTGGCACATCCACATGGAAAACTGCCAGAAAAACATAATTTCTAGTTACAATCTTGGAAAATAAATCCTTTCTGGATTTTTGTATCAGATGTGATACTGTCTGTTCATGTTTATGCTGGCTGGCAATGTGAGGTACCCCTGAGTGCTCTCAGCTGGGGGAGAATCCAGGAGAGCTGGGCTGCAGGGAGTGCTTTATCACCCCTCCAACACCTGTAGGTTGTCAGGTAAGGAAGACCCAACCAGACCACGAGCAGCTTTTCTTGACAGATATGGCATGAAGTGCTCTGAAGCAGTAACTCCTGCTTGTAGTGGCTACAGGGGAGACCTCAGACTTTCCACTGATCTTGGCATGAGAGCTCCCTGCAGAGCCAGGCCACAGCAGGGAAAGGGAAAAATTTAAAACTCCCCGCCGGATAACAGCTTGAGCTGGCTTGTGGTCTTAATTCCTTCCTTTCCAAAGCAAATATGGTATGATTAAGGGAGCCTTTTTGAATAGATGTATTTGGACACTTTCTTCCCTCCTTTGACAAGCCCACAAAGAGTCCTGCAAAAGCTGCATCACAGCTGCATCTCCTTTTACCTAATACTTCAGGTCATGTTTCTCAGGGCAATAGTTGCAATATTGTAACTGCACCATGGAGAGCCCAGACACCAGGTGGGATTCAGTTTAGCAACTCAGAAAGCAGCCCAACCACCTAAAACCAAGTCTTTCTGCCGCAGTAGAAGCCAATAATAAGAAACATAGCATAAAGGAAGTTGCTAGAGAAGACTGCTTTTCGAAGAGTTGGATTTTAAGCCAGCACATCCTTGAGCTACCTTGCCCAGCACCAGGTTTTTGTAACAAAACAGCTTCTCCGGTTGCTTGTCAGCAAGATCCCTTTGTACCAGCCGTGATTTGGCTTTTGTTTGATGCTTCTTCAAGCAAATAGCAGGTCCTGATGCCATGCTCTGGCTTGCAGAAAGACTGGAGCTTCATCCCAAACTGAATTACTTGGTGATTTTACATTTTTCTATGCTCTGGTTTTCTTTCTCATGATGGTGGTAGGTGTGCAGGAAAGGAAAAGACCTCTAAGCAGGCTCTGGGCTTTGGGCTGAGGCTTTCTGTGTGATCTGGGGAAGCTCCAGCAAATATCTTCTCACAGGTTAACAGCAGTGGGAGTGGGACCCATGAAGAGCTCTGCCATATCCCTGCAGCATTGGACATCCACAAGCAAGTCACCTCTCTCCCATGCTTCCCTTCCAAGATTTCACCAGGCTGGACCTTATTTGTCCTGCTGTGTCAGTGCTTCACCCAGCACCTCACCTCAGCAGAAAGGGGTGTGCTTCTCATTGGCATATGTTAATTGCTTTTAGATATGTGGCTTTTGGTCAACAGTTACAGTTGTATTTATTTGGCATCTGCACTGAGAAGCACTGGGGCCAATGCTGCTGATCTCCATAACCTCTGCCTGTGGGTCTGGGCAGGAGGAGGAGGTGAGCCCATGTCTGAAGGGACTGACCTGTCCCAACAGTGATGGTATCTGAGGGGCAGAGTCCACTGTCCTCCTCCAAAGCCAGAGAAATGAGGGAGAACTTCTCTCATTTAGTAACAACTCAACCATTCTGGAGTGAAGGTTGCATGGACATGGGGTGAAAGGCAGTAGGAAGAAGGGAAAGGCCTTGCTCACAAGAATGAATAGCGGCAAGCCAGATACACATGAACTGCAACACTTTAATGCACATGTTGTCCAAGTCCTGGCAGCCATGAATGCTCCTGAACGAATAATGAACAAGCCAGGGGTGGGAATGTGCAATTTCTTAAACAGATTTAGCTGAAAGATACCAATATACTACAAAGATAAATACAACATTTTGGAAATTAAAATTTGACTATCTTAGCAGCTCCTGAAACAGCAGTGTAGGACAAGACATGAAGAATAATTTGTTCCTGATTTCCCAAAAGAAATTATGAGCATTTAACTCCCAGACATCCCAGTCACAAACAGCAATAAGACCATTACAGCTGTGTCTGCCTGCAGCAGAGGGGGTGCATGGCTGGTGAGATGTGAGGAAAGTTTCCCCATACCCTTACAGCAGCACCAGGGAGACAGCAGCTTGCCATTTCCTAAGCAGGATTCTTGTGTCACCCTGCCATGCTGAATTGTCTCCAAAACCTGTATCAGCTTTGCAAATTTAATGGATGCAGACTGAACACAGCTTAACATTACATCTGCCACATGCTCTGCACTCCTAACCCCACCACCCCATAAAACCTCCTTTCACTGGAAATGGCACCATGGCCCCAAAGGGTAAAAACAGTGCAGCTATGGGATTTATCCTGCTGTCATGCCAAGACACAGTTGTGGGGTTCAATAATACCTCAACAGCTCAAGGCCAGTCTTGTATCTTCCTCTGGGCAACACTCATCATCTAAACTTAGTCCTCCATTGGTTCCTGACCTACTTAATACTACTGTGACTCATGTGTTGGGAAGGTGAATTGCTATTTGCAATTCAATTGTATTTGATTTGATATCCTTATCATAGAGTCTGTGAGACTTGCAAGAAGAGTTGAGTCTCACAGACTATCTTATTGCTTCAGGTTGAGGTGCAGAACTCTACTAAAAGTATGAAAAGCCCAGTAGTGGTGTTTCATCACCTAAACAAAACTCCTTCTTTGTGAGTACAAAATATGAGGTTTTCAAAAACTGCTCAAAAGGCTGAGGACTACAGACCTCACTTTAAGTATACACACTTAGTAGGAATGATGACTAAATGTGGTTAGGAACAAAATGTCATTCACTCTTCTTCTTCTCTTTAACAGGTTCATCCAAAGACTTTTTCACACCTATGACATGTTAGGTCAGTTTGTCTATGTACAACTAAAGAACATGGCCTAGCGTGGAACACCTCTGTTTTCAGTCACAGCATTTATTCTGCATTTGTATATTTGCACCAAATAATGAAAAAGAATCAAAGCCAACTCTGTGATGGTTTTATATTCTTCTCTGATCAGAGATGAGCAAGAGGAAAGTTTCTCTTGATAGAGAGAGAAGAAGAGGTTAAGCAGTTTCAAAACAAGCTGGGCACAACTGATGTCAGATTTTTGTCTTACAATGGCATCTATTTGCTTTCCCAGCAAGCAGTTTATGAATCACTGGGCACTGCATTGTTCCAAGAATAGTGGAAGATGCCACATATCTTAGGAGAGGAAAGATTTTCTAACTCCTCCTCATTAGGTGGAAACTCTTGTTTATTCAATAACTCCAGAGAAAAATCCAAGTAGAAACTCCAGAAAAGAGATCTGTTTTGTTGGGTTTTTATACTTAACTTTTGCTTCCTTGGTGTCTGTCTCTGAAGGAAATAGTCCAGCTCTACTCTCTGCACCTTCCTAGTGTCACTGTAATCATGTTCCTCCACATAAAATTAAAAGCAAATCAGCATAATGAAAACTATGACTGTCGTCTCAATTTTCTAAAAGCCTCCCCTGAACATTCCGAAAAACTGCAGGAGAGTAAAAGCAAAAATCCTGTTTTTCTCATTTGGCTATTTTGAATTATTACAGATATGAGGACTTAAAGCAAAGTTAACAAAAGAGAAGAACAGTTTAAAAAGAAATGTAATGCTGAACTTATCAAAACAGACCCGCTGACTGAAAATAAGTTCTTTGTGTAGCCACACAGTTCACATGCATTTTATTAAAGCCCCTGAACGGTCTCTGTATTTATTTTCCATGCATTCCCAGTTGTCTCTATGTTCTGTATATATGCGGTAGCCCCTCGTTGGTGCTCACACCAGGGAGCCCCAGCTGGCCGTGATGCTGAGGCAGCAGCAGGTAGGACACGGCTACACCTTGGATGAGCAAAAGGGAACTTCAAAAATTAGTTCCAGGTGGCATTTCCAAATTTGGAACACATTTCAGAGAAACAATACTGGGCTGTAATGCCACAGTGCTCTTAAACTCCCAGCTAAAAGCACGACTTTGGTTATTTTTATATCTTATTTGGAAGAAAAAGTCACAGGAAGCTGCCACCTCTGCACGGGGAGCTGGCAGCTCTGAGGAGCATCACAGCACAGAAATACGAGTACTCACCCGTCATCAGTGTGTAGTAATTTGGGTAAGAGAGGCTGGGGAAGTCTGGGGTCATGTAATCCACCTTCACCCCCATGTTCACAATGTCCCGAAAGCCCGGCAGACCCTCCAGCTCGCTGTCATCGATGTAGTCGAAGCGAAAGCCGTCGAGCAGGAAGAGCAGGAGCTTGCGGTGTCCCGAGGAGGCGGCGGGAAGCGGCAGGAGGGCGGTGAGGGCAGCGGCCAGGAGGGCGGCGAGGAGGCTGCGGCTCTCCATGGCAGGCGGCAGCGAGGGCTCCGCGACAGCTCCGAGGCCGGACCTGGCACTGCTGTCCCCCTCCCGCTCCCAGCGCCCGCGTTAAAGCTACAGCGCCCAGGGCGTGGGAGGTCACAGGTTAATTGAAAGCAGATGATTAACCTCGAGCTGAGGGAAGAGCTTGGTGTTTCCCAGCTGCAGGAGAAAATGCTTCGCAGCGTGGGGAACGCACAGCACAGAAGTGACTAAGCCTCTCGGGAGGCTCCGCCGGCGCTCCCGGGGCAGGGCGGGCACGCTGCCCGCTGGCCCCGGCGAGGAGGGGCCGCGGCGCGCAGAGCGCTCCCACCGCCGCCGGCACGGAGCGGAGCGGAGCCCGCACCCAGCCGCCAGCCCAGCGCCTCGCAAAGGGGGGCTGCAGCCTTCGGAACACAGCCCCACACCTCCAGCAGCGCCAGCGCGGGCTTTCTCATCTCCCCGGCAGCGCCTTCCCATAGAACTCAGAGTGAGATTAAGACTAAAGTATCTCCCCAGCTGGAAAGTGCAGTATGTGTAAGTTGAGGTCCAGCATTTCGATGGCATGGTGGTACTGCAAAGCTCCAGCTGAGCAGGCTCACTTCTGTCTACCTGGATGCGAGTCTCTGCAAAGGTCTCTGTCCCTTCTGTTTCCTCTGCACTACCCTGGGACTAATCCAGCTCCTGATGCACCAGCAGAAAAATTTGGATTCAGCTGGATAATAATTGTTACATTTATTTTCTGGCTGTTGATATTATTTAGATATTCAGTGCTGGATGGTGCTTAATTTCATATTAAAAACGAAAAATATGTTCACATTTTAGTCACGAGTCACCACCAGGTTCTTCACAGAAACCTAACTAGACCTCTAATGCAATGCCAGCGCCTGTTGTATGCCAGCCATCGTAGCTGCACATTGCTTGCTTTACTTTAATTATTTTTCTCAAATAAAAAAATTCATAACTTTGTCTAACTGTGAGAAATGCCCTTTGCAGATATTTCCACCTGGGGAAGGTAACAATAGCTAGCCACCACCCTAGTGTAGGTGTCTGAACTTTTTGCTCCTTGTAAAACTCCCCATTGCACATCCAGCACATTCAGTTACCTCTTACCTAATACTGCGCTGCATGCAAGCTCAGCAAGACAACTTTCAGCCCCCTTTGCCCCAAACACTTATTTACTGCCTTGCAAGCCCCTTTCATGTCCTGGCTTGCCTTTTGCACAACATCGTCCTGGGAGAGGTAACCTGCAGGCAGCAGCTCTGGCTCATGGGCACCAGCACCCAGTATCTCCATGGCTGGAGATGTGCTGTCCATGCCCTCCTCCCACAGGCCTTCCAGCTCAAGAAGATGCCTCGTCAGGGAAGGGCTGCTGGCACTTTCTGTAGGAGGTGGTCATTCCAGGAAAGTGGAAGAGGATGGACTAGGAGCCTGCAGCCAAGCAGAACTGCTCAGGCCATTCAGCTGCCTGTGCTTGTGTTCACCTTCTCAGTAAAATTCCTCCCTATCAGTGGACTAAATGCACTCTTCATGGACATCTCCCTCTCTGTCATATGCCCAGCCACTTTTTTTTCCCCCTTTTTTTTTCATGTGCCCCTTTTTCCATTCCCATCTTGGAGTCCAGTACTTGGGACATACTTTCACATCAGTTAAACCTGAGCCAAGGACTTGGAGCATTTCTAAGCTCCAGCTCAGGCATCTTTAGACCAACTAGCCATTCAGGGCTTTATCCCTCTTCACATAGCATTTACTTTTGAAGCCTTGCATTGCTAGCTATCATCATCTTGACAACTTTAATTCTATGTTTTGACTTTTCTTATCTTGCTTGGCCATAGTTAATTTATTTTCTCACAGTGCAGCAGCAATTTTCTCAGCAAAAACCAACCTGGGGTCATACAGCTGTGCCATACCTTGTGTCAGAGACAGCTGAGCCCTGGGGCCATCCATAAGACTTCCTGCCCACAAGAAGAAAATCTGGACTGTGGTCCCCTGGGATGATAAAAGGTCCTGGTCCCCTGAGCAGACATTGCCTGTGAGAGCCAGGCAGTACTGGCATGCTCTAGCCTGAACTTTGAAGGAAAACACACAGATCCTGCCACGTGAGGGAGAGCCACAGGGCTGCGTGACCCGGGCAGTCGGTCCGTGCTCTGACAGCGTCCCAGCCCGTGCAAGGCTGCCACTGCCCTGCCCACAGGGATCAGGCTGCAGCTGCACACCAGGCTGCTGGGCGACGTGACAGCCTGGGCGGTGGTGTGGGCAGCCTGAGGGATGGCACGTGCTGTGTGTCACACCTATGGAGAGTCACCACTCTTCTCAGCCATCTCCAGATTCCAAGGGGTGTCAGACGAGGATCTGCCACTTTATCTACCTCCTGAAGAGAATATGCACATCCTTCTGCTGTCCCTGGCTGGACTTCCAGGAAGGGAGGCAGCCCTACAGAACTTGTTTCAGAGACAGCACTCCTACTAGTGCTTGCTGTGGATTTTCGCTATAGCAAAAACTGTGTTATGGGCTTGGAGCTACCTGTAGTGTCATGTCTTGGCCAAGCCACTGTGGTAATTTATTATGTCCATACTTATGTTGAATGAACTCAGAAACATGTCCAGAAATGGGGAGGGAAATAATATTACGCACCTCATGGCAGACCCATGAGGTCATTCACACTGATGTCTTGGCTTGTCCTCTAATGTGTGGCCTCTGGGCTTACCAGCAGAGCTCAGCAGGAACAACAGCTGCTGTCCATGAAGGAATGAGATAATAAAGGAGAAACAGTAAAGTGTCTGAGATGGACTGTCACCTTGAAAGGGTGACCAGGTTTTTGAGGTGGTTAGACCAAGAAGCCAGGCTTCCACCATGAGATGGTACAAAATATATTTCTTCACATTTTAAGGCAAAAGAAATAATGCCTCCATTTCAAAAAGGTTGCACTCTTTTTATTTAACAGTTCCTTAAGAGAAAGCTCTATCTGAGCTGACAGAGTGTCATGAGCTCAGTGTCATTGGTGCAAGGTACCAGAGCTCCAAGTCTGCCTTAAGAACTGGAGATTTACAGGTTTCCACTTAACAAATAAGAGTAAGGCCTGAGAAGGGTTAAAGGACTAGTGAGCCATGAAACCATGATGCTGTATAATACCAACTTGTGTTTTGACAGACAATCCCCCTGAAGAGTGGGACTGGAGCCAAACAGTCTAGCTTGGCAGAGACAGATCCTAGCAATACATTTCATTCATGCCAAGCAATGTTGATTTGCTTTGGTTCACATTCATTTGTAAGCACCCTGTCTGCACAAAGCCCCAGATGGCCGTGGAGACTCCAGCACAACAATATTTTGATACAAATGCTCTTACAAAAGCTATCAGAGCCTGAGCTGGTGTCCAGGGACAACAGTCCTCACTAGTTAGCTGTTAGACAGGGTTTAGGAAGAAGCATACATAAAGGAAAGAAAATCCCTCAACTCAAATTGAACATGAGGAGATACCCCATTGATTCAAAATTGTTTGAGAAAAGATCCTCAACCACTTAGATTGTTCAAGAAATACTCTTGGCAAAATCTGCCTCCAGTGTCCTTGAATCTATCCTTTTTTTCTCAGTCCTACAGAAATCACAAACACAACAATAGAAATGAACAAAAATTCTCTGGGCTCACACCAATAATTCAATCTGCCTTGTCAGATATACCAGCCTTCCTGGCAGCACAACTCTATCTGTGTTCTTAAGTCCAGGAGCACATGCAAGAACAACAGCTGCTAAAAGTAAAACATCCTTTCCCTTTTCCCCAGAGAACTAGAAAATCTAAGAGGAAAACTTGTCCTTCTTTCTCTTCTGAAAGAAAGATAAGAAATCATAACATGACTCATTGTCAGCTTGTCAGTTCCTGTTCTCCTTCACACACAGTAGTAGTTGAACACTTAGGCCAATACAGCCTGACTTACTAGTTTGGTTGTACCTTTTCTGTCATTAGAGAAGAAGGCAGGCGACATCCAGACATAAAAGCCTTGAGCTGCTTGCATTTCTTTGAAGAAGAGGAAGAGGGTTTGTGCTAGTCCAAAGTTTTAATTCTGCTGGTCTAAGGTTCTTCTTCCTCTTCTCCCCACCAAACCCAAGATAAAAAAGTCACAGGTGGTACTAGCCCCTCTGCTGGCTTCCACAGAAAACCTCTGGCAATAGGTGTATCAGCCTTTTGAGCTGACAGAAGATCTTACCTTGGTAGAAGTAATTGGCTGTAGGAGTTTAGTATCAGTTCCTTTGCTCCTGCTGTGTGCATTCTCACAAATGCTTCTGCATGGAGGTGTGCATTAGGCAAGGCATCT
The DNA here is from genome assembly GCF_971803275.1 of Cyanistes caeruleus. Classification (NCBI taxonomy): domain Eukaryota; kingdom Metazoa; phylum Chordata; class Aves; order Passeriformes; family Paridae; genus Cyanistes; species Cyanistes caeruleus. The sequence continues at coordinate 32,170,082 of NC_141705.1, read as the reverse complement.
ACTGCTCCTTCAGATCTTCCTGGATGATACTTTATGTGAAGTCAGTTATTTCTGTGATCTTGTGGTGTGCAGTAGTTCAGTCACGAGGAATTCAAGACATAAGAAGTGGGTTGCTCTTACTGTCAGTCACGTACAGATGTATATGAGAAAGTCACACACTTGTTAACTACAGAGCATTTCAAAGCCAGAAACTCCAGCTTTCCTGAAGAAAAACAGTATATTTCACTGTTTCTTGAGGCAAAGTTTTCCTCTAACCTACCTATGTTATGAGACTTGTCTTACTGAAAACATTCACGTGTTGAATAATGAGCACATCAAAGTGGGACAGTGACCACCCTGATTGACAGCCAAGGGCTGTTTAATATTCTCTGAAGTGCCTCAATTCAAGCAATTGTGGTGTTTAGAGAGCACCTCTCCAAATCTCTTACTCTGTCCTTCACTACAACAGTCACAAGCCATATCAATAACTTCTCTAGTCGAAAATGGAGATTGTCCTGGAGATGAAGAAATTTAAGGAACTAGAGGAGACCCCTCAATGCCTCCCAGTTTCCTTGCAAGGAGCTGCATGGGCTTGGTGCATCATTGTCAGCACTGCTCTTAGAAAGCTCCCTGACAACGGGGAACAGGCTGTGCTTTCATTAAGTGTAACCAGAATGAACAAAGAGAGTGGCTCTTCTCATCATAGCACTGTTTGGGGTTCAAGGCCTTTTCCCGGGAGACCCTGACTGTTAAAAGTATAGGTGGGACAAATTCACTGGAAGAAAGTGCACTCAGGTCTGGTAAACACAAACAGAACCAACTCCACCCATCCTAGAACTTTATGTTCTTACAGAGAGTGAACAGGAGTATTTAATCAGTGGGAGAACCTTTCAAGTGTTTTGCTTAGTAGCTCTCTTAACCCAGTTTTATATGGTCATTATCCAGACCTCCAAGAGAACCTTCTCTTAATGGTTTTTCTTGGGCAGTAATTGCAGCTCACTCTTTCCCACTTTACACAGATATCTGAACTGCTGCAGTGGAAAAGGAGAGGAGAGGAGAGGAGAGGAGAGGAGAGGAGAGGAGAGGAGAGGAGAGGAGAGGAGAGGAGAGGAGAGGAGAGGAGAGGAGAGGAGAGGAGAGGAGAGGAGAGGAGAGGAGAGGAGAGGAGAGGAGAGGAGAGGAGAGGAGAGGAGAGGAGAGGAGAGGAGAGGAGAGGAGAGGAGAGGAGAGGAGAGGAGAGGAGAGGAGAGGAGAGGAGAGGAGAGGAGAGGAGAGGAGAGGAGAGGAGAGGAGAGGAGAGGAGAGGAGAGGAGAGGAGAGGAGAGGAGAGGAGAGGAGAGGAGAGGAGAGGAGAGGAGAGGAGAGGAGAGGAGAGGAGAGGAGAGGAGAGGAGAGGAGAGAGAAGGGTTGGGGGGATATGTCTCCAACAGGAGTTAACACAGTCACTGCTGCCTGATGTCAGCCCCCTATATCAGCCAGCTGCTGCCTAGAGGGACAGGCTGCACATCTGCATGCCTGAGGTGGGAAGGAGAGGATGCAAATATCCCTTCAAATAAGGTCCCAAAAGAGGCCCCTAAGGAAAAGCATGTTTCATATAGCTGGTGTGGGTTTGAATTACAGTTTTGACTTGAACCCTGCAGAGGCATGGAGGGTTATGAATTGCTTCCTAGCAGTTGTGAAGGCAGTTAAGAAAAATAAACCGTTCACCAGCGGGCTTCAACTCACTACACAGGGAACCTCTGTCACTGAAAGATATGGAGGACCTCAAGTCAAGAAACACTGGGTAGCCTGCACCAGCTGATGGTGGCATGTGACACAAGACCACCTCCTCCCTCACCTCATTATGTGTCAGCCTGAGCACAGGACTGTGCAGCTCAAGGGGAAGGTGTCATTTTCTCGGACTGAAACCAATCTTTACCCCTTCCAAAGAACCTTTCCAAAGAAAAACCAAGTTTTGTTTGGATATCAACCCATCTCCACCACCACCATTTCCCCAATATTTATAACTCACATCTCTGCAACATTAATATTTAATTAGCTCAAGACTGTGCTTGTCTGAACATCGGTGTTCTGTAACACAGGAGTTTTATCTCATTGAGGAAACCTTGTGCAATGTATTTTTCTGTCAAAATCGGAGAAGGTAAGTTTGCTAGATAGCAAAACCAGATAGTCAGTCCTAAGCACCTGGATACTGTATATTCTACTTCATCTCTGCTCTGTGGTCATTTCTCCTATGGTGGGGGACTGTGGTGAAGGACTTTACTGCAATTTTGGAAACAGGGGTCAACATGTAATGGTGTGAGTGGCAAGCTAAGCATGTTGATCAAGAGCAATTAATTTATTTAGTGTAAAAAATAAAACTATAATCAACCAAATAAAGTAGGTGTTACTAATCCTGCTGTGCAGTGACACTAACGTGTTCCTCAAGACTTGAACTCAAACACATTCATTCATATGCCAGTGGCTCCTCCAAGAAAACAACAGGGTATTCTGCATGTCCACCAGCTCCTTGCACAGCAAGGGTCATGATTCCTGTCAGGGTATGATCTTGTTTGAGCATCAGCCTTAAAAGATGAAAGTATGAGATGAAAGTCTAACAATCTTGCACAGTCTTACAGCCATCTAGTGCTAGTCAAATGTAGACCTATTTAGGCAAAGTATTTGGGTTTCATATTTTCCCATTAAATGAAATTTAATGAAATGTAATTTGAGAGGTTAAAATATCTGGCAAATCAGTGCTCCAGTAACTACTTTCCAAGAATAAAATATATTCAATGTTTGATCTTTTTGCTAGATTTCTACATGGAGCACAAGAGACTTAAACATTGGCTTCAACTTAGTGTATCTACAAAGTAAACTATCCAGGTCTAGCATAAAACGTCATTTTAAAACTCAAAAATATTTGGCATTTGGCATCCTTTTTAGTGCAGAGGTTATAGGGAGTTCAGCTTTAACTTTTGACATTAGTGCTTAAAAACTGAGGGAGCTAGGCTTGCGTCATGAACTAACAAAGAAACAGGCCTTTATTCTGGCAGTAATTATTTAAGCTAACCTGAGAATATTTATAGTTAGGCGCCAAAGGCTGGCTGCCTTCATCAAGCATGCCCTATGCTGCAGAGAATTTGCTGCCTACAGTTGCCCTTACATTTTTGGTGTGCCACTGCAAATTGTCTGTCTTGGCTTTCATATTTTTGATCTCATCAGTCCTGGCTTTTCATTACTGTATCTTATTCATTAGTAAGGCTATGCTGGAGGTTGAAATCCTCACCTGGAGGACACAGTTTAAAGTATCAGTTTTGTCCATTTTTCAGAAACTGCAACTGTCTGGTTCTCATCTTGCTGACTGTTGAGTCACCTCTAGGGAATTGGCTCCCACAGAGACGAGACAGCTGTTTTACAACCTAACCACTGTTCTGGGTAAAGAAATATCCGCATATCTGTTTCCCAGCTTTAGGTGTTTCTCCATCAACAAACTACAACTTCTCAAGCAATGCCTTATCTGCATCAGATTTTCTTACAGGTCAAGTCCCATCCCTGTCTAAGCACCAGGAAGGCAAGGTCATATCTTGGCATCAGGACCAGCATTACTTTCTCTCACTAGCTGTGTTTTCAGGTTGGGAAATCCTGACTATTACTTATGGCAGGAGCTGGTCTCAGTGATGGCAGGAACCTTTCATCTGAGGACAGGAGCTAGAACCGTCCTTAGCCCTGGGGTATCTGATCTGATTTTTCCATCTGAGTACTCAGAGATCTGTTTGAGACAAAATCCCTCGATTTTTGTCCTCATTATCTCTTACTGCAAGTCAAAGCAGACCTTAGCAGGATTTCAATGGGATCTGGATTCTGCAGATAAGATGTTTAGGCTGCCCTTAATTCACTATGCCACATCTGCATCCTATTTCTGGTACCTTGATTTTGTGACTTTGTATTACTGCTCTTGTCCACAGTACTGAAATTTATAATCACATCTTCCAATTCCGGTAGTGAAGACAGTTTGTCATTTGACATTCTTCTGCTCTCTATCAAGGCCCTTACCAGAGGCTTGAGTGAAATCATACCTTTCTTTTCCCTGAAATAAATCCCCAGAGTGGAGGCTCCTATTTAGTACTATATAAAAACTCTTTTCACGTGGACATCCTGAAGTCAATATGTTTTTAATCAATCTCACCTTTTCTAGAAAGCAACAGTCATGCTGCCAGGAGAAAACCTGAAAAGAAAAACCTGAAGAAAAAAAACCTGAAAGCCTGAAGAGCCTCGGCTTTCCTTTCCTCCTTCTTTTGTAAATGACTCTGGACTCCAGGGGCCATCTCCATCCTGCAGAGAGGCCTCCTTGCCTCCAGCCAAGAGGATCCTGCTTGTCCTGATGTTTTACACATCCTCTGGTGGCACAGCTTTTCTTCTAGCCCAGAAAAGCCCATCTGGACACTGGCAAACGAGCAAAGGGGGAGCATGTGTGAAGCAGATCTGTACGTGCACGCTGTCGCCCCTTTTGCCTGAGTGACTGGACACCGCACTGGGCTGCTCTTGAGTGCTCCCTTCAGCTGGAATGATTTAGAGAAATTAAAGCTGTAGGTAGTTTTACGGTTTTCTTGGAGAAGAAAGCTCTGATTACCTGAAATGACAAGAAATAAACATTAGGAAGGCTTATTTCTTCTTGGGCAGCCATCATCCCAGGGGATGGCAGAAGTCACAGTGCTTTGCAATCTTTCTGAGAGGTGCTTTTCTTCTGGTGGCCCTCCAACATCAGCTCCAACATCAGGGAGCAAGGAAGGTTGTCATGAAGCCAAATCACTTCTTGTTTCCCCATACTGTTCCCTGAGACTGAGACAGGGCAGGAAGGGGTGGGATGGGCTGGAAGGCACCACGCTGACCTCCAGCAGAGAAACAGGTGAAAAATGTGCCCTTTCCCCTGCTCAAGATAGCCACTGGAAACTTTTCTTTGTCATCCTTCCTTTTTTATCACTAAAACAAATTGCACATGCCTCTTGACAAAATGATGTGCTCTCACTGCCGCTTTCAGTAGGCACCACAGAAAGGCATGACAAAGTAGTTCCTGTTCCCGAAGGTCATTCTCACCTCGTTTCCAGGGAACCCTGTGCTGTGCCTATGAGTGCTGCAGGCCACAACTCTTTAATTTGACATACTGTGTCAGAAGTAGTCAGCCCACACACCACCCCCCACCGCCCATCTCCCCACGTTTTTTAAATGAAAACTTATTTTAAAAAAATGGCCACGGTTCAGGGCCGACGAGGACTGTGGTACTGGGTTCTGGACTGCAGCCTGTTAGCCCCTGGCCACCTCCCATGCAGAAAAGCATGGAAAAGCGTGGCTAAGGCCACATAGGCAGAGCAGAGGCAGCTGGTGGCCTGAACTGAACGGGCAGTTCCTCCAGCACCAGGCCCCTGGGGCAGGCCAACACCAACCAAGCTCTTTGACCAGTCTGTTTTAATAGCACATGGCTCTCACATTTTCTGTGTTTTTATTTCTTACATTATGCTGATGTGTTAATCCACGGCATGGCAGCAAAAAAACGTCTGAGATTTCCTGCAGTGCTGTCAGCTGCTGGAACTGGACACCCTGTAATAACCTCCAGGGCCAGTGGCCCTCTGCCTCCAATTCCCAAGAAGGACTTTTTTCCCTTGGCATTGTCAACACATGCAAAACCTCATTCTGATGTTTTTTGAAAGAGAAAATAGGTGGCAAAGTGCTCAGCTCTTTCAAGGAAGTTTGGAAACGATGGAGAGCAACCATGTGAGCACCGAGTGTGGCTGTCCAGCTTCCAGCACAGAGCTGCAAATCATCTCCTGAATGGCTGTCACAGGCACACCAGATCACAACAAAGAAGCTATTTTTCTTTCATCAGGACTCCTCGTTCAGGATACAACACCATTGCTAATGCATTTAGCAGGTGCAAGAAACATTTGAAATGGATATCTTTTTTTCCAAGAAATAAGGTTAAGAGATTGTTTGCTCTGCTCATTTGGAGCTTGGCTTATTTTATTATACTCTGCCACAGCTGCAGTTTCCTCCACAAGCTGGAAATGGTTGCACCAGCTCAGAGGCAGCAGAGTCTCAGGAAACAGGAATATTTCCAGTACCGCGGGCAGGGATTTACAACGTGCTTTAAGGGAGCGTCTCAAACTGTGTCCACCCTGGCTGGACTGGAGAAGTACTGAGGTCCCCACAGCTGGGTGTGAGGCCCAAATCCAGGAGGTGGTCCTTAGCTGTGGAAGCACAGCCCATGCTGACATGCTGTCCATGCTGTGTGCACAGCACTGGAGCTATCCACTCCCTTCCTTGGGGGAAAGAGTCGGTGTCACTGTGGCTGACTGTAGGAGACGCTTTCTGGGGACGGTCAGAGACACGGCAAAGACCTCTATAATCGAGTTAAGTGTTAGAAGTTTATTTCAGGGCGTGGGGTAGAGAGGTAGAGAGAGAGAGCAAGAGAGGGCAAGAGAGAGGGCAAGAGAGACGGAAAAAAGAGCAAGCAAGAGAGAAAAGAGACTGAGCTCTTCTCTACCACTACTTATATAACCTATACCTTTGAATATTCTATTCTTTTTCTAACCAATCTTTCTAAGTATACTAATATAGTAACATTTGTGTACAACCTATAGAAATCGCTATTTTTGCATATTTTTAGTTATCTCAGGGTCCTTCAGACCTTTCCTTATAAGGCTGGGATGAGGGGTCTCAGCTTGGTTTTATTGCAGGAAAGAATGTGTTCTGGCATACCAGCCCGGTTGGTTTCTTTGAATTATTCAAACCGTGCTATCATTTGTATTTCTTCCTTAGCCTTTCTGGCTACAAAATCATACTTATAATTTCTTTCTAATTCTACCTTCCCAACAGCTGACACCAGCTTGAGTCCCTCTGATGTGGTTTCCTCTCATCTGAGTGCTGGCAGCTCATGTTGCCCTTGCCAGTCACTGCACTGTTCCCCAGGCACTTTCTTGTGCCCAGCATCTCCAGCATCCTTCATGGCTCTGGTAGGCTGGGAAGATGATTTCCAATTTCTGTTCTCCTTTGGTAGCAAGCATTGCACAGGGGCCAGGCACATCCCTTGGGAGTGCCGTGGGCTACCACTCCCTGCTCATTCAGTCCTTACCAGCACAGCACTGCTGCCATGGTGGAATATGCCACAGGAATCACTCACAAGTGGTGAATTGGACCAATACTTTCTAAATACGAATTACAAGCATGTTATTTTAAAATGTGGGGCATGAGCATCTGTCAGCAAGACACTGGATGAATAGTAATGAAAGATACATTGCATGAGCCATTAAAGATTTTCCTACTGATGCCACTTGAAGCACATCTGAAGCCAAAGAAACTGAAAGGTAAATGCTGCTCATACTCCAGTGTGAGACATTTTCCTTAGAAAGCTGTCAGTGGGTGGCACAGTACTGCTGCCACTAGCCAAAAGGCAAGACTCAAAAGTGCCCTGGAAGCAAGTCAGCACTTCCAAGCAGCCAAAACACTGGACTGGGCGACTTCATCTGTGGGATACTGACCAGAGTAGCTTGGAAAAAACTCTTCTGAAGAAGACAAGAGAAGCATCAGTCTCTGAACAAAGTTTCATTCTGGATAGCTCATAGGCAGAAACTCATGATTACTCATCCAAAATATTTTTTTTTAATGTGGCCCTTGTGCAGCTGCTAGTATGCCTTTCCTCAAAACAAAAGCATTACATGGTTTTATTAAATGTGAAACCACTAATGCTTTACAGCAGTCACTCTAAAAGAATAAAAAATTGTAAAAGAGAAGAGGGTTGTTTTTTTTTCTTTTGAGCCAACACATCATTAAAAATTGAGGTATGGTCTCAAAACAGCCCCTTCTCCTGCGGTTTGCCATGGTGGAGGCAGTGTTTGCCCAAGTGGGTACCTCCAGCAGCAGCTGTCTCAGGAATAAGGCTTCTGGAAAAAAACTCCAGTTCTTCAAGTGCTGTGATGGCCTTGGTATCACAGAAGAGCGTTATGAAACCCCAAACCCTTACTACTACCCTTGATGTATACTATTTGTGCTATGTCAGACCATTTTCTCCCTAGAGGATCCACCATCCAAACCCCTTAGCATCGTGGCTGAGCCAGGAGGAAACCTAGCACTAAAGGATGCCTTCAGTAACTGCAGAGGTTGGTGATAGGCTTGTTCCTCTCCAGAGATTTGTTTTCAGTGGCTGTTTCTACATGCCAAGATCAACTCTCTGCTAATTTGGTTTTATGTTGGGGAGGCAGACTGCATGCGGTGTGATGGCAGCAATGTGGACATGAAGATAAAGAAATAGTCTGTATTAAACATAAACAGTGGCCATAAATGCATATATGCCTATATTTGAATGCTAAAATATACTTTAACTATATTTACTATAATAAAGTAAAATATACTATAACTAATGCAATATCAGGGACTATTTTGTCATTAAATGGGTCAAAGCTTAATATAAAGTATCTCTGTGTACATTCTGAAGTTCAAGTGTGTGCACAGAGCAAACAGTTTATGGTTCCACAAGAATTCCTGCACCATCTGAACTTGAGTATGAATTCTCTGGCTGTCTGAAATGGGATATCTGATGGGAAATCTGACAAGAAAGACCACATATTTAAAGGTTAAACAGCAACAGGAAACTTCCTGGGGAAGCTTCAATGGCAGGATGCCTGCTCTATCAGGATGATAAGATCTGCTCCTTGACTTTACCTGACCCTTTTAGCAAAGCCAGCTCCTGCATAAAAACTCTGGACTTTGACCAACAGGACCTAGGGACTCTCCTTGCACAAGAATCCCTCCCACTTTTGTGGGGAAAGTAGGGCACAAACACATTTTCCTCTTCCTTCACATATTTGCAAGCCTGAAGTCAGTTTCTGCAGCTTCAGATAAAAAGCCTGCTACAATTTTATTTTTTTCTGACTGTACCATGTGGACAGGTCAGAACAGAACTAATTCAAAACCAGAAAAAACACAGGTGAAAGGTGACACAGTGTGATACCTGTCCAGCTAGTGAACAACTGGAAGACCCCAGACCTGAAAATAACCATTGGAACAGGTACATAGACTGTAAGGGTATAAAAGCCCAGAAGTTCCTTCGTTTGTGGCCACCCAGACTGAGTTGTTCCTCTTGCTGTACCACTCAATTATCTAATGTTTCCCCCCTGCTGAAGTCAGACTCCTGACACTCTGCTGCAGGAAATCTAGGGCAGAGAAGTTTCCTTAACAATACTTATTTCCACTTTTGAGTGTTCTATGATTATTTAATTCGGTCTTTAAGGGAGAAAAAATATTCGCGGGTTTATGGCTCAGGCATCTGACCAGATTAAAAGTACTAATCCCAAGGAAAGTCCTCTTCGTTCTTCCTTTCAGGCCGCCGCAGACGCGCTGGGAGGAAAGGCGCCGACACTAGATGTCAGCCCAAACACGCCAGTGCTTCTGCTCCGAGCCTCAAGCGCCTTCCTGCAGCTCCATGGAGGAGTCCCTGCTTAAATAAACATGCATTTATACATTTGAAGGGGTGACAGCTTTCACCCGAAGCTCCTGCCCCTCTCCCGGGCGTGACAGAAGGCGGCTAACATCTCCTGGAGACCATTAGCCACCTTGGCTGCTGCCCGGCTCCCGCAGGCTGAGGCTGTCCCGGCGGATCCTGCCAGGGAAGCTGCCAGGTTTCGCCGGGAGGGAAAGCATCTCTGAGCGCTACCTTGGAGCTGTGGGCTCTCCTCAGCTCAGACTGAGGCGGGACACTTTAGGTTGTACAGTGACTGAAAGCAGCGGCAGGGAAACAGCACCCACCAGGTACTTTTTGCAAGTAGTTTAAAGCTCCATTAGTGTTTTTTTTTTCTCCTCACGGCATTGTTGTCTCAGAGTGTTTAGCTCACAGACACCAGTTACCAAGGCTAGTGTTGATTGAAAACCCTGAGAGAAAAACAGAAATTGCCCAGTGCAAACATAGCATTTCCTCATCTTTCCACTCTGTCTGGGGACAGAGGCAATTTCCCCTTCCCTTGTTTAGAAAACAGTTTTCCTTCTCCATTTCCCCCATTCTCTCAAACTCACTTTCTGGCAGGCCAGCCTGGCAAGGGCTACAGGCTGCAGAGGTGAGATTCCCTTGTGGAATCCAGGGATTAAAGGCTGGCAGTTAATACCTGCTCCTTCACCTCTGTTTCTGCTTTTTCACCCTCTGTTTTTTTGAAAAAAAAATATGTGACAGTTTCCCTGTCCAGTGCCTGTCTTTCCTTCTGTCCTGTTATGCAACGAGAAGCATTCAGAAATCACCCAGGCAAAACCCAGCTGAATTGCAGCTCTGCAGGGAGCAGTGTACTGCTCATACGCTTGTTTGGGACACCTCTGGCCTGGCAAAGGTTCACCATAGCAGGGATGAGGTTCCTGCATCTGAACTGGCTGGCACAGAAAGGGCTCAGGCCTCCCTGCACCCAGGCCTCCTGTGCCCTTGGTGAATTTGCTCCTCATGTAGACAAACTGAGAGAGACCTTCAAGCTCTGGTACTTTTAAAAACACTTCTTCTTTCAACAAAGGGATTTTTCAGCAAAGCAAATGCAAACAATTCTGGGTCAAAAGAACAAGTATTTAAGCTGCTGTGGCATGGTACCCTGCCGTAAGTAGCCTGTTCTGCTGGCTTAGCTGCTTGGTAAGATGTGCTTCATTGTCTGAACCACTTTAAAGAACAGCTAGATGGGTGGTAGATACAATTTGTTCTTAATTATCGCTGGGAGAAAAGGAGAACACAGTAGCACAAACAGCTGAATGCACTGGTTTGAGCAGTGACTCTTCATCTGCTGGTCCTTGGGTCTGCAGTGGCAAGGCTGGGCTGCAGGCAGCCAGCGTGGAAAAGTGTGTGTCACGCCAGGCAGAGAGGGTACTTGGATTTCATTGGCTGGACATCATGCCTTTCCATGGTTTGATTTTTTTTATTTTTTATTTTTTTTTATTTTTCATTTCCTTTTCGAAGCTCTGCTCCTGGCCTGGATCCTGGCAACACTTCATTACACAACAACAGTTGCCATGGCCACTGAATGGAGGCAGCAAACAGCACTGCTGCAGCGCTGGCAGGAGCTGCTGCGGCTTCCCGGGCACATGGATTCATGGTGCATGGGAAGGTGGGTTCATGGGTGTGCAGGTGCATGAATGCACTGGTGCATGAGTGCATGGGGGTGGTAATGCATGGGTGCAAGGGCAGGCATCCCACTGGGGGCAAAGCACCCCTCTGGTCACTTGCAGTCATGAGCATCCCACAAAGGGCCACCAGCTGGGAGCAAGCCATGCCTCACAGAAAAGCTCTGATGTGAATGGGCTGAAATATTTTGCATGGGCTCAGTATGGGCATCTGCAATTTCATGCCTTCTTTAGAAAGAGGGATGAGTGCTGGAAAGGGAGGGGGTCGAGCTGCAAGGATGCTCGACATGCTGCCAGCTCTCTGTGCATGTGCAAGATAAAAGCTGGCACTCAGGAGTTCGAGGAGTGGGCTCCTCTGAAGAGGCAGCCCACCCCTGCCGCTGGTTCTCTCTCCTGCAGTGCGCAGGGCTTGTGAAGGAGTGGGGGAGATCATCTGAAGTCCTTGGGGCTCCCTGATCTGTTGATGCACTGCAGGTAGTACGGCCAAAGAGGAAAGCAGTGCCCAGCAGCTGCTGGCCAGGCAGCTGTAAGGAGCAAGTGGAGTTGTGTACAGTGCGTAGTACTCAAAAGAGGGGTTCTGGTATGGGGCACCAGATCAAGGTGTTTGCTTTTATTACCTCACCCCCATACAGATTTATTGAAGATCCTCACAGAGAATCTTCTGCTGAGGTTTAATCACAGCAACAAGAAGCTCTTGCTGGGGTAGCTGTGGAAATTGCCAACCACTGTTTTTCCTCTTTATCCTTACACTGCTGGAGATATTGGGGCAGGAACAATGGCAGCAGACCTGCACTGGCCACCCAAGGTCACCCAAGTTTGGGGTGCACTTCTAGCCTGGAAAAGGTGAAAATTTAAATCCACAATGCACTGGGCTGCCGGTGGAGGGGAGGCTGCACTGCCTGGCTTGCTGCTGCCCCTGTTGTAACTGAGATGCAAGAAAAAGGATTGGTAACTTAAATCAGGGCAGTGAGACCAGCTAGTGTCAATTTTTTAGAGCTCTTTGTTACTCATGGCACATTCGTTTTGTTTATATTCTGTTCTATAAAACAAAATAGTTCCTCTCTCAGTGGTTTTATACTATCTAAAGAGCTCTAGCACATTTCTCATCCCATTTCACATTTGTTTGCTTGCTTCTCAAGCCAGTTCTTCCAGTGTCTCCTAAATCATGTCTACTGTTGTTTGAATCCCTTCCAGGTTCTTGCCATCTGCTCAGTGCCAAATATCCATGCTTCATAGCAATATTCACTATGACACAGAAACAGGAACCTTGTGCATCTGAATTTCTGAGCCTCCCCAGTCAAATAACAAAGATTAATGCCTTTGTGCCTATAGTGAGTGTATATTTTTATGCTTCTAACTTACAACAAGAACATAGGTTTTCCTTGGGTTAGATTTTAAATCCTCCTCTTCCTCTCCTCTTTCTTCCCACCCATTCTTTTCCCAGAATCCAGGACTTGCACTTGTTTTGAGTTAAGAACTTTAAAAGCTTTAGACCTTAGCTTGTTGCCTGTTATGCCATTCCTGATCTCTGCAGCATGATTCCTTGCTTGGGCAGTGGTGTTGTGCTCTGCAGTCTCTTAAGTGTAACAATTTTTCATCACTTCAGCCATACAGCACCTTGAAATCTATCTCTGTCCTCCGAGGTTCAAGATTCCTTTCAGTTGTTCTGGAGTCAGATGGGGTCCTGGTCTGTTGCAATTCATATTTATTTTGTTGTCAGAGTCCCAAGAGAAGCTGTGTCCTTACAAAATCCTGAGCATGCCACTCTTTTGATGTGTCTTCAATCGCTTTTTGCTATTCTCAGATGTCCTTAACATAATGCTCACAAAGATCAACCTACCTGATCTTACCATTCACCATTAATTCCTGGAAACTGTGAAAATCGCTTTTCCCTTTAATCCAAGAGTGAGATTTCTCCCCGGGCTTTCTGCCTAGTCACATGTCCCATTGTGTGGTGAGGAGCCCCCTTCAGAGCAAGACAGCCTGTTGGCAAGCTCCTGATCACCAAAGCACCTCTTCTGGGAGGATGAAACACAAGCCTTCGGACGTCACTGCTGTTACTTCAGTCAGCTAGGTTGTATTCACAGCTGTAGATGAAGCTCCTCAGCCACACCAACCTTCACAGTGCACTGTCAGCTCTTGGCACAGCTTGTGGCAGGGAAAGGCTGACCCATCAGAGACAGCAGCTTGGAGCAGTCCCTTCAACACACACTAAGCAGATTTTGCTTTTCCAGTTGTCTTGGGTTTCATAGCTGTTGCAGGACCAGGCAGAATTCTCTGTAAATGCTACTGCTTGGTGTGTCTAATTTATTTCACAGCAAATAAAAGTGCACTTGATAGTTATCCCTTCTCTCAGAGAGTAATGTCAGTTCTTAAGCCTTTCCCTTACTTAGCCAAGACTTCTCCCCTCTGCTGCTTTACATGTGACATTTTTCTCTGAGGTAGGTGACTTTGCAGCTCTGTTGGCTAACCTTGATAAAAACCTTTTCCCAGAAGTTTGGTGATGATTCACTGGCATTATCCAGAGCACAGATTCTCCTGTTTAAGCAACTCACACAATTTCTGTCAGCAGCATGTCTGAACACCAAAAATTGCCAAGTGATGACAAGCCTGAGAAGGGCTGGTGTTGGCAGAGTAAAGTTTTTCCCTGTCATGTTGAGGTTACAGACACTTTAGCATGTCTGTTCTGGATGCACAGCTGTAGGTCCCCTCAGGAAGCACCTTTTCTCCCCAGTAAGATCGTATCAGAAAGAAGTATTGATCAGAATAACAGTGAAAAGATTAAAGCTGTATTGCAGAGCAAGGTGTTGAAAGAAGCCTCAAGCAAACGTCTGCGATTGTATTCAGGTCCTGCAGTCTTCTGCTCTTGTTTCCTCATGTCTTCAGCTCTGCAAGTGGAAGTGAGGCTCAGTGCAAACATTAGACGCTTTGTTCCACATATAGCTTCACATGTAGGTGGGGAAGGGGCCAAGGCTGAATTTGTTCTCTTCTAGTCTCTATAAACAACCTGAACATCTTGCAGCTGTCAGAGCACAGACCATAACATCTCATAAACCATCTGCAAACCTTTATGTGATACAGAAGATAGAACAGGCAGTGTCTATGAGTTGTTCTCATTAAATCATCAAATTCAAGTCAATCTGATGCAAAGTTCAGTTTTTCCAAAGTGTATACTGGTTTTGGTGTATGCAGGTGGGGTAGTCATGGGGTAGTCTCACACTCGCATGGCAAAAGTAGTCTCTGATACCCTTCCCACAGAGACATGCATTGCAGGGATGATCTCTCAGCCTGCTGGGGAACAGAAAGACAACCTTGGGCTATGGGGCAGTAACTTGCTTTCTGCAAAAGTTTGAGCAGCACAGCCTGAAAGCAGAAATGGTAAAAATGCTTTGGTGGAGAGGGGGATGGAAATGCCCCCACCTCAGGGCAGCCATACCTGATTCTTCCTTACATCTCATCTGAGGAGTCTTGGAGAGGAGTTTTGTTGCTGCTGGGGCTGTCTCTGCTCATCAGTGTCACACTCATTTCTGTATACTCTGGTCCACGCCATGGCACACACCTACTTTGCATCTAAATCCACTCTGTCAAAGAGCTTGCAGTAGTGCAGGTCCCAGTGTTTCTTCTTCCCTCTACCCTTTTGTTAGAGACAAATTTCAATTCCAGAATACAGGCAAAACAAATCCACAGCAGCAACTTCACTGTCAGCCTTCAAAGTATCTGCAGAAACCTAGTTAGAAAAAGTTGCTCAGTTCATGTTCTACTGAGCAAAGCTCTTGCCTCCATGACGGCCACAGCCAGACTCAGACATACCTCAGGGGATGGGAAGCTAGGGCTGCCACCAAGAAACCTATTTTTAAACTGTCTCTGCTGCATAACATAGTATGAGATTAAACTGCATGGTGGTTACTCACTAACTGCTTATGGTGAAGCCACAGGGGGCCAGAGGGTGGGACTGGGATGTTCTGCCACCCCTGCATCCACCCACTGCCTCCCAAGGGCTGAGGGGAGCTCCATCGACCCCGAGCTTTCGGAGTGTGGTGATAACAGGCAGACTTTCAGGCCCTGCCCAAGAGCAGGTTTCTCACTTTCTAAGGCATGCCGTGACTTTTCAACAAGGCTTTCTGCATGGCTTGTACTTTCTAAGAAAGGAGCTGAAGCGAAGCCCAAGAGTCAAGAAGCAGCTCTGCTTACCTGCCCCAGGGACTGCAGGCGCTGTGTACATGCCCACAAAAAATCCTTGCAGATCAGACAGAGATGTAAAACCCCATCAAACCACTTGAGAGAGGGAGTGAGAGGTTTTTTACATGAACCATGTGGATGAGATATCTTTTAAACTTAGCTGAAATGAAAGGAGGGTGGGGAGTTTTTTATTGCTACTAGAAGCATTTTTCAGTCTGACCTAGAAATGACACGAAACTCCAACCTCAAAGTAGTTTATTTACAGGCTTGAGTTTAAAGAAATCTCTGTGTGAGGGGGAAAGGCTATTCCTAAGCCAGCAGGCAGAACTGGAGATGGGGGGATGGCTGGTGGTTCTGGCTACTTAGGTATGAATTAGGTGGAATTGCTTTTGGCAACTACAACCAAGAGTAAATATTTGGGTGAGGGAGCCATAACTAGGCATGTCATCTAACCAGTTGTAAGCTGGTCTGGAAATCAGAAAATAAGAGATTGGGTGTCTAACTTCCCATGAGTATCAGGAGGATAGAACTGTTTTTTAAAATGAAGAGAGGATATAACTGCTTTATAAATTTATAGAAAGTCAATGTGGCAGCATGCTTGGAAAGCTAAAGATGGGGTAAGGCAGGGTCTTATGGTGTTATGACCTTTTATAGAACTAATAATAAATTTGGGGTTTTGGACTGACATACTCTAATGTCTATACCAACTAAGGGGGAAGAGTTCCAGGATAATATCTAGACCTAATGAAAACAAATCTGCACCATTTTTCATATATCCTTTCATTCAAATGGTAAAACTGTTTAAGAACAAGGCCCCAGGGCCCTCAGCTGTTGTGGAATTGGACTGACACCATGCTCACAGAGGCACCATCATCCCTGCTGTGCTTGGTTGCCTATGTCTCTTTGTGTTCATGAGTTTACATTTCCATTTAAATTTACCTGCAGACCTGATTTTTCTATGGTTTTTAAATACTTTGTTTTGATAGATAATTGCAACAGTCCTGTAATATGTTTTACTTGGAGTTTATTAATCTGATCCCAGATATAATTCCATCTTAGCCTAGTTTTGTCTAAGAAATATGAAATGTTTTCTTATTCCTAGAGCAACAGATGCGAGTATCATCCTGAGGATGGGAAGCTTATCAAATGCTCAGTACAGTACATTTCAATGATATTTCAAGAAACTCTTTATCCTGAGTCTCTCTGAGAGGAGACACTGTTTTTTGAGTCCTGGATCACAATGAAGTTTTACTTTGTGGAAGCTGTGGGGGAGCATGCCATAGTTTTCATCTATTTTCCCATGGAAATTGTAACTCTGTACATCTTTCATGGATTAGTCATATACACTTCAGAACAATGCTTGTGGTTATCCCATTTTTTCCCTTTTGCAATCTGAAAAAAAAAGGTTGCCTCTTTTGATCAAACTTGGTTTTGACCACATCTCAGACATGCAATGATGAAACAAGAGGAAATAACAGGGTCCTTTTCATGATGGAACAGAATTGGCAAGTGACTGGACTTACCTGTGAGGTCACTGGTACCTGCTAACATGTTGTCTTCCTAGTGTTTTAATAGGATTTCAAGCTAGATTTGCACTAGTGTTGGTGCCGAAATCTTCCTGACTTGCCATTCAACCTTACCACCCAACCATTTTTGAAAGTCCTACTGGGTATGAGTTCCTACTATGCTGCTCTCAGCCCTCACAAGTGAAAATTGTATGAACCACTCGTCTGAAGATCAGATCCACACTTGTACTGTGACAGAGTTTTTTGAGAGATGCAGGCACCGAAAAGTAGTCAAGGTGTTGTTTCTTTTCTGGGCTAGGATAAGTATGTGATATGTCACACTAACCACAGTGGGTGTAGAAAGCTGCACCTACCTTCCTCTGATGCTTCCCTTGTAACTCAGAAACTGAGATTTTAATACTTTTTTGCTAGATTTCACTCTAGATGTAATCTGAGATTTCCCCCCACATTAGAAGACACCAAGAGAATGTTTCATATAATGCCAGGTGGTAATTAATACAAAACAGTGACAGGAAATACAGAGCTGAAACTGTTGCACTGAATCAAGCTATGCCTCCACAGACTGTAGCATGGGAACTGCTCACTGTGAGGTCAGGAAGTTCAACAGCCTTTACTAAAACCAATCCCTTTTATTTAACTTTCACTTCTTCTCTCAGTTTTGGGATGATGTGATTCCAAAGAGAGGTTCCTGTTTCTTTTCTCTCCCCACTTCCAGTCAGCAGGCCTGTGCAAAGGGCTGCTGGAGGGGAAGGAGGGTAAGCAGGCTGTGCCTGTCCCGTGCCA
Source organism: Cyanistes caeruleus (assembly GCF_971803275.1). Classification (NCBI taxonomy): domain Eukaryota; kingdom Metazoa; phylum Chordata; class Aves; order Passeriformes; family Paridae; genus Cyanistes; species Cyanistes caeruleus. The sequence continues at coordinate 32,152,497 of NC_141705.1, read as the reverse complement.
TGGCCAGGCAGCCCCTGAACTGAGCAGTGCCAGACATGGGGTGCCGAGAGGGGGCAAGGCCCTGCTCCTCAACCCTGTGCTGGCCTTGCCCCGAGGGCCACCTGTCAGCAGACAGCCTGGGAATCAGCTGCTGTTCAGCGTGCTCCTGCTCACTGCCTGCTCCCAAGGCCACACGGAGCATCCCTCTGGGCACAGGCACCGTGGCCACCCTGGCTCCGCACGCCTGCAAACCACTGCCGTGGGAAGTGGGGGTGGATAGTGGGACCTCTCCCCACGTTTGTGAGCAATTTCTGTGTAATGAAACAGCATTTCATCCACAACTGCTCTGAAATGGTCAAAGTATTGGTGAGGCAGTGAGGTGAAATGAATCTCTGGTTAAAACTGATTACCTGTGTTTATTTCTTTGAAAAGCCTGTGAATAATAAGAAAATAATTGGATTCTGCCAGGTTTGTGGAGAAGCAGGTGACATAGCAGTTAGTAAATCCTGCTCAAAAGCTTCTCAACCCAGTGGCCACCTTCCCTCAAGTAGGAAAGAAAGGGTAGGCAAAGAGAAGGACAGAGAAACAAGTCAGTACTACCTTCCTCTCCTCCCCCTTCCCATCCCTGTCAAGTCTAGGCTTGTGGCTAAAGCTTGTGAGACTCCCCAAGTACAGGATGCCATGTCCAGCCCCTGAGTGACAGTGACACTTTTTTCCAGGCCCATTTTGTCACCACAGAAATTTCTCTCATATCTCCTTTTTATCAAGCAGTAAAAGGTAAAGAGAGCCTGCTGCCCTTCTCACAGTGGGGACAGCCTGAGGGTGGGCACACATAGGACAGGTGTGAGCTCATGTGGATGCCTGGGCTGCCAGGGGAAGGGGGTGCTGGCTGCTGCCACCCCACAGGCTGGGAGGGATTCTCAGACACACAGCTCTGCTGAGCATGGGGCTTTCTGGACCAGGCAAAGCTGGGCTGAGCTACATCCAAGCTTGCTGCAATTTCCCCTCACTGCAAAAACAAATCCTTTCTAAGCACCTGCTTCCTCTTTAAAAGAAAGTAACACTCCTCAGTGAAAACCAGACAGTGGTCTGAAGGAAAAGCTTTTCAAAAACCCCTCAAATACAGGTTTGTTCATTGCAAACAATGGGGTTTTTTCTCTGTATGGTTGGAAATAGAGAGTGGAAGACATTCACAAGCACTGTCTCTTTGCAGAGTGCCGTAGCCCATGGTCAGGAGCACAATGGCAGGCAGCTCCAGAATGCTTCCCAAAGCAGTAGGGATGAGTTACACAGTGGGTCGTGCTCGGCTGCTCAAGTTTGAAAGCACTGCTCGTGCCAGCTGACTCTCCCTGACCGCTCTTCTCCTGGGAGCACCGCTCAGGAACGGCAACCGCTTGTCTCCATTTGGCAACCCAGGGACACAGCAAACACAAATGTTGTAGGTCTCATCTGGGCTCCTGCAGAGGTGGCACCAGTAATGTGTGCCCAGAGAGCATCACTGAATGCTGCCACTTGCTAATGCATTTGTCCAGGTAACTGAGATTTAACAGGTGCCCAAACCACGTGAAGGCGTTTTTCTGGGAAATGTGAACATAGAGGGCATGCCATCACTTTCCTAGCATGTATATCTGACAAAATCAGAATGCTTGTTTTATGGTAAATTATCAGGCAATTGCTCTGAAGAAGTGGAAGAGCAGTGCTTTATTACACAACATATATCTGGATGAAGAAACTCATTGCCAGGGAATATCAGAGCACCCATTTGTACAAGCTATGTCCATTGGGATTAAATAATCATTCGGATACAACCTCCAGCTCTTGACCGTGTCAGGATTGTGTCTTGAACAGACAAAACTCTTCAAAATGCTGATTAGCAAATGGCAGGGGGATTTACCAAGGACAAATTCACGCTGGCAAGGCAAATTCACTTGCCCTGGCTCCCATAATCTTGTCCAAGTACTCGTCCAAATCTTGGAGACAGGATACCGGTCCATTCAGGCCAGCAATCTGACGCACATCCCCGTCCTCCTGTTGTAAAAACTACCTCATGGCTGTAATAATTAATCATCTGGAAACAGCCCAAGCCCAAAGAACAATGTCATGGCACTGAGTACATATTTACTCAGGGAAAGCAATGAAAAAAGGAGTTTCATTCCAAGCAGAGCAGAAACACCTACCAGAGATATACAGAAGCAGAATGAGGGTGCAGTCTCAGCAGAAGATGTGGTTGGACCTTTGCAAAACTGCTGCCCAATTGTGACAAAAATGGAATTGAGCTCAATTCTGTTGGGCAGTACTGCCCATCTGACAGTAACTGCATCTGTATTTGCAGGAGACACCCAGTTTGGCAGGATTTTAAATAGAAATGGGGTCAAAGAGGAATACTATTTCATTTTTCTTTTTTAAGTTGCCAAAGTATTTATACTGGGGTTTTTTGTAAGCATGAAGATAGGCAGCTTGGGAACAAGGAGGGCAGGCTCTGCCCTGGATCCTGGAAAGCAGAGATGATAGACAGTGTGGGGTTCCCATTGGAGAAACAATCCAGTGTGAGTTTGCAGGGTAGCACTGTGGCAAAAGCAGCTCTTGGCATTTTCTGGATGCATAAGAAGGTGTGAAGATTGTCAGCTGAAGGACATTACTGCCTGAGTGAAGGACTCTGAACTTTGTGAAAGGTGCTGCTGCTACAATAAGGGGCGTGTAAAAGATGGTCAAATGAAGCTGAAGGCCATGGGCACTACTAAGAGTAAAGTCTCCATCAGTTTGGCCTCTGCCAAAAATCTAGAAGAACTGGCCTCAATCAATGCACATAAACTTTATCAGGCAGATAAAATTTCAGCATAAATTTGGCACAAATTTTTATTCAAGCACATGATTTGCCCTTCCAAAAAACAGGGTTCCCACTGTTTTCCAACAGACACAGCATTCAGAAGGGTAACCTGAGCTTTGGCCAAACAGACCTGGTTTGCTTCAAGGAGAGGTGTCTAGGAAAAATGCAATTGGCTTGTGAATTACAGCAGTTCTCACAGCCTGAGCCCTCTGGACATCAGGGTATGGCCATTCAGGCTCTGCACCCCTGATGCAGAGGCACCCCAGCATCTGAGCTGATGTGGGGATATCCTGGAGGATATCGTTGCTGTCTCTGTCCTAACAAGGAATTTGAGGGCTCACTGAGCACATATTAAGGGATATACAACATAAGAGCTGTTGTAGCTCTAAGGGACAAACCATGTTCTTGTCTCCAGATCAACAAACGCCACTGGAAAAAACAGCAGAGGTGCTGGGCAGGACATCCTTCCCCAGATCCCATGACAGCCCTTCTCTAGAAACCCTCAAGCACACTTTTCCTCCATCCTTCTTCTCCATCAGGGTACAGATCCATCTGGGGGCTTTGGAGCCATACCTGGCGACCTGACAGCTGTACCTGATGCCTTCTCCTCTTCCACTGAGGCCAGCTGGCTTGGGGCAGGCAGCTTGCTCTTCCTCACACTACTCTTTGATGCTGAAGCCTATCTTTGTAACAACTTACTTCAAGTTAGCACATGAAGAAACATCCAAAGGAGGACCAAAATAACCCTGGCTGTTTTGTGCCTGCTGAGACCAGGCTTTCTTTTGCAAGGCAATTGAATGGCTTGGCATTGTGTGTCATTTAGCACAGGAGGAGAAAAAGCACCTCTTGCCTAGAGGGTGCCAGCCGCTGCCAGACAGCCTGCATCTGGCCACAGACACCAGCTCCCGGCGTGCCGCCGGGGATGTCTGTGCTGCTGCCAAGGGAAGGGAAGCCAGTGCACATCCTGTTGGCTTCACCTGAAGTGACTCAGCTGGGACATTGTTTCAGCTTGGCAGGACTGTGGTGATTATGTGCACAGAGAGAGAGAGGGGTAGTAATTCTGATGAAGTGGCCTCAGATACTGCTGTCCTGCACCTGAATGCTCTGAGTCCCACAGGGCAGAGAGAAGCTTTTTTACACAAGAAGTTGGTGTCTGGTTAATTAAAGCATCTAAATAAAAATTGCATCACCCTGACTTGCTGGGATGGATGTTCCTTTAGCTAATCCCCTTTTTTTCCTTCATCAAGGCTATGTTACCTCAAATTAGCATTTGCTGCAGAGTGGATCAGTGGGATGGGATAACTTGTTCCTGCAGCTAAGCCTGCAGCGAACTTAATTTAGTATCATCTGTCTGCTTTTAAAGACCTTATTCAGACAGAAACTTCAGAGATTTAAGTAAAACTATTTAGAACCCAGTTAACCAGATTTCCATGAATAAATATGGACTTGCTGTAAATGTAATTCCCTACTGTTTATTGAGCTGCTCTGGGTTTGCTTTTCTTTTATCCCATCTGGAACCCGAAAGAATAAAACCATAAAATGAACAAGCTCAGGTGAGGATAACTTCAGCAGAGGTGGCCACTTGACTGTGAGAAGGAAGCCCTGCTGTCACAGTGTCGTGAACTCCCCAGCTTTTACCAGTTGCTGTGCCAGTCAGTGTTTGGCTCCACCACATTGGCTCTCCAGCTGTGGCAGGAGCTGGCTGGGATGTTTGGGTGCATTCCCCAAGGGAGGGTGTATTCATCTTGGCACAGGGCATGTGGGTGACCAGACTCCCCAGAGGCACCAGCCATGGCAGGCATGGCAGAGTGGGTTGTTTATCTCTGGGTAACTGATTCTAAACTGATATTTCAATTTTATTTTCTTTTTTTTTTTTTTTTTTCAGAAAGCTTGCATTTATATTTTAGTCATAGAATCATTTACTCCTAGATCATCAAGTCCAACCATTAATCTAACACTGCCAAGGCCATCACTGAACCATATCCCTAAGTGCCACACAATTAATTTTAGAGCTATTCATTCTGTGTAGAAAGGCCTTGAGTGGAAGCCATGTGAGGAGGAGCTGAGGTCACTTGGTCTGTTCAGCCTGGAGAAGAGGAGGCTGAGGGGAAACCTTATCATGGTCTACAGCTTCCTTGTGAGGGGAAGCAGAGTCAGGCAGTGATGCCCTCTCTGTGGTGACCAGTGACAGGACCAATGGGAGTGGCAGGAAGTTGTGTCAGGGAAGGTTTAGGTTGAGAATCAGGTAAAGGTTCTTCACCCAAAGGATGGCTGAGCACTGGAACAGGCTCCCAGGGAAGCGGTCACAGCAGCAGCCTGACAGAGCTCAAGGAGTGTTTGGACCATGCTGTCAGGCACATGGTGTGACTCTTGGGGCTGTCCTGTGCAGGTCCAGGTCCAGGAGTTGGATTTTGATGATCCTGGTGGGTGCCTTCAACCTCAGGAGATTCTATTATTTTATATAATTGATTTTATATAATTCATTTTAGAAGAACCCTTTGAAATGCCCAAGAAGAGGCCTTGTATCAGCTTTGCTTGCGCTCATTTACACTTTCCCTGTAAATTTTTCTCTACCAATAAACATCAGATGCTCACAAAATTTATCTTACCGAGAAACTCGTGTCTCCAAACAGCAGTCACCAGAGTAGCAATATTCTCCCAAAATTCCATGACACTGTAAGGCCTTCCAGCAAAACAGGAATTATCTCATTTTCTCCAGCAAAGTATGGCAAATGCCAAAGGAAGCTGCAAAAAGTGCAAATACCAGGATGAGTCACACCACGTGTGCCGGGGCAGCGGAAACCTTCAGGGAAATGGTTTTTAGGGAAAGACATTTGAATGGCGTCATCTGCAGGGTCCTCTGCCCTCATGCCAGCAGGGCTGTGGCTGTGCACAGTGCCACAGCACCCCACGGGGAGATACAGCACCCCAAAGGCCCATGGTGGGTGGTGGGTGGGTGCACAGCCCCCAGCTCGTGTTCCATGAGCCGCATTGGGAGGAGCACGGTGGTGTTTTGGGGCAGGGGAAAGCCCCACACCATGTTTTATGTAATCTGTGTGAATTGCTCTATCCTCTTCCATTGCACGGCTGTCCAGTGGAGGCAAAAAGGCTTAGCTGGCACAATGGGCAGTTCTGGCTCAAAATCCAAAATATAGCCTCCTCCTAATACTATGAAGAAAATCAACTCTACCCCAGCTGAAAGCAGCAAATTCTCCACTCTTTATCCCACACCATTTATGTCATGCTTATCCAATACATCCTAATTACATCACTTCCTTTGAAAAATACACATATATCATTCCCTTAGGACCAGTCCTGCAAAATGTCCATAAAATGTCCATAAAGTGTCCATAGAATGTCCATCAAGTTCACTTAGTCCAAGACTTTGGCCCAAGGGTGGTACAGGATCAAAGTATTCCCTACAGATTCCCTACAGAGCACTGCTGGAGCCTGCTTATGAGAGGATGAAAGCACCAAATCGTAGAACAGGGCAAAATTGGAGGGTGGGGCAAGGGGGTTGTCAGAGCCCTACAGACTGGTGGGGGCAGAGGGCAGAAAGGCAGCCAGGGAGGAGGGGTAAGGGAGGACCAGATTGGAAGGGATATGAGACAGACTCCAGCTGCAGGAATCACACAGTGCCTGTGTGAAACGGCTGAAACCTGGCTAAAGGAACCAAGGATGTGAAGGGAAGCCAAATGGAAAACAAAAATGAAGGCAGAAGGAGCTGGGCTGGGCTGCAGTAGCCCCACAGATACCCAGGTGGCTGAATGTGCATACAAATGCCACGACCACCTGGGAGCTTGACACAGCCTCCCGGGGCACTGAGACTGACCCCACCCCAGGCACAAAAATATGCTTTAACAGCCATCAGCTCTCAAGGACTTGCACCAGAAACAAGCCCACACCCCTATTTGTATGTCTGTATTTTCTTGCCCTCAAGAGAACTGTATTCAGAAAAGTATCCCAGCTGCTGGGTCTGACAGACCTGTGCCTTGTCGTGTGCAAGAGGAACAAAAAATGGCCTTTAAAATGTTACAGTGACTTGTGTGGTGCAATTTTTTTAAGTACTTAAAAAAAATTTTTAAAAATTGCCTGAGAGTAAAAATACTACTGAAAACTGAAACTTGACAGCCTTGACTGTGAGAGATAACATCTAAACGGGCACACAGCACCCGCCCAACTTCCTGTTGCTCCCCCATGTTTCAGGGCAGAAACTGTGAGGGGTTAATAATGCAGCACCTCGGCAAATCCCCATCCTGCTACCTGGGTTTGGACACCTTAAAAGTTCACCTTCTCCTAAGAAACAGTCTGGAGAAACATATACAAAGGCCCTGACTTTAGAGGGCAGGGTGAGTTGTGTAAATCAGCTGAGAAACCATACCTCAGAAGAGTGGAGGGAAAGAAGGCAGTACCACAGCAGGCACTATCGTGTTCTCCAGAGAACAGCTACAACACTGAGGTCTGAGAGATGCGCTCCTTACAAAATTAAAATAAAATCAATGACTTGGATTCCTCTCCACTGTCTCTACACCAATACTAGCCTGTGTAAAACAAGGAGCTATTTCCACTGACTTTTCACCTTCTGACACCAGTCCAAAATTAGCTCTGATCACAGATTCACCAAGGAGGCTGGGCAGTGCTTGGAGTTGCAGTGGCAAGAAGCATGCAACACACCTTTTAGCTGCTACTGAATTATTTAGACCATGGGTGTGCAACTGAGAGCAGAACTAGCCCAAAAGAGCTACCTACCATCAGCTACTCATCAAAAAGTAATACACCAATCTTCGATAGGGTTTTCTGTGCCTTTGCTGAGTTATTTAAAGCTGCCACACAGAGGAAAAAAAAGCTCATTTGAAGAGCCTTTGCCTCCTCAGAAGTCTGGGCTCCTGGGCAAAGCACTATTTGTGGTCCCCATGGCTTCCTTTCTCCCCACTACTATTTTCATTATTGTTGACAGAAACATTTTGCACCTGCTGCTGTTACTGCAGAAGTGGAAATCCCCCTCAAAGCACTCACCAGAAAGGTCATTGAGCTGTTTCTTCTGCTGTAGCATAAGCAGGGAGACAGTGCACCCTCTCCAGCTTAAGAAACACCCACACATATGCCAGCAATCCCCTCACTAGCCCCCCATAATAAATCCAGTCAGCAAAAGTAATTAAGGGACAGACTGCAAAAGCAGCTAACCTAAGGCAGCAGGGATGAAGCCAGCCTGGCCTGACACCTGCACTACCAAGTGGGATGATGCCAGAAGGGCACAGGGGCAGGGAATTTTTCCCTGAGGCATCCAAGGATGTGAGATGGGTGTCCCGGCCCCCGGCCTTATTACACAAGCCACCATCACACAGCCCCATGCCATGGCCACCTCTTGGCTCCCCTACCAGGTGTCCAATCCAAGCTAGTGACAGGAAGGGAGAGACTGGAGCAAAGGGTGTAGCAATGCCTGTTCTAAACCCAGCAAGCCCAGGGGGAAAGAAGAGACAAAGAGATGCATCTTGGGTGAGAGGGAATGATTTAAAGACCCAGATGGCTTTTGCTGTCCCAGGCAGAAACCCTTTAGCAAACCTTGGTGATTCCAAGGATCCCCAAGGAAAGCCAAAGCATGCAATGGCATGGACAATTTTCACACTTCCTCCTTTCTCGCATTTATCCCAATACAGAATGAATGTATTTTGCAGTCCTGTGGGAAAGAAGAGATATTCAGCTTATGCATGGCTACTGCCTCCCAGGAACTCCCAACAAAGATGCAAAGCATCAGGCTGTACACCATGCTTCCCCACCTGCCGAGATGCTGACGCGCGCAGGCAGGGGAGGGAATGGGGTGGCCACTGCTGCAAACAGGAACTGAGGCCATCCCTACCTGCTGGGAAAAAAAAAGAGTAAGGGCTTGGTCCCAGGGAATTTTGAGCTGACTCAACTAGAGTAGTTTTGAATGGGATTTGAATATCTTTTGTGTGTGAGGATATTGCCAGGCTCCAGGAGGATGTCCAGCAGGAACCTGGATTATAACATTATGTGACTCATAAGCATACCTGGATAAACCTATGCTTGGGAACATTAGTTCATTTTCATGCTCTCCTTCATTTTTCCCATTACTTCAGCTGAACTATGGAAAGAGTGATCCTACCTTCACAGGAGTCCTTCAGCAGTAGTCTTGACCCCTTCCAAACCAAGAAAAAAAATTAATCATTCATAAACTCTCCTGCAAAAAAAAATTGACTGGTCTTAGCTTTCCTGTCAAGGGAATAGATCCAACCCAGCTTCCCTTGACTGCTTTCCGTTACTTCCCTCCCAGCTTTCCATCAGAGATTCCTGCAGGCAGGTTGGCTGAGCACATCACAGAATTGCACAAGATTAATTTGGTATTGCTTGTAGCAGTAATGGACAGGCACCTGGTTCCAGAGTTTCAGAGCTGAACTGGTAGTTATGCTGTTAAAGGCTGGATGGTTTTTATGATTTTGTGCAAACACAGGTAACAAACGCAGTAGAAACCTGGATTTCAGAATGAACGTCTGATGTCCCAGCCCAAAGAAATCCTCTGTTGCATTTCATCACCCCACAGCGCATTTGGTCTGAGCACGTTGTGGAGACATCACCTTGTCTCTGCAAGGTGTATACTGTCTTTGATGGATCAGTGTTATGGATACATACTGTAACTCCCATGTTTGGATACCTCTTGGAAGAGTTTCAAACACACAAGCCCTGAGAAGAGGGGATTTTGCCAAGCATACACCCTGTTCCGAGAGTGGGGACGTGTATCTCCTGTTGCTCAGCTGCTGCAGCAGGGTGGGGGACAGTGGTTTTGCAGCTCAGCTGCCCTCCTCGGAGGATCAAGGGGAGAGCAAGCCAGGTTGCCTGGCCATCTGCATGCTGGTGTTGACTCTCACATGGAATGACCAGAGGGGAGATGCGACCGCATAACTTTTTTCAGCTATGTAAAGCTTAACTCACGGGTTAAGATGAAGGTGCCTGTCTTTCCCTGCTGCCTACTCCTAAGTTTCAGATAGGTAAGGCTAAGAGCAGCAAATCCTTCTCCTGGCAAGTGGTAGCTCTTTGCAAACAAGTGTTTTTATACCCTGGGCAGCCCTTGGGCAACCATTTTCTCACCCCAGTGACCAGCCAGGCTTACTGAAGGCAAGTCAGGCAGGACACACAGGAAGGACAGCTCAGCCCTCACTCTGCTTTGGCAGCCCTGTTGGGAGTCAGGCTCCATGTAAGCACCTGAATCAGCCTTGGAAACTAAGAAACAAGAAAGGTAAATGCATGACCAAATGAAAGGGACAGAAAGTAGGAAGTTTACATCCATAATTTTAACCCTTGCAAGATTTCAGTCCCACTCCAAGTATTGCTTGGGCATTCCTCTTCTCCCAACTCTAACCAAAGCTCTAATCTTGTCTTCCCAGGCCACCCAGCAGTGGGTGACAAAATTACAAATTTCACATGGACCTGTGATGAAGCTTGGAACTGTAGGACCAGGTTAAGAACACAGGAAAATTCTTCTGTTTATTTTCCCTTTTCAATAGCCAGCTAGCATATCTCCCTGTGACACAGCCATTTTTGTGCATGTTATTGCTCTTCAGCCCACTACACTGCTCTCAGCACACACACCTGTCAGGCTGGCATGAGAATGGCAATCACATCTGAAGGGCACTCTGTGCACATATTTTATGTACCTGAATCAATCTGTGTCACACCCAACCTTAAAAAAACTGTAAAAGGGTGAGTGCCCTCAACTTCTGTCTGTGCCAGCCCGAAGTACACAGCACTTTGCAGTGGACACAGCCTGCCCACCACCACAACCGTGCAAGTCATTGTGCACCCTTACTTAGATACACTACAGCTTTCCAGGAATCAGGACTTGACACTGTGTAGTAATGTTAAAAGCCCTGGACAATGCTAACGTGATTTCTGATTCATTCCATTAATTGCTTGAAACTGCAAAATCAGATTTTTTTTCCCAGACAAGGATAATGCAAGCATGCCACAAGGAGATCTATGAGGAATGGGGGAAGTACAGCTGAGTGTGCACTGGGTGGGGGATGGATTTTGACAAGATCCTTTCCATGAGGTAACTTGCTCAAAGCACAGCCATGGAGTACCACAGCTGAAGAGGTGCCCCAGCTCCCAACCTCTAAACCTGAATAAGGCACCTTTGAGTTTTAGCTGCTCTTCCCATCTCGAACTGCCTCAAGCACAGCGCTTCCCATTCTGTTGGATGGGTGCTCCAGAAATTGTAAAGGCAGCTTACGCTAATTGCTCACTCTGAGAGGTCACATTCACCTATCAAACCCATGCCATCTGGGGCTTCTGAAAGATTAAAAATGAGAGACAAACAAGAGGATTATTAAAAATTTAACTATATACCATATTTATTATCAATCCACAGGATAATCTGATTGCTACATGAGCTCATAAAAGCTATTTCACCTTTACAAAATTAAAAAAAAAATGTGCCACAAGGATGTCATAACTGCTGATAACCAAGGACTGAATCTTAAAATTATAAATTTTGCTGTAGAAAAGATTAAAAAAAATTATATTCACTTTAGAATTTTACTTTGAATAAAATATTCCCCTGTATAAAAAATAAAAAAGCTTGCTCTGGTTAGAATTAGAGTATTTTTCTTCTTTTTTTAAATCTGGGAATTTGCATAATATCTCTGTAATAAGTTTATTTTCTTTTTTCTATTGTACCACGCGGCATTCAAGCATAGCAGATTAGAAACAAACATGATGAAAGCAGTCTCAGAACATATGAAATCCACATGGAAAGTTTTAGCTTCCTTTCCCTTCCTCTATTCTTTAAAGACACTTTAGCAAGAATAGCCTTGGAAAAGAATACAGGTGGAGAGGGACCTTCAATGTGCCATTAAGTAGAGCAAGGTAATAAAAGGCCTTTTGTAAGTGCTTTCTTAATAAGGTGCAGAAGCAGACTGCAACTTTGCTAGTACTGCACTATGTACAATATTCACAATAGATTTTTCTTTAAAAATATTCCAGCTAGTTCACATTTTCTCTCCCATTCTGAGGCTTTCAGTTCATCACAGCCTTGACAGCAAGAAGCGCAGCAGCACCACTTCCCTTGTGGTCGGTTGGTCCTCTTATGAAACACTGGAACCTGTGAGTGGGCCAAAGTTCTTGGGTTCTTTTCCTATGTAGCAACCTTGGAAATAGGGGTTCAGGTATACACACTGACTGCTGGAGTCCTGAGTTAAAAACACTCCGGCACTGGAGTCAGACACTGCAATGTTTTATATTGCCAAGGCTTTACCTTAGGGTTTGTCTTGTGTGCGTCAAGGGATGAACCTCTCTTAGAGAAACGTAAAATACAAAACCAAACAAAACAAAGCTAAAAAACCACACTGTCAAAGGCTTAGCAGCTCTTGACTCTTGACTGGGTGATATCTGACGTTTTCTTGATGACGCTGGCCCTTGTCTCACGGTCTGGCTGGCTGCTGCTTGTGGAGGCTGTGGACACTACTTGTGGCAGAGGGATGTCTGGGAAAGGAGGCCAGGAGCTATTGTAAGGCAGTGGGCAGCTTTCTTCTTTGATGGTGACTTGGAGGTCAGGCTTGTTGGCTACAAAAGTTGCCATGCTGGGAAGCATATGAGAAGTGTTCCTCATTCCTAGATTGCTGAGATACTGTTTGCCTTCAATGTTTTTTTTCTGCCAATGAAGTCGTCCCTAGAAATGGGGGAAGGAAGAAAGAAGGAAAGACTGTATAAGTGAACACAACTTTGTGAAGTACTCCAAGTAACAAGATGAAGACAGAAATATCTGCAAAATGAACAGGAATTATCCCAACTCTAAGAGCCTGAGCCTCTAGCCACTGGCTTAGGATGTCTTTACTCTCAACCATTTCTCCTTTTCTGAAGTCACATGCTTAAATTTTGTTGGCTCTCCAGCACTCAAGAGGCACTATCTGCTCTTCTGAATGGAAAATAAAGGCCTTATTCCCAGTATGCCAGAGACAAAAATCAATGCAGACCTTTAGAACTCCAAATGGTAGTGTCTCCTCTGGTACCAGAGAGAGAGCATCTTCCTGCCAAGATGCAGGCACAGAGACCCAACACTACCCAAACTAGCAATACAGGGGAGGCTGCTTGGAAGCCACTGTCACTTGACAGTACATCCCTCATCACAGGGAAGGAGCTCATCAAGGGAAGATGAGCACTCAGTTGTTTGCCCACCACATATGCTGCAATGGCATGTTCTGTTGAAGGAGGTCTCCCTATGGGTACCACCCCAGCCAAGGCACCAGAGACCAGGTGGGTTAGCTGTGTTCTGATACAGATGCACAACTGGTGTTCCTCCAAGGAGGATTCAGAGAGCTTTTGGTGGGGGATACAGCAGGAGAGAGCTCTGCAAAAGGCCTTATGCAAAAATGCAGCTGGAGCACAGGGCATCCAAGAGCCCTCAATGAGCTTCACTTTGCCTTTAGTACACATGCAGATCAGTACGTCTGGTACTTTGACAGCAGCCCCAAAATAAAAGGCAAGTGGTGTTTTTGTATATGTCCAGCTCCCCAGGTTTGTTTTTTTACCCACAGATTCCTTTCACCCAGCAATACCCAACTGACTGCTCAGGAAAGTTTCCTGCCTCACCTACCTCAAACATTCTAGCTTCATTTCAGTCATACATGTAAGCATTTCGTACAGTTACATGAGTTCCAGGGCCACTCAAGGAAAATGAAATGAGTGAGCTTCCAACCAAGACAAAATACTCGCTACCCAGCAACATCATGCATCATGTTAACATACTAGCTGGCACTGTTGATGGCTCTGCAGAACATCTTATTATACAAATTAACCTCGTAGTTTGGACAGATGAGGAGAAATTAATTTGTAGAGATATTAATTCTGTGACAATCATCCAAATGTCTGTGTCCCCTGTCTGTCTGTCCTTCCTGGTCTGCTTTTCTCACCCAGCTACTACCAAAATGAATATTCCACTGGTAGACAGAGTTGCAATGGAGAAGGGGAAAAATATCTCAGGACATGGATCTTGAGACCTTGGTCCAAACTGCTAAAAATCCAGACAGTGCTTACCTCTGCATTTTCTTCATCACTTGGAACACTGTCAGTTGTTTCACTTTCTGTCAAACAAAATAGAAACAAAAATTAAATTAATGCTATTCTATCTATAGTAATAAACTACAACTCAAGAGGCCTGATGTATGTCCAACAAGTGGAAGCAAACAGTCAAGTCAAACAACCAGAAAACAATGGAGAAGCAGGGAGACCCTGCCCCAGCAGGGCTAGACAGTTACACAGCTGCCTTGAACAAATGGGGTAAATTCACATGGTTATCACAGTTGGCATGTCTATATTCTGGAAAAGACAGCAACAGAGAGTAAAGAAGTAGATTTGTGTTTTCTGGGAAGAATCTCCAGCAAGCAGGGGATTGCCCCTTTCCCTTGCCCTTCTATCCCTACTCCAGGCTCTGCAACAGACAAAGTTCTGTCCAAATCTTTATCTTCTGGAAAAATCAGCAACAACTCCACCCTAGAACAGACAAATGTGGTTTTGTTTCATGACTTGTTATCTCAGCCTGCCACTCAAGGGCTTGTTGACACTTCTGGGGCTTTATTACTGTTGATATACTATGGTACAGTTGGTATAGTTTTGCTTTTGCTACCACTCCCCAACCTATTTCTCAACCCTTCACCCACCACTTGAGCAAATAGCAATACTACAGTTTCCAGCCCCATCACCTCTCCCCACTGCACAGGGCCTCCCTCACCCTCATCACTTCAACCAGAGCACAAATAGAGAGGCACAGTTCCAGTGGGACACCCATCCTCCCACAGCTGCATCCCTCCCTTGCAGAAGAGCCTGAAACCCAGGACTTTTTACTGGATTTTCAAGCCCACATGTGCCTGAAGACATATCTCCTACTGTCCGAGTGTCAGGCTCCTGGCCCATGGGTGGTTGAGACTAATGTGCCTCAGATCCACCTGAGACAGGGCATAAACCCATCTTTACAGTCTGCAGCAATGGCTACTGCCTTCAGCACAGCCACTGGTTCCCCAGACTAAAACAGTGGAGGAGTAGATTGCAGGTTCCCCTCAGCTTGTGGGATTTTGAATCACTGTGTTGTGTTTCCTGGGAGGATAACCATAGGCATCTGTCAGGATACCAACACTCCAACCCCCACAGCAGGGCTGCAGAGAGAATGCTCATCCACAAGGAACACAGAAATCACACAATTCAAGGAATGATGTGATGAATTATCATAGCAGGCAAGAGATCTCTGAAACCCCAATTTTCACCCTCAGCTCTGTGTTAGGCATTTTAGTCCATGCAAACTGCTTTGTACAGGCCCTGCAACTCTGCCTTCCCAGAGACCAGCCTCATGCTCTGCACTGGACATAACACGAGTGCTAAGAGAGCATGGATCATGACTGGCACTACCTTGCCATCCTCTCAAGGCTTGGCTAAGCATTAGGTTTAGGCAGAAGACTGCAAAGGGCTGAATCACTGTTTCAGACCCCAGGATCTAAACTGCACCCAAAGTCCTTCTGCTCCAGCCCAGCTACTCCAAAAGCCAGCACCTCTCCTGTGCCAGTCTCCACCACAGTGTGCAGTAAGCAGAGGAGCAGTCCAAAACATTAAATCTAACTGCATTGCCCTGTGAAGCTAATGCACTGTAGGGCTTCTCTTTCACTGACCCAAGCAGAGAAGGATGTGCCAATGTGACTAAGTTGGTTAATTAAGCCATATTGGGGGGAGGAGAGGAAAAATTAATTCATACAAAGGAGAAGCAGCCCTGAAGACAGAATCAATAGAAGGAATCCATGTAAAGACAAGTAACAGATATTCCTTGACATGAAGAAGCATGTCACAACAAAAACAGAGTGATGCAGCTGAAGAGGAATCCATCCTTGGTGTTTATACTTAACAAAATGCTGAGCAAGAGATAGCACTATAGTTAGCAAAGACAGGGAAGCTAGCCACGCAGGCATGGAAAGCTAGAGAGGTTATTTCTATCAAGAAGGGTATTCACATCAGTGTCAAACACAACAGGCAGTTTGCAACAGCCCTGGAAATAAAAACCAAAAGGATTTCATAGACATCAGCGGATATATGAAAAAACTCACATGGGCGACTCACACCATTTGCCTGAGTAACCTCAGAAAGGAACCAGAGGTGTTTTGAAATAAACCAGATTTTTATAGGACAGCTCACATATCTGGCTACTTTTTTTTGGTTGTTGTTTTAGAAAAGCTCAGCTAACTGTTCCTGCACAGCTGTTATGGTCATACTCTTTCCTGCCATTCAGCCAGTAGCACCTGATAGAGCAAACCCACAAGCACAGGGCCATGGTTCCTGTGGTTCTATACAGGTCTGTGTGGAGCAAGACACAGCAGAAATAGTCACAAGAGTGTCCTAGAAACTTCAGGGTTCTAACACACAGACTCTTGTCCTCAGTCTGGCCTCAAAAGAAAACATATTCTTAAAAAAATAAAAAAGCAGTTCATAGAAGAATTCAGGCTGGAAGGGATCTCAGGAGGTCTACAGCCCAACCTCTTGCTCAAAGCAGGGCCAGCAACAGGACTACATTGGGTTGCTTGGGGCCTCATCCCTTCAGGTCTTGAAAACTTCTGAGGATAGAGGCAGCACAATCTTTCTGGGTATCTTGCCCCACTGCCTGACTGTCCTTGTGGTGAAACAGGTGATATTTTTTCTTATATCCAACTAGACTGATTTTTTTTTATTTCAATTTAGCCTGCTATTTCTCATCGTCCTACTGTGCACTGCTGTGGAGAGCCTGGCTCTGCCTTCTCAGAAACATCCCTGCGGTAGAAGCAGCTGCTATGAATTCTCAAAACCATCTCTTCTCCAGGTCAGACAAGCCCCAGTCCCTCTATCTTCTCACAGAGTGAGAGGCCATACACTGTGTAGCCCATCTCTGCACTTGCTCCAGTTTGTTTTCAAGTTTCTTGAACTGGGGAGGTCAAGACTGGATGCAGTACTTTTAAAGTAGTGCAGCTAGTGCTGAGTAGTGTAGGATAATCACTTCCCTAGATCTACTGGCCATGCACCTGAAAACTGGTGGCCTTCTCTGTGGCTGAGGTGCTCTGGTGTCTTGTGCTCAGCTCGCCGCCTACCCACCTTTCTGCAGAGCTGCTCTCCATACTATTGGCCCCAGCTGCTATTGCTGCAGAGATCCTTCCTATGCACAGGACTTCACATGTGCCCCTGCTAAATTTCATAAGGTTTCTGCTGACCCATTCCTGCAATCTCTCCAGGGCTCTCTGGATGATGGTTCTGCCTTCAAACATATTGACTGGTGCAGCCTATTTGGTGTCACACGTAAAGTTCACAAACATGTCTCCAACATATCTTCTGTTCATCGATATATTAAATAAGGCTTGTTCCAGGACAGACCCTTGCAGTACCCCACTTCTTACTGGCCTGTAGGTACAGTAGCCAGGATCATCAAGAGCTGCCTTGAGATGCACTCAAAAGCATGCCAGGGGCATGAAATTCTGTTATCTGAGTTTCAGGCTGGCAGGTCCAGGTACAAGTTAAGACAACTGAAGGCCAGCAAGGTACTAAGACAGTGTAAGGGGATAGCAGAAGTATTGCAATCATCTTCATTTTCCTTAGGCAGGCTGGTTGCAATGGCTTTAGGGCAGGTAGGTCGTGATTTGCTCACGTCAAGATGGTCACCAGACCACCCTTTTCTATCATTCCCATTCAAGAAACCACCATGACTTCCAGACAGAACAGTGACTTCTGTTTGCATTTCAAGAATTTACATCCTATAGCTGTAGTTAAAAGATTGAATCATTGTCCTGTTCGCATAGATGGAAAAGTTTTCCAAGAAACGTTTGTAAAGAGGAAAAATGTTTCAAAGGCCCTTGTCTCCCTGCTGCTAATACATTCAAGAACTCTTATATCTCGCTGCCTTGGGCTTTGCAAGCGTCTTCTAAATGCTTTGGTCATTGCAGACTAAACATGTTGGGAAGCATAATCATTTATCAATGTGTGAGACTAACAGTGGAGACAATCCAAAAGAACATCATACTATTCACTTGGTCCCAAAGATAAAAATTACTAACTACATACTTTATAAAATGTGTCTGGAAGAAATTTCAGCCTAATGAGTCAAAGGCAAAATCATGTATAAAGCAACAAAGTGCATGAAGAACAATTTACACTTAAATTTGCCTTAAAAGGTGACATTTGTGTTTCCACCCAGTCTCCTAAGGCTTGCAAATTAGCACCATGTTAAAACAGAAAGGACAGATTGGATCTGAAACCTTTTCTACTTTCAAATGTGGCTTTGTCCTGCTTCCTATGAAACAAGGCCTATATGATTGTGGGGACCCTATATAGCATGTCCACATGTACATTTGTGTCTGTTCTCTCCTAAAAACTTCTGAACACAATGTTAGGCTTGGATAAGGGATAAATTAGTGCCAACGACTCTTACTTCCTAACAGTTATATGAAAATAAGGGGCCAGATGGAAAGAGAAACCATAACCACCCTCACTGGGACCAGGGGGAAGCCTGTTATCTTCCTTTTAGGTATCAGAGAATCCAGATGGCAGGCAGACGTTGGAAGCCAGATGTCCACAGCTCTGCTGCTTGAAAGATCACTCGTTATCAGTCACTACATGGCTCTTCTAGTCTGCAGCAAGACAGATCCACTCCCCGCAGACCCTCAGCTCGATATCTGCATACATGTCACTAGTGCACCCCTTAGCACTGCACACTGTGCTGACACTGAGTAAACATAGAGCAAAAAAGACCTTTGATCTTTAGTAAGGCAGGGAGCATGCCATTTGTACCACTGAAAATCCCTCTCTAAAAGACCTCTGCATGATACCCAGAAAAGTTCTTTTTCCATTACTCGCAGGCTTAAACCTGCAGCTCACATTTCCAAACTCAGATCTGTCAAGCTGTTTCCCAAGGAAATGAGCAGAGGACTGTGCATTTTTGAGTTTCATTAACAGTTCAGAAGGCAGATGAGTATTTCTGAATCTTTGTTAGCTACCCTAAAAGAGCCCTCTTTCCCTTGATGTCTTCCAAACACTTCCAGAAAAAGGAGTGTAAAGAAATGCCCAGTTGCTTACCTGCATAGGATGAGACAGGGGAGATCTGTAGAGGATACAGCTGGCTCATGCTGAGGGGCTGTTCATCGCTTTCTGTTGTCACCTCTACCACCTGACAAACATCAGGAGGGTTGGCAACTATCACCTGCTCCTCACTGCTGCCATCAAAGTGTGACTGTCCTACAACTTGGGATTAGAAACAAAAAAATTGATTACTGATAACATCTTGACCCTGTTGAATCTCTAAGAGTCTGCTTTGGTATCTGACCGAGTCTTCAATAGTCTCAGCACTTTTTTCTATGCCTACCACCTGCTTTCAGAGGATTTAAGTTTCAGTGAGAGTTCTAAAGGAAATCTGTGATCCTCAATAAGCAAGCTGCCAACATCGCATGGCCTGAATGCTCTCATGTAAACTATACAACAGACGACCAGAACTGGCATGCAAAAACCTAGGCACAGGGTGATGCCAAACACTGTGGAACTCTGATGTACATATGACATGAATCTGTGAAAAATTTCTGCTCGTTAGATGGCTATTCTCACCGACCCTCATAACGCCATCGCTACGTAGAAAATAACATTTGTACCTGCAATCCCCACTGTCTGTGACAGAAAGCTACAGTTTGGTTAGCTATTAACAGAGGGGTTTCCTATTCCCCCAGGCACATGATATTTAATACCAAGAGAGCACATGAAATTTAATATCAAAGGAGTGTTACTTATTTCTACAAAGTGAAGCAACAGTGGATGTTTTCCGAGTGTCCTGAAATGCTTTGCAGATATTAGTTGTTCTACACAACAACCTTTGGAAAAAGGTTGACAAACCCAGGTACCAAGCAGTTACTGAGCAAAGCAAAAGCATTGTAAAAGCCAGAATCTCACTTGTCTGAAGCTGCTTGACAGAATTTCCTCTGTCTTGCACAACTCCTCCTTTCATCCCAGCTGTATGAACACATGACAAATGCATTAATCCAGCATAGAACTGAAAGCCACAAGTTAGATCAGAAGAATGCACAGGGATGGAGCTATCTCAGAGGATGGCTAGCCTGAAACCATGGTTACCCAAGGAAAAGACCATAGATACTCTTTCACTGAACATAAAGCTTCAAAAGGAACAAAAGGCTAAATTCTGTACAAACAATGCTGTTCAAACAGTCCATTTTTTTCTTGATCCATGAGGGTAAAAACATGTAGGCAATGAAATACAACAGATCTTGCAATTCTTCTGTTAAGTAATCTGAGTATACCAATTATTAAATTTGAAAATGTCAAAAGATAGCATCTATTCGTGCATGAACTAAGATAAATGAACACGAATGCACATGTCTATACACATAATCCACTCCTGCATTCTACCTTTAGACAGGGCTTTTTGAAAAAGAAAAGTGACAGGTATTTTTCCCAGGGAAAAGCTGCATATTATTTTGCTTTGTGAAGTGACAGGTAACCACTGGAAAAATATTCAAAACTTAGATGTGTATTTTAAGAAACAATGCCAGCATAAAGAAAATGACATACATACTAGATAGACTTTTTTTAAGTTGAATCACTACAATTACTACAATTATGTTTCAGATATATTGTTTCCCCTTTATTTCACCTTACCTGGTTCTGAAACAACAAGCTTTTTATTGAGTGTGGTGAGAGTGGTGAAAGAGCGCACACAGTTAATTTTTTATCTCAGAGAGACCAATATTGCGCAACCCACTAAGGGTACAAGCAGGCTATCCACTGTTTTATCTTTTTCCTCAATACCTGACAAATTCTTACCCACCCTGAGAGATAAAATGCACAGCAAAAACTACTGCTCGCTTGGGCAATATGCCACAGCTTCCAGTGAGCTGCATGTATGTCAGAAACTCTGCAGATCCTGTTTGTCTTTCATTCCCTGCAGCTGATTTTCTGTCTTTCTGCAGAACAATTCTAATTACCTTTTCCTCCCTGTTTACATTAAAATCCTTTCTGCAACCCTAAATAACAGCATCTTTCTCCAGTCTGGATGAGGAGCACACCTCACATCTCAACAATTAAACAACACTGGATGGCAGTTCCCTACTCGATCCTCAGTCAGTGAACAGGAAGCACTAATAGCACGATGGTGCTACCCCTTCAAGTTATAATAGTAGGAACAACAAGCATGTTCTAATACCCTTATAAAGCAGCAGCTGATAAAATGAACTGCCATAAAGAGAGCAAAACTACTCACAAACTCCTCAGCCACACAAGTACTTCAGGGGAATGACTATGCAAAACTGGGACCTAAGAAATGGGGATCAAAAATAGTCACTGCACATGATTTCTGCCATCTCTCCAAGCAGAATACTAACATATTTGTCACATTTAAAAGGGGAATTCTAGACAAAATGGTATGTGGGTCATATTACTAGGAGCTCTTGCTGCAATGACAACCTTAGCCAAAAAAGAGCTGTGAAAGCCCAGTCCAATTATTCTACCAAGGACCAATTATTCACATGCTGAGATGACAGCTAATTTCTAATGTACTGGTTTCTAAATGCCGTCTTTGATGATCGTTTTCATTAGCTCAATGATGTTAAAAACTATCTCTGCTACTAAGGTGTCAGTAAAAAGAACCAAGTTTCTACATGTTGCCTGCTGGTTTGAACTTCCAAATAAAATGGTGTTCTAGACAAACCTCTGCTTTAAGCAATGAGAAACTGCCATCTGACTGCAGTTTAACTCCTGCGTGACATTGGCTCCTCATGGCTGAGGATTCCATGTGGAATAAGTCCTCATCACGAGAAGACAGCTAAAAGTGCCTGTAAGTGCCTTACTCTCCAGGGACACAGCCCACTGGTACGGTACTGCTCACTGTCTCTGCAAGGTGGTGGGGCTGACCTGCAACCACAGTCTTGCATGGCCTAGGCTACTGAGACATGGGACTGCCTGACTGCAACTGTGGCTCTCCCTGAAGTGCAAAATGCTGATGGAAAGTCTTGAAGACCAAAAGGGTTTTTGAAGTCACTTGTGTGCTTAATATCTAAAAAAAGCATAGGAGCACTTACCTACAAAGTTCACTGTACTGTCAATTTCATTTTTTATGCTGGAGGACAGGAAATAGTTAGAAGTGACATCATTTAGCCCATTCATCCCAAAAGATGATTCAACTGGCTCTTGCTAGGATAAAAACAGTACAGTTTGGTTAGGATTGCATTATTTTAGGAGACAGTTCACCTCTTTGTTTTGAGATGGTAATCCCATCACTTCTGCCTGCCATATACCCCCCCGCTCTCTGCAAGACACTGTTTTAACACAAGTATTTCTCTGAGGAAAAGCCTGAGACTAATTAATTTCCAAATCTTGTGCTTCGAAATGAAAGCTATTTTTAGCTATTTTCAAATTTAGAGTAAGCCTTCTGAGAGCAGGGAAGTAATAAGCTATTTACTACAAGAGATTAACATTTGAAACAAACAAGGAAGAAACACTGCTTTAAAACAGTACTCTATTTAATATTCATCCTCAGTCCCTTCCAAATATGTTCTCTTTGCACTCTCTAAAAGGAAGCCTTAGTTTCTGTACAGCAATTACTAAATTCTAGCCTTATTTTTTTCTCTACAGCAAGCCTTAAAGCAAACCAAAGTGTTTACACTAAATACAGCCTTTTAGATCACATCATAAACATTACCACAGGGCAACAGCATTTGGAAAACACCACCTGTTCTACACAGACTGAGCTTTCCACAAGATGCCTCTCTGTAAGCCTGATACACTTGAGTGGGAATCTAAAAAAAATCCCTTCAGAGTTGACACCAAAAATTTAATTCCATTAACTCAGGTTTTCTTTAAAAGGATTATTCTACACCTGCAACTTCTTCCCTGGTATTGACTCTCTCACAGGCTTCTTGGTTATAATGTCTAAAGTCTTCCGTTCTTACTCTACCAGCCCTGCAAGGCTGCAAGTTCTCCCCCGCTTGCTGAGCCAAAGATACCCACAGAGAGGTGCAGAGCTGTCCACACTGTGCTCATTTTCACTGCTCTAAAGCATTTCATCAAAGGCAGGGAAAAGGTGAGCCTCAGGACCTGCAGTGCCAGTTCATCCCTGTACTAACCATATGAATTGTTATCTTTGGCACAAAATACTGACAGGTTTTTTCTGGATGTCACATGCTGTGATTGTGATCTTCTCAAAATAATTGTCACTTCAACACAAACACCTCCCCAGACACTAAAGCAAGGCAAACATGCACCCTGTCCCGACATTCCTCGGCACATCAGAAGGGTGAAAAGTTAAGTGTTAACAGCAACTAGGTCTTTGAAGAGATGCACCAGTTGTGCTGGCCCACAGGTCAAAAACTGGAGAGCTGGAAAAGATAAAATTAGCTGCTATTGATCCATTGAGGGTCACAGCTGCAGAGATAGGTTAGGGCTGCACACTGGAGCCCTGAGTATCTGGTGTTGTGCAACAAAGCAAACAGAGCAGCCCCCATGGAAACACTGTGCATGTAGCCCTTGCTGAACTTTACTGAGGCTTGATTACAGAGAAGTTTATTTAGTAGCCCCTTTCAAGCTTCAGAAACAATTATGCATCTTAGAATTCAGTGATGGTGCCAGATCCACAAAAAGACTTGGATACTGTTGGTGTTAAATCACCTAAATTTTCAGTGTTCAGATGTCTAGCCTAAGCTAAATGCATGGGGAAAGCTGTCAGTAAGATTTTAAAAATGTCTCTCAATATGGAGCTGCATGGTCAGAAGGATACACCTAGGAAAAGGTAGAATTTGAGCCTCAGTTCAGTCCTTTGTTTCAAAAGAAACAGACTGGTTTTATCTGAGTTGCTCTGACATTTCCATTTCCTTCCCACTATTGAGAATTCATTTTTCAATTATTTATTTAATTATAATGACAGTCTCTGTTTGCCCAAAAGCCCAGTGTCAGGAGACCTATCTGTGGGGTGGGAGACTTGCTTGCACCTTTGCTAATGTGGAGCAGGGATTTGGTAGGGTCCAGGACTCTCACATGCACAGGGATAAGCAGTGAGTGCCTTGAGCACTCTGCTCAAACTCAGCCCACCAACAATTGCTATGGGTGCTCACAGGATCCAGCAGTGGCAACAATGGGAAGTTCACTGCAAGGCTCTTGCTATGCTTAAGTGTGTGCTCAGTTTCTCAGCTTCTCCCTCTGCTGCTATCACCTCATTGCAGTTCCCAGGCAAATTGTGGAGTAGCTTCCCACTGGGCTCCACTGAAAAAGATTTTTCAGGGTAACTGAAAGGCATTCAATTCAAAATGTGCAACTCAGATCTCAGGAATTCACATCACCAAGCAAAGCAATTATAAGCATTTTTCATGCTCAGAAATGTGCATTTGCTTTAATTCACTTACTCCCCTTCTCCACTACTACAGCCTTCAACATTCAACAGTCTGCCTAACAGTGGCTGAGTACAGAAAGAGAAGCTCTTAAAATGCAGGCCAGCCACTGCACACATCCGTCAGAACGGGGGAACAGACAAGAGCACTACCTGACCCCAGCTCAGAGCTACAAGAACTAACAGTAGGTATCTCTGGTAGGTAGGTGTATGTGCTGGCATACTGCTCTTTTCCGACCAAAGCAGTTTTACTGGCTCCCTCTGAACATCAGCTGCCATCAGCCACTTTACAACAAGCACACATGGCTGTTGAGCCAAACGGGGTAGTTAAAAAGTGGTTTAAGACAATTTAAAAGGCATAGCATTCTGATGTGTAACTTCACAAGTCACAGCTGCTGCAGCAGCACACACTTTCCAGACGGTTTCAGTGGAGGATTTTTTCCCACATTTCTGAGTTCACCTGGCCCAGAGAAGTTCCTGCCAAGAGGCTGCAGAGCCTGAGCCCAAGCATGGGTGGCACAGCCCTTCACAAGTGAGCAGCAGGGGATCAAGATACCCTTGCACTCTAGACACAGCTGCTACACACAGCCCAAGGACACCAATTTTCCTAAAAGCTAAGAGTCTGAAATCTCTCAGATTTGCTTTTTTGTTAAAAAAACTGAAGGTGAGCTCCTGCTGGTGTGAAATACTGACCACCTCACAGGTGCCCTTAGCAGAGGTGTGAAAGCTAAGAAACACCGTGCCTCACAGGGACATCAGACGTCAGTCTGGGCCCACGATCTGAGCAAGCAGAAATCTCAGGCTGTGACTGAAGAGCTTCACAGCTGAGGCCTTCTAACTGACAAAACATGAGCACAAGGTGCAGCTCTGACCCTTGCCTCAATGAAAATTAATTTCCAGTGCTTTACACACAGAAATTAATTGCTCCAAAAGGTAGCTCTATTGTTCAGAAGCATTCCTTCCCTAATTACTGTACTTCTTACAGAGACAAACAAATGGCAAACGTATTGCTGAGACTGCCAGTTTTCCAACCTCCAGGCATTGTAACACAAGGGCTGTGTCCACTGATGACGTAAGTCACGGCTTTAACAGCCTTCACATTTCAAAGAGAAAAACCCCAAACATGCCGGGTAACTGTAGTTACTTAACCAAACCACAAGCATTCGCAAGTACCCACCACAATATACTGCTGGTGTTATTAAAAAATATTTGCAACAGATTGTATTCACAAGCTCTTGCACCATTAAACAGACACATCTTACCTTAATTTGTTTGAATTTGTCATCCTTCTCAGATTTCGTTTTTTTTCCTGCAACAACAGAAGGAAGATTTCATAAAGTCCTGTATGCCATGAGTTACCCTTCACACTTTGTATATTCACCAACTAATAGCCCTAAAATGAGCCTCAAAATGGCAGGACTTCCTAGTAAAGGGAGAACATATTTTGCTTAATTTTACCCTTCCTTTAAGGCCTGGGCAGCAAAAAATTCACCTTGAGTGCTCTGGCTTTGTGTTTTAAAAGGCAACAAAAGAGAACCACTATGGGACAAAGGAAAGCAGCTGCAGTGAAAAAATCAAAGTGAAAAATATGGAAGAATGACAAATTAAAAAACAAGACCTGTTAAAAAGAAGAAATGGGGAGAAAAATATTTGTAAAAGGAAAAAAAATCAAAATATGTGTCTCATCACATTTCTGACATTTTCTCTGTAGCTACAGTAAAAGGGAGACTGTTAATTGATTTAATATGAAAAGAGATCATAATAAACCTCAACCAATATTTTTGTAAATAGTTGCAACCTGGTAGGGAAATACATATTACAATTCATGCAAAAGTGGTTTATGCAATCATGCTGGACTTGGGAATCCCAAAAACCACACTGCATGTGACCCTCACAAAATGTCATGAGCCTTGGCAGACCCCAGTGTTGCTGCCCTTGCTCTGACCTGATGTAGAAGCTCAGTCTTGCTGGTGCAAGCTCAGCTCTACCCCACTGTTAGCACAGAGTTCCAGGAGTTTCTCCCATCTCTACTACACGATACCACAGAAATCAGAAATGTTTGCAGCCAGATTCTTTGTTACCATGGATGTTTAGCCACATGCCACAAAAAAAGGGCATGTAAAAATATACATGAGACCCGAATTATGGCAAGGTTTTACAGTAACTGGACTTTCTGCAGAATCTTCTCCTGCTACAGCCCCCAAATTCCCAAAATCTCAGCTTCAAAGATGAACTTCTGTAGTTCCTACACAAATCTACTGCCAAGGGTCATGTTATAGTCCCGGGGAATGTGCCTAAACATACAAAATACACTACTGACAAGAGACGGAAACAGTTTCAAAACAAACGTTCTACCTTTTGCACGTTGATCTCCCTTTCACAGTATGATTCTATCCCAAAAATGCCAGGCTTCATAATTTCCAGTTACACTGACCTTAAACTAAAGATCTGCCTTTCACTTCTCAATCTAAGAAAACAGAAAACTGTAGCTACAGATGAACTGAACCAGATTTTAGAGGAACACTGTGTGTTTGGTTTGCAGGTTATCTTTTCATCCAAAATTGCAGACAACACAGGATACCAGAGAACTAAGGAAACCATTGTTCTACTGCATAAACCAGTAAGGAAGCCATATGAAAGCTCATGAGCCCTAAATAAACCAATGTTTCTGCTTTGAAAGAAACCAAATACTCATGAGATTGACCTGGTGGTTAGGTCTCCTCCTGGAAGGCAGGAGATTTAATCCCTAAATTTGGGGATTCAGACACTTTCCCATTTCATCATTATTGTGCTCTGTGGGCTGGTTTTTCATGGTCTTTGTAACTAACAATGTAGTTTTGTGGCTTAATGTTCTGAGCAGAGTGTACTGCTCTTACTGAGCTCAAGACAGCCAGTTTAACTGTACTCTTGCTTGAAAAAAGATACCAAAATATCTGCCACCATATTCTGAATTACCTCTACACAGTTAAATGTGTTGAGTTCTAATACCCCCAAATCATATTCCTTGACTGAAGGAGACCTGGGACTAGATTCTGAACAAAACTCCATCAGCTTTAACAGACAAATATCAACACCTTGGGGGTATCACATCTCATTGATCCTCTCTTCTGAATGTAGCCCATTTTTCATGCAGCTGTTCCTAAGCTCTAGTAATTTCCCAGACAGCCAGGGCACTATGTGCAGCTTGCATTGGTGGCTTGTTGCATACTGAGCTACTTGCAGTAGGTGTTTTCCTCAACACAACGTCCTCAACAACATTTCATGTTGACAGGCTCTGCCCACTACCTTTTTTGGAAGGTCTTTCAGATAACGGCAGCATCCGGTACACCCTGAAGGCATTGTTTCCTTTCTTTATACTTTTGTCCTTCACTTCTTCTATGTCAGGCAGGGAGTTCATAGCGCAACGGAAGTTTGCCTTCCATGTCTTTGGATCTGGTTTATCTACTCCTGACTGGTATTTTCCTAAGCAAGAAAAGAAAGTTAGGCACATATGTCATGTGACTTGAAGATTCATGGCAAATTAATAGCAGTGTAGGTTAGCTTCAAGTTATCAGCCTTTGGTTCCCATGACAAGCAAACTAACAATACCTGAGGTTGCAAGAGAGTGCTGTGATCTCATTCTCATGCACATTTCTAGAACAGACGATGAACAGTTTGTGCTCAAGAAGGACCCAGGGTACTGCAAATCTGATGTGACTCCATAACAAGATGGAAAAGCTTGCACAGCATTTACCTTTATTATGTCTGGCTCAAATCCATAGAAAGGCATAAAAAGCCTAAGGGCCTATGTCTACAAAGTGCTGACTGTGCTCTACATCTGACAGTTTTGAACCCAATGTTGTTAACATTTAAATCAATTAAGTTTTACTGTGTTCCTCAATGCAAATGAGTTATGGCACATCCATTAATCTGGAGAGTATCATAGGCCTTAAAAAAACACTTAGCCTCCCACAAATCTGGAAACTTAAGTTCACTCTCTGTGTTAGTAAAAACAAAGACAAGAAAGAAGGAAATGTAACTTTAAAAGGGAAAACAATGTGAAAATCTGTCCTGCAAAAAGACAGTTCCAATACCTGTGTGAATTGCCCAGTTTCTAAATAAGGGAGCATCCTTTTCAACATCCCACCCGTGTCTTGCGGCATGCATCCAGGGAATCTGAAAAATCTTCATCTCCTGGAAGAGAAAACAAAGAGGAAATGCCAACACTGACAGACTTGAGGAATCTACTGATGATTTTAAGTCACTAATTTATAAGCACAATTTCAGCATCTCTAAGTGTTTTGCTCCTTTCTAGCCCAGTGTCACTGTCACTGAAATCAACCGGAAAATATCCAGTGGCGTCACCAAAAGCAGAACACAGTCCAAGTCTATGAAATACTCAGAAGCCACTTCAGGGAAGATAAGCCTGGCAGCTTCCCAAGCTGACACACGGAAAAAACATGCAGTACTACACATTTCTAAGCTTGCATACAAAGGGTAGTTTTGTCAGCACAGACACTTCTCTGGTTAGGAAAAATATATCCGAAACTAAACAACCATAGGAACACAGCAAAATCAAGGAATTTAGATTCACCAGTAAATACTAGAATGGTGAAGAAAAAAGATCTTGCAAATATGTATGCCAAGCAAACAGATATAAGAATATATCAATGGTAGACATCTCTCCAGTGGGGATAAAAAAACCAGACATTCATGTGAAGAAGTGCATTGAAGATACCTGAACACATTTTAGTTCAGAAATTTTAGACCAAAGAGAAGTGCACTTAAAGAAATGCAAAGGAAGGCCTTTTACAAATTCATTTAACACACATCTAAATCAGGGCATGCCTTACATGG
Organism: Cyanistes caeruleus; assembly: GCF_971803275.1. Classification (NCBI taxonomy): domain Eukaryota; kingdom Metazoa; phylum Chordata; class Aves; order Passeriformes; family Paridae; genus Cyanistes; species Cyanistes caeruleus. The sequence continues at coordinate 32,123,470 of NC_141705.1, read as the reverse complement.
TGTCAGTATAAATTGATTCCCCAAGGGATCATGGAAGATTCTGGCAACTATTAAAGATGATAGTTTTAGGATGGAGCTCCAGCTCTGGTGGCCAAATGGCTTTCACAACTTGAATAGCCTGTTTCCTACACTCCTTCCACAAGCGCTTGGCACACAGGATACTGGGCCAGAAGGATGCTGGATCAGATGTGTTTTTATGTCACACAATATGGTCGTGAATTCCCTTGTCCTGATCTAGAGGGCTGCCTCAGAACTCTTCGTGCTCTTTTCTGTAAAGCCATACAAACTGAGTTTGTTCCACAGCCCTTGCTTTTTCTCCCGTGTTGGGAAGAATACTTATCTGACTTCACACGCAGACATCTTGCACTATATAAACTCTGCCACTGCAGATCAATTTATCAGTCTATGAGGAGAAAACTACTTCCAGGGCAAAATGCACCCTCCTCCTGCAGCAGCCACCTGAGCTATGCTGCCTGAATTTCACCCTAAAAGAGCCTATTTCCCTCTACTGACAACATACAACTCTAGACAGGCAGCTCTCATTTAAATATCTGTATTGTAGATATCTGGTTGGGTAAGATGAATCCTTCACCCTTTCCCTTCCCCCAACAACCACTTTTCTTCCCTGTCTGGTTAATATTTCACTCATTCCAAGGCTAGGTTTATTTCCCTTCCTTCCCATGTGATCTTAATCTTCTGAACCTGCATTTTGTCCTTCAACTCTTGTCTTCAATCCTTTCTGTCACATTTGCTTGTTCAGAATTGCATTCTTCCCTTCTTGCTTGGCTTCATCTTTAATTTGGTGCAAGCACTGATTTAACATGTTCCTCAATCCCCTTAAGTCCTCACACTTTGAATCTCTCTTAATGTAGTTCCATCACTTCTGTCACTTGTCTTTTGCCTCTTTACTTTTCCCTCTACATATAAGTAAATCAATAGAGATACCTCTTTCCCCAACTCAAAGCAGTCAAAATGAAGGCTCAAAGCCACTATTTGTGGTCCACAACACTACTGTATTCATCAGACTTAGAATAAGCTTCCCTGCCTTTACTCTTTCATTGACTATAATAAGCATGGGAAAAAAAATCCTACTTCAACAGAAAACAGTTTCTATCAACAAGAACTTTAAGAATAGACCAGATTAAAATAGACCATATGATAATTCAAAACCTAGCAGACTGAACAAGACTCCAGACATAGCATGCTGTCATCATCAACTGTACTCATTGCTTCAAAAGAAGCTGCAAGGACACTCAACAGCAGTCTAAGTGGTCATTACAGAAAGCTATTCACAATCTCAGAAGTCTTGAAGCACAGGAATTATACCAAATTATAACACAAATAACAAAATCACAGAAGCCATGTGTATTATAATTTTATAATATATATATATATATATATATATATATATATATATATAAAGTTTACACTCCTACACAAAAATTACAGATTTTCTCATCAATTACAAAATAACTAATTTTCCCTGAAATCCTGCAAAGACAGCTGATTACATCAATACCATGTAGGTGAGTGTTCTGCTCTAGTTTACCTGGATACCTTCATTTAAATACTACTTTACTTTTATCTTTATTTCACACATTATCAAACATTACCTATATGCTTCTTCAGTCATTGCTGCCTAATAATGACCTTAGCAAGAAAGAGCTCATCAGTGCTTTCTCTCAGATTTGGAAAACCATGTGCTGACTGGTCCAGCATTCCATCTCTGGACTTTTGTGTAGGAATCTCATGTTTCTGTTAAAAAATTAGCCTCACCTAAAGTCAAAAAAAAACCCCACAAAAATTTTGTGCTGTAACAGGAATTGCTACCAAACTCTGGTGTGAATACCATAAGGGAAAAGCTGTGACATTCTCAGAAATAGCTATGAAAAGGAAAGTAGATCAAACCTCAGCTGCTTAGAGCAGCATGGTGCTACTAACATCAAGGTTGTGGTTTCAATCCCTTCATGGGCCATTCACTTGAGAGTTAGACTTTATGATCCTTGTGGGTCCTTTCCAGCTCAGGATGTTCTGTGATCTGTGATCACTTGGAACTCTGGCATTGCAAAATGCTTGGAGCAAGTGTTTGAGCATGAGATCACCTATTAGCTACAACGTCATAGGACAAATCTTAGTATCCATCTCCAAGGTAATACTCCACGCATCCTTCAAATCAGTAGGTTGCCTCTCTGTTACACTTACTCAGAATGTATCCTTTTCCAGACCCATGAGGAACACTGACCTCTCATAATCCCCCTCCTTACATCCCCTCTGCCCTCTACTGAACTATGTTGTTTCATTAACACCTCCCAGTTTTGTCTCTCTGGGAAGGTGAAAAAATTCCCTTCCTCCTTCAGGCCACTCAGAAGGATAACATTTTCACCAGAGATATACACAAGTATTTACATTTTAAGTCCTATAAGGAGGGGTTTGTTCTGGAGGTACAATGATGAACTGACAGTAGGGGAAAGAATTATATGTCAGCTGTACCTGATTTGTCATTTCTAACTGAGGGAGGTGTAATTCTTTCTTCAGTTCAGAAAAAACCCCCAAGAATAGACAGCCAATGACAACCCAGAATGGCACACTCATGAGTTTCATTCTCTTGATAATCTGACACATCTTCTTATCTAAACTGTGAACTGTCCCTAACCAAGCTCTGATTAAAATACTACAACCTATAAAGCTGATTCTGTGGGTATAGAACAGGCTGTGATACACACGACACTTCACTGATCCCATGCATGGCTTTGTTTATGGTCAGAATTCACAGTAAAAATAGAAATATTTTTGGTTTAATGATCCATTGTTGGAATGAATGTATAAACATTTTTAAACAGAAATGCTCAGGAGTGCAATTTCCTTGTTGAGCATAATAAAAGCAATCCAGGCTGCTGCCAAATCAGAGGGTAGAAGTGGGGAATCAGAGTTTAATAAACTTCAAGGCAGAGAAATTATTTCAGGATTTGGCAGGAATGCCCAGCAAAGGACAGCAGATATAGACTGTCAGTAGGAAACCTAACACCAAAATAGAGATATTCAAGGAGAAGGACCTGAACATGGGACTCAAATTACAAAGACAACAGTAAAAACTGGTCTCCTCTTCAGCTATGACCCCATTATGCATGAACAAGGACCTACTCAAATTCACAGTGCAGCTAACTAGGGAATGGATAAAGCAGTATTTATTTACCCAGCCACACTATGAGAGTCACTGATGTAGGAAGTTACAGAGAAACAAGATTCACAGATGAAATTTAAAGCGCTCCTGATAATTTCATAGTCATGAGCATTTCTAGCTTTGAAAGCTGAAAAAGGAAGTAGTAATTTCAATTGTCATACTTTAACTCCAAAAATGAGCACCTGAGTACCACAACTACTACTGCTATAGGGAGGATACCAGATTATTTGGCTTAGTGACTTAATCAGACAGGCAGTTTCTATGTTTCTGCACCTGATTTTGTGCATTTCCACCCATTCTGATAATAAAGTAGCCTCTGTAGCAAAAACAGCTTCATGCTTTTCTGTGTGGTGAATTACTCTCCTGTGTAGTGCAGAAAGCACATAACATTTCCACAATTCATTACTATTCAAAGTCTCAAATACACTCCCAGATTTTACTCAACCAATCAAAATAAATTCAGATTGGGCACTGACATTCTTGAGCTCATAACTGTGCTCTCAAAGTGTCTTGAGCACTTAGTAAGAGCTCAGGACCAGTAATATTACGTTTGAGTCACCCTGTTTTCTCCCAGGTTGAGAAGTATTCACAAGTCTGAAGCAGAAGATTGTTGCTTCAGCTCAGAGTCTAACACAGAACACAGTCTTCATTCTCAGGAGAGTATTTTGAACACATCCCTCTGATGCTACTTGTTGAACAATGTGTTCCTAGGTTAAAAAAAAGTCCAAGCAGAGTCTCCAGAAACACTCCCTTCAACAACAAAGAGTTGGAAAATGCTTTTAAATGAGCCACAAATCCACCAGGCCAAAGCAGGACGCTTCAGATCTGGCAGGCAAGGCTGGAGGAACAGGTTCAGCAGGAAGCATTCAGCTTTGCCCTTCCTCCCCACGTCACCCCTTTGAAAACCTGGAATGAGCTGATTTACCTAGGCAGACCTCAGCCACTGCTATCAAGTTCCCCTTCAGCACATGCATGCACAGCCCCCCTTACCTTATTTAGCCATTTCAGTCCCGGTATTCTGTTAGAGTTGATTTGTTCTTCCAGCCAGGGCCGCATCCGCATCCTTTCGACAGGCATTGTCACCCACCTGGGATGGAGCTGCAAGGAACAAGGGACAAGGTTACTTGTTTGCCAGGCAGAACTCCCAGGCAGCTCCTCCACCTCTGCTCAGTACACTTACTAAAGCTTTGCAGGCACTGAATGACTGTAAATAAAATCATTATTTTAGACCTGTGTGCGAGCCTCCCCTAAGAGCAACTGAGATGATAAAGTCTTTATGGCAGAAAATACTCTTCTGGTACACTTGTATGAGGAAAACCTTTACCTGAAGATGACATAGGATATTGGCAAAAGCTTGTCTGCTGATACAGGTGGGATACCAGAAGTCACAAAGAAAAACACTCTTGGAGATACCTCTTTTTGGTCCACATACCTGCATTTGCAGAGGACCTTTTTTTTCCCAAGAAAAAAATATGTTACGAAAAAAATCACATGCAGGAGGTATCACTGTACTAGCTAAAATGATGCTTCTGCTAACAAAAAGCTTTCAAATGGCTATTTCAGACCCATGAACTTGACTAGAATTAATAAAAGTACATTTTACATCAGCAATTTAGCAGACCACTTTGGTTCTGGCTGAGTAGTTTGACTCCCTCCCTTCAGCTTTCTCTGATCAATCCAGTCATTGATTAGCTGTTATTTTACATTTCAAGGCTGTTCAGCTATGAAGTGAGTGCTTCACACACCCCTCAGCTGCACTACACCACCTTATATTATCCAGTTAAGACTCAAACAGTCTTCTTTTTCTGTCTCTCTCACACATGCACACATGACCTTGATGCCACTTCCCTGTTTAGAGCTGTAAATCATTGACATAAGAGTCCAAAGTCTTGAACCTGAGGCAGAAAATTTTGAAAACATTAACCAACTGGCACTAGATGTAGATTAAAGCACCACATTAAATGCCTGTTAAGCACCCTGGAACCCATCATTTCCACATTCAAGTACTTGCATTTAGGCTGCTGCTTCTCCTTGCTCCCTCTGCACCGGGCTCAGCTCCTTCCTCTCTCTTTTGCTCTTCACATCTGTGTTCTCTGCATCATTCTTAACTTCTCTGCTCCACTATTCTTGCTACCTTTGATCTTAAAAATAAAAAAGAGAAAGAAAAAATTGAAAGCATACAGCAATGTCACAAATGTAAATGGGTTTGTTCTCGCTTCCTATGGGAGTACAGACATGGGACAGACTAACAATTAGGCAGTACCAAGCCCACACCCAGCACAAGAGGAAGAAAAACGTTCAAAGTTTCCTCTCATTGCTCTGAGGACATGTATTTCCTTTAAACTAATAAGGAATTAAAACCTGAATGTAACAATAAGGTACTTTGAAGTGTTCAGAGCATTTACCAGCAGCTATGCTCACACTAATCTCTTAGCAAACGCATTGGTATTTTGTTTACTACTTGTGCTTCGGCTGCAGCCTCTTGCAGTAACTATGAATTTCTAAAATAGCTCAGAAAATGGTTTTAACTGCTCAGCTCCCTTTCAAGTTCACTTCAGATATGAAAAAACAGCCAACCCCAGGAATCCAACGGCAGACAAGCCCTTGTGCATATCCCTTCTCTGTGTAAGAGGAAAGCTGTTTTCTGGGCAAGGGTGGTGTGGGTTCAGCTTTTTTAGCCCCCAGGTTGGTGGCAAACTGCGGGCCATGCTGCTGTACCCCCTCCCCTTGGCACCAACAATCCTCATCCAGGTTGCAGAATGTGTACAGGAGATCTCTACCATCTTCCCCTACTACAGTTTGAGTGAAAGCTGAAAAATGCAAATGATATTGTACTTAAAACATGAGCAAATTTTTATTTGTCTGACAAAGAAGAAACAATTATCTGCAACAGATGCATTTCTTTGTTAGGTACCTTTAAGTATGCATGCACTTTGAGACAATTCCTGGAAACACTGTGCATTAGATTCAACATTCAATATGAATGTTCCCATTTAGCAATCGGACTCATCTTCTGGGTGATGAGCCCCTAAGACAAATTTCAAGCCCATCTGAATGAACAACTAAGACAGAAGGCAGAAAAGTCATCTTGAAAGCAGCAGCAATGAACCCCACTTGGGACAGACAACATGGAAGAAACAGAAGCTGCCTTTGTACAAAAGCAACACATTTCAGGAAATGCGAAAGCTGCCAACAGTCACTACTACAAAGGAAGCCAGTCTTGCCCCAAACAGCAGAGTTGAGCCAACCTGTTCTTTTCCCTCCCACATCCCTGGGGGCTTCTCCAGCTGCTCCCCTGCAGATGCTGCAGAGAGATGCTCATCTCCTTTTTGGCACCCTGGGATTCCTCTGGGATTAGCAACTATACCTGTCAGCACACACCTTCCCATCCATCACCCACACCAAGACAAATTAATCCAAGGTAATCAAGAGAGAAATTTAGCTTGTGAGAGGAGAGGAGTGTCTCCCAAGACCTGTTCATCTGAAATTAAATTCAAACCCAGGTAAAAATAATTCTACAAAGATTTTCAGCTGGAGGGAACAGTGGGAATCTTCTGGAGTTATGTCCTTCACAGCGGAACAAACACAGCCATGCTTCTGCTCATCAAAATACAACCCCCACCCCATGCTCCTTTAAGAGCACATGCTGCTGAAAATAAAGCTGGGTGTCTTCAGAAGACATTCCCAGACCTGTCTGCCTCAGGACAGCACTGACCACAATGGTGCTAAAATGTAGCAGGGTTCTTGTCAGTTGCATGTCAACAGCAGCCCTTTGATGAAAATACCAAGTCAACTCTACCAAGTAATTGCCAGTGGGAAATGAAGGTGCCACATATCCATCCAGAGCTGTCAAATGCATGATTTATTTGTACAGAAAGAAACATCAGCTTCTGCAGTGCCTTAAAAGCAGCTCATGTTTGTCCATAAATGGCAATACTGGATGCACTGGAAGCCTTATTCCACTGGCTCCAGGTGGGAAAACCTGGAGTCCGTCCATCAGTGAGTACAGATTAAATCACCTGACATTAAGAATCATTCCAGTTTGTAAAGATGTTTGAAATGCTCCAAAATAGGCAGCAAAAACATATAAAGTTTCAGGGGTCATTGTCTAACATCATGCCAGTTTCACCATCCAGAATATATCAATTATAAAACAAACCTACAAAGTCAGAAACTGTAAGGTGAGCCCTACAAAACAGCAGGTATGGCATGTTTCTTGCTAGCCTCTCTCCAGTGTTTACCCAGCTGAAAGAAAAAAAGCAGAAACAGTCAATCCTTTTAAGGAGACCAAAACATCAATATTTATCATCTGGAGCTGGCTGTAACACTAAAAGCACTTACCCACCTATCTCCCACTCCTGGTCAGCCTCCATGTTGCACTTCCCTGCACATTCACACCTAGAAGAAGTTACATACAGCCATTGTATATTTTGTACCGGGGGCAAGTGCACATCTAGTATTTTCAGAGCTGCCAAGGCATCCAGTTCCCACTGGCTTCACTGCTACCATGACCTCCTGAGCTGTGGTACCCATCTGCTGGCCTAAGCAAACCTCTCCAGAAGCTTGGTTACTTTTGCCTGCCTGAACCTTCACACTCTGGTTAACCAGGAGTAATGCCTGCCTTGGTTCACTTGATACCATCTTCCTCCACACTGCAGAGACCATGGATGGAGCCAGGGAGAGGAACAGAGCCAGCTGGGAGGAAGACAGAAGCAGAGGAAAGGACCAGCACCAGCTCCACTGGTGGCAAAGAAGCACCTCATATTCCATCACCCTTCAGTCCCATCCCAGTTTTGTTGCATGCTAACGCTACTCTTTGCATAGGAAGGTTTCTGAAGAAGTCCAGGAACTTAGCAGGCTTACAAGCAACACCTCTTTCTGTGGAGTCTTCCTCATCTGCTTGAACCTGGACCATGGCCCCCATCCTGCTCACAGACACAAGTGACAGCACAACCAAGAGAGGAAGGCACTCTGGCATTAGTGGTAGAAAGGACAGGGAGGAACCCCTTAATCCAAAACTGTTCCTGTGCTTTTAGATCTGAATAGTACTGACCCCCAGCACCTCTTTGGTGAGCACATGGGAAAATGATTAATACTTGCGGAGACCCAATGTTGAAGTCTTTCTGGCACTGTGTTGAAAATAATTCCTGTTTGTTTATTTCTTCTGGTTTGTCACTCTCTCATGGTGAGATTAGGAAAACTAATCACCTAGAAACACAGTCAGGTGCAGATGGGATCTCAGAAAGCATTTTTCTGCCCTGTCTGAAAAGAGGAGCTCATTTAGGCATTGTAAGTAGGACTACCTGCTAGGATATTACACTATGATTCTTAGTGCAGCGTTCTTAGTAAAACAGCCAGTCTTCAAAAATCACTATTTTTAACCATACCTCCTATTAATGTATTAAGATTGGTAGCTCCAGGAATATAATTTCTCTTTTCTTGCTCTATTTTTACCACCTGCCTTATTATATTATTACCACCTGTCATTATATTATATTATATTATATTATATTATATTATATTATATTATATTATATTATATTATATTATATTATATTATATTATATTATATTATATTATATTATATTATATTATATTATATTATATTATATTATATTATATTATATTATATTATATTATATTATATGGGGCCACAGTCAGGGGCATTTGCTGTTTTGGGGGTGGGAGCTTAAATATATCAATGGACATGAAGACAGCAATAAAATTATTCCCAAACCAGCAGAGAGTGGGCAAGATATCAGCCCCAGCTCAGTGGCATTTGCATGGAGGGGGAAGCCACTGTGAGCCTGTGAAGAGCCATTCCCACACAAGAAGCATGGCCCATGGATGCGCTGCCACCACAGTTTATGGAAGGATTATTTTGATCTTCTTTGAAGCTTTAATTACTGCACTCTTTGTGCTAGTCCTGTGGTCAGGTAAGCCTATTTTTTGCAGCAAGAAACTTCAAGAACATGCTGAAGGCTACTCCCCAACAAGCTATAAACTGGTTGCAATCTGCATATACACATATTTTCGTAATGACTGATAAAGAGCATGTAGTCCCTCCCTACTCTCCGCAAGAACATTCTAGTAAGTCTGACTTGTTTTTTCCTTCACAGAGATAACACTCCTGCCATACAGAAAGTGTAACCTTTGAGAATGAAGAGCTCTTCACTTGAATTACAGCAGCTGTAGACAGAAAGTGAAAGCAATGGCATGGCAGAAGTTGCATCTGAGCAGTACACAATGTTCTCGTTCCTTCAGTTTCACTCTGGCAGCATCTGGATAACTGAAAAGGCATGAAGATTATCCCCAAAACACAAGCTACTCTGTGCCTGTGGGCACTTTCTTAAAAGTATATTCCTATGGAACAAAAAATAAAATAAAAAATATAAAACCAGCAAAAAACCAAACCTCCAGAAAAGCAGTTCTTTCCCTATCACAAAGTACCTAGTAAAAAGATTTGTTGGTATTTGGAAATACTATTAATAGTTGTGAAAAGTTAAGGTGGGATAAGGTTTTGGAGGCACATTTGTGAAATAGGTCACAGCCTTTGCTCAAAGCTGTGGAAAAACATCTGTTCCTCAGAGGACATGTACAGAATATTACATGGTATCAATTTAGCTTTTCTCTTCAAATAGAGAATGGGCAATATTATTTTTTTGGAAAGTTATCTTTATTCGTGCTTTGCTGATAAATTTTTAAACCATTCCCTTTGTTTGCTAAAGCTGATGCAGTTAAGAAAAGCATCAATCATCTTGTGTGACCAAAGAGATATGCTGAAATGAGACCACATGCTAATTTTAGGATTCAGAGAACTGGGTTCTGTATTTGTGTCTGTGCCAAGACTGTTCCAGCATACAAGGAAACATGATCTTTTTTTAAAGAACAGTACTTGGAGCAAAATTCTGCTCTTTGGTCACAGACTGAACTCTGCCTTCATATAGGATTTTGCAATATGACCACCTTTTTCAGCTGTTCTGCTGTGAATACCACTTTCAAAGATTTCACCATCTGTACTCTGAGCAAAGCCCTGCTTAGAAGTCAAACTAATCAGAGGGATAGAGCCTTCTTCCAGGTAAGAAAACCTCTTAGACTCATCTGCCCAAAAATGCTTCAGGAACATGAGATTGACACTGAAAGGACAACAGACATGCACTTTACTCATCTGCTTTGACTGTGGATACCTGAACTCCCCCTGCCCACAGTGTGTGGGGGAGACAAAACTTTTGCCTACATTTTCTGTCTGCCATGAAGTGCAGGAGAATCTTACCACAGGTGCTGCACTTCTTTCTGATAATCCCAAATTATGCAAATATCCACATCTTCTTTTGCAACCAACAGCAAAACACTTCATCAAAGAGTAGTAAATGAGGAAAAGTGGGCATTGCCATTCTTAGAGGTACAAGGGTTACAGGTTCCAAGTGAAATCCTCACTTAGAAAACAGATATGAAGCAAGAAAACCCATAAAAGCCAGTAACAGACTTTCTGGACCCAAAACTAGTTAGAAAGCAAAACCTTCCCTCTCTGGTCTTTTAATTGCATGTAATGGTGCCTCTTTTTGCCTTTCCATTATTCTGTCAGTGATGGCCTGTTGAACAGGGAAGGATGGGGGAAACATCACTAGCGCATTTGCTTCTCACTGAGCACCTCTTGCTGCGAGCTCCATTGAAGTATTGGCCATGGCCAGTCTTCTCCACAGACCCAGCTCCTGTTGGCTGTAACACTTGATCTACATTGTAGCAACAGCAATATTTTTCCTGCTCTTTCCTAATGTTTTGGTGGCAGCAGAAAAGACTGGGTCTTTCCACTGCAGCCAGGAAAGGTGGTATCTTACTTATTCCAGTGCCTGCCAGAAGGAGGCAACTTCATCAAGACAGGCCAGAAAGCCAAGAATAGGAGAGCAGGCAGGGTGGGAGAGCACAGGTCCTGGGCAGACTGGTGTAAGGCATGGCCTGGCCATTAAGAAGGACCTGTACAGGCAACCACCAGGCAATACTTCACCTGCCTCCCTAGGCTCCCAAATGAAACAGGGCAGGGCTGCAACAGGACTATAGCTGCCAAGAGGAAAGCTTTGTGGGATGGTGAAAAACCTGGGAAATCAGGCTGCTGCATGACAGATTCATGCTATCAACAGCTACGCAGCTTTTCAAGGCTCTGTGATGCAGTGTCCAGGTTGTGCCCACCTCATTGCAAGGCAGATGGAGGAGGAGGGAAGCATTCAGCATGCATTCCTCTCCTGCTGTTGTACCCAAGTATGATACACAAAGTAGAATGAAGAAAAGCCCATTTATCCTCAAGAGACAAGGGTAAAAAAACCCCAAAAAACTCAATTTTCCCTGAAAACAAAACAAAAACCAAAAAAAACAAAGGCAAAAGTAACTCAAATGTGTATTGAAATCAGCATTACAGACTGCATGTTAAACACGCCCAGGAAAATGTACTGTGAGAACTCATACTGTATATGGAGTGTATTTCATCAGCCCTATAGCATTTCTGTTCCACCCAAAGGGTGTTAACATGCCCTGGCGCGGATTCAGACGTTACACATCAAAACAGACTCTTTCCTTTGGTTTCCATGCAGAGCTTATTCTCCCTCAGCAGCAAAGACATGAGTTGTTATTTTGCAGTGATCTCAAGCCTCATTAAAGTTAGCCCTTGGATTTACAGACCAGAAGTTCACTGGAGAAAATTCATCTTATTTTAATACAATAAACCCAGAAAGCTGCTCTTTTTTGCTTCTGGCCTTAACCATAATGAAGCAAGGCTTCAGCGTCTCAATACCCACAATGAAATTTCCCTTGTGCTGGCTCCTGTGTTGAACATAATCATGACACTTGAAGAACATAATGTCTGTGGCTGAGCACATCCACTTCTCTGGCATTGCTGCAATCTAAATCAGCTGGGAATTTGGGCCAGGCTTTTAACAGATTGCTAAAGATCATCTCCACAGTATCCTTGCCACAATGCTCATCTGCATGCATTGGTGTCTGCTAGTCTGGTGACAATACAAAATGATTGCTTTAGTTTCAGCTTTAAAATTCAGCTTTAATTCCTGGGGGTTTCCTTCATTTTTTTCTCAGGTCTTGCAGGGAGTGAAGATGGGAGATGCCAGATTCTGGAGGCATCAGGATGACAACATCTGTACGAGAGACAGTATGCTTTACCACCTCCTCCAGGAGTCTCAAAAGCAGCCATAAATTGATTATTTATAATTAGTCCAATATCTGATTTGTTTTCTTCTTAAGCTTTGTGTTACATCTGATGACTGAGCATAATTTATCCTCAGTATCTGGGATTTCTAAATATTGTTCTCTCAAAAGCTGCCTAAAAGGGAGGTAGTGACTTTCCTGAACTTCACTCAGACAAAGTTTGTGGGGGGGCTTGTTTACAAGAGATTTGTTGCAATGGTTGTCAGAGAGTAATTAATTCCTTGCACTGGGGAGCAGATATCCTCAATTTCAGTATCCTCAGTAATCAATTTTATTCTGGAATTAAGCGCCCACATGCAAATCCACTCCTGAATACCAAGACGTAATTGCTGCTGCTGCTTAGCTGTGTCGGTTGGAACCCAAGGAAGACAAACTCTGTGTGTTCTTTAAAGCTGACAGGAAAACTCAGCATTTGACATCTGATTCATAAATAATTTTCCAGCCTGGTGAAAACCAGAAGGCTATTAAAGCTCCAACAATTATAAACAATCACTTCACTGATGCAACTCAAGGGCATGGTTCTGTTAGACCACTGCATTCTCATGAGCTCCATGACTAGGTTTAAGGAGACATCCCTAGAACTTTTAACAAGAACTTTTACTGTGCCTCTCTCTGAAACCAGTGGGAAATTATACATGCAAGATAGGGATCTTAAACTGTGAGAGCACCTTTTAAAGGCTGGGGAATCTTTATCTCAGTGTCCTGCCTAACATTCCTTGAGTGAGTACTTTTTAGGGTGCTACACATTAGAAAAGAGCCATTGTAAAAGAAAAGTGTTTAATCTCATTGCTCCCACACTGAGGGCTTGTGAGGCTCAGACAGGATTGTATGACAATGACATTTTAGAGGCACTCAGGGATGCATAAAAAAATTATTCCAGAGAGCAAACACTGAGAAATATGTTCAAGGAAGAGTTTTCAGATTCACTGGCCATGACCTGCACCTGATATAATACACCTTGCTTGGATTGGGCTTGTTTCTCACAGCTACCTTTGTTTGTGTAACATACTGTTCTGCATCACACAGCAAGAACTATTTACACACTACACTAAAGTGCGATTTAATATTTGCTTAAAGCTTTCATTTTATTGTCTGGGCAAGGGCAGTTTCTATCACTGAAGTTAATAGCTAACCCACAACTACACCTTTGCTACCCAAACTTCTAATTGTTAGCACAGCACCCAGATCCGGCAGCAAAAGACATAAACTACCTCTGCCTAACCTCACTGAGAGAAGAAAACCCAGCCCTTTCAGCAAAGCAATTTCTCCTTTACTTCTAAGAAAAGGTATTCAAAATAAGTATACACTATTTTGGATTTGTAAAGAACACTCTCATGCTTAAGACACTTTTTTTACAGACAGATCATGGCAGGCACAGACTTGGGGGCTGGGATCCTCTGAATCACCCACTGTGAGCTGGAAACAAGTCTGTCACATGAACTTATTTACAGTTACAAAAATAGCACCATGAAAGACACAGATGTGTTGAGCACAAAAATTAAATTGAATTAGTTATTACAGAGATGTTGCTTTACACTGGAGAATTCAAGAAATATCTCCCTTGTACGCACATTTGAAAGGCATGCACTTAAAGTGTACTATGTATTAAATGCTTGTACTTATGCTTGTTGAAATGATATGATCTAATGCTCCTTTTTCTAAAAATGTTACTCTTTCCTCTGCCACAGGACATACAGGATATGAATAGTTAATAGGATTGGTTATAAAATGTGCTTTTAATTTAAAGTTTTTGTGGTGACCACAGACCAACAGCAATTAGCCTCACTTTGTGATCTTCAGCAGCTATTTCTATCTCGGAAGTTTCCTAAAATACTACTGAGCTAGAGTGAGACAACTCAACTCATCTTCATTTCTCATCTAAGCTGCATAAATATTAATAACCTAAACAAAGTTAGGCTTCTTTGTATTCTCTCATCAATCTCAAATCTCAGAATTGTTCTGGCATCCAAAAAATTTAGTTTTTATATGTTTGAATGCAATGTGTTCAAATATGTGAGAACAGGACCTCTGGAATTAAAGTTTTTAATTTCACCTCAGTACAGCTTTAGCAGAGCAGAGATTGTCCAAGCTTCTAGTCAATACCAGACCTTATTTCAATACAGCCCAGAAACATGCATCCCTAAATAGGAGAAGGACATTCATTTGAGATTACACAGCCATCCAACATTTGTCCATCTTTTGATTAATTCACCAAGTAATTCTCAAGGTCACAAAGGACATTATAGCTGTTGACTGATCTGTGGAAATTGAGTGAAACCATTCACTCAATTTCATACTGCTGCTGGATTACATCTTTTGGTTACTGTTGATCTGCCTCCAATCTAAGTGGATGACTCCAAAGGTGGAGTGCAAAAAAAAAACAAATAACAAAACAAAACAAAACAAAAAAACCCAAAAACCTGACCATGTATTCTATACCCAGCTTGAATCTCAACACAACTAAAACTCAAGCACTCTGGCCAGCTGAATTACTGACTCCCTTTCATCATCCTGGACATCATCACTTCCACTGTACTTTGTGTACGTGTTTGCCACAGCATTTCAAAACAGCGCTTCTGTGACTGAAGAAGATGCCTCTTCCCATATTGCAGGGCCTTTGCCCAGACCTCTGGCTGTGAAAAGTGGTGCCTGGATAAACCAGGAGTGCAGCCCCTACTCTCTATTGTGTAGTTTGCTAAGGGAGTGCTGCCATGCAGTAGTCTAATTTAGACAACAGATTAAGTAAATGGTAAAACTGAATTAATTTTTCAAGCTGTCATGCTTCTTTCCTCTGTGTTTATTCTTTCATTTCTGCCAACTGGGAAATGAAAACCAACGGAGTCGGTTTCACTTTTGTTTATATTTGGTTTCAATTTTATCCTCAAGTTTTGCTTTCATCTTTTTTATGTAACACGGTTGGGATTTCAAATGCTGCAGGCAAGCTTTCAGTAATTTAAAAACATTACTCTCCTATCCTGCCTGTTTTCCTATTGCAGAATTATTTTTATTTTAGATAAACTTTTTAAGGTGCTGTCACAATTTTGAAAAGTGTTTTGGGGTGGGGTTGTTTAGTTTTGATTTTATAGATTTATATACATCATCCAATTAAATTCAGTACTTCACTGTTTTCCACTTGATTCATGTCTCAGTTGCATATAAAGACCATTTATAAGATTCAACAAAACACCTTAACAGAGCAGCCAATATACCCAGTGCACAAAAGCCCATATCATGCATCAATTGTGTTATACATATATGCAAGAAATACACATAGAGAGCTAAATTTATTGCTACCTTAATTTATTAAACAACATAGGCAGTATCTTGCTTAGATAAAGCTGTAAGAGGCTTGTGAACACTGTCAAGCAATATGCAATATCAATAGAAATATTACAGTACAGGCTTTGTCTTCTGTGCACTTTTCAGGCCCTTCAAGTCTCATATATCCCTCCATACATATCAAAAAGCAGAACTTAACCACACACAGGTCACACTTTTGAAAACCAAATGCGTAAGCAACTCTTCCTTCTTTTGTACTCTATTAATGTTAAGTATCTAAGTCTTTAAAATGCACTTAAAATAATTTTACAGCAAAAGGGAAATGGTTAGACAACATCCACTGTTACATGTAGTTCAGAACAAAGACAAATTTAAACAGTTCTGACACACCTTAACACCATTCCTAAGGCCAGAAATATGCTGAGAGCTACAGACCAAGCCTGTCAAGGTTAGCTGAAAAACCATCAAACAGCAATCTGCCCTACTCTTTAATAGACAGCAATATGAAAATTATTACTTCCAGGCTTATCTTGAAAGATAGCAACCTATATAGCAACAACTGAATGTTAAAATAACTTAAGAGTTAAAATTTAAATTGTGCACCTGCAGTGAAATACCATGCCACATGCAGGCAGGTTTGCTCCCAGATTTGTGTCCAAGCTGCAATAAGATAACATGTTTGCCTGTCCTAAAGACTGCTGTACTTGATTTAATGCAATCTGCTCCCAAGCAAACAAAGGGGTCAGAAGATTTCCAGCATACAGAAAGCTGCAATATATCACAGATTCAGAAACCAAACATTACTTAGTGGTATTGCTTACCACTTCTTTCTTTCTTTCTTTCTTCTCTAGGTCATTCAAAGACCTGAAATTTTACATCAACTTCCAGTAAATTGAAAACACATCCAGCACTAACTGTAAGAGAAAGTATTAAAACCTTTTCACAGTTTATCAACAAGAAGTATGTGCTGTACTTCTTAACAATACTATTTCTTTTTTATGCTATATACAAAACACCTTAATTTTGTGTATTTATATATGTAGATATATAGATATGTATATCTAAATATAGATATATATAGATGTAGATACCTAGATATGTATATCTACATATATATATTTACATACACATAGGCTGACATTAAACTGTTAACATGGATTCCCTTTCACTAACTGTTAATTGTTGATTCCAGTTTTTTAAGTAGCTATTTTAATCTTAGCACAAGAGTTTACACATGGTCAATACAAAGAAGTACCTTCATACAGTTCCAATAAAACTTCTGGAAAAAAAAAACCAAAACCAAACCAAAAAAACACAAGAGGAAATTATTTAATTACACTGAATGATACTTTGCATAATGCTATTCATACATGAGGAATATGCAACTTAACAAATCTATTTCTCTCATTTACCATATCCAGAATCTTTTCAGCTTACTTATTTGTTGTTCAGTTTTGCACTTGAGATATCAAAGGAAAAATCAGAAAATGTTTTGCACTAATCACAGTTTGTAGCAGCACAAGCTACAATAAAACTTATGTAAACACTGCCTCATGGTTTATGCCCTCAATATCACAATCATTGTAGGACTTTGAAGAATCAGGTTTCAAAAGAGCAGTCTTTACAAATGAGACACAGAGATAAGCAAGAGTAACACGTGATAAGTTTTGTATCTTTATCTAGAAACAGACCATGACTTTTAATATAAGATACACAAAATACAAGCTGTGGTTCTAATCCTGCAAATGTCAGAGGAATTTTGCAGGGGTACTGCTCCAATGCAATGTTAAATGCATACAGGACACACTTAACCTGACTGTAATTGGGGTGGGGTTAACAAGGTCTGGGGTAGAGAGCCCAGATTAAACAGGATCATCATAGACTATTTTTTTTCTGGAAGTTTGATAAAATCTTATGCTGCAATTTTCACATAACAAAGGGCAATACATGGTCTTGCTTCTCTCTGTTATCTGCAAATGGACTGTAGCTTATACTTCTCAGTGGAAATTTCTGTTAACAGTTTTCAGCAATGATTCTTGATCAGCATCTGCAGTAATTGTGTCAGCAGCCAGTGCCCAAAATTTGATACTGAACTGTCCTGACTGCTAAGTTGCACAGCAAGTTTCTCTCCAAAAGACTGCCTAATCACTCATGAACTCAAGTAAACCCCTGACATACACGCAGTGGCTGTGAGCACCACAATTTATGTATTGCAGGACAAACATCTGTTTTTTTGAAGTTGCTTCCCAACTGTTTTATTTGGGTCTCACTTATCTCTTCACTTTCTTCATGATGTTAATGATTTTAAAGAATATCCCCATGGTCCCTTCAGTCACTTCTTTTCCAAGCTACTTACTCTTTCACAAAAACTCCTTCCTACCCTTCATCATCTATGACATCCTCCACTGTAGCTCAGCAACTTCCACTATTTCCTGAATCAGGAATGATTTGTAGATTTGATTGTACAAATATGGATTTGTAGTGGCATGATGGTGCTTTCTATTTCTAACTCCTTCCTAATAATTCCTAACCTGTCCTGTCCTTTATTAGCCATACCTTGGCACAGAGCTTATTTTTTCACTGGATTATAAAAGTTGTATGATTTTTTTTCCTGAGTAGAATGTCAATTCATGCTTCATTTTTGTGTACAGAAAATTAGGATTGCAATCCCTTCCATGTGCATTACACTGAAATTGGTCTATACTGAATTTTATCTGCAAACTTACATCCATGGTTTCAAAATAAGATTCTATTGCAGACTTTGTGGTTCAGCCTTTGGGATTTTCATGCTCCAAATGATTTAATACAACCAGCAAACTTGTCATGTTTCCACCTATCCCCTCCTCCATCCCTTGGATGGCATAGGCAGACTTGGGGTGATGGGTACAACCTGTTTTCACTGAGCAAACTAGCCATGACTGCAGAGCCTGAAGCAAACTGATCCCACCTTGAAACTGGCCCTGCTTTAGTAAGGACTGCATCAACCAGACAACAGCTCAGCAATACCTTTAGAGAGCACTAGAAGAGTCATGACACTCAACTCCCTGGCAAGAAAAGTCAGGCTTAGTCTTTCTCACTGTTTCACATTTACACCCATGTCCAGTAGTCCCATTCACTAATCCATGGCAACCAACCAACCAAAAATGCCCATCCTCGAGTTCCGAGTCTCCACAGAAACCCTGAAAAGCTGACAGCTCATTTGTTACATCCTATTTCTGGAGCACCAAAGCAGGCCTACTCAAGGAGTTACACAGAGAGGCAACATATCAGCAACTTTCCATTTAGGTTGTTTCAAAACTCTGCAACAAGTATCACCTCCTGCCTCCTACTTTATCCTTCCCATTGGTTCGTTCTCAGACTCTCTCTCACAGACCCTTAACTTTGAAAAACTCCTTGGTAAGTTCACTCCTTAAAAAAATGGAAAGCCTCTTGCAAAAGAATCCCCTTAAACTCTTTCTTGGTGAAGCAAGGCTCAGAGAATTTGTTTCAGTCTTCCACTGACTTTATCTTCCTTGGGCACTCCTATGCATGGATAACTTATCAGCAAGCTTCCTGGGTTTGATGCACTTCAAAGAGTATAATCTAATTGTTCTCATGCCTTTAGCAGCATGACTCTTTGCCTTACCTTATTGTGTTTGACACAGATTTTATGTTGTTTTCCACTTTCCCCATTTGAACAGACAACCTTAACATTTGAAAGAGGTCTTTTTGCTTGTACTGGGTTGCTTTACTTTGCTTGTTGGCCTGCTCAGCTGCTTTGGTATTTTTGACAGATGACATCCAATTGCTTTGAGCCTTTACTATTAGTGTCTTTGAAGAATTACATGCCACTTGCAACTATTTTACACTTTTGGCTGCCTCTCACCATTTGATTAATTTCTTTCCTTGCTTGTGAAGATCTGCTTTGGAAGAGTAAACACTGCCACAACAACTCTTGCCTTTGCTGCTCCTGAAACAACATTGAGTTTAAGGACATTATGACCAGTGTCATGTTAGAGCTGGCTGGGATTTAAAATGCAAAATTCTGAACTTAATTCTTGCTGGCCAGTCCCTTGCCCAGAGTTGTTACCCACTGTGTACCTGTACAAACTACACCCAGAAAGCAGGTTGTTTTTGGCACCTGGGCAAATTTCATGTTGGGCCATGACATAATCTACTTGGGGGAAACTGAGGTCTCTCATTAACAATCATATTTCCTACTCTTGTAGCTTCTCTACTCTGCCTTAACACATGCCAGTTATTGTCAACATCAAACCATGGGACCCTGTGTTATTTCCCCAAACAGTTATTTCCTCTTTAGCAAAAAGTTTCCCACATAATGCATGTGCAAGCTACTCAGTCCTCTCTCTGCAGCCACAAAGTTTTTGATATTCTGAATATTTGATCATGGAGATGTTTTAACACCATGGAGAGTGTGTCATGGCAAACTTTACAATCTTTATCCACCAGCTTTTCCCACTGTTTGGTTTTCAAACATATATTAATATATATATATGGTATATATAAGCACATGTTTTCAATGAAGGCATACATAGCCTGGCTGCAAATTTATTTACATAAAGCCTATTCTTATAATGTAGACTCCATTTATTCAAAAAAATATTTTTATTTTCTCTTGAACCCTAGTACCCTTTTTTTTCATAATTTTCTCAACTCTGTATTAAAACTGCCTCTAACTCCATTTGGTCCCACATATCAGACCTTTACTCAATGGAGAAAGGGGCCTTTAACCCCAATTCCTAACAGCCTGCATGTTACTTCTCATACCTCTTGGCTACCCATTTCCACACAGCATGGCCTGTGATGAACAGCTCTTCTCTAGAGACTGACTTGACACCTCCTAGAATCTTTCACTTCTGTCATCAGCAAAGTAACTGGGTAGCAGTGCTAATATATGTGCCAAACAATAACAATGTCTGACTGCCCTACCTGCATGTGCCAGTCTGCTGGGACGCCCAGCCTCAGAGAGGTAACACAGGGCTCAGCAGGCTGACACCTTGCAGTGCCTGTACCTCACTGAAGAGCTGCAGGGTGGCACATGGCCACAATGAAGGGATACTGTACTTAAGAACTTGGAGCTCTCACACCCTTCACCATGGTGTTTACCAGCAAAAAGAAGGGGGCACACAAAGTAATTCCATGGCAGCATGTTACCAACAGGGGCCAAAGAGGGACACTGATGCATCTGAAAGGGCTGGTGGCAAGGAAAGACTGTGATTCAGACTGAGACCATCTACCTCACAGATCAGTTCTGCTATTTGTGTGACTATCTCCGTATTAGGGTGAATTTAAATGTTGCTGCTCCACTCAACTATCTTTTTGTGGTACAAACACAGGCATCCTGCAAATGTTGTTAAGACTTAAACAAAATAACTGTAAACCTAAACATGTTGTATTTCATCTCCAGAAACTGAGGCCTTCATTTACAACTGCTCGTTGTAAATGAACCTGCAAGAGAATGCTGTCCGCAAAACCTTAGCACGGTAAGGTGGGCTATAAATTACAATTGTACACGTACCGGAAGGAAAGTTCTGCACTCCGGAATTCCTTTATCTGAGCTCTGTGTCTAAAGAAGTTAGGTTAAGACACAGACTCTGCTGTTCAGGAACTCACACTAATCAAAGCGGCAGTTAAAGACCTTAGTACCTCTGGGGATCTGAGCCGAGGGACCCAACCCTTCAGGTACTTGCAACTTTGAACCCAGCCAAGGCAAGACGCTCGAACGGACGACCCCGCGTACTGCAGACAAAGTAAATCCTGCTCCCACACATCAAAGGCTAACTTCCCTCTGGGGTCAGACGTCCAGCGCTTGGCTCTCTGCTCGCTAGCGCGGGGCAGGACAGCGCCCGCAAAGGCGGCCGCGCCACCGTGCCCGCACGGGAGGCCGGTCCTGCAGGAAACCGAGCGGCCGCGCCATTTCCTCCTTCCGCCGCTCCCGCGGCACCCGCCCGCCGCCAGCCTCGCTCCATCTCCCCCCCTCCGCCCTGCCGTGCGCTCCCGAGGGTGGGATCCCGGCGTGGCCCCGGCCGCGGCTCCCTCCGGGCCCTGCGGGCGGCGGCCCCGCCGCTCCGCTTGTGTAACGGGCCCTCCGTGAGGCGGGCCGGCCCCGCCCCTTCCCGCCCCCGGCCCCGCGGGGCAGCGCCCCCCCCCCCGCCTCAGCGCCCCCCGCCCGCGGGCCCTCCGCCCGCGCCGCCGCCAACGCTCCCCTGCCCTTATCGGAGCCACCGCAGCCGCCAACCCCGCAACAAGTGCGGGGCACCCCGGTCCGGCCCGGCCCGCGCCGCGGCCCTCCCGACCTGACGCCCCCGCCTTTGTCCGTGCGTCCGAACTCGCTCCCCACCCGGGAAACGGCGGGTGCCCCCCGTCCGCTCCATCTCCGCCGCGGCCGCGTCTTCCGTTCCCCCCCCGCCCCTTCTCAAATGTAGCGGCGGAATCGGGCTCGGCCCCGGTCGCTGCAGCCCGACCTTTTGTTTTTAAAACCGATGCGCATCTGCCCGGGAGCCCCCCGCTGCCCCGCACACGGAAACGGCGGCAATGAGGAAAAATGAAATGAAAATTAAACAAGAAGAAAATAATAAATAGGAAAAAAATAATAAAAAACAATTCAAAATTACCTTGCCGGCCCGTTTTCGCGGCCCTTATATAATTCCTCAAGGTTACCGCCGTTGCCAGGGGACACGAAATGGAAATGAAAACAGGCGCTGAATAATCCTGGGAGCAAAACTAAAAGTTCAGTGCCTCCGCCCGGGCGGAGAGAGGGCCAGATCGAAAGCAAAACAAGGAGAGGAAGCGGCGAGGCCGCCGGCGCTTGGAAATCCCCCCGCCTCTCCGCCGGGCCGGGCCGGCCGCGCAGGCGGCGGGGGCAGGGCTGCGGCGGCGGGCGCGGAAGCGCTGCGCCCGTCACCGCCGCGCCGGGGCACAGCACAGCACAGCGCCGGGACACGGCACGGCACAGCACGGCACAGCACCGGGGCACAGCACCGGGGCACAGCACCGGGGCACAGCACCGGGGCACGGCACAGCACCGGGGCACAGCACCGGGGCACGGCACAGCACCGGGGCACGGCACGGCACCGGGGCACGGCGCCGGGACACGGCACGGCACAGCGCCGGGGTACGCACGGCAGAGCGCGGGGCTCCACCACCGACGCCCTCTCGGCACCGGCTCCAGCTGAGCCCCGGCAACAAGCGCAGCGAGAGCTGGAGCCAGCCCTGGGTAGCCAGGAGCGAGGGAGCACTGTTCTGTGACTCAAACCCAGGGCTCAAAGCAGGTTTTCCCTGCCACTCCACCAGCACCGACTGAATCGCTCCTTGCGTCTCTCTAGCCCCTCTGCTGAGGTGGGAGTCTTGGTTTCGGTCTGGTACAGGCGCACGCTATGGCTGTCATTGCCTTTGGAAAATGACAATGTCGTAGTTCCACAACGAGGACAATCGCAGATCAGATCCTTAGAACCCAGCGAGGCTCAAGCAGCTGTCTTCAAGAGAGAGTTCTTGGATTTCAACAGATTATACAAACTGCCGTTAGTTATGGAGTCAATGAAGAGACCAAAGCTTTCCACATGATTTTGCTAATCCCGATTCGATCTACAGTAAATAAAATTGAATGAGGTTGCAATGCGCCATTCCTAGCCCTAGCCATACACGAATGATGAAGGAAAAGAGCGCTTGGAGGCTGGAGGAGATATGAAATGCAGTAATTTCAAAAGGCTGTACATGGATACAGACCGGTGTATGCATCTCTCTCACATGCACGCTTGTCTATACGTGTGCATCCATACAATGTGTTCGGGTAGCCAAGAGGCGCAGCTCCCTGATACATTACAATGTAATTTATGTACATTGTAATGTACGTGATGCACCGAGACATGATGCACGGCCGGCAGCGGTGGGAGAAGCGCCGGGACACCGGGGTTGTGCAGGGAGTGGTTAAGGCGCTGTGTGCTCTCCAGCTGCACAGCAAATGGAGGGGGAGCTGTTCTCCGGGTGCTGTGTGCTGTGAGGATCCTTTATGGCAGCATCCCTGGACGTGCAGAGGACACTGAGCTAGCAAAGAGATAGGGAGTCTACCCTTGTGGGTCACAAGACCTCTTCCTGTCGTGAAAAGGATTTCCTTGCATTGAGAACATAAACACAAAACAGTTTAGGTTGGCAGAGACCATGGATGTCAGCAATCTGCCACTTCCCAAAAAATCACTGTGGCCTAGAAGGTGGCCATGGTTCACATGTGCACCAGTGAAGTAGGAAAGGTCAAGGAAGAGGTTTGAGAAGCAAGGTGCCAGCTAGGACAGTAAAATCAGGCATCTCCTTCTAAACTTCTCTAGAAACATTCCCAGCAGTAAGGAGAGGTCCACACTCATTTGGAGGGACACAGGTTCCCAGGGAAGCTGCACAAGAGAAGCAAGGAAGGTCCTACTCATGGGGCTGATGCTCCCAGATATGTCCAAAAGAGGCTGATTTCCATGAAGCCACAGTGGAATGAGAATGAGGGATATGGGACACCTGGCTTCAAATTGGCATGTTGATTGAATAAATGTGCAGGGGAAGGAAATAATCAGCAAGACATGAAAGTGACAGACCACAGGTTATGTAGGAGAATCAGACTAGGCTGTGGCTATAGGGAAAGGGGCTATGAACTCCATGACAAAAGAAACAGCAAAATCAAACTCCAATAACTAAAGCCAAATTTTCACAGACTTAAGGTCTAACTAGCATAACAGCAGGTTATTAGTGCCCTCTAACCAGGCTGGAGACAGTTACTATGGCCAGGTTGGATTGGAGAGGAGTAAACTGATTGAAAGTGAGAAATTTCTTACCAGCTAGTTCCCAGTCAGAAATAAGATCTAACAGTTGCAATAACTCATGGAAGAGTTGGTTCAGCACTCAAAAACTGGTGGAAGTCCCAAAGCTGGTGGAAGATGGCAGGATGAAGTGCAGAGAACAGAATGGGCACATTGCTCCTGATGATCACTCTGGCCCAAGTGCAGCAGAAATAGCAAAGATCCAGAGAAGAGCAATGAAAATAAAGAAGAATGTGGAGCCACCCTTGTGTTAGAGCAATTCAAGGATTTAAGTGACCAAGATTATACAGGAGAAGAGAAGTGGTAAATGACAGAAAACAGTGAGACCAGAGAGAATAATGAGTAGAGAGGAGTAGGGCTGGATTATTTGCTTTCTTTTCTAATATAAGAACTAGAGAGCATCGAGTGATAATAGCAGGTGGCCAATTTAAAGCAAACAGAAGGAGGTGGACCTTCATGCAGCAGGCAATTAAACAGTAGGATACCTTCCTTTGAGGTGCCAGTAGTTCACAGGGGATCCCAAAAAAGCACTTGTACATGTTCACAGAAGAAAAAATACTCCACAAGGTCTATTAAATGTAAAGACACCAACTCTGCCTTCAAGCAGTCCCCAAAGCCACAAATTCCTAAGGGTTAGAAGCCCTTGGGTACCCTTCAAAAAGTCCTGGATAGAAATGCCTGCAAATTGTTCAGGGCAGGAATGCTGCTCCAACACCTCCCTCCAAGCAAAGAGTAGAGTGA
This sequence comes from Cyanistes caeruleus, assembly GCF_971803275.1. NCBI lineage: Eukaryota > Metazoa > Chordata > Aves > Passeriformes > Paridae > Cyanistes > Cyanistes caeruleus. Next base: position 32,098,258 of record NC_141705.1, on the reverse strand, counting down.
CTTGGGCTGGCTTTTGCAGTACTCAGTAGCTGTTATTTTTCCTAGTATGTGCTTTTAATTTGTTTGCAGGATGAGCCAGCTGTGAAAAATACTGTAACTTATGTATCAGTAAATATTATGTAGAAAAAATACCATCATTTTAATAATTTAATGTCTCATTTAGAGGACACTATTCACAAAATGGCATTGCTATGAATTGCATTGGTTGGTTTTGGTCCAAGGAAACAGTTGACTTCCCTGAGAAACACTAGTGAAGCCACTGGGCAGAATTTGCAGCTCACTCTTGCCGTTTCCTCCTACCACCTTTGCCTGATCCCAGTGGAGCACATTCAAGGATCTTGGTGCATCCTGCGCATTGACAAAGGCCTTTCCCTCCATGTCTCCTAGCACCACAAAATCAGAAGTTGTACCAGAAGTTAATTCTTCTGTTGTGATTCCCTTTTTTAATGCTGAAAAATAATGGGAATGGACAGCTTTTGTTGTCTAAACTTAACTTTCAGCAGTGACTCATTCCCTTCGAAAAAGAAAATCTTGTGACTTTGCTGTTTCAGTAAGATGTGGCAGCTTTAAAATCAGATAATTTAACCCAGAAGCATCATGTGTCCACAGATTTTTCTCTGCAGAACTGTCAAAGCTTGCAACTTATTCTTTTAACGACCTTCTTTAGAGATCTGGCTACTGGAATCAGTTTTTTCCATTAACATCTTGCATTTCCTTCACAAATGAGTCTCTTTTCTAGCCTGGAGCTTATTGCTGTGAGAAAAAAACTTCAAACTGGGAATCCCTTAAGTTCCAGAAAATAAATAAGTATACAATATACCAGCCATCTTTGTGGGTTTGTTTGGTTTGGTTTTGTTTTTTACTTGTCTTTTGTTTTTAAAGTTTAATAACATTTTTAAAAAGATAAATAACATTTATGACATTTTCCATTTTTGCTGATTTTGATGTGGATTTTACCCTGTCTTTATGTGGAGCCAACTATACCATAATTTTGATTCTTAAAATCAGTGTCACAGGCATTGGGACTATTCATATGTAGAATTAGAGAGGTTGAATTTTCTCATGGAGCTGGGACTCAAGCTTACCCACTCACCTACAGCTGTTTATTTTTCTGATACAATTAGGTAGGAAAGCTAATTTATGTTACAGGCCAGTATCAATAAAATAAATCAATTGCAGGAGACTTGTAATTCTTACTTTAATAGTATTACCCACATCTTCCTGAGTGCCTACACCCATTTTTAGACATGGTGCACAGTTAAACTTATTTTAAATTTTAATTTGTTCTGTGAAAAACATTCTGATGCTGATGTAATCTTTTGCACTGATATTTTTAGATACTAGATAGTAATGACACCTTACTTATCGAAAAAGTGAAAAACAGTCAAAAAACCCATGAGATTTTTAGGGCTAAGTATTTAAAGTATTTGCATATTACTGTAACACAAATAATCATCCAAAGTGTAAAGGAAAAGTGTTGGCTAACCTTTTAAGAAATTCTAATTAATTTGTCCTCTGAAATCAGTTGCATTTGTTGGAGGGGGTTGATTGTGGGGCTTTTTGGTTTTTTACTCTGTGTGTATACTGTTGTAAATAAAAGGACAGTCTGGACTTTGGTGTTCCTGCAGTGTTCTAAAATTATTTATGCTCATGTTAAATTTCATAGAAACTAAAGCTTGTTGCTAGAACCCTGGAGACACAGCTGGGTCTCTTCTTCCTTACCCAGCCTCTGGAGGGAAAAAAAATAATTGACATTAAGTCCAAATTGGGGAAATAGGGCCTTAAATAAAAGGACATGAGCAATTCCTCTCAAGTGCAGGGAGAGTCTTCACACATCTGAAGTTAATGTGCACACAGGAGCGTGGATGGGGAGAGCCTCCCACCCCTCCTTTGCCTTCATTTAGTCCAGGTTCCTTAACTTGTGCTCTTTCTCTCCTTTTTTCTCCACTCTAGCGGCTGCAGGGAAGCGTGTGGCTCGCTCTGGCCTCTCTCCTATGGGATGCAGGCCCCTGCCCGCTCCTGGCGGGGTGCAGCTGTGTCACCTGCAGCAGCAGAAGCCCAGGCTGAGCCCTCCTGGCCAGCTGCAGCAGGGAGCCAGGGACAGCAGCGTGACTGAGCACTGGCAGCACCACCCCAGTGCTACTCACGCAGTGCAGAGGGAATTTCCTGAACGCGTTTTGGAGCAAATCCATCCGTGGGATATTTCCTTTGGTTTTGGTTGGGCTGCGCCAGCAGGGACACCTACCTATGAGAGGCTTAACAGGGCATCTAAATTAGTGAGTACTTCTCAGCTCTCATATTCCAGCTGTGCCGTTCTTCTGATTGCTAAGGAATGAGATGGTGGGAGCGTGGCTTTGTTTTTATTGGTAATAATTAAGGTAATAATTACAGAAAAGTGTTCCAGATGAAAAATCTATTTGCTTGGACCAGATCTCTAAAGAGTAGTTTCTCTAAACTGCAAAATAAAACTTTTCTGCTGCAATTCAAAGTCTCTTACAGTTTCAGAAAAGCCAAGTATCTTCACAAAGATGTTGTTTTATCCAGCCCTTAGCAAATTCAGTCAGAAAGAGCCAAGGGATAAAACAGTAACCTGTGACAGACATTATTCTACTAAGAAATTGTTCTACTTTCCAAATCATATTGGTCTGGCTGCAGCTAGGAGCTGCAGAAGGACAGGTAGGAGGGAAGAGCCTGTCTCCTCAGCCCAAACCAAATACGTGACATAGAGGAACCCTATTGAGGACTATAGTGACTGTTTATGTTACTTGTCACTGCTTTTGTTTGGCTGCAGTACTTCAGCCCATTCCTCTGCCAGCTCAGCTGCTGTACACAATTCACTTTATTTAATAGGAGAGAAAGAAGGGAACCAGGAACTTGCTTAACAGCACTGTGACATGGTTTTGGTTACTCACATCGCTTGGCCCTTGCAAGAAAATTTAGGGAGGAAAGAAGTCCTTTAAAAACACGTACAGCATCTTGTCATTTCAGAGCTGGAGTGGAGCTTGGCAGAGAAAGCCTGGATGGGAGCCAGGCTGCTTCAGCAGATCACACCTGAAAGTGATCCTGCTTAGCCCTGCTTCAATAGAGTGTTTCACTGAAGTGGAAGTTTTTATGGCAATTTTCCCAGTGAAACTCAGGCAGAATATAAAGATAGGTGATATGTTGCCTATTATCTTGACAAAGCAGAATGAATATGTTTCTTCAGGATAACAATCAGCTGTTAAGAGCTTTGCTTCATATAATGTATAAACACGTCCTTTGATTTATTAATTCAAAATTTATTTATTGTTAAAAATAGCTCAGTTCTCTTTGTAGAGGGGAAGGACACTCTTCTCTTTCTACCTTCCTGTTTGTAGTGGATTTTCACATAAAAAAGAGACTTTCCAGGGATACCTGTTGCAGAAATGTTCACCAGGCATATTGCCCCATCAATCATTCTCTGAAGCAGATGATACTGTTCCTTAAATCCTGCCATGGTCCCACGGTTTTGTGGGGAGAAAAGTTCCACCCCATGATAGGGGTGTTTTCCTCCTCTCCAAAACTGGAGGACAAGAGGACAGAGGGAGCCAACCCACCCATTGGACCTACCCCAGACTGTGCTGGGCATCCCCTGACAGATGTGCCCACACAGACAAACCAGCATCCCAGCTCACATCCTCACTTCTCATGGTCTGTGCCAGTGCACCCCTTTGCTGGGCAAGGGGGGTTGTCAGGGACCATTGTCCATCTCAGAAGGAGAGGCAAGAAGTGCTGGGTGCTGGGATGTGACCACCTCACTGACCTCTCAATGGTGAAGGAGGCATAGGGGTGCCAATAAGGGGGGGTCCTCCTCAGGAGGTTTCCTGCTGACAAAACAGGAAATTCTCAGTGTGCCCCCCAGCTTATCTGACTCTGCAGCAGCCTCTGATGCTACAACTTTGGGAGGCTATTTAAGTACAGCTCCAGCTACATCTCCTTGGTGTACTCTCCAGCTCATATTGCAACACCACCCAAAGTAACCACAAAAAGAAAAAAAGAGGGACCCAATTACAAACAGTTAATTTAAGGCTTTTCTATCTGAAGTTAAAATGGTCATTACAAGCTATGAATCCATTTCCAATTCACCACTCTCTTTAAATCTTTGGCTCTTTCATTTTTTCTCAGTTTAATTATTTATAATTATTATATATTATATAATATATTATAATTAATAATAAGTGTTTAATTATTAACAAAAGAGTAATTTTTAGATAGGAAGTCCTGTCTGCTGACTGCCTTCATGTATGTGGCCTGGAAACACTGATCTCCAGAGTGCTTCTCCATAACCTCTGCACATCCAACTGACCATCCTCTCAAAGCAAGAGCAGATGCAGCATCTTCTGGATGCACTGGGCTAGCTGAAGCTGAGCTCCTCTGCTGCACCTTCAGAGCTAGCTTGCGGAGTCCAGCAAGTTAATTTTCTGAAAGGCAGCAGCTGGCCCTGCTGAGCTGTTTCTGGAGTGCAGCTCATCCATGACTCATCTCTCCTGCAGCCCATCTCGCTGCACTTCTTTTTTGACAAGTCATTTCTGCCACTCTGGCCATTGCCCTGCTCTCAGGTTTGCTAAGCCCACGTAACTGAGGCTTTCAGAACTGAGTGGATAATCAGTGTCAGGGTCTGAACAAGAAACCTTTCATGGCACAGTAAAAGCTGACATCAATTTTAAGTCATCTATTCCCAATATCTTCCATTGCTACTCGTATCTTGATAGGGTTACAGGGGCATTATGTGGCATATTTTTAAGGAAACTGCATTGAGTACTCTAGAGAACTGCTGTAATGCAGCTGGAAAAATGCTGAGTTGGTATCTGAACACAAGGGATCTCAAAACCTTGGACAGGGCTGCTTTATCGCTTTAAAAGAAAGAGGTCGTGGGAGGGTAGGGCGGAGGAAAACTCCTGGCTATTAATAGAGAACATGAGTAGGAGCTTTATTTTGAATGGTTTCTTTAATTAGTGACATGCAATGCAGAAGCAAGGCTCGTGATGCACCCTACCTGCTGACTTCCCAAGCACAGATCAGAGAGAGGCAGACAGATAAAAGACCATTGCTGTGCAGGGGAGTTTTGAATAGGCTGAGCTAAAATGCCCAGATTAAAAAATAACAAGATTAATCAACCTTGCTCTTCAGAGGTGCTGTCTCTTAAGGTAGGCTAGTGGAGTCAGTGCCAGCTCAGACTCAGAAAACTTAAGTTACCTTCCCAGTCTTACCTCTCTGCTGTGAGTTTTCCTCTTTACTTTTATTTCTCTCAGACTATGTGGAGGAGAAGTTCCAGAGATAACAACTGTCTCTTCTTACTCAGTGTTACAGTGTCTGCTACAAAAGTGTCTATCTCAGCAGCCCTGCTCTTGTACAGTGCTACAAGAAATAATATTGCTTTGTATGGTGGTTCTCCAGTAGCCCAATTAATTTGTGTTTGTGTTTTTAGTATTTCAAATGAATCAACAACAATCAGAAGCAACTATTTAGGCAATTTAAAGCTAGGAGAAGGCTTGCTTCCTTAGTTCTGTAAGTCATGGCATGATACCTGGACCCATGAACCCAACTGGATTTCTGTAGTACATTATGATAGTGGGACTATTTTGTAAAACATAACTCAGGCGCTTGTGGCCACTATTTGCACCTTGCTTTCAGTAATTACATGTGGGGTGGCAAATCCTCCTTCTAATGAAATGTTATGATGCTTATAAGCAGTAACCAACCCTGCAGGAAAGTTTTAGTATGCAGATACCAAAAGCAGGAGCAAGAGTAAACAGCTACCAGGCTGAGACAGTTCCTTCTTTCACAGTAAAGCAGTTCCATGGGAATGCTGACTCACCTGCTCCCTGTATAATAGAGGTGGAGAAAAAGAAATTATGTATAATTTCACTGGATTTCTTTTCCTCCCGCACTGCCATTTCACTTGTGGAGTGGATCTGACTGAAGAGTCAAGAGTTCTCTGTATGGGAAAGCCTTATAAAATTATACCTTGGGCTAGATATGTAAAAGTCTGATAAGCAGATGTTGATAGTTCCCAATCAGCTTCAAAGAAATGTTAGTGTTTCAAGGCTTGGCAAGCCAAATCTTAATGCACATAAACCTGTTGTAAATAGTTTGTGGAATAGTTGCAGAGAACATTCACACAAAAGCTGTTAGCAGATCTGCTGCTAGTGTTTGTGCAGGCTTCCCCCACTCTTTTCCAACTGAACTGTGTATTTAAGGTTTTCATCACATTCTCTCCCCCTTGTTCCCAGCCTGGGGAATCTTGTTCTTCTTGAAAGAAGAACATTTCAGCTCATCTGCAAGTACTTGCTCATCTGCTGGTGCTGGTCCATGACCAGTTGTCCAAAACAGTGTGACTTTTAGCACCTGGTACTCTCAGCAGCAGCATTTCACTTTACCAGTTGAGAAGTCACAGCCTGTCCAGTCAATGACTTCTCTCTTGGCCAGAGTCAAATACCAGTGTATTAAATGGTTGCATGTGCAAAAGGGAGCAGACATGGAAGATAGCTCTGAGAAGAGCTTCACTACATGGCCTGTCATCACATCCGATTAACCATGTCAAGAACTTCAGCTATACTGTTGCTTTCCTGTCCCTCAACTTGACAGCACAGCTAAACTATAATACCAACCAGAACTGATCAAGATACGCTTTGGTTTTTTCTCCTTAAGTCACAGGATCTGGATTCACAGAATCAATACAATGGCTTGGGTAGGAAGGGACCTTAAAGATCATCTAGTTCCAACACCCTTGCCATGGGCAAGGACACCTTTCATTAGACCAGATTGCTCAGAGCCCTATCCAATGTATCTTTGAACACTTCCAGGGATGGAGCATCCACAACTGCTTAGTGCTGCCTGTTCCAGTGCCTCACCACCCTCACCATGAAGAATTTCTCCATACCATTTAATCTAAACCTGCCCTCTTTCAGTTTGAAGCCATTCCCTCTTGTCCTATTACTACATGTAAAAAGTCTCCATCTGTCCTGTACCTTCCCTTCAGGTAATGGAAGGTCTCAGTTAGGTCACCCCAAAGCCTTCTGTTCTCCAGGTTGAACAACCCAAGTTCTCTCAGCCTTTCCTCATAGGAGAAATGCTCCATCCCTCTAAACATCCTGGTGGCTCTCCTATAGATTTGCTCCAACAGCTCCATGTCCTTCCTGGGCTGAGGACCCCAGAGCTGGACTCAATACTCCATGTGGGGTCTCTATTCCACAACAGAGGGGTGGAGTGACCTCCCCAGACCTGTTGGCCACACTGCTTTTGATGCAGTAGTTGTAGTAGCCCTGATGAGCTGAAGACATGAGGAAGGTAAAAAAAGACAGGTTGCTCAAAATGTCCCTTTGTCCCACTTTGTTCATGGTTCTGGGGAAAACATGACCTCCTCTCCCTAAAACCCCAGTGCTCTGCAGATCCTTATCTCCCACTTTGTGCCAGAACTCCAATGCTGTTGCTTGCTCACTAAGGCTGGTTATTTTGCTAACTTAAAGAAAATGCCCAAAGGACAAAACCCACAGGGCTTGGAAGGCTCATTGAGTGTCCATTATCACAGGACTGCTGTCCACCTGCCTTTGTTATTCCATGATTGTGGAAAACTGGGAGTACTGGATGCACAGCCCCCAGCCCACCCAACCTGACATGGCTGCCTGGATTTTATCAGGCCAAAGCCAGTTGATCCCTGCTGCAAGTTAAACTTCTGTAAGACAGCACGGTTTGATGCACTGCCAGATACCACAGCAGTCCGTGGGAGCAGGCACTCAGGTAAGTCCTCTCCTCACTGCCCAACACTGTGCCAATGAGGCTGGCAGGGCTGCCTGTGCCTTAAAATACCTTCCCTCCTGCACCCCCAGCCCTCACTCAGGATCTCACTTTATCTCATTAGATATGAGTTTCAGTTTTCCCATTTCCCAACCAAAATCCCCATGAGACCTCAGTGAGTTGAGTTGAGGAGTTTGGCTGTGGCTGTGCCAAAGCTATATGTGCCTCTGAGACATGGAGCAAAATCAGCCTGAAAATGGGCAACATCTGCAGTGCTGTTGACTTATGCCTGCAATCAGTGCTTGGAGTGTTTTGCAATATTTTTCAACATGGCAAAACAAATGATCCTCTGTTTTAGAAAGGAGGCAAATGGTGAACTCCACTACAGATACCTTATCTCTCGCAGTGATGGAGTGATCAGGACACAGTTGAAAAAAGAAGCCTGAGGGAGGGAAGAACACCCTCTGTATTTTTACACTTTTTCAGCTCTTATCTTTGGGATGCAGAGGTTCATGGCATTTTGCTCCAATCTTTTGCAGTGCCCTTGCCCAGAAATATCTTGTTGCTTAGTGCCACATCTACACATACATCCATGCTGGAATCTCGTTTTCCAGCTTAAATTCAATACCCCCGCATTTTTTTTTTTCTTTGCTATCATGATTCAACTGCAGGTATAATTTTAAGGGACATGGCTTAGAGCTCAAATCCAGAGTAAGGCCAAAGAGTGAACTGACTCTCAACGAATCTCCCCAAAGCTTCATACTTTTAAGCTAAATACAAGATAGTGGCAAGTTTAGTGGGGTAATTATCAGTCCTGTGAAATGTAGATCCTTTTAAAATCACCTCCATCATAAAATGAAGGAATTGTAGAAGGTCACAATGTTTTTCCACTGCTTTCATTCTGCTCAGCTGCACACAGGTTTCAACACCGTGTTAGTCTCTGGGCCGCTGTAGATGCCTGTGATGATCAACTCAAGAACAAATCACCCTCAGTAGCTGTCACTCACCTTCTTCCTGGTGAAGAAACATGCACAGGAGTAATTTGCCACAGCCACAGGCACCCAAAAAACCCTGATGAGAGCTCACCCCTTCATATGTGTGGCATGAAAGGAACATAAACAGGAAGCATAAAGCCACAGGAAACTTGACAACTGACGTTTCTCTGTTCATAGGGTTTGGGTTTTTTCTAGTTCTATTGCTATGTCTTATGCCAGTAAAGAGTGTTTGCTTTCTCACTCTGTTTAGACCTTGGGTAGGAAACATATTCAAGGTATTATCCCTTTAGGTTATGGACTGCTTTTTGTTCTGCCTCCTGTAGTGTTGCAACCTGGTAATACCAAGCTCTAAAGATTCACACCAGGGGATGCTGAAACCCAGCCATAGGGGAACAGCTTCAGCCAGAACTTGGAAAGACTGTATCAGTGGGAATTTTGTATTGATTTAAATGGGTTTGTAGAGCTTGGCACCCGTGAATGTTGCTGCTGTTGTTTGTGCATGCACTCAGGGTTGGTAATAAGGCAGCCTTCAGTTGCAGTAGTGTTTCAGTCACTAGGACAAAGCTGTTAACTACTATTTTGTTTTGAAGTAATGGGGGAAAAGGTATATGCTTTGTCGCATCTCTCAGACTACTCTTTTTAATCCTTCACAACACTTCTTTTTCTGCTTCTCTCAGCAAAATTCTCCAATCTATGAATTTCATAAATGAGTTGTTTTACTCCCAAATACTCCAACATTCAGCAGTGAATGAGGAACACTCCATACTTTTCTCCTCTTTTTGTCCTGACTCACCTCTCCTCAGGGATTTCTTCATTCAGAGACACGAACTCCATTCCACCACGTGTGCTGCTGATCCATTATCCTGTCAAACTGAAAACCAAGTTGTACTCAGAGGCAGGAGAGAGGGAAATCTGAAGCTTACAGGTCAGTCTGTCCTGAATAATCTCTCTATTGGTCTGCACTGTAAGCTGGCAGGGAAACAGCACGGGGAGACTGCAGCAGCTTTCCAAATGTGGAAGCAGCCTGTGGACACCAGCAGAGCTCACCTTCCCTCCACACTCTCCTGCAGAGGATCTGTGACCTGGAGTTTGCAGGGCATCCTCACAGCTACAACTCTTGCTCAAGAGCTCCACACCTTGGCCACCAGTGTTTTCCTGGGCCTCCCGCAGGTGGTTTTCCCACAAACAGCTTCCTGGAGTTGGCTGTTCTGGTGGTTTCCCCTGCCCACCACTTGTCCTTGCTCTATTCCTCTTGCATCTCTCTCCTGCTTCATTGTTCTCTTCCAAGCACGGGTTTTTGACATAGCTTGCTTGTCTGTTTTCAAGGCCTTTCCTGGACCCCATGCCCACCAAAGCCATCCTTGCCCCACTGCCCAGCAAGTGCTCTTCCACTTTCTTCCCAGCTGCCACCCTCATCTGGATGATGCTCTAGAGCAAAACCCTGCAAAGCTCCTGGCATCTCTCCGATTACTCCTTAAAATTCTTTTTTACTAGCTTTAGAAAAAGCCACAGCAGGGTCTCTTTCTACAGCACCTGACATCATTTCCTTGCCTCCTTTTCTGCCCCACTGTCCTACCTGCTGTTCCCTTTGCATGTTAAGTCACAGAATCACAGAATCATTTAGGGTGGAACAGACTTTTAAGATCATCAAGTCTAATTCTTGACTGATTATCATCTTGTCAACTAGATCATAGCACTAAACACTATGTTCAATCTTTTCTTGAACATCTCCAGGGATGATGACTCCAAAGCTGAGGATTTTAAGCTGGATGGCTCCAAAATCTGAGGCTGCAAAATTCGGACTTTTCTGGGGAGCTTTCCTTGAGCTTTCCTCAACTCTCTAAAACAGCACAGGTCTAGCTGCAGCTGCTGCTCAAACTTGTGGCTGATAGAATCAGCTGCTCCTGGGTACATTTTGTGCCCATCTCACAGTGCTGGGCACAACTCTCAGCTAGAGCAGGTGTCTCAAGCTGCTGGGTCACTCACAGCTTGCACTTCTCCTTCCCTACCTCCTTTCCCCCTCGGTTTCTGCCACCTGCTCTTAAATGCTGCTGCCTGAACACAATTAGCACTGATGGTTTACCTGGAGGTTTTTACTTCTGATATTGAGGGCATTCCCTTGTTTTTGGGTTTTGCTGGTTTAGCCTTTTTCATTGCAGGTAATTGTTGTGTTTTGGCTCTGAGGTAAGCCTGGCCCATGCCTGGACTGGGATCCCTCACAGTGACTGTCCTCCCTCCTTCCTAAATCTCTCTGTTCCCTGGCCTGTTCCCCCTTGTCCCTCACCCCCAGTTTTGTAAGCCAGCTGCTTCCTCTTTCCCCCTCTCCCTGGGACCATTTTTTTGAGTATTTTTTTAGCACTTCCCTTTTTCAGACTTGCTGTGCAGAACAGATGTCGGAGGTACAGAATCTTCAGTAGACACTGGAGTAACCCTCTGATTCCAACTGCCTGTGGCAGCATATTTCAATCTCATCAACAACTGCACAAACTATTTATAATTAGCTCTCTGATTTACATTCCTGAGGTCAACATCCAAGTTAAAAGACTCAGTGCAGCTGATACACTGCTGCAAAGCCTCCTGTCTCCCAGGGGTTTCCAGAGCTGCTGGTCAGTAGTTCAAGGCTGCAGTCAGAGGTGCCACCACCTGCTCAGGTCTCCCACCTCACTGCTGCCCTTCCTGCTCCCCCTGCCCCCCACAGTGGTACCTTTGGGAAAAGCTGATCAAAATGTGCCTGGATTGACATGGCCCAGCAGGTAAAGCCTTCATTCCATATTCCCCAGCAGGCTCTCCCCAGCCCCCCAGCCTGTGTCTAGCCTTGAGGAGATACAGCCCTTGCCCCACCCAGCTGGTGACACAGATTTCATTGCTTGCCCTGCTGCTGTCTCCCTGCTGCTCAGGCTGTTCTGTCACCACCACAGAGCCAGGTTACTTTGAGTAACTAAGGCACCTGTTGAACTGATTTCAGTATGACTCAAACCCCCACTCTTCTTTTGTGACTTACTTAGAAAAATGAGTGCCACCCTTTGGGCTTCCCTACAGAAACCTGGAGTCCTGTGGGCCACCGAGCCCTGTGCACCACTGGCCCTTAGAGGTGGTCTACAAGGAAGCTCCACTAGAGCAGGGTGCTGGCCAAGGAGGCTTATACATCACATCAGGCATCAAATATGGGAACCAGCGAAAGGGGTGGAAGAATCTGGTGTTCATTTTGCCTTTGGATGTGGGTTGGTCACCCCGATGGAGAAGAGGCTCTAGGATGACCTTACTGAAGCCATGTAATACCTGAGGGGTTCTAAAAAAGTGGAAGAGGGACTTTTTACAAGGGCCTGTAATGATAGGACAAGGGAAAATGGCTTCAAACTAAAAGAGGGTAAATTTAGATTAGATAATCATAAGAAATTCCCTAGTGCCCAGAGAAATTGTGGATTTTCCATCCCTTGAAGTGTTCAAGGCCAGGTTGGATGGGGCTTTGAGCAATGTAATCTGGTGGAAGCTGTCTGGGCCTGTGACAGGGGGTGCTGAAACTAGATGGTCTCTAAGGTCCCTTCCAATCCAAAATATTCTGTGAGTCTGTGCTTTCACCCAGCAGCACTTCAGCAAGCAGAAGCTACCAAACTTAAGGCCAAGCTCCTGTTGTGCTGCTGGAGATTCAGTAAAGCTGGATCCTTCTTCTGATGCTTCTCCCATCTTCCACAGATCTGCTCAGGAGACAATTTTATCATAACAGTGCATGCATTCTTATATAGATCCCATCCTGGGAAAGAAAAGGTTAACCAAGAATTATGAATTCTTGGTTTTAAATGTCAAGCCTGAAGAGCAGAGAGAACAAAGCCCACTTTGGGGTTTTTATTTGCTTTCTGAGGTCTTAATAACTGGCTGGCTGTAGGAAGAAAGCAACACCTGTGGGATCACCAGTCTTACCAGCAGTGTGGTCAATGGGACCACATGTCAGGTGGGGAAGCCACAGTCTCCCAAGTGCATGTCCAGGCTCAAGACCTCCTGTAGCCATAGCATCTACATCACCTAAAGGTCATCCCTCATCCAGAAAGCTGATAGCCTCAGCTGAGGCTAAGTAGGAGTGTGCTGAGCATGGGGAGCCAGCTGAGGGATGAGGAGGCAAAGAAGAGTGAAGAGGCTCAGCAGGAGAAGCCCTCTGTGCAGAGACTACTCCTGCCTTCAGCCAGCCTTTCTGCATTGCATCATGCAGGAGAGGTATGGGTTGTGCATTTGAGGAAGTGGCTTTTAGCTGAATGGAATAAAAGGGAACACAAAATGTTCTGTGTTCAGTACCAGAAATAGACAGAAAGAGGAAATGCTTGTGTCTGTTAAGAAGGATCTTGAAAATTTAAATCACCCTGTTAGTGTTTACTATTAATCATGTTTTTATGCTGCTGATAGTAAATTGCAGAGTGATGGCTCTTTCCACTACTCTTTGTACAGGTTCTGTGGTAAAATAAATAGAATCAACATTTTTTAATGGTCATGGAGTACTGTGGTTGGTATATCTTTGTATCAGATACTCTCAAACCACTCAGACAATATTACTACCACTTCACGCATATTCTGGAGAACCTGTTACTGGTCATCTTTCAGAGGTAGCGAGATGGATTTGCATGCTACCTTTCTGCATACAATTTGAAACCAGGAGGACCTATTAGGTCATCTAGGCTGGTCTTCTACACACCCCATCCTATGGAATTTCATTAGGTAAGTTCCTGTAAAGCTCACCATGTTCAACTAGACAGAAGTATTCTGGTCTTGTGCTCAGCAGGCAAAGGCAGAGCGCCATTGCTAGTCCTTTGACACTGAGGGCAGCACTGGTGAGCTATTTAACCTGAGGTCAGACCTTGCCTGCCAACACTAAGCAAAATCACTTTTGGAAAATGACTACAGTGCATCTCGTTTTCTTTGGAGACACTTTAATTATGCAACTATCTTCCTGACAGAACATCTTGGTCTCTAGGAAGAAAAGAACATTGTTTCATTTCTTAGAACACAGGTCCAAAATTTTTGGTTTGTGATTATGCAGGAAAATCTGAACTTCAGAGTTTGATTTGAAGACATAAAATTAAAAATAGGAACTTAAAATTAGGGCTTCCTTCTCTCTGTTTCCACTAATTGACTGTCATGATGCAGGCAAAGCAAGCTATTGCACCAGTCTTTTGTTTGAAGACCATCACCATAGATAACACAGAAACCTATTTTGGGGGTGCTGTGGACTTTTTTAAATTAAATGTAACAGGACTATCAGTGGTATGACAGGGATCTACAGGGGGACATGCTCCATAGTTGGAAGTATTCTCTATGTAGGTCTAGGGCAGTAAAGACAGCCCTTTTTGCCTCAAAATCAGCTGATTCTTGTTTACTGTGATATGCAGTAAAACACTGTGGCTTTCTTGGGAAGCAGCAATATGATGTTCTCACATACTTCAAGATGCAAGTCCCAGGATGTAGTAAACACATGAGCTGACAGCAATCAACCACTGACAGCTATGAAAGCGTTGCTTCATTCAGCAGGCCTTTGGATTTCATTTTGCATGACTCATTGATGAGAGTTTTGGAGAGCATTGTGCTATCTGCAGTGACACCCCGTGGTGAGGAAGCAGCAGTTAACCTCTGATCCTGGTCCCTCAGAAAGACAGAGTTCTGCTGTGACTGTTCTTCTGTCTGCAGTTGAAAGCAGGAGAAAATACACAGCTGAAAGATTGTTTTTCCTGGTCATGGGTACCATTCCTTACAGAATATGAAGTGAAAAGTATTAATTTAGCAGCTATTATTCATAGTTTATATTTCTAATTACTAGATGTAATTTCATATACATACTGCCTGGCTTTAGCAAAAAATAATTGATATGATAGTTAAAAATATGAATTGCATGTGATTGTATAGTAATCCAGTGAGTGTAGAGTAATGCAGTTTAAAATTTCAGGAGAAAGCATATGAACTTCCAAGAGAATGCATCATGCAGAAAAGGTGACCCAGTACTTGCTAACAACCGGATCATCATAGAAACAAAGAATGATTTGTGTTGGAAGGGAGCTTTAAAGGCCATCTAGTCCACTCCTCCTGCAGCAAGCAGGGATACCTTCCACTAGACCAGGTTGCTCAGATGCTGTTCAACCTGGCCTTCCTTATTTCCAAGGATGGAGCATTTACCACCTCTCTGGGCAACCTGTTCCTGTGTTTCACCACCCTCATTGTAAAGAACTTCCACAAATGTAGTTTGAATTTACCCTCTGTTAGTTTAAAACCATAATCCCTTGTCCTACTGCAACAGGCCCTGCTAAAAACGCCATCCCCAGCCCCCTTTAGATATTTACATGCTGCTCTAAGATCTTCCTGGAACCATCTCTTCCCCAGACTGAGCAACCCCAAATTTGAATTTTGGGTAAGGTCCATGGGTTTTCTTATGGAGCAGAGTACTAAAAGTATGGATTTTGTTCTCAAGGAAGGACTGTTCCCATGGGGCTTACAAGCATTAGTGTCTGATTTGCCTTTTTTTCTTTTACCAAACTCATATTTGAAATGGGTACTCTCAGAGGCTGTTACAGGAAGAAGAGAGACTGACTGCATTCAAAACAAGGATTTGCTTAGCCAGAAGGGAGTATTTGACCTGCTGTAAACCAGACAGCATGAGTTGCCTCCCCAGTTTCAGCCTGGGTCTTTTATTTTCTTCCTCCTTCCATTGCTTAACTGTAAATGTGTTTATTCAAAAAAGAAATTCGTGTTGGTTTTATTGGTTGGTGTTTTTGTTGTTGTTGTTTTACTAGAATAAAGTAAAAATTATTAGGTATCTCATCCCCTTTTTTAACTTCCTAATTGATCTTTGAAAAGTTTGTGGTTCTGTTGGCTTTTCAAGTCAGCAAAATACTAATGTCAGACTTCTTAAAAGCCTTCTGTACATGATTTAACTGATGATTCAGGTAGTCACAGATCTTCAGGTGTAAACAGGTGTCATGAAAGGTCTCCCTTTATGGACGTGATGAACTGTTCCACCAGGGTAGTATATCACTTTCATGAAAGTGTTTTCACCCAGTCTTTCACCTGACTTCATCTGGCAAGGAGGTCTGGTGAACTAGTGAGCCCATGGATAATTGGGAAAATGTGGTCCAGTAAAAAGGTTGAATTTGAGTAAGAGGCAGTGGGATGAAAGATTATTACAAATAGAGTGTTTTGGAAAGACATGAGAAAAAAGGATGTTATCACCTCTCCCTCTGCCTTCTCCAACAAGCTCTGTCTCTACAAGCAGTCCTACAGACTGAAACACAATCCCTCTAGAAGTATCTAGATACCTCCTTAGCATTCTGAAAGAATCTAGTACTTGGCCTGAAAGGACTTGATGGGAATACCTCATTTCCTAAGCCCTACCTCTATTAACTATTTGGTGCTTAAAGTATAGAAATTCAACAGAAAATAAATTCCCTTGCTTTCCAACTAGTCCTCAGAGATCAGAGAGGCTTTCTGATTGTATAATATATATAATATATATAATTTCTGATTATAACCAATTCAGCACTGTAAGTATGGCTGTATTCAGTAAGGTCTCTGATGCACAATGTGGGCTACACTCTAAGTCTGGTGTCATTCATGACCACAAGTTAACAAAGAGTGCAGTTTATTGGAGCAACAGGCAAAAATTTCAGATTGCCAGTGATAAATTCAGTAGCTCTACATAATCTATGAGAGAGTAAGTACAGCACTATGTATAAGTGTTTCCAGGTATGTTCCGTTGCTGGTGGAAATCTTGCCAGAGTTGACCCTGCTTTAGGGAGGGGAGAGGAACAAGCCCATCAACTTGTCTGCATGGTGGTCACATTCTCATCCTCTGCCATGGAGGATTTCAAACACTTTTGGGAGCAGTGGAGACTGTAGTCAGGTGTCCTGTTACTGTCATCATGAATAGCAGGGTGGTGCAGCCACTTTATATATAAAGGAGGGATACGATAGAGACTACAAAGGCTGTGGGTCATATGCCCAGGGTGCATGTAATATCACTGCCTCTTCCAACTGGCCAGTTGCAGAGCTAAGGTAAGATTAATAATAACTCCTCACCTCCATCACCAGGCCATCATGGCCACTGTAACCCCTCCAGCACCCATCTCATGGCATACCTCAGGAAATCCCTTTATCACATATGCCACAGTGTATCTCATGGCTGCAGGCCTCATTCCTGCAAGTGGCTACTCATTGTAGCCTAGCTTTGGTTTTGTTTTGCTCTATTTTAAGGACCATTGCAAAAGCTGCACAATAATTTTCCATTAAAGGACTAAGATGAATTAAGACCAGAATGTATTAAATCTAAGGGAAGAGCAAACTGACAGGAGTTTTTCTCAGCAAAATAACTAAGAACTCCCGGAACATCCCTATGCCTCATTACTCTGAAGCAGATTTAAGAAAGTCTTGTCAGTCATTTACAACATGTAACCTTGCAAATGCTTGTAATTCACAACCTACAAGAAGAGGCCTGTTTAAATTTTCAACAGGAACATGGGCAAGAATCTGCCCAGAACTGAAATTTCAATGAGTTAAAATAGACCAACCCTGTCTCACAGAACATTTTTACAAGAGGGAGACAGGATTGCTCCTACCCAGCAGGCAGTCATCTCGTAATTCATCTACAATGTTTAAAACTGCCTCCTCTGCATCCCTTTTGAACCTACATTTCCCAAGTCTGAGTCACAACTGTACTACTTGGCTATACAATGGCATACAATGCTTTACAGTGGATTCTTTTCAATTTCAGGTGGTAAGGCCGATGCAGGAGAAAAAGGACAATAGTAATTTGAGGGGAAAAGGATATAACTGAAGTTAAAATTAATTTGCAAAAGCTATCAGATCCTAAACAAATAAAGACACATAAAGCATGATACAATCTAGGAAACAGTATTTAATTAAAAAAAACCCACAAGTACAAAATGCCGCTGGAAGTGATCATCAATTTACTACCGTTGTTTTTGCTACACAATTTTAAGAGTTTCAAGTCTTGTTTTGCAAGCACCATTTTAATTTCATCTTCTGTCTTCCACCAGTCTTAAAAAGACTGCTACAAGTTGAAGTATCAGCAAAAATGTTTTGCAGTTTTGTAAGTCTGTTTCACAAAATTCAGAATCAAGAGATACAACTTAACTATTTGCTAACATATTTTAGCTAAACTTTGTAATTGATTCAGTGGAATTAGCGTTTTGAAGTGAAATTTCTCCACAACAACAAAGTTTTCACACAGATTACATGTGATACGCACAGAGCCAACCCATTCTTATTTAAGGCTAAAAAGAGGAAAGCAGACTGTTCAGAATGCAGATTTCCTTTTGCACTGGCTCTTATAGCCCCAAATATAAAATATACCCTTAGGGAGCTGCAGAAAATGACACTTTGGAAGACTGGTCCCTTGGGCACTCAGCTTCAAGGTCAGAACACAAAATTTCTTCTGAAACAGCTACCATGCTGATATAATTGTTTTATGTAATAACACATACACAAAGTTATTAAATTATCAGGAAAAACTAACTGTACTCTGTTGAGATGAAGAATGAAAGTTTCTATTTTTCCATTTCCAACAGTACTCTAAACATGCTTTGTAATTGTATGCAAAAATATGAAATGGCTGTTTTCCAGAGTTTATGCAAAAGTGTAAAAATAGTTTAGGTTAGTTTATAACCTAAACTTTAAGAACTTGAGTTAAGAGGAAAGGTATGGTGACACTACTATATTACCATCACTGACATTCTAAATCTTGTTTGTACAATATGAAACCAAATGATTTACAAGAACTCTTTCTTTCCTCTGCCCCAAGTGAAATGTAGCACCAAATAGCTCCAATAAACAATCTGATCTTTCTCCAGTCTCCCCTTCCACATTTTTTGCGATACTCAGAGCACTACTTTCAAAGCTGCTTCAGCTACTCAGCTTTGCAGTTTTACACAGCCATACTATGTTTTACTTCTAACAACAGACATATATCTAACTTTGAGACACTTCGTTGTGCCACACACAGCAATGAACAGTTATTCAGGTTTAAAAGTGGTATTTCATACTAATATTGCATATAAAATGCAGGTAAAAAACATGAATTGAAAAACTATTTTAGGAAGGGAAATAAAATTCTTTGGTGAGCATAGAGACAATACATGGAATCTGTTTCTTTGCATTAAAATCTTGTCGAGTTGAGCAGGACTCATACTCTGCCACTCTGCGATTGACACGAGTTAAAATCTGCATGAGTTCAAGTTTCTTTGCATGTTCCTTCAGCATTTTACAAAGTGACTGAATAAACCATGAGCCTTCAGCTGAATTTCTCCAGGAGTAATAGCCTGTGGAAGAGAGCAATGTCCAAGTGATCAGAAGGAGCAGCCTTTGATATAGGACAGGTCAGCAATTAGGAAAACAATGCATTGTTTCTAATAGCAACCAATATTTTAAAATAAAAACTCTAAACCACCAACAACATTTAGATTTTATAACCTCCACAAATGCCAACTCATTTTTTTTTCTAATCCTGTCATCTTTTATAATCTAATAAAACCTTAAGTAGGAAGAAAATCAAAAGGCAGGAAAATTATCTTCTGCTGCAGCAATCTTTGTCATTAATCACTTACTACTTTTCATGGGGTACACAAATACAAAGAGGTGACAGTACAGATGGAAAATGGGTTTCAATGTTTCACAAATATGTACAAAATAAAAGACTGAACCTACTGTTAAGTGGAAATGTAAAGGACATATGAAGGGCTTTGCCACCAACAATTTTGCTTAAGGAAGCAATGCAAATACAGTTGATAGACAAATAATATGCTGGTATTTATCATCCACTTCTGCATATCTGATTGCTTTGTTCTCTCAGAATTATATCTTTACCTCTTGCTATAAATTGTTCACACAACTCCAATTAACTGAATTTCCAGCAGATGAACATTTGAGGGTTTGCTAGTGAGAAGGATATATTGAGGGTTTGGTAGGGGTTTTGTAGGAACTGAGAATGGCAACTACCTCAAAAAGAAATTAAGTCAAATTTTAAAAAGTGACTGAGGGAAGTAAATATGTATTTCCATGAAAGAGTGTATTGTCTGGCTGAGCAGGAGTTCATTTTCCTACAGCAGCCCTCACAGTGCTGTGCTCTGCATTGGGAGCTGGAAATGTGCTGGTAACCCCAGTGCTTTGGCTACTGCTGGGCAGCGCTGCCTCCCCAACATCCCCCCCACTGAGGGGCTGGGACTGGGCAAGATCCTGTGAGGAGACACAACCAGGACAGCTGACCCAAACTGACCAAAGGGACATTCCACACAAGTCACCCACTGACTGGGTCCAACTCCAAGCTGTAATTTATAGCATGAATATAGGCTGACATGGATACAGTCCTTACCTGGAGCTGTAGAATAGGCATACAGGAAGTCTGCCTCTACAGGTATTTTCTGACACATTGTTTCTTCTGATCCACTATCTGTTTCAATACCAGAATCTAATTCTGTCCCTCTACAAGCCTATTTGGTAGAAAGAAGAACGAAAAATAATATTAAAATAGAAAAATAAAGGCAGCGATCATTATAAAAACATTGATATGTTGTGTTTAAAAAATTGTAATATCATGATTAAAAAATGGCAAAAATAACAAGAATTTATGTGTCACATTTCCATTACACAGACTCAGAAGGAAAGTACTAACATTTATTTAAATCAGCTACACAGTTTGGGTAAGATAGATATTCATTCAAAAGTTTCTGAATTCTGCAGAATTCAGAAATTAATTAAATTATTACCTAAGACTCTTTTTAATACATAGAATTAATGCAATGTCAGCTGTTATAAATACAGCCTACCTAATGGGGAAAATTGTGCCATTTTAGACCTGAAGAGAATCTTACTCTGAAAGTAATTATATTCAAATCTATTTTAGAAAGGATAAACTTTTTTGCACTAATAATTAGTGGGAAAAGGTATTTTTTTTTTAAACTATCTGGCTGATTTGATGATCATTGTTCAGCTGTACATCACCTGAATGAAAAAGAGCTTGGGTTTTCCTGCTAAACTTCTGCACCTGTCACCTCTGAAAAGGCTTGTCAGTACTTTCAATTCAAGAGGCCCATCTGTACCATAGATCAATCCTTCGTCGCCATGGCTCAGCAACACGCAAACAAAACTGCTCCGCTTGCTGTGATCTTCTTCAGACACTTGAAAGAAAAAAGAGAATTAACTTCCTGTACTCTCTAAAAACTGGGAGCATTTGATCCTTCCTATGTCACAGAAGTCTTTAAGAACTAATTTGCATGTTTAGAAACCTCCAAAGAGTCTTCACTTCTGAACAGAAGAAGTCTGCCTACTTTACTTCAGGAGGTTGGGCACAGGAAACCTCAAATTAAGGGCCAACCCTACCCATTGCAAAACACAGTCACAGAGCTAGGCTAGGAATACTGTAAGGAGACAAAAAGGGTACTCCCACAGTGTCTCAAAGTCTGAATGATACACCTCATTCATGCAATAATGGTCAGTCTTCTGATTTGGGATTGGATTGATGGAATATCCTCAGTTTTGGGGAAGAATGGAGAAGTCCTACCTCTCTTTCCATCTGGGGATGCTTCAACTACTTGGATTACATGGGAACTAAATGCAGCATCACAGTTGTTGCTGCTCCTGCAGTACTAGCACTACACTTCTCTCTCTCACTTTTTACCTGTGGTGAGATCTAGAAGAATTTTTGAATCCTCTTGATTTTGTCCTTACAGTTATTTAAGCTTAATATAAAGTGTTTGTAGTTTTACACTTTTTTTTCCATCTTGTGGTACACAAAATTTATATTCTTCAATGTCTTTTGTTGTGTGACATTGTGGGAAATGTACTTGAGGATCAAGATTATTTTTTCAAATTTATGAAAAGATACAAACAAGATTAAAAAAGAAGGATCCAAAAGAAATTATGAGTGGTAACTCAAAAAAATGCAAGAATTTGTAGATGAAAAACGAAAACAGTCCCTAAATCTGAAGTCTTACTGTTTAGTGCTTAATAAAACACTAAATTTCTGTTCTGGATGAAATGAATAGTTTCAGCTTTACTCAAGTGATGTACACTCAGGCATTTCTACAATTTATGGACAAGCACTGCATTTAGAAGAGTCACATTTTCAGCTACTGTCAACAGACTAGCTGCAACAATACTAATGAATTAACCATGCCTGGAAACATTTTCTGGCATACACATTAACTGGCATTAAAGAATCTACATCTATGTTAGAAAACACTTTCATTAAAAAAAAACAAACAATACGAAACCCAACAAAAACCAAACACAAAAACCAAGACCAGGATTGCTGCAGGCTAACTGCTGCTGGGAATAGTCACTGGATGACTTTCACTGTTTAACAGTCTGGGAGGGCTAGTGAGCAAAAGTCCCAGTCACAGCAGAGAACCTTCCAACAGTTAACTAGAATGGCCTGTGTTCCAGGGTTACTGACACCTCCAGGCATCATTTAATGTACAGGTCTAGATGAAGCCAAGTCCAAATAAAGCAGGACTACTAACACAGCAGTATAAAGCTCTCACTTGAGAGAAGGGTGTTTTGTTTCACAAGTTAAACAAAATGTGAGTTGTTTATACATATACCATTTATCAGTCCATATACCTGCAGTTCTGGTCCCTCAATTTGAACCCCTCTTTGGGCCACACCACTAAGCATTAAGCACAGAACCCCTCTACCCAATCTAGCAGTTTTCTTTCCAACTCACAGAGCTTCAGTGATCCCAGGGTCAGAATATAAATCAGTCTGCTTATAAGTTTCAGCCTTTTTTCCATCCTTCTTTAGAAGATGAGAAAGGATATGGAGACAACAGTCATGGCACAAAAGATGGAGAGACAGCTAAGATGAATAAACATAGAAACTATGATGTACATGTCATCCTTAATAATAAATCACCAGAAGGTGTAAAATATCATCTAAAAGAACACAGAAAGAAGAGATGTGAGGGATAGAGATGTATTTGGAAACAGTGGATGACTTAATGCACACACTAAACATATAATAACTTACCATTTTTCAATAGTGTAAAAATGTCCCCACATGAAAGATCATTTTTGATCTTAATTTTATATCCCAACTTCGTAAAAACTTCTCTGACACTTGCAGCATCTGCATCTGTACCTGAACGGGGCAACATCCCTACACATAAAAGAAATGTGTTATTTTTTATATTATATAGATGGCATGATCTGCTTGAGACAAATTCTTTTATTGTTTATAGCTGTATCTGTCTGAAATACTCCATTATTGCAGATCCTCTCCAGCAGAGAAAACATTTCACTGTTACATGGGCACACCATCTCCCATCCTCTGTACCTGTATTGTAGATTTATCTGCATCTTATTTTTATCTACTTATCTATTTAAGGATATAAGAAGAATTTAATTTGCAAAATATAAATCACAACTACAGACTTGTACTGCTGATCAATTTTCCTCCTCATTACTGCTGTACCCTAATGTGTTCCCTCTATGCATATTTGGAAGAATAGACTGAAATTAATCACACTCATTAATTAATTTTAGAGTGCAATCAAAACTGGTCTGCACATTTCATTTTGAAGAATAACATACAGCACTAATTTATCTAAACTAAGGAAAAAGGTGAAAAACTTGTGAGTGGTACCAGTATGTCTGTGGAAGTTCTTATTGTTTATTACTACACATTCCCCCATTTCTGGATAATCCATTCTGTAACTGTAGTCTGGCAAAATTCCAGAGTCCATAGACTTGCTAGCAGGTAGGCTCTTTCTGTGTAGAAACCAGACAAAATTAAGTTGTTAATTTCTAATCTCTCTTTTCAAAATAATGACAATAATAGGCTGTTTTAGCAAGCCAAATGAAACTGGTAAGGTCGTATTTGTAGCAACCTTATGTGGAACTTGCAATACGCTTGAAATTAAAAGAATCAAGGAAGAACTGTGTTTAAAATTGTAATGCCTCCACACAGGAGAATATGAAAACTATGAAAACTTAGTTTAAGGATGCCAATTACTGTATCAACAAGAAATCAGTTGGGCTTTTTTACTATCATCTTTTGAAATCTATGTACCCGGAGGAAAGCTTAGCTCTGAGAAAGCTAATCTGTTCTGAATTCTAAACAAAAACTATTATCATTGAATTTTCACAAGAAAACATTCAAAACCTAAAAAGACGTGGCAGATGTGTGCTCCTTTTCTGCATAAGCAATAGTCACCAGCATGATGGTGAAGCTAGACTTTGGGGAGATAGCTAACACAATAGCTAAGAGCCCTAAGTCTTCCTCAATATCTAAGGGCTAGCTGAGCATGCACCATTCTGAAATACGGCTCATACACAAGGATGACTGCAAGTCACTTGTCTTACTCCACATACAGCAAGCTGCACACCATGATCTCCCCTTGAGCAGGGATGCCTCTCTTGGTTACTCCTGGAGGCTGAGAGATCCCTTCCCACAACAGCTTCTTGGTAAGTAATTGATAGCATGCTAAACTTTAAAATTTTAGCTAAGCGATAGAAAGAATTCATTGTTTACATAGAATCCTTTAGACACAAACTGCTGACCAGACTTAAATTGAAGACTTAAACCAAAAGAACTTCACTTACCCTTTAAAACCTGGAACAGATTTTGCATCTGCCAGATCATCCCCCAGTTGTGGTCCATCTCCCTTGTCTGTCATTATTGCTTTCAATTATCAGCTTGAAATGCAAGAAAATAGAAATATGACAGTTCACATAATAACTTTAGTCTAGGCTATTAGTACACAAAAAAAGAGCATTTCTGAGTAATCCCTACACGTATTTTAAAGAAGAACATGAAATATTTTTCTAAATTATTGCCTTCTCTGGGGAAAAAATGTATATCCCTGTGACCAAACCACTGAAAAAGCCTACAAAAAGGAAAATAAGAGACAAACAAATCGAAAACAATCTTTAAAATATTGCAATGTCCCCACATGCATTAGAAATTAAGAAACAAAAGAAAACAAGTTACTAGTTACGTGCAAAGACTAGATTAGATTAGAAACCAGGTCATAGTAGTTTGAGAAATGAGTCATTTCTCTGCATTCCATTTCAAATGAAACATCACTGCATCCAATTCCAACTGGTGTACATGAAGGCAATTGCAATCATAATAGAATAAAACCACAGAACAGAATAAAACAATGTAACTTTAAACATTTGATGTAATGAATCCTATGCTGTGGGCTTTTTACTTTTATGAGAACACAGGATAATAAATTACAATGGATACTAAATCAGAAATCAATTTAAAGGCATTAAATCTCCCCCACGGTTATCCTGTGCATACTCTTGGAACATACTACCAAAAGTTACCTTAAACTCAAGTTTCAGAAAACAATTATGCATCAAATTTAAACCACCAGATAGGACAAAGTAATAAATGCATAGAAGTGCCAAGACCTCAAGGAGGTCAAACAAGGCATTACAAGGCAAGAATTTTGCAAAAACTTACTTCAACAGATATATTTACGGTAAATAAGGTATAAGTAACCAGACTGAGTAGCAAGATTTGCTGGTCAGATATGATGAGGATTCTACTTAAGGCTTAAGTTCTTTGGGGCAAATTGTATGTGCCATCTTACATCATAATATTCTTATTGAGTCTCAACTTTGTACCTATACTCTTGTTAGTACAACATAAACACTCATTTTTGCGGCAACAATTACTGATGCATCAGAAGCACTAATTTAGTTATGTGAAACCTTCTTTCTTAACTCCTTTATAGGAAGACATTTACTTACATTTTTAGTGGCTTCAAAAGATCTTCAGTGTTACTCTGAATATTATTTTAGAGCACTGATGTAATTAAAACTTCTTCAACAAATTATTCCAGACTTGAAAACTGTATCATGTAATGCAGCGAATGGGAAATTTCCTGAAAATCAAATTACCAAAGTATTAAATAAGCTTGGTATTTTAGAAATAAAATGTTTAAAATTAACATTATGTTTTAGGAATTTACTTTAAAGACAGTATAATAGGGTACAAAGTACCAGAACTTGACTGCCTAGCACCTTGATCTGGATTTATTCATCCTAACCTCAAAGTCTAACTACTAAAAGCACCCTGTGGGAAGAGAAAGGCATGCAACTCCAAAGGGCACTGAAATACCTATGACCTGTGGCATGACAGTGATCCAACCCTATACCCTTGGCAGAGAACATTAGCACTGCCAGCAAAGGCTGTTCTACAGTAACAACTGGTGTGTGCATCTAGCTCTAGCTGAAGAGCAGAGCTCCCGATCCCGAGTAATTGGAAAGAATGGATTTCATTGACAAGGATGCTGTAAGTTCTCCTGCTCCAGCACTGCCCAGCTTCAGGAGTTTCTATGACTTTTTCAACCATCCCTACTGCAATCATCCCTGGCTTTGGTTCTCAGCTTTTCTGAGCTCTCAGCCTGAGCAAAATTTGTAGCAAAACATCCAAGCAGACCTATCCACTATTCTGATGCAATTCATACTGTTTCTTCTCCTGGAGAAGAACTGTGTGTAAGAGCACAACCCAGATCTTTCAGTGTGGCTGGGATTAATAAGAAAGACAGGGAAATTATTAACTTCCTTCATCTGCTCTTTGTCTGACAACAGTAATAAACAGCCACACCATATAAAATAGCACAGCATCAAGTGCCAACTCTATTCAACTCCAACAAAAGTTGAAGTTCTATTCAACTCTATTCAACTTATTCTTTCAACAAAACCAACTTCTGCTAAATCCCAGGTGTTTACCCCAGCTGTTTGGAAACGTGAAGTTCTGTAGTGCCAGTGCTGCAAGTACATGAAGGGTAGAGTGTAAACTAGTAAACATGTACCTACATAAGCTGTGGCCATCTCCTGTCTACCAACAGCTACCTGGAGAAAGACTCAGCCAAAGCATCGGGAAAGCAAACACCCTCTGGCCAGCAGATGAACCCCTGGAATCACGAGGGAGGGCAAGTGGCTCATTAGGCTGACCCGGGCTCACATCAGCTGTGCTCCAACCAAACTGCTGAATCAAGCAAACTGCAGACCCAGCTGGCTGCCAGCACAGAATGTGTCTTACAAAAATGTTAAGGCAGGATGCAAACACTAAGAGAGATCTTCAACATTTAAGTGACCTTAAAGTAAGACTTATCTCCTTTTGCAACTTTAAAATTTGAAGTTTTAAAACTGCTGTCCTTGATCCAGCACCAAAGAAACAATGAAATTGGAAGAAGTGGCTAGCAAAAACTACAATTACAACAAAGTATATTAGTTTCTTTCTGAAAAATGTAAAACACAACTTGTAATATCATATCATAAAAATATTTCTTACTAGGGCCTCTGCAAGCCTAGCTCACAGCCTACACTTTCAATTGTTTAATTGAAGTGTTGAAGCTTCCCGCACTCTACTTCATTACAATTGGAGCTTGTCTGAGAGACTTGACAGAAGCTGTAAGAATTGCCTAGAAAAACTGGCTATAACAGTTGAACTTCACATGGCATATCTTCAGGACAGAATCTGTAACTCACTTCTAATATCCATCAGTTCCTGAGCACCCTCAGGCACCAAGTCACCTGCACTTGTTTAAAGAACAAAAGACACCCACAAAGAGATACCTCCTTCGTTGCTAGGCACTCAAATGTGCATTTGAACCAGCAGGGTGTTTTGTGCTCTAAAGCAGAGGTCAGGAGGATGGTGATGATTCTAACAGGCTGCTAAGGATTGCCTCATCTTGCTTTAAGTAATGCAGTGATGCCATGCATTTCCCTCTGGAGGATGATCTCATCCTGGTGGGGGGAGGCGCAAGAAATCACAGCAGTGCTTTAAAAATTTATTACAAATTTGTATTCTGCTCTTTGATATTATTTTCTCTGACAGCTTAGGTAAAACGAGGTTTTGAGTGTAAGGAAATATAAAAAATAAGTTCTAGAAAAGAGAAACATCATTTCTATAATCTAGCAAAATATATTCTGTAGATTTTAGGAAGTTTATTTTATAATACTGTATCTGAAAAAATACAATTAAAAAATGAGAGAGACACCAAATATAAAGATGATCTTACAATGATCTTCACATATACTAAGTAGTAAGAAACAAAATGGCTCAAAAAAGTCTAAAGCTATGCTCTGCAAGCTACCAAAAAATAAACAATGTCTCTCTGTACCAGCAGTAAGAGCAAAAATATTTTTCCCCCAACATAAATGCAGTTGTTCCAATGCTTTTCTTTTGATGAGAAAATAATAAATAGAACAACTTTTTACTCCATTCCAGCCTGGATTTATTGATTCTACCTGGACCGAATGAAAGTAAATTCATATCATCATGTGTCACCTCTGCCATTACAATCACCAGGCTTCTTTTTAAAGCAATATTAAACTGAAATGAGAACCAACAAGTGAAATGAATGGTATAGTGATAAAAATAATACCAAAGCTTCTCAGACAGGAGAAAGCAAATAACTAAACTGCCTTTAGTCAGCTGGATCCTGAAATATGCAAACCACAGGAGACAACACATGTTCAGTATATATATGCTGCCACAAAGCAATGATTGTAGCACTACTAAAATACATATTCAAAACAGACATCAGGATTGTAAAACATCTCCTAAAAGATTAGAAAAGAGCAGTTTTCCACCTCACATGACTGCAAGAGAAAATGTTAAGCATTCAAAGAAGGTATTTTTTGTACACAAACATATACATGACATATGATACTAATGCAGACATGCAAATTAAAATATTTCCACTCCACAATGTATAATGCTAAACAATAATTATCTGACTAATAACATAAGAAAAATATAGAAGCTGAGTATATGAAAAACCGAAAAATATTTGAAATACACCATTACATTTTCTGTGCGACACTATCCCCCTACTAAATACTGCTACAACAGATGGGAGCAGGCCCATACTGAGACAGGTCTTCCCATTACTCCCGGGCTGGATGTAATTGCTGGAAAGCCCTGACACTGGGGCAGCATTCTGATCTCCCAAAAGCAAAGACTTCTAGGTACTACTCAGCATGAATCTGTAAAATCAGCTGAAATTACTCCGAGTGTAGAGGGGACCCTTGGGTTATTAATTCACTTGTACCTATTAATCACATCACCACCACTACAAGCAACAGCCGTATTAAGGGCAGGGTGTGTTGGTTGGAAAGCTACCACCTGACAAGCAGATACCTGAAGGAGAGAACAATGAGATACAGGGTAAAAGACTTCAGCTGGCCAGCCCTATCCTCCAGACCATCAGGGGTCAGACAGGACACAACACACCTCGGGCAGGGCCTTTTACAGGCTATCAAAAGCTAGTCACAGTGCCCGCCAGGACCCCAAGCATGCTTTTCGTCACTACAGACGAGGTTTGTATTTGGAACAGGTTTTGTATTTGGAATATGCAAATACAGACTCTGACCCCGTGTTTCCGGTTCGTTAATGGTCTACCGAGGGGTCACCAGAGAGCAGCTCAGAATTAAAGCGCTTTGTTTTTGTTTTTTTTTCTCTCTGTTTCGGCAGCTTCTCCACACAAGCAGGCTGAAAGGGAACAAACTAGCGAGTTTAAGCTTCAGGAAAGCTATTACCTGAGGCCCCGCGCTGTGTCCCCGGCAGGGGGAAGCGGCGGGCGCTGGGATGGCCCGGCGGGCGTTCTCTCCCGCCCGGCCCGCGGACAAGGCCGTGGGCTCAGCCGCCCCCACCACCGACCGACCGACCCCCGGGCCTGGGGGGCCGGGAGCGCCGCGGGCAGCCGGGGAAGCGGCTCTCTCCGCCGGGCCCGCACCGGGCGAAACGCAGCCCCCCTCCTGCTCCCCGCAGCCGATTTCCTCCGGGAGAGATGCGGCCACGCACACCCAGAGCGCCGTGGCCCGGTCCACCTCACCCCCTCCCCCCCGCTTTGTTCGGCCCCGCCGCCACCCACCGGCTTCGCCGCCTGCTCTCCTCGCTCCGACCCGCGTTCTCCCGAGCGTGGCTCAGCTGCGCGCCGCCCGGCGTCGAGACAGCCCCGCCGCCGGCCCCGCCCCGCGCAGGGCGGGCGGCCCGTCCCAATGGCGGCGGGGAGCGGGGCCTGGCCGTGAGCGGCCTGCACAGACAAGGCGGGCCCGGCCGTGCGGGCCGCTCCCGGCACGGAGGGAGACGTGAGAGGCCAGGCTGAGGAGGCACGGACTGGCTGCTCTGCTGTGCTGTGCTGTGCTGTGCCGTGCCGTGCCGGCGGAGCCCGCCGGGCCGGGCCGATGGCGGGCCACTTGAACCACCGCTCCCTGTGGGCTCTGAGCGCTGAGCCGGGTAGGGCTGTCCTTGCTGTTCTTGGGTGTGAATGGTGTAATCCAAACCTTGAAGTCTGCGCTGTTGCTCGAGTTCCTCTGCCTGCTGAAACAAATGTGCAATTCTGGTACACTTACGCTATGTTACAATATGAGGTGCGGCCTTATATTAAGTGCTGTGTGCAGTTTTGGGCACTACAAGGTAAGAAGGATATAAAGTTGTTACAGAGCGTCCATAGGAGAGCTATGAGGATGGCGAAGGGCTTTGAGGGGAAGCCCTTTGAGGAGCGGCTGAGGTCACTGTGCCCGTTCAGCCTGGAGGAGACCGAGGGGAGGCCTCCTTGTGGTCTCCAGCATCCTCATGAGGGAAAGTGCAGGGGCAGGCACTGATCTCTTCTCTGTGGTGACCAGTGACAGGACCCACAGGAGTGGCCTGAAGCTGTGCCAGAGGAGGTTGAGGCTGGATGTTAGGGAAAGGTTCTTCACTCTGAGGGTGGTTGGGCTCTGGAACAGGCTTCCAGGGAAGTGGTCACAGCACCAGCCTGACAGAGCTCAAGAAGTTTGGACAATGTTCTCAGGCACATAGTGTGGCTCTTGGAGATGGTCATGTGCAGGGCTGGGAGAGTCTTTGGGTTAGATGATCCTTCCAGCTCAGAATATTCTGTAATTCTGGTAGAATGGTGGTTGGTAAAGGAAATGGCCAGCTCGAGTAATCTGTGGGGTCAATTACTAAATGAGCAGCCCCCTCCTGACCTCAGTGAGCGAGATACCCATGGGTAAGCTTGCCACAGCAGGACCTTCCCTTGGGCAGGGTTTTCACCTACCGGCATGGTGACTGTCCCTGGCTGCCCACAGACCTGCTTTGCACAGCAGCGCTCTTGATGCTGCGGGCTGATTTTGGCTTCATCATCAACTTTCAGGTCAGTTAGTTTCATCGACCTTCAGTACATCGACCTTCAGTAGCAGAAGTCAGATACATTGGAAACTATGTATTCCAGCTTCTCATAACAGGTACTAACCTACTTTTTGAGGTCTTATCACCAGGTCTGATGTACTGAGTTTTGCACTTGCAGTCTTAATTTAAGGAGCAGATTGCATACTGGAACAGGTTGTCCAGAGGGATTGTGGAGTCTCCCCCACTGGAGATACTCAGGAACCAACTGGACACAATCCTGTGCCATGTGCTCTAGGATGACACTGCTTGAGCAGGGAGGTTGGACCAGGTGATACACTGTGGTCCCTTCCAACCTGAGCCATTCCATCATTCTGTAATTGTAGAGGCCACTTCCTCTATCAGGAAAGCAAGATGAAAACTTGTTGTCGTTGAGGGAAGGTGAGTAGTGTTTGTTAATATGCCACTTGTCAGCTCAGCATAAAGATGGCTAAGCTAATTTTCACTAACATTAAGGAATTTAATGTGTTCTTCTGAGGCTGAATCAGTAGCTGGGAGAAAATCTCATGGATTTATTTGTGTCAAGGACTGTGAATTCTGCCATGGAGCTGTGTTCCATGATACACACTGGCCAGGAAACAAGTGTAATGTTATTTTGAGTAACAGTTGATTTGCGTGTCTCAGCTTCAGTTGTCAGCAGGTGTGGGTAATGTGTTTTGTCATTATCATGAGGAGTAAACAGAGAAGTAGTCTTCCATACAATAGAGAAAATGAAATAGTTCTGTAAGTCATTGCTCAGGAGACATTTTTCCAAGCTCTCCATGCAGTCATCCTGCTGAATCAATAGCGCTGAAGTCCAAACATGTTGGTAACAAAATTTCTTTCAGTCAAGTCAAACAAAAGTAAGTACTGCCCTTACTTCTGGTGGGACATAAGAGAGGAAGATGAAGTGAGAGTTTCCCAAACTCAGAGGGCTGGTCTGTAAATGTTAATTGTATGTGTGTGCTCTAAATAGATGTGCTGTGTTATAGTTCACATAGGAATTGAAATTGCCTTGAAAAGACACGTTGGACTCCTGAGAGCCCAAGTGTTTGGGCTGCAAGAAGCATGGATAGGTTTCAGTTTAATCTGAAACCCAGATTCTCCCAGGTTCAGGTATCCTCCCAGCTGTGTTTCTGCAAAAATACAGCCTGATATAACTAGAATGTTTCAAATTAATAGTGAATTATGGGGCTTCTCCTTTGCTTTCCTTTTTTAATGGTCAGCTTGTGGAAAGTGCTGATGTAGGCATGTCTTTTGCACCCAGTTAATTTACAGCCAACAGCACCAAAATGAAACCGAAAGTTTTGTTAGCACTTCTGAGAAATACTGGTTGTTATCTATAATCTAACTTTTCATTCCCAGAGAAGGAACTATGATTATAAAAAGGGAGTGAAGAAAATGCACAGTTCAGAAGATGGACAAGGGGAATAGAGATAATATGTTTGATCCCTGTTAGAGAAAAAACATTCTGTTACTTAGACTTGACACAGGCACTGACTATCAAGACATTGGCAGGCTTAGAACAGTGGGCAGAAAGGTAAGTGTCCAGGAACTTCTGCTGTGGAAAACTTGGAGGGGGAATGAGAAGATCTAAAATTTGGGCTTTGGGGCCCCAGAAGAATATTTAAGTACTTAAATTTGCCTTGTGGATCCATCTTGTTAAAGGTTTGAATACTTTTCAGTACACTCAGTTTCATTTTTATCTTTCACTGCAACCCAGGGGCTGTTAGGAGAACTAAGTGGTTATGCTGAGCAGAACAAGATTTCCCTTCATGTTTGTTGCTTCTTGCCTCTCTTCCTCTGTTTCACAGTTTCCTGGCAGTGCTTTTTACTGATGTGCAGGTGTTCCACTTACAGTTAATTGTACATATGTGTGCTTAGGCTTCACTGCATTACTTTACAGCATTTGGATTGCTTTATGGAACTAGAAGCTTAAAGGTTTCAAGATAACAAGAGTTATTGCATGGTTCTATTTCTTGAAAAGAGATAAGATTGCTGTTTTAAGGTTGTGAAAAGTGCATGAGCTTTTAAAGCAGGTGAAAGTATCACTGATCAATAGCAAAGGTTGGCAGTGGAGAATGGAGCCCTCATTTTGGATTTCAGTTCTTTGAGATGCAGACCTTGGAGCTGAAGTCTCTGAAGTCTTAATTCCTCCTATGAACTCAAGTATTGTACTACGCATACAAATTAATTACCTCATTTGTCACCCCAACCATAAAGCAAAAATATTTTTTTACTCTTAGTATTTTTTCATTTTTAGTATTTTTTTACTCCTTACTAACATTACATGCCTAGTCAAGTCTGTATACTTTCCGAGAACCATAATGCCATTCTGTAGATAAAAATGAAAATTCCTAGGCCATCTTTCACTTCTTTTCACTTTCTTTATTCTGTTGTGTTTATCTTTGATAAAATGTGTTAATATGAAGCTCCTGTACTTCCAGAACATTGTAGAGACATTTAATATTAAAATGAGTATCGTAGTAAGGTTGGGTGTTGATTTGGAATGTTGGCTACTTCCAGTTAATTAGTAAATTACATTCAATAGAACCAGAATCAAAATCAGTGAGGCATACAGGATATACTCAGATTAAAATTGCCTTGCAAATGGATTGGTATTGATTGGACTATTTGCAATTGCTTTAGGAGAAATGAAGAGAAAATGGCAAGAAAGACTGAAGAAAGTGGAAGAACTAGCATCTCACTATGAAAGAAATCCTCTTCCTACAGTTTATAAACCAAGACTGTCCAAGCCCTCTATGCCATCTTCTGTTTGGAAAATATTTTCTCGACAGGCTGAAGCTTTTAGTTATGTAAAAACCTGCAAAGAGGTATACTATGTGTTAGGTGAATGTCTCTACTCTTTATATACTTTCAGGATTGAATATAATTTTAAGTTGCTGTTGGCAGTGAAGTCTTCATCAGTTTGCAAGATCTTTTCCTTCCCAGTCCTGAAAAAGCAAAGTTTTTATTTTATCTTTGTAGGTCATGTTGCACTGGAGGTATCTCTAAGAATAACTAGTTCTGTTCTAGCATACAAGTTGATATATGGTGTTAACTTCAAACAGTAAAAGTGAACATTGTAATGATAAATTTGTTCCTTCTCAAGATGAACAAGCTGTTAGGGTGGGCAGGAGAATGGGAAGGTAGTGAGAATTGAGTAGGAAGAAAGAGGAGGGAAAAAGAGGAATAAAGAGAGCTAAGAGACATAGACTAAATAAAAACAATACAGCTCTCCAGTGGCATCTGAGTAGCAAGTTCATATGATTAGAAGTGATTAGCCAAATAAATATTGTATGAAAGGTATCCTCTGTTTTCAGTTTAATACTTTTCAAATTGATTGCTATTTTTAAAGGAAGTATTGTGTTTTTCTCCATGCTGTTTCAGGTGTTTAAGTAATCCTGACAGCTTGTTTTCCAAAACGGGTTCTCACTGGCTTAGCAGTAGTTTTTTTTCTAGTTTCTTCTCAGATTTCCGTTTTTGGATCTAAACAACATAATAATGTCTGAAGAATATTTGCCCATAAAGCTTATACTGCCATCATGTCCATGAGACTGCTCCTTTCAGGATATTTTTCCTCCACCCTATAGATGCACTTGATACTGATCAGAAAAACCCAAGAGTTTACAGAGAAAACAATTTACATTACTGCACAACAAAGAAAAGCTTCAAAGTTTTACCCATGTAACTGAAATCAGAATGATTTAAAACTGAGCATGGAAAAGGATAAGTGATCTGTTTATTGTTCTCTAGTATTTATTAACCTTTAACTGATGCCAAGGAGGAACTTATGAAGATTTAAACTGGTTTTTTGAATGAAACTAACAAAAAAAAAATCAATCTATTTATTTTAAAAGGATGTTCATGTGTTTGCTTTGGAAAAAAACACGCAGAGTGGACAGAGGTTTTACCTTGTGACAACATATAAAGAGCTTTGGTTTTATTATACGTGAGTATTTGAGAAGGTACCCTGTATGTTACTAAAAGTTAGTGGTATACTGGATATCCCACCTATAATAGCTGCCACTGGATGGTATTCCCAGGAGCCATCTGCTGCTCTGAGTAGCACAGAGCTGCAATGGGTTACCTGAGCTTTCATCTTGGCAATGGGAAAAGTCTCCATGAGGATAAAACAATATATTCTACAGCAGGTTTCTACTTTCTTTTGAGTAGTAGGATGCCATTATTTCCTGTGAATTAAGTACTCTGTCTGTTGAAGTGAAATTTATGAACGATAGATTTGGTTTTGCTGTCAGCTTTCCCCAGGGGATCATACCAACACGTGACAAAAACATACTTCTCTGACCAGTCATACAGCAGTTTCAGTGGGCGTTCATACAGACGTCTGGAAACTGATTTATGGGTTTGCATTTGCATGATGTACTTCCAAGTACTGACAGTTTTATCATGTGCTGAACTTTTCCCCTTATTTCTTTCTTTTACAATAAAATATTTGGCTATGAAGTAAAAGAAATCTGAGGCAATTTCTGTACATAAAGCCTGATTTTTTTTCTCAAACTGACAATGAGATTATTTTTTTAATTTATTTAGAAAAAACTCGATATAACTCTTTCTTTGTGCTAAAGACATATGAAATATCACTTACATTTTTTTACTGTAGTTTTTATAGCTTTTAAATTCTCAACATTTCTGTATGTATTGTAAGCCTGGGGGGGGTTATGGAGAGGAGAATACTTTACAAAATTAAATTCTAGGCCAGACAAATAGTCTTTGTTGATATTTGATGCTGATGTTAGTTACAAACTTTTCAAAGCATTATAGGGGTACTACATTTTTTTAATATTGATTATGAAGGTGATTGATTGCAGAATAAAATATGTGGGATCCTTGTTTGCAACTATAATGTTTATCATGAGAGGTTGTGATTTGTTTTTGTCTTTCCTTAGCAAAGGTTGCAAAACAAGTCTTATGCATTGCTATGAAGTAATTCCTGCAAAAGATGCTTGCAAACTTTATTTTGATTTGGAGTTTTACAAACCAGCGAATCCTGATGCAGATGGCAAGAGTATGGTCAAGAAGTTAATTGAGGTAAACTAGAGCAAAGTCATGCTGTGGATGAATATGAATTTATTATTAATTGTATATGAAACCAAAAGTATTTACCACTTTATCTTGATTATGTTATAATAAAATTAAAAGAATTGCAGACCCAGTGATTATTTTTAATTAAAAAAATACTGTTTTAGTTAAAGCAAGGGTTTAGTCATAGTGAGACAAAAAATTTTACTGAGAGACAAAAGTAAAAAATGATGGCTGTTGGACTGTTCGAATTCACAGTAGGTTTACTGACATGGTTTATTTTTGAAGATGGTTCTATATGCTCTGGCACTTCAAAGCTGTAAAACTGAAGGAATGTTTAGGTACTCTTTGGAGTAGCATCAATAAAAGTTCCATACATATATTCCTCAGTTCATTCCTTTTGCCTAGTGGTGCAGTTGTATATCAAGGCTTAGATAAATCTCTCCAGAAAGTTTCTTTAGGTGACAATTCATTATAATTTAGTTAAATGATGATTTAGAGAGCATCATGTGACTGCATTTACCAATTTGGTACCTAAAATTAAATACCTTTGCTAATTATTGATTTTATTAAATAGTGCAGTTTCCATTTTATTGGGTTTTTTTAATTTTTTTTTGTAAACGAGCCCTCTGCAAGTTCAATATGGCATTCATATGTTTTTAGAAGAATATCTTCTGTTAATAAAATCTCATTGTGAGTGGATGTCTGTGAGACTTTTTTAACCTACATGTCTCTAGTTAGAAGTGAACAAAAGCAAAAGATGATTGAGGTAATTCCTTCATAAAGAACCTTCCATTGATACAGAATCTGGAGGACTTTATCCATTGTGGATCAACTCTGAAATGCAGAGATTCCTCAGGTTAAGAAGAGGATTTTGGATTTGCTGGGTGGGGGATCTGAGCTGCTAAAACCCAAAGTTTTCAGTTCTTTAGGTTCTGAGTCCCGGTCCTAAGCATGAGTAATCAGTAGCTTGGTTTATAAAGGGTTTATTTAGAGCTAATTTAGAGTGAAATATGTTTTCTGCTTAGTTACTGTTCATTGGGTCACACCAATGATTTAGCCAAATCATAACCAGTGAATTAGCTCCTTTACTTTGTGAGAGCCTCCATCTTCCACTCCCGGTGAGCTTGCATTACAAACATTGTCACTGTGGGTGTGAACTGCGGTGTGGTGGAAAAACAGCCTGCAGGGTAAACCCTCCTAACCAGACTTTGACCTGAGAACTGGAAGTCTTCTCAGCTTATCGCTGTTAGTTAAGTGACTTGCATATTTAAGGAAATAGAGTCTCTGTCAAACTTGGTTAAAACTTCATATTAATTATAAATTAATATAAAGGTTAATTTGAATTAAATTAATTGTATGCTCAAAATGAGGAAAAAAAAGAAAAGCTTGGGAAAAATGTAGAATCTGAATTTGTATTAGGTTTTATAGATACAACTACTAGAGTAAAACAATGTAATTAATGTTTATACTTTCAGCTTGTCAGCCAAAAATTAAAAGAACTTTATGATGTAAATTGTTCATCAAAAGATGTCTTGAACTTGGATTCCAGTACTGAAGAAAAATTTAGTCGGCACTTAATATTTCTACCCCAAAAGACTGTATTTAAGGATAATGCTCATGTTGGTAAGTGTGTTCTTTTCTTCTACACCTAGAAATAGAAGGTGAGGTTTTGACTTTATACAGTGCCATCTCCCATATGAGTATTATTTTAATGGAATCATATGTGGAAACAAATAAGTATTCTCAGCATACACATAATTACTCTCTATTTCATTTGGTCTCATTTTTTTCTCATCTCTGCTTTATTTTCCTGTAATTAGCATGTGTGTTTGCAAAAATGTAACTTTTTTTGTGCCTGTGTGTTTTATTTACAAAAATACTGACTTACATGAAACTGGCAAGTCTACAACACCTTGATTTTTCAGATTAATGTCAGTCTTAGCAATTAAAGCTGCTGTTTTTTGCTCTAAATACAGTTAATTTCTGCTCAGCACATTGTCAAAAGGGCAGGACAGAGATGATTTCAAGCCACTTGTGCATAAACATGGTTAAGAGAAAGCTGAAAGCAATTTTAATTGTTTATGTAAATTGGGATTTCCCAGGTATGGCAACTCCAACACAGACAATTGCCAGTTTCGGGTTGTCTTGACTCATTTGTGTGCCCCAGTAGTCCTGTAATCAATTATGAGGGTGATGATGATTTTGATGCTTGATATGCTGAGTCATTCTGCTGATATGTAGCATGGGAGGAACTGTATTTCATATTCATTCATGTTCCCCATGGAAGCTTCATCCAACAAGTGCAGAATCATCCTTGCCAGTATTCCTTTCACTTCATAGTTTTTTTTTCCACTTATGTGTTTATTCTATTTTCTTGCTTTCTCCCTGGAACTGATATGGCGATGGTTTTTATTTGTCTGTCTTTGATTACCATCTAGCATAGCCTGGAGATACAATGGGAGTTGAATTACAATACTGTGAGTTTGAAAAGTCATACAAAATATTTCTGTGAAAGTAATTTGTTGAGTAAGCTTTGGTCAAGCTCTTACATCAGTAAATACACCATGAAGCTGCAAGTAAACATTTCAGTCATTCTGAAAGTGAAATTAGGGAAAGCAGTTGTGACAGGGACAATCACAACCTCTTCAGAATCCTTAATTTGACCTTGTTAATATTTAGTTTGTTTTTTTTTTTTTCTTTAAAGACATTTAGTGCAAATTCTTGCAAGGCATTGGTTTCTCTGTCATTGGCCAGAAACATTTTATACAGTGGGTTCTTCAAAAGTTCCAGAAGGGCTAAAAAGACCCTGAACTTCAACCTCTTCCATCTTGGCTGTTTTGAAAAATGTTTGCACAGAAACTCTCTTAAGTTCTTTCTTGACTCATAGATGATGTTACCTGCTTCTGCCTTTTTTGTTGTTTTTAAGGTAACTTTGTGAGAACCATTTTGCAGCCTGCCATAAGATTAATGGAGAGTAGAGCTGCTGTGATTCCAGCAGAGGAAGCAGGGCATGTTTATCAGTGTTCTGCAGGAACTGGATTAGATGGCTGTCTTACAAACCTCACAGCTGTTGAAGATAATTCTAAAGACTGGCCAGCCGCTGCTCATGAAACAAAGGATATGGAAATGCCACACCAGGGAGAAAATTTGGATTTTTCCTTCCTAATAGTAAACAATAAAGAAGGCAACCAGCAGCTTTTTGTGGATCTAGGTAAATATAAGTGTTTTAAAACCTTTTTGGGATTCAACAAAGGTTAAGAATGAAACGTTCCTTAATCTTTGATTACAGAGAGTGAGAACAGTGAGGTTCTTACTGTTGTCCCTATGGTCAGACTTTAAAAACATGTTGAAACTGTGATTGTAAGTGCTGTACTTTAAAGGAACCTTAGATTCATGCTCTATAGAACTTCTATTATTACATTTAATTATTTTGTTCTGAAGTTTAAATTCCTTTTCTTCCTAATTCTTTCCACACAAGACTAGTATTTTTCTCCCTTAAGGGCTTAGTGCTCCCATTTGCATTAAAAGAGGATGGCATATATTGCATTTTTGTTATTTCAGTTGAATTAGAAGCTTCTTAATAAAGGAACAAGTCTTACAGGCATGGCTTTCTGTATTCTTCTACAAGTATGAATTGAGCCTTCTTTCCCTGTTTGTAATGGCAGCTTTTAGCTTTCAGTGATGGAGTAACAGAAATTTTGGGTTGGGTACTTCATGGCCCAGCTTGGGCATAGCCTGTTCATGGTATTAAAATGTTGCAAATCTCCAGGAACACCCATCATCAAACAAGAGTATGAGAGTTCTACCCTTCTTTAACTTCATATCTGCTTTTTTTGCTTTTTGTCTTATCTCAGGGAAATGAAAATAGCTTAGCACACTTTTGCACAGCAATGTGCTACACATATCAGGACTTTACCTTGGGCTTTTTCCTCAGACCCTTCTGAAGAACTCCCATTACTTCAAATTTTTCTCATGGAAGTCAGGTTCACTTTTATTATGGGCCTCTTCAGTATATCTGATCTATAGAAAAGTAATCCCAAAGTACAGTATTTCTACAGTAGGCTTTGTTACTGAGTCAGAGGGTTACTTTCACCTACTGTTCAAAATTCTTTCAAGCATATTTGTGAATGGAATTCAAATAAAAACAGTTTGTTTCCTATCTCACTTTTTAATTTGATGATTTTTTCCCAAAATTAACCATCCTCAGTATTTATGATAACATAAACACATTACCTCAAAATTTGAAAGCTAAAGTCAAAGTTGTTGACATAATGAATTATATCTTGAGGCTGCAGTGACAGAAAGCTTTGTGATGCTCTTCTTGTACTCTTCTTGTGTATGAGCTCTGTAAGTGCTTTTCTCTTCATGAAAATCAAATGCTTGAAAATCAAATGCAACCTGCAAATAAAACTCTCCTTCTCAATGAATTATTAGATTTTGCAATGTTAAGATACCTGATCATTGTTTTTGAGATTGGAATTAATTTTTCCTGATATATGCCTCAGAAAAGGCATTTGTGAAGCATTCCACAGAAAACAGAAAGTTAGATTAAGTTCTTTCTGGTTAAAATAATCGTGCAGCTCACACAATTTTTGGGCTCAGTTGTATTTCACAAAGTTATTATGAAAGAACCCATTTCTTGTATTGAAGGGGAACAGTTATAATGTCAGAATGATTAAAATGCCTACATAGAGGTGTTGAGCATTTGTCTTAATTATTCTGTAACGTAAAAGTGTGCATGTGTGCATGATCTTGCTTTGTTGCATTTTTTCTATGGGATGTTAGTCAGCCAGTAACAGTTTTTGTCCATTCATTAGACTTTTAGCTGGGCCCAAGGAAAATTGTTTAATTTGCAAGTGATCAGCGTCTTAAATCCTAGCCACACTGCTGTGTTAAGACATATCTGTTTTTCTGTAGGAGTTTATACAAAGAATAGAAATTTCCGGATGTATAAGTCATCAAAAGCAGGAAAAAATGTGATTCTGAAGATAGCAGAGGATAATAAGTTTATCCCCAAGTGTGAAAAGGATGTTTCCTTGGAAGAAGCATATTTTCTTTCCTCTTTAATCTGCAACATTGGGTAATGATTTAATTCCAGTCAAATGTATGGTATTTTAATGATAATTCTCCTGTAGCAGTTACAAATAACTAATATGAATAAGTAAGTATTCAAATAACATTGTTACAGTGTAATTTAGGAGTTCCTAGTAGAATTTCTTGGTTTTGAAGAAAAAAATTTCTTGTGAGTCTTGTTCATTCGTTAAACCTGCCTTCAAATGTGATACAGCTTCTAAATTGTGCCTCATTTCACTATCCACGCTCAAAATGCCAAAACATAAACATTATTAAGCTTGGTCAGATTCTGTGTAGTTCTGGAAGCAAAACATACATATTTTTAGTCAGTTAAATAGGAGAAGTCTGAATATTTTTTAAAGTAGCATAAGAAATACAAAAGGTATCTGTTCATGTTTCCTTGCATACCGATTTCCTATTTGGTACAGACCCCTCTGTAGGTTGGGTACTCGTACAGACAATAATCAAGTTTTCTATATCTAATCTAAACCTTTGATATGTCATTCCTAATCTTAAGAAGATCCTAAGCATTGCTGTAGCAGAAAGATTAAAATAGTATTAATATTTTTATTGAAAACATGTATTTGTTCTGACTTCAGGTTTTATATCATGAACTGTTCATTATCCTGAACTGATGCCAATGAACCACAGAGTGTATTCAGCTCATAGTCATCAGCTGAATCCACCATAAATATGGATGAGAAATTCTGCTGTGTTGAATTTAGACTTCTGTGATCATCTGGCTTGCAGTTAGCAATATGGCAAGGGAAAGCAGTTCATTGTAGAGAGAAAAAAGATAAACCTTTTGAAGGGTATATTTGCATAAATACTACATCTAGAGCACATCTTGCTGTGGGAGTGTGGACCAGCAGTTGTTAAATGGGTGCGTCCTGGGACTTTGGCAAGGAACCAAATGTTGCTCTTGGGGAAGAGGAACCCCTGTGCTGTGGTGGGAGTCAGGGGAGCTGCCAGGGCCAGAAGAGAAAGTGCTCCAGGGACAGGGAAAGGTGCACAGCAAATCATAGGCTGGTCAAGGTTGGCAGGGACCTCTGGAGGTCTCCTGGCCCACCCTTGGGCCCAGAGCTGTGGGATGTACAGTGAGTTGTATTGTACTGTTACGCTGTAAGAATCATACTCTCTTTGTATTCTCTCCTTTCTTTAGAACAAGTGGTGACATAAAAGTTCTGTCATCTGGCTTTTCAGAGGAGGAGAGAAAAATATCTGCTTTTTTAAACAGTAAAACTAACAGAAGCAGCAGAGGTACCTCAAGCCTTTTCTACTGCATAGAAAGAAAATACTCTTAACTTAGATGTTTTGTGACTTGTACACCTGATAACTTGTAGGAGGGCCCTTCTTCAGCTCTTTCTGCAGGGGGCAGAGTACATCTCTGCAGCACCTGAATGCCACTGACCCCCCCCTTCCTGTACCCACAGCTGTCCTGCTTTGTCCCAGCTCCCTCTGCACCTTGGGGGTGGCACTTTAAAGATCTACAAGAAAGTTAACAGTGGCTTTCTCCCAGATTCTGTCTAAGGGTGTGATGTGATTCATGTACATTTTCTGCCTATGGTCTATATAGTGTGTACAATGGCATATTACAGTGGCAAACCCTCTAACAATGTGTGTTTGTGGCCTTTGGTTTAACAGATCTCATGGAAGGTTACCAGGGTTCGCCATACCCAGAAATCGATAATTTTGTTCGTTCTTTGGTTAATAAAGATGGGCTACAAGGAGGTAAAGAGACAACCTTACTATTTACAAATGCATCTTCTACAGCGCTATTTCTAAAGAATTTAAAGAACTATTCTTTTTTTCCCCAGGGATACGACAATGGAGTTACTTCTCTCTCAAAGAACTACTTATTTACGATATTTCTGGTTACCGTTGGTGTGAAAATATCGGAAGAGCTCACAAAAGTAACAATATAATGTATGTTCTTTAACTTTCAGTTGAAAACAGCTTCATTTATTTTCCTGTTCAGCTGTTATTCTCTAGAAATTCTAAAAAAACTCTTACGAATAGAGTCAACAACTGTTACAATCTCTGCTGTCTTGATCTGTGGGGATACAATGTTTTAATTACAAAAAAGAACCCCAAAAAACAAAGAAACTATTTATCCCTACTCTCCAAGTTGTGATAACTGGACTTTTATTTCTAATAATTTTATGAAGTAATCTTTGTGGGATTTAAAATATGCACCTGAAGATGCTAATGTGAAAGTCAGAGTATGTTAAAGCTATTAAACTGTACTATGTTTTGGTACTTCCCAGTTAGAAAGCTGAAAAATAAGAAAGCAAGCAGCCTGCTTTTGAATTAATTTATAATGCATCTTAAATTACTTTCTTATGTTATTAAAATTACTCTTGTCATTTTAATAATTGAGAATTGCCATTTTAGAATGGTAATTCCTGATACATGAATCAAGATGTATTTTGCCAGTGATTCTACAACAACTACAACTCATACTTTGTATAGTTTTAGCAAAATAGATGATGGAAAGTCAGTTTTTTAGATTATATTAGAATTACGGTGTATAATTAGCATAAATATTTTAACTTAAAAATGATTTTATGTAACATTTAAAATCACTGAAACATAAGGAATGTATTTCTGAGAAACAAGGATGTTCAAAAAACCCCACAGCTGGATGAACTTGCTGTTTCTCAAGTGGGTTGCTTGAAGTCTGGTGTTTCTAAAGCACAGTTGAAAAAGGTGGGTGGCCTAATCATTTGACAGAGTGACTTTATGTGGCTTTTATAATGAAACTATTTGTAGCAGCAGCAGCAACAAAATCTTATCTTACAGTTAAATCCCATATGCTAATCTTAATATGCTGACTTTTT
Organism: Cyanistes caeruleus; assembly: GCF_971803275.1. Taxonomy (NCBI): domain Eukaryota; kingdom Metazoa; phylum Chordata; class Aves; order Passeriformes; family Paridae; genus Cyanistes; species Cyanistes caeruleus. Next base: position 32,054,394 of record NC_141705.1, on the reverse strand, counting down.
CTTCCAAGTTTAATGTAATGAAGTTGACTAAATTTCACTTTCAGATGTTAGTCTTAAAACTTACTTCTTTAAACTTAAGAAACCTGAAGTTTACTAAAAATTGTACAAAATTATGTAGCAAGTATGCCAAGAGTATGAAAGCAAAGGCCATAGCTGAGGACAAACAAAACTTGTTCATTTAGTGATAGAATTTCCAAATGTATGAATTCATTTCATTTATGTGCTGTTACTAAAAAATTAAATAATTTCATTCTTAGGATTCTGGTAGATCTAAAGAATGAAGTCTGGTATCAAAAGTGTCACGATCCTGTCTGCAGAGAACAGAACTTCAAATCACAAAGTATGTAGCCTGTGATCTCAGTTATATTTAATACTTTTTGGAATGTTAACTTTAATTAATGTCTTATATTTGATTTAGGTTTTCCATTACCGCCTGGGATATGCCTCCAAACGCTTTTCAAAGAGGTATGTTTTGGTCCTATTGAGATGCTTAAGTTCTTGTAAGGCTCTGGAAGTCCTTGGATATTCCCACTAACATCCCAGTCTGCTGGGAGAGCTCCACATCCTGGTACAGTGGCATAGAAGAGGTCCCCAGAGCAGCTGTGCTGGTAGCTCCATAAATTCCTTTTCAAGTTCTCCAGCAATGCTAAGTTACTGGAATTGTCTAACTTCACCTGGGACTTTTTCTGTTCTGATGTGTTCTGTTTTTGTGTTCTGATGTGAACATCAGTTCCCAATGTCTAAGCCACAAGGCAACTCCAGGTGCAGAATAGAAAAACTGCCCAAGTTTAGCTCTGCTGTGCATGTCTGATTTCATGCAAGGTAAAATAAAACTGGTTCTGGAACACCGAAGTCAGAGGCAAATATATGTCAGCAACCCTCATTCCTGAAATTAATTTCTCTCCATTTCACCATATGAAAGCAGCATGTTTCCCCAATATTTACAGGCACAATATTTAAACTGACCTGATAGTGCTATGTCCTGAACATACAAGTTTTTCCACTGCTTAGGCAGTAAGAATTGGCATTTTTTTAACTTTTAAATTTAACTGTACAGCTCTAAATATAATACAGCAGAATGACACATTAAGTGCTAGTCAAGCACCTCATCAATAACTACTGGTATTATTTCACAGAAAGTGTCATTTAACTGTATTTTCAGGTCCTGACAGTATCTCTGAACAAGACACTTAAGTCAGTCTTAACCTTGTATTATTTTATGAAGCTGTATTCAACAGGCTACTTGTCGGGTGCTAGAAAAACGGCACATTTCTACTCCTATTAAAATAGCTTCCACAGGTTAATGCGGCTGTACATGAACATGCTGGAAAATCTTGTGGTGGGCAGCTTTCTGAAGCATCCACTGTATGTGACAGCACAAACTTTCAACTTGCAGAGCAGTTAAAGGTGTGAAGAGTATTTGCATATGGAGTAAGTAATGTTCTTGTTACTCAAAGGAAGAAGAGTCCATGCTAATGGATGACAGGGGGAACACCGAAGGAAAAGTAAATCCGCATTCTAGTGCGTCAGACTTGTCAAAAAGCTCAGTATCTCCAGAGAACAGCTGGTCTCAAGACTTCCTGTTTTCAGACAGTGAGTGGGAAAACACAAGTGATGATGCCTGTTTCCAAGAAGCTGCTGAAGACGTGGAACTAGCTGAAGCTGCAGATGATAGTCTGAATAATGCCATGGAAGAAATCCCAGATGAACTTCTTCTGGAAGCTTTAAGGAAAGAAGATCTCTACACTAAAGAAGGCAGCTAAGCACAGGCCTGGCCAGCAATGAATGACACTTGTGTGGAGCTGGTGTAAAAGGTCCTGCAGGGTAGTTCACAAGCACCACTCCAAAGCTGTAGGATGAAGAATGGAGTGCCTGGGTGAACTTCAGCAGGCCTGAGGGGATCATGGAAGATTATGTGGGGGGCTGAAGAGAACTGGACTAAAAACTCATCAAGAATGCTGCTCCAAGCTTAGCACTTTTAGTGTACAGCACTCTTTGCTGTACAGTTTCTATTAGTTGTATGTCCAAGTTTTATTGAGAAGCCAACAAAACAGACTTCTTATTTCCATATATGAGATGAAGTAATATATTTCAAATGCAGATTCAATAAAAAGATTTGTTTATTCATCTTTGTTCAACCAGAGTCTCTTTACAAATATATTCCGCTCAAGATTATTTTAATAGCACAAGATTAACACCCAACATTGTTCAGAGTACAGAAAAGTTTTACTAACTGTGGTTGTCTTTTCCTTTCATTGATATTCTGAGACTATTTGACAATAAGATACAATCTCTAAGTTGTTGACTGCTTTTAAACACTGACACAAAATAGAGTAACAATGATTAAACAAGCTTTAAGCACTGACAATTCTAATACCTGTTCTTTCTGAATGTCTGGAAGTCTTAAAAAGACACTTAATTTTTCTTTGAACTCTGCTGTTTTTCTGCAGCCAGAGCTTCTTCCAGTTTCATATTGATACTCTCAAAGTGCCTTTCTGCTCCTAGAATTCTCTGAGACTCCACCAGAAGAGCAGGGAGGCTGGAAATTCCATACTGTTGATAAGGAAATAAAATTACAAGGCAACTTGTAATTTTTAAACTCTTTGAAAGATCACTTACATATCAGTATTTATTTTTCCTCTGTCTAAAATGGCGCAACATGACCTTTAAAAGTGAACAACGGCCAAAATCAGAGTCTTCTGAAATGTGAGGATTTCCCTTACATATGGCTGGTGTGTAAGCCTTGTCCATAGAAAATACCTGGGCAAACACAAACAAGTTCTAAGGCTACATGAGATGTTACTCTGGTCATGAAATACCAGCACTGTTCTCAGCATTAAATATCTTACACGGAAGTGCCAGAGCTTTCCCTACTTTTGAACAACAACACAAAAAATTAATTACTTCTGTCCCACTGTTAATCTTTGATTTCTATAAAGAAGTTACAGCTAAGGACAACTGTTTCATTTCTCTGTCCTTTGAATTCCTGAATACTGAGCGCAAGACCACAGAATCTCCTCTGCAATAGTTCAGCTTCTAACATGAGACCAAAAACACGAATGATAAACTACAGTTCAGCAGTGATTCTCAAGTTGTTCCCGCAAAGGCAATGAACAGAATACTGCTACTTAAGAGATGCAAATAAATAAATTTCATAAATTAAAATAAGAAACACTTAGAAAACTGAAAGACAGGCAGAATATGTACTTACTTCCACTTTTTCTTTAGGGTTTTCTTCTCTGTAGTCCAAACAGTCTTGCTGTATCTCCTTTAAATCAGTAATTAATTCAATTGTTTGCCTCAAGGAAGATTTCCTTTCCTGTACCTCAGCATATTCCCTTTGTAGTTGTGTCAGTTGTGGTTCAGCTCTGAAAAAAGATCAAGACTTTGCAAGATCTGCATATTTCTTGCATGAATAGCTATGACCTTATTTCCTCTGAAGAAATTCTTAAAAGGCTGGTCAGAAATACGAAACATAGGTTACTATGGAATAGTGCTTAGGCAGAACAAGCATATTACTTAAATAGAGGCATGAGATCAAATCCACCAAAAGGAACCAAACCCCTCTTTTGAGTCTGACAATGTAGCCACTCTCAAGCATTTAAGGTTTTTAAGTGTAGTTTCTTAAATACAAGGCGTTCTGCTTCTGCACACCTCTGCCTGCAAGCTCAGTTTAGTTCTTATGCTGAAGCATTCTCAGGATCTACAAAATACCTACACCTCTGCTAAATAAACTGGAGTGCTTGATCCATTAAAATAACACTCCAAAAATAAGCACCAACAGTGACTTTCATCCAACAGGGTTGCAGAAAAAAAGCTTTCTTAAAATGATCAAAGGATTAAAATACAACATACAAAAATGTGAAGACAGCTGTCAGGGGCTTCAAATAGTTCTCTGAGCAAAGTTTGTCCAGAGTACTACAAAGAAAAACACCTCTCATGGCCATAGAGAAAAGGTTTTGACTCTGTTTTTGTGAATCCAAGCCCATGGTTCTCTACAGTTACCTTACAGGGTATATGTTAAATGCAGCTTCAGCATAAAGCTTGTCTCTAGCAGCTCAAGGGATTTGGGGAAGTCTAATGGTTCTTTCAACCATTCTTCCAACCACATGATTCCTGTGTTTTGTATATAAATGACACTTAAGATTAATGCCAAGTTAGAGAAGGGGAATTTTGTGGCCATATGAGAAGGAAACAAACCCACTGACCTGCAGAGGTAAAATACAATCTCCCACCTCAAAACCAAACAAGTCCTCTATCGTCTTTGTTATTTATGATCCAGCACTTTTGTAATTCAAATCATAACACTGGTGTTGTTCCTAAGAACATATGGTGTGCAACACCCTCCCAGTAACTAGTTAGCTAGGAGAACTTGAAAGAAGGACTGTCTAGGAAACTGAAATAAGTAACAAAGTGATTATCATGAGCTTTTGTAAAAACAAAAAGCAAAACAGTGGTAATTTCATCAAAATCAAATGAGAGAACAAAAAAAATTACTTTCCCTTCCAAGTTACAAAATACCAAACTCCTTAAGTTCTTCAGGCTATTATTATGCATCATTAGAAACACACCGAATTAGCTCTTCTCTGAGTTGCACCAGTTGCTGCCTTTTCTTTTTGATGTTTGTTATTGCCTGAAAAAAAAAAGTGAGCAAAGTCTTTGAAACAGTTTCTAAAATTTCAAAGGCAAGCAACTCAAATCTCATTGCCCTTTTCTTCTCTGAGGTTTTATGCTGATTGTCATTGTGGAAGATTCTAAGATACCAGACCTGATAAACTGCCATATTTTACATCTGTATTTTAAACAATTTAAAGCTGTTTAAAATGTCAAACTCTAATCTCCATCCACAATTGTTCTTAAGAAACATTTGATTTACAATCAAACACAAGGAGTTTGTGGCATTTTGATTTCAAACATGAACTCTAGGTGGTTTTAGGTTTAAAAATGTAAATTAATATGACTGTATGTTCAGGATGGCAGCCATAACTAAGTAAGCTTTAATATAACATACAATTAAAAAAAACACCCACAAAACCCAGCATAAAATCAAATTTAGCAACTAAAAGTTTAATTTTAAACAAATGTCTAAGAAAAAAACTAAGGATAAATCTGAGTGGCTGTGAATTTTCATTTTACATGCAGAGCAGTTTACTGTATCACCTCACATCACCCAGACTTCAGCATATTAATTGCTACTTCCCAGGATAAGCTTTATGTTGACTCTATTTGTTAAAGCTATTTTGCCATTGAAAACTTTGCAGAAGATGTTAATTTGGGCAGAAATCCAGACAGTGCCTAAGCTTGTCTTAAATCTCTCTTCTGTAGGGCATTCACCTCTCCCTGATGAACCCACTACAATGTTTTTCTGCCCTTACACTAGTGCCTCCTTCTGTCAACATTCCCATTGCATTTTCAGCTAACTATTACTACCTATAAATGAAGAGAGGAACTGTCTTCCTCTGAACAAAAATTCTGTTTAGGGAATACAGCTGCCTGAGACGTCCCTTTTTTAAATTAAGCAATCCAATTCTATCCTCACAGGCTGCTATCTTTGCTGCTCTCTTAGATTTTATATTCATTTATGTTTCTTTAATGTTAGCTGTCAACATTTAACTGGCTCTCCAGAAGCCTCACCATTACTCATTAAAAAAAAATAAACCAATAAGCCAGGAGAGTAATTGACATGCATAGATCTTACCCATCCTAATGTGCATTCATTCTTTTTACACCACATAGCAATATACATCTGGAGTTTGCAATCTATCACATTTACTCAGATCTTTTCCAAAAAACCTCTGGTGGTTCCCTAACTTCTGTTTGTGCAGTTGATTCTGAGTAAATACACCTTTTTGTCAATTATCTTATCTCTTCCAGTCAAGCTCCTGACACTCCAATGCCCACAACGGTAGGCTGTACAATCCAGCTAATATGGATGTATGTATTTACCTTAGCATTTTTTTTCTTTATGTTCTTTAATTCCTGGACTCCTGCTATCTAGAGAGAAGAAGAATTACAGGTTGAGTTCATCACGCTCCTCCTAAAAACGTGGCTGCAAGAATTACTTTGGAATAATGTAAAAAGTTGGTTTTTTTATTAAAAAAAAACAACAACCCTGGTTCAAAGGGACATCACCAGTTGTGTATTCTTTCCTCTCTCCTTCCAGGGGAAAATCACTTGCACAAAAGGAGTTAGTGCAAGTAATACTCCTTGTACCAATTCCTGTAATAATACCTACCTTAATTTTTCTATACCTTCATATAGATGTATAAAATTGGTAATTCCAACACTTGTTATTTCTAATGAACCACTCAGAACTATAGCTTTAGTACTCAGCTATTGTACTTGGCACAACTTCTGCAGAGTTTTGAGTTCATTTTACTCATCATAATCACCTTAATCTTTCCAGCCAATAAATCACAGAAAGGCTCAGGTTGGAAGGGACCACAGGGGGTCTTCTGGTCCAACCTCCCTGCTCAAGCAGGGTCATCCTAGAGGATGGCACAGGATTGTGTCCTGATGGTACTTGAATATCTTACACTTACAGTTATGTTCAAAATGTTAATTAAAAAAGGATGATTTTCCCTGGAATATTTAGAGGCCTTACTCAGAAGGCACTGAAACAGCACAAAAATTAAATCAACCTTTTAAAATTCTAGTCAATAAGATTTTAAAAGTGTTTGATATAGCAGTATGCTCATTTAAATTATGCAGATCACCAGTTCTTCTACATAATGATTTAGATATGAAAAACACTTTGGGATTATTGGATGCTTCCCTATTCTCAAAGGTGACAACCTGGCAAAGTACTTGCGTGACAGCAGTGTTGTCTCTAGAGGCAATTCTTGTGAAAGCCTGCACACAACAAATTGTGTCTTCCTATTACTTATACTGACAAGAGATTGAAAATTTTCACAGCTTGTAAAATGAATGTGTAAAGGGCAATATAAAACCATAGGTATTTTGACCACAAAGTCGATTTTATTCCTGGTATACTTACAAGGTCAGTGATTTGGTCCTTGAAAGCAGAAGAGAAGTCACTGATAGCCTTTCTGCCAATGTTTGATTCTATGCTTTGTCTGGAGAAGTCAGAGGGACAAAACACGTTTGGTTTAGTAAAGGGGAAATCTAATCCAAAACCCTCTTTTGAGTAACAAATAAAACCCCAAGTTAAGCAGATAGATAACTGCAGATCTTTCATACACTAGCAAGAGCTTCACTTCTACCTTAAAAAAAATATCAGTTGAGATGTGCTGTTCATGTTTGGAAAAATAGCAATTCCCTGTAAACCATGACAAGATCACATGTGAAGCAGTATTTGTATCATAGATACTTAATAATCATTAACATTAGAATGTAACCATGCAATACTGATTCCTAAAGGACAGCCCATTAGCAAAACCACAGGCATTTATTTTTAAAACTTTGAATATCCAATCATGGGAAAGCAGAATATTTACCTGTAATTTGCTGCTATTTTCTCAACTTTGGCCAGAACAACATCCAGTTCTGTAATATCTTTAGGAGATCTCTTCAGATCTTTGGGACACCAAACCTGTACAGAATATGAGCTATCCACTGGAACAACAAAATGAACATAAGCACTGCACAATTCAGGTACACATTGTAAAAAAAATAGGAAAACTCTTGTGCCCACCATCAAAATAACCATCTAAAAGTTATGAGTATTTCAACATGAAATTTGAGAAGAGGAATATTTGAATTATTTAATCTGTCTTTGCCTGAGCTACTGTGATAGATTTACTTGGGAACACCTTAGAATTGGGATGATCAGTGATATGTTACTTAATTCTTATTCTTTATGGATTCAAGCAAGCCCTGAAACACATCTGTAAACTAAGTATTAAACTACACAGTGTACTGTAGACATGATTTTTTGTCTTAAAGAACTATTAGCCTAAATCTGCAACTTGCATTACTCAAAGAATCACGAGCTTTTGTATTTGTACACATTCTTTTATTAATACCATATATGCCTCAAAAACCCACTGTACACAAATACATTTCTTTAAATTTTGCATTATTATTATAAACCAATTCCCCAAAAACCTAAACCATATTTCTTCACATACTCCCCAATGTAAATCTAGTACTAAAATGTGATGGGGGTTCTGTTCAAAGGAAGCAAGATGACACAAGGAACAGTTTCTTCCTACTGAAAAATGCCACTGTCTTGAAGCTCCCTGCCTCAAGGGTCTTTACACTGACTGCTGTCCTGTGCAGTCAGGGGCACTCCAAGTTCTGCCCCACAGCTGCTGCTCCAGGCTTCCAGACCAAGGAATGGACTGACATCTCCTACAGCTTCATAGCCATGGCTCCAGGCTTCCCTCCAAAGGAAACCAGGCTTCCCTAGAGGTATAATGCACATCTATGCTTTACCCCTTCAGGGGAAGAACAGGCAAGTCCAGGGATGCAAACCATGGAGATCAAAGCAGGGGTGGTTTATACCAAAACTGAAGCTGAAACTTCCCATTTCTAGAAGCACTGTGTTGCTACATTCCAGAAATGAAAACCATTGAAACACTTTGATCTTGGATGAAGAAAAGCTATATGAGGGTTCTGAAAAGTGTACTTTACCAGAAGAATCTGATGTATCCTCCTCTGAAGACTGCCTCTCTTCTGCCTGGAATTGAGTAGTTTTTGGAGTCTTCTGTGATACAAAAAGCCGATTAACTTCCAGAATAAACCCTAGGTTTACTCATCTAAACTCCTGAGAGATGACAATTAGGCAGAATGCAGAAAGCATTTCCTGACTGAAGCATCAGTAACGTTTCCTTTGGCCTGTTCCAGCATTCCCAGCACAGTGGTCACTGCTGCAGGACAGTGGCTGCCTGACTGCACTGGCCACTGACCCATCAGCCACTGCCCATGCAGCAGGGCTGGAGACATGCTAAGGAGCTTAAGGACCCTCAGCTCAGCACAGTCATTGCCCAGGATTAACATTTCTCGTATCAACAGTGCCTGCTTACATTCCTTTTCAGCCACATTCTCCCAATCCTTTCTCCACTTTGATGACTTTGTGACAACCACAACAGCACTTGTACAAGGGTGCTGCATGCATCCTGCCTGCTGATGGAAGACTAACACTGTACTGAGTGTACAATCCCAATAAATTTCAATACATAAGAAACTCTTGTTCCAACTACTTCACAACCTCTTTTATCATAGGCTACTTTCTTGAGCCTGCAGTTGACTCCTGGTGTATGTCTGGCAGCTAAGTGGGCCAAAACCGTATTAAACTAATTTTGGAGTAAGTGTTCAAAAACACTAATTCAGAACTGAATGGCTTTTAATTCTAACACATATTCAAAATTAATTTTATCAATATTCTTTTCCCATAAACTTGTTTTGCTTCAATACCAAACAAGTACAAAGGATTCATATTACATCTAGTATGCCATTCCTCGAGAACATATATTCTAGATTTGAGGAAGATAATTGAAAAAAATAAGAATATACTTATATAAGAATAAACAAGCAACAGAAGAGACTACAGGATCCAGGAACACCTGGCTATAATATTCCTTGTTGATGTGATGACTTGTACCTTTAAGCATTTCACTTGGCCACATCACAGGAATACTCTGAGGACTGATTATTTCAGTGATTATATTTTTATACAGTTAAGTACTAAGACACCCTCTAATGCAGGCATGGCATGAAGTAAACTAAAATTAAATTGACTGATAACACTCATGAAACTTTTTCAGTACCACAGTCTCCTTAAGGGCTTCCTCTTCAGAATCAGCTGTGTTGAATTTCTGAACATCACCATTGGAGGACTTTGAGCTATGTGTTTTTTTACTGGGAAAAGAAAAAACATACACTGATACCCTCTGAGGAAGGATGATCTTCAACCACATACACAAAACCTTGTGTTTTGAGGAACATTTTGTACAGCTATATCTCATACAAGTACTATTAAAGTTCTAGCTCAAATTAAATAGCAAGACAATTTCAGATTTAAACCAAATTTGATTTAACACGCGAAATATACTAAAATTTAAAAATAATAATATTAAAAATAATTTCCTTCGTTACATATAATTTAACTAGAACACTTTTCCCTTTAAATCTAAAAATCTAAAGATTAAATTAAATTCTGACAATTTTATTTTTTTTCCACCAGACCGTCTGTCTGCGTTTTGCTTTTGTGGAGCCGAAACTTGACTGAGTGCCTCGTTTTGTGACTGTTCCTCTCCATAAGCATCCACAGCAGTACTGTGCAAAGGGTGATCTATAAAGAACAAAGAAATAAACTGTATGAACACTGCTCCCATCCTTTAAGGCAAAGAGAGTGCTCTGCCCGCCATTAAGCATTTAGCTGGAGTATTTGTCATTTGCTAACTAATAAAATAAGTTCTCATTACAAGTATTTTTTGAGGATTATGAAAAAATATATAATGAAAGGTTTCATAGTTTCTGTACTCATCCACCTGCTACTTCTTTATGAACCCAAACCAAAGGTAGCTCAGCATGTACACATGGCATAGAGCAAGCAGAATACTTGATACAATTTCTTTCAAGTCTCTCTTCGCTATGACATACGTTAACCTTCTACACAATTAAACAACTACTTTCTTTTTTTTTATATAATATAGATTTTAAGCTGCCTTAGTGGATACTATGAGAAGGCAATTACTGCTGCTACAGAATATTTGTAAATGTAGAATTCTTGAAGGTAGCTACCAAAATAGATTGGAACTCTGAGAAATTGAAGGTTTTAGCATGCCTTCCACAGTATAAATTTCTTTTTTCAAGCACACTGCCACAAAACTTTTGTGTTAGTTTACATTAGTGTCAACAGGAATCCTTTTTGCAGTCTAAATACACACCACAGAAATAAGGAAAAGAACTTTTCATTTTGCTAAATTGTTTTTTATAGCTCATTGTCAATGCTGTTCCCAAGTTACATTTATATTTCCATAATTTTCTCAGAGTAATAACTATTACAGTTGAGAAATAGCTCTTAACATTTTCTCTACAGTTTCTAATTACACTGGTTTAAAAAAAATAAAAAATGTACAGGTAAGATATAGCAGAGGACTCCACACAGAGGAGCAGCTACACCATCTATAGTGATTCTTTTCCTGTGTATTGAGGCCTCATTACACAAGTCAAATATAAAGCATGGAAGTGGTTTTAATCCTTCACCAAAAATTGTATGGCTTAATGTTATTTTTTTAAGTAACATCTGAAAGTGGCAGAACAACTGCAAATGTCCAAGTTTCCTGCCATGAATACTCTTACAATGGCAAAAATGTCACTTCATAATTTGTGTAATGTAATAAAGAATAAATTAAGATATTGAACTTTGGTTTTTAACTGTATGTTATTGCACACCTGCAGTATTATGATATGTGAAATTCTACATTCAAACTATAAACGTGGAATAGCTGGCGTTTTTCCACTGACTTTTATTTGCACATACTACAGTATTATTCCTGTTACTTCCTAAATTATAGAAAATAACACAAAATACCATGTCTGTCCTCTCCATTACTTTCTCTTGCAAAGAACCAAAACCTTTCCCTAGGTAAGCACCTGAAGTATTCTGCCCATGTAGTTGGTTTGTGAAAATCATACATTAAATGGCATTCAAGACAATACTAACCAAAGGAATCATTAAGGTCCTCAAGTTGATTTGTTTCTGCTACCTTCAATATCCTTGAGACATCTGGCTCCTCAAGTGAAAGTGATTTCCAACGAAGATTGGAGTTGGCTTTGTGCTTCTGGATAGGTATGAAATTAACAGCCAGTTTATGCAGCTCTTTGAGATTAAATATGACAATGAATTTCAAGATCATTTGGCTAGAAGTACACTTAACCAGAACTATATTGACTCCTAAGCTATGGCATAAGGATTTGAAGCATATTTTTGTCTCAGGCTATGGGGTGTTTCCCCTAAGAGAACTGATGGTATAAAATGTGTATGTTCTGCTATTTGATACTGTGTTCTACTGCAAGTTTGTCTTATTTCATAAAAGTGTACAAGCTTAGAAATATTACAACCCTCTAATACCTGCTTTCTATGATCTGTAGTCTTTTTCTTTTCAGGCGTTAAAATATTTCTTCTTTCATCTCTATATCCCAGAAATTTCCACCCTTTCCCAATTTAACTACTTTCATCTTAAAAAACTGAAAAACTAAAGTGGAATTTATAAATCAAGGATTACAGAGACACTTCTGTAAAGCAGAAGGGTAAGGGAGAATGACACAAGTTTATGAAACAGTTGTGGAAACAGTTGTGTGCCGTTCACAAAATGCGCAAGTGACTTTCCTCACTAATTTCTGTGTGTACTTGCAGGGTGAATTATAACCAGAAAAGACTGACCTCTGTGGCTTTTTAATTTTATCAGTGCTTAGCAGTGCTCCAGTATTTCTATTATAGGATCAAATATACATATACTTTTTCTATAAATTGTCTTTTATGAGACTGTTTTTAAACTTTTGCCTTTTCGAAAGTCAATGTTCCATTTTGCACTACTCCTAAAATGAAAAAGAAAACCCCACACCAGCACCCCAAGCCCGTCCCAGCAGGGCCTGCACAGCAGTTCCCTGTGCCAAGCAAGTCTTGCGTTAACCCCTATGCATCCATCTCCAGAGACAATGCCTCGACTGCACAGTAGCATAACACAGCATCACCGGATATCCTGCACTGGAAGGGATCCACAAGGCTCTGCACAGGACACCCCAAGAGTCACAAGTACTGTCCGAACAGTCCTTGAGCTCTGTCAGGCTGCTGCTGTGACCACTTCCCTGGGGAGCCGGGTCCAGTGCCCAACCACCCTCCTGGGTGAAGAACGTCTAATATCCAACCTCAACCTTTCAGGCCTTGGTCCCCTCACTGGTCACCGAGAGAAGAGGCCAGTGTCTGCCCCAGGAATCCCCTCGGTGAGGAAGCTGAGACCACGATGAGGTTTCCCCTCAGCCTCCAGCTGAAGAGACCAAGGGACCTCAGCCGCTCCTCACACGGCTTCCGCTCAAGGCCCTTCACCTTGCCCTCCTTTGAACACTCTCTCTACAAAACCAAAACACTGGCTGTTTGGATTCTGCCCAACCTAGCGAAACTTACCTCTAGCTTGTAGCTGGTATGATTCTTCTTTATTTTCTTCTTTGAGGACATTTTGCTGTTTAGTATATGCTGCAGAATACAAAACCGAGGACGAAGTTAGTGAAAAAGATACAAATCGCCTTTCTTAACGTCTGTACTTGGGAGAGAACGGGAAATCTTTGTTCAAACTATTTTTGTTACTTCATACTATTATGGCAAGCTCACTCCAAAAGCGGTAAAGCTCACTTCTTCAGCCCAGGCCGACGTAGAAGTTATGTATGTACGGATGACGGATGTATGCAGCACGTATCAACGAGCCGGGCATATGGAGCAGATAAAGCGCGACGCTGCAGCTCACGCCTGTACCGCGGCTCCGCTGCCGCAGGACCCCGTCTGCTCCGGGCCGGCCCCTCAGGGAGCCTCCCGCTTCCCGCCGCCTTTGGAACCGCGCGCGCCGCCGGCGGGAAGGAAGGGGAGGGGCGGGGAGGAGCCGCCGGCCGGAACGGGAAGCGGGACGGCGGCGGGACGGCGGCGGGACGGCGGCGGGACGGCGGCGGGACGGCGGCGGGACGGCGGCGGGCTCGCCCTGCTGGAGTCAGTTCAGCGTCCGAAAAATTCACCGAACCAGCGCTCTCCTCCGTAGTGTTCTATGAATGGCTCTGATTAAATACAAAAAACAAACCACAAGAACGTCCCCTTTTCTTCTCCCCTCCCTTTCCCTTTAACTGACGCTGTGCAGCTGGAAAAGCAAGCGAAAGAGATCGCTTCTGCAAAGATAAAATACAAGCTGTGGTCAGAGACAGCACATTTAACAGCAAATTATTTTGAACCGCACAAAATAAAACTTGCTTTAATAGCGTACCAGACAAACAAACAAACGAAGTAGGCTCTTAAGGTTTTCGAGCTAAAATTTCATCTCTGGCAATTAAATTGTTAGATGAGATTCAGCAATTTGTCAAGTCTCGTCAGCCGGAGGGGCCCTTTTGATACCACACCTCCTTATACACTGGTGGTGGTGATATACTGGCTTTAGCCAGAAAAATATACTAAAACAGTGAAATAATCACTTCAGGCTTAAGAGGTGGTAAGTTCTTTTTTAGACTTATGTTGCTGGCTATAACACCCAGCCCCCTGAGCCACTAATAAGACAAACAAATTTGTTTCTGTAGTGATAGATGGCTTCTCCAGAAAGGTTTCTCAAATAGAATGTTGTTAAGAACATAAACCTTAGATCCAGTTTTCATCCATCTCTCAGCTCTCTCTCCAGTATGAGACACAGTGACACTTCCCTGCCTTTCCAAGCAGCTTAGACACACTGATTTTTAGTGTGTTATTTAATTAAGTGACAAATTTGGTTTAGGTTTCCTTCACTATGGAATAAAGGAACATACAAAATTACTTAAGAGAGGAAACTCTACAGTGACTAGGAACAGAAGTTTGCTTAGTATCTTGAATTGACATCTGTATTCACATGGAACTTTAAATAGTGTCTGGGTGGTAGTGCTTTCTCTACCCTGGTTTGGTAACTGTCCCTGAAATCTCTCCAGCTGTACCCTGGGGATGTTTGGATTTAATAAATGCATGGAATAAGGAAACCCACTACCACACAGGTAGAGTTTCAGAAAACTTAACTGAAATCTAGCCATCTGAGATGATAGTAAGAACACAAGTGTCAGGAAAAAGGCAAAAAAAAAAATTAAAGATTTGCATCGTTGTAGTGTACTGAAAGAGCAAGTTACATACAACAGCATCCTTTTCTTACTAATATCGACCAACACCTTAAACATAAAAAGTCACTTTCCAAAAGTAAAAAGTGTAAACAACCAGCCTTGTACTGTATTTAGTATGGCTGTAGCAGCAGAGTTTTACAGGTTGTCTGTTAGAATATTACTCAGGCTTGTTATTCAGCAGCATTTTTCTTGATAAACAAACACATCACACCATTGAAATGAAGAAATATTTATTTTGGTTTCCTTCATTGGTTTTGAAAATTGTTTTGGTTTTAAAAAACATAGAAATAGCCAACACTAAGCAAACATTTGAATTTCAATGTAACAAACTACTGCTCTAACAGTTGACTTGGATTTGTGTACCTGAATTGCATACACATGAAATTATGCTACAGAGTAATGCATTACAATCACACAAATCTTAGTGCAAACCTTGTTGTGCTTGTATTTTACATAGATCCACGTTTTCAAAAAACAGCAATGAATGTTAATGCAAAACCAACTCTGTTAAGGATAGCAAAAGACTGATGCTGTAATAAGGCTTATTTCTGCTGATTTTTCAAACAAAAGATAACTAGTTATTATTTTTCAATTTATCTGGGAATTAGGCTTTTATCCCTGAACAAATGCCTATCCTGGGCCAACACACAGTTCTGTTGGCATGTATAAATAGTTCCAATTGCTGCAAAGCATCAGGCAAAAACATTCTACCTGACCTATTTTGTTATTCGGTGAAGAGTACTCAGTGGCTCATACATAAAGCACAGAAAACAGAGGTTATGTCAGAAGCTCTTCCACTTACAGAGGGCCTGGCACATTTTTATAAAAATGCATTTTAATTACAAGTTCATTACAGGGAAACAAGTGTCTGGTACAGGTGCAGTGTTTACCCTGACTGTTAGCATAGCCCAGCCTCCTGATTTGGTTTTTAGGTCTCTAGTGTTCTTGCCAGAGTTACAGGGCTGGTGCCACTCCTGAATCATGCTAATGTAGCAAAGGCTATACTTGCTGAATGAACTGCACCCACACAGTGCAGAACCACCATATGCAGACTTTGAGGAACTTCTACTCATCAGTCTTCTTTGTGTGGAGTGCTGACTTCTACCTTATAGAAGTACATCCCATAACCGGCTGCAGATGTAGAAGGGAGATACAGCTCAGATGCCTTGCCCCAGTTAATACTGGGACTAACAAAAGATGTGATACCAGCTATGCAAACTGTAAGGGTTTGGGGCTTTTGGTGGTTAGGTGGTGGGGTTTTTTGAACAGATTAAGTAATTTTTCTGAGGATGCAAGATACTTAGAGGCATTTTCAAAGCTGCCAAATCCTTTGTGGAATTGACAACTGCAAAACACACTGCAGACAGCAAACATGCTGGCAATAAAACCTTAGCTCCTTGGAGAAGGTGAGTCCCATTTTCAACCAAGGAAATATTAAATAACTTACATATAGTTACCATTTATAGTTAAGGCTCTTTTTGGAAATTGTAGGTCACCATAAAAACAGTATGCAACACGACTTGACAGTAAGGCAGTGTTCCATTTTCTTCAATGTTCCTATGGCAAGTACCCATTTTTGTACAAGTTAATGATTGCACAGTTTCCTTCCCTATTTTTGCTGTAGTCAAAATACAGATATGAAGGCCAACAGTAGACAGACATGTGCCACTTTCCTCATTCCATTTGCAGTTACATTTTGGCATTAGCATAGAGTTCATCTATCTGTGACTGGAAGTATTTTCGCAGTTCTGGTCTCTTCGCCTTCAGTGTTGGTGTCAACAGGCCGTTTTCAATAGAAAACATTTCAGTGTGCAGGACAATGTCTTTCACCTGGAAAACAAAAAAGTATTAGCTAAACTGTATTCCTTGAAATAGACAAGACTATTAAAAATATGCCCAGACATCATAACAAAGCCCATTGCTTGAGAAGTTTTCCAGACACAAATTAAAAGCAGTTTCTGAAGAATCAGATAATATTAGTGTTGAGAAGTACAAAGAATTAGGTATTTGGTTCTCACAAGCATCATACCTGTTCAAATGACTTCAAACCAGATTCTTTCCCAATTCTCACCATGTCTTCCAGAATGTATTTTTTTACATCCTGTGGATACAGAAATACATTGTACAGCTTCATGCTTGCATAAGGAGCAACTTGAAAAAGTTGATGCAGAACAGCTAACTGTTCAATTAGATATGCCTTGCCTTGTTGCCGCATAGCTCTTTATAGGAGCCTTCAAATCCCTTCTTCTTGGCCCAGTTGTGCAGAGTATCAGGATCAGGTACCACAACAGCTACTAAGAAGGCCTAAAAAAAAGGAAAAAAGCTTGACAAAAATTCTTAAGTCAACACTTTAGTTCCTACACATTTCTTTGGGGAGCATTTCTGATCCTGATGTAAAGTCAGCAGCTTTCTGCTACCTGAACACAGGAAGCACATTTAGAACTGAACTGAAAGAATTAAGACCCACATTTCTCTTTACAAAACCCCCAATGTATTCAGGTTCTTTCTTGGTGTGTGTGGGTTTTTCTGGTTTTGTTTGTTTTTTGGGATTTTCCCACGGGACACTGTTAGCAATTTATATACAGTCATTAATATGCAAATTAGTTCAGCTCCACTACCTGGTGTAAAACTAAATCCAAAAATATGCTACCTGACTGCTGGAATCCAATCAGAACTAAAATGCAAAATTATAAAAGTTTATGGGACAAATTTAAATTTCAGTCCCAAAGCTTGGGGAAAAGGAAGAAAGGAAGACTTTTCTGCAGTCTCCTTTTGCATTAACTTTTAAAATTACCTGAAAAATGCTTACCTGCAAGCTCTCTCCATGGACAAACACCTGTGCAACAGCTTCACATCTCAGATACACATTCTCTATTTTCTCAGGTGCTATGTACTCTCCCTGGGCTAGTTTAAATATGTGTTTTTTCCGGTCAATGATCTTCAATGTACCATTCTGTTGACAGAAATAACTTTCACTCAGAGGAGATACTTCAAGTACAAAACCAATCTACATACCTTAGGCATGCCACACTGGCACAGTAAAACTATGCCAGAGCCAGAGAACTGTCAAACTAATGTTAGAAGAGAACAGGTTATGTTTCCATCTAATTTAAACTGGGGAAAGCCTCAGAAATGGCACTGTCAATACTTTTTTAGGCCCAGGCACACAGATTTAGCTACAACAGTGATTATCCACAAATTCTTGTCTTTCACCTAACTAATTCTGTTTAATACCAAGTGTTTTCTAATATATTTATCAAATTTCTGCTAATAACTATAAAAGCATCATTCCAGCAATGTAAGTTAACTTACTGGTAGCCATTTCCCAATATCTCCTGTGTGAAGCCAGCCATCTTTGTCCAGAGCCTCTGCTGTTTTTTCTGGATCTTTCAGATAGCCACGAAATACATTTAGCCCTTTAATACACACCTGAAAAGAGCCATCTGTTAATATATGCTACAGTGAAGGAAAGTTAGCAATCACTACTATCAACAAATGCTTCCTCCAATAGTTTTCAACCCCCACTAAAAAAGGCAAGAGGAAGTTTGTGTTTGTACAAGAAATTCTACTCATGGTTTTTGGAGACCTAAAGTTTTCCATTGGTATGAAATATACTAAGAAGCAATTGGAAGGATCTATTCTCTTCCAGTCTAGAAGCAGTGTTCCTACCCACTAGTTGAATAATTGGAACCTATCAAAAAATTTGGTTTTATTTCTTTACGTGAAAAAGTTCTGCTAGATCCAGAAATACTCTCTCTCAGCCTGGCAACACATTCATTTAAGCTTTGGTAAACAGCAGGAGCATTGTGCTAAAAACTAGTGGAGTAAAAAAAGAAGTTGTGTACCAAGCAAGTAGCACTTTTGTTGTCCAAAAGTTAGGCTAGAAGGAATTACTAATTCAGCAATTGATTCTTGAAAAACTTTCAGTGCCTATCCAGGATGCTGGTGAACTGCAATACAATGAACGTGAGATGTCAACAGGAGGGAGATCAGAATATTAGTGAGGGTTCTGAGGACCTTATGGAGAAAGTACCAAACTTGGGACCAAACCAAAGTAATATTTTACAAAGCAAGCCATTTCTGTTCTAAAACAGACCTTGTCTGGAAGGATATGAATAAAAGAGAACTCTACATGTCCCAGTCAAGTCAAAGACTGACCAATCAAATGTTAATTTTTCACAGCTCCTAAGATCACAGGAAGGCAGTAGATGACAGCTTTTCCCAGTAGAGGCAGCCAACCATTTATCTGTATCCTCCTAGCTGGCACAAGAGCTCATCTGCATATGCTCATATATAATTCTATTCACAAATTTATTCTTCTTGACCGGCAAAAGTGAAAAGCAAGGCTGACAGAGCAGGGAATATTGCAAGGTTACTCTCAGTGAAGGGGACTAGAAATATTTAAACCAGATGAAAAGCAGAAAGTATTTATTTTAGGCAAATAGATAAAGAGCCAATTCCATGGCCATGGACTTTTTGAAGCAAGTTACACCATTCTGTTATATTTAGAATAGTTTATACTGAGGAAATTAGGCCTGAAAGACTAAGATGGCACCTGATATATTGAGGGGCTACAATTTCTATTCAAGTCTAAAGTAACTCCTAATGCAGCAAACTCACATTAAGTGCAAGCAAAACACTTTTAGGAGGGTTTTTTTTAAACTATTTAACTATTTCTTATTATAAGAATTTATACTCAGCTTCTCTAGCAGACCAAGCTTTAAGAATGTACTGAAAGTGAAGCAAAAATTGCTGATGAAGACTAAATATGGAATTATACACAAGACATTAGAATTTTGACATTGTTCTTCACTTGCAAGCAGTTTCCCACCACCAAGACTAAATAAATCCTTGAGTATTTCTGGGAGTTAAAGCAAATGATTTGTCTCTAGTCTCATAGAAATTACAACCAAAACAAATAAGATTATAAATCCTTTGTAGCTACAAATTAGTTACTTGCTTAAACTATTTTTAAGTTAAGTTTTCACTCCCTCAGCTGCCCCCACAGCCTCTTGAAAGCATATTAAAGACACCACAGTTAATCTGCTTTCGAAGCTTGGGGAAAATAAATTACTATATGAACACCTGTTTGAAGTACATACAAAGTTAAAACTGTTTATACTTTACTTTGAAAAAATACTTTAAAAGAAAGCATATAGCATCACATATAAAGCTGAGCCCTCAAAAGGCCCTTTATAAAATATACGTGTTCTATTTGTGCAGACTGCATAAAAAGTTTAGAAAAATTTGCAGGCAGGTATCACAAATCATCAGCAACTTTCATGGCACTTGATCTCAATTTCTCTTAGAAGTTTCCAAACACTTTAAATTACCTCATCTCACACATCACAAGCTAGGTGACTGGCTATAGGCATCATCTGTTCTCTGGCCCTTGGCAGTGGAGTGTGAGGGAAGCCCTGTGCCAGCATTCTGCTGAAGGGTAGCTGCAGTATGAGGTAGGTGGCCACACTTCCCAGCTATTCCACAGCTGGAAGATGTTGCCTTGATCATACAACCTTATGTATGGTCATATAACCATGTGTTAGCCTGTGGGATAACAGATTACCACATAAACTCTTTCCTCTCCCCTCCCACATATTTCCTGATTTGCATCTGTGAATCACTAACTGGTATTGCTTGCAGGCATCTGAGATTTTAGGTAGCAGGCCATGTTTAGCACTTCTATGAAACTCAGTTACTTCAGGAACAAAAAAATAAACATTTTCCAAAATTTCCAAGAGACTCATATTGACTTTCTGAAATTACTTACCTCACCCTCTCCTTTGGCAGCCAAGTAATTCATTTCTTGTACATCAACAAGCTTGATGATATTGCATGGCATCGGTGCTCCAACATGACCTATTAAATAGAGTAAAATTTCAATAGCCTGATGCTTTTTAGTCAAATTCTGAAAAAAAAAATCTTCAGTTTACACACTGAAGAAAAATGGAAAACTGATTTCAGGTAGCTCAAATTTGCCAGGACTCAGCTATCCTAAGAATGTTACAAGCTGAACCATGTACTCCGGCTTGATTTTTCTTACAATCAGTATCCTCACTCTACAGACATATTTAAGTAGCTGAAGTGCCACTATAGTTTCCATTAGCAAGATTATGTCATTTAGGGAGCTAGAGATGCTAGGGAGCATCTCTACATTTAGGGAGCTAACAGCTGAGGGAAGTGCAGACTCTAGATTCCACCACCAAAAGATGCCATTTGTATTTCCAGCACTACACAGAAGATTCATGTTTGCTAGAAACTACAAAGGTTAATACTATGACCTCCCTTCTAAAGCTACTTCAACTTACAAGAACAAATCCTATTAGAAGTTTGAATTACTGAACATACATAGCTATTTAGGGGTAGAAACATCAAGGGATCCCTTCAAAGTTTTTTTATTTCGCTTGAAGAAAATCAATATCCTTTGTGATAGGCATTACTGAAGATTAAATAATGTAATTGGGGACCTCTAAAAATTTCAATAATCTTAAAATTTAACTGACCAGTAGACAGCTGAACATCATACCTGCTGTCCAGTCACCAGGCAATGACAGGGAGCATCCAGCTGTGCATTCAGTCTGTCCATAACCTTCATAGAACTAGAAGGTGAAATCAAAATACATTCTAAGACCACTACTTTTCAAGACAAAGTTTCTTCATTAAAATGCAATTACTATTTTGTTTCTTCTAATTGTTTAAATTTCAGTGCACTAAAACTCTCAGCAGCACCTTCTAAAAAAAACTTGAAATATTAGTTTTATCACAATATGCAATTTTAAGTGCTAATATTCACCTTCAGTTCCAATATTTACTCAAAAGTTTCACTCAGTTTCACACAGCATGTGACACCTGTTTAGATCAAAACAGAAAACAGCAGAGGAAGCAAGAAAGAAATGAAGAACCATAGCACTAGCAGTGACTTCATTCACATAATTTAAAAATAGGTTTATTTGAGACAGCCAGAAATGGAATCCCTATGTCCCATCACAGCTCTGTGACTGCTATACACAAGACAGGCTTCCCTTTTCTGTGCAAAACACATTGCTACACCAGCACACTACTGAAAACTTCAAGAAATTACAGAAGCCTGATATTTTACAGTATTAGTTTTCTATCCTTGAAATTCATTTAATTTCAACACATTTGTTCTATTCTATTCTATGCCATTCTTGTTCAAATTTTACCTCCACAAGCACATACTTTGAAGAGGCTCTGAAGATAAATTCAATGTGTGCATTCACCCCAGCCTCATCTTCAAAACAGTAACACCTCAATATTACCACATTGATTATTAAATTTTCTAGAGTAGTTACAAATACTTCTGTAAGCAAGGCAAACTCCAGAAACTTAAAGTAGGTAATTTATTGCTAACTGCAGCCCAACAAAAAAAAATTTTAAAAAAAATCTTCCCTCTAAGACAGGTCAGCAGGTTGCTCCAATTAAGACTTTGGGATGAATACAGAAATTTCAGGGGACTGAAAGAAACTCAGGAAAAGAGCGTGCACTTGTACAGTCTCCAAGAGTATTAAGAAGAGTTATCCATATAATTAGACTGCTAGAAAAGCTCTAACAAAGCTGGAGCCAGGTGCTAAAATATTTATGGTTTAGGACTAAGGCCAGGCAACTCACCTGACAGCCAAGAGCTGCTCTCAGGAAGGTCAGTACACTTGCAGACACAGGTGCTGCTCCTGTAACCATCAGCTTCACTCTTCCTCCCAAACTTGCCTACAACAGACACAAGATACTGTGGACACCAAAAGCATTCCAGAAAAATTTCCAGAGTTATCTTCTATGACACCCTTAGCCACTGCTCACATAAAGTGCCACCCACACATGTTTGAGAATAGAAGTTTAGTCTGCTAGGGCAAGGTGTCTTTCTTGCAGTGTTTTTAGTCTCAGTAATGGCTGGAAGATACAGAATCTCAAACATACAGTATCTGCACATGGTGTCACTGCAATGCAGACTCTGCAAGAAAGAGCTTAAGCCATGGCCTTACAGCAATGGCTTTATTTTTAACTGCCTTGTATCAGTTTCTCATACATCCTGAATGCTATAAAAAGCAGCCACATGGGCATGTTGTACAGCCAAGGTTAAGGCCATAGCAAGTGAGCATCAGATATAATAGCAGGCATGACTTACTAGTGACCAACCGGGAGAAGACAGTGGGGGCTACAGGTAGTGCTGTCTCATACTTAGCATTCTTCCTTCAGAAGGACAATGTTTGGTTTCAAAGGGGTAAAAAGGAAGCACCAAACTGTTTCAGAGTGACTTCCTTAATAGTTAACTGATACTATGAGAACTAAAGGAATTGAGAAAAAATCAGCTTGGAAATAGAAAGACAGCTCTGATTTTTGCTCTGAGTAGCCAGATAGTCTTAATTCAGTGAAAAAGCCATACCAGATTATAACTATTCGTATGAAATTCAATAACTTCAAAGTTCAACTTCAAGGTTTTCAAGCATACCTGTATTTTACGGAAGATGACTTTATCCCAGAAACTGTTATTTCTAACTATACCACTTCTGAGTTCTGCTTCTTTCCTCTTGGAAGCAAAATCCAGCAGCCACCTCTTTAATGAAGTATCTGCCTGCCCAAAAATCTATTAATAAAGATGAACTATGGTTAGAATCCTCATAGACTACCATTCCCTTTTTCTTACATATGCATGCATAGAGACTCTTAACAGAGAAAACCAAATAAATTAAAACAACCTTTATTGATAGGCATCTTAATTTTAGTAAGAAATACTTGAGCATTTTTATTTTGACCTCAATTCAAGAGTTGAAATCAGCACTTAACTAACTCTTGATATCCATCAAACTGTGTGATGTTCTTTCAATGCATAATTTCTTCATTAAAATGTATGAATCAAAATGGATGGTTTACTTCTCTATTCTAGTATCATCAAAATTCAAATTGAGCATAATCCTCAGCATTTTCTGAAAAGAACCCATAATACATCATGTAGCACAGGGTATTGTGAGGAGTTGCAGGTCACTTCAGAAACACCAAATAGAGTTCTGTCTTGCATATACAAATTTGCACTTTAGATCAATTTTCAAAGGCTCCTTCTAGTTGTTCTCAGGAAGCCAGAGAGCAGACTCAACAGCAACCCACACATCAGTATATTCATTTGGAAAGAGGAAGACTCAGCATTATGACTGAAAGCATGCAGACAGCAGCATTATGCCCCCCTGCCATGCCAATTCCCCAGCTTGCTGGGTTCATATGCTACCTTACTGCAAGGGTGGGTGAGGTTGAAATGGTGGTAAGCATTAGGGCATCAGACTAAACAAGCAAGAGGAAATCATGAGAACAAGTCCCAAGCCTTAACTTTGCTTCTCAAACTCCAGTAGAAAATGTGTGAGCAGAATAAGGAGCTACATTTTAAACTAAAAGCTGGTCTCAGGTTTTCTTCCCCTTCAAATGGATTCCAGCTGCACTATTTGTTATTGAGCCAAACAGGACCTTGTGTTACTTGGTGTTCCTCTAGCCTCATGGTCAGAGAAATGTCCTGGCTAAGACAGCATAGACAGCTCTGCCATTTCTTTAGCAGTCATAGGATTTATTATATCCTTTAGCTCCCCTGGCTGTATCCTAGAAGGATATACATATCTACACATATATACAAAAGGCCAGTTAAAATAAGAAGTTCAAGAAAGAATCTACTTCCAAATTCCTATCTCAGATGACCCTGAGCAGGCAAGCAGCACACACAGGAGAGTGGGACTACAGACACACCTTCTCTGCAGCACTCCTAATTGGCTGGTTCACAGTTCTCCCAGCTAGGGCACACTGGCAGCCATGTAGGAAATTTGTATGTGTCCATGCTAACACAGGCAAACACCTGACCTTGCTTTGCAAATTCCACTCTATGAGTCAGATGCTAAAAGCGTGGCATGCAGATGCCAAGCCTCATTTTCGTGTTGTAGACTAGACTTAAATAACTTGCTCAGAGCAAAACACTAAGTCATTAATCAAGATAGAGAGAATCAAGTCCCCTAGTCAGTTTTTTCAACACTGGTATTTGCTGCCTCAAAGTGTTTTAATGCAACCAGTACTATTCTCAGTACATTAAGCTCTCCTTTAGAAAGCAATATACACATTTGTTAGCATGCCAATTTGATATCCCAGGGCACAGTAGTTACTCCTACGCTGGCAGCACAAACTTTTTGGAGTCTCTTAAAAGTCTGCACTCATGCCTGTAGACTTACCTTGTCAAACATTCTGTTCAACAGTCTTGGTACTACAGGAAATACAGTTGGCTGAAGTGTTTTTAGATCATCCATGAGTAGCCTGATATCCCCTTGGAAGAATCCTATCCGGGCTCCATGGCACAGAACCACACACTGTTAGAAAAAAAGTAAACACTCTGAAAATGCAGAAGGTACAATGTGTTCCAGCTCTGTATGTGTAACAGTCTTATGCAGCCTTAAATCCTCTCAACTTCTGGACTAGTTTTCCAGCAGTCTCACACTCTTAAGATGGCACTAAAAAGACTAAGTAGCAATACACATCTGGTGTACACAAACCAGACTTTCAAGCTTAGAATAAAAGCCTTGATCCAAAAAAGGGCAGTTGGTCAAATAAGGCAATACCACTGAGTCAAGAGGTAGCAAAAAACTTGAAAAGAAAGCTTTTCCCTTTGAAATATTTGGCAAACTTATTTAAAAATATTAGACTTATTTTTCCCCTGCTTAATACCTAGAAATTCTGTGTTTATAGTCAGCACATGCTATTTACTAGGCCAGTGAGGATTTCTGTCTTGTGCTACTTCACTTCCCCTCCTTGCACTCTGGTTTTCCTTCTCATTTCACAGGACTGATGCAAGCAGAGGTTCTTAAGTGATCAAGATGATATTTAGAAGATTCTATAAGAACCAGAGCTTATTTCTGCATCACTTCAGACACAAAGTTAGGCAGACTTAATCCTGTTGTGTTGTATATTTTCTGTCTAGAAGCTTCACCACCAACCTTATACCCCTCCCTTTATATTCCTATTTTTTTTTTTACTTCTTAACATTTCTCCTCTCCTTGTGTTTACAACTACCTACTTTTATTTATTCTGCTTCCTCTGTAACACCCATCCCTTCATTCCCTACTATCCATCCTCTTATTTGCTGCATGAGACATTCTAAAGTGTCACTTTCCCCATCCACCTATATTTTGCCACCATCTGCTAAAAGCGGCAAATATATCAGTCCATATGGACTGAGCAGCAACTGCCTTTACTAGGTAGGAACATGTTTGTCAAGTCAAGTTCATTGACCCTCTAACTTCCATATGATGCTAAATCCAAGGAAACATCAACTTTAAAACAGAACTGCAAAGACTGGTTCTCACAAAGCCTGTGTTCATATCTACCCCAAACAGCAAGAAATCTTTTCTCCTTTCTACCAGTAATGTCTTGGTTAATTTTCTTATGCAGGCAGCTACACCACTTATTTTGTACAAGCCTCAACCAGCACAGCAATACTGCAATCCAAACAGTCTTTTCACTGTTTATTTTAAAATCCAAATTCCTATCCTGTTTCTACTGCATAATCAAGAGCAGAGCTGTCATCTACAGAGCTTGTATGTTCTGGTGCAAGACAGGGGAATTAAAACAGACACTGAGGTACAACTGATGTCAAGGTGACCAGGAAGAAAAAGTACTGAATGCCCAGGGGCACCTGTAGCCCTCAGTTGTGTACTATTCCAAATCTCTCTAGCATATATATACACACACACATATATGAATATATACATTTTTGTGTATATATATACACACACACACACTTTCAGTAGAAAAGTAAGGATTCCTCATGGAAGTCATAGAACAATTTCTGGCTTCGTATGCCTTTTCATGCTTGCATGGATGCTCCCTCTATAAACCTTCAATCTATGTATTTGCAATCTCACCTGAGGAAAAGGTGTTAATTCAACTTCAATAAGTAATTAATACAAGAACTTCTTACATACTGTAGAGGCACAAGGGAATTGCATCCATTCAATAATGCATAGCACCCAAAATGGGCCCAGAGGTCTTCTTCAAGAGTGACAGCATTAATACAACTGCAGCCCTCTCATTCTTAAAGATTAAGCCTCAGATTTTGCTATATGGTAAAACAAGTGATCCAAGAGAACTTCTAAGTTTGTCATTGAAATGGCTTTAAAAGCCACTTCCATTTCCTGGAAGAAAATTCCACTGAAACAAAATCCCTTCCTCTTCGCTGAAATTTCTTGAAAGCAATGGTGACTCCAAATTAGTTTTGTGTAAGCAAACAAGATATCTCCTTATAAAACAAATTTTTGAAGTTTGCAGACTAAAAAATGGCATGGATTTTTAATAATGCACTAATTGTATTGGAGGGAATTTCTAGTGTACATGTGCTAATTGCCTCATGTTCTAGTAAACCAATTTCTTATTAACCCTTGCTCTAAGGTTAATGTTTATATTTTGGCATGAAAACCAGTAGTCTAGTGTTAACTATGTGCTGTTTATGGGACACTGCTTTCCTGAGCCTTATTTCAAGCTTTCACACACATTTGCAAGAGTCAAGAAAGAAGACCATGTTTCACCTGCATGCATTCTGTAAGAAAAGTAAGCTTCTCAATAATTTAGTACAACAAACAGATGCTTACCTCAACAATTCTCTCAAACATATGAGCCAGGGGCAGGAATGATATCAGAACATCATCAGTGGAAGGTGTGAATGATTTCTGGAAGTGTTAGCAAAAGTTTAATTCTCACTGAGTCTCTATTTTGCCCAAGTTAAACACAACTATAAAATCTAGCATCTGAACTCTAGAGCACAGCCCCTGCTTCAGTTTTGTTTGTAATGAAGTTTCATTGTTTTTCTTTCATTAAAAAATTACCAGCAATGACTTACTAGCATGAGTAAAGACACAGCAGAAACAATAATCTTTTTGAATTGAGTACAGTGACTAGATTATTGCAACTTGTCATACATAGAATTCTGAAGAGAAATATAATCTGATAGAAATCATAGAATTCCATTACATATATTGGGAGGGTAGGGGAGCAATAGAGATTAAAATACTACTGGTTTGAAAACATGCACTTTCATCTTAGATTAGTAAATTTGTTTATCCCATTTACCCTAAGGTTGATATCAAAAGTACCTCACATGAGCTAATTGTGAGACAGTTGTTTAATTTAAAAACAGTACTCCTTGCACTAATGAAAAACACTATAAGCCCATGGCAGAATGTAATGCACATTCACATCAGGATCATTATATCACATTGCTTACATCAGAACAGACTGGAAATCTGTTGGGCTCTTGACCCTGACAGAATAACCAGTAAACACTGACTTCTGACTAGTGGGCACAGAGTGCTGTCAAGTTACATTTTCACTTGGATCTTAGTAAAGCTTAAGACCAAAGATTTCAGTATTTGTTTTGATCATGAGATTATTTCTCCCCGAGCAAGAACACAATGTTTATCTTTTCAGTTTACCTCTGTAGTTTTCACAAAAGCTGAAGCATTGCTGACTATGTTTTGATGAGTGATCATAGCTCCTTTAGGGTTTCCTAAGGAAGAAAGACATCAGGATTCAACAGTGAAATTCAGATCCCTGAAATTAAGGTAGCAGAGGCAAAACTAATGTGATAGCATTCTTTGATATTAATACATTTCTTTGTGTATCAATTAAAATTCTGTCAAGAACAGCTGGCAACAGTTAAGTAATCAGTTTGTGATGAAGTCTTATAACTTTTTAAGGAACCCAAAGATGCAGCTACCAAATTCAGAATAATTTCTGTTCTCACATCTGTTTTAAAATATGTTGCTTGCTGCTGTATTCTTTCCTTATGCTCCATGCCAGTGGACATGAATTTCACAAATGTTAAGCAAGTAGCATCTAGACAGTCTGTTTTGATCTTACAGCAAGGTTGCTTAGACCTATGGAACAACTTTGCTGATAAAGTAAAAAAAAAATACTATGGAAGAATTGATAGTCTGAAGTCTGATACAGAGCCCTTAATATCTAAACACAAATTCATTATTTATTTCTAAGTCCAAAAACATAACACTCCCCCAATACTGCATCTCAGTATTAATATGCTGTAATGCAGTTAGGAAAAATGGTATGGCCCAAAAAGTGTACCCCTGAAAATGCAGACTTTTAAGTTTCTTTCCCTTATCTTGTTCTCCCCAGTTCCCCTTATTGGTTGTTCCCCAGTTCCCCTTTCCCCAGTCTTGAAAAAGGACTGCTTATTGATAGCTCTTGCTCTTTCCCTCCTGCATCTCACCCCGAAGGATCCCAAGAAATAAAGCTGTAACTTCATCTCAGCAAAGGGAAAGAGCTCATTTTCAGGGTCTTCTTGGCAAGCTGATCTACGTCCCCTGCCTCCCTGGCTGCTGCGGGGCGGACAGTGGTAGCAGAGGGGCAGGGGACACTAGAATTTTGTCATTAGTAAATGGGGAAAAAAATTAAAAATCCAAAGCAACTTTATCATAACACTACCCCAGCTACTATTTGCCAAAAACATGCAACAGCAGGAGGATATCTTGGGAAAAAAAAACCAAAAACCAGTAGTAGAAGGGCTTCTGAATTAATTTTGCACATACAGAATAATAAATTCTATATAATGTAATGAGGTGTACCTGTTGTTCCACTCGTGAAACAGATGACTGCTAGATCTTCTGGCTTTGGAGGCTATGAGAGTTAAAAAAGTATTAGCATGGTTAAGACAGCAAGGAAAAATATTTTCCTGGACAAAATATCAGGATACTAGTGTTATTTCTGAGCTATGGGAGATAGGGAAATTTGCTAGTGTTATCTAAAGAATGCTAACCAGCTTCACATTGTCACTTGAACCAATTTCACACTTACCATAGGTTTTTGCCTGTGTGCTCTTCCTAGTTCCTACAGAAAGGAGAAAAGGCAAAGTGTAGACATAAGAATGTAGCTTTCTTGATTTAAATTTATCAAACATAACTAAACACCATAATACTTCATAATGTAGACTCTCTCAAGGCATTTTAACTTGTTTAGCAATCCAGTGCAACAATCCCTGCCCATGGCTGCAGGGTGGATGGGTATCAGATGATCTTTAAGGTTCCTTCCAACCAAACCATTCTGTGATTCTCTAGTGATTGTAAGAGTAACAAAAGCTTTAAAGCACATTTCAAAAATACATAGAATAACTACCATGTTCTACAAATACAAAAATGATAACTTAGCTAAAACTCACAGGGCTTTTCTGCAGCTAGTAAACTGGAAGTCACTCACTAGGGAAGTTGAAGGTTATGGTAAGACAACAATCAATCCTATACCTCAAGCAGAAGATGTGCCACCAACAATTATTAAATAAATGAAAGAAAATTCATCTCAGCAAGCACCTCCAAGGAAGACTGAGTTTCATTGCTGGTTTGAACTCCTTTTACACAAGAGAAACTCTCATCCAGAGCCCTTCTTCCTCCTTAGTTACTCAGAGCTGACCACTAATGTTAGGGTTCTTTAGACAGAAGAGAAAGGATATGAAAACCAAGGATATAGCAAATAAAAGGAAATATTTGCAAGCCGATGTTGAGTATCTATAAGCTTTAAAGTTTCAAACCAAGACTTAATACTGTCAGGCCTATTTAAAATTAGAAACAATACTAGCTTAAGAGCTTATGCAAATTAAAGAGGACCTTCTGTTAAGCATATCTTTGGAAGCAACCTTTGAGGGCAGACATCAACTTCACCACTGCCTTTACATTCCAGGTAACAATAACAGCATATGCATTCCTTTGAGCCCTAGATTTCTTTAAGTATCATGTACCTCTTAGATTTACCCAAGGAGGTTGAAGACAAAGGGAATGTCTGGAAACACAGTTAACATCCCCATACCTGTAAGCTTGCCTTTTTGAAAGGGTGCATTATGCAAAGATTTACCACTATGGCAACACAGCTGTCTGATCAAAACAGCACCTCCATTTCAAGTACCACCAGAAGCTCAGTACCTCCCTATAACCTGCTTTGAGTAAAATCTGGGATTTACTGAATATACAGCTAAAATCACCAGACACTTGTTTTGATCTCTTAGAACAAAACTCCACCACCTCTTCCTGTTAAAGAGCCATTTATTCAGAGTTACTCAGCTACAAGTAACCACATGATACATATAGATACTGGGCATCAGAAGCTAAGCTGATGGCTTCCAGGGGATACACAGAGAAACGGTTCACTTAACCCATGCACAGCTGAGCAATAAGCTCAAGCCAGAAATCCAGAAAACAACCAGTCAAAGCTAGAAATAGTATTCTAGTCTAATCTAAGCTCCTAAACAGCTCATAGTTACCTTTCAGGAGACACTATAAGTCTCTATCCCCTTAAAAAAAAACAACAAGTGACAAAACCTTCCTGTTCACTGAAGGACTATTAGAATTATTTAAGCTTGCCTCTATACTTCCCCAAAAGGCTCTTGGAACACCTATTACTTAACACTTGATGTTTGCATTAATGAAGTAAGAGCTATATAGTACTACTGAACATCACTAAAGCATACAAACATCCTATGTAAAACATTTACCCTCAGTTTGGTTTTTCCATAGCTAGAAGATCCAGTGGAAAGCATCACCCTCTGTCAAAAACTGCAGTTCAACTCAAGGAAAGAAGTTCATTTTAGCCTAACAACTTACAGTTGGGCCACTTTTTCTAAGTTTAACCCAGCCCTTTGGACAGTGAACTATAAGTCACTTAACTTTAGCCTTATTTCATGTTTTTAGCTCCATTTTAACCTGGCACTTTTATGGATGCTAGTTTGCCAGTCAGTCTTCTTTTGAAAGAAGGCATGCTGACATTTTTGTATCTTTACCAGAAGGTGGCCCTATTAACATAGCTGTCTTAACTGCTATGAGAACAAGTTCAGTGAAATGAGGCATTTCACACCAGTTACTGACACCTGCACAAGATAAGCACATTTATCTGGAGATACTCAAAGTCTAGTGAGCCAAGCCTTCATCAAAACAACAGCTGAAACCTGGCTAAACCCAGTTTCACAATATTACAGTAAAGATGTACTTCATGCAATTTGATCCTGGAAGAGGGTTCTCCAAATGAGTGAAGTTATGAAATAAACTTGCATAAGAGATCTATGCAGACAAAAAAAACCTACAAGCAACACCAAGACTTGATATCAGGTGGTTAATTAAAATGATTTATACTTCCAAAATCCAGAAGCTCATTCCTCTATATCACCATAACCTTATCCTGTGAGAAGCTGACTGACAATTTCCTTCTTCCCCAGAAAACACCTTGTAGATTCAGTGTACAGGGGTAAGCACCATTTTTCACAAGACTAAAACCTACACAGGTTGTTCTTGAAATAAGAATTTCTCAAATATTAGTCACAGTATATAATTATCACATTATGCTTCACATGGGCAAGCCTTAACACTCAGATCTAGTGTTCAGTCTTTTATGTTAATAAGCTTTCATTCTGTCATCTTGGCATATCCACTTTTATACTCTGGGCATTGTGAAATACCATTAGAAAGTTTTTTCCTCCTATTATTTTTCATATTTTTGTATACACTTCAATCCAAGAGATAGTTAAGTATTTTGAAACTAACCCATGGCAAGTAAATGGGATGACAGCAGTTAAACATTCTTACCTCTATTTCTCTCATGCTGAAGACTTCCACACCACACTTTTTGCCACGTTCCACAAGATCCACACCAAAAGAATCCATAATAACAATGGTGTTGAGTATTGGAGTTTCTCCCTTTTCCACACTGGTTAGCAGAAGTTTGGCCTTGTCAGGTTTGTCACAGAAAACCAATGACAAGTCAGCTGATGAAAAAGAACTATATTATCAACATGACAAGTTCAGTTTTGACTAGATCCATCCATACATCAGTATGTCACAATGGAAGGCTTTTCTGAAGAAGGCTACAGTTCTGCCCTCACTCATCATTGTCATCACACATCCATTTGCTGAGCTACTGAAGGTGTCCTACCTTTGTTCACAATGTAGGTAATAGCTTCAGCTCCCAGTGTATCATAGAGTGGCACCACCACCATGGAGAATGCATAGCATGCCTGTTCAATGATGACCCACTGCACAAAGAGAAGCGATGAAAGTCACTATGTTTGGCTTATTGTAACAAGCCTCCAAGAAAGATTCATATTTAAAATGTAGCTTCCTTCTAACAAGGAGGCTAATAGGACACAGCTCATGTGGACAAATCTTTCTAAAAAGTAAGTGGCAGTTTGTATTGCTTTTTCACTTTGAAGACCTACTCAATTTTTATGTGGGAGGAAGGAAAAAATGCCCAAATAATAAGGAGCTATAGGAAAGAATCCAATAAAATTCAACACTATCCCTAAAAGTAATACTAAGTACTTTTGAAAAAATCATTTAACAAACTGTCTCCTTAGTTTACCTACTAACAGAAAGGCCTTGAGCAAGAATACCGTATTTTTTATTGGTTTTATGTTATTGAGGTTGGCAAAGCTTTCAATATTCCATATTACCATGAATCAGTGAAATACTCATGTCCTGACCACATGTTAAATTTATATGCACACAGTGTTCTTACCCCTATATTATGTGCATCTCATTTGATGGTCAGGCATACAACACATGCAATTAAAGTAAAAGTCCTTTGGAGAGTCAGCCCCAGAATGTTCCTTAGCATTTCTCAACACTAACCATTCCTCTTTATAGAAATCTAATATGAAGACTTCTATTAAAAAAATGCAATTACATCCCTGCAAGCTGCAGTAAGAAGGATTTACATGCTAACAAGTATAACAATAACCATAATGAATATTTCAGCCTTATGATGTGCTATATGAGTTATGCTTTACAGCCAGCCTATTTTCAGCCAAAGTACCATCAAGGTAAGACAGTAATGCAATTCTTTTTTCTGATAGTAACTCTTGGGTGTATTTTGTAACCAACTAGCTAGACCAAAATACAGAATAGCATGCAACTCCTCAAATCAGAGCCTCCAGACACAAAGAGGAGGCCAGTGAGACTAGAACGTTTCTGATTTTCCAATCAAAGACTGACAAAAATTCTCAGTACCTTTAGTCTGTCCAAATGACAGGAACAAAATAGCATGCATCTTAAAACCTACCAGAACTTAAAATTCAACAAGCTTTGCACTAACAGAGGTGTTTCCTTTCCCCTCCCCCAAGCTGTTACAATTTCCAGTGTTTTTGCAGGACTAGCCAGCTACCTCACTGCCACATGATGACAAGTTTAAACATGATTCAGCTAATTATTCAATAAAATATCTAAGAGAGATTATGTCAAAGTTGCCCAATCTCAGTTTTACAAACTGTTTATTAGGGCCAGTTTCCCAAAGTACTTGATTGATTCAGCAGCCTTAAACACAGGAAATTTTTCTGACAGCATTCATGCAATGGGTAAGTTGTACACCTCCTGTCCAAAAAGACTCCTTATAAAACTAGTACAAGGCCAGCTAACAGCTAACTAGAGTTTCATGAAGACATTACACATACTGGTAAGTCTAAGCAGGCACATTTATAATAGCCATGAAAGGGTGCACTGAATAGTTCCTACTAAACAGCGTCCTCCAGGACTTGTACCAATGGACAGCTGTGCTGCTGTTCAGCAGCCAGAAGTTTAGAAGTTATTTTATTAAGATGGGGGTCTACTACAAAAAGACTTCAGAAACTGCACACACCAATAAAAGCCTCCTGTTGCAGCCTCCAACAACTCTTGCACATCATCATTCTCAATGGTACAACCAGCATCTTTATTTTCTGGGCTACCAATACACTTTTCCATTTTCCTTCTAAAATTATGAGTAAATATAAATATTAAACCCTGACACTCAAATTCTCTCAAAGCCCAAGCAAGCAACTAGTACTAAATATAGACAGCAGTCAGACTTTCAGTTTCTTTTCTGACATGGCTCTGATCTTCTGCTAGGGGAAATCATGCTTCATTGTTGTGATTTTTCTCAATCCAAAACAAAACCTCCCCACTTCCAGAAGAGATGCCTGTTTTCCAAGAACTCAAAGAGAAAGTAATACTTTTATTTACAAATGCAAGTTTTGGTTTTGCTAGGATTTTCCCCATTAGGGGATTTCCCCAGAAGTTGTTCCCTATAATAACAAATGTGAATCATTTCACACACACACACTAAAAAAACCCTTCACATATTCTCCTGTCTGGATTAGTAACCATAACTGGAATGTCACAATACCCATCCAGTAGTTTTGTGCAGGGAAAATCCCAGATTTAAAATTGCTGGTTTAAACAAATCTTTTCAGCTCATTCCTGACCCAACTCAAAGCAATGCAACTTAAGCATTTTATCTCTGTGATCCATGAGCAAAATTCCATTTTCTCCTCCAGAAATTCACTAACCCAGCAGAGACTCTGCACACAAAGATCTACAGAGAAACAATTCAAACTGGTGCAACAAAAACATCTGTGTCCCTCTTTTACTTCTGGTTCATTACATCATATGCACAGGAAATTGAACTGTATGGTCTGTAGCTCCATGTTATTTAACAGCTTCCTAATTGAATATATCTCAGCCTTGTTTATTACAGAAATAGAACTAAAGCTGTTAGAAATAGAAAACCATCAGGAAAACCCAAGAGCTTGGGAGCTTCTTAGGGTGTAGGTTGAGAGAAAGAAGGAAGCCAAAGTCACTTGTCATACAGCTTGCATTTTAGTGACAAGAGACCAAGACACTGGTTGAGCTTCCAACCCTGTCAGAACTGTGGATGTCCTTTGATAATTGCAAACACAAATGGGAGTGCTGAATCAAGAGGGACAGCATCCTTTTGATAAAGGGTAAGAAGCAGTCCCCTGTCTTTATATAGGTTTACACTGAACTAGCTTAATGCAGCAAGTACTAGCTCAAACTACTAAGCACAAACCTAGGTTAGAGAAATTTAGTCCCACCAAACAGATCTAATAAACAAGTGTAGAGAACATATACTTACTGAATATTGCATAATGTTTTTAGAAAGGGAAATCTAGAGCCACTTCTGGGTTAAAAAGGATACGGCATTACCAACCTGAATATCCCCATAGCTGTCTCACATGATCTTTAATTGTGCCAGTTTTAGTCTTTCTACCCATTTTTATTAAATTAATTTCCAATTTTTGCCTTCAGCAGTAGTTTTCCCTTACCAGAATCTTTGTGCCCAGGGCCTCCGGCAGAAACAGAATTATCACCTTAACACATTTTTGTCCAAATATTTAATCACTGTTTCTCTGTGTTTTAAAAGTTTAAACACCTCCTTGTGATTTCCTGTCACTTTCAACTATTTAAGTTCTTCAATGTTACTTTTTAAGAGAAACCAAGTTGTGTTTACATTCACTAAGAACTACATTCACTTCCTATTAAAAAAGCCACTGCCATAACCTGGAAACAGAAGATAATTAGTTAAGTTCTCCTGAATTCCCTGATTTTTTTTCTGCTCTCCCTCCAGCCTTCTGCATTTAGCTCTGGGGGAAAAACACAGAAAAAAACCCCAACCAAAACACAACAATACAAGACATTAACCATTGTGTCAACTACCAGAGCGGTTCTTAGCTAAAAGGTGCCATGTCAATGGCTCACAGGTCTACAGTATTAGTCTTTTGGCTTTTCAAATGGGCTCTCAGTGGGGAGGGTACACTGCCAAGAGAAAAAGGAGTAGGCCATTTTAGTAATGGCCAGATCACAGATTAAAATTTTAGTTAAGTTACCTCAGGTCTGTTTTGTGAAAAGATTCCTATGTACTGAACATGAGATGGTTTGAAGCCTCGGTGGAGCAATGCAGACCCCACATACTCAGCTCTGTCTGAAACCTGGAAGGGCAAAAGGAAAAAGAGGAAGGACAAAAAAAATAAGAGCAAGCTCGTAACTGCTAACTCTCCTTAACAATTATTAATTGGTATGAATAAGAGAGAAGTTTTTTAGGCTATTCTGGATGCCCTCTGTGACTTTGATAAACTAAACACTGCAGTGTCATTACATTGCACTGATTGTAATTATTACACTTGCACTCAATATGCAGCAGAAGTAACACTTGATTCAGTCAGACTTGAAAGTGTTAAGTCTGTAACTTAGCAGTTAAGAATTAAATTTAGAAATTCAGCACACATACACAGAAAAGGCTGTTTTGCTGTATCTGTGTTAAACCCAAGAAGCGACCCTAGAATGATTAAAAATAGTATTTCTGCTTAATCACAAGCATTACATACAAACATTATCCTTTTACTTCATTCAGTGCCTATAGAATAGCATTTCTCCCTTCAAAAATCAGAACAAGGAGGCAAAACCCACTTAGTTCTATTAACAAAGCTTAGGAAAGCAATTTTCTAAATTCTTTCTATATAGCACATGACTTGAAACCATGTTAGTCACATGACCCCAAAAGCAAAGCTTTAATAAAAGAGGTAGCACCAAATAAATTCCCAGCAAAGTCACCTTGGGAAAAAGGTGAGGTCTGTTACACACAGAAGGTGTTTAATGACCTTAACAGCATGCAATAGGCAAGGTTTATGCAAATTTGAAGACCAACTGATTAAATCAGGAACAACCTAAGTGTGCACAGCTGTAAATGGAGATTTGCATATAGATATTTTCAGGGATTAAGAAGCAGCATGCTGCTAGTTAGAAGCAGATCTGCTAGCACCCTATACAACCATCATTCAGCACTATGGAGACAAGGTGTCAGGAAGCCCAAACAACACCTGCAGATAGAACTTCTCCTAGTGTAAAGTGAGCCTCTTGGAAGCAAGCACAGTCTGAGCCCCTGAACACTACTTCAGAGCTGCTGCTGTGCCCAAGTTCTAAACAATTCAGCACTGAGATGCCAAGATAACAGTTTTATTTCAGAATTTTTGCGGGTTCACAAACCAAGTGCAGGAGATGCTATTTTTTCTTTCCCTTGCACACATTTAAGGCTGCTCCTTTAAGATACTGTAATAGGAACTAGAACCTTTCTGCAATATTCTGCTACTACTTTAAAACATAAATAATTCAGATTTCTTATATCACATTACTAGACATTGTATCAATAGTCTCAGCAAGCAAAAGCAAGTCTAGCACTAAGAGAGGTTACTTACCTCTTTATAGGAGATCCATTCATACGGCTGGTTTGGTTTTCTAAAACCTAGACATGGACCATTATCTAAAAAAATGATAAAAGTTACTCAAAATTTAACCCAAACTCCTCTGTCCTGACACCACTCTTGGTGGTAAGCCCCTAGATTCTCATCAGACACCTTCAGATGACAAATGGGGTTTTTTCAGGGGTGCAGGGAAGGAAGTTGACAAAGGATAGAGGCAACAAAGTTGGTTTAGGCCAAGGAATACAGCACTGCCTTTATTCACAGAACTCTGTTTCACAAAATACCTGTTTAACTTGTCCCCAAGAAAATTCACATCCAGTGCATTGATCATATAGCTAGATAGAGATTCCCTATGCTCAGTTGCATTTTAAAAGAGTTCAAATATGTAGTTTTTTACATATTTAAGATAGTATCTCTAATTTTGGACTTACTTGATACTTGTAAACCCCTTTGGAAAATATCATAAACTGTTCTCACATCGTCATAGTAGTACAACAAGAGTTCGTCGCTGTTGAGAAGAGAGGACCTTCGAGCATGCTCACCGCCCTAAGGAAAAGCAATTAGAAAGGTTAGACACCCTTGTTGGCTATAAGTGAATGGGAATTGCTTGAAGGAATATTCTTGTTGAGAGAACTTGAGCTATGCAAGGGTCTCCAGGACATTGTTTCAAGAGTCAAACTGCTCCCTACATCACCAAAAATCTGCCAGGCAAAATCTTATTCCTCAGCTACCTATGATAACACAGAACAAATGAGACTGATAAAGACTAAGGACATTTTGTCAAAAAAAACCCTTTTCTTAATAAACATTTTACTCTATTAGTGAAGTATAGACCATAATTAATTTCATCAAGCTTTCTAAATCCAGTCTCAGAGCTGTCTAGGCAGAAAATTAATGGTTCAATACAAATCTATTTTTCTAGTTAAGATTACAGAACATAAACACACTTCAGTATGTGGTTTCAAACCCTAAATGATTTTAAGCATGATCACCAACACTCTAAACAAGTGTTCTAATAATCAAAATATTCTGTCCCACAGAGTCCTTTGATCCAATTAAAAGTTACATCTTACAAAAAAGGGTTTCCTCCTGATTTATTTAAACAGTCAAGACAATATTATGTTAAAAATGAAAATTAACATTTTTGAGCTGTTGAATATTTAGATAAGATGCAACTAGAAGACAGTACAATAATTTAATAGTTCAATTTTAACACTACCTTTTTTAAAGTGACTGATTAAATAATCTCATTTTATAGAGAGCAATCAAGTTTCACAAACTACAGTTATGCAATTACTATTAGGCCGCAGCTGTTAATTAGTCCTGTTATGATGACAGACACCTACAAGCAAGTTCTTATCAAGAACAGCCCAGCTGGTTAAACAGAGGGTCTTGAGTAAACACTGCATAAGATTTTCTCTACCAGCATAATCAATTTCTGGCTCTTTCAGAAAGTCAAACCCTTGATAATTCAGGCACAGATTTAGTTAGTCTAGCATCCATAATTAAAATTTGTTCATATGTAGTCATAGGTTCTTCTTCTGTTTTCAAAGTATTCTGGAGGACCAGACATTACCTGTTCCATGTATAAGCTACATAAATACAGGTTTATGTACAGAAGATGTCGTATTACCCACGTCTATAGAAATCAGTTAGCACATTAAAGGCACAGAGAGGAAAAAATATTTTTACACTAAAACAAGCCTAACTTGTTTTAGCAAAACATATGAGTAATGCAGTGCTTGCCACTCCTTTGACAGCAGAAACGTACACTGTGAACATGACCCAGAACAAGTTAATGAGTGGCTTACCTCTAAAAATTTATAACATGAGAAATTCAAGAGTGTACTTGCTCTCACAACAATCTACTCTACAGGAAATTAACAGATCACTAGCACATGTCTCTGCCTGGAAAGAAAAGCAAGACTGCTTGCTTTATTTCACTGGTTTCTCTGATCTTGGATAATCAAGGTCATCTTATAGATTTTCCCAATGTTGCCACTCTGGAGCTAATCTAAGAAAGATCACACAATGTAGTTTGTTACCATGGCCACAGGCAACATCAACAAGTGCAATGTATCACATGTAGCATGTCTGATGTGCTATAATTCCTACATCAGCTGAAATACAATAGCCTAAGCCATTCCTCAGCAAGAGTCAAGAAGTATTTGTTTCTCCTCATGTGGGCTACTACTGTTTTGTTTACATGCCCTATTACACAGCACCACAAAAGCAATTTTTTCAGGGCCTGAGGCACAAACCAAATTTGAAGATGAGTTATCAGACAGTACACTGCTTAGATACAAGACTGATAGCACAATCCTTCTGAAAAAAGAGACACTCTGTAACAGACTACTGTTGAGAAGTTCCCCGCAGTTCATACAGGTTTTTGGTAAGGGGAAACAAACAGCTTTCAGTTTTGCTTACTTTGTTCTTTTTCCCCTAGTGAAGTAGAATTAACTAGATTTTCAACAGTCTTAGCATAAAAGCTTTTCTGAAAAACACCCAGCTCCTTGTGTGAAGGCCGTAAGTTCCGTGTTATTGATGCAGCAATAACTCCCAGATATATTGAAGGTCAAACCAGGAGCATAATGCAAAACTAAGTCATCTACTAAGCAATAAAACTCATC
This sequence comes from Cyanistes caeruleus, assembly GCF_971803275.1. Lineage (NCBI taxonomy): Eukaryota > Metazoa > Chordata > Aves > Passeriformes > Paridae > Cyanistes > Cyanistes caeruleus. The sequence continues at coordinate 32,013,912 of NC_141705.1, read as the reverse complement.
TACATTTTGCGTGAAAGCAACAAGAACTACTATTTTAAGACCTAATCTAAATGGACTTTATCCAGAATGTTTGTGCAATATCAGGGAAAGTTCTGTTTGCAGCAAGCTTGTTTAAAATTCACATTACCACCAGGTATCTGAATCCCAGAACTGGAATGTTCGGCTGACTTCACACAGGTTAGTTGAATGGCATCTAATAGATCTGTCCAGTAAAATTATAAGCAATCAAAAGGGTTGTCAGTTTTAATGGGTATTCTTAAAGTAGCCAGGCAATAAAATCAGATTAATTTGAGAACAGATTCTAGTTACTTGTGTAAAGCAGCCCTTGAAGCAGCTCAGGGACTTGCAGGAAATTAACCTACTGCATATCAAGTGCTAGTCAATAAGAAAAACCTTGGCATTGGTTAAAAATAGCATTTGAAGGAAACAGATTTATTCTACAGCAGAGCATATTAGGCCTCTATCAAGGCCTATTCAGGTCACAAAGTATCTGCTTTTGTTCAAGCCATGGGTTTGCTTCTTGTTGACAAAGGCTTCTCAGGATTAGCAGTAATGTGAAAACACACTGTGTGCTCCAACATGCCTCAGAGACATGAGAAATTTTTCTTTACCTGAGAGGGAAAGTATACTAGCAAGTGGTGCTTAGGTCACCAACATACTTATTCTGAGCAGCAAGCAGTATAAACCAGAGTTTTCAAACCACCCATATAATTTAAGGCATAAAAATATATTAAGTATTAATTATAAATTAAGTAACCATACAGCACCTGAAACTGATCATTCATAGGGAGATAAGCACATATGTAATCAAGTGATTCTTGAAAGGCAAGGCATGCTGGAATTCTGGTAATGTATCAGAAGAATGTCAGAAGACTTGAAAAGTTTTCATGAGTTGAATACTTCTCTCCCTATTTGAATAACTTTTCTTAAGGGAACAAAAAAGGCAGTCAAATCCAGTCTTACTCCTAGAAAATACTGACATCCTAATATTTATTTCTATTCTGTTTTTCTGTATAGCAGAAGTTGGGACAAATAAAAGTTTTTAAAGCAAGATTTAATATATTTGATTGCCATACACCTCCACACAAAATCAACAGCCCAAGTTATTCAGCTGTTAGTCACCAGTGGAAAGAAAGAAATCTACAGGCAGACAGATCCAGATGTGGATGACACATCCCTGGAAGTGTTCAAGGTCAGGCTGATATGGGCTCTGAGCAGCCTGGTCTAGTGCAATGTGTCTTTGCCACTTGAGTAACTCTTTGCACTCATTTTCAACTATGTGTGCAATCTTTATGTTCATCCAGGGATGGTTCACCCAGGTCACTGGGTGCTGGTCTACCAAAACAAAATCTTCAAGAGATGGGAAGTGACCTGGAAAAACTGTAAATGGGATCTTTCTTCTCCCATATGAAGTTATGAAGATACGTTATGAGAACATGTAGAAACCCTATTCCAGTCAATGACCTCACTTATTCCCTTGGCATGTAACAAAGTTAAGTCAAAAGTAAGAATTATGTAGAAGTTTATTTCTAGCTCAAATTTCTTACTGTAAATGAACAGGTAGATTAGATAGTAAAACGGTAGCAAAGAGGCATTGCCTTCTGCCATGTCTTTTTTTGAGCAACTGCTCAGGCCTTTTAATATCATATTGTTTAGGCAGGAAAAAAAAAAGTTAAGACAATTTCAGAGCAGTATTTGATTTTTTTTCCCCTGTACAAGTGACAACTCAACGTATACATAAGAAAATGGATGAAGTTAAATTTTAAGCAAAATTTTGTGAGAACCTGAATACCAGGCACTGTATTAAAATCTTGTCGCTGTTGTAAGAGCAGAAATTCCAACAGACACTTGAAACTTGATCCAAAACATACATTCTCATTTGACTACCATTTTAAACATTATTAATAGTTCAGATACAGCCCTTAATGAAAACAATACTGGACAGATCCTACTGATTTAAAAAGTCCTCTAAGTCTGAGATCTCATCACTGCAACATGCTAACACCCAGGTGTTTTTCATTTAAGTCTTACTACCATTTAGCCTTCCCATTAAAACATTTTCTAAAGAGGCACTGAAAAATAATGCTGTAACACTTATCTTACTCTGATCAGAGAGCCAATTAGTGTAATTGGATCAATGATGCATTAAGTCGCTTAGTGAAGTCTCATACCACCAAAACAATGATTTCAAATCTCAGAATCCAGCAGTGACAAGTAATACTATTTGAAGAAACAAAGGCAGTGAACTGAGACTGCTGTCAAGAGTCTCAAGCAAATAAGTATTCATCATGGGATTTATGGACAGCTAAGAGCTACTGTCTTACCATCTTATAATGCAATGTCCCCCAAAAACCTGCTGACATTTACACTACCTAATGAGGCACTCCACAGCTGGAAAACTTGCGCTGCTACCTCATTCCAGCAACCAAAATATCCTGTTTACAAGGCTATTCTACCCATTGTCTACATGTCTGCTGTCAGAATTGGAAAAGCTCACCAAGAGAAGTGAGATCCAACTTCTAGATCCTTACTCTAGACATGTTGCTTGGATATAGGTGGTTTTTTGCCAGTTATCACATTGCAAGTGCATATTTTTGTTTCCCTTTTGTGTACTTTTAGTAGCACATCACTATTTGCTACAGTAACATGATGTGTCAGTAAACTTGTATGCTCCACTGAGATTAGGAAATAAACTGTGAAGGGAGCAGCCAACTAGTGTATTATTCTTCAATCTCAATAATAGTATGAAACATTAAAAAAGTGCCAAAAATTCATGAAATTGACCTACTATAAATTTCAAATGCTGCCACATTTGTTTACACCAGTTTGTAGTCACATCTGCTCTTCGGCGCAAGAGTCCTGTTAATTCATTTGATACATGACAACTAGATGCAGTCTATCCATGCAGAAGAATGTGGTGTACAAGGAGACTTCAGTTCCAAGTATAAATATATATATAGAGAGAGAGAGGTAGTTTCTGACTATTATGAGGCAAGAAGCTTGTCAGCTTTCCAATTCTACATTTTCTAAGTCTCTCCCTTAAAGATCACAACCTTCCAAAACTCTCCTTCCTTTAAAAGGAGAAAACAACTTGTCTATCCTGAAGAAAGAACACTCTTGAAAGAATAAATATTTGACTCTGTAGTGAGCAGGAAAATCAATACAACCGCAACTCCTAAAAACATCAGCCTTACTATCAGTAGTCTATATTTGCTCACAAAGCAACAGTTTCTCCCAGTCAGACCCTTTCTGTATTTAATTTCATTTTTAAAAAGTCACTACCTAAAAGTAACTGTGCCTCTAAAAAGTGTAAAACAAAAGTTAGCATATCTAGAGTTTAGCAGGTGGCTGGTTTAATTTCAACTTATTCTATGGCTGGGATCTCTTGGCAGACTAATATTTCTTTCCACAGATCATCTGAGGACAATTAGTACCCTCTTCATGCTTGTAACACAATATAAAGTCTCATGTGTCAGCTATTATACACTAAAAATAACAGAAGAGTATAGTCTAATCAGTATATACCAGCATACTCATTCTGACCTCAAGAACTAATTTAATAGGTCATCACGTGGCCAGGAATTGAAAACTATACTGTGCCAATTCTAACATGAATAAGTTTTGTCACTAGTGAGATCAGAAGCTCAGTTGTCTCGGCGGAGTCTTTTTCTCCTGTGATAGTTATTTCCTCAGCTCTCAAGCTGGTTTCCAAATTCAGAAAGCCAAAATAGTGAGTTCGAGACACATTTCAGAAACGCATACTCCCCACACTACCGGTTTAGAAACTCCCTATTATAAATCAAGGGTGATTTGATCAAGTGTTTGGTATCTCTCAATGCTGCATTTAGGGTTCAAATTTCAGTGAACTACAGCATCCATCAAGTGGCACTTACCTCTACTTCCACAGACTGCATTGCTAAATCACATGGTGGTTTTAGTGCTTTTGGTCTTGTTGCATACCAGTAGGTTGTGAGAGCTGCAAAAGCACCGAAGCCCATCAGCGTATTTGTCGGAAGGGTGCGCACATACTGTCGGACATCCCCAAGTTCTGGCATTCGTAGGTATCTAAACAACTCATGTGCTTGCATTTCAGTTCAGTGCAGTTGTTCCAATGCTGGAATCTGTCGGTATGAAAAAAAAAAGTTGCACAAAAAAATCTGAAATCCACTTTGATTCACTGTTGCTGTAGGGCACCAGTGTATACTTTGTTTACTGGCTTCCCGCTATCAAAATAACTTGTTCTGCTGCTAGGCAGGCAATATCTTTAGATATCTGTGCTGCAATTAAGTAAACAAGCAATTATTAGTTCATACTCTAGAAAAACAGGTAGAGCTGAGAAGAAGGAATTTATTCAGGGTTTTAGTATTGCTTTCAACAGCGACTGCACTCATTTTTTTAAAAAAAGGAAGACCTTTTGTTAAAGGAGAGAATTTCACAAATGTAAAATAGTTATTTGTAGAGCAGATGTACTGTAAGATTGTTTAAACAGTTAATCAAGCAGGGAAGTCTGGGAAATGAAGGGCAGGGACATATGTCACCTTGCCTACATGTAACAGAACATCCCAGTCCTATAGGAGCATAGCAGGAGCACAATTTTTCCTTTCCCAAGTCCGGTAAAATAAACTCTTTTCTACTTTCCCTTCAGACGTGCCCAGAAAGATCAGTACAGCAAGCTGCTTTCATAGCCAATACCCTCCCATAGCTCCTCCACGGTACTTAGCAAGTTTCCTATTTCTCCCAGCGCCATGCCAGTAATTTATCTCTGGTCATAAGGCAGACTAAAGCAGTGGCAAATGAGGCCCAAGGCAGCGGCACGCAGCAATACAATCAAGCACAGGAAGCACATTTGATTTGTCACGTTCACACAGAAGGAAGAGCTGGAAGAGGCTGCTCCCTGCCAGCACTCACTGACACGGATACTCCACAGCAAGAACCAGCTGCAGAAAGAAGCGGTAGGGCAGTCAGCTCAGCTGGTGCTCTCCGGCACAGCCAAGGTCTCCCGGGACGCGTGTCACATGGCAAAGCCCCCGGCCGATGCCCACTGGGTGAGAGGTGAGCGGCAGCAGCCGGCCCGCGCGGGGCCAATGGCAGCCGGCAGCGCCCGGCCCGCGGCGCTCACCCCACCGCGCTCAAGGGCGCCCGCGGGCCCCGCACCGCACGGCCGCCACACACACAGCCACGGCTGGCGACGCCGTCCCGCTCGCTTGAAGAACAAAGAGATGGATTTACTTAGGTCATTTAGGTCCTAGCTGTTTCCTAGGGAAAACAGAATTAAACGAAAGTCCTAGAGAATGTTAAAAGAGGTAGCTAACAGCTAAAGCATCCTGTGTAAGGAGCCACCGCTGAAGGATGGTGGCATATGAGACTCTGAAACCTCAATGGGCAGAATTACAAGTTTTAAGAACAACACCACTCAGTTAACATTTTATATTTCTACAGGAAAATCTCTACTTTACAGTCTGACCTTGAAATCTTTACTGTTGCAATCAGTTATTCAGCCAGACAACAGAAACACGGCCTAGTTCACAAAAAGTCTAACTAGTATTTGGACAAGATTTGCTAGAGACAGCAAAATAGTAATAAAATTAGTTCAAAGGGCCCATGCTTTCACAATGTTAACAGGACAGGCTGAAGCAAGGTCATGGATGGGGGCAGTGTCAGGACTGGAATCAAGTTCCATCTCTGGAACAGTCCTGGACCCATGGAGTAATCCCCAGCCAGCAAGCACTGCTCTCTTTTCCCCACACTTTTATTTTCTGGCATAACCTTCGGGCACAGGGCTGTATCACCTTGACTGGCAGGACAGGACCACTACAGAAATGCCTTTTCGTTATTTGCACAGTGATATACAGCAGACTATAATCAAAACCCACAACACATCAGACTGTAGTAACAGAAAGTTGAGATGATCTGAATATATAAACAAGCTCATCATCTTCCATTTTTTAAAAAGGAGTAAGTTATTGACTTAATAGCTAGGATCACCATGTGGTTGTTTTTTATGCACCTAATCATGTTCATTAACATTGCAGGTGCAAAAACTACTTCTCAAGTTTTACTATACACAGCAGAACAGTAAGAATAAAAAAAACCCTCATACACCAACAAAGTCTGGACTTAAAAGTTAATTTCACATATACTCCATCATAGGCACTGAGTTATGAAACTAGATAAGGGGGTCTGTGATGTGTGTAATGGCTAAAAGCAAGTTTAGCTCTTTCCTCAAGCTCCCCAATGAGCACCTTTGACTTTTAAAACTGCTTTCCTGTCTGCATTAGTCATGAAGTGTCCTGCACACACACTATGATTTAGGAATGCAATGTAACTTGAATTATTCAAAAGGCTGTGATGCCTTTAGAGGTAACAAGACTGAAGTAAACATCATCCTTTAATTCACACAACAGTCCCATTATAGTCAAGGATCAGCTATGATTTCAGCCTGCATGAAGAGGTGCACACCTCTGCTTTTCATTTCCTTGAACAGCTGTTTCTAGGGAAGCCTGCAACATAAAACTTTTCTTGAGCAGTTATACCACAAGTTATCAGGCATACGATACATTCTGCTGCTTATGATTATATTGAGATATCTTAGTATACCCTCTGCCTCGTCCACATAAAAAACAAGGTGAGACACAGTTTTCTGCCAAGACTAAGCAATTCCAAGCTTTAACACTACCTGTTAAGTCATATGAACTCTTGTCTTCTGCATTTAGGGCAAAGCCATGTAACCAAGACAATAAATTCACATTCTTAACATATGCATCCAAATATACCCCATCAATAAAAGAGGCTTCAATGCCTTCCAGCCTTCAAGTCATCTCAGTATTTACTTGGCTTATGCTCCAACATCAGACATCCTGGGTTTTTATCATGACCAAGGAGAACGGTTTAGAGCCTTCACACTGAGATACAAAGATCTTCACAGTGGAGCTTGCATCTGGCTTTCAGTTGTTCTCCTCAAGGAACAGTCCTGCTAAGTTTGCTCACTCAAAACAAGTACAAAAAGCCACGCTCTCTTCACAAATTCTAGTCCTGCAATTCCGTCTTGGCAAGCAGTATCTGGAACACAAGGAACAGACTCAAACTAAGTGAGACACAGCTGAAGACCAAAAGGAAGGAGATGCCAAGTGAAAAGTACCAGTCTGTAATACTCAGATTGCTACGTGTAGGGGGGAAAGAGCAGAATTGACATTTGAGGTCAAAAGCACTTCTTCCTCAATGTAATCAGTAGACCCTGGTCTTTTTTCTAAAAGACCAGAGGGAAAGCAGTGTGGGTAATGAGTTAAAACTGCTTCAGAGAAAACTGTCTTGACCACCTCCAGAGAAACAGTTCCCCCAGTGCAGCCCAAAAAAGGCACCCCTCTGAACTCACCATATCAATTTGGCTAAGGAGCACTGTAAGTTTCAGACAAAGCCAGCTCTCTCTGCTCACACACACACACCCCCTGCCGCACCCAAGACTCATTCTTTACAGCACAGCCAGTATCTCAAGGCAACGACCCAAGTTGGCAGGGCTCTGCCGTTCTTTGCTGCTCCTACTCTCGGCGTACAATGGTCTATTTACAGTGGGCAGCAGTCTCCCTATTGTCTATCCATAGCCAGACATCGTTCGAGTGCAACGGAAGAGAACAGGAGAGCAGCCTCAGCTTCTGTATTGCAAAGAAAACAACCCCAAGAACCAATGGCCTTTCTTTCTCTCTATTCTAATATTTAGATAAACAACACACTAGCACTGCCATAAAGGCAGGTCCATCACATGGTGTAAAAGAACAGGCTGTATTATTTCTACAGCCTCTTGCAGGGAGAAGAAATCTACAAGACAAGTTGCCCACCTCTTATTATGAGCAATATAGCACTAAGATGTTTTCATTATGATATGCTGAAACAGGGAACCAGCCACCCACATATCTTTGAGTTGTCCTGACAGCTACCTGCCACTGCAGTCTGTTTTTTTCTTACCCTTACAGGTTACACTGCACAGCTCCCATGGATCTCATTTTTTACTTAAGCCTTTCTCCATTCAGCCTTTGAAAGAACAAGCACAGAATCATGTTCTAGCCCCTTTATTATGTATAAAAAAACAGGCAGAACAAATAGCTTTGGCTATTAACCTGAGAAATCCTTTTGTCAGAATAGAATACATAATCCTAATCTCAGAGTGCATTTATAATCACCTTAAATTTGAGTCAGTCCAACCTGTCCTAGATACATGCTCTCTCAACCCTGTCCACACTGGCCAGGCAGTCACAAGGGAGGTGATCTGGCAAGAAACATATTTCTACATTATTTGTGATGCAAATTCTCAACTAGATCAACTCTCGGCTCAATGACCAGATAGCCATTAGCTCCCAGAAGGAAACACAAGAGCACATCTGGGGAAGAGGGTGGACTACTGTAATACTACACACCAGGCACAAAACTGCATGCAAGTCCTCACAAGATTTTCTGTCTGTCCCACAGTCAGAGAGGAATCTGACTGAGGTCTTGCAAACACCTGCAACATAGCTGAACTAACCAGCAAGCAAATCACAATCACCTTCAAGATACAGCAAAGGAGCTTTGGTATTTGAGACCTGAAGGAGAAATCCCAGTTTAAGCCCTGTATAACAAACAGGACAGCAAGATTCCTACTCTGGTGCAGCCTGTCATGTCATACATGACTCCTCAGCCAGAGAAGATTTGTATGAATGAAACAAATACGTTGAACTGTCTAATCCACTACCTATGACTTCCTCCTCCTCCATGAACTCTGTCTCATCCCCTGGCCCTTCCCCAACTTAAAAAAATGAATTATCTTACCCAGAAAAAACCTAGTTCACCCAGCCAAGCAAGAGAGCTATAAACCTTTCTTTCAAAGCAGTAACCGACATATTTACCTTCCTGCTAGAGTAAAGAGGAATGAACTAGAGAACTGCTAATAAGGAATATACCCCAGGCAGTAAGAACCACCAAGTCCTTAATATCCACACCTGACATCCAACTCCTCCTCAGCTCAGAACCATGTGGCATCATGCATTGGGGTATAGGTTGCCTCTACTGGTTCAGTTTCTGTTCCTGTATTTGGGGTAAGGCAGAGCTGGAGGGGAACAACCTACAAGCTGGATTCAGACCCATCAGTAAGGCCACGGTGACTTACTTCATAAACTGCAATCAAATTTAAGGCTTCTGCTGCACTCTTTAAGGTACACTAAATCTGAAACTGGCGTGTCAAGGTTCTGTTCACATCATCAAGGAAAGTCACAGGCTTGTCCTCGGATACTTGGCCTCAGTCCCCTTGCAATCAAGTGGAATTCCACCTGGATTCTTGCCTCTCAGTGATGTCCAGTAAGTAATTTGAGTGCACACTGGTGAGGTCACTAGAGTTTATTCAAGTTCAGGAGTTGAAACACGTGACAAGAAGCTGTTCAATGCCTTTTGTGCAATTGCTGTCCTCCAACATTTGGTAACCCTGTGTATAAAGGGAAATCAACACCTACCTCTAAAACCTTTCAGAGAATGATTAAGTTACCTTCAATCCGTGCCTATACATACACAACATGGCACTAAGCAGTCTTACCAGTTTCTCATCTCCAAAAGCCAGATAAGATGCCTACAAATATTTGTTTTTCAGCCTACACTGCTATCTATTAGAAATGCATCCCTGCAACTCTAATTTGCAAGTACATCATGGCACTACTCTGTCAGTCTAGCGTCCTCATTCCAAACACCATTTAGATGAAAACCACCCTACAGAACCCAACAGCTTTCCTGTGGTATGATCTACTCAGCTTGAGTAGATCTTACCAACTTATTCATTCTACTCCCCCCAGGAAAAGGATACTATTCAGAAAGCCCAGTATGCAATATCAAGCTAACACATGGTTTAATTGCTTACTTGAGACACTCTGAGAAGGAGTTTCTCACTCACACTTCTGATACCTGAACTGTCACAGAAGACAACCTGGGTCAGGCACACTAAGCCCCACTGCATCACACTAGATAGTGTTTACATCCAGCAGGTTGTTACAAAAAATATAACCCTTCACACTCTTGAGACTGGAAGATCAGCAAGTACCCATGAGAACCAACTGGTTCACTGAGTGACCTCCCAAGACCAGCAGCCCAAAAAACAGCATGACAAACAGAGCAACCTTTTGACCTCAAGTATTAAAGTACACCTGCATCTACTCTGAGTCAGTGATAGTAAGCATTTTCTTCTCGCTTTCCTAGGAAACTACTTAACCGTACCAGGCTATTATTGTAGTCCAACTGCAGAAGCCCGTTCTGGGTTCAAGAACAGTAATAAAAAAATAAAGGGAGAAATCCTCTTCTAGAAATAGGATATCATGCACTTCTGCTATAGCATTTCAATGGTTCAACTACAAAAGCAAAATCCATTTTTCCTCTACATCTCTATAAAATAATGCAAGCTGTTTTCAATCAGTTTTGAGCAAACTACCACACCACTAAGAGTCAAACCCTAACCAAAAAAGAAGTATTTTACTATCATAGAATGGTTTGGGTTGAAAAATACCTTAAAGATTATCCAGTTCCAAACTTCCTGCCAGGGACGGAGAATCATACTTTACCCTGTGTAGATGAGTAACTCTCAACGTGAAAGGCAGCAAGAGAACAGCAGCCTTATGCTATCAAGTGTCCTTGTTTCAGGAGTCAGGTGGGATCTGTAGAAATGCCAGCCCCACATCCGCAGATAGGGTTCAGCCTACAGCCTGTAAAGGTCAGCACTGTACAGCAGAGCTACCCTGAGCCACACAGCATTGCAAACTCCCCCACAAAACCATTCACCAACGAATAAACCATCACCCATCTTACTTATGAGGATTTCTAGGAGGTTACGACTGGTTATATTTACCACAGTGAAATATTTAACATATCTGAACTCATAATTTCACATAGCAGGGTAGTAGGATATACCAGGCAGTCTGTTCATTAGACCACCAGAAGCCAAATTTATCAAGCAATGCATCTCTTGGGCCAGAACATCCCTCTCGTCTCTGCTGCACATTCGAAAAATTTCATGCCATTAATTTCCTTCAATCTACTTAATTCCATCAACCACATTATCGAGAAAAATAAAACACAAGAACCTATTATTACCTTCTGTTGTCCACATTAGTAAAAGTGTTGTTTTCTTGGAGGGATTATAAAGAGAAAAGGAACCTTTTACTCTGCAATGGAGAGCAACACACACAAAACAAGTGAACAGGGAAGGTAAAACCCACCTCTACCGCCTCCCAAAAATCCCATTAAGTATTTTGTAGTGAAGCAATGAGACAGGAGAACCAGCTACACAGACTTTGCTCAAGAAATAGGCAAGTCGCTTACCCACAAAAGTATTTCAAAGTTGTCTTTCCCTCCATTTTAAACTGCTGGTTTTGTTTTTCTACCAATACTAGCCTTGTCCTTGAAGCAAAAGGCTACTTGGGGGTTTCCTTCTGAAAAACTAAAGACTTGCTTCCAACCTCATGTCAGCCAAGTTGTAAAACAACATTTACCAAATTTAGAAGCTACCCCTCATAAATTCATTGTAATCATGCAGTCCTCAGACTAGGCTAAGGCTGTTTGCTCAAGACCTTGAATTGATAACACTACACACAACAGCTTCTTGTAATGACAAGCTTTAGCTCTTTCCCATCAGCCATCTTTCAAACACTTTCCCCATCCCAATACAAGCAAGCTACATATCCTTAAACTTTAAAAAGACAGTAACAGCAAGGGTCCGTGAGGAACTCTATGTATCAATTTTTGCATTATTAATACTGCTATTGTTTCAAGAGGAGGAGATAGGTATTTTTCAGTAAACTCAATGCCTCCTTATACTCAATTTCTTGATCCAAGAAATCTGATCCAAATCTTCCTCAAGCTGAGGAATCTCAGCTTGTAAGTTTGAGAGCACGTTCCAAGGCAAAAAGGCAATAATAAACTCTCCTGATCAGGCTCAGGAGAGTGCATGATTCCCTGTAAGGCAACGGGGATGAAAACAGAAAATCTATTAACACCACACAGATGAGGTCTGTTCTTTCCTATCACAGAACCTGACCATCATATCTCGTTTGCTAACCCAAGAGAGGCATATGTTTAGATTATATAGTCCAAGAGGGTGTCCGTAATACTCCAGACAGCTCACAGACATGCCCTTTAGAAATTCTGAAGGCTTCAAGTGTTGCAATTCCTGTTCAACAGGACCAAGAAATGTATGCATCCTAGAACAAAAGCGTCGTGTAACCAGGCTGAATCTCTATGCTGTAGCACTGCAAGTCCTACCTAGTAGCAGAGGAGGCCTACAAAGTCAAAGCCATTCAACCTTCCATTTTAGGCCAGTTTGGCTCACGCTGCATTTCCATACACACTCCAAACTGCTTTAAAAGAAGAAAAGGCTGCATCAAGTACATGCTGCATTCATGCCCGAAAGAACAACCCACTCGAAGGCGAAGTCCGGCGGCTAGACGAAGGCGAAGCCTCGGGAGCAGGAGGCAGCACGGCGCTGCCCAGCCCGCTACCTGCTGCTCGGCCCGAGCGAGCTGCTCACCCCGCGCCAGGCCGAGCCGGGCTGGAGGGCAGCGCCGGCGCCGAACAATGCCCGGCCAGCCCGAGCTGCCGCAGCGCCGGGGGGAGGCCGGAGACAGACAGCTACTCTTTCCTGAAGGCTTTTGTGTGAAGGGAAGCCGAGCCGGCTCCGGGGGACGCCGATCCCACTGCTGGGCGGAAAGGAAAGCCCCGCGGCCCCGCAGAGAGAGCCTACAGGGCTCGGCGGCGGGATGGGACGGGACCGCCTGGCCCCGCGGTGACAGCGGCCGCGCAGCCCACCCCAGCCCCGCGGCGGCCGCTCCCGCAGGCCCAGCCGCCTCCCTCGGCAGCGCGTCCCTGACGGCCCCGACAGCAGCAGCGCCCCAAACCCCGCTCACCTCCCGGCAGCAGCAGCGACCACGGCTGTACGCGCCTCCCCAGCGCCGCCCTATTTAAGCCGAGCACGGCGGGAGCGGCGTGTGCGTGTGCCGAACCCGCCTCCGCCTCCTCCTCCTCCGTCTCCTCCTCCGTCCCCGCCCCCGCCAGCCCGCTTCGCACGGCGGGCGCTGGGACTCGGCCTCCTCCGTGTCTGCTTCGCGTCCCTGCCCCTTCCCTTGCCCGTGTCCCTGCCCCCCTCCCTTGTCCCTGCCCCTGCCTGCAATAACTCGCACAAACCCGCCAGGAGGGCGGTGGATATTTCGTGGTGTGCGGGCACAAATGACAGAGATGCACAGGGGGCTGACGGGAGCACTGGCACTGCTGCCCTGAACACCTTACAGGTCTGAGGTGACAGCTTGCAAAGGAAGGGCTTTCTTACGGCTTCCGAAAGGACATCTTCGTCCGGTATAAATATGCTAAAAGGACATATATTGCAGTATGAAAGTGTTGGAAGGGGACAACGACCTTGTTGCAATTTGTTGCTTAACTCTGCCAAACTTTTTCTTTTGTGACGTGCTGTGAATTTGAAGGGCATGTTGAGGTGGCTTGGGCTTTATCAGGACCCCAGATAGTTATCACAGAATCATAGAATGGTTTGGGTCAGAAGAAACCTTAATGATAGTCTAGTGCCATGGGCAGGGACGCCTTTCACTACACCAGGTTGCTCAAAGCCTCATCCAACCTGGCCTTGAGTATTTCCAGGGACATGGAATCCACAGCTTCACCAGGAAACCTGTTCTATTGCCTCACAAGTCTCACAGCAAAGAATTTCTTGCTCAGATCTAATCTAAACCCACCCTCTTTCATTTTAAAAGCCATAACCTCTTTTCCTATCACTAAATGTCCTTGTAAAAAGTCCTCCAGCTGTCCTGCAGACCCTATACCCTCCCTTCAGATACTGGAAGGCTGCTGTAATGTTTCTCCAGAGCCCTCTCTAGGCTAAGCACCCCCAGGCCCTTCAGCCTGTCTTCTCAAGAGAGGTGCTCCTGATCATCTTCATGGCCCTCCTCTGCACCTGCTTGAGGAGGTCCATGTCCTTCTGCTGGGGACCCCAGAGCTGGATGTAGTATTCCAGATGGTGTCTCATGACAGCAGTGCAGGAACAGAATCCTGTCCCACACCCTTCTGGCCATGTTGCTTTTGATGCAGCACGGGACACCTTTGACTTTCTAGGCTGCAAATGCACATTTACCAACTCATCCAGCAACACCCCCAAGTCCTTCTCCCCAGGGCTACATCTCAATCTGTTCTCTGCCCAGCCTGTATTCATGCTTGGGATTGCCCCAACCCAGGTGCAGGACTTTGCACTTGTCCTTGCTGAGCTCTATGAGTTTCATGGCTCCACTTCTCAAGTCTGTCCAGGCCCCTCTGGATGGCAGTTAAGTTACCTCAAATGCTTTTGGTTTGGCTGTGTGCTGCATCAGTCCATTAGACCTGTAAATCATCAACTCACATGTCAAAGTCCCACTATGTTGCACTTTCTGCATTGCCATAATTTCCCTATGTTTCTCGGGTATTATTTATTTTAAGTGTGTGTTGGGGTGTTAAGGCTGTACACTTTCATATAAACACACACACACACACACACACACACACATATATATATAGTATTCTATAAATTACTAGAGGTACTTTTATTTTACATAAAGGCAACTACTGTCTCCTAATGCTTCAGTTTATACCAGAGTATATCAGGCAAAGTATTTCCTACAGAAAGTGATTTAAGAAAGAAAGAAGTCTATATTCACTTTTTAGCACAAAGGAGGAGAGCAATTGTGAAGCTTCTGGTCCCCATATAACTGCAGCTGGGTTCACACTATGGAGTGGCTCAGAAATGCAACATACATTCCTTTCTCAGGAAAGGAATTGGAAGCATATGATCCAGGAGTAAATCTCACTGACTGCTGCTGCAAATGGGCACAGAGTCTCTAGCACCACACTAAAACTACTTGAGTAAAGCCCTGGAGTACAAGAAGCATGGACATCAGCAGCTCTGCCATGGGTGGGCTCTCCTGCTTCGCTCCTATTGCACCACACTTTGTGCTCATGTAGGCACAGCCAGACTCTGACAAATGTTTTTGCATTTTGTCCTGGATTTTGGATGAAAGAAACAAGTGAGATAGAATTGCATACACCATCTCAGGTATTAATGATTTCCTGCTTTGTCCTGTATGTATTTATGTTCTATCTGCCAAAACACCAAAACTTATTATTATTTTATCTACTATGCTAGTTAATCCTTTATTAGCACATATTTTTCCACATCTGGGCTTCTAAAAGCCATAAACCACATTTTGGTGGTTTCTCCAAGAACTTCAGTGAATTATTTTTCTCTTGTCTTTCACTGGAGAGTCTTTAAAAAATCTCTCTCTCTGTGTGTCTCATACCTTTTCACTAATTCTGTCTGCAACATGAAATTGCCAAAGTCCCAGCTACACAATATTTAAATAGGTATTTCAGTAGTGCCAGGTATCACTCCTCTGATGCTCATTGATGCTCACCACATTATACATCCAGGGACTACATTACTCTTTGACTTTTTGCCAGCTGATCAGAAAAGATAGGGACCCAGTCTCAACCAAACTGTGTAGGGAAACATACACAGGCAACACAGAAGTTGAGTATAAACAAAACCTACAGTGATAATATTGGACTGTCTTACACAGGGAAACAAAGAAACCTCTTGTTCCTTTGGATCAGGCTGGATCTAGGACTCTTCACCAGCTACATACACATTTTAACTATATTTGAGGTTTCACCAACTCTTTTTATTGGTGTACAGGGCAAACAGACTCAGTTTTTTCTAATGAAAACCCTTTTCATTAAGGAAATCTGCTCATTAAGTACATCAGATAAACCAAATAAGTAAATAAAGACGCAAAAAGGAGATTCTGGCTTTCCTATTTAAAGAGAGTTCCCTGTATTTCAGTGTGTGTCCACAGCCTCTTGTCCTTCTATCAAGAAGGGTCTGCCTCCATCTTTCCCTGCAAAATAGGTATTTACACACCAGCAAGATCCTCCTGCAGCCCCAAGTTTTCCCTTCTTAAGGCTCAGCATCACATTGTATGACAAGAACTCCAGTGTCTTTACCATATTCATGGCCCTTCACTGGACTCTTTCCAGTATGCCCACGTCTCTTTTGTATGGAGGTGACCTGAGTGGACACAGTGCTCCAGCCGTGGCCTCCGCAGTGCTGAGTAGAGGGATATCATCTCTGCTTGACTGCATGTGGGGATGGACCACTCTTGAGCTTGGAGAAGGTGATCCTTAAAAAATCAATCAGTTTCCTTGAACTCTTCCTCTCTCCAGGACCATGATGTTAACAGGGCAATTATCCCGTAAAGAGATTACCCAAAACAAAGGATTTCCATTTCAGCATATGAACATTATAGAATTTTCAGCTTGGTATTTTCTATTCCCTGTAATACTGATATCAGAGTACTGTTCTTATATATATGCATGGGTTGTCATTGCTGTTTTCTTTTTATTTAATTGTGCTCTTTTTCTTTACAGGGTATGCACATCACTCTACTGAATTGGGTAATCCTACATGTATCATCTCAGAACCATCCCAAGTGTCTCATTTTTACACAAAACAGACTGTTTAGCCTTCTACCATATTGTATCTTCATCTGCTAACACTTGTGTGCAATCTCGGTAGAAGAAAAACAAAGAAATCTTATCTAAATAAGCACTTCAAAATGTCTAACACATATAGCAGTTAAAACCCATGAGCTACTGAGTCCATGGAACAGGAATAGTTACTTATGTCTTGACAACCCTCTTCCTAGTGAGAAATGGAATGATGTTAATTTTGCATTTGTACATTTCATATACTTGAGAAATGGAATGTCAGTACTGACAGGAAATGCCAGAGAGCAGGAAGGAGGGGTGGGGTCCCTCCATAGTTGGGAACCAGCAGGATCTGAGGACAACTCCAGCAGAAGCGATGCTTTTCCCCAGGAGCTCTGCTGTCCCCCAGGGCTCCCACACAGGTGCTACCAAGTGGTTTAACCAACAGCCTTGGGCAATTTGTAGTGACAGGTCCATGTGGAGGCCCAGTGGGGAACAGCTGGAGCCAGCACTAGGACGGAGGACAAAGCTAGGACATACATCTCTTCCCTTGACCTACCAGCCACTCTTCTTTTGATGCAGCCCAGGATGTGGTCAGCTTCCTGGGCTGCAAGTGCACATATTCCTGCCACATATCAAAAGACAGTGGTTATATGGGGACCTAAGTCTGAGGTTATATGACAGTTACATAATGGTTGGATTTAACATCAGAGGTCTTTTCCAAACTAAATAGATTCCATGATTCTATGACAACCAGAGCT
This sequence comes from Cyanistes caeruleus, assembly GCF_971803275.1. NCBI lineage: Eukaryota > Metazoa > Chordata > Aves > Passeriformes > Paridae > Cyanistes > Cyanistes caeruleus. The sequence goes on along the minus strand of NC_141705.1, from coordinate 31,996,633 downwards.
GGGATTAAAGGGTGGTGTGTGAAGAAGATATTAGAATAAGATATTGCAGGCTTGCAACAGATGAACTGGTTTGTTGAGGACAGCTGAATTTGATTATCTCTATGCCTTTTTTTACCCCTGATCTATGTCATCATCATACAAGTGCATTTTCACCCAAGAAAAACACATCATACTGGGCACTGCAGCAAATATCCCAAAGGTAAGAGAGGCCCAGAAGTAGGAAACCTACTGTTGTAGGTCAGAGATGAAAAAATATATGTATGGGAATTCCTGCAGACTACACTCATCTGCCTACCTTTCACATGGATGAAAACAAATTCAGACAAGCTGAGTTAATGAATGAGCTGTACTGGCAGGGCTCTAGATAAAGGTCTGCACAGAGCCAGTCTAAAGTTTGCTTCAGTCACCCTCAGTATGTTGCTTTAAATAGTTCTTCAACTTAGTGAAGTAAGGAAGTCATGAGTGCATTGAGTCCCATAAAATACAGGTCTTCTGAACATTGATTGAGATACCTAACCAGGAAAATAAAATGTTTACAAAATCCTCTGTATAAAGGCACAAATAAAAAAATTGTGACATTTCTATGGCACACCAGAAAGGAGGCATGATATATGTACACACGCAGATACATACATACAAAAACATATATAGAGAGATTTTTCAGAAAAAAATAAAGGAAAGAAACTAGAAAGCAAATTTAAATATCAATTCCATGTTTTTAAGCACGTAATGACTTTGTTGAGTTTTGAGGATTTTGTGGGGTTTTTTTAAATATAGGAAGGATTTTTCAGCGATGTTTACTACTCCTTCCACTTTCTATTACTGTCTCTTTCTATTACTTTTAATTTTTTAATCTATTACTTTTAATTTCTTTCTAGTCTTTCTATTACTGTTTATCAAATATTTCTCCTTCTCTTGCTCCCTATCCCCTATAAGATAAATGTATATCTTATGGTTTGGGATCTTCTGAGGAACTTCTGAATGAACTGGAAAATGTTTCTGTTTAGTTCACACTCAGCACACAGGAACTGCCCTCCGCACAGCATTAAGGTGTCAGTTTGAATCCCAGAAGATATGAAAGAGACAGAGGAGTCCTATGGAAACAGTATTCTGTCCAGTAAAAAACAAGACAATCTGGTCATAATTAATTCAGCTTGCTTATGTCAGGCTAACAAAAATGTTATTTCCTCAAATGACAAGGTGCCTATGTAATGACACAGGACTGGAAAAGTCAGCTTAAAACAGCAATAGACTAAATTGTGCCAGTTCATTTACCACCAGTCCTTCTTTCTCTGAACTTTGATTCACAGGCTATATTTACACCCCTTTCCTCCTCTAAGATGTACACGTATGCAAGATTACTAGCAAGTTTACTACTTATTTCATCAAAATTACCAACATAAAGCTTTTCAAATTTGAAAGTTATTTAAGTGCAACTACAAATATAAAAAGAATGTTTTGCTGGTTGCTTATGCCAACGCAATATGAACAAGCCAACTTGTTGACTTTTTCTGTTGTAAAAATTTTCCCCAATCACTATTCTGCTGTATGTCAATCTTTTTGAGGGTTAAAGGCATCACACAAAAGAGATAAAGTTTATGTTCTTTATTTCTAACAGCTACTTGAGAACAGATGCTGAAATGTATAAAGCTATATTGCTGAAATACATGAACCAACAATAATGTTCTATCTGCTTAACTGAATATCAAGTAAAATATTACACAGAAATAATCAGAGCAAGAAAGCTCAGAAGTTAAATATTTATTATGTTTAGACTCCAACTAAGAAACAAAGTCATGAAAAAAGTAAAATACTATCTCTTCTGCTGAACCATATTGTGATCACAGTCTTTTCTGACTGACAAAAGGAGTAAGTTGCTCTATTCAGTTGAATTTACTTTATTGAATTTTTTAAATGAATTTAGTTCATTGGCAGATGTTTAACACAAAACAAAACAGGAGAACCCCTATACACAGGAGATAGTGCCAGACTACAGTATATTGAACATCTCTCATCAGCAATGTCCTCTAAATGCACAGCATGTTCTCACATTCTTCACATACCCACACCTCCTTGCAACTATTTCTAATGAGAATTGATGCACAAGCCAAGTTCAGCCCCAGGAGCAGTCCAGATGTCATGGCAAGGAACATCTCCTTTTCAAGGATATCTCAGTATGACTGTGCGCACCTTTCCAAGCTGTCAGCTAAAAAGCATGTTTCACCATTGCCAGGATTCATTTGGGCTCCTCCAACTCAGTGCTAGTGCCTACAGGAATCAGAAAGGGAAAACAGAAAGAATTAATGAGCACCAAGCTTTCTCCCAAATAATGCCAAATAACTTGTACACAGTAATTCTGAGGCTCTGATTTTAAATTAGTGCCTAGCACTTAAAAGCCTCTTATTTCTTACAAAATACATCTGCAGACTGAAACATGTACATTAATCCTGTCCCTTGCATTTTCATATAACACTTATGTCACAATACTTGAACCATGTGTGTAAACAGAGCTCTGCTTTTGAAAAGTTGGCCCCACATCTCATCTGCCCTAGGCCATCAAATGCCAAACAAATCAAGTTTTCAGATGCCAGACGAAAACAATGGACAAGCAGGCATTGGAAGTTATCAGCTGCCTGCCTTAAACAAATGGAGAGGATCCCCAGGAGCCACCCCTGTAAGCACCAACACATGCCAGATCACAGGCTTCTGGAAAAAACTTGCAGTTCCCATGTGTGGCAAGCCCCATTCCAGTGCTTAGCTTCTGTGGGAACAAGGGACTAAGTGCAGGGAGCTCAGATTGGCAGCTGGAGTAGCTCAGGTATTAGTTAATGCTCCTTCTTACCTACAAAACTGAGGTTGCATGCTCCTTCCTGCTTCAGTGCAAAGCACTGACAGGGAGAGAGATAGAGCCAATTCACAAGTTAATGTTGTGGTGAAGAAGAGTCCTGGGAATACTTTTAATAAAAGGCTTGAAGGATATTGATAAGATCATCATACAGCCCATGGAAGTATTCCACAGCAAGGTAAATCAGTAAACTACATCTTCATTTGGGATAAAAGCCAATCTAGGGATTAACTGAACAGCCTGCCAAGGCCCTTCATCATTAATCAGCTGCATTGTCTCTGAAAGTGTGTGGAAACAATTCCACCCTGCTTCCTCCACTGCACTGGGGTGATTCAGAGTTGCTGCACAGGAGAAAAATAGGTCTGGCTTGTGAATAAAAAAACGTGCCTACAGAAACTTGTGTTTATGGGAAATAGACATGAAAAATAGGTTAAATATATGCCTCTCTTTGGTAAAACATTGATTACAAGATGAAAATAAGCATTTTTTGGCCACGTTGATGTTATAAGGAGCCACCATTAATCAAGTTATCTGTTAGTGCATGTATCCAGTTGTCCACAGAAAATAGGTACCAGGTATTGTCACTGTTTCCCTGCAGGTGAGTGCTGGCTAGCATGAGCTGCCATTATGCATGGACCCAAGAAACTTTTAGAGCTGGGACACCAAGTATTTCTTGGAAATGAAGCTTCCCTATTCCATTCCTGAACAGCATGAGTTGTTTCAGGCCATCACTTCTGCTTCCCCAGCACATCCCACTTAAAATTACTCCAATTACCTCCTGGAGAGATCTCACTTTATCATATCCTTGATCTGTCCTTGTTCCAGCCATGGCCTGCCATCCATGCTACCCTCCATTGCCTCATGTAACACCACAGCCCAGCTGCAGCAGAGTTTGTTCCAAATTTTGTTTTCTTATATTTTAAGAAGCAGAACTCCTTGGGAGATGAGAAGGAATTTTTTTTTCTCTTTGGAAATATATATTTTATTATGCATCCTGGTAATGAAATTCCCATTTCTTTATATGGAGATGGCCCTGTAGGAATAGTTGACTACTACTTTTTGTAACAAACCACCGAATAGTACTAAAAATTATTATTTGAAGTGCTTTCCTTTATTTTTACATAACATTCATGTACACCTATATATTGGTATTTTAGAAAACTGATTTTTGAAAATTGCTGTCTAGAAATATCTATCAGCAACAAAAATTTACTAGACAGAAAATCTGCAAACTTTATCTGTCTCAAAAATGAATACATCATTTCTTCCTTATATTTTCTTCTATGAAACAGTGACAGAACCTACTGCAAGGTTGTTTAACCTCTGTGTGATAATGCAAATTTTATCTGACTAAGTCTCATGTGTATTTCTGAGCCTTGAATCACTACCAGACTGAATGCTGATATACAGGCAGAAAACCCAGCTGTTGGGTCACTATTTAGACAATGACTCTTTTTCTCCACAAGGCAAAGACAGCATATATATATATGCAGGAGAACTGTAAACAGAGTTAGAAGCTAAGAAGTTAATAGGTGAATATGATAGATGAAGAGAGCAAAGATTTTAAGTTCAGACTTAAAGCCTAATTTTAAATAAAAATTAATTTTAAATAATTTTAAATAAAAATTAAGTTGTTGTAGCCAAACTTTAGATTAGCTAAACTAAAGGCAATTACTTTACTTCACTTCAAGTTATTTAAACATTTTGCCATTTCTTTTCCTATTTGATCCTCCATTCATTATTTGTTTTTTGATGTTAATTAGTATTACAAAGATGCTTATAGAGAAAACATGCACTCAATCATTTTGAAGGAGCAGTTTTAACCTGGGCTCCCTGCAGCAGCAGCCAGCAGTGCCTGGTGTATCCGCCCGTGGTAATGGCAGTACCACGTGCAGGTGCTGGCAGTGCCAGCAGGCAGGAGCAGTGCTGGCAGTGTGTGAGGCCTGGGGCTCTTGTCCCACTCACAAGCATTTCACGTGCTCCAAACCAGACTGTTCTGCCAAGCTGCTTCACTGCCCTCCTGAGCTCTTCTTGCTTCTCCCCGGAGAGGTCAGTGCTTGCTCTTGCTGGCTGGCACAGGCTACTTTTGTAAAAAAAGGGCAACAGGTGGCAAGGCTCATCTCAAGGTCATGGAGAAGGCTGTGCCTTCCAGCTGCCCAGGAAGGAAAACAGCCTTCACATTCCCAGTTCACCTGCATGGCAGCAGGTACTGCTGTAGTTACACATGCAGTTTCCATTACATAAGCATTTGCTGGCAGAACTTTAAAATCCCCACACGTTTTGGGCAGTTTGGTTTTTTTAATTTCCTGATGTGCCTATGGAGAATGATGACCCAGGGATATTAGTTTTGAGCACTGAGTGCATTAAAAAAAAACCCAACAAAACCCAAAGTAAGATTAAAACACACTGGTAGATGAAATTACTAAGGGTTGATACATATGATTTGGCACAAATCACTGAAGATTGCAACAGTTATCAGTTTGGCTTGACAGAGTTAATGAAAAGCTGCAAATTATATCATAAACCCATACAAGGAAGCCTTTGCTTACTTGTTTTTGTTCTTAGGTTGTTAACTGCATGCCTACAAGGTTAAATGCAGCCCAGGATGTCCTAGAGTGAAAGCAAAAACTCCAGAATTCCTTAGCAAATCTCAAATGTGATAAAAAGTTCCATATTCCATAATTCCCTTCGTCTTCTGACATTAAAAGAATTAGGAAAGAATAGGCTCTTTCCCATTCCAAGAAGGTAAATGCAAACTTCCCTCTGCTCTCTTTGGCTAACACACCTGAACCAGTAACATAAAACAGAGGTAACTTTTCAATAACAATTTACAGATTAGCTGGTATCAAATTAGAGAAATTAGAAATTTAAAATAAACTGTTAACAAAAAAAAACCAACAAAACAAAACAAACTAAAAATATTATCAATAGCTAATAACCTTTCCAGAAAGTGGGATCATATTTTCACCTCCATGGCAAGTGCTTTATTGTCCATAATGGCACTACTCTGCCTGCAGCTAGCCTGTGGCCTCCTTGGACAAGGCTGCAGGGTGCATGATCCCCATTTTCTCTACTCCCTTCAGAAAGAAAACAAAGAAAGCATTATTACACCAGGTGTGTTCAGTAGCATGTCCTTCTTAGTAAGCAAAGACCAGTCTTGGATTGTTGATGGTAACTGATGAAGCTGAAACTAGCTTTTAGTTTTGTAAAAATGCAGCTTCATTTAGTTTCCTTCAATACACTCAATATTATCATTTTTGCCTTCAAATGCTTGTTGAATGCAACTTTGTCTCAACTGTTATCTACCCCACTAAGCACAGAAAAACAACTTTCAAAACTCACACTATAAACCCTAGAGCAGCCACAGTCCCAAATTATGCTGAGTTATCAGAGATCTTGCTTTCACAGGGATGAAAGGACCTTCATCATATTCCCAGAAAGCAGCAGAGGGCCTGGCTTTGCCCCATGCAGAAGGAGTTATCCCTCCCACGAGAGCATGGTCTGAGCTTGCCTGGAATGCCATGATGGTATGTTGGTGTCCAGCTGGGTGGTGCAATCCTTCAGAACACAGAGTGAAAGCTATATAATTCTAAACTTCAGGAAAAGCTACCCAGCTGAAGCACATCAGCAGATGTTTCCTGACATGTCATCACCTATGTAGCATAGGGTGGTGAACCACAGGGACATTTCTGACAGGTTAATTCAATAAGAATTGTGAAACAGAAATACAAAGGGAGCAGGAGGAATGCAGAGATCTTCTTCAACATTTTTTCAACCAGCCCAAATGGGCCATATACAGTAATGTCTCCTCCTTATCACTATAGTAACTAATAAGGCAGCACTGAATTTTTTGAAATCCTTTAATGTTATTACATGTGCACATGAACACTGTGGTCAGCTAATAACCTTATTTAACTTCTTCTGGAGCTGATGAAAATCTTTCAGCAGAATCTAGATTAGGATATTAATTATACAGAGAGTACTGCTAGAAGATCTATTGATACTTAGTGAGCTTTTATCTATAGTAAAATGGCACTGGTTTTCCACAGTTTATTTACCCTTGGTACAGTCAGATTTTAAATACACATATAATTTAGAAATTTGTATGTCTTGCAGTGCAAGTTCTGCAGCAAGTAGAAAATTCCCTTGTGCTTCCACAAAGGATTCCCAAAGAGTATTACAGTCCCAATGCAAATGGCTTTGACCAAAGTGTCTCTGAAAATTTAAAAATTTTAAGTATCTAAACACTTCATGCTAGCAAAAGTATTTCTGAAGAAAGAACCTTTACTGAGCTTTTCCACTGATACGGCATGTTGCATGTAGTAGTTGTGTAGATGCACAACCACAGATTCTGGTTTGAAAAAGAGCAATCTAAATTTGCAGAAGCAGAACTCAAGGTATCTTTTTTTTTGAGGCAATATTTTTTTTTAGTCTTTTGAGACAACAACTGTAAAAGTATCCTTATCCTTATGAAATAAAAACATGAAACAAATTCAAAGTGGAAGGTTAAAGATACCGTTTTCATTAATGAGAAGCTACTAGTATCTTTCAGATAATACTCCAGTTTAAAGATTTATGTGATTTTTTTTTGTGCATCAAAATTCTTTCAAATAACTCTCATTTCAAAAGAAACAAGTTACCATTGATGCTGAGGGACTCTCAGCCCTACTTCCACTGAAATCTAGGACAAGATTCCCCTGGCTTTTCACATGGTATGGTCTGGTAAAAAGAAGGTCATCACCAATTTGCCTAATGTTTCCTCTTTAAATCAGCAACTCCAGATTCAGACCTAAATCCCTAATAAAAGAAAACGTAAAAAGAGCTCACTCTTCCTCAGACATTCTTGCTCAACTCAGTGTACACTTGCTTTTTCAGTAACCTCCTGGCATAAAAGTGTTTCAGCTTCTCAGTTAGGGGAAGTGTGAAGGTTCTGTTAAAAAACCTTGTATTAGCACCTGGGTTTTTTTTGCTTGATAAGCAGGAAGAGGATCAAGAGTGAAAATATGTGATCAGTGGGAAGAACCAAAGGGATTTGACCTCTGAAAAATTCCCCTTTCTTCCCCAGGAGCCACATTTCTGTCCTGTTTCCTTCCATGCAGAAAAATTGATTCTTTTCCAAAGCAAGCAAAAAGAAAAAGGATTTTATTTCAATCCTTTAGGTCACAGAAAAGCACTTGCCTGGGGACATTAGTCAGGATTAGTTATTCTCTTTCCACTTTTCAAGTATCAGAAAAACTCATATGCTTTGTTTCAGGATGGTTATGAAACATTAATTTTCAACATGATGTGATTTTGTAGACTTTCAGTTTCCTTTATCTGTTTTATTCATACACAGTTTGTGTGCATAGTTGAAGTAGACTTATTCAGAAAACTACATGTATATCATGATATTAGACTTGCTACAAATTTCACAAGCTACAAGAATACTTAAGTGGAAAGAAAAAGAATTGTTCAGCCAATATCCACGTTTGTCGAGGGACCAACAAAATGGGAAGTAGTCTCATTTATATGTACAGCATCTGAAAATACCTAGTGTGAGTGAAATTCAAAAAGATTATGGAGAGATGACTAATCAAAAGATCTCTGCCCAATGAGAAGCATGCAATTCACATGCTACCTTGTGTGAATGGGCTTGCAGATAAGTACAGGATGTAGTAAGTATTCGCTAACTAAAGCACCAGGCATAGAATGGTATATCCATCTTAAATTTCAGCAGGCTAATTGTCCTGATAATATTGGCAGTGCTTTCTAGGTAAAATCAATAGCAACAGCAAAATCTTTGGGTCATGGTTAGGAAGAAGAAATCATCAGGGCAAGCCTGTTACTTGACGAAAATTTGTTTTAATACTTTAATCATTACTTCCAAATATCAGTTCAGTTCAGTTGCAAATCTCTGGATTGACAGTCTGCATGCTGTTGTCACACCATGAACTCATTTTCCTTTCCTCCACTACACTGCTACCCCAGCACAGTTATTCCACAAGTCCCACACCAGGACAACAGGTCACTCTAGGCATCAAAAATTATTTTAAAGGATTAGAAATGAACAGTTTTACACAGGCTGTGTATCACGTTGGTAGAGTGTGGACCAAGTTGAAGGATGCAGTGTTTAAAACAACATTTATCTGATGCTCCTGTTGTGAACCCTCACATGTAACCAGCAACAGGGCTGAGCTGACACATACACTGTTAGGTAATCCAAACCCCAGGCTGAAATAAAAGAGCAAGCCAGCGAGGTCTTCTGAAACCAACATCACTGGGTTACTTAGAACCATTCGTACATTTTGTTTCTCTCTCTCCAGAAAGCTACTATCACATCTGGTCTGGGAATCAGCCCCAATTTGGTTTTCAGAAGCATGACTGTGAGACACATAAATCAGGAATTAAAACCTTCACGAGCAGCTGATGGGTTAAACATGGTTGCAAGTAAAGAAAACCAAGAAGCTTTCCTCAAGCTAGAGGGAAATCATCATTCTCATGATGAAGCCTCCACCCCATGCCTTGGGTGCAAAACCCTGGTGCAATGAAATCCTCCAGAACCTTTTCCTTCAGTTCACCCAGGCCCTGCAGGCAGCTCATGTGCATCTTCATATAGTACAATATAATGGAAGCATAGGTACAAACGAGTAAACACCACTGAAATGATTAAGTGCTCCAGAAACATCTCCACACTTGTGCTCTCAGGGGTACAACATGTTTAAATAATTCACAAGATTAGCCTGGAGCTGACACTCTACTTAGACAAACGAGTCCAAATGGCTTTGAATAGCTCATTATCTGTCATAGTTGCATAGAGCAAGCAAAACCTGAGAAGTGCAACAAATGCAGCTCCCTCTCTGCAGTCACTAGGAGTTAGAGAGGCTCAGCCTTCAGTGGACATTAATCTCATTGTTACAAGAGAAAATAGTGCAGTGCAGCTCTCCATACAGTCCCTGTGCCCCAGTCTGTGCTTTAGCTTTATTCCCTTCCATTACAGAAGATCCAAAACTCCTCATAGCAGGCTGCACAAAACTTAGCATGGATCATTTTCAAGGGAACAACAGCAGCAACAGAAGGAACACCTTGAGTTCCAAGCCAGTGCCAGTGCACAGCCATAGAGGGCTGTTCATTATGTTTTGTGGCCATTAGAAGATGAGAAGTTGGTTACCCTACTGTCTTGCAGGAAGGGAAAAGCAGAAGTGTTTCTAATTTCAGGGAATTCTTCCAACTTTGTCTGCCCTCTGCAGCGTCCCACACTGTGCAGTGACTTCAGGAGTAGTCAAATGCCAAATATTGTGTGTCAATGCATTTGACTTCTCTACAATCCCTTCAAGAACGCACACCATTTTCTCCTTAAAAAGCTTGCAAGCTTCATTTATGTGAAGACAGACTAAACTTCTCCTTTAACCTTAAAGTTCTAGAAGGAATTGAGATCAATAATTGCTCTTTATGAGCTGAGCCCAAAGCAAAGCTTAATCACCTCCAGGCTTCCAAAGACATATGCAATCACACTGAGCCTTTGCTGTAACAGGCTACTCTTCTCCAGCCCCCAACCCAGCTTCACTTACACAGCAACTTAATTTTGAAACCTCACACAAGTGCACTGCACTGCTTGCACCCATCACCTATTGAAAGACCAAGCATCTGAGTGTTACTTTGGTAATAGTAGCTTACCTGAATATTTTTATTTTGCTACCTTGTGCTTCTCACATCTCCAGTGAAATGTCATGTTCATTTGCACATCCAAACCCAGCGTCAACTTCCATTACATAATGCAAGGCTCAACAACCCTGGACTCACAAGGATTGCTGGCAAGCTTCCTTATTTCTTTTCAAGTCCCCTACCATTTTCCAGAAGTTGCACTTCCATTTTCATTAGGAGATAACTAGTACAAAGCACTGACAGATAGGTTGATTGATGAATTCTGAGTACAATATTGATATCCGTATCTCAAACATCTCGTTTTTTACCATCAGAGCTGTTTACAAGCATCAGTAATAAGCCCTCAACAAGACAGGAGTGGGTAATACAGTGCTAGGCTCGACCTGAACACAGATGGTCCCAGAAACTTCTGACTGATAAGAAGGGCTGACCTAGTAATGTTATATTTAAGCAAACCATCAACAATCTTAACAGTTATTTAGGACCTCCTTTCCATGGTAGGTCAAAATGCAAGCCTGGATTTTGTTACAAAGTCTTTATCACTTTAAACAAAACAAGCAAAAATCTCCAGCGCACAGGAAGGGCACTTGAGGCTTGGGTGAGATGGATAAAATAAAAAGCAAGACTGATTTTTCAGCCAGTTGTGGCACTTCAGCAGTGGCAGAGAGCTTGATCATTACCCACTGAGGTACATACCACTGCAAATGGATAAAAAAAGAGAGAATAACCACAACAAGATGGAAAGAAATGTTTTAAGATCTGTAACATAGCCCACCACATACAATTGGTCAGGCCACAACAGGAGAGGAGCACAACAGTGAAGACAGTCATAACTACATCTCTAAGCAAGCCATTTTAAGGAATTTAGCACTGAAAAGTTCACTTAGAGAGCTGACACCTCTTCAGAAAGGATGGAGCAGCTGAGTTATGAACTCACCACCTCTCTCTGCAGTGATGTTTTATAGCTTTGCTGCTTTATGACCATGCTGCTGGGAAGCACTTTATACCAGAACAGTCTGACACAGTGAATGCTTGAGCCACACATTCATCCATTCTCCCTATGAAAGTCCAAGAAAAATAGTATTTACTCAGGTTTATACATGCACTGGCATATTTGTTCAAGGACGTGTTAAAGAAACAAGAAATCCTGAGCAGTCCTCTGTTGACACAAAGATATCCTAATACTGCAGCTGCCTTTAAGGAGGAACTCTTTTTGCTTCAGGGAGCTCTTGTGGTGCAAGCTGGAGGGAATCAGAGGTCTGACTGGATTAAGTGGTGCTACTGCAATCCTGAGCCCAAACCACCCTGCCTATGCTTCAAGCACTCTGATAAGCACAGTTAATTTACATGAGTGGGCGAGGAAGGGAGAAAATTTCCAGTATCATCAGGGAAGGACAAACAGAGTAAGAAGCAAAAAACACCTATGAGCTACAGTAAGGTCAGAAAAGTTTGGACACATCTGGAAAACAATTGCACAGACTCTCTTTCTTGAGTATTGATCATAGTTTTGAAACAGGAACAGAAATAACACCCGATACAGAAATTAGCAATCTGGGAGATAGGGTAGTACTTGACCCTTGCATAAATCTAGGCTATAAAACTTGGTGCTGACTTAAACATTATTTGTTCTAAATATGTAGTTTGGCCAATGGTCAGATAGAAGCAGAGAAATAGTCTGGCTTTCCCCTGAGTCCCACCATGCTTGTGAGCACAAACCACCTGACTGTGGAGTTTACACACATTTTTCCAGTCCAGCTCTTTGTGAACAGAGAGCTTTTTGCTCCCTTGCCCCAAGGTGCTGTGATAGATCAGTGATCATAAATACTGTTTCTATGCCAAGGGCTCCCTGTTCCAGTCTCCTCTCTTGCTAAGTATTCCCTCTTCCTTGTCATTAATCCCAAGGCATAGAATTCCTCTCTCCTGGCAGTAGTTTCCTTGCTCCTCCTCAGAAATGGCAGTTAGCTCGCCCCAGCACATACCCCAGCCTTCCTTCCCACACCCAACTCTTCTTACAGGCACAGCATCAGCATGGTCAACACTCCCCAGCCTCAAGAAGACAACCCACAAACTTGGCATCCCACTTTTTTCCCCTGTTCTAAGCAGAAGTCCAAACATAGAGAGGTGAGAAGTAACACCCAAAAAAATGACCCCTAGTTCCCTTCCCACTCCAGATCAGCACAGAGGTACAACACAGGAGTATCTCCAGGACTAACTTCCAGAGACAGATCAGCAACAGCCACTTCCAGGAAAGCCACCTGCTTCCACTGCATGGTGCAATGGATCATCAGCCTCTTACGCATGCGATGCAGTCAGAGAGAAGAGGAAGTCCTGACCCATTTTGTGTCAGCACAAGTTTCTGGCATGTTAAGAAACTTCCTGGGGGCTGAGCAGCCAGACAACTGTGATTAATGGGATCCTGCAAATCCTAATGGCGTAAAATTGAAAGGTGACCATTTTCCACTATGAATTTACTCTTTCTATACATCAGTTCTCTGATGAGTCCTTCCTACCTCAAACATCACTCAGAGAGAAATAAGAGTATAGCAGCTACATCAGTCAGCAGCAATGCAGCAAAAGCTCTGGCACAGAGTCACTGCAGGGCCTGCATGGGGAATGGAGAGATAGAAACAAGGACCTGTGAGGACACCACTCTCCTGTCACTCCAATCAGTGTTCTCTAGGATTTTACTTTTCAGGTAACATGTCAAATTAGACAAGAGCTCTACATTACATTAAATCTCCTCTGCAGGGATTTTGGGTAATCTCTTTTTGCTGCTAGGGTAGTTTTGGGAAAAAAATAACCAAACAACAAAATACAATCAGCACTGTAACCTGGAGTCATTCTGTTCCCTTCAAAGCAGAAAGGAACAAGAGTAACAGTACAAGGGCTTAAGAACCTCCAATGTGGCAGGAAGACAATTTCCCACAGTGCAGGTACTGCCTGCCATTTTTCCTCTGAGCATATCCTCCAAGCCTTAAATAGGAGGTGGTGAGACTATGAACAAACAAGACTGCCCAGAGGGCAAGCTGGAGTCTGACTGAGGAGAGGTTGCTATTACTAATGGAGTCAGCCTTTCAAGAAGTCTCTTTGTAATAGAATATATCTTATTTCCAATCATGAAATAGAACAGTCAATTCCTGTTATCCTATAGCAGTGAGGGTAATTGTCTCCTAGTGCTCTGGTCATGATATTTTTTTTCTTTCACAACCACATTTCCTAATTTCCTTCCAGATCTACAGCTACCACAGAAGCAACCACAAGACACGTCTTTGATTATACCAAAAGCATGTCTCCTTAAACAGTGCAGATCTTTCCTTGCAATTCATAGCATTATCATCACTAGTAGAAAAGTCACAGTTTCAGTTTTACCCTCCTGAGGTCAATTTTTCTGCTGACACATACCTAGACCAAAGCAGGACTGTTCCCAACTAAGTCACAGTGATGGTGATTCCTTCAGGTTTCTGAAACTGCTCTGGGATTTAGACCACAATGGAACTGCCCAGACATCTCAAATCTCCGAGCAGAAGTATCTCCATTTCAGAGATTGAGAAAGAAGGGCAAAGAGAAGTGCCCTGATTTGCCCACACAGCAAAATGAATATCAAGAATAAGAGCTGGCCCCAAAAATGTTTCTCCCTCTGTGCCTACTACTAAAACTTTAATGAAAAGTAGCAAGATAAAAGTATATGTTTGTTCACTGTTACTCTGCTGCGTAGTCATTAGAGAGTAAACCTGAAAAAACAAAGATCTTTACTTCTATTACTTCTACTACTACTATTTTGAATTAAACAGGTCGCATATAAGTTGCAAAACTTCTCTGATGTAATTCAGGGAAAGGTGGCAAAAGATAAAATCCCATATCAGCAAAGTTTGGTAAGGGCGCCTGGTGACAACATAATGATTTGAAAGGACTGCCATGGTTTATTTCATCCAGAAAAATAGGGAGTCTTGCTATGTCTGCCCTGGTTATTAAGTGCCCTGGCAACACACTCCTTCACCAGACTTGGCTGTGTTGCACCACTCAGAATGGAACTGCTGCAGCTGAAGTTTTCGTAACTCCCTTTAGTGCTAAAGTCACTTCTTAGTGACTTAGTGAGTAGTAGCTAAAAAAAAAATTAAAAAAAAAAAATAAAACCCCACCCATTCTATGTATGTTCTCTTTTACACATTTCTCAGTATCAAGTATTCGTCATAAAGAACATAAAAAGTGATAAAGCATTTTTCAAAGCAGAATGTCAGTACTCTAGTTTACTTTGCAATTGTCAGTTTTGAGCTTTTTAATTGTATAGGATGTATTCAGTATCTAAGATGATTGCAATAGGAGTCAATAAAAACTAGTTCTTCCTGTTTCAACCATAGCACTCACTTTTTTTTAGGCTCTTCTTGCTCACAGCTTGGCAAATTCCTGAATTTCTCTTCTTGCAGACATTCTCAGAGATTATGCAGGAACACCACAACTTGAATCACACTGTTGACAGCATCAAAGCTAGCAGATCTCACATTCAAATACAAAGCAACGTCATGAACTTAACCCTTGGGTTTTCCCTACTTTAGTAAGTAGGGAAATAAATCAGCATTGAGACCGAATTATTTCCATCTTATTTCTAAAATAATTTTTGGTGCCTTGTGCCCTCTGTAATCTTCTAGGATTCCTCTCCATATATCTGGAGTCAGAACACAAAACGTGCTCATTCACCTCCATATGATAATCATAACAAAAGGAAACAAAAAGAGATTCATTCTTCTAACTGTTAAAAAAAGATCTACAATATCTCTGCTCAGACAAAAGCTATGGTAGGACAGAAATTTATGCTCTAGGTATTTTTGGCTACTTTAAGCATAATTATGTGTTGAAGCTGAAGTTTTGTCATATCTTTCTCCATTAAAAAGCCTTCAATAACAATAAAACATCTGAAGAAATGAGGCTGAGGCTGAATGTAGAGTGGCTAATACATCAATGCTGGGCTAATATGTGACTAAGCTTTTTTTGACATTGGACTGTCATGCAAAGATCTTCTGTGTCCTCTTCCTCTTGAAGCTCCCCAGCAGCTTTTGGCAGCACTTGCCCTTCCCAAGATCAGCCCAAATTGGGTCAGAGTTTGTTAGAGGTGGGAGGAAACTCTTTTCTGCTTTCTGCATGCACACTGCTGGGGAAGAGAAAATCAGGGACTCCTTCAAGTTGTAAAAATAAGAGCTAGTATTAGGATTGGTCAGATGCACTGGCATAAATACAGAAAAACTCTCCAGAAGTAATGAAAATTGAGTGATGAGATGCACACTTTGAAGTTCATACTCAGATTACCCCTTGTGACTACAAACCTGCTGGATAATAGCACTAAACTCCAAGAAATATTATTTCTTCAAACTGATGAACAGAAATCTGGACTTTCAGAATTGGCATGTATTTTTGTCCTTCCATAAACTACCTTTATGGTAAATGAAGGCATGTCACTTGTGTTGATTTGTTTTTTAGGAAATATAAGGTCATTTGAATACTTTGAGATATATTGGAAATTTGTTCAAATTAGTCTCTTTTCAGGGTAAACCCTCCATGCTATACTGATCCACTGTGGACAAACCTCTCAGTCAGCATAAAGACTTTTTGGAGTTTGAAGGAAAGTAAATTATAGGAGGAGTCAGAGTTAAATAAGCAGTGTGATTTTCCTTTAGTGATCCACTTAAACAACAGAGTGCTGCAAGAAGATGTAGTGGAAACCATATAAAGACAAAAACAGTAGCAAAATGACTCACAGATGCAGGATTTGGGTAAAAACTCAGGTATCACTGGAATGATAAGAGGTTCTCCAGATCTTACATGCCATTCCCTGAACATTTGTTCAACTACTTTGTTGAGGATTCCTTGACAGCAGGAACAGGCCTGAGACTTTATTGAGCTGCACACTGTAGGAACAGCAGAGATTATCAGTGGAACAACAGGATTCTGGGAAAAATGTGACAGATTTGAGATTTACCTGAAAAACACAGGGGGAGGATGGGCAAGAAAATGGGAAGGAGGCCAAACACTGCCAAAAGGATGTGAAGTAAAAGTAAGCAAAAGTAAACTTATTTTATACACACAGTGATGCCTCCTGAGCCAGTTTTCTCACAGCAGAATAGGAGTCATGTTCAGTTTGAGCAGAAGTAGTATTTTTCTAAAAGCATAGAAACTTTCTAATGACTAAAAAGATCATGAACTGAAAATCTCTATTCTTCAGAAGTGGTAAAAATTCCCCAAAGTTACTACAATGCCACCTTTGGCATCTCCTCATATGCTTGATATTCACTGTTTAAAAAATCTGCAAATAAACAAGATTGCTAAAAAGTAAGCACTGAAATGTCACCCTGTTAAGTATGCATAGTGGGAAACTTGCTGTTATTGGAAAGCCAGCAGTCCTCTTTTGGATGTGACACAGTTAAGGACAAATGAAGGAAAGAAAAAAGAAAAAAAACAACCAACAAACAACAACAAAAAAGCAACACACCAAAAAAACCCAAAGCTGTACCTTCCAAATGTCCAAATGCCATTTATAAGGCCATTTTGGCACAATCCATCAGGAAACATTAGTGCAAGCACTAATTTTCCTAGGACTGTAATAAAAGATAGCCCAAAAGAATTTTGGACATGGATATAATTCATTTTTACTGCTCTGCAAAAAAATATAGCCACTGAAGGCAGTGTAGTCTCCCCATAGCCAGTCATTGAAAAGGACAGAAACTATGTAGGGACTTCTACAACAGAGTAGTTGTCAAAATGTAGATGCCTGTAATAAAGATCACTGCAACTGCTCAATTATTGTTGCTTCCTGCAACATGCATTGACAACCAAAGCCCAAGGCCTTGCAAAATAACAGTGAGCAAAACAGACACAAAAGCTCACTGAGATTCTGAGCAGTGTAGTTAGAGGAGGGGGTAAAATCCACACCCAGAAAAAGGCATGCATCAAGTGATTTCAAATCCTTTTATACTATTGTTTGTTTTAGTGACATGAGCTCCCCTCCCGCCATCACCCATCCAAAAAAAAAAAAGAAAAGAAAAAGACTGGAAGTCTTCTGTTTTCTCTGCAAGCATCTAACATTTGCCCAGCACTGTCAGGGTGGTCCAAGCTTGTACAGTCCATAGGCACAGCCCCCAGCAGCCCGCCCTGCCAGGCTGTGCTCACCATGCTGTCTCCTCCCTGGCTTTTAATGAAGAAGAACAAGGGAACTGAGCTTAATGAATCCAAAAACAAATTAAGACCTGCATAACTTCAAAATTTACTCTCCAATACACTACCATCCAACTAATCTGCTGTAATTTCAGGATATGTGCATCATGCACTTGCTGGTACTATAATTTATGGGGAGCAGTCTTGTTGCCTGCAATCAGGTTACTTTTTATGAATAAAGGCTTCAGGATCTTAAACAGAACAGTCCTTAAACAGAAAGCAATTCAGACACGCAGTCTGAATTAAAAAGTTAAATAGTGACAGTACAATTTGCAACTTCATTTCACATAGTTTGTGAAACTTTGATGACTTTGATGACTTTTCTTTCCACAAACAAACATTAGCATTGCCTACAATGAAGGTGCAATGAAGGTACAATGAATCTGTTTTAATAAACAAGACTTTTTAAAAATACAAGGAAGAGTCTCTCTACCCACTTCCTACAGAAATTTATGTTAATATCAGTCACTCACTATTTTTAGGCAGAACTTATTATCAATTTGTTAAATCCCTATTAAGAGTTATACATAAATATAGTTGAAATGTATGAAAAATTAGAATCGTGTTCTGTAATATCCCAGTTTCACTAAGGCCAAACACTACTTTTCTTACAACACTGCTTCCTAATTAGTAAGTAATTTCAGATGGTAAAGCTGAACTGGGGATTATCTTTATACAGCAAGATCTTGGCAGCATGACAGAAAAAATTTAAGGATCCTGCTGATCAGTTAAAATACTACAGCTCCAAGTATGCTTGGATGACAGCCAAAGTCTTGGAATTGTTTTGCCATGAAATCTGCTTTAAGACAGGAAGAACAGGAAAGTTTTCAGTCTGGAAGAGGCTTCATGATGAAAAGCCTGGAAATCAAGCCCATTATTCACATCCAATCAAGCCTACCCCTCCCTGCTCCTTGCTTTCCTCTCCATCCCCAGCACAGGAATGTCCATGCGTACGAGTGCACTCCACACACCACATACACTCCACACAAATTTTACATGTTTTTGGACTTTATTTTTGATAAAATTGGTCAATATTTAATTCTAAATTATGCTTTGCCATTTGAGTGAGCTATGCTTCTTTCACATACTACAGAGATGACTGCCATTTAAAATAAGTTATTTGCCAGTATTAGATATAATTTAAACCTCCTGGCTCCCAAAGAGAGAGTAAGTTCAGGTGTAACAAAGAGGGTCTACCTGCTTTTTCCTCTGCCTGCCTGCATTGCAGCCTTTCAATAATCACATCTGACACGTAGGTTTCTCTATAGTGCAGCACAGATACTTATTTAAAACTCAGGTGACACGTAGAGCTCTACTGCTATTGTGGCTGTAGCACAGGGAGCTCTCCAGGGCTGCTGCTCTTGGTGAATTACTGTGGTCATGCTCTCACTGAAGTCAGCAAGCACACAGGGTCTAATCCTGGAAATCACAGACAATTAAAAAGCAGAGCCTGCACAGCTGTAAAACACTCCCTGAAGAATATTTAGCCATCTTGGTTTCTGGGACACACAAGGAGAGCCCTTCATTCCGACCCAGGCCTGCATGTAGCTGGGCATCTGCCGTTTGTGCCCAGCAAGACTGGAGAAGCAGCCCCAGCAGTTGCAAGAACACTTGCTCTGCACTGATCTCATATTTGTTTCCATATAGAGTATTCAAAAGGTTTTCGTAAGACCAGCTTGTCGCCACCCTAGATATTAGACTGTATAGATATTGTAGTGGTTTCACAACAAATAAACCGAGTTTCACAACTCCTGCTATTCAATTAAAAATTATCTCATATCAGATGGTAGAAGCCTCAAGTTTGTTAGCTCAAATCTCTCTGAGGAATTGTGAGAAGTTAACACTGTGCTGGAAGGTTTTGGGCTAGCTCAGGTCACCTCTGTCACACTGGCATCACAGCATGGATGTCAGGGACTCCATGTCAACTGCTCCAGTGCAGTGGATGAAAATGCAGCTGCCTATCCTCAGCTGATCCGTGCTCTGCTGTTCCTGGCACAGCAGCTTTAGTCTGCCTGAACCACGCTGAACCAGTGTTCATGCCTTCCCCATAGCCTGTGGAAAACCATGGTCACTGGCACAGGGTGCTGCCACCAGGGCTGTTATCTGATTTGAATACAAATCTGATCAAGCCTGTCTCACACACACCCTTTCCCTTTCTCCCTCCCACAGAACCATCAACAATTTTTACTGAATCTTAAGTCTGAATTTTAAGTAAGCTGCTCTTTCCCCAGCTCCTCACAAGTGTTCTAATACCCATTTGTTCTAGAAAATTTACTTAATTGAAAGATTTCTTAGTGTAACCTACATGACCAAAATACAACTCTTAGACTAACAGGTGTAAAACAAATAATTTCAAATTAACATGGAGAGACCATTTGCCTTTAAGTTATTCTTCTTCCAAGCTTGAAGGCTCTGAAAATTGGTAGGGAACATGGCAGTTTTACTCACTGAAGTTTAAACATGACCAGGAGATATTTATGAACTGCATTGAAGCCTTTTGTCTGTGCCAGTCTGTACTTAGCAACTCATGGGCAATTTCATTATTACAGTTTTACCCAGCTGTCTCTTGGATCACTTGCAGCTACTACAGAAATACTAAAGTGATCACGCAGTCCCTCATGGCTTTTGAGTGCTGAAGAGAGTCCATTACACCCCCAAATGCAGTTACTTCACAGCAACTGAACATCTGTGTGTTAAACCATGGCAGTCAAAGTCTGACAAATTTGGCTCACAGAAGCTGTTTACAGCTGTCAACTCGGATCTCACCTCGTCCCCTCAGCTATCGGGAAGAAGAGAGTCTGCAGGAAGGACAAGACAGCTCTAAAAGAGCTGGATGAGGAACAAGTTATGCCTCTAAGACCTGAAGCCCCTCAGTAATGCTTCTGCTGCTACCCAGGCAGAGCACCCTTACCTACATCCAGCTCTGATCTCAGAGAACCATCTTACAGGCTTTGAGGAGACTTCTTGATGGAACCCCTCCAGCACACTTCTTATTTGGCTATATGTTTTACCTGTAAGCCATTTTCTCTTGTTACAGAATTGTGAGAATCCAGGATCTTATGCATCTATACTCCATCCAGGTCATGAAATCCTTTGTGCAAATTTTTCAAATCTTCAGCCTTTAGCTCCAGGAAAGGAGTGAAAAGGGTGGGCTGGCCACACCACTCTGTAGTCTAGCAGAGTTCAGCTGCCATGGGATACCTGGTTCTCCTGATCCACTCTGCATTAGGGTGTCACAGGTTTATCAATGGATGGCAGTGATCGGTTAATGGTAGATAAAATGAAGCATGGACCACTTCCAAAGACATGAACTTTCTCATCCTGGGCACACTGTTATAACATTCTCAGAGGAACAGATGAAATTTCCTCTATTCCTGATCTATTGTGATCATGAAATTTGTTTACATTGTCCGGAAATCTGTTTGTGTTGAGAGGGATTTTTTTGTTGCAAAAAGAATGCTAAATTTCTGAAGATGGTCAGCTATTGAAAACCTACATGTTATACAAGGCCTTATGTTTTTATATTACATTGCATACCTCCTAGGACTATTTTGTTTATGAAGATATTTTACTGCTTTGTTACTCCTTTTTGATCCTGAATATTTTCAGAAAACAAATATTTCATTTAAATGCTTTGACTGGCTTTTGAAACATGCAGAATAAAGCATTGCAAACATTCTCAAATGTAATGCCTATCAAAGCACAGTTTATTTCCTCTAAGCTCTACTAACTAAGCTTGTAATGGATTTTCTGCCAGCTTAGGTCTGTAGTCTATTACGCCAAAGTAACAGTGCTGAAGTCCACTGTTGCAAGTCCAAAGGGTTCTGTTTCCTTCTTCTATGTAGCCAGAGATTTGACTTTGCTCTGGCAGCCCTGTTGTACCAATGGCACAGGGTTGGATCTGCGTGCTCAGCACTTCTCAGCAGTCTAGGCAAAGTTGAACCATGTTTGCTCTGAGGATGAAGCAGAATGGCACACTTTGCTCTTGCCTTTGCAGAAGTCAAAATTCAACTGAACAGTGGTGGCAAAAGGGCTCTGACAGACACGACTGCATCAGAGAAGTTCACAGTACTAGAGCTAAGGGAGCCCCCTGATCATATAACAAGAAGTCTAGCTCAGTTATTTGCATACATAAATGTATGCAACATTCAGCTTATTTCTGTTCTGCCCCCCATCACCTTCAAAATACATATATTTGGTACTGCTGACCTAGGGGGAAGAGGGTAGTAGAAAACTACTTGGTGTGTTATTTCCACCCCAACTCCTTTGTCAGGACATCACTTTTCTGCTCATATCTGTCTACTCTTGGACAGCTGTCAACTTTGCTTGCATCTAATGTCAGATTTAGATGCTACCAAGTAGTTGAACATCCTGTGAAGACACAGAATTCTGTGTATGACTTTGAGACCCAGCCATACCTCAGAACTCCAGACTTCTAACTCCGAGACAGTCAGGTTTCCCTACTCTAAATTCAAGTAACAAGCAAGTTCTCCTTTGCAAGCTACAGTGCTCATACTACCTAATAGTGATGAGGTAATCCCTTTAAAACCCCTTTAAACTTTAAAGGGTAAACCCTTTAAACTATCAGAGTCCACAGAAATACCCTGTATTTTTTCTGACCTTCAAAAGGGATCATGTTCCCTGATTCATTGATTGGCTTTTTAGTTGATTGGGTATGACATTCATTTTATGCTTACATGTATTTGTACTCAGCACTCTCAGAGCATGTTGACAGAGTATGGTGCAGACATGTCACTGCATGAAAACTGAGAGTTTGTCTGCACTACGAATTCAAATTAATTAGACCACAATAGTTTTCAACTTGGTTTCATTTGACAAATGTGTACAACCTTCCTATACTTTATATTCCTATATATTCCTATATATTATTCCTCTATATATAATATAGAGGATATTTCTAAAAGTTTAAGAATACTTAGGCTGACATCCCATACATCAACAGCAGAGTATTTGCTCAGAGGAAGAGCTCTTGTCGAGCTGTTATGTATTTGCAGATACTACTTTATTAAATCAGACTTCATTTCAAGAGAAATTGGGTAAGAGAAGGACAAGGGAGCGCTAGCTATTATCATTCTCTGCATCTTTTTTGCATTGTTAAGTTGGTTTATGGAATGGTTATATAGGTATGCTTGCAAAACTAATTCTAATTCACTGCATGATCTTATTTGTTTACTTCGGTTCCAAAGAAGCTGAGTGTAACATACCATTGTATGTGTTCTCAACACTAGGGCTCTCTTATATGTCACCACAGATATGCTTTATCTCACAGCTAGCATCTAGATTCTTATTTTATTCCCTAAACAATCACAAGACAATGGTTTCAAAGAGACAAAGAGAAAATATCTGTTCTTTTTATTTTTCAAAATGCACAGGAGAAGCTTCAGATTAAGTAAAACTATCCTATGAATTGTGAGGTCAATGGTAACCAGACATTGTTTTGTTTGCAGTTAAAATTCAAAGTGATACCAAATTATGCCAAAACCCCACCCACTTTGGCTGAAAGACAATTACTGTATTTGAAAATGAGTCAAGAAAGAGATGCTTAATCAAGCTCCAGGCTTCTGCCTTCAAGCACTGCAGATAGACTTACAAAGCCAAATATACCCTGACCTGACAATCCAGTGCAGTATCTAATTTTTCTCATCCTTCTCATCTTTGATCAAACCCAAGAAAGGGAGGAGAACAGACTTAAGGAGGTGGGGAGTCCCTGCAGTATTGCTGTTGCTTGAAATTTCCACTATCTCTATCTTTATCATACAACCCTGTATAGTCTCTGCCATGTCATTAACTGAACTTCATCTAGCTATTTTCCATCAGCCTTCTGATTCAAGACTTTTCTTCCCCTATTTCCTCAATTTGTCATGTTCATCCACAGTAATTCCATTTTCTGCTCAAGGAACCACTCCATCCCTCAGCTGTATGTTTTATCATCATAGCAACTTCATGAAATTCACAACCCTTTTTATTTCCATTCAAAAGAAGATCTTGAATTAAGATGTTTTTTTTCAAACAGTTCACCTCCAATTCCTCATTTAATGTATAGCTGTTCTTTGGTCACCAGCTTCCTAAACTTTTCCCCAAGACACTCCATCCTGTAAGTGGTTTGCAAAGAATTGTTGTATTTTGTCCCTTCCTTCTTGGCTTCACCTTCCTTATCTATTATCACAGTACCATTTCTCACCATTACATATCTTCTTCTATGTTTTATTCCCACTGTCATCCATTACAACTTCTCCTACTAGTTCATCAACACCTGTCACCTGGATTGATACTATAAATCATCTCTGAGAGAAATCCTGTAGGGAGGATAGTCTTCCTTATCACAACAGTTTTCTGTCCTCTTCCAGAAGCACCATCCCCTCATCACAGTTTGGCTCCCACCTCTCACATTACACCCTTCCACCAGTTCTCTTTGCACAAGTTGTTGCTGATTTAATCTATGGGAAAATGGACCATATTCATTTTCCCACAACTCCTTTTATTGTTCCGTATCACCAGATTAGAAATTTTTCATGTTCATATGAGCTGATCTTGCTTCCAGCCTAGGACAACAAATGTCACTGCTACTACAACAGAACAAAACAAACAAAAAGAGCATTCAGTTCCTGAACAAAATAACTCAGCATCCTTTCCAAGCAAGCATCAGTGCTTCCCTCAAAATAATCCAGAGGTGAACCATTAGCTACAAGTGCAATTCTTCTCCAGAGCTCTTTCTTGGGCAAGCAAGCAGTTCTAAGAAGAACTTCAAATCCTACCTGCTCCTCTTGTACTGGGGCCCAATATATCAACTAGGGATCATACTCTTGGGCTTACTTCCAACACCTGTTTGGAACAGACCCAGATGCTTCCCTATATCCTTAAAAGCATTTTCTCCCTATTACACTGCTTTTTATCTCCTCAGTGCACTGGTGACCCCATCTGAGAAATGGATGTAGCTCACACCTGCGCCCATCCCCTTCCCTCTCTCTGGACCTAACCTGCCATTCTTCCCTCCAGTGCAAAGCTAAAAGCCTCTCCCAGCTACTGACATCCACCCTTAGTCGCCACCTTCCCAAAGTGCTTCTATGCTTTCCTTCTATCTTAATGCTTTTATTAAGCCCTACTTCACTAAGAAGGCCTTCAGGAAGACCATTAGAAGAGGTCTGCTGGCATCATCATCTATCAGGCTGTAGTGCAGATTCTCAGTTTCCTCCTATCCTGCCAAAATGCCTTTAGCCTTTGACCCAGACTAAGTTCCTCAGGGTGGGCTTTGACCCAGACCAAGCTCCTCAGAGTGGAAATATTTGTTTGCTCAGTATCTATTAGCACTCAGTCCAAAAGCAATCTTCTATGCTCTAGTAATTAATAACAATAATTGAGACACCTATGGCAGAACATTTCCATGCTTGACAACTTTATTTAAGGAGATATTTCCCTCCTATTTTGTTTCCAAGTATCTGTTTTACTCAGCTGTCTTACTGTTCCTCAGGCAAAGTGGGGGAAAAGGAGGACACCGCACAGAAATCTCAAGATGAATAAGCAGAATGACAGCATTCCTTGAAGACAACTGCCTTCATGCTGAAAATAGTTGTGTCTGAACAATTATTGTTTTAATCCCTGGCCCAGTACACAAAGATTTCAATGATCTGTGGGTCACTGTGTTTTTCCCTGCAGCTCAAAACTAGTCATAAATTTATATCAATATCAGCCAGTTTCTGGCTTCCACTTCACCATTAACTCACCACTGTATTTTATTTTTTCCTTTTGACATTTTTGGTACAAAAGTTCAGCCTGTCATTTCAAATTGTTCTTTCAACCCAAATTTAATTTTAAAATAAACAGAAAACAAAAAGGAATGTTTGTTTGGGGATTTTTTTCAAAACCAGTGGAAATTTGTGGGATGTTTCAGGGGGAAGAAAAAAAAAAAGAGAGAGAGAAGAGGGGGGGAAAAAATAAAAGAAGCCAAAATTACCTCTGTATCTCCACTTTTTTCCCATTCTTACCAACCCAAATATTTTTATTAGTAAAACTGTAGTTTGCAAGCAACTGCCTTAGTCTTTATAAGACTATAATGTAATAGTACATTATCTTCTCCTGGTTTCCAGTGTTGAAAAAAAGGTCAGATTTTAATGTTATTTTCCACAAACATTCCTGATTCCATTGCCACAAGAACACCTCTGCAGATAACTGAATGGCCCTCCACCTCTCCAGGTCCTCCACCCATGCAAGCACACCTTAGTGACAGCTCCATCAAAGCACAGCCTTAGGCTATTTGCCCAAGAACTGTTCCTGCACAGAGCTGTGCAGGCAGATTTTTTTGGGGAATATCCCTGCAAACCCTACGGCCACATCCTTATGATCTATGTGTGCTGGCTGCAGCCAAGATATTCCTTCCAGGTGCCCTTCCCATGTAGAGTTTCTGTGAGCCAACAAGGTCAGGTCCATGAACCTTGGCATGGATGCAAGCTGTATTTTAAACGCACCAAACAGCAGAAGACATCTAAGGTGCATCCTGACCTTGTAGATCACATTACATCTGCACAGCTAGGCTGAGCCGGGCTCCTTCCTCAGGGTCACCAGCACCACGGTGACCCCTGGGCAAGAGACAGCTTCCTACACCAGAGGGTGACTGTATGACCTCTGCACCTTCTGAGGCTTCAGCTGGCTGGGTTTCCCGGAGTCTGGACTCTCCACACTCCCAGCCCCCATGTCTGTTGCTCACCTCTGCCTGACTTGCAACACTTTTTCCACAGCATTTCATCAGCCTGTTGTAGCAATTTGGGCCCATGCTCGCTCTCAGGCTGTCTTTGCCAACCCCGTTGTGACACTGCATGTTGGAGAAATATGCACGATTTCAACTGCAAAACTATTTAAAATGGTCGTTTCTGCAGTTCCTTCAGCAGCAAAGACTGGAAAATAACATGAAGGAGAACTATCATATTTTGCAAGTTAAAAGCATATGTCCTTTGCATGTGTTATGTACTATGTGTTATGTATTTGCTGTGAATACCTGAGCTTTTTGCTGGGTGCGCAAGGTAGGTAGAGCAGAGGGAACTGTAGTTGTTAGGGAAAAGTTAAGTAGGTAAAAGGTTAAAATAATGTCACTGGCTTGGGCTTCCCGAAAGAATGCAACCAGTTATCTGAGATCAGAGTTAACCATTCACATATGCTGAGGTGCCCTGAGGGGACAAAATAGGATTGAATTGCTCCCATTGGTACAGAGAATTAGAATTCATTAGGGAGAGGATCACTGAGGCAACAGATAACCTAATTAATGTTACAAATGGTGACTCTCATTTTCACAATAATTGTATAACCTGCACAGTATGCTCATCAAGTGATTCTACATTAAAAAAACCAGACAACAAACAAAAACCCTTCAGTCTCACAAAATACAGTGAGCACAGCTTTTAATGAGATAAACTCAAACAAAAACATGAATGATTTTGCATATTAATATTCACATCTGTGCATTTCAACATGCTACTTCAACCATGCTTCTCGCTCTTGGCCTAGAGCCCACATAAACATAAACATGATTATGTATATTTTATAGGTGGACCCGTATATCTAAAGACTAACCCGATTAGACTGGATTTGCACAACCTGGCCTAAGACTGAAAGAGCCCCTGCACAACTGTGTGGCAGCCGAAGTGACTCTGGTTCCACTCAAATCCTTCTAAGAGCCTTTTTCCCAAGTCACAAAATGTTCTCAATGTATTGCTGATGAAAGCTGTGCACATTGTCTCACTTTATACAATTTTAACTCAATTATCCTTTTGAAATACATCATACATGTCTACTGCTTGTAAAGATAATTTGTCTTCTATTATTTGTAAAAATTCTGTAAGTAATGCTGCCATTCCATATAGAACAGAGATTCACACTTTTGCAGGAGAATATGGAGGCAGAGGTGCCCCAAAGCTGTTCTAGCACCATATCATGATGGCATTTTAAAATAATTTTTAAATAACTTTTTTCTTACACACATTTAAGGTTTACAAATACTCATTTGTTTTTAAAATACCTTATTACATTTAAAGACTTATTAGTAAAAACTTCACCTTAAGATGTGTCTATTTTGAATAAAATACAAAGCGCAGACAGACTCAATCATGGCAACGATTCAGCTGAAACTCCTGATCTCAGTGACAGTTTCTTGAGTAACAGGAGAGGATTAAGTACCTAGCTTAAAAGCTACTTTCAAATCAAGTAAACAAACCGGTCTGAGGTTTACCACACCTTTCTTACCAAGGAGTCTCTATCTGAAAGGCATCATGCAAAAGAAACACCTGTCAGAAAATTCAGTGGGAATACTCCTATGCATCCCACCTCAAGTAGTTCCTAAGATGTTACATTTACACTACATTCTAGGTTAGTACTCTTCCCTATCACACCCACAAAAGGAAAAAACTATCTGAAGTATAAGAGAAACAGAATACAGAAGTATGATTAGTAGGTGGATCAATATTATTTTTCAATACTGACTTGTCAAAATAATTCAGCTTTGCTCCTTGGAATCCTCCTGGATAAAATATGCTGTCCCACTGAAAGCATCTTCCGGTTCCGTCAATGTCTTCCAGGGGCTGGTCAGCTCACCTTGTTACCAAACAAAATGCATCAGACCAGCCACACCTCCCCCATAGCTCAATTCCCCTTAAGCCATCATACCTCTTGTGTTTTCTCCAGTCCTCACTGAGCTGCCCATCATATTCATGTGCAGAGTGGGAGGGTAACAGCAAGTCATGCTTGCAGGGAAACAGACCTTTATAAAACTGCTGTTGTGAAGTTAGTCCCAGTGCTGCACAGGTAGAGCTCAGACACCAAAAGACACAGATCTCCAACAGAGTCACAAGTTCTAGTGTATACTGAGGAAAAGAAACCAGGAGAATCACCTTGGAGAAATCAACCTATGTTTTACTCAAAAGCCCTGAGTCTCAGCAAAAATTAAAACAGTCAGAAATCAGCCTAATTTCTAGTAACAGGCAGCTCAAAACTACTTTGTAGGAGCTCCCAGCTGAACAAAGAAAATGGAGTCAACTGTGAAATGTTGTAAAAAAGAATGAAGAGTAAGGTGCCTCATAAAGTTGAGACATGTATGACGTATAGCTTAAAGTACAAAAAGAAAGGGGAAACAGCAAGCAGATCTGTGACTAAGAAGTTTAGTGAACTTCTAACAAAGACATAATTCATATTTCGGACAAGAAGTGTTTAGTAAAATACAGGGAGATTCAGAATTAACCTGGGCCAAAGCAAAAAGAATTGCAAATGTGAATCAGAGCCATGAAGGATATCAGTGCCAAAGTTCGCATGAAATCAGAAAATACTCTGGAAAGATGTCCAGTGCCAGTTTTCCTATACTTCATCACAGAATCACACAATGGTTGCGGTTAGGAGGGACCTCTGGAGAACTTTTAGTCCAACCCCTTTGTCAGTGCTCACTCAGAGCAAGCTGCACAGGATCACATCCATGTGCACTTTAAATATGTCCAGAGGAGATAAATGTCAGCACTGCTCTGCTCTTATCATGCCAACCTGCTGCTGAAAGGGTCCCCCTCTTCCCCTGCTCCTTTGAAAAACACTGACTTTTTAAATCCCCAAATAGATGATTTGTGGTTTAGACTGCAAAATTGTATAACATGCAGAATGAAAGACAGGTGAAGAGAAAAATCTGGACCTGAGCTGACATGTCAGTCCAAATCAAATACATATTGTTTGGTCTCTCATGGACTATGAACTGCAGCTGTATCATGGACCAAATCCTGAAGAAAACTGTTCCAATGTCCTATCATGGGATAGCCAGACCGGTATTTTTGTGACCTTATTATGGATCTAAAGAAGAACCCTCAGACTTAATCCAGGTTCCATTTGAAGGCATCAGGAAGATAATTCCTTGCATAGAAAAAAGATGAATGACAGCTGTGCAGAACTTACAAAACCTCAATTAAATGTCTCATCTGGAAAACTACATTGATGGTGCTGTAGAAGCGAACATACCCAACAGAGAAAACAAAAGAAAAGCATGGCAAAAGCCTCCCAAGGGAAAGCAGGCATGAGCACATTGGTGACAGAAGGAAGGTATCCACTGTCTCCTATGTGCCTGGCAAGAGAAACCACCAGGCTATTGTAGAGAAGTACCTCAACTCTGGGTGCTTGTTTGAGGGATGTATGTTATCTCAAGCATTGCACAGGAATCCCTGTGATTAACTGAAGGGTCAGGTCTCCATTTCTCCAGTGTGACACCTGGGGTGAGGCTCAAGGCTCATTTACAAATGCAGCTCACAAATGTCAAAAAGATCGGATAGAGGAAAGACTACTTTCTACAAAAACTACAAGAAAAATTAGGTCAAATAGTAGAAAATATCAAATCCACTGTTTAATCTAAACCTAGTGTTGCTGCAACAAATGTTTATCTGTTGGAAGAGCTTTCCTCTGTGAGAGATGCCCTGGATTGTTTACCAATCTTCATCTTTAGAGGTCAAATTGTATGACCTTTCATGTATGTTGTTTTCCAAGAATCACAGGAAAACAACACCCCCTTAGCAAGAGCTTATTTAGGTATTTGACTGTTTGCTTATGGGGTTAAGCCCTCCATTGACAAACCTTTCACACTGATTGAAGAGTACAAATTCCACTGGAAAAGGAGTCTTAAATACAATCTTATTTAGCAAAATACTGTGAGCTTATCTGGCCCTTTAAATTTCTAAAAATCTTAAACTTCTTGAAAACGTATTCAGTATCTCATTGATACTGAACACCAGCAGTTGGCCTTCAGCAAGTTTATTACAAAATCTGCTCCTGTGCTTCTGGAAACTAAAATTTATGCTGCTAAATAAAGGTCTCCAAAATCCCAAAATAGTACTGGAAAATTAAGTTCTCAGAAAAAGAGGGAAAACCATCTGATCTGAAAAAACGTACGACTTCTGCTATCACAGCCACTGCTGTTAACATTCAGTGATTAGGGTGAAATGTAATAAGAATTTCAAATGGAGAATAGCTTATTAAGCAATTTATTTCTCCATTTTACTAAGGTTGGAAAATTCTCTACAGTGCTCCCCTGAGCTTTCTGCCCAGGACATTTAAAGATTACTGCTAATGCAACTTTGAAAGATTATGCCTTAGTATAATACATCAAATCAAGAAAATTAGTCTGATTTTCTTCCTAAATTTTCTTTTAATGTTGTCCTCCTTTCCCTTTAACTGTTTTGCCTGAGGCCAAAATCTATCACTTTGATAACACAACAGTGGCACTTAAAAATTGCTTTGAACGAAAAAGAAGGTGTGTCCCAACTTCCAGTAAAGAGGGTCTGTATAAAAACTATGAATGGAAGCTGCTTTTTTGCTTTTTTTCTGGACTCCCATTGGTTTAGCTAGTGCTAGTTGTGGGCTCCCTATATCATGTCCTGCTGCATGGGATACATTTTGGGGCTTTTAATTTCCTTACAGATCTTTCTTCTCCTGGCAGACATCTGGTAATTGCTTGTGCTTGAACATCAGCATTGTACAAGACATTTTTGCAGCTCAAGCGCTCTTTTATGTATTCAGTATTTATGAATAAATAAGAAATCTCTCTCTCTTAACCAAACAGATCTCCAAAACCTATTTTAGAGTTTTTTTAACAGTGAGGTTAAAGACTAGAGCAGATTGACAGGAAAGGTTTGCTCAAATTTAACACTAATGTAAATTCACTGAGTTCAGAAGCAATACAGCAGAGGTGAATTAAATCTTTTGATTCCACACATATCTGAAAAACCACAGGCTTCTTCAGACATTCCCTGCCTTAAAAAATAAAGTTGTATTTTTCATGGAAATAAATATTCAGTGCAAAAATCAGTAGTATCAATACCACAGAAAGTATGTACTGACACTTCAGTGTTTTAACTCAATGTTTAGAAAATTATCAAGATGAACATGCAAGTTTAAAGAAAAATATTAAGTAGGCTGAAACTGTTAACAAGTGAAAATAGAAGTTTCCAATGTCATCAGAGACATAATTTAATGTCCTCTGGTGTTAATGGAACTACTCCAATAGTTTCACATGAACTGTTCTGGAGTCAAGAGGTCCAATAGCTGTGAAATAAAATTAGTTTTGGTCTGAGAGAGAAAACCCAAGACCAAGAGTGACAGTAGCCGTAGCCCCTTTGCTCCCGCTCATTGCCCTGCACCGTGCAGTCAGTGCCTGCAGTACCAGCTGCTGAGCCTCAGCACTCCTCTGCAGACAGCTGAGAGGCACCCAGGCAACACCACCAAATGGAGAAAGTCTAAAATAATATAATACCACAAACACTTACATTGCCATGAAGAGGGTGATTTCCAAGACCTCCTCTGCAACAGAATGGGAATGGTTTGAGATGCAAGCAGTAGCAAGGCCAGCTCACACGGAAAGAGGAGGAAAGACCATAAATAAAGACCACAAACTACACCTAAAGGCTCAAGTGCTGACAACAGTAGCAGCATGACTTTGTCAGCATATGTAGTCTATACATATGGTACAATGAAAAGCTATCATTTGTGTTTATCATACAAAAAGGAAAATATTTGTAGGCCATGGTTAGGTGAGGATCCAAGTAACAGAACTTGCAATGCGAGGACTTATAAAACTGTGGATGAAAATCATTGTTTGATAAAAATAGCATACTTCTAAGTTAGAATTAAACAATCCTGTTCCAGGTGTCATCAGGCACAGTTATGTCCATCCAGCTTCTCATATACATCCTTGACCAACTTCTCCTGTCCCCCATTTCTGTCATGATGGTCAAGAGGACAGCTCAGACTTTTTACCTTGGCAGTAATCTAAAATTAAAATTAAAACAGCCCCTTAGTGTTCATCAGTCTATAAGTTCATCAACAATTTCTTGACAATTTCCTTCCCATCCTGCAGAACAAACTCATCTATGATTTTAAATAAAGATACTTAAAAAAAAGGGCCCTGCACTGTCCTGATTTCACTTCCAGTTTCATTAGTGCTTTTAGCTTTCAAGCCAGTGTGAAGTGTTATGAGAGAAATTTGCTGATGCATGCCACAGAAATATCTCAAAAAGGTAGCACATATCAACATGACTTCACCTTCTGATTTTATGTAAATATTTTTAGTTTAACAATATTAAGAACAGGATTAAAGCCACAAGTGGTGCTTGTTTTTTATATGACAAATGCACTGAAATGCATCTCTTGCAGTGCTGTGTGTGCTGCTTGCCAGTGCTCCTCACTGCACATTTGATTTTGAGTACCATCATCGCAGGCCACTTGTCACTATTTCAAACCAACTTCTTTCAGACAGATACAGCATTACATACTCCAAAAACAGCCCACATAGGTGCTGAATTAATAACCCATTTCTATGAGATTATCTTTGGACAATCTTCATCCCAAATTGTCAAGCAGATACATGTTTCCTATAGGTTTTTAATCACAGGTCCAACACAAATGGGGGAGGCTGTGGTTTCCACTTCTACAAAAATGCTAGCAAGAGGAAATACCAATATGCAGAAGACTGGCCATGTATATTCTGGCCACACATAAGTGGATAGATAGTGGAGGAAGGGATTCCAAATCACAAAAGAGAGAACAAAAAAGGAATAGAAGATGACAGAAAAATTCTGGGAAAATACTCTTTATGAGAAATTTGGTGATCTCTCCTCCAAGTCTGCCTCTTATCTTAACTGCCACCGAGTATCCTATGTGTATGCCAGTGGTGCTAAACATTATTTACTCCATCAATATAAAATAGTTGTCAAAATTCTCCTGGATGTCTCATTAATAAAATGCTGCATTTCCTTCCTGCTGGTCTGCGATGTTTTGGTAGTTTCCTTAGATTGGGGCTTTGTGCTAAGAAAACCTGAGCAGCAGTTAGCATGGGCAAGTTCACCATTTGCATATAAACAGCTTTATGCAGGCCTGAGCAGCAGACACTGGAGAAAAACTTTCCATGTTTAAGCACCAGTTACTCCCCAGCTTTAATTTTCATCTTTCATCATCCTCCTCCCTTGTTATTCAGTTAGCTGAGCAGAGCAGTGGGGTAGGCTGCTGGCAGCTTCCCTGGGCCTCCCTTGTGCAACCCAGCCCAGCCCCATAAGTCAGATCTGCTGTGACAGGACTCCATCCCCACATCAGCTTTTTCACATGGCATTGCCTGTTATCAAGCTAGACAGAATAACTTGTGACAATTCAGGTACAGGGACTAAAGTAAATTATTATCACTTGTTAATATGTATAGGGTTCTCTCTTCCCAAGAGGTGCATGTTGACAACCAGGATCAGGGCAGAGGGAAGACCATCTTAGGACAGCCTGAAGAAAGATGGGGTCTTTAGATCACCATCTCCAAAGGGAGGAGGCCAGTTATAACACTGGAGAAAGCTACTAAGATGTTGCTCTCTGGGATGAATTATTTTTCTTCTTCCACTGTGTGGTTTTAGGTGACAGCACATATTCTGGCTGATGATCAGTCTGTAGTGGGGTTCCACAGGGCTCCATTTTAGGGCCAGTTCTCTTCACTATCTTCATAAACAACTTGAATACAAGAGAGAAAGGTAGTCTAAATTTGCTGATAATACTAAACTGGGGAGCTGTTGACTCCCTCAAAGGTAGAGAGGCCCTGCAAAGAGACCTTGACCAATTAGAGAGCTGGGAAATCACCAAGTGCATGAAGTTCAACATGGAAAAGTTCTGGATTCTGTACCTGGGAGAGGGAAACCCTGAACATATAGACTGGGGAATGAGAATGCTGGAAAGCAGTGCTGTGGGAAGGGACCTGTGTGTCCTGGTCGATGGCAAGTTGAACATGAGTCAGCAGTGCCCTGACAGCCGGGAGGGCCATCCATGTGTCAGGGTACATCAGGCCCATCATCACCAGCTGGGCAAGGGAGAAGATTGTCTTGCCCTGCTCTGCACTGGGGTGGCCTCACTGAATGCTGTGTGCAGTTCTGGACACCACAATGTATAAAGTTGTCGTTCTGTTGGTTATGGTGAAAAGAACGACACAGACTCTCTTGTGTAGTCAAACTGGAGAATTTTCTCCCCAGTTTATTACCTCGAGTCTTTTTTATAGACCAATACGTGAAAAGTACAGAAAAGAAAGCTCTTGTTGGTCAGTGAACTAACACATCACCATCATTGGTCAGTGGGGTACACCACCCCTCGACCTTCTCTTGCAAGAAAACAAGGAACAGACAAACAGCACCTGCAAGGCTGTCTTCTATCTCTGAGGATTGTTTTAATTCCTCCTTATGAATTCCCAGGCCACTTTCTCAGGCAATACTGAGAAAGCTATGTGGCCTGCAATTTCCACAGGCACCATGCTCTCTGCTTCACAGTTAGCATACATATAAAGCTATTAGAAAGCATCCAAGGGAGGGCAAGGAAGATGGTGAAGGGCCTTGAGGGGAAGCCCTATGAGGAGCAGCTGAGGTCACTTGGTCTGTTCAGCCTGGAGGAGACTGAGGGGAGGCCTCATTGTGGTCTTCAACATCCTCATGAGGGGAAGAGGAGGTGCAGGCACTGCTGTCTTCTCTGTGGTGACCAGTGACAGGATCCAAGTGAATGGCCTGAAACTGTGTCAAGGGAGGTTTAGGTTGGATATGAGGAAAACAGTCTTTACCCAAAAGGTAGTTGGGCACTGGCACAGGCTTCCCAGGGACGTGGTCACAGCACCACTTGACAGAGCTCAAGTCCTGTTTGTACCAGCACTCTCAGTGCCTCTCAAGAGGCACCTGGTGTGACTCTTGCAGTGTCCTGTGCAATATCAGGAGCTAGACTTGATGATCCTTGTGGGTCCCTTCCAATTCAGGATATTCTGTGCTTCTATGCTGTAGTATGTTATTCATGTAAATTTGACTTGTATGCCAGACATCTGCAAGTGCCTCCACCGAAACAAAGTGTAGGATGTTCTCAAGCAGCAGCAGAGTCTATTGCTTCATTGGGCTGCAATGCTGTTTATTAGGTTTTCAAATATTTGGGACCATCCTCCTATGGACTTTCTGGTTGTTTTCAGAGCACGCTTACTGTGGGCTGACTGATGCACCTGGAGCAACAAACCATACGAGATGATCAGGATTTTCACATCTCAAATGCTGCACTAATGGTACTTAAGAGATTTCTCTGTATCTAATATCAAAAGGCATAGCTGTGGGCTGATTTTAGGGGAAATCAAGTATTTCCAGATTCCTGGCTTTTGCTGGAAAAGTATGACTCTGATAAGAGTGGGAAAACCTCCTAGCAAGTTTCTTCTGCACAGATGTTTGCAGCAGCAGAGGAAAGAGGTTTTCAGGAGACCAAGGGGGAAAAAACCAGCCTGACTCAGGTTTAGCCAGTTTTTAGAGAACCTGAAGCTACCCTAAAAAGTTTCTGGTTTACCTCACTAATAGGAAAAATCTGCTCTGTTAGCAAAGCACCTGGCGAGATCCCTGTTCACCTTTCTGAATGGCCCAGCTTCCAGCTTAGGGGACATGAGACCTTCCTACCTCTGCAGCTGTCAGCCATAAACTGGGATATCTTCAAAGGTATCTAGGACATATTGAAAACCACAGGAATTGAGATGATGCTGTGTTGGAAAGTACTGTATTGCAGCAGACAAACATCATCTTCCCATGGAGATGAAGATAGAGCATTGTTTCTCATAGCCAATAATTCTGCTGACATTTTAGGGAAATTACTGGGAAAACTGGCATCTCCAGGATCAAGCTATTTTTAGGACCATTCAAGATCATTTCAAGACAAGCGATTGCTGAATTTAGAACAATCATCAAGAAACAGAGTAGCTGTCAACATGGTTTATGCAGAGGTGATTCAGGATCTGAAACACATTCACCTCTAGATCATCATTTTTTCCACACTTTTTTTTTAACCTTCCTCTGCCCTCAGCTGATGGATGAATCACTATCCTCTGACAATCCAATGTTAATTAAAGATCATTTGCTTTCTATTTGTTCCAGAACCTTTCCTTATAAGTAATATAAATCTGGGCTTTGTAAATTATTCTCATGCCTTTGTAAGTTTTCATTTTATAGAGCTGCCTTGAAGACATTTTTCTACAACCGACAGTTTTTACTGTATAGGAGGCAGTCTGATCAGCAGACAAAGTGAACATTTTATTACCCAAACATATCTCCAAAAATATCAGTAGATTACACAAGAGACTTTCTGCTGATGCTGCTTTCCTCCTACATGATATGGCAGATGCCAAGAACTTTTGTAACCTTTGCCCTATATAAGTCTGAAGGCTAAGTGATGAAATGAGAAGACATGGTACCTACAGATGAGGGTAAGCAGTGTTCATGGGCCTAGAAGCAAGAGCACAAAAGACATGGCAGAACAAAAAGGCTGCACTGTATATACGTGTAAAGACTCAAATCCTGGAGCAGTCTGTGTGACTCTGGAGAGAACTTAGGCGCATTCATTTCACTAAGTTGTGTTGCTGAAAACAAGTCAGAGCTGCGAACCGCTCAATCACTCTTGCAGGATAAAAGTAAAGGTGTCTCTCTTGCCTGGTGTGTTTCATACACAGGCCAATGAGATCAGCACACTTGTCGCTCTGAGGATCTCATAACTGCAGCTGTTCTACCTGCAGAGCAATCCGCCTGTCCCTAACCCGCGGCCCTTGATGCTCATCAGTGAACAACACAGCTGGGTGCTGCACTCAATTGAGACAGGGGGTTTTACATGACTGTACTGCGTTTAGAGCCAAAATAGCCTTAAGCTGCTTTAATTTAGATCCTAGCCAGACTGATATTAAATAAATAAATAAATAAATAAATAAACTCGAATAAACCCTCAAGGCTGCCCTCTAATGCCAGCAGCAGAATTCTGCTCAAAGAGCCCTTCCATCAGGTAACATTTGATGAGAACTTAATTGGGGAGCTTAATTGAGCACTTTGCATCAATGCTAGAGCAAAAAAACCACACATCCTACTTCTTAACTAGCAGAGATTTGATCATTTTAGTACAGAGGGGGGAAAAATAATAAAAAGGGAGAAAGGTGTCTAGTGCTACTCACAAATTCAGCTAAATCATGACTTGGAGCAAATATTCTGTTTCTCAATAAATTATATTCTATAAAGCTTCCCACAGTCATTGTTTTGTTATGCTAAGTGTTTTTTTTTGGAAGAAGGGTGACTTGATTATTATTGAAAGGCTATATTTAAATTGCAGCAATGTTTTTTTTAGGCAAAAATTCTATCAATAAGCTTAGTCAAACCAAGATATATCAGTTTCTTAAGAACTGGGAAATATTAACTTAGGTGATAATATAAATGCCTAAGAGCATGCTTGGATTGCATTAACTGTAATCTTTGAAGCCGTATCATCTGGTGTCCATACTAGGAATATTTCACCATCTGATGTAAATTCTGAGATCTGATGAATCAGGCACCGTTTCCTAATACTGAATTTCCTGCATCTGATCACACATAAAGTTTATTTGCAGCAATTTGATTAGAAAATAAAAGGCGAGTTAGAAACCTCAGGCGCTGGTGACGATCACTAGAGGGCAGTAGCCAACCCCTAATGTTCCCAGAGTTTTCCACAAAGCTTTGTAGGCATGCACACGGGAAGAAGGAGCTGAGCAGCCCGCCGGGCGACGATGCTCACGTGTAGGAAGAAAAGCCTGCCTGTTTGCCACGAGTGTCAGCACTGTTCACTGGAATTAAGCTATTTTTTAACGTTCGTGGTGACAAGTAATACAGGCAATGTTGTTTCTTTATCTTATGGTGCCGGTCTTCAGCACCACAGGTGAGCTGTGGAAGAATAATTTGGATGTTTCCACCTTGCAAATGCCGGGACCAAGCTGTGGGACTTACTCTCCGCTCCCTCCTATCTTGTCAGCCACATGTGCCATGGGGCACAGTCACATTCCAATCTGCATTTTATATGAATCTTCACATACACATATAACAGTGCAGAAGTTAGTGCTTTTTATTTCACTGCCATTTGTATCTTCTTTTCATGTACATACATATATTGGGTGAAGCAATGCCAGATCAGTAGAATGGAGTGATTCCAATGCTTGTCACTGAGAAACTCTTCCCAGCTCTCCTTTCTAGCACTGACACTTTCATATTGTATTTTCCTATCCCATAACCAAATTTATTAGAAAAAGAAGTAACTAATGTTCAAAGCACCACAACAGGCTGGGTGCTCAGACACACTCCTATCTGTGCCATCAAGAGGGTGGGATATGAATGTGAAGGAAGAATGGGATCTCAGACCATGCACAAAGTGGTTATATACGTTCATGACATGTGAAATAGCTTTCCATCAAAATGGACATGGCATTGAAGGCAGAGCGGACATGGGTATTTCTTCTCTGCATGCTATAGTTAGTTTTAAAAATGAGCCAGATGAAATTAAAAACGGGTGGCATAATATCTAGCACTTTCTAGTGTTCCTAAAGCCATTATGTTTTCATTTAGAAAATCTAATTGTATTTGTTGGTTTACACTTCTGCTTCAGGATTAAGGATTTCATAAAAATTACTTTTCTATTCTAATGGTTATGCAGAATGCTTGAGAACCTGAGTCATAAAAGTTGAGAAAGGAAAAACCACTGAAATAGCCAACCTTCTGTTGGCTTGTTATTATTGCTGACAATTTTAAGTTCCTGACTTTTCACTTAAGAGTTGGGGGGCTTGGCTCATGACTTATGAATGCAGGGATTTCAATATGCTCTTAATTTTACCCAGAAAGGGAGAGTTGTTGCAGAAATATTTGGTCACCATCTGCTATCCCTGTGTCAGATATACACAGTTTTGGCAGAAGAACATCCTTACAAGGTATGGTTAAGGCTCCATTATTCTGTTTCTGACATTAGATAGACGAGCACTAAGGAAGAGTCAAAGAACAGGGCAAGCAGGGGATGATGCTTACCCAGAATATTTTGACAGCTTTTAAAGAAAGTGTTTGTATTTAATAGTCATGTTTCGTTTGTCTAGCAGAAGAGATCTCACTTTGTTATCTCCAAAGGTGTACTTATGCAAGAAGTGATCATTTTAAAGCCAGCACATGCAAGCAAATTTCATAGTTATTTCTGAGGAATTTGTGGAATCTTCACATGTTATCATAACGTTTTGATCTATGAGTTCAGAAACCAGTGAGGGCCATTGGCAGTGTGCAAGACAAAGAACTCAACTTGAAGAAGAACAACAACCTAAACTTTCCAGAAGAAGAACACGTTTCAGTGCTCAGTCAGAAGGGTAAGACTTTCACAGAAAGGGAGACTTTCACAAAACAGAAAGATAGCAATGGAAAGCCTTTAACTCTTTAAACAAACCTTTCCCCAGCAGCAGACAGAATAGCGCTTCCCAGCTGCTTGCTCCTCCCTTCCTGGTTGAATCCATCTCTCCTCTCTTTGACAAGCAAACCACTAGATACTAGATAACAAAGCAGGCAAGCAAACCACCAGACAACTCAAGCTAGTATGGGATACAGAGAAACAAGTGATCACTCAGCCTTCAGCAACAGAGACCACTCAGTACCCAAGGACAGAGGGCCAGCAGGCGCGCCGGCCACCCCACCTGCACAGCAATAATTCAGCTGCAGAAGGTAACTGGTTGGGGCTGCAGTCATTTCCCAGAAGACAGATAGACTCTGCAGGAACTCTGAGGCATCAGTCCCTCTCTCTTTTTTATTTCAAAGTATAAACTGTCTTCACAAAGTCTCTGAGATTTTAGGCTTATGCTTCTTGCCACATGCTAACACTGGATTAACCTCACAAAAGCCAGCCACCAGTATAACATGCAGGACTATTGATATCACCTCAATATCACCTTCTACAGGTGATATTAAACCTAAAATCTTGGCACATCCAAGGCACTGCAGCATCCTAACTCCGAGTTAGCATCAAGGGCACATTTCAGAAATAATTCTCTGGAAGCCAGTGTAGCAGGGACTAGTGTTTGGTCCACTCAGTCTCAGAAATCAGAGCAAAGCTGGACTGAACCAAAGAATATAGCTTTGCTGAAAAGAAGTTCTATAAGTCCCCAGTCCACTCAATAAGCTCAGTACTGAAGGCTCATAAAAGTAAGATGTTTGGACAATGGCATTACTAAATTAATAGGTTTTGCAGAGTCCATAAATCTCTCTCAGGGGTTCCCTTTTCCACTTCAGCTAGAAAGAAAGTCATGGCTAGGAGTTACAAAGGACTCTAGAGGGGAATTAAGCTCTGAAGTCCTACTGAATTAGCATTGTTTACAAAGCAGTCATAAGTATAATGGATGTTAATGAGTCTTTAATAGACCGAGTTGCAATGCAACACGTGGTGAAGTACAATTAACAGAAAGACTGTGCTTCCCTCCCATTTATTCTACTTGACACAGGTGTAGAAACCCTGAATTTAAATGAATTGTCCTGTTGAGAAAGAGTAAAAGAGCTCAATCTGTTTGTGCACATTGCCTCTGTTCCCATGACTGAGAACCATTAAAAACAGTCCGGCTCCAACTTCTTTACACCCTTCCTTCAGGTATTTGAACACAGTGGTAAGCTTTTCCCGAGCCTTTTCTTCCTTATGCTGAGCAGTGTCAGCTCCTTCAGCCTCTTCTCCAATCCACCATGAGGTGCTCTAATATCCTAATCATCCTCGTGGCCCTTTGCTGGTGTCCCTTCAGTGTGGCCGTCTCTGTCTTGTACTAAAGAGCCCAGAACTGGACCCAGAACTCCAGATGTGGACTCCCCCAGTGCTGAGTAGAGGGGAGGGTCACCTGCCACCACTCACTGGCAATAATCCTCTTAATGCACCCCAGGATACCATTGGCCTTCTTGGCCACAAGGGCACACTGCTGGCTCATGTTCAACTTGATGTCCACAAGG
Organism: Cyanistes caeruleus; assembly: GCF_971803275.1. Lineage (NCBI taxonomy): Eukaryota > Metazoa > Chordata > Aves > Passeriformes > Paridae > Cyanistes > Cyanistes caeruleus. The sequence continues at coordinate 31,955,149 of NC_141705.1, read as the reverse complement.
ACCCCCAGGCCTCTCTCCACAGAGCAGATTTCCAGTCAGTCAGCCCCCCAGTATGTACTGGTGCAGCAGGTTGTTTCTTCCCAGGTGCAGGACTTTGTGTTTTCCTTTGCTGAATTTCATGTCATTCCTGACAGCCCATTTCATTAGCCTCTTGAGACCCTTCTGGATGGCAGAATGATTCTCTGGTATATCAGCTGCTCCTCACACATTTGTGTTATCTTGAACTTGTTGAGGGTATGTTCCAGCTCATTAATGAGGACATTAAACATGACTAGACCAAATACTGAACCCCAGTGTACACCAGCAGTTACTAGACACTAGATTTTGTGCCACAGACCATCCCTCCCTGAAATGGGCAATTCAGCCAGTTTCAAGCTCTGCTCATCCAGTCTGTACATCATCAGCTTCTCTACAAGGATGTTACAGGAGACAGTACCAGAAGCCAAGTAGATGGTATCACAAAATCATAGAATAGCTTGCATTAGAAGGGATCTTAAAGATCATCTCATCAACCCTCCTGCTGTGTGCACCTCCCACTAGACCAGGTTGCTCAGAGCTTCATCCAACCAGACCTTGAACACTTCCAGGGATGAGGCATCCACAAATTCTCTGGGCAGCCTGTTCCAGTGCCACTGTCACAGTAAAGAATTTCTTTCAAATAACTAATTTGTTTTAAAGCCACTACCCCTCGTACTGTCACTACGTGCCCTTGTAAAAAGTCCCTCTCCGGTTTCCTGATAGGTTCTTCTCAGGTACTGAAAAGCTGTGATGGTCACCCTGAAGCCTTCTTCTCTTCAGAGTATCCACTGCTCTTTCCTTATCCACCAAGCCAGTCACTTCATCATAGAAGATTATTGGATGGATTAAACATAACTTCTCCTCTGTGAAGCCACACTGAGAAAAAGTTTTTACTTTTGTTTGGTTTTAGTTTTAGTTTTAGTAAGACTGGAGAGGAGGGGCTAGACATTTTTCAGCATTAGACATGTCATTGCAGAAAAAGCCCTTGTACCTTCTGAACCTTTCAGCCTTTATTCATGTCAGACAGTCACTAATCTAGCTATTTAGAACACCTGTCACAAGCAACCTGATGTACACTTCCCCAATGATTCATGATTACCTAAATCCCACTGAATTCAATTTTAGCACTCTGTTGTCATTTTGACAGGCTGTCATTTAAAGAGCAACATATTCTGTCTCAATAGTGACGTGGCTGAGAAGATAGCTGTCATTGGGAAAGCTGCAAAAATCTATCCACCATCTTTGGGGACTCACCTTGTACAAACACACAGTGGACAGTCCTAAGTTTTGCCACGTATACACATGTATTTGATGGACAAAAGCTGTATCAGGTCTTCTGCCAATGTAAATCAGCCCCTATAAATGGCTATAACATATACAACTGTACCTGATTTTAATCAGTGAAATATTTTACCCTATTTAATTCTACATGCTTTAACTATACTACATATAAATCTAAAACTATAAGCTTAAAATCTTATATCTGGGAAAAAAGTCAAAAGGAGATACTACAAATTACAGGAACATATGAGAATGACTTTCAAGCAATCCATACTCATAAAGTTCATACAAAGAGCAATCTAAAAGTAATCCATATCGGAGTGTGCAATCCTGAAAAGCTTTTAATCAGGAAGAACAGAGTATGTTATATTGAAATTACACCACAAAACATACAGTGAGCTGTGCCTCCTCAGACAGGGAATTTGACAAGCACATAGCAGCACTCAGGAGCACTGCTGACCTGGAAGTCCTTTCTTCCACCACAGAGATACTTGATAACTTCCTATGATAAATAAAAAAGTCTTAGAGTTTTTAGGATCAAAGTTTAGCTTATGGGCATTACTGTATCTCACAGAATGAGAAGAATATCATCTTCTGAAGCACAAACAGCACCTCCTTGAGCACTCTAGGATTTGAGGAGAGCACTCTGAATCTACCCAACAATACAAGAGACTCATGGTTACAAGCATGCGAAGGACCATATTGGCAGAGTCCCAAGACCTATCATCACTCCCCCGCTGCTGAGGCCACTACTTGTGGCAGGTGAGCAAACAGAGGAGCACGGTCCTTCCACTAGGAAGGAAGACCCAAAAGTGGACTATAGCTGGAATAAACAGTAGCATTGAGGTAAGGAATACCTCTGCAGCTGGGGAGCAAGATGTGCACTGTCACCCTGAAAACTCAGTTTTCTGAGCTTGCTGACATAGTTTTCTGAAGACATTCCCAGGACAGTAACTATAAACATAGATATGTATACATTCTTTCTGATACACGTCTTGTGATGGACATCTCTCATGTGTGGTTGGGAAGGTGTTATCCTGACTATCCAATCCCTGGCCATAGTCAGAAACCTATAAATTCTGAGAGAAGAAATAAAGTTCTCTCTTCCTTTCACCACAACTTAAGCTGTGTTCGTGTGACCTATTTCGTGTCCAGCGGCAACAGTGCACCAAGCAGCCTGATACACAGAGGCAGAGTGCATCGGGAGCTTTGAAAAACCGGAAACTTGCTAACCTAGCCTAACTTCACTGAGAATGCAAGAGTAAACTAATTCACAGCAAAAGCTGGCACCACGTGATGAGCTGCTGTATCTACAGCTGAGGATTGAGCTCCTAAATGAAATGCTTTCTCTTGAGTGAAGAGTTCACTGCTTCTTTGCAGATGCAGGATCGCCAAGTAGTAAAACTATCACTGCTACAAGTAGGACCTTTCGCACCTTGTGAGTTCTCCCATTCCCTAACAGCCACGATATCATCCAGAAGTGTGAATGCCTCTCCACATTACACAGCAGGACCTCCAGCATGAGACTGAACCACGCTGGCCGGGCCAACCCCAGCCCTAGCCACTGGAACACTTTACTTTGCATTTGATTCACAGTTGCATGGACAACTCTCTTTCCATAGGAGACTGGTTAGTTGGTTAGTTAGGCTGGTTTCTTGCTTGTACACAGTGACAGTTCCTTTCAAGCCTAATATCCACAGCTTCAATTACTTGGTGAAGTAGTTGTGTGTAACCCGAACGTTATATAGGAGTCAAAAAAGAAAAGAGGGGGTGAAGAAACAGAGAGAAGACGATCTGTTTTCACAAAAAAGCAAACCTAGATGCCAATTCAAAGCAGCTTGGCATATCCCAGAGGATCTCCACCTCCCTGTCAGAGCCCATGTCTGGCAGACGTCGGCAGCGCCAGTGCCCACGGGCCAGGGCCCACACGCCCCTGAGACGCGGCACCCGTGCGCACCCCGGCAGCGCACCGGGGGGCCGGGCCAGGCCGCTCCCTCGGGGCACGGCCCCGACAGGCCGGGACCACCGAGCCGGCCGCGGGGAGAGGGCGAGGGGCGGCAGGGCGGTGCTGTTTGCCCTTGCCCTGCAGCCCTCGCACTGCAGCCGCCGGGGCGAGGGCGGGCTCAGCCCGCTGCGCGCGTAGCGGACAGGGCTCTGCGCCCCGGCCGCCAGCCAGCCCCTTGCCTGGGGAGAGGGCTGCGAGCCGCGGGGCTCCCGGGCCAGAGGCGAAAACCGGTGCTGGGTGATGGGGACGCGGGTGGCCGCCGTGGGTTGCCAAAGAGCCAAAGAGCTGAGCATGCGTGTCCCGCAAGGAGAGCCAACATTCGCTCGAAGGGAATTAAAAACTAAAAAAATACTCAAACTCGCCTACTTCTGACTTCCCTTACATGGGTGACAGTCCGACCGCGGCAGTGTCGGGTGATCTCCCTCTGGCTTCAGCCCCGCCGAAGCCCGCCGAGGACGAGGAGGCGGTACACGAGGGGATGCCATGGCCACCCCGCGCCCCCCGCCGCTGAGCCGGGCAGCCCGGCCCGCGGGGGAACCAACGAGGGAACAGCCAGCGAGCAAATAAACAACTTTCCTCGTGTAAGAAGTTGCCTCGCAGGTGCCTGCAGCTGGCGGTTAACACAGACAGTAAGAGGATCAACTCCATCTCCGCCAGTGGAGCAAAAAGAGGAGGAAAAAAAATAAAAGCCCCCTCATTTGCTATTCAGAATTTAGTTAATTTGGATGATAACGGTTAGTGTTTAATCCCATTGTACGAGAATGAATATACCGAAACCTACAAGGCTCCTGGAAGAATAATACGGCCGGCGGCACGGCACGCAGGGGTGCCCAGGCGGGCAGGCGGCCTTGCCCACTCCGTCCCGCCGAGCGGGGCAGACGCGCCCCGGGGCACCGCCGCCTCCTCCCGCGGAGAGGTTCGGTGCTCCCGGCCGGCCCGGAGAGCTGGGGACCAGCCCGGGCCGGTGGCTGGTGTCAGGCTGGCACCGCGCCTGTCCTCCGGCCGCTCCTGGGGAAACGAACGGGCGAGAGCGGCGGTGCCACTCGCAGTGCTCGCCCTGGGACATGCGGTGGGGATGGTTTCCCCATTTTAAACAGCAAAGGGAAAAAGGTGGAAAAACGCGGAATACGGGAGAGGACGTAGGAGTTTCCGAGAGAAGAACTGCCCGAGCTCACATGGCGGGGATATCGCCGTTTCCGCAGCCCTGCCCGGGGCTCGGTAGCGTCGCCCGGGAGAGCAGAGCCAAGCACCGGGCGGCCCCGCCGCCGGCCCGGTAGCTCTTGGGTTTTCCCTCCCACTCGGGGGTGGCGGCGCCCCGCAGCAGCGCCGGGGCCGGGGGCGGTGGCGGGGCCGGGGGGGAAGAAGAAGGGAGGGCGGCTCCTCGGGCTGTGCCGGGTTCGGAGGCGCACCGCTGGCCGTGGAGAGGCCCGGGGGGGCCCGCGCCCGCCGCCGCGCTGTCGGGGGGGGCGGCGGGCGGCGGGGGCGGGCGGCCCCCCCGGCGCGGCGGGGCGGCCCCGGCGGGGGCGGTGCGGGGCGGTGCGGGGCGGTGCGGGGCGGGCCGGGGGCTCGGTGCGCTCGCCAGGCGAGGAGCGCGGCTGCCCGGGCGGAGGGCCGCGGAGAGGAAAGCTAACAATGCTGTGAAAATATGTTTGCAGAAAATAGACAATTGTTGGATTAAACGTATTCAAGTATGAAATAATGCCTTTTTGTGTAAAAAACCTCAGCAATGTGAGCGTACAAAAGTTCCCCTGTGGCAGTTACTTGCTCCCTTTGTGAGCTTTGCGCTCCGGCGTCTCCACTTGGCGCGTTTAACTCGGAGCCCCCCTTTAAACGCGATTGTTTCTTTCTTTTTAATGACATTTACCGGATCAAAACATGCTGTTAATTCGATCAGAAAGCTTTACCCTCCTTAACAATGCCACAATAATTTCTCCTGAAGTTTGTTAAATTGACCAAAATTAGGCAAATGAATAGGGGGTCTGTCGGCGATCCCGCTCGCAGGTGACACCGAATAATGCACTCTCGGACCAGCTGCGATCCCCTCTTTATTTGCCCCTCTTTTCTTTGACCCGCATTATTAAAATTTAGGCCCAATGAAACTATTCATACTTTTCAATGGGACATTTTCCTATAGGATAATAGGCTACAAATTGAGCCTCTCCAAAGGAGAGGGGGAGAGCAGGGGGGGTAAAACAACAACGCACAGACGCGCACACCACACAAAAAAGGAGCGTCGTGTGCCAAAGGCTGGCGAGAGCCTCCCTGGGACGACGGAAAAAAAAAAAAGGGGGGGTGATGGAGGGGGATATCGTGTGCCAGCCCCCCGGTCCCACACCTGCCGGGGTGTCCCCGGCGCATAAAGCGGTGTAAACAAAAAAATCCTCGCTGCCATCTCTTATAAAGATGGACGTGTCACCAAGTCGTGTGAGAAAAGCCTGAGAACAAACGGGGCCACTCCGTCTCCAAGGGTTCTCCCTTGAACTGGGCGGAACAGCCTATTAAGGGCTTACTTAATTACTTTAATGACTCTGGACAGGCTTTAAAATGCAGTCAGCGCCGGGGCTAAGGGGAGGGGTAGGGGGTGCCGGGGATTTGAAGGCTGGCGGTGGGGACGGGGCCGGGGATGCGGCGAGCGGGGCGCAGAGCGCGATACCGCGTCCTGCGCCCCGCTCGCCGCATCCCGGCCCCGTCCCCGCCGCTATTGTGGGACAGTCACGTGTGTCCCCGAGGTCCACGTGGGGCGACACAGCTGGGCCGCCCCCGGCTGCGTGGACGGGGGCGAGGAGGGGGAGAAAGGAAGAAGAGAGAAGAAAAAAAGCCCCTCATCCCCTCGCCCCCTTCCACCCTGATCTTTAATGCATACATTCCCTCGGCGCCGCTCGCCCCTAATCCTATGGGATCAGCGGGCCCATGGAGGCCCCCCGGGGTCCCCCCCAAGAAGTGATGGCTTTATAAGGGGGCCGGAGGGAGAGGGGATGCATATCTCACCATGGCCTCCAAGCTCAAGGAGCGGAGGGTGAGTGGTCGCCCGCCTTGCGCGCACGGGTCTGAGGGGCCGCCAAGCCGACCTGGCCCCGGACCCTTCGCCGCCTTTCCCTTCGAAAAGCCCCCCCACAAAAAACGACCACACCTCCCTCACAAAAACAAGCCTGCCTTGCCAGGGCCGCCCGCGCAGTCGGGGAGCCACCAGGGCCGCGCGGAGACGACCGGCCACCGGAGCATCATCCCTCCCGAGGCCGAGTCGCGCCCGGCACCGCTGCTCGGAGCGGGGCTGGGGACTGGACTCCCTGGAGGGGTCGAGACCGGGGCCGGGGGCGGCTGTCACGGCGAGACTGGATCCATCTGCTTTCTCCTCCCTCACTAACGCGCCCCATATGTTTTGCAGAGGACGCCGGTTTCCCACAAAGTCATTGAGAAGCGGAGGAGGGACCGCATCAACCGCTGCCTCACCGAGCTGGGGAAGACGGTGCCCATGGCTCTGGCCAAGCAGGTAGGCGGGGGGGAGCAGCCCCTGCGCCCTTTTCTCCCCGGTGCGCCGCGATATCCCCCCCGATACGGAGGGGTTAGGGGCGGTCCTGTGGAACGGAGAGCGCTCTCAGGGAAGAGGCGATGCCCATCTGCCCTGCCCGTTGCAGAGCTCGGGGAAGCTGGAGAAAGCGGAGATCCTGGAGATGACGGTGCAATACCTGCGGGCCCTGCACTCGGCGGACTTTCCCCGCGGCCGGGAGAAGGGTAGGTGGGCGGGAGCGACCTCCCGCGACCCCCGCCGGGTCACTCGCGGCGTTGGGGTGGCTTTCCCCGCTCCTCTCCCGGCCAGACCCTGAGGAGCTCGATTCCCTTCCCTATCCCTTCCAGCAGAGTTGCTCTCCGAGTTCGCCAATTACTTCCACTATGGCTACCACGAGTGCATGAAGAACCTGGTCCACTACCTGACAACGGTGGAGAGGATGGAGACCAAAGACACCAAGTACGCCCGTATCCTGGCCTTTCTCCAGTCCAAAGCACGCTTCGTTACTGAGCCTCTCTTCACCTCCCTGGGCTCCCTCCCGGAGCCGGACTTTTCCTACCAGCTGCATCCTGGGCCCGAGTGCCCCGGGCATGTCCACAGTCCCGCCGAAGGCGTGCTCCAGCCGCCCTCGGGGGGGCCGTTCCCCTGGCACGGCGCCGCCCGCAGCCCCTCCCTGCCCTACCACTTACCCAGCGCCACCGTTCCCCTCGCCAGCCCCGGCCAGCAGCGCAGCACCTTCCTCTCATCCGTGCAGGGGCTGGACCGCCACTACCTCAACCTTCTCGGCCATTCCCACCCCAACGCCTTCGGGCTGCCCCCGGGCCAGCACCCCTCCATGCTATAGAGACTCGTCCCGCCTGAAAGAACACCTATTTATGACGGCGGACACTGCGGGTTACACCCGGGCGCAGGGGGAGGCTGCCGGGGGCAGGGAGATGCGCGGCGGTCCCGGAGGGCAAGGAGCCCGCGGGGGCCCAGATCTGTCCCCGCCTGCCCTCTCCAAGGGCCTGAAGCTGCCCCCACCCTCTCGTCTTCCCACCTCCGGGTGCAGTGCCTGTACAAGTGATGCCTTGGAATAAACGTTTATACCCGCCGCTCCCTTTTGTTTCCGTGAGGGAGCTTCCTCGGGTGGCCGTGGGAGTCTCCCCACGCATCCACCCAGGGCAACAAAGCCACGAGCGAGACGTGGCCAGCGAGGGCCAGGGAGCTTGCTGCACGCACCGGCCGTGGCTGCCGCTTCGGGCCGGGTGGCGGTGCCGCCCGGCTTCTGCTCCCAGGTCGTCACCGGGGACTGGGAGGGAGTCCCGGGTGTGGTGGATGCCCCACTCCCCCGCAAACCCCGTGGAGGGGTGCTCCAGGGGCGTGTGTCCGAACGGCGTTGGCATCTCCCGTGTGCTTTGCTAGCGAATTTCTCTGCGGTGCGGCTTGTTCGGAGGAGGATGAATAATGGCGAAGGCGCAGAACGGGGCGGGGAGGGCAGGCGGCCGCTGCGGAGGTGCGGAGCGCCGAGAGTAAAACCAATGGAAGCTCCGGGAGCGAGTCCTTTCAGCCCCTTTTCGGCGTGGCTCCCTCCCGACGGAACAACTCCAGCCCCGCCTGAACCAAGCGTCCCATCCCGGGTGTCTCCATAGCCTCTGGAGGCAGGGTAGCCCGGGCATGCCCGGCGGGGCCGGAGCCGTCGAGGGGTAAATTAACTTATTCCAGTTGGGTGGGGAGGCTTTGAGGAGGTTTGACCTGGGCTGTTTGCCCAGGTCGCGGAATGGGCTGACCCCCAATTTGTAAACCAACCCGACCCTTTATTCAGAGACAGACAAAAAGATCTTTATTACAATGAGTAAAAAGTGGAATGTGTATCTTCCATTTAACCTGCAAATACAGGAAAAGCTCCTATCCCAGATTAGTGGGGAAAGGTCATATGGTGGGATGATGATGAGTCAGCTAGGGAAGGGAGAAAAATACCCTCATTTCCTCGGACACCTTTAGGACGGTAAATCCGGAGGGAATCTCTTTTTGGTCAGTGTACACAGAACAGTATGGATTCAGTCAAACACAGTCAGCAGCAGGAATGGCTGGTGCCTATTATGAAAACACGTCCAACACTAATTTTTATCAGCACTGGATACAGAACATGGACAAAATGCTACGTAACATTTATTCCATGTGCTTAAAAAGCTCTTGTGATCCCATTTTGTTGATGAAGCATTAAAAATATAGCATTTCATGAAAATATAAATATATTCAGCATTTTGGTCCCTGTTAACCAAATTAAAAAAAAACTTTCCTTTGCTAAGTAGATTTTCTCTCTGGGATTAGCAGAGGGCCACCATGGTCAAAACTGGGGTCATTTGCATATAATTTTGCAAACTCGCACTGGTCCATGACAGTCTTTGTCTCTCCAATGTTGCTATCCTGGATTTTTTTTTTTTTTTTTCTTTTCATTTTCATTTAGCTGTGGAGGATAAACCCCTCTTTGGTGTAACAATGACTTTAGGATAAAAGTCTCCCTTCCCTCCTCTCTTTCAGGGCTCTGAGCTCAACCCCCGCTTTTGGCCCTGAAATTATTTTGGAATTCACTAAAATCAGCTGTATCAGGCATGGGAGCTGAGCTGCCTTCCTAGGTCAGATCCACACTGTGCACCATGCTCTGTGCACACAGGTGGGTCTGTATAGGCAGTGGGGTATGGTGTATAGGCAGCTCCCCCAGGACAGGCATCTCCCGTCTTTTGACAGAAGTTCAGCTCATTTGTCTTAATTTAATTTTGTATTTCTGTGCCTATAGGACAAAGACTTTTGGCCTTTTTCCCCCTTGGAATCAATTTAGCTCTGCCATGAGCATCATCTCCCAACTTTGAGGGGAGCAGTAGGCACTGGATGACACCTGTGCTGGGCCTGTTAAGGGCTGTACCTGGTCCCAGGTGAGATGTTTGTCTGGGCTGGCAATGCTCATCATCTGGCATAGGAGTGCCATTTATTGGTGTCTGACAGCAGCTAGCACAGGGAATGAATAGAGAGAGGGGTTGTTCCTGAACTACTTTAATTCCCAAAGCCCCCAAAATACTAGATTCTGTGTTATGCACCTGCTTGGCTAAAAATCTTAATGGTGAATGATTGGCTCCATCATGTGCTATTCCTTTCCTTCAGCTAGCATCTTTCTCCTTCTTAGACTTTCACATCTCTTTTAGCACAGTTTGCCTTGCCTTCCTTTCCCATGCCTTTCATGCTCTCTTTTCCACCTCTTCTCCCTGCTGTCTGAATTCCTCTTTTCCTCACACATTCCATGTCCTACATGTACTGCAATTCTTCTCACCCCAGAAAACAGTTGTACAGCATGGTCACACCTCAGTAATTTCTTTATGTTGACAGCAAACAATCACGTTGGGATCAAAGGACAGCAAAATGTAAGTTTACAGTTCTGCATCTGATACTGACTCTTGCTATTTACTCAGACAGTAGAAGACTTTATGTTGATCTTTGTAATATTGCATTATTGAAAACATCTCCAACTCCCTAATTTATCCCAAGGATTAATTTGCATTATTATTTAAATAAAGCATCACCAATTAGATTAAAGAGGCATAAGTAGCCTGTGCATAAACTCTCCATCTTAAAACTTTCTGTTTTCAATAGGTAACAGGCAAAGCCTGGAGGAAATTCTACTGTCTCACTTTTATTATTCAAATAAGTAAAAAATGTTTATGGATTTCAAGTATAAATAACACAGATCAGAACTCCTCTTTCTTACCATGGTTTTGCACCAGTCTGAATGCATTATTCAAAGTTCTAGGGGCTTTGCTGGTAGTGCGACACTGGAGTTTCAGTCTTGGAAACAGAGCCGAGGCTACTGAACAAAGTCCCCAAATTCAGGACAACACAGTCATTCTTGGGGCATCTCATCAATCAGGTCAGTAGCTAACTAGAAAAGAGTACTTTTATTGTACTTTGGGTCCATGACTCTGCTTGCAGCACTGGTCCACAAAGAGCTGCATCAGCACACCTATAGGGACTGAACCATGATTTTGAAAGAAGAAACTGAGGGGAAGAGGAGGAACTATACCACCAAAGGCTCCTAATTACAGACCTGTTCCAGAAGAGATGCACACAATAATTTGCTTCCTAATGGTATGGATATGATCCCTTTCCCATGGCAAAGATCCTGCCAGTTTATAAGTCTTGTGGTCCCACTGCTCCGTAGAATGCTGCTGCCATTCCTCAGGCTCAAAGGTACCCCAGGGTAGTCTGCATGATTTGACCAGGATCATTCCAGAAGTGCTTAGGAGAGCAGAGGGTCCTCAGTGCCAGGGTACAATTATCACCCCAATCAGATCAGCTTCTTGCCTTTCTATCACATTCTTGAAGAGAATTAAATAGTGCCTAGGAGTCCAGGGGGATTTTTTTTCCATTTTAAATTAAATCAATTACAAGGAGGAGGATACCTTCTGTTTTCGTGTGGAACAGTCTGCGCACTAGACACATGCTACTGAAGCAGCTGCAAGCTTGTCCAGCAACCCTTTTGCAAAGGCAGACTTTTGGAAATAAACCCTCCAGCCAACAGTTTCACATATGCTGAGATGTAGCATCTAATCTCACAGATTTGCCTCCTGTATTGGGTGAGTCTCACATCATCATGTCAATTTCTAGCACCTTCCTGCATAGTGCATAAAGGCTGTTTTAGGACAAGAACACTGAATTCTCTTGAAGAGAAAAGTGATTATAGAAAGAAGTACAAGAAAGTCATTTTAATATGTATATAAGGTTAAAGCTCAGATACCTACCTACGTAACATACTGCATATAGAGTGACATATTAAAACAAACAAAATTCATTTTAAAATATCTGAAAAAGCAACATTGAAGGCTATTGGATGAAACATCACATGAGAAGAAAGAGGAGTAGTTTGTAAGAGTCAAACTTGGAATATTGAATTAGGAAATTTATTAAATAAAAAAATGATTAAACTTAGGAAAGAGATTGTTTAACATTCTTCAAGCTACGGTAACTGAAGCGTGCATTATGCTTCATCAGAAGTAATACAATTAATTAGGCTGAAAAAACTTTTGCTAACAGGAAATCTAAACTTTAGTGTGTATGCTCTGAATAGTTAAATGCAATTTCATTTTTAATAACTGTAGGACTACAACACCTCCAAATGCAGTCCTACTCTACATAATGATTGTGTAATCAAAAAAATGAGTCCCTTCAAACAAGTAAGTCCTTCAAGGCAACAGGGAATTCATTATAGGGTCTGTGACTCAGTTCTTATGCTTTTGGTGAACATGATGAAGTTATTTTTACCCCTGCTAAGGGCTTAACCCAGAGCATGTAGAAGGATTTATACTAGCTCACTCCGCAGTACTTTGTTTAGAGAAACTTGTTCTCCTACTAGCTTTGTGGAAACCAGGCAGTGCCTGAGCTCTGAGCTCATCTCTGTCTCTTGTGAATTCCAGCACCAAAATTATGCTTTCAGTCCCATAAAGGGTGCAGGTATTTAGAGTAGGGCACAGTCCAACTGGAGCCCTAAAGACCAGGATCATGGCACAAAGCGCCTTCATTGTGATTCAACAGCCTGTACCTCAATCTCTCCCCTTAGTTCCTAGGCTGAGGCTTAGACATTCTTCTAGGAAGCTGAAGTCTCAAGGATGAAAGCTAAAAATTGTGTCCCTCTTTGGGGGCACCTTCCATAACCACTCTGCCCCTAGAAAGCCATTTCTGTGTTCTTTGAAGGAACCACCAATGTGCTGGTTCAACCTCCCAAAGAAGAGATCAGATGGTAGTTTGCCAGGGGAGGGTTTGATCTCAAAGTATCAGCTTGAAGGAAATGTTCAGTTTAGAACATGTCACTAGCAGGAAGCTGTGACATGGTTTGAGTGTCAACTCACTGCAAGGGAGGAGTGGAGACTGTGGCTTTTGCACTTCCCTCCATTCTCCTCCTCTGGAGGAGACTACGTGGAGACACACGTGGCTGTGTGTATACCATTGTGTACTATACCCGTAGGAAGTTTATACACACCCTCTTCCAAAGTACATCTGGATTCAGTTTAATTCTTCTCAGTAATTCCTAGTCTGGTTTGGCTGCTATTTGTTTAAATGTGGCTATATTCAATCCTCATAGCTTCCCATGCATGCTGCATTAGTGCTGTTCCAGGAGAAGAATTCGCAGAGACTAGCCTTTAAAGGTCAGTCTTTTATGATTAAGATATAGGATTGGTATTTTTTTACTTTTTTCCCCAAACTAAAATGTCCTTTAATGTATCCTATGGCAACCTCAACGTTTGATACATCTGACAGGTTTTTGATACACCTGTGCAATCTTACTCACTCCAAGAGGTGACACCTCTACAGCCACAAGTAAATATTAGGATATAGAGTTTTCTCCTAAAGGTGGTAGTATGGAAATAATTTACCTTTACTATCAAATTGCTGCTGTGTTTTCAGGACTGATGTCTGTAGAAGGAACAATAACAACAAAACCTATTGAACAAACCTCACGTGGCTTCAAACTGAGAAAAGTGTAACAGGGATGGCTGGCATTCACTGAGAACAGATTCTTTGAACCAAACTTCAAAAACCTCAGGAAAACCTGAGACAGTACATATCCCATTCAACACAATTATATATTGGAATGTTCTAAGATAATCAATACAACCTTAGTCTTTCATATTCCATTACAGAATGCCTTTTTACCACAGGACGTATTAGTAATTTTTCTATGCCACAAACTTTTTTTCATACAGTACCTTCTCATCTCTTAAAGAAATGAGAAAAAACTACTCTTGGAGTTTTATTACTGAAATAATTGTAATAATTATTGCTGTAACAATCATAATTATAATTATTATTGCAAATTCTCTTTGATGTCTGGAAAAGGCAATAAAGTAGTTGGGAAAAAAGTATGAGCAATAGTATATAATTCACTTCATAATGTCAAAACCTGCTAGACAGCAAAAATCTAGTAAAACTAGTACAATTATGATAAAGGTAACTTCTTTACAAAGCACCATCTGCAGAAAAGAGTATGTTAAAGCAAACAAGAGACTCCTACATGCTTGTTACCTATATGCATATACTGTTCATATATCTTTAGCTAGTGCAGGTGGCAGTTTCCCGGACATCCATGAAGCTATAGCTGCCTCCACAAGAAGAAGGCATGGTGGAGTCACATCATCAGAGAGCTTGCCAAGTAGGTTAGCAATACATATTTCAGTGGCTCCTCACGCTCATTTTATTAATTCAACCACACAGTCACATGTTTATAAAGATTTATGGGAAGAAAATAACCTAATTTTGTCTTAAACACACAATTAAGCTGATCATGAAAGTGAAGTCATGTACAGAACAAGTCCTTCTGCCTCTAGTACTTAGTGCATAAAATATTCCTCCAAGAAAAAATGCTGCAACTAGGCACAAAAATCTATACTTAAAGAAAAGGCCATCCTCCATCTTTGTGCATGTGGAGGAACTAATCCAACTCTGTGAGGTCAAATGATCTTTCCATGGTGAGGAGATTCCAAGTAGCAATGTGGCATGCTGTTCTTCACCAAATATTACATTTTCTCCAAAGCTATTTGCAACTCTCCATGCTGCAGCTTTGCATCGTCTTTCCAGGAAATTAATATAGAATCATAGAATGATTTGAGTTGGAAGGGACCTTAAAGATCATCTAGTTCCAAGCTCCCTGTCATGAGCAGGGACACCTTCCACTAGAAGGAAGACTTCTCAGACCTCCAGCCAGCCTGGTGTTGAAGGCCTCCAGGGATGGGGCATCCACAACTTCTCTGGGAAACCTGTTTCGGTGCCTTACCACCCTCTCAGTAAAGAGTTTCTTCCAAATATCCAGTCTAAACCTACTCTCAGTTTGAAGCCATTCCCCCTTGCCCTGTCACCACATGCCATTGTAAATAATCTCTCTCCATCTTTTTTGTAAGCTCCCGTCAGGTATTAGAAAGCCACAATTAGGTCATCCCAAAGCCTTCTCTTTCCCAAGCTGAAAAATCCCAGTTCTCAGCCTTTCCCCATAGGAAAGATGCTCCATTTCCCTAATTAATTTGGTGTCCTGCCTCTGGACTTGCTGCAACAGGTTCATCTCCTTCCTGTGCTAAGGACCCCAGAACTGGATGTAGCACTCCAGGTGGTGTCTCACCAGAGCAGGGCAGATTTTTCCTTGATTTTCGTAGTTTGTTGTATGCTACATACAGTTAACAACTGTGTTACAGTCAGCTTTCCTTTATACTCCCAGAAAGAGCTTCTACCACCCCTTCACAAAGCAACTTACACTATTGGATATGGCAAGCAATAAGTAGGCAAAGGAGGTGTATCCCAGGAAACTGGGAGAACACGAGTGCTGTTCTGCTAGTCATGGCAATATCCTATGTTAATTTATCACAGTTTTGCAAAGGGGTTTTGGGGCTGTATTTGGCCAGCTTTTTTGCAAAACTCTTCCAAAGAAGATTTATAATCAATTTGCCTTTTCAGATTAAGATAAATAGAGAGAGAATGCTAAACTTCTTCCTGTTTTAGCAGGAAGTTACAGGGATTTTGAGACTGGAGTTCTGGAACAGAGAGGTAATTCCTGTTGCCAGCATCCAGTTTCCTAAAGGCCTTTCAAAAAGTTTTTCAGGCATTTTAACTGCAAACAGAAAAAACCCAAAGATTTCTACATTTCAGGAAAATAACAACAATTTGGTAGGGCACAGAATGCCTTTGAGCATTGACAAGAATAGAAGGATGGGATGGGACCAACTGGACTTTTTCATTCACATACTTGGAAAAATCACTTTGTTATAAAACAAGACCATACCACAAAGGAAAAATCTTTTCAGTGGTGTGATAACAGAAGAACATACTGAAATTTATGACTACCTGACATGAAACTGTTAGCTGTGTCAAAGGAAAAGGTCTGAGAATTAACTAATCATTCTAAGCAATCTTTCTAGTTTAGAGGGATAAACAGGCAGCTCCCAAGCAGAATTTATAAGACTGAATTTATTTTCTCCCTTAAAAAATAAGTATATTTTCCTTGGAATATATATCTTTCCCCTTTGAATTTTGGCAGAATGTGGGATCAATAGGTCAGGTTCAGATATACAAGCAGGGGAAAAAATCAGGGCAGCTGAGTCCTGCCCTCACTGCTGCCTGGCAAGTAGCCTAATTTATCTGCTCAGATATTTTAAAGGAGCTAGACATCTCCATGCTAAAATACTGCATTTAATTAAAAAAAAAAAAATCCTGTTTTCTTGTGTGCCTGTTACACAGTCAGAAGGTGCAACAAATGCAGCCACTGAACTGAAACAGCTGTGCCGTTGACAAATACTTTTAACATAGTAATATGTACTACAGACCAGGTGGAAAGAATTTTAGGGAAGAATGGATTATTTACCATTTCCCTACAGCAAGCACTGTTTCAGACAAAACTGTTAGCCATCCACTGAAGGCCAGTGTCCTTTCTCCACAATCTGATTGTCAAAATGTCAGGCTCAGAAGCTTGAGCCCCTCCACAGCACTAGTTTAGCTCTGAAATGTCTGCATAATTACAGCCATGTTATTCCCCTGCCACCCATGCCACCATGAAGCAAAGGGCTTTAAGGACTCTATGTATAAAGCATCTAGATGTAAAATAAGAAAATTGGTACTATTAACCATATGCATACTAGGGGAGAATTTTGCTTTCCATTGCTTTAAATGGAAATCAATTATTTTCTCCTCTCTTCTCTTTTCCTTTCCTTCATTACAGTCACTGAAATTTTACCAGCACTGGCTGCCAACATGAATGAAGTGAATTATGCTGTGTTCTCTAAGCGTACTTAGGAACTGGCATTTCATTACAAATAGCTACATCATAGCACAGCCAATCTTTAAACCTATTTTTAAAAAGAGAATTTTTTATTATTTAGAATTCTTCAGCAACCAGTTTTGATGCTGAAGCTTGTACTTTGTGCATCTTTTAAAAAAAGATTATGCTTACACAAGGTGCTATTTTGGTGCCAAACCCCTTACTCATCCAGTTTCTTTCCATTTTTGGAACCATGTTAGAACATAGTTTCACAACCACCATTTTTTCCCTATTAAAAGAAATTATATTTTCCCACATATGACTACCAGCATGTCAGAATCATATCTGAGCTTCTTCATAATCTTAAATTATTAGCTCCTTTTCAGAGTGGATAATGCCGGCATTGGGAAAATATGACGATCTCAAGGAATAGCCAAATATCTCACAAACTCCTGAAAACACAATGTGTTGTCCCTATAACTGGATTTCCATAGCTATTTCAGACTGGTTGTCAAACCATACCCTAAAAGAATGTGTCATTATTATAATCGAACTTTAAACAGAATCTAAGGACACTAAATTATAGAATCATAAAATGTCCTTAATTGGAAGGGATATACAAGAATCATCAATATCCATGTCCTGGCCCTGCACAGGACAGCCCCAACAGTAGATAATGACCATTTTGAAGAAAAACAGGAAATTATTCTAATTATTAGCCAAATAACTGTGTACTTAGCCAGCAAACTCCCAGCAAAGTCATTGATGACTTCCTAAGTTTTTCTAAGGCTCATAGTTAACATGCTAATAGACACCAGACTGCTAAATGGTGCTTGCTCAGATCCCATGAATGAGGGATAATAATGGATCTCCAGGGATGTCACCACTCATCATGGTTCAGCCTTATTGTCACCATGTTTTCCAAGGCTGCATTAGCTTAGTACTTCAGTGTAAGATACATGGTGTCCTGAGGGAGACACTTAGAGTTAACTTCATCTCAATCTCCAGTTTCCTCCTTTATCGCTGCATGGTGTTTCTTCTGTAAGCTTAAAATGCTCCTCATAGCTTGAGACAGAAAAAGAAACCAATGCAAAAAGACTATAAAAAAGACTCTCCCTGTTATGCTGATACAATTTCTCCTGGTGGGTTGCCTTCTGGTGCCTTCAGAGGCCACTACAGATTCGATATATCACAATATCACAATTTCTATATGGTCCAAACGATGTCTTCCAGGACCCACTATCATCCTGAAGTTTTCTAGGAGATGAGATTAACCAGTTGACAGATTAGAAAGAGCAAGCAGGACCTTACTGACAGAGGACCCCAAATCAAGATCCCAAATTCTTCTCTGCCATTCTTCAGACCATAATGTAACTATTACTTTGTACTATGAAGTAGATCATATAGTTTTCATGCCATTTGACACTATATCCAACTAATCACTGCTCAAAATTTATGCCAGTGGAAAAAATAATGCATATTATGCCTTGTTGATAATGCAGTGTTGACCCCCTGCAAGGATTTGCTTATAAGCTCAGCCTCATGCACGTGACTTCCTTTATTTTACTGAGTGCTGCCTCATTCAGATTTCAGAGAAAACAGATTGCAGAGGAAAACTAGATTGAGGTAAAGTGTTGATACTGCAGAGGTATCATAGGAGCTGGCAGGTCTGGGAAAAAATAGTGGTCATAATGGTACATTCTTCCAACCTAACAAGCATTCTGTCTCAGAAAATGGCCAGGACAAAGATTAATAGCTACAAAACTGCCACCCTGCATGCTTGGAAGTAGGACCTGAGCTGGAGCCCTGAGCTTTTCTACTGAATTTTAAGTCAGAGGGATCAGTCAGTTTTAACCCAGTAGAAGACAAGCTGTTCTTCAGGACCAAAAGAAGTAGCATTGCAGGAGAAAGACACCTGTTCGTCTATATCTGCGCTGGCTTATCTTCCTGGCTTTTATATTTTTTTTATCTGCTTATTTTCCTTCTATTTCTGTAAATCATTCTTCTCTCTAGACTCAGATCCCAGCCTGAACTGAGGTCTCTCACCAACGACACTAGGCAGCCCTTTTATGAAAGAGAAACAATCAGTTTGCTCCTAACTCTTCAGTCATGAGGTCTCTCCTTAACAAAATACCAGAGCCTAGGCAAGTGAGCAACACTCATCACTGTAATACCTGCCAGTACGATTTCCAGTGATTTTAATTCTTAAAAGGTAACCACAGGTGTGGTGTTGCTGGGCAGCACTGCTTAAGCACGGCAGATCAGATGCTGTTCTGATTTCTAACCTCTGGCAGCCCAAGCAAATGCAGGAGCTGGCAGCTTTGCACATGGCCTCTGAAGGGCAAGACGCCCAGATATGTTGGCAGGCGTGCCTGCCCTGCACGAGCGTGCCTTCCCTGTGCTGCAGCACCACAAAGCGGGTGCTAAGCTGCTTTCAGAAAGACGAAGCACCTCCAGGTGGTTAAGGGCACAGAGGGGCTGAGGCAAATGTCTGTGGTGGGCATAACCACAGTCCAGCAGGGTTAAAAGCGAGGCTATCCAAATTCATCCAAGACCTGCAAATCTCGAAACACGTAAGCCCTACATGCATCAGATAAAGAAGCCAGAAAGAAAGGTGCCCCCTAATGAGTTTTTTTTGCGCTTGGGTGAGCGAAAGGGCTGCTTCAGGAGGCTAATAACTGAAAACCTTCCAGGCTTTTGTCCGGAGAAATGGCAGGCACTTTCCATCCCTTTGAAAAAAAGAAGGCCTTTCGGAGTCTTCACGAGAGATGTGGATTTTAAGGGCGACCTTAGGTCATACAGAACTAATCAAGCGAAAACAATAAGAAAATTAGACTGACAGTCAGCAAGTATCTGAGGACTTTATCAAAAAGAATTAGGAATGGACAAATTCACTGGGAGCAAAGGATCAGATCTGCAAGGTGGCATTGTGTGGTGGGATTAAATTATTTATTCATTGTTAATTTATTTATTTATGTATGTGCAAATGACCTAGCTGCTGCAGGTGCTGAGGAGTTTCTGAAAAGGCCCAGTTTTAGAGCCAAGGCTAGAATATTGGTCCATTTAACTCATTCTTTTCCTTAAGGCGATCAAACAGTGACTTTTATCTAGGAGATAGAGGAGGAAAACCATATGTGTACTGGGAATGATGCGGGGTCTGAGCAGCACTAAGTACCCAAGTATTCCAGTCTCATTCAAGAATGCTGTGCAGTTTAATGTCCAGCAAATTAGCAAATGAATGCTTATGTCAATATGTGAAAAATCCCTAGTTGGTTTAAACAGATAAAAAGCCTCTTGGGAAATGGCAGAAAATGCAGGCTTTCTCTCCCTGTCTTTTTTAAAGAAAGAAAGAGAAACAGTACTTATTAAGTTTTCCCCAAACTTACAAAAAGTTGCAGAAAACACCAACAAGCTACGTGGATGCTGCATCTTATATGTACATGACATTTTTCCAGTTCTGCTACTGGAAAAATAGAATAATATTTTTCACTCTTTGAATCACATATTTGCTATTCAGAAGAATGCAGATAAAGTCTGGGACAGTTACAGAGCCTGTAAGATGCCACCCTGCTACTCCTCTCTTAAAGGTACAGGACATCAAAAGCCCTGGAGAGGGTCCGTCTTTACATTTTTCCCTGATTATAAATTCTGCCTTGAAGATGAAATCCACAAATACCTCTCATTTTTATCTTCTCTACAATTAACCATTTACAGGAGAGGGTAAATTGTCATCCATGTTTCTCTTGACCCAGCAGAGCAAAGACACAGTGGGGACTCTGTGTACAACATGACCCTGGGGAAAAAAGGAACGTGAGATCTCAGCATGGGGGTTGGAGGCAAGAAGTCACACATATCGAAAATGACAGAGCCACATCAGTTAATACTATGTGATAAGGGTGTCCTGCTGGTGTTTATGTCCTTCTGCAGAGATACACTTGAAGGTTGGCTGGTAAGGAAGATTTTTTACTAACTCCAGAAATGCATTGTAGATATTAGGTCAGGAAAGATCATAATAGATTATTTTTCTTCAGGACAAGTAGCAGTAGCTATGCTAGCGATCATAAAAGTGCCCCATGAGACACATGTTAGAATCAGACAGGTAGGTTTATCCACTTCTGCTTTGCACGTAGTATTTCCCTCCTCTTGGCCGTATACAGACCCTCTTCTTAAAACCAGCCTTCATCATGTCATATTGGAGAAGGGGCTACTAAAGAAAAAAATACAGGGCATTTTAAATATTACTAAATTTAAAACGTTACCTCAGATTAAAAGTTCAATGAGCCAATTTCTCAAGCCATGCAAAATAGAAACATAGGCCATGTAAAAAGTCTGCTTCCTCCCTGGAGTGACAAAATCCTCCTTTCTCCCCTAAACGTAATGTGTGAGGATGAATTCAGTGACAATGAATGCAGGTCACCAATACACTAGCACTTGTCTTCTGCAGCCCACTGAGAGCTGTGACACACAGTAAGCAGGGAGCCTGCTGACCTATGCTCTATCAGCTGTCAGGGTGCCTTTTAAAACAGCAAGAGCCAAAAGCAGGGTTAAATAGCACTGAGAGTTCAGCTGTGTCAGGAACAAGCAGCACAGGCCAGGCCTCTTCTTGGTCATCATTTCAAATGGATCGTGTCCCAGCTCATACTAGCAGTATGCAAGGACATGATCTAGTGTTATTCTTGTCCCCAAGACTACCCAATTCACCTTCTGTGTTATCTCTGACTCCAGCTATATTGACAACGTTCCACAGCTTTAGCTCATAGGCAAACTTCATTGCTGCCTACCTACTTTGGGTGCCACAGTCATTAGATAAAACATTAGTATTTCCATGAGTATTATTAATATTGGAAGTAGAATACTTCCAGCATTATGTTCCATTTTTTCCACCTTTAGTGTGGTGTTCACTTCCCAAATTGTGTGAAATAAAAATTCCTTTTTTGCTGCTAATTTGCTAATTAAGATGTTTTGCTTAATGTCTTACTGATGTTTCACATAGAAGAGTCAAACTGTCCGTGAGTCCTCCTGTTGGAAAAACAAGCTGGTTACCTATGTAAGTGGAAAGAGCTGCCTCAAGCCAGAATGGAAATATGACCTTCTGCAGGCAAGTCTCGAGCAGGACCAGAGGGAGGACAAAAGAAAAGGTGACTTAAAGTGTCCTAGCACTCACCAGTACACTTTGCTCAGGGATGCCCAGGAAACCTTCCCCTTTGCTCTATCTAGTCCCTGCTCTATGCACAGCTGCCTTTCATTAGTGTTTTCTGGTAGCTGGTAGCCCAGACTGCTTCATGGAGCTGCAGTACAGTTGATTACAAAGACACTAGATTCATAGGGCTAATAAATGAAGTATAGTACCAAACTAAAACAGGGACACCTTGCTGCTTCTGGAGCTCTGCACAGTTAAATGGGTAAGGAGCTGAATTCACACAACCCAACCCCAAAAGAAGATTCTTTCAAGAACCACTGAAGCTTAGCCTTGACTAGGATCCCATCAGCTAGTGCCATTGTCACTACCTACCAAGTCCTACCGGATGTGGTTGCAAATTTTAGGCTATAAAATTATCAGAGGTTTTAATTGCCTTTCATGCAGAGTATAAGACTGAAGTGAAAAATAAAAAAAAGTGAAAGTATAGAAATATATTGCTTACTGTTATTAAACTCCGGCTTCTCTAACATTTTGTGTTTAAAAGAACTCTTTCTTTCAGAGATGCTGCAGACAAGTATGGGATATTAAGCTCAGAGTTAATAAGGCTGTGCTCTAGTACCATCTGTTCATGGCACTGAAGGATGTGTGCAGACACAGTTTTTGCTTCTGTTTTCATATTCCTATATCAGAGACCTGAGCAACTATTGCTTTTGTATTTAAGATGTATCAACTATTATTATTGTTGTTGTTGTTGTTATTATTCTGCCATTGGTTTAATATGTGGACCCACAGAGCCATTCTGCCTAGACCTTCTCAGCACCATCTGAGGTCAGGTAGCCAAGGCATTGAAATCACCTGCGTTTTCACAACACTGGGTGTTGTGAAATGGTACCAGAGAATGGTACCAGAGATTTTCTCAGATGGATTAGCCTTCAAAGAAGAGTAACTTCTAAGTGAGACAAACCAGAATATTATGTTAATTTTTCAATGAAAATTTTGTATCCTTGAAAAAAGACTTTTTCAAACAGATCCACAATTTTACTGAAAAACGAAGATTTCTTCTTAATAAGAAGCAGACAAAGGCCATTTAAATGTATAAAAATGTTTTAGCATTTTTTCAGCATAAAGGCTAAAGATAAAGAAGCAAAAATGCACAAGATCATAAGAAGATGTGCAAAAGTAGAACAATGTTAAGAAAGACATTACTATAAAATTCCTGTCAGAGTGAAACAGAGTTTGCATTAATAAATACATCAGTACGTGACCCAAAGAACCCTTCTTAGAGAATAGGAACTTTGACTTGGCTGATCAGACATTCAGCAACACAAAGACTAAGGTGGCCACTGCAATGCAAATCTGCCCTTTGGGATGGGGTCTATGATGACGGCTGCAACCACACAAGTGTTTTCAAGATCCCTTTATATTTTCTCTACCACTCAAAATGTGCAAGTTCTGAAACTAAAACACCGTGTTAGTCCCTGGCATCAAAAGTCAAAGGTTCCAAGACCCTAGGAGCATTCTGAACTAGCAACATATCCATTCCTTCAAACTCTGCTTAGTCATAAAAAAATACAGATGGGATTTCTTTCAAATAATACAATACTGAACAAGACTGGCCTTCTTTCAAATACCATAATATTAAACAAACTTAAATACGTTTGTGGGGGGAAGAACAAACTTTTAATATACTTACTGTGTGGCTGGTCACAGCTGCTGTTGCTCTTTATATAGTCTTCTGAGCAGTGTCTGAGATAACATATACAATACAGACAGCAGGGAGAAGTCCAGACACCCAATAGCTCAGCCCTATTTAGGTGTTCTCAGGAAATGAAACAAGGAATTAGCTGTTTGCCTGGCACAGATGCATATTGTTGCCTTCCTCTCAAGGGAAGCAGTCTGGTAAAATTCGCTTTAGTTTAATTAAAAGGGAAGGCATGGAGGAAAAGAAATCAAAGAAGCAAATTATTTTGCTGGGTACCATCAGAACAGAGCTCCTTAAAAAATTGACAGAAGTAGTATTATTCCAGAGAAATTCTACCGCTTCCAGAGACAATGTATATATTGTTTTTAATACTTTCATCTGGAATAAGCATATGAAAATACAAATTATATACAATCAAATATATTACGGTTTTGAAGAAATGGCATTTTCACATTTCATACTAATTAGAAGCTATAAGAGGAAAAAGAACACAAAAAATCTGCAGATCTTTTTTTTAAAACCTTACAGGAGGCTACTAAGTGGAAGGAAATAGCTTCACAAGATCTCCCTCAATGCCAAGATGTTGCAAATATCCAAGAGTTGATTAAAAGTCAAGTGTAAATACACAACAAGGTGCTTTGTCTAACTCAGAAAACTGGACTGAATGGTTCAAGAGTTTCTCCTACTGTTATCATAATCTCTTTTTCTTTTTTTTTTTTTGTGTGTGTGCGCGCATGTGTAAGACATCCCATCTAGATGATCTAAGAAAAAAAAAGGAAAAGAAAATAGCAAGTATGACATCACATATCACTGGGACAGAGAACAGTTCTTTCTCCTTTACAGAAACACAGGAGGATACAGTGATAATTCAAAGTCACATTAAAAAAGCAGCATGAAATTATGAACTAAAAGTGAAAAATAGATTTTATAGACCTCAGCTACTCTTGGTCTATTGGCAATTCTTGTGCAGGTGTCTGAAAATCAAAACCAGAAATTAACTTTATTAATTAAGAAATATTAATGCAGAAATTAATTTTATTTCTGCATACAAGGCACATTAAATTACAGTTTGCTGATGAAATGTCCAGTAATAATCATCTAATCGTTACCAGTCACAGAGAAATTGAAGCACTTGCTATAGATGAAATTTTAAACTGTATGAGTTGGTGCAACCATCCCAAGGGAATCATGGCCAAGGGAAACATGCAAGAGATGTACACTGCATACTCCTGGCCCAGGGTGATTCTTGTGATCATGCATCACTTGCTGATGGAGGTGAAGCCCAAGTGTGCCAGGTCACTAATGGCAATGAGAGCAGTAGTAAGACGGCTGGGTGAAGTAGCAGCCTTACCTTCCCATAAGGTTCCTTGGTTTGCAATTGCTTCAGCCTTTGAAACGGATCTAGCCTGACTTATATGAGAATAAGATGAAGCAAATTATGAATGGAAGAATTATGAAAAAAGCCCATTCCAACATCCCAATTACAATATGACTGTTTAAAACCTTTGGGTAGACTCCAACCAAAATTATTTGGTTTTGCTTGGACTAAAACTAGATCAGAACACCCTAAGATGTGCACAGGTCAAGTCCAGCTGGGACACAGCACCTCACACACCTCTATATTTCACTGGCAGTAAAAAATGGTAAGGACTGGGAAAGACACACTGGCAAGTGGAAAGATCTATTGTGTTCCTATTTTTGTAACAGACTTGCCAGGCATGCACTGCTGACCACTGCCTGCACATCCACGTGCTGTTGTCTGACGGCTCAGGAATGCAAGTGGGACAGAACGGTTCAAGCAGTGAACTGTGCCAAGCGGCTCCAGCAGAGGCTGTGCTACAGCAACTGTACTATAAGCTGCAGTGAGGCTCTTTTAGTGTACTGATTTCCAGCTTAGCTTGTCTCATATCATCTGTGCATGTAACATGCCTGAGGATGGAGGCTGGACATTTTTGCCTGCCCCTTAGTGTCCCGTTAAAATGGGATTTAAACCAGCTTGGGGTTTAAAAGATTTGGCAGCAGCCCTAAGTCTGTTTTAATGTTTCATCACCTGGAAAAGCTCTCCCTCCTTCTTTTCCACCTCCCAACTTTGCCAGGTCACATTCCAAAACAAGGCTCATTACAGCCCAGTTTCCCCTAGGAAGCGAAGAGTTGCACGAGCATTCTGCCCAACAATTTCTTTGCAGAGGAGGGGTATGCAGCTGCAAACTAGAGTAGCTTTCCAGATGTTTGTTAATTCAAGATCTATCTGATTGTACAAAGAACACCTGTGGTGGGGAAGATTTGACATAAATAAATAGCAGCAAATCTAAGCTTAAAAGTAAGTGTACTGAACAGGCAGCAACATAGACTCTGGTTTAAGGTTATCCTCAGACATGTGCTAGATGAGATCTGAATGCTGGTCACGAAGTTGGCTAGGGGAAAGCCTTGTTGCCCCAAGTGGGGGATTTCTACCGAGCTCATACTTGGAGTTGCCTGAACGGGATCGAGTTTCAGCTGCTGTTTAAAGCATCGCAGCTATCTCACAGAAAACACGGCCTTCTGCATCTGGCAGCATTTTCAAACTTTTCCAGCACTCCCACAATAACTAACTAACAAAAACATGAAATTAAAGCAACGGCATGAACCAAACCAAAACCCAAACAAACAGTAACTCCCACAAACAAAGTAACTCCCACAGACACACAAAACCCCCCAAACCAAACCCCATATTCCCAGGCAAAACGCAGGGGGAAAGCCGGAGTGTTTCTTTCTGATTTCACGAAGAGTTTATCACCGGGAGCAAAACGATTTCCTTCCTCCCCGGGCTCCTCGGTCCCCGAGGTGCAGAGGGGAGAGGTCCCGGCGGTGCGGGAGTCGGGGATCGGGGATTGCGGGGCGCGGTGGTCCCGGGGTCCCGAGAGCGCGGGGGTTGCGTTTGGGCTGTCCCGGGGTTTCGGGGCTCTGGGGGCTCCGGGCGCCGCTGTCCCCGCAGGGCCGGGCTGGGCCGGGCCGAGCGGCGCCGCTGCGCCCCCTGCAGGCCCCGGCGCGCGGCGCTGCCGCCCCGAGGCGGAGGCACCGCGCCCCGAGGCGCCGCTGCGCCCCGGCTCGGGGAAACGCGGGAAGGGAGGAACGCTGCTGTCCGAAACGCTTCTGCTTCCAACCCGCAAAACTGGCTGACTGGGACAGGCCTTTATTAGACCATCTGTACACCCCAGGCTTCAGCGTCTCTTCCCACCCCGAACACCCAGGATGAGCTGACTGCACAAGGCATCCTGCCGCTGCCAGAAGGAATTAAAACTAAATGTTGTAAAACCTAATTCTGATTTAACAAACTTTTGGGG
Organism: Cyanistes caeruleus; assembly: GCF_971803275.1. Classification (NCBI taxonomy): domain Eukaryota; kingdom Metazoa; phylum Chordata; class Aves; order Passeriformes; family Paridae; genus Cyanistes; species Cyanistes caeruleus. The sequence continues at coordinate 31,928,406 of NC_141705.1, read as the reverse complement.
GAATAAGAAAGGAGCCAAGCCACAGGTTTGAACCCTATTTGCTCAAGAAAGCTCTGCCGAAAGGCATCCTCCGTTTTTCCCCCTGTATTTCCACTCCATTTTACAGCTGCTCTAACCGAGGTCAAGTGATATGTCACTCTGTCAGATCACACAACGAGTCAGTGGCTCTTCCCGGATTAGAACAGTTCCACACGGCCCTCTGAAAAGATTTGTAACAAATGGCAGAGCCAACCATCCACTGTTTAAAGCATATGTTTAAATCTCTTAGACATCTCTGTCAAAAGGTATTGTAAATATAGGGACAAAGCTCGTAAATGCTTCACCGTGGCATTTTAATAATGGCAAACCAGAATCTAGCACGGGTAAACACCCCTAAAACAGGTCACCTTCAGGGAGCAATATGTGCTCTGTTTTGGAGCCATTCCAAGAACATTAAGGGATTTGGTTTTTTATCCTCCAGTAGTAAATAAAATGGTTAGGATACTAGTGGCTCAGCACAGTAAGGTCACAAGGACAGAGAGCAAAAAGTAACTTGAATATAACTTTCTCTGTCTTGCTTGTTAACTGTTGCTTTAAGGGTTTTTTTTGGTGGGCTTTTTTGTTCTGTTTGTTTGTTTGTGGGTTTTTGTTGTTGTTTTTGGTGGGGTTTCTTTGGTAATAAATATAAAGTGTGTTTGAAATGGTCATTCAATTACATACAACACAGTAAAAAATGCCTAATGCTGTGATCTTACCATATTTTTTTACTAATGTCATCAAAATAACAGAAATTTCCTTCTAGAAATCTTGAATGTGCAGAACAAACATGACTTCATGACTTTCAAGTGAAATCAAATACACAACAGCACCCCTTTATAATTTTTTCATCTTAATAGGAAAGAAATATTCCAGCTATTTAGTAAAAGACCATCACAAGGCCCACAAATGGCTCAAGTCCCACTGGAGACTTGCTTGAGGTTTAGAAGGAGTGTAGAAGTTTAGAATGGCATAGGAATGTGACTAATGTGCTGATTCTGAGAGCAAAACCTAGGGAAAAACAGCAAAGATAAAGCTGGGAAGACTAAAGGGAACTCCTCTTTTGAAATTTCAAGATGGGAAAAAGTTGACATCAATAGATGTAGACATAATATGATACCTTCATCATAATATGTGAATTCATGCCATACTGCCATTCCCCTTATGTTTTCTAAAGACTCTCCTGGTCTCTCCGGGCTTCTCTCAGAAATATCAATTACATTGTGCCTCCTGTCTTGCTCCTTATGCTTGAAATGGTCTATAAAAATATGTGCATGAAGTAACCCCAGCGATTACTGATTACTTTAAGACTGTAAAGGATAAGGGCAAAATAAAATAAACATCTTCAGACTGAACTTTTTTGGTAAGCATGTACTAAATCCACCAAAACCTGCTAAATCTTGCAGAGATTTGCAGCTTGCAGAGACCTTTCCTTGAAACATAAAATGAATGTTTATTTCTTTAAAATGTCAATGTTTTAAGGTGACCTAAAAAGGCAGTAGGCATTTTAGAATGCATCCATGGATAGGCTAATGTCCTGCAATACATATGGACCTTTCATAATGGATGGGTGCTGGCCTCTTTTCTGAGTAGAGGGTCATCAAATGAGTAAAGAAAAAGAAGGTAATGAAGGAAGGATCTGTGTGTAAAATCACACTGGCCTTGGTGAGGGATTTGGCTGCGAGTTTCTCTTCATTGAAGCTGGCTTCCCTCCAACCTTATCAATAAAATCTGATAAAGTTACTATATTTCTTTATACAGCTTTAACTTCAGCTTCATGCTCATCCCATTACAGTGGTGACAACCCTGACATCATAAAAAAGCCAATGTCAGCTTTTAAAATGTTGCCAGAGGTGAGGGGAGAGAAAAGGAACAGCCCAGGAGAGAAGTTCTAAAACTGCAGTTGGATTTCTTGTGGATCCTACGTTCTGGATTTTTTTTATTCCTTTGGTCTTCAAAGATTTTTTCCCAAAATCCAGCAACCTTTTTTTTCCTAAGTTTTGCCGTGATATCCATGAGCTATGTGATACAGGATGGGGGTTTTATTTTAGTTCCTTTGTAAACTGCAAAGAGACACTTTAAGTGGTAAGTATGTAAACTACAAGTTTTACATGTTCCAATTAAGC